>NC_143183.1:8246000-9620500 GCF_047325235.1 Durio zibethinus | reverse complement strand
GATTTATTTTTTAAATCTCTTACTAATTCTTGAAATATTAAAAAATTAGTATTATTTTATTTCAAATAAGCTTGTATGTTGAAAAGCAATTGTTTTATGATAGAAAGAAAGGTAATAACAATTTTATTTAATAAGCTTGTATGTTGGAAAACAATTGTTTCATGACAAAACAAAAGGTAATAATGATTTGAAATAGATAATTATTCAAGGCCATAATTATTTGATCTAATTTGGTAAGCTAATTTATTTTTTATATCTTTTATTAATTTTTGAAATATTAATAAAGTAGTATTATTTTATTTTGCATAAGCTTTTATATTGAAACAATTGTTTTATGATAAAACAAAAGTTCATATCAATTTTAAATAGATAATTGTTCAAATAATCATAATTATTTGAATTTGTTTAGTAAAAAAATTTATTTTTTCAAATCTCATACTTATTAATTTTCAAAATGTTAATAAATCAGTATTTTTTATATTGAATAATTTTGCATGAACAGAAAGAATTGTTTTATGAAAAAATAAAAGGTCATAACGATTTGAAATATATAATTATTCAAATGGATATGACTATTTGAACTGATTTGATAAATAAATTAACTTTTTAAATCACTTAGTTATTAATTTTTGGAATATTAATAAATTAGTTTTATTTTATTTTGAATAAGCTTGTATGAACTAAAACAATTGTTTTATGACAAAACAAAAGGTCATAACGATTTTAAATAAACAATTATTCAAATAGTCGTAGCTATTTAAATTGTTAATATTAGTTTATAATATTAATTATTAGTTCATACAAGCCTATAAACAATTGATTAATATTTGCCTTGTCTCAAATATCAGATTTTTGAATAATTATCTATTTTAATTATCGATAATTTATCATAAAAGATCAAATATACATTTTAAAATATTTATGATTATTTTTAATAATTATTTAACAAAATTCATAAATTATATTATATTTCATAGCTTATTTACTAATAAATATCGATAATTAAATAATAAAAATTAAATATTTTAATTTAAAATTTTTAATTATTAACATTCAAAAAATTAATAAGAAAAAGATATGAAAAAATAGATCTGTTTATCGATCAAGTTCAAAAAGTTATAACTATTGGAACAATTATTTATTTAAAATCATTATGACCTTTTGTTTTGACAAAAAATAATTGTTTCAGTTCATAAAAGCTTATCCAAAATAAAATAATACTAATTTCTTAATATTTCAAAAATTAATAAGCAAGAGTTTAAAAAAATTAATTTTTTTACTGAACAAATTCAAATAGTTATGATTATTTGAACAATTATCTATTTAAAATCGTTATGATCTTTTGTTTTGTCATAAAACAATTGTTTTAGTTCATACAAGCTTATTTGAAATAAAATATAGTAATTTATTAATATTCCAAAAATTAATAAGTAAGTGATTTAAAAAATGATTTTGTTTACCGAATTAGTTCAAATAATTATGGCTATTTCAACAATTATCTATTTGAAATCAATATTACCTTTTGTTTGGTTATATAACAATTGCTTTTATCATACAAACTTTAGAATAAAATAATACTAATTTATTAGTCTTTCAAAAGTTAATAAGTAAGAAATTTTAAAAATAAATTTATTTATCGAACCCATTTAAATAGTTATGACTATTTAAACAAATGTTTAGTTTAAATCAGTTATTTAAAAAATAAACCTTTTTTGTTCTATCAAAAACAATTATTCATGTTCATACAAGCTTATTCGAAATAAAATAATAATAATATAATAATACTATAAAAATTAATAACTAAGAGATTTAAAAAATAAATTTGTTTGCTAAACTAGTTTAAATAGTTAAGACTATATGAACAATTATCTATTTTAAATCGTTATGATCTTTTGTTTTGTCATAAAATAAAATTTTCAATTCATACTAGCTTATTCAAAATAAAATAAAATAAATTTATTAATATTTCAAAAATTAATAAGAGATTTAACAAATAATTTTGCTTACCTAACCAGTTCAAATAATTATGATTATTTGAAGAATTATTTATTTCAAATAATTATGACTTTTTATTTTGTCATAAAACAAATGTTTTTGTCCATATAAGTTTGTTCAGAATAAATTAATACTACTCTATTAATATTTTAAAACTTAATAATAGATCTAAAAAAAAATCTTTTTAGATATCTATTAATTAATAAAAATCAATATTCAGATAATTAATAATAAATTATAAGTATTTATAATAATAATTATAACTAAGAAATAATTTAATTTATTAAAATTAACTGAATTAAGTTAATTAAATATTTATAAATAATAAATAAATAAACTATAAAAATAGCTATTGTTTTTATTAATTATAAATTAATTTATAATTAAAATTATTTAATTAAATTAATTATAACTATATAGATTATAACTAATAATTTAATATTCTTATTTAATTATTATTATATAAATTTTATTAGATAATTCAATTTGAATTAAATTTATTTATGATAAAGTAGCTAATAGTAGTTATAAGATCTAATGACAAATTTAAAGCTTTTATTCAGAATAAAATTATTAATCGGTAAATATATTTAAATATTAATTTTTATGATTTATATTAATTTATAATTATTTATTAATTATGAATAAATTTATTAGATTGCTTATAAATTTATATAATTATGTAATATAATTATATTACATAACAAATAGTTTATTTTTTATTATAATTTATTTTTAATTAATAATTAATATTTGTGTTAATTGTAGCTATTTTGTTAAATATATATTATTTAATTTATTAAGTAGCTAATTAGAAATTATTTATAACAATAAATATAGTTATGTCAATGCATTCAAATATTCATAACTTTTTTAATATTATTCTAATTTAAGTTTAAATTTGTTTAATTTTAAATAATAAGATACTAATATTTGAAATTTCTAAAAATTCCATCATTGGATAATTATTATCTTAATTAATTAAAATAATTAACTATCCTAATAATTATCTAAATTTATTATCAAAACTATTTAATTTTAATCTTTATTAAATTATTATTTAATTAAATATAAAGTTAAGTATTATAATAATTAACTATTTCAATTAATAAGTATTAAATTGTGTCATGAGAAAATAAAAAGTCATAACAATTTGAAATAAATAATTATTCAAACAGTCATAATTATTTTAACTTATTCGATAAATAGATTTATTTTTTGAATCTTTTATTTATTAGTTGTTTGAATATTAATAAATTTGTATAATTTTATTTGAAATAAGCTTGTATGAATGAAAAATTTGTTTTAGGACAAAACAAAAGGTTACAACAATTAGAAATAGATAATTATTCAAATAGTCATAATTATTTGTACTTGTTCGATAAACATATTCATTTTTTAAATCTCTTATTAATTTTTAAAATATTAATAAAATAGAATTATATTATTCCAAATAATCTAGTACAGACAGAAACAATTATTTTGTGATAAAACAAAATGTCATAATGATTTGAGATAGATAATTATTTAAATAGTCATAACTATTTGCACTAGTCAGGCAAATTGATCTATTTTTTAAATCTATTACTTATTAATTTCAAAATATTGATAAATTAGTATTACTTTATTCCAAATAAGACTGTATGAATAGAAATAATTATTTTATGACAATACAAATGGTCATAAAGATTTGAAATAAATAATTGTTCAAATAGTTATAACTAATTGAACTAGTTTAGTAAACAGTTTTACTTTTTAAATTTCTTACTTCTTAATTTTCAAAATATTAATAAATTAATATTGTTTTATTCCGAACAAACTTATATGTACAAAAACATTTATTTTATGACAAAATAAAAGAACATAATGATTTGAAATAGATAATTGTTCAAATAGTCATAATTATTTGAACTGGTTAGGTAAACTGAATTCTTTTTTAAATCTCTTGCTTATTAAGTTTTGAAATATTAATAAATTTGTTTAACATTATTTTGAATAAGTTACTAGGAAATGAAAAAAATTGTTTTACAACAAAACAAAAGGTCATAACATTTGAAATAAAGAATTGTTCATATAGCCTTAAATATTTGAACTAGTTCAGTAAACAAATTTATTTTTTAAATCTATTAGTTATTAATTTTTAGAATATTATTATTTTAGTATTATTTTATTTCGAATAAACTTATGTGAATAGAAATAATTGTTTTATGAGATAATAAAATGTTATAACAATTTGAAATATATAATTGTTCAAATAGTCATAACTATTTGAACCGGTTCAATAAACAGATTAACTTTTTAAATCTTTTATTAATTTTAGAAATATTAGTAAATTAGTATTATTTTATTCCAAACAGGCTTGTATGATGAAAAACAATTGTTTTATGACAAAAAAAAAGTTCATAACGATTTGAAATAGATAATTATTGAAATGGCCATAATTATTTGAATAATTTGATAAACTGATTTATTTTTTAAAACTCCAACTTCTTAATGTTTGAAATATTAATAAAGCAATACTATTTTATTTTGGAAAAACTTTTATATATTGAAACAGTTTTTTTATGATAAAATAAAAAGGTCATAATGATTTTAAATAGATAATTATTCAAATAGTCATAACTATTTGAACTTATTCGGTAAATAGATTTTTAAAAAATTTCTTATTAATTTTTAAATTTTAATAAATTAGTATTACTATATTTCGAATAAGCATGTATGAACCGAAACAATTATTTTTTGACTAAACAAAAGATCATAATAATTTAGAATAGATAATTGTTCAAATAGTCTTCACTATTTAAACTGCTTTGAAAAACACATATTTTTAAATCCTTATTAATTTTTAAAATAGTAATAAATTGGTATTATTTTATTCTGAATAATTTTGTATGAATAAAAATAATTATTTTATAATAAAACAAAATGTCATAATGATTTGAAATAAATAACAGTTTAAATGGACATGATTATTTAAACTTGTTCGGTAAATAGATTTATTTTTTAAATCTCTAACTTATTAATTTTTAGAATAATAATAAATTAGTATTATTTTATTCCAAATAAACTTGTGTGAATAGAAACAATTGTTTTATGACAAAACAAAAGATCATAATGATTTGAAATATATAATTGTTCAAATAGTAATAACTATTTGAACTTGCTTGGTAAACAAATTTATTATTTAAATCTTTTACTTATTAATTTTAGAAATATTAATAAATTAATATTATTTTTATTTTGAATAAGCTTGTATGAATAGAAATAATTGGTTTATAACAAAATAAATTGTCATAACGATTTGAAATAGATAATTGTTCAAATAGTCATAACTATTGAATGTGTTGAGAAAACATATTTATTTTTTAAATTTTTATTTATTAATTTTTGGAGTTTTAATACATTTATATTATTTTATGCAAAATAAGCTTGCATGAACAAGACTAATTATTTTATGACAAAACAAATGGTCATAATGTTTTGAAATAGATAATTATTTAGATAATCATAACTATTTGAACTTGGTCGGTAAACAGATTCATTTTTTTAATTCTCTTACTCATTAATTTTTAGTATATTAATAAATTAGAGCTATTTTATTTCAAATAAGCTTATGTTAACTAAAACAATTATTTTATTACAAAATAGAAGGTCACAATTATTTGAAATAGATAATTATTCAAATAGTCTTGACTATTTGAACTTGTTTAGTAAACATATTTATTTTTTAAATCTTTCACTTGTTAATTGTCAAAATATTAATAAATTAATATTATTTTAATCCGAATAAGCTTGTATTAATAGAAACAATTATTTTATTACAAAACAAAAAGTCATAACAATTCTATTTACAAAACTATTTCAAATAATTATGACTATTTGAATAATTATCTATTTCAAATTGTTATTACTTTTTGCTTGTCATAAAACAAATGTTTTTGTTCATATAAGTTTGTTTGGAATAAAATAATATTAATTTATTAATATTTCAAAAATTAGTACGTAAGATATTTAAAAAATAAATATGTTTGCCACACTAGTTCAATTAGTTTTAACTATTTGACCAAATATTTATTTCAAATCATTATGACCATTTGTTTTATCACAAAACAATTGTTTCTTTTCATATAATCTTATTCGGAATAAAGTAATGGTAATTTATTAATATTTTGAAAATTAATAAGTAGTGGATTTAGAAAATGTATCTTTTAGCTTGACCAGTGCAAACAATTATGACTATTTGAACAATTATCTATTTCAAATCATTATGACCTTTTGTTTTCTCACAAAACAATTATTTTTGTTCATACAAGCTTGTTCATAATAACATAATTCTAATTTATTAATATTCCAAAAATTAATAAGTGAGAGATTTAAAAAATGAATCTGTTTACCAAACAAGTTCAAATAATTATGGCTATTTGAACAATTATCTAGATTAAATTGCTATAACCTTTTGTATTGTCATAAAATAATTTTTTCTATTCATACAAGCTTATTTCAAATCAAATCTGTTTACTGAATAATTTTGAATAGTTATAACTATTGGAACAATTATTTATTTCAAATCATTATGACCTTTTCTTTTGTCATAAAGCAATTATTTTTGTTCATATTAGCTAATTCATATTAAAATAATATTAATTTATTAATATTTCAACAATTAATAAGTAAAAAATTTTAAAAATAAATATGTTTACCGAATAAGTTCAAATAGTAATAGACCTTTTGTTTCGCCATAAAACAATTATATCAATTCATATAGGCTTATTCGAAATAAAATAATACTAACTTATTACTATTCCAAAAATTAATGAGTAAGAGATTTAAAAAATGAATCTATTTACCAAACAAGCTCAAATAGTTATGACTATTTGGGCAATTATCTATTTCAAATTGTTATGACCTTTTGTTTTGCTATAAAACAATTGTTTCTGCTCATACAAGCTTATTTCAAATAAAATAATATAAATTTACTAATATTCCAAAGATTAATAAGTAAAAATATATAAAATAAATTTGTTTTTTGAACACATTTAAAATAATTATGACCATTTGAATAATTATCTATTTCAAATCATTATAACCTTTTGTTTTGTCATAAACCAATTGTTTCTATTCATAGAAGCTTATTTGAAATAAAATAATACTAATTTATTAAAATTTCAAAAATTAATGATTAAAATATTTAAAAAATAAATTTGTTTACCAAGTGAGTTCAAATAATTATAACTATTTAAATAATTATTTATTTCAAATCATTATGATCCTTTATTTTGTAATAAAGCAATTGTTTCTATTCATACAAAATTATCCAAATAAAATAATACTAATTTATTAATATTTTGAAAATTAATAAGAGATTTAAAAACTATATCTGTTTATTGGACCAATTCAAATAGTTATGACTATTTGAATAATTATGTATCTCAAATAGATATGATCTTTGTTTTGTCATAAAACAATTGTTTCTGTCCATACAAACTTATTCAGTGTAAAATATTGCTAAACTAATAATATTCTAAAAGTTAATAAGTAAGAGATTTAAAAAATAAATGTATTTGTTAAACCAATTCAAATAGTTAAGACTATTATAATAATTATCTATTTTAAATCATTCTGACCTTTTGTTTAGTCATAAAATAATTGTTCAGTTCATACATGTTTATTCGAAATAAAATAATACTATTTTATTAACATTCAGAAAATTAATAAGCAAGGAATTCAAAATAAATTTGTTTACCAAACAAGTTTAAATAGTTATGACTATTTAAACAATTATCATTTTAAAATCGTTATGACCTTTTGTTTTATCATAAAACAATTGTTTCATTTCATAAAAGCTTATCCAAAATAAAATAATATTACTTTATCAATATTTCAAAAATTTAGAAATAATATTACTTTATTAATATTTCAAAATTTAAGAAGTTGGAGATTTAAAACATAAATCATTTTATTGAATCAGTTCAAATAGTTATGATCATTTGAACAATTATCTATTTCAAATCATTTTGAACTTTTGTTTTGTCATAAAACAATTGTTTTTCATCATACAAGCCTAATTAGAATAAAATATACTAGTTTATTAATATTTCAAAAATTAATAAGTAGGAGATTATCTGTTTACTGAACTAGTTCAAATAATTATGACTATTTAAACAATTATATATTTCAAGTCATTATAACCTTTTGTTTTGTCATAAAACAATTATTTATGTTCATGCAAGCTTATTCGAAAGAAAATAATACTAATCTAATAATATTATGAAAATTAATAATTAAGAGATTTGAAAAATAAATTTATTTATTGAACCAGTTTAAATAGTTAAGACTATATGAATAATTATCTATTTCAAATTGTTATATTCTTTTATTTTGTCATAAAACAAATGTTTTTGTTAATATAATTTTTTTAGAATAAAATAATATTAATTTATTAATATTTTGAAAATTAATAAGAGATTTAAAAAATAAATTTGTTTACCAAACTAGTTCAATTAGTTATAACAATTTAACAATTACTTATTTCATATTGTTGTAACTCTTTGTTTTGTTATAAAACAATTATTTCTATTGATATAGTCTTATTCGAAATAAAGTAATGCTAATTTATTAATAGTCTAACAATTAATAAGTAACGAATTTAAAAAATGAATCTGTTGGCCTGACCATTGCAAATAGTTATGATTATTTGAATAATTATCTATTTTAAATCATTATGACCTTTTATTTTGTCACAAAACACTTGTTTTTGAATGACAAGGAATATCTAATTAATATTTATATAGTATTTATATTCAAAATAAAACAACTATTTGAATATTATTCATCTTATTTGTAATTGTTATATTCTTATAATTAGCAATTTTATTTACAATTCAAATTGTTCAAAATTATTATTAATTTGTTTACAATGACCAATATTTATTAAATTATTTTAATATTGTTATTTATTTAAGTAATATTTTAAATATAATAATAATATTAATTTAAGTAATATTAAATTGTAAAATTTAAATATAATTAACAAATAAATTATAGTTATAATTAAATGTTAAATATTTTAAAATCTCATTTCATAAGTTACTATTTTGATGTGGCTCTCTATAAAGTCATGGTCCTGCACTTTCTTTGGAAATAACATCATTAAAAAAAAACAGGTTCATGATGAAGTAATCTTGGAAGGACCAAGTGAGTCAGCTTAGATTGCAAAAGCAATTATTATTGAGTGCATGTCAAAACCCTTTAAAGGAAATTATTCTAATTTAATATTAATTATAGTAGCTATTCAAAAAATATTTTTATTTATTAAAATATAATAAATTCATATATTAAATTAATAATTAATTTATTTTATTGAATATTAACTATTAATAACATATATTTGAATAACTATTATAATTAATATTAAATTAGAATAATTTCCTTTGAATATGTATAATTAATACATAATCATATTAAATTATTATAATCAAGATTATAATTCAATATCATAATATTGAATTAATAATAATTCAATATTATTAGAATATTATTAAATATTATTTAATATATAATAAGAATTTAATTTAATAAATTAATAATTAAAAAAGATAATAATAATTTATTTAAATAATAATTCATGATTAATAAATTATTTATTTTAAATATTATTTTATTTAATTTTACTAATCAATTTAAAATATATTAATAGATAATTAAATATAATACAAGCTATTTCTATTAATTTATTTTGGATGATTTAAAAAAGTCAAAACTATTGCAATTATTTAAATTAAAAATAAAAAATTAAGTAAATAGATAATCATTAATTAATTAAATATAAAACTAAATAATTATATTATTATAAATATATTATTCTCTTAATTATTAATAAAGTATTAATTAGTATTTAATTGTAATTATTTAAATTTATTATATAGTAATTATATAATAATATTATTAGGATAATTTTAATTATTATCATAATACTAATTTTAATCTATTATAATTTATTTAATAATTATAATTAATATTTTAATCTTTATTAAATAATAATTTATACATTTAAATAACTAATATTTAAATGTTCAAATAGTCATAATTATTTAAACTTGATCGATAAAAATATTCATTTTTAATATTTGTTAATTTGTATGATAATTCAAATAATTGCGTATTAATAAGTAAGAGATTTATTTGTATTAATTATAATCCTTATTAATTATAATTAATTATTAATATTTATTATAATTATAATGGAAAATTAATATATGTTAAATTTTAATTGGATTATTAAATATATTCATAATATTAATTTAATATTATTAATAATATTAATAATTTATTCAATGGCCATTAATAGTATTGTTAATTATTAATTAATGATTCTTAAAATTTTTTTAGTGCATACAAGCTAATTTGAAATAATATAATATAATTTTATTAACATTCAAAAAATTATATAAGCAAGAAATTTTAAAAAATAAATTTGTTTATCGAATAAGTTCAAATAGTTATAACTATTTGAACAATTATCTATTTAAAATCATTATGACCTTTTGTTTTATTATAAAATAATTGTTTCAATTCAATAATAATTTATTGTTTATTATTATCTAAATTAATTTATTTACTATCTCGAATAGAAAAAATTGTTTTATGACAAAACAAAAGATCATAATGATTTGAAACAAATAACTATTCAAATAGTCATAACTATTTAAACTTGCTCAGTAAATATATTTATTTTTTAAATCTTTTACTTATTAATTTTTGAAATTTTAATAAATTAGTATTATTTTCTTTCGAAAAAGCTTTTATGATTGAAAACAATTGGTTTATGACAAAATAAAAGGTTATAACAATTTGAAATAGATAATTCTTCAAATAGTCATAACTATTTAAACGTGTTCAGAAAACATATTTATTTTTTAAAATTTTACTTATTAATTCTTGGAATATTAATAAATTTAAATTATTGTATTCAAAATAAGCTTGTATGAATAAAGCCAATTGTTTTATGATAAAATAAAAGGTCAAAATGTTTTGAAATAGATAATTGTTTAGATAATCATAACTATTTGAACTTATTCGGTAAACATATTCTTTTTTTAATTCTCTCACTCATTAATTTTTGGAATATTAATAAATTAGTATTATCTTACTTCAAATAAGCTTATATGAATTGAAACAAGTGTTTTATTAGAAAAGAAAAGGTCATAATGATTTGAAATAGATAATTATTAAAATATTAATGACTATTTGAACTTGTTTGGTAAATAATAATTGTTTTATGATAAAACAAAAAATTATAACATGTTGAAATAAATAATTGCTCAAATAGCCATAATGATTAGAACTTGTTTGGTAAACAAATTTATTTTTAAATCTTTTACTTATTAATTGTCTTAATATTAATAAATTTGTATTATTTTATTCAAAATAAGCTTAGATGAATAGAAAAAATTCTTTTTTTACAAAGAAAAATGTTATAACTATTTCAAATAGATAATTATTCAAACAGTCCTAATTATTTAAATTTGTTTACTAAACAAAGTCATTTTTTAAATCTCTTTATTATTAATTTTTGGATTATTAATAAATTAGTATTATTTTATTTTGAATAAGCTAATATGAACTAAAACAACTCTTTTATGACAAATCAAAAGGTCATAATGATTTGAAATAGATAATTATTCAAATTATCATGATTATTTGATCTAGTGTGGTAAACATATTTTTAAAATTTTTTACTTACTAATTGTCAAAATATTAATAAATTAGTATTATTTTAATGCAAATAAGCTTGTATGAGTAGAAACATTTGTTTTACAACAAAACAAAAAGTCATAATGATTTGAAATAAATAATTGCTTAAATAGTCATAACTATTTGAACTAGTTTGATACATACTTATTGTCTAAATCACTTATTAATTTTTGAAATATTAATAGATTAGTATTACTTTATTTTGAATAAACTTATATGAACAAAAACATTTCTTGTATGACAAAACAAAAAGTAATAATGATTTGAAATATATAATTGTTCAAATAGCATAATTTTTTAAACTGCTTAGGTAAACAGAAATTATTTTTTAAATCTCTTACTTATTATTTTTTGAAATATTAATAAATTCATTTTATTTTATTTCGAATAAGCTAATATGAATTGAGAAAATTGTTTTATGATAAGATAAAAGGTCATAACGATTTGAAATAGATAATTGTTCATATAGTCTTAACTATTTAAATTGGTTCGGCAAACAAATTTATTTTTTAAATCCCTTAGTTATTAATTTTTGGAATATTATTAGATTAGTATTGTTTTATTCTGAGTAAGCTTGTATGAACAGAAATAATTGTTTTATGACATAACAAAAAGGTTATAATGATTTGAAGTATAGAATTGTTCAAATAGTCATAATTATTTGAACTGGTTTGGTAAACAGATTCATTTTTTAAATCTCTTATTAATTTTTGAAAGATTAATAAACTATTATTATTTTATTTCAAATAATCATGTATGATAAAAAACAATTGTTATATGACCAAACAAAAGGTGATAACGATTTGAAATAGATAAATGTTGAAATGACCATAATTATTTGAACTAATTTCGTAAATAGATTCACTTTTTAAATCACTTATTAATTTTTTGAATATTAATAAATTAGAATTATTTTATTTTGAATAAGCTTGTATGAACTGAAACAATTATTTTATGACAAAACATCATAATGATTTTAAATAGACAATTGTTCAAATAGTCATAACTATTTGAATTTGCTCGATAAACAAATTTATTTTTTTAAACTCCTGCTTATTAAATTCTTTTTATTTTGGATAAGCTTTTATGAATTGAAATAATTGTTTTATGTCAAAACAAAAGGTCATAACGATTTTATAAAAATAATTGATCAAATAGTCATAACCTTTTAAACTTGTTTGGTAAACAAATTTATTTTTTCAAATATTTGGCTTATTAATTTTCCAAATGTTCATAAATTTGGATTATTTTATTCAAAATAAGCTTATAAGACATGAAACAAATATTTTACGACTAAACAAAAGGTTTGAACTATTTGAAATGGATAATTATTCTAATTGTTTTTACTATTTGAACTGGTTTAGCAAACATATTTAATTTTTAAATCTCTTATTAATTTTTGAAATATTATTAAATTAGTATTATTTTTAACTGAATAGGCTTCTATGATTAGAAATAATTGTTTTATGACAAAACAACAATTTTAATGATTTAAGATTGATAATTGTTCAAATAGTAATAATTATTTGAACTGGTTTGGTAAACAGATTTATTGTTTAAATCTGTTACCTATTATTTTTGAAATATTAATCAATTAGTATTATTTTATTTCGAAATAAGCTTGTATGATAAAAAACAATTGCATTATGACAAAATAAAAGGTCATAATGATTTGAAATATATAATTATTCAATGGCCATAATTATTTTAATTGATTTGCTAAACAGATTTATTTTTAAATTTTCTTATTAATTTAGGAAATATTAATAAATTAGTATTATTTTATTCTATCTAAGCTTGTATTAACTAAAACAATTGTTGTATGACAAATTAAAAGGTTATAACGTTTTTAAATAGACAATTGTTCAAATAATAATAACTATTTGAACTTGTTCAACAAACAAATTAATATTATATTATTATTTTACTAATTAATTAATCTATACAAGTATTTAAATATAATATTAATTAAATATAATATCATGAGTAACTTATATAGTCAAAATTGTTTATATTATTATAAATTATATCAACAGTTATTTATGTTTTATTATAATTCTTATATTTATATATAATAATATATAGACTTAATAGTTATAAACTATATTAATTATAACAATATAGTTATCTAAATTTATTTAATTACTTTATAATTAATAATATTAATTTAGTTATTAAATTATTTAATATTTAAATAATAATTAAATATTGATTTCAAATATAATTAATTTATATATAAAAATAGTTTCATTATATTATTAAAATAATAATCAATATATATTCTTAAATTATATATATAATAATTTATTATATTATAAATTAAGTTATAAATATTAGTTTTTATTAAATTATAATAAATAAGAATTATATAATGTTTTATAAATAAATAATATAATACTAAATTTTTACTTATTATAAATATTATAATTAATATAATTATATATTTATTATATATAATTATAATATATAATAAATATAATATTAATTAATAATTGTATAGATTTAGTAATTAGTAAAATAATAATATAATATTAATTAAACTAATAAAATATTTATAATAATTACTTAATATTAATTATTTCAAATAATATTAACTATAATAATTATTATAAATATTATTAAATATTTAATATTTAATATTCAATATATATAATAATATTAGTTATAATATTTATATAAATATTAATAATTAAGTATTAATATTCAATTTATAAATTAATAATAAATAATATTAAGATTTCATATTTAATTATAGCTAACTTATTACTATTCCAAAAATTAATGAGTAAGAGATTTAAAAAATGAATCTATTTACTAAATAAGTTCAAATAATTATTAATTTTCTGAAGTTATAATATACTATAAATCATATTATATAAACTATATTATATTGTAATTAGCTTATAATTATTTAATAATAATTAAGTTGTACTAATTTATAATTAATAATTTAAAATATAAAAAGTAATAATTTATAATCTTATTATAAATATTATAAATATTATTATTATTTAATTATCTATTTAAGTTATTTAATACTTAACTTATATTAAAATAATTAATAAAATATTTATTTAGTTTATATTTTAATAATTTATATTTAATAATAAATAATGTCTAATTAATAAAATTTATAATATTATTAATATATTAATTTTATAATTATGTTCAAATAGTTATTAAATTTAATAACAATATTAAATAGATAATTAAGTTATTAATTATTAAATATTTTTTAATATTTGTTAATTTATTAACATTTTATTTATATTACTTATTAATTATATTTAATAATTAAGATTGTTAATTATTAATTAAGTTTAATATAATTATTATAAATAACTAATTTTAATTTTATAATAAATATTAATTGTAAATTGTCATAATTTTTAATATTAATCAATAAAATTGATTTTATCATTAATTATATTTAATTCATATAATTAAATATAAATTACTAATATTTATAACATTATAAATAATGTTATTTTTAATAACATTATAACAATTGTGATTTAATTATATTATTATTAATTTAATTAGTATGGATATATTATTGTAATTAGCTTATAATAAATTAATATACAATTATTTATTTAATAATTAATATAAATTTATATTTTATTATAATTCTTAGTTATAATATAATCATTTTAATCTGCCATAGCTTTCATTAAAATTTTCTCAAAACCCACTGCTTTTACTTTTTCTCTATAGTAGCTGCAAACCAACAGTAGTTATCCACCATTGTCATTTGCATCCACATTAACAAGAGCTCATGGCTTTCTCTTTTTGTCATATATTTTTGCATTAGTAGATATTCAAACCGACTCTAATGATGAATTTATGGTGGAATGCAATCATATGCAAAATCAATTCGCAATCAAGGAAAAATAGTCATGGGGTATCAACCTACCGTTGTGCTTTTCCTTTAATTTAGCAGCTCCAGTTTCTTAGGTTTATTCTAGCCAACAAAAATAGCATCATGAAAAATGAATTTGAAATACTGCATAGATATAAGTTCTTCTCTATCATTTAATCCAACTGTATGCTCAAGAAAATAGGGGAAGAAAAGTTGATGGTTAATTAATTATTATAATGAATAACTTATTATATAATTTTCTTTAATAAGTTAATTTTTATTAATGTTTAATAAATGTTTTAAACATTTTAATTATTGTTATTAATTTATAGTATAAATATTAATTATTAGTAATTAATTATTATAAATTAATATTATACTTATAAATAATAGTTATTATTTAAATATTTTTTTAATATCTAAAATATTGCTTCATATTTTATATATAATAGTAATAACATTCATATTATATATAATTCTATTATTTGTAAATTAAAATTATAAATGTATAATAAAATTATTTATAACTTGATCATATCCGTTGAATAATTAATAGAAAATAAATAATTAAATGTAGTTTTAATACGATTAGTTGTCATAATTGTTATGACATGCCTAGTCAAATTACATGCATAACAAGCTTATTCATTAATGTTATGATAATTATAATTAACTATTATAATTATGTTAATTGTTAAACAATAAAATATGATATAAATACTATATTAATAAATAAACAATTGTTTATTAAATTATGGTTATATTAACACATTTAGTTTAAATTTTAAACTATTAAAAAATTAATAATATCAACAATACTAATATGATTAAACTACTAATATATTATAATATAAAATAATACTATATATTATAATATATAAATAATATTATTATTTATTAAAATAATTACAATTTTAATAAAATTAAATCAAATATACAATAATTTGTTTTATTATAAAAATTAATAACTATTTGATTATACTTATAAAAATTAAGTATAATTTTTAATAATAACTAGTGTAGATAATTTATAAAATAATATTAAAGTTTGATAAACTAATTTATTTTTTAAATCTCCAACTTCTTAATTTTTGAAATATTAATAAAGTAATATTATTTTATTTTGGATAAGCTTTTATGAACTAAAACAATTGTTTTATGACAAAACAAATAAACTATTTTAATTATAATAAAATAATTTTATTTAAAATATTGTAAATGATATTAAAAAGGAATTATTAGATTAATTAGATTTAATCATTAATAATTAAATTATTATTATTAATATTATATGAAATAATCTAATAATAATCTTGGATTAATAATAATCGTTAAAACTTAATAACCAAGAAAATTAAAAAATAAATCTAATTGCCAAACTAATTCAAATAGTTAAGACTCTATGAACGATATCTATTTCAAATTGTTATGACATTTTCATTTAATGTAAAACAATTGTTTTGTTTGTACAAGCTTATTTGGATTTATAATTAAATAAGATTTTAATTAATTAATAGCATAATAATAATAAGAAATTTTAATGTTATAATATATAAAATAATTTTATATTAAATAATTTTATTTTATATATTTTTAATTAATTATTATAAATATATTATAATAATATAATTATTTTATATATAAATAATTTATATAATAATTTATATTGTTATTTAAGAATAACTAGTTATATAAATGAAAGGGGATTTTAAAAATATATAATTTAATTATAATTGTTTATTTTTATATATAAACAATTATAGTCAAACTTAGTAATTTATAGTATAATATCAAGTATAAATAATAATAACAGTAATTAATAATTTATTTGATAATTTATATATATTTTAAAATTAAATTTATATAATTATAAATAATATATAATTTATTAATTTTTATTTAATTAATAAATATTTGTTTATTTAATTTAGTAATTATTTATTTTAAAATAAATACTAATATTGATATTTTAATTAATAATTTACTAGTATTTACTAAAAATATATATTATAAACTATTTATAATGTTATTAAGTAATTATTTATATAATCTCTTATTAACTTATATTATTTAAATAATTATTATTTTAATTTAATATTATATACTAAAATAATTAAGTTATTAATATATTAAAATAATATATTATAAATTATTGATACTAAAATTATTCATTTATAGTATTATATTAACTATATTATATCAACAATAATTGATAACAGTTTATTATTTACCTTAATATAATATATTATATTATAAAATTATAATATAAATATACAACTATTTATAATAATGACTATTAGTTATTATATGAAATTTGGATTAGATCTATTTATAATTATTATTTACAATAATATCTAATAATTTATTAGAATAAATAAATAATTGTTATTTATAAATATTATGATATATTAATTTAATATTAACTTGATTATAATTTATTATAATAATTAATACTAAATTATTAAATTACAATTAATATACTACTTTAAATAACTAATCTATTTACTTTGATAAAAATCAATTAAAATAATTTTATAATATTAACTAATAAAATTAGTATTATTTTATTATAAAATAATTCAATAATATTATTAAATTAGTATTATTTTATTATATTTATTATTAAAAAAGCAACAATTAATTAATTATATTATAATTAAATAAATATAATTATTTATTAATCTTATTAATATTAAAACCAATATCAGAATCCTTTTCAAGCCCTAATTAATAATTATTTTAGAATAAGTTTATTTATTTATTAGAATAAGATTTTATTTATAAACTAATATATTTATTTTAATATTTATTAATAAAAATTTTAAAAATAATTTATTTAAACCAAATTGAGGTAATTCTCTTGCATTTTCTAGTTCAACATCTCCACAACTCTACCATGCTTATAATAAGATTATCAACTGGTTCAAATTTTTTCTATTACTAAATCTGAATGCAAATTGTTTTATACAGGGCCATAATATGACAGTTGTTAAAGCTAATGGACATTATGTTGAGCCATTTGTTGTACAGAACTTCTTCATATATTAAGGGGAGCCATACTCAGTCTTAGTAAAAGCCAATCAGGACCCTACAAGAAATTATTGGATCACGTCAAATATTGTTATGCATGTAATTTGACTAGGTATGTCATAATGATACTAATCGTATTAAAACTATATTTAATTATTTATTTTCTATTAATTATTCAACGGATATGATCAAGTTATAAATAATTTTATTATACATTTATAATTTTAATTTACAAATAATAGAATTATATATAATATGAATGTTATTACTATTATATATAAAATATGAAGCAATATTTCAGATATTAAAAAAATATTTGAATAATAACTATTATTTATAAATATAATATTAATTTATAATAATAAATTACTAATAAATTAATATTTATACTATAAATTAATAACAATAATTAAAATGTTTAAAACATTTATTAAACATTAATAAAAATTAACTTATTAAAGAAAATTATATAATAAGTTATTCATTATACTAATTATTAATAATTAACTAACCATAAACTTTTCTTCCCCTATTTTCTTTAGCAAACAGTTGGATTAAATGATAGAGAAGAACTTATATCTATGTAGTATTTCAAATTCATTTTTCATGATGCTATTTTTGTTGGCTAGAATAAACTTAAGAAACTGGAGCTACTAAATTAAAGGAAAAGCACAACGGTAGGTTGATACCTCATGACTATTTTTCCTTGATTGCAAATTGATTTTGCATATGATTGCATTCCACCAGAAATTCATCATTAGAGTTGGTTTGAATATCTACTAATGCAAAAATATATGACAAAAAGAGAAAGCCATGAGCTCTTGTTAATGTGGATGCAAATAACGATGGTGGACAACCGCTGTTGGTTTGCAGCTGCTGTAGAGAAAAAGTAAAAGTAGTGGGTTTTGAGAAATGAAAGCTATGGCAGATTAAAATGATTATATTATAACTAAGAATTATAATATAATATAAATTTATATTAATTATTAAATAAATAATTGTATATTAATTTATTATAAGCTAATTACAATAATATATCCATACTAATTAAAGTAATAATAATATAATTAAATCACAATTATTATAATGTTATTAAAAATAACATTATTTAAATGTTATAAATATTAGTAATTTATATATAATTATATGAATTAAATATAATTAATGATAAAATCAATTTTATTGATTAATATTAAAAATTATGACAATTTACAATTAATATTTATTATAAATTTAAAATTAGTTATTTATAATAATTATATTAAACTTAATTAATAATTAACAATCTTAATTATTAAATATAATTAATAAGTAATATAAATAAAATGTTAATAAATTAACAAATATTAAAAAATATTTAATAATTAATAACTTAATTATCTATTTAATATTGTTATTAAATTTAATAACTATTTGAACATAATTATAAAATTAACATATTAATAATATTATAATTTTTATTAATTATACATTAGTTATTATTAAATATAAATTATTAAAATATAAACCAAAATAAATATTTTATTAATTATTTTAATATAAGTTAAGTATTAAATAACTTAAATAGATAATTAAATAATAATAATATTTAAAATATTTAAAATAATTATAATCTCTTAAATTTATAATAAGATTATAAATTATTACTTTTTATATTTTAAATTATTAATTATAAATTAGTACAATTTAATTATTATTAAATAATTATAAGCCAATTATAATATAATATAGTTTATATAATATGATTTATATTATATTATAACTTCAAAAAATGAATAATTATTTGAACTTATTTAGTAAATAGATTCATTTTTTAAATCTCTTACTCATTAATTTTTAGAATAGTAATAAGTTAGCTATAATTAAGTATGAAACCTTAATATTATTTATTATTAATTTATAAATTGAATATTAATACTTAATTATTAATATTTATATAAATACTATCACTAATATTATTATATATATTGAATATTAAATATTTAATATTTAATAATATTTATAATAATAATTATAGTTAATATTATTCGAAATAATTAATATTAAACAATTATTATAAATATTTTATTAGTTTAATTAATATTATATTATTATTTTACTAATTACTAAATCTATACAATTATTAATTAATATTATATTTATTATATATTATAATTATATATAATAAATATATAATTATATTAATTATAATATTTATAATAAGTAAAATTTTAGTATTATATTATTTATTTATAAAACATTATATAATTCTTATTTATTATAATTTAATAAAAACTAATATTTATAACTTAATTTATAATATAATAAATTATTATATATATAGTTTAAGAATATATATTGATTATTATTTTAATAATATAATGAAACTTTTTATATATATAAATTAATTATATTTGAAATCAATATTTAATTATTATTTAAATATTAAATAATTTAATAACTAAATTAATATTATTAATTATAAAGTAATTAAATAAATTTAGATAACTATATTGTTATAATTAATATAGTTTATAACTATTAAGTCTATATGTTATTATATATAAATATAAGAATTATAATAAAATATAAATAACTTTTAGTATAATTTATAATAATATAAACAATTTTGACTATATAAGTTATTCATGATATTATATTTAATTAATATTATATTTAAATAATTGTATAGATTTAGCAATTAGTAAAATAATAATATAATATTAATTAAACTAATAAAATATTTATAATAATTATTTAATATTAATTATTTATAAATTTATTTATCTTAACAATAAATTAATTTGAACATTTAAATATAATCAGTAAGAGATTTAAAAAGTAAATTTGCTTACCAAACCATTTCAAATAGTTTTGACTATTTGAATAATTATCCATTTCAAATCATTATAACCTTTTATTTTTTCATCAAATAATTTGTTCTATTTATACTATTTTATTCGAAATAAAATAATGCAAATTTAATAATATTCCAAAACTTAATAACAAAAAAAATTAAAAAATAAATCTAATTACCGAACCAATTCAAATAGTTAAAACTATATAAATGATTATCTATTTCAAATTATTATGACATTTTCTTTTGTCATAAAACAATTGTCTTATTTGTACAAACTTATTCATATTAAAATAATACTAATTTTATAATATTTAAAAAATAAATTTATCTATCGAATCATTTCAAATGGTTAAGACTATTAGAAAAATTATATATTTCAAATCGTTTTGACCAGTTTTTAGTCATAAAATAATTGTTTCAATTCATACAAGTTTATTCAAAATAAATTAATACTAATTTATTAACATTTGGAAAATTAATAAGAAAGAGATTTAAAAAATAAATCTGTTTGTCGATCAAGTTCAAATAGTTATTATTATTTGAACAATTGTCTATTTAAAACTGTTATAACCTTTTAATTTGTCATAAAACAATTGTTTCAGTTGATACAATCTTATATGGAATAAAATAATACTAATTTATTAATATTTCCTAAATTAATAAGAAATTTAAAAAATAAATCTGTTTACCAAATTAGTTAAAATAATTATAGTCATTTGAATAATTATCTATTTCAAATCATTATGACCTTTTATTTTGTCATAATACAAAATTTTTATCATACAAGCTTATTCGAAATAAAATAATACTAATTGATTAATATTTCAAAAATAATAGGTAACAAATTTAAACAATAAATCTGTTTACCAAACCAGTTCAAATAATTATGACTATTTTAACATTTATCAATCTCAAATCGTTAAAATTTTTGTTTTGTCATAAAACAACTGTTTCTAATCATTGAAGCCTATTCAATTAAAAATAATACTAATTTAATAATATTTCAAAAATTAATAAGAGATTTAAAAATTAAATATGTTTGCTAAAGCAGTTCAAATAGTAAAAACAATTAGAATAATTATCCATTTCAAATAGTTCAAACCTTTTGTTTAGTCATAAAATATTTTTTTCATGTCTTATAAGGTTATTTGGAATAAAATAATCCAAATTTATGAACATTTGGAAAATTAATAAGCAAAAGATTTGAAAAAATAAATTTGTTTACCAAACAAGTTTAAAAAGTTATGACTATTTGATCAATTATTCTTATACAATCGTTATGACATTTTGTTTTGACATAAAATAATTATTTCAATTCATAAAAGCTTATCCAAAATAAAAAGAATTTAATAAGCAGGAGTTTAAAAAAATAAATTTGTTTATCGAGCAAATTTATATAGTTACGACTATTTGAACAATTGTCTATTTAAAATCATTATGATGTTTTGTCATAAAATAATTGTTTCAGTTCATACAAGCTTATTCAAAATAAAATAATTCTAGTTTATTAATATTCCAAAAATTAATAAGTTAGTGATTAAAAAGTGAATCCATTTGCGAAATTAGTTCAAATAATTATGGTCATTTCAACAATTATCTATTTCAAATCGTTATCACCTTTTGTTTGGTCATATAACAATTGATTTTTATCATACATGATTATTTGAAATAAAATAATAATAGTTTATTAATCTTTCAAAAATTAATAAGAGATTTAAAAAATGAATATGTTTACTGAACCAGTTCAAATAGTTATGACTATTTGAACAATTCTATACTTCAAATCATTATAACCTTTTGTTATGTCATAAAACAATTATTTCTGTTCATACAATTATTTACTTTTAGATTCATTTTTAAGTGCTCTAAGGAACTTATGGGATTACATATGAAAGATATAGATATTTGTATATTATTTGTGAAGTTGTTATTGGCGCTTGATGTTATAAATTAGGTGCTAACTTGTTTTAACAGTTTATAGGGATAATAGTTGAAGCGTAATACTTTTGAAATTTTATGTTTTACTTTGAAAATGATTTTCACCGGAGTCGAGCTTTAAAATATGAAAGCATTGTTTTAGCAGGTTTTTAAATGTAAAAAGAATTTGAATATCTTCAAATCCAATGTTTTAAACGTGCGCGAACAAAGAAACATAGTAAAACTTGCGTTTGTTTTAGTTTTTCACAGTTTTAAGTGTAAGTTATAAAGGTTTTTGGAGCTTAAAACAATAGACTTTATTTTTGAACAATTTTGGGCATAACAACCATTCGTACAATTTCAAATGGTGACATAAAAACCACTTTTGCATGATTTTAATTTTTTATTATTTTCATACTTAGTTGCTTTTAAATATATTTTTAGGTGCTCTAAGGAACTTGTGAAATTACATATGAATGATCTTGATATTTGGATTTTTTTTGTTAAGTTTTTATTGGTGCTTTGTAGTGATTAATTGTGTGCTAACTTGTTTTAGCAGTTTATAGGGGGACCACTCGAAGCCTAATGCTTTAGTAATTTTATGTTTTGCTTTGGAAATGATTTTCATTGGAGTCAAGTTTTAAAGTATGAAAGTATTATTTTAGCAGGTTTTTAAAGCAGAAATGAATTTGAATATCTTGAATCAAATGTTTTTAAATGTGCTAAAACAAAGAAACCTAGTAAACTTTTGTTAGTTTTAATTTTTCACAGTGTAAGCTATAAAGGATTTTGGAGCTTAAAACATTAGACTTTGTTTTTGAACAATTCTGGCATAAAAACTACTTGCATAAATTTTGCACAATTTTAATTTTTCTTTGTGTTTCATACTTGTTTGCTTTTAGATACATTTTTAGGTGCTATGAGGAACTTATGAGATTACATATGAGTGATCTAGATATTTGGATATTATTTGTGAAGTTATGGGCACTTGATGTTATAAATTGTGTGCTAACTTGTTTTAGCAGTTTATAGGGGGAGTAGTCGAAGCTTAATTCTTTTGAAATTTTATGTTTTGCTTTGAAAATGATTTTCGCTGGAGTCGAGCTTTAAAATATAAAACCATTGTTTTAGCAAGTTTTTAAATGAAAATGAATTTTAATGTCATGAATCCAATGTTTTAAATGTACTCGAACAAAGAAAAATGGTAAAACTTGCATTGGTTTTAATTTTTCACGGTGTTAAGTGTAAGTTATAAAGGATTTTGGAGCTTAAAACATCATACTTTATTTTTG
This sequence comes from Durio zibethinus, assembly GCF_047325235.1. Lineage (NCBI taxonomy): Eukaryota > Viridiplantae > Streptophyta > Magnoliopsida > Malvales > Malvaceae > Durio > Durio zibethinus. The sequence continues at coordinate 9,595,812 of NC_143183.1, read as the reverse complement.
AACAATTATGAGCGTAAAAACCATTCGCACAATTACTGCACGATTTTAATTTTTCGTTGTCTTTCATACTTATTTGCTTTTAGATACATTTTTAGGTGCTCTAAGGAACTTATGGAATTACATATGAATGATCTTGATATTTGGATATTATTTCTGAAAGTTTTATTGGCGCTTCTGAAAGTTTTATTGGCGCTCAATGTGATTAATTGTGTGATAACTTGTTTTAGCAGTTTTATCAGGAGAGCACTCGAAGCCTAATGCTTTTGAAATTTTATGTTTTGCTTTAAAAATGATTTTCACTGGAGTCGAGCTTTAAAATACTAAAGCATCGTTTTAGCAAGTTTTTAAATGGAAATGAATTTGATTATCTTGACTCCAATGTCTTAAACTTGTTTAAAACAAGAAACATGGTAAAGCTTGCATTTGTTTTAATTTTTCACAGCGTTAAATGTAAGTTATAAATGATTTTACAGCTTAAGACATCAGACTTAGTTTTTGAACAATTCTTGGCATAAAAGCCATTCGCACAATTTCAAATTGTGACATAAAAACCAATTTTGCACGATTTTAATTTTTTATTGTATTTCATACTTATTTGCTTTTAAATAAATTTTTAGGTGCTCTAAGGAACTTGTGGGATTACATAAGAATGATCTTAGCATTTGGATATTAATTATTAATTTATTAACATAAATTCTTATTATATATATTTTTACTTAATTATATATAAATAATAATTCTTATGATTTAAATATATAATTTATTAAATTATTAACTACAAATATTATTCAGTTATAATTTATACAGTTAAAATTTAAACAATAATTTTAATTTTAATTAATTTTAATTATATAAATAAATTAAATTTAATATTTAAAATTAATATATATTATAGTATTAAGTATAACTAGTAAAAATATATTTAATAATAATTATTAAAAATATTTATATTTAAATTAATTAATTAAATAAGATTTAAATATTTATTATATTTATGAATTAATTTAAATATAAATTAAACTAATTTATCCTTAATAATTTAGTAATTATTATTTAAGTTTAATATTAATAAAAATTAAATTCAGTATTTGAGATAACTATATTATTATCTTAATTATTATTAATTATAACATAATAATTAGATTTATTTGTATTAATAATTATTATTATTAATTAATAACTTTTAATTTTACGTATATATTTCTATTTTATTTTATTATAATGTTATAATGATTGTTAATAAATATTTATAATATATATCGTATAATTTAAACAAAAGAAATAAAATAATTTAATATAATTTATTAAATTATGCATGTCATATTACAAATATATTTCTATTAATATATGTTATTTTTATTAAATAGAAAATTAAAATAATAGATTAAAATAATTACAATTAAATATTTATATTTATAATTTAATTCTTTAAAGTATTAATTGCTAATTATTAATTTTCTATTTAATTAAATAAATTGATAATTAAATTTAAAATTTAAAATTTAATTAAGAATTAAATAATAATACCAATTTATTACCTTTTGTTTAGTCATCAAATACTTGTTTCATATCTTACAAGTTTGTTTTAAATAATAATTATTTATTTAACAAATACCTAAAAGTCAATAATATTTAAACTTATTAATATAATTCAATCAAAATAATAATAAAGAGTTTGTTATTTAATAACAATTGTAATTTATGTGAATAATTATACCTAATATTGATATTGTTATTAGTAATGATTTTAAATAGATAATTGTTGAAATAGTCATAACTATTTGAACTTGTTCGGTAAATAGATTTACTTTTTCAAATCTCATGCTTATTAATTTTTTGAATGTCAATAAATTATGACCCTTATCTTATAAATTGAATATTTTGAAATAGTTGGAGATTTAAATAATAAATATATTTACCAAACAAGTTTAAATAGTTTAAATTATTAAATCTTATTATTTAAATAATTATTAATTTAAAAAATAATTATATTCCCTATAGTCTTAACTATTTAAACTTAAATTAGAATAATATTCAAATAGTTGTTTGTTCAACTTATTAATTTTAATAAGTTTATTAATTTAAACTTATTTAAATTATTTGATAATTTAAATAAGTTTTATAAAACAATTATAAAATTAACTTATATTAAAATAATTAATCAATTACATCAGTATTATCTATTTAATAAATTAAATAATAAACTTATTTAAACAGTTATCTAATTAATATTAAAATATTGAAAATTATCTATTACAGTTTTAATAATTTAATTATTACCATAATAAATTAAATATAATAGTTAAATTATAATAATTAATAAGTAAATGTTTATCATTATAATATATTTAATTATATAATATTATTATATATTAAATATTTAAATTAAATATTTATTATAATATATTAAATATTATATAATTTAATTATATAAAAATAATAATTTTATTAAACAATTGAATAATAGTTATGTATAATTTACAAACTAATATTTAGATAATTAATTAATATTCTATTATATTAAATAATTAATAATAATTTATTTAATATATTGTTAAAGATATATTATTTTCTTTAAATAATTAATACTAAATTAGTACAATTATTTGAAATTGCTAATTTTAGTAATAATATTTAAATTATAAATATTAATACAAATAATTATATTTGTATAATTATCAAATTTTCCTATGACTATTAATAATTTTTGGAACATTTAGGATATTTAATATTTATAATTTAATTTAATTTAATTATATAATTAATACTAAACAAGATTTAGTATTAAAATATTTTTAGTATTATAATTTTAATTAAATTAATTATCACATTTGCACAGCTAATAACATAAAGCAACCAAATTCACACCTAATAACTTTGATCCAATTGCCAGTGATATAATAAGAGTTTTACAAGCATTATAAAAATCCTAACCCACTATCGAGCATATAAGTTAAGCAAAAAATTTATTATTAACATAATATATATACATTAATATAATTATTTGATAAAATACTAAACTATATAATAATACTATATAATAAATTTTTTAAATATATTTAAAACTAATTTTAAAATAGAGATTATTATAACTTAATAATATTATTATTAATTAGTAGTTTAATTAAATAGTTTAATTAATATTTTATGAGTAGCAATATTTGTTAATAAATAACTTATTTAATAATAATTTTAATCTTTATTTAAATTAATTTAAATAATAATATGATTTAATAATAATTTAAGTATAATATAATTAAAAAAATTATATTATATTAGATAATATTATTATCTATTTCTAATTTTTAATTATAAAATTAATATAATATTCAAATAATATTATAATAATTATAATAATAATTAAATAACAATAGTTATTTGAATAATTAATATATCCTTAAATGCTTAACAAATATTACTAGTTTGTAATAATTTATGAATTTATAACAATTTGAAATAAATAATTATTTCATAAGACAATTGTTTCAGCTAATACAAGCTTAAATGGAGTAAATTTAATAAATTATTTAATATTGTTTCATAAATTTAATATGAAATTAAGAATTATAATATAATCATTTTGTTATTAATTCTTGAAACAATTATAATTCTATATTAAATTTATTATAAACTAATTACATATTAAATAATTATTATTCAATTCTATTAATTCTATAAATTATTATTATAATTTATAATAAACAATAATTTATATATAATCTAGATATAATAATTATTATATAGTATTAATGATATTTTGTGTTGTCGTAAAATAATTATTCCTGTTCATGCGAAATTATTTAGAATAAAATATATAATCTAATTAACATTAAATTTAATAATTTAATAATTTGATTATTAAATCTTATAAATTGATTATAGTTATAAATAAATTATAATTTTATTATATAAATTAAATTATTTTATGAAAAACTAATCGTTATTAAATTATAACAATTAAAAATATTTGAATTATAACTAATTTTTGTTAAATTAAATTATTATAATCAAATATTTAATATTTAATTATATGTAATTAAATTATTTTAATTTAAATAATCATTAATATATATTTGTGAAGTTGTTATTAGCGCTTGATGATATAAATTTTGTGCTAACTTGTTTTAACAATTTATAGGGGTAGCAGTCGAAGTGTAATATTTTTGAAATTTTATGTTTTGTTTTGAAAATTATTTTTACTAGAGTCAAGCTTTAAAATATGAAAGCATTGTTTTAGCAGGTTTTTAAATGGAAATGAATTTGAATATCTTCAAATCCAATGTTTTAAACGTGCTCGAATAAAGAAACATAGTAAAACCTGCGTTTGTTTTAATTTTTCACAGTGTTAAGTGTAAGTTGTAAAGGATTTTGGAGCTTAAAACATCAAACGTTTTTGAACAATCTGGCATAAAAACCACTCGCACAATTTTTGCACGATTTTAATTTTTCAGTGTGTTTCATACTTATTTACTTTTAGATTCATTTTTAAGTGCTCTAAGGAACTTATGGGATTACATATGAAAGATATAGATATTTGTGTATTATTTGTGAAGTTGTTATTGGCGCTTGATGTTATAAATTAGGTGCTAACTTCTTTTAACAGTTTATAGGGATAACAGTTGAAGCATAATACTTTTGAAATTTTATGTTTTACTTTGAAAATGATTTTCACCGGAGTCGAGCTTTAAAATATGAAAGCATTGTTTTAGCAGGTTTTTAAATGTAAAAAGAATTTGAATATCTTCAAATCCAATGTTTTAAACGTGCGCGAGCAAAGAAACATAGTAAAACTTGCGGTTGTTTTAATTTTTCACAGTTTTAAGTGTAAGTTATAAAAGGTTTTTGGAGCTTAAAACAATAGACTTTATTTTTGAACAATTTTGGGCATAACAACCGCTCGTACAATTTCAAATGGTGACATAAAAACCATTTTTGCATGATTTTAATTTTTTTTATTTTTTTCATACTTAGTTGCTTTTAAATATATTTTTAGGTGCTCTAAGGAACTTGTGAAATTACATATGAATGATCTTGATATTTGGATTTTTTTTTTGTGAAGTTTTTATTGGTGCTTTGTAGTGATTAATTGTGTGCTAACTTGTTTTAGCAGTTTATAGGGGGACCACTCGAAGCCTAATGCTTTAGTAATTTTGTGTTTTGCTTTGGAAATGATTTTCATTGGAGTCAAGTTTTAAAGTATGAAAGTATTATTTTAGCAGGTTTTTAAAGCAGAAATGAATTTGAATATCTTGAATCAAATGTTTTTAAATGTGCTAAAACAAAGAAACCTAGTAAACTTTTGTTAGTTTTAATTTTTCACAGTGTAAGCTATAAAGGATTTTGGAGCTTAAAACATTAGACTTTGTTTTTGAACAATTCTGGCATAAAAACTACTTGCACAAATTTTGCACAATTTTAATTTTTCTTTGTGTTTCATACTTGTTTGCTTTTAGATACATTTTTAGGTGCTATGAGGAACTTATGAGATTACATATGAGTGATTTAGATATTTGGATATTATTTGTGAAGTTATGGGCACTTGATGTTATAAATTGTGTGCTAACTTGTTTTAGCAGTTTATAGGGGGAGTAGTCGAAGCTTAATTCTTTTGAAATTTTATGTTTTGCTTTGAAAATGATTTTCGCTGGAGTCGAGCTTTAAAATATAAAACCATTGTTTTAGCAAGTTTTTAAATGAAAATGAATTTTAATGTCATGAATCCAATGTTTTAAATGTACTCGAACAAAGAAAAATGGTAAAACTTGCATTGGTTTTAATTTTTCACGGTGTTAAGTGTAAGTTATAAAGGATTTTGGAGCTTAAAACATCATACTTTATTTTTGAACAATTATGAGCGTAAAAACCATTCGCACAACTACTGCACGATTTTAATTTTTCGTTGTCTTTCATACTTATTTGCTTTTAGATACATTTTTAGGTGCTCTAAGGAACTTATGGAATTACATATGAATGATCTTGATATTTGGATATTATTTCTGAAAGTTTTATTGGCGCTCAATGTGATTAATTGTGTGATAACTTGTTTTAGCAGTTTTATCAGGAGAGCACTCGAAGCCTAATGCTTTTGAAATTTTATGTTTTGCTTTAAAAATGATTTTCACCGGAGTCGAGCTTTAAAATACTAAAGCATCGTTTTAGCAAGTTTTTAAATGGAAATGAATTTGATTATCTTGACTCCAATGTCTTAAACTTGTTTAAAACAAGAAACATGGTAAAGCTTGCATTTGTTTTAATTTTTCACAGCGTTAAATGTAAGTTATAAATGATTTTACAGCTTAAGACATCAGACTTAGTTTTTGAACAATTCTTGGCATAAAAGCCATTCGCACAATTTCAAATTGTGACATAAAAACCAATTTTGCACGATTTTAATTTTTTATTGTATTTCATACTTATTTGCTTTTAAATAAATTTTTAGGTGCTCTAAGGAACTTGTGGGATTACATAAGAATGATCTTAGCATTTGGATATTAATTATTAATTTATTAACATAAATTCTTATTATATATATTTTTACTTAATTATATATAAATAATAATTCTTATGATTTAAATATATAATTTATTAAATTATTAACTACAAATATTATTCAGTTATAATTTATACAGTTAAAATTTAAACAATAATTTTAATTTTAATTAATTTTAATTATATAAATAAATTAAATTTAATATTTAAAATTAATATATATTATAGTATTAAGTATAACTAGTAAAAATATATTTAATAATAATTATTAAAAATATTTATATTTAAATTAATTAATTAAATAAGATTTAAATATTTATTATATTTATGAATTAATTTAAATATAAATTAAACTAATTTATCCTTAATAATTTAGTAATTATTATTTAAGTTTAATATTAATAAAAATTAAATTCAGTATTTGAGATAACTATATTATTATCTTAATTATTATTAATTATAACATAATAATTAGATTTATTTGTATTAATAATTATTATTATTAATTAATAACTTTTAATTTTACGTATATATTTCTATTTTATTTTATTATAATGTTATAATGATTGTTAATAAATATTTATAATATATATCGTATAATTTAAACAAAAGAAATAAAATAATTTAATATAATTTATTAAATTATGCATGTCATATTACAAATATATTTCTATTAATATATGTTATTTTTATTAAATAGAAAATTAAAATAATAGATTAAAATAATTACAATTAAATATTTATATTTATAATTTAATTCTTTAAAGTATTAATTGCTAATTATTAATTTTCTATTTAATTAAATAAATTGATAATTAAATTTAAAATTTAAAATTTAATTAAGAATTAAATAATAATACCAATTTATTACCTTTTGTTTAGTCATCAAATACTTGTTTCATATCTTACAAGTTTGTTTTAAATAATAATTATTTATTTAACAAATACCTAAAAGTCAATAATATTTAAACTTATTAATATAATTCAATCAAAATAATAATAAAGAGTTTGTTATTTAATAACAATTGTAATTTATGTGAATAATTATACCTAATATTGATATTGTTATTAGTAATGATTTTAAATAGATAATTGTTGAAATAGTCATAACTATTTGAACTTGTTCGGTAAATAGATTTACTTTTTCAAATCTCATGCTTATTAATTTTTTGAATGTCAATAAATTATGACCCTTATCTTATAAATTGAATATTTTGAAATAGTTGGAGATTTAAATAATAAATATATTTACCAAACAAGTTTAAATAGTTTAAATTATTAAATCTTATTATTTAAATAATTATTAATTTAAAAAATAATTATATTCCCTATAGTCTTAACTATTTAAACTTAAATTAGAATAATATTCAAATAGTTGTTTGTTCAACTTATTAATTTTAATAAGTTTATTAATTTAAACTTATTTAAATTATTTGATAATTTAAATAAGTTTTATAAAACAATTATAAAATTAACTTATATTAAAATAATTAATCAATTACATCAGTATTATCTATTTAATAAATTAAATAATAAACTTATTTAAACAGTTATCTAATTAATATTAAAATATTGAAAATTATCTATTACAGTTTTAATAATTTAATTATTACCATAATAAATTAAATATAATAGTTAAATTATAATAATTAATAAGTAAATGTTTATCATTATAATATATTTAATTATATAATATTATTATATATTAAATATTTAAATTAAATATTTATTATAATATATTAAATATTATATAATTTAATTATATAAAAATAATAATTTTATTAAACAATTGAATAATAGTTATGTATAATTTACAAACTAATATTTAGATAATTAATTAATATTCTATTATATTAAATAATTAATAATAATTTATTTAATATATTGTTAAAGATATATTATTTTCTTTAAATAATTAATACTAAATTAGTACAATTATTTGAAATTGCTAATTTTAGTAATAATATTTAAATTATAAATATTAATACAAATAATTATATTTGTATAATTATCAAATTTTCCTATGACTATTAATAATTTTTGGAACATTTAGGATATTTAATATTTATAATTTAATTTAATTTAATTATATAATTAATACTAAACAAGATTTAGTATTAAAATATTTTTAGTATTATAATTTTAATTAAATTAATTATCACATTTGCACAGCTAATAACATAAAGCAACCAAATTCACACCTAATAACTTTGATCCAATTGCCAGTGATATAATAAGAGTTTTACAAGCATTATAAAAATCCTAACCCACTATCGAGCATATAAGTTAAGCAAAAAATTTATTATTAACATAATATATATACATTAATATAATTATTTGATAAAATACTAAACTATATAATAATACTATATAATAAATTTTTTAAATATATTTAAAACTAATTTTAAAATAGAGATTATTATAACTTAATAATATTATTATTAATTAGTAGTTTAATTAAATAGTTTAATTAATATTTTATGAGTAGCAATATTTGTTAATAAATAACTTATTTAATAATAATTTTAATCTTTATTTAAATTAATTTAAATAATAATATGATTTAATAATAATTTAAGTATAATATAATTAAAAAAATTATATTATATTAGATAATATTATTATCTATTTCTAATTTTTAATTATAAAATTAATATAATATTCAAATAATATTATAATAATTATAATAATAATTAAATAACAATAGTTATTTGAATAATTAATATATCCTTAAATGCTTAACAAATATTACTAGTTTGTAATAATTTATGAATTTATAACAATTTGAAATAAATAATTATTTCATAAGACAATTGTTTCAGCTAATACAAGCTTAAATGGAGTAAATTTAATAAATTATTTAATATTGTTTCATAAATTTAATATGAAATTAAGAATTATAATATAATCATTTTGTTATTAATTCTTGAAACAATTATAATTCTATATTAAATTTATTATAAACTAATTACATATTAAATAATTATTATTCAATTCTATTAATTCTATAAATTATTATTATAATTTATAATAAACAATAATTTATATATAATCTAGATATAATAATTATTATATAGTATTAATGATATTTTGTGTTGTCGTAAAATAATTATTCCTGTTCATGCGAAATTATTTAGAATAAAATATATAATCTAATTAACATTAAATTTAATAATTTAATAATTTGATTATTAAATCTTATAAATTGATTATAGTTATAAATAAATTATAATTTTATTATATAAATTAAATTATTTTATGAAAAACTAATCGTTATTAAATTATAACAATTAAAAATATTTGAATTATAACTAATTTTTGTTAAATTAAATTATTATAATCAAATATTTAATATTTAATTATATGTAATTAAATTATTTTAATTTAAATAATCATTAATATATATTTGTGAAGTTGTTATTAGCGCTTGATGATATAAATTTTGTGCTAACTTGTTTTAACAATTTATAGGGGTAGCAGTCGAAGTGTAATATTTTTGAAATTTTATGTTTTGTTTTGAAAATTATTTTTACTAGAGTCAAGCTTTAAAATATGAAAGCATTGTTTTAGCAGGTTTTTAAATGGAAATGAATTTGAATATCTTCAAATCCAATGTTTTAAACGTGCTCGAATAAAGAAACATAGTAAAACCTGCGTTTGTTTTAATTTTTCACAGTGTTAAGTGTAAGTTGTAAAGGATTTTGGAGCTTAAAACATCAAACGTTTTTGAACAATCTGGCATAAAAACCACTCGCACAATTTTTGCACGATTTTAATTTTTCAGTGTGTTTCATACTTATTTACTTTTAGATTCATTTTTAAGTGCTCTAAGGAACTTATGGGATTACATATGAAAGATATAGATATTTGTGTATTATTTGTGAAGTTGTTATTGGCGCTTGATGTTATAAATTAGGTGCTAACTTCTTTTAACAGTTTATAGGGATAACAGTTGAAGCATAATACTTTTGAAATTTTATGTTTTACTTTGAAAATGATTTTCACCGGAGTCGAGCTTTAAAATATGAAAGCATTGTTTTAGCAGGTTTTTAAATGTAAAAAGAATTTGAATATCTTCAAATCCAATGTTTTAAACGTGCGCGAGCAAAGAAACATAGTAAAACTTGCGGTTGTTTTAATTTTTCACAGTTTTAAGTGTAAGTTATAAAAGGTTTTTGGAGCTTAAAACAATAGACTTTATTTTTGAACAATTTTGGGCATAACAACCGCTCGTACAATTTCAAATGGTGACATAAAAACCATTTTTGCATGATTTTAATTTTTTTTATTTTTTTCATACTTAGTTGCTTTTAAATATATTTTTAGGTGCTCTAAGGAACTTGTGAAATTACATATGAATGATCTTGATATTTGGATTTTTTTTTTGTGAAGTTTTTATTGGTGCTTTGTAGTGATTAATTGTGTGCTAACTTGTTTTAGCAGTTTATAGGGGGACCACTCGAAGCCTAATGCTTTAGTAATTTTGTGTTTTGCTTTGGAAATGATTTTCATTGGAGTCAAGTTTTAAAGTATGAAAGTATTATTTTAGCAGGTTTTTAAAGCAGAAATGAATTTGAATATCTTGAATCAAATGTTTTTAAATGTGCTAAAACAAAGAAACCTAGTAAACTTTTGTTAGTTTTAATTTTTCACAGTGTAAGCTATAAAGGATTTTGGAGCTTAAAACATTAGACTTTGTTTTTGAACAATTCTGGCATAAAAACTACTTGCACAAATTTTGCACAATTTTAATTTTTCTTTGTGTTTCATACTTGTTTGCTTTTAGATACATTTTTAGGTGCTATGAGGAACTTATGAGATTACATATGAGTGATTTAGATATTTGGATATTATTTGTGAAGTTATGGGCACTTGATGTTATAAATTGTGTGCTAACTTGTTTTAGCAGTTTATAGGGGGAGTAGTCGAAGCTTAATTCTTTTGAAATTTTATGTTTTGCTTTGAAAATGATTTTCGCTGGAGTCGAGCTTTAAAATATAAAACCATTGTTTTAGCAAGTTTTTAAATGAAAATGAATTTTAATGTCATGAATCCAATGTTTTAAATGTACTCGAACAAAGAAAAATGGTAAAACTTGCATTGGTTTTAATTTTTCACGGTGTTAAGTGTAAGTTATAAAGGATTTTGGAGCTTAAAACATCATACTTTATTTTTGAACAATTATGAGCGTAAAAACCATTCGCACAACTACTGCACGATTTTAATTTTTCGTTGTCTTTCATACTTATTTGCTTTTAGATACATTTTTAGGTGCTCTAAGGAACTTATGGAATTACATATGAATGATCTTGATATTTGGATATTATTTCTGAAAGTTTTATTGGCGCTCAATGTGATTAATTGTGTGATAACTTGTTTTAGCAGTTTTATCAGGAGAGCACTCGAAGCCTAATGCTTTTGAAATTTTATGTTTTGCTTTAAAAATGATTTTCACCGGAGTCGAGCTTTAAAATACTAAAGCATCGTTTTAGCAAGTTTTTAAATGGAAATGAATTTGATTATCTTGACTCCAATGTCTTAAACTTGTTTAAAACAAGAAACATGGTAAAGCTTGCATTTGTTTTAATTTTTCACAGCGTTAAATGTAAGTTATAAATGATTTTACAGCTTAAGACATCAGACTTAGTTTTTGAACAATTCTTGGCATAAAAGCCATTCGCACAATTTCAAATTGTGACATAAAAACCAATTTTGCACGATTTTAATTTTTTATTGTATTTCATACTTATTTGCTTTTAAATAAATTTTTAGGTGCTCTAAGGAACTTGTGGGATTACATAAGAATGATCTTAGCATTTGGATATTAATTATTAATTTATTAACATAAATTCTTATTATATATATTTTTACTTAATTATATATAAATAATAATTCTTATGATTTAAATATATAATTTATTAAATTATTAACTACAAATATTATTCAGTTATAATTTATACAGTTAAAATTTAAACAATAATTTTAATTTTAATTAATTTTAATTATATAAATAAATTAAATTTAATATTTAAAATTAATATATATTATAGTATTAAGTATAACTAGTAAAAATATATTTAATAATAATTATTAAAAATATTTATATTTAAATTAATTAATTAAATAAGATTTAAATATTTATTATATTTATGAATTAATTTAAATATAAATTAAACTAATTTATCCTTAATAATTTAGTAATTATTATTTAAGTTTAATATTAATAAAAATTAAATTCAGTATTTGAGATAACTATATTATTATCTTAATTATTATTAATTATAACATAATAATTAGATTTATTTGTATTAATAATTATTATTATTAATTAATAACTTTTAATTTTACGTATATATTTCTATTTTATTTTATTATAATGTTATAATGATTGTTAATAAATATTTATAATATATATCGTATAATTTAAACAAAAGAAATAAAATAATTTAATATAATTTATTAAATTATGCATGTCATATTACAAATATATTTCTATTAATATATGTTATTTTTATTAAATAGAAAATTAAAATAATAGATTAAAATAATTACAATTAAATATTTATATTTATAATTTAATTCTTTAAAGTATTAATTGCTAATTATTAATTTTCTATTTAATTAAATAAATTGATAATTAAATTTAAAATTTAAAATTTAATTAAGAATTAAATAATAATACCAATTTATTACCTTTTGTTTAGTCATCAAATACTTGTTTCATATCTTACAAGTTTGTTTTAAATAATAATTATTTATTTAACAAATACCTAAAAGTCAATAATATTTAAACTTATTAATATAATTCAATCAAAATAATAATAAAGAGTTTGTTATTTAATAACAATTGTAATTTATGTGAATAATTATACCTAATATTGATATTGTTATTAGTAATGATTTTAAATAGATAATTGTTGAAATAGTCATAACTATTTGAACTTGTTCGGTAAATAGATTTACTTTTTCAAATCTCATGCTTATTAATTTTTTGAATGTCAATAAATTATGACCCTTATCTTATAAATTGAATATTTTGAAATAGTTGGAGATTTAAATAATAAATATATTTACCAAACAAGTTTAAATAGTTTAAATTATTAAATCTTATTATTTAAATAATTATTAATTTAAAAAATAATTATATTCCCTATAGTCTTAACTATTTAAACTTAAATTAGAATAATATTCAAATAGTTGTTTGTTCAACTTATTAATTTTAATAAGTTTATTAATTTAAACTTATTTAAATTATTTGATAATTTAAATAAGTTTTATAAAACAATTATAAAATTAACTTATATTAAAATAATTAATCAATTACATCAGTATTATCTATTTAATAAATTAAATAATAAACTTATTTAAACAGTTATCTAATTAATATTAAAATATTGAAAATTATCTATTACAGTTTTAATAATTTAATTATTACCATAATAAATTAAATATAATAGTTAAATTATAATAATTAATAAGTAAATGTTTATCATTATAATATATTTAATTATATAATATTATTATATATTAAATATTTAAATTAAATATTTATTATAATATATTAAATATTATATAATTTAATTATATAAAAATAATAATTTTATTAAACAATTGAATAATAGTTATGTATAATTTACAAACTAATATTTAGATAATTAATTAATATTCTATTATATTAAATAATTAATAATAATTTATTTAATATATTGTTAAAGATATATTATTTTCTTTAAATAATTAATACCGAATTAGTACAATTATTTGAAATTGCTAATTTTAGTAATAATATTTAAATTATAAATATTAATACAAATAATTATATTTGTATAATTATCAAATTTTCCTATGACTATTAATAATTTTTGGAACATTTAGGATATTTAATATTTATAATTTAATTTAATTTAATTATATAATTAATACTAAACAAGATTTAGTATTATAATTTTAATTAAATTAATTATCACATTTGCACAGCTAATAGCATAAAGCAACCAAATTCACACCTAATAACTTTGATCCAATTGCCAGTGATATAATAAGAGTTTTACAAGCATTATAAAAATCCTAACCCACTATCGAGCATATAAGTTAAGCAAAAAATTTATTATTAACATAATATATATACATTAATATAATTATTTGATAAAATACTAAACTATATAATAATACTATATAATAAATTTTTTAAATATATTTAAAACTAATTTTAAAATAGAGATTATTATAACTTAATAATATTATTATTAATTAGTAGTTTAATTAAATAGTTTAATTAATATTTTATGAGTAGCAATATTTGTTAATAAATAACTTATTTAATAATAATTTTAATCTTTATTTAAATTAATTTAAATAATAATATGATTTAATAATAATTTAAGTATAATATAATTAAAAAAATTATATTATATTAGATAATATTATTATCTATTTCTAATTTTTAATTATAAAATTAATATAATATTCAAATAATATTATAATAATTATAATAATAATTAAATAACAATAGTTATTTGAATAATTAATATATCCTTAAATGCTTAACAAATATTACTAGTTTGTAATAATTTATGAATTTATAACAATTTGAAATAAATAATTATTTCATAAGACAATTGTTTCAGCTAATACAAGCTTAAATGGAGTAAATTTAATAAATTATTTAATATTGTTTCATAAATTTAATATGAAATTAAGAATTATAATATAATCATTTTGTTATTAATTCTTGAAACAATTATAATTCTATATTAAATTTATTATAAACTAATTACATATTAAATAATTATTATTCAATTCTATTAATTCTATAAATTATTATTATAATTTATAATAAACAATAATTTATATATAATCTAGATATAATAATTATTATATAATATTAATGATATTTTGTGTTGTCGTAAAATAATTATTCCTGTTCATGCGAAATTATTTAGAATAAAATATATAATCTAATTAACACTAAATTTAATAATTTAATAATTTGATTATTAAATCTTATAAATTTATTATAATTATAAATAAATTATAAATTTATTATATAAATTAAATTATTTTATGAAAAACTAATCGTTATTAAATTATAACAATTAAAAATATTTGAATTATAACTAATTTTTGTTAAATTAAATTATTATAATCAAATATTTAATATTTAATTATATGTAATTAAATTATTTTAATTTAAATAATCATTAATATATATTTGTGAAGTTGTTATTAGCGCTTGATGTTATAAATTTTGTGCTAACTTGTTTTAACAATTTATAGGGGTAGCAGTCGAAGTGTAATATTTTTGAAATTTTATGTTTTGTTTTGAAAATTATTTTTACTAGAGTCAAGCTTTAAAATATGAAAGCATTGTTTTAGCAGGTTTTTAAATGGAAATGAATTTGAATATCTTCAAATCCAATGTTTTAAACGTGCTCGAATAAAGAAACATAGTAAAACCTGCGTTTGTTTTAATTTTTCACAGTGTTAAGTGTAAGTTGTAAAGGATTTTGGAGCTTAAAACATCAAACGTTTTTGAACAATCTGGCATAAAAACCACTCGCACAATTTTTGCACGATTTTAATTTTTCAGTGTGCTTCATACTTATTTACTTTTAGATTCATTTTTAAGTGCTCTAAGGAACTTATGGGATTACATATGAAAGATATAGATATTTGTGTATTATTTGTGAAGTTGTTATTGGCGCTTGATGTTATAAATTAGGTGCTAACTTCTTTTAACAGTTTATAGGGATAACAGTTGAAGCATAATACTTTTGAAATTTTATGTTTTACTTTGAAAATGATTTTCACCGGAGTCGAGCTTTAAAATATGAAAGCATTGTTTTAGCGGGTTTTTAAATGTAAAAAGAATTTGAATATCTTCAAATCCAATGTTTTAAACGTGCGCGAGCAAAGAAACATAGTAAAACTTGCGGTTGTTTTAATTTTTCACAGTTTTAAGTGTAAGTTATAAAAGGTTTTTGGAGCTTAAAACAATAGACTTTATTTTTGAACAATTTTGGGCATAACAACCGCTCGTACAATTTCAAATGGTGACATAAAAACCATTTTTGCATGATTTTAATTTTTTTTATTTTTTTCATACTTAGTTGCTTTTAAATATATTTTTAGGTGCTCTAAGGAACTTGTGAAATTACATATGAATGATCTTGATATTTGGATTTTTTTTTTTGTGAAGTTTTTATTTGTGCTTTGTAGTGATTAATTGTGTGCTAACTTGTTTTAGCAGTTTATAGGGGGACCACTCGAAGCCTAATGCTTTAGTAATTTTATGTTTTGCTTTGGAAAAATGATTTTCATTGGAGTCAAGTTTTAAAGTATGAAAGTATTATTTTAGCAGGTTTTTAAAGCAGAAATGAATTTGAATATCTTGAATCAAATGTTTTTAAATGTGCTAAAACAAAGAAACCTAGTAAACTTTTGTTAGTTTTAATTTTTCACAGTGTAAGCTATAAAGGATTTTGGAGCTTAAAACATTAGACTTTGTTTTTGAACAATTCTGGCATAAAAACTACTTGCACAAATTTTGCACGATTTTAATTTTTCTTTGTGTTTCATACTTGTTTGCTTTTAGATACATTTTTAGGTGCTATGAGGAACTTATGAGATTACATATGAGTGATCTAGATATTTGGATATTATTTGTGAAGTTATGGGCACTTGATGTTATAAATTGTGTGCTAACTTGTTTTAGCAGTTTATAGGGGGAGTAGTCGAAGCTTAATTCTTTTGAAATTTTATGTTTTGCTTTGAAAATGATTTTCGCTGGAGTCGAGCTTTAAAATATAAAACCATTGTTTTAGCAAGTTTTTAAATGAAAATGAATTTTAATGTCATGAATCCAATGTTTTAAATGTACTCGAACAAAGAAAAATGGTAAAACTTGCATTGGTTTTAATTTTTCACGGTGTTAAGTGTAAGTTATAAAGGATTTTGGAGCTTAAAACATCATACTTTATTTTTGAACAATTATGAGCGTAAAAACCATTCGCACAATTACTGCACGATTTTAATTTTTCGTTGTCTTTCATACTTATTTGCTTTTAGATACATTTTTAGGTGCTCTAAGGAACTTATGGAATTACATATGAATGATCTTGATATTTGGATATTATTTCTGAAAGTTTTATTGGCGCTCAATGTGATTAATTGTGTGATAACTTGTTTTAGCAGTTTTATCAGGAGAGCACTCGAAGCCTAATGCTTTTGAAATTTTATGTTTTGCTTTAAAAATGATTTTCACCGGAGTCGAGCTTTAAAATACTAAAGCATCGTTTTAGCAAGTTTTTAAATGGAAATGAATTTGATTATCTTGACTCCAATGTCTTAAACTTGTTTAAAACAAGAAACATGGTAAAGCTTGCATTTGTTTTAATTTTTCACAGCGTTAAATGTAAGTTATAAATGATTTTACAGCTTAAGACATCAGACTTAGTTTTTGAACAATTCTTGGCATAAAAGCCATTCGCACAATTTCAAATTGTGACATAAAAACCAATTTTGCACGATTTTAATTTTTTATTGTATTTCATACTTATTTGCTTTTAAATAAATTTTTAGGTGCTCTAAGGAACTTGTGGGATTACATAAGAATGATCTTAGCATTTGGATATTAATTATTAATTTATTAACATAAATTCTTATTATATATATTTTTACTTAATTATATATAAATAATAATTCTTATGATTTAAATATATAATTTATTAAATTATTAACTACAAATATTATTCAGTTATAATTTATACAGTTAAAATTTAAACAATAATTTTAATTTTAATTAATTTTAATTATATAAATAAATTAAATTTAATATTTAAAATTAATATATATTATAGTATTAAGTATAACTAGTAAAAATATATTTAATAATAATTATTAAAAATATTTATATTTAAATTAATTAATTAAATAAGATTTAAATATTTATTATATTTATGAATTAATTTAAATATAAATTAAACTAATTTATCCTTAATAATTTAGTAATTATTATTTAAGTTTAATATTAATAAAAATTAAATTCAGTATTTGAGATAACTATATTATTATCTTAATTATTATTAATTATAACATAATAATTAGATTTATTTGTATTAATAATTATTATTATTAATTAATAACTTTTAATTTTATGTATATATTTCTATTTTATTTTATTATAATGTTATAATGATTGTTAATAAATATTTATAATATATATCGTATAATTTAAACAAAAGAAATAAAATAATTTAATATAATTTATTAAATTATGCATGTCATATTACAAATATATTTCTATTAATATATGTTATTTTTATTAAATAGAAAATTAAAATAATAGATTAAAATAATTACAATTAAATATTTATATTTATAATTTAATTCTTTAAAGTATTAATTGCTAATTATTAATTTTCTATTTAATTAAATAAATTGATAATTAAATTTAAAATTTAAAATTTAATTAAGAATTAAATAATAATACCAATTTATTACCTTTTGTTTAGTCATCAAATACTTGTTTCATATCTTACAAGTTTGTTTTAAATAATAATTATTTATTTAACAAATACCTAAAAGTCAATAATATTTAAACTTATTAATATAATTCAATCAAAATAATAATAAAGAGTTTGTTATTTAATAACAATTGTAATTTATGTGAATAATTATACCTAATATTGATATTGTTATTAGTAATGATTTTAAATAGATAATTGTTGAAATAGTCATAACTATTTGAACTTGTTCGGTAAATAGATTTACTTTTTCAAATCTCATGCTTATTAATTTTTTGAATGTCAATAAATTATGACCCTTATCTTATAAATTGAATATTTTGAAATAGTTGGAGATTTAAATAATAAATATATTTACCAAACAAGTTTAAATAGTTTAAATTATTAAATCTTATTATTTAAATAATTATTAATTTAAAAAATAATTATATTCCCTATAGTCTTAACTATTTAAACTTAAATTAGAATAATATTCAAATAGTTGTTTGTTCAACTTATTAATTTTAATAAGTTTATTAATTTAAACTTATTTAAATTATTTGATAATTTAAATAAGTTTTATAAAACAATTATAAAATTAACTTATATTAAAATAATTAATCAATTACATCAGTATTATCTATTTAATAAATTAAATAATAAACTTATTTAAACAGTTATCTAATTAATATTAAAATATTGAAAATTATCTATTACAGTTTTAATAATTTAATTATTACCATAATAAATTAAATATAATAGTTAAATTATAATAATTAATAAGTAAATGTTTATCATTATAATATATTTAATTATATAATATTATATAATATTAAATATTTAAATTAAATATTTATTATAATATATTAAATATTATATAATTTAATTATATAAAAATAATAATTTTATTAAACAATTGAATACTAGTTATGTATAATTTACAAACTAATATTTAGATAATTAATTAATATTCTATTATATTAAATAATTAATAATGATTTATTTAATATATTGTTAAAGATATATTATTTTCTTTAAATAATTAATACCGAATTAGTACAATTATTTGAAATTGCTAATTTTAGTAATAATATTTAAATTATAAATATTAATACAAATAATTATATTTGTATAATTATCAAATTTTCCTATGACTATTAATAATTTTTGGAACATTTAGGATATTTAATATTTATAATTTAATTTAATTTAATTATATAATTAATACTAAACAAGATTTAGTATTATAATTTTAATTAAATTAATTATCACATTTGCACAGCTAATAGCATAAAGCAACCAAATTCACACCTAATAACTTTGATCCAATTGCCAGTGATATAATAAGAGTTTTACAAGCATTATAAAAATCCTAACCCACTATCGAGCATATAAGTTAAGCAAAAAATTTATTATTAACATAATATATATACATTAATATAATTATTTGATAAAATACTAAACTATATAATAATACTATATAATAAATTTTTTAAATATATTTAAAACTAATTTTAAAATAGAGATTATTATAACTTAATAATATTATTATTAATTAGTAGTTTAATTAAATAGTTTAATTAATATTTTATGAGTAGCAATATTTGTTAATAAATAACTTATTTAATAATAATTTTAATCTTTATTTAAATTAATTTAAATAATAATATGATTTAATAATAATTTAAGTATAATATAATTAAAAAAATTATATTATATTAGATAATATTATTATCTATTTCTAATTTTTAATTATAAAATTAATATAATATTCAAATAATATTATAATAATTATAATAATAATTAAATAACAATAGTTATTTGAATAATTAATATATCCTTAAATGCTTAACAAATATTACTAGTTTGTAATAATTTATGAATTTATAACAATTTGAAATAAATAATTATTTCATAAGACAATTGTTTCAGCTAATACAAGCTTAAATGGAGTAAATTTAATAAATTATTTAATATTGTTTCATAAATTTAATATGAAATTAAGAATTATAATATAATCATTTTGTTATTAATTCTTGAAACAATTATAATTCTATATTAAATTTATTATAAACTAATTACATATTAAATAATTATTATTCAATTCTATTAATTCTATAAATTATTATTATAATTTATAATAAACAATAATTTATATATAATCTAGATATAATAATTATTATATAATATTAATGATATTTTGTGTTGTCGTAAAATAATTATTCCTGTTCATGCGAAATTATTTAGAATAAAATATATAATCTAATTAACACTAAATTTAATAATTTAATAATTTGATTATTAAATCTTATAAATTTATTATAATTATAAATAAATTATAAATTTATTATATAAATTAAATTATTTTATGAAAAACTAATCGTTATTAAATTATAACAATTAAAAATATTTGAATTATAACTAATTTTTGTTAAATTAAATTATTATAATCAAATATTTAATATTTAATTATATGTAATTAAATTATTTTAATTTAAATAATCATTAATATATATTTGTGAAGTTGTTATTAGCGCTTGATGTTATAAATTTTGTGCTAACTTGTTTTAACAATTTATAGGGGTAGCAGTCGAAGTGTAATATTTTTGAAATTTTATGTTTTGTTTTGAAAATTATTTTTACTAGAGTCAAGCTTTAAAATATGAAAGCATTGTTTTAGCAGGTTTTTAAATGGAAATGAATTTGAATATCTTCAAATCCAATGTTTTAAACGTGCTCGAATAAAGAAACATAGTAAAACCTGCGTTTGTTTTAATTTTTCACAGTGTTAAGTGTAAGTTGTAAAGGATTTTGGAGCTTAAAACATCAAACGTTTTTGAACAATCTGGCATAAAAACCACTCGCACAATTTTTGCACGATTTTAATTTTTCAGTGTGCTTCATACTTATTTACTTTTAGATTCATTTTTAAGTGCTCTAAGGAACTTATGGGATTACATATGAAAGATATAGATATTTGTGTATTATTTGTGAAGTTGTTATTGGCGCTTGATGTTATAAATTAGGTGCTAACTTCTTTTAACAGTTTATAGGGATAACAGTTGAAGCATAATACTTTTGAAATTTTATGTTTTACTTTGAAAATGATTTTCACCGGAGTCGAGCTTTAAAATATGAAAGCATTGTTTTAGCGGGTTTTTAAATGTAAAAAGAATTTGAATATCTTCAAATCCAATGTTTTAAACGTGCGCGAGCAAAGAAACATAGTAAAACTTGCGGTTGTTTTAATTTTTCACAGTTTTAAGTGTAAGTTATAAAAGGTTTTTGGAGCTTAAAACAATAGACTTTATTTTTGAACAATTTTGGGCATAACAACCGCTCGTACAATTTCAAATGGTGACATAAAAACCATTTTTGCATGATTTTAATTTTTTTTATTTTTTTCATACTTAGTTGCTTTTAAATATATTTTTAGGTGCTCTAAGGAACTTGTGAAATTACATATGAATGATCTTGATATTTGGATTTTTTTTTTTGTGAAGTTTTTATTTGTGCTTTGTAGTGATTAATTGTGTGCTAACTTGTTTTAGCAGTTTATAGGGGGACCACTCGAAGCCTAATGCTTTAGTAATTTTATGTTTTGCTTTGGAAAAATGATTTTCATTGGAGTCAAGTTTTAAAGTATGAAAGTATTATTTTAGCAGGTTTTTAAAGCAGAAATGAATTTGAATATCTTGAATCAAATGTTTTTAAATGTGCTAAAACAAAGAAACCTAGTAAACTTTTGTTAGTTTTAATTTTTCACAGTGTAAGCTATAAAGGATTTTGGAGCTTAAAACATTAGACTTTGTTTTTGAACAATTCTGGCATAAAAACTACTTGCACAAATTTTGCACGATTTTAATTTTTCTTTGTGTTTCATACTTGTTTGCTTTTAGATACATTTTTAGGTGCTATGAGGAACTTATGAGATTACATATGAGTGATCTAGATATTTGGATATTATTTGTGAAGTTATGGGCACTTGATGTTATAAATTGTGTGCTAACTTGTTTTAGCAGTTTATAGGGGGAGTAGTCGAAGCTTAATTCTTTTGAAATTTTATGTTTTGCTTTGAAAATGATTTTCGCTGGAGTCGAGCTTTAAAATATAAAACCATTGTTTTAGCAAGTTTTTAAATGAAAATGAATTTTAATGTCATGAATCCAATGTTTTAAATGTACTCGAACAAAGAAAAATGGTAAAACTTGCATTGGTTTTAATTTTTCACGGTGTTAAGTGTAAGTTATAAAGGATTTTGGAGCTTAAAACATCATACTTTATTTTTGAACAATTATGAGCGTAAAAACCATTCGCACAATTACTGCACGATTTTAATTTTTCGTTGTCTTTCATACTTATTTGCTTTTAGATACATTTTTAGGTGCTCTAAGGAACTTATGGAATTACATATGAATGATCTTGATATTTGGATATTATTTCTGAAAGTTTTATTGGCGCTCAATGTGATTAATTGTGTGATAACTTGTTTTAGCAGTTTTATCAGGAGAGCACTCGAAGCCTAATGCTTTTGAAATTTTATGTTTTGCTTTAAAAATGATTTTCACCGGAGTCGAGCTTTAAAATACTAAAGCATCGTTTTAGCAAGTTTTTAAATGGAAATGAATTTGATTATCTTGACTCCAATGTCTTAAACTTGTTTAAAACAAGAAACATGGTAAAGCTTGCATTTGTTTTAATTTTTCACAGCGTTAAATGTAAGTTATAAATGATTTTACAGCTTAAGACATCAGACTTAGTTTTTGAACAATTCTTGGCATAAAAGCCATTCGCACAATTTCAAATTGTGACATAAAAACCAATTTTGCACGATTTTAATTTTTTATTGTATTTCATACTTATTTGCTTTTAAATAAATTTTTAGGTGCTCTAAGGAACTTGTGGGATTACATAAGAATGATCCTAGCATTTGGATATTAATTATTAATTTATTAACATAAATTCTTATTATATATATTTTTACTTAATTATATATAAATAATAATTCTTATGATTTAAATATATAATTTATTAAATTATTAACTACAAATATTATTCAGTTATAATTTATACAGTTAAAATTTAAACAATAATTTTAATTTTAATTAATTTTAATTATATAAATAAATTAAATTTAATATTTAAAATTAATATATATTATAGTATTAAGTATAACTAGTAAAAATATATTTAATAATAATTATTAAAAATATTTATATTTAAATTAATTAATTAAATAAGATTTAAATATTTATTATATTTATGAATTAATTTAAATATAAATTAAACTAATTTATCCTTAATAATTTAGTAATTATTATTTAAGTTTAATATTAATAAAAATTAAATTCAGTATTTGAGATAACTATATTATTATCTTAATTATTATTAATTATAACATAATAATTAGATTTATTTGTATTAATAATTATTATTATTAATTAATAACTTTTAATTTTACGTATATATTTCTATTTTATTTTATTATAATGTTATAATGATTGTTAATAAATATTTATAATATATATCGTATAATTTAAACAAAAGAAATAAAATAATTTAATATAATTTATTAAATTATGCATGTCATATTACAAATATATTTCTATTAATATATGTTATTTTTATTAAATAGAAAATTAAAATAATAGATTAAAATAATTACAATTAAATATTTATATTTATAATTTAATTCTTTAAAGTATTAATTGCTAATTATTAATTTTCTATTTAATTAAATAAATTGATAATTAAATTTAAAATTTAAAATTTAATTAAGAATTAAATAATAATACCAATTTATTACCTTTTGTTTAGTCATCAAATACTTGTTTCATATCTTACAAGTTTGTTTTAAATAATAATTATTTATTTAACAAATACCTAAAAGTCAATAATATTTAAACTTATTAATATAATTCAATCAAAATAATAATAAAGAGTTTGTTATTTAATAACAATTGTAATTTATGTGAATAATTATACCTAATATTGATATTGTTATTAGTAATGATTTTAAATAGATAATTGTTGAAATAGTCATAACTATTTGAACTTGTTCGGTAAATAGATTTACTTTTTCAAATCTCATGCTTATTAATTTTTTGAATGTCAATAAATTATGACCCTTATCTTATAAATTGAATATTTTGAAATAGTTGGAGATTTAAATAATAAATATATTTACCAAACAAGTTTAAATAGTTTAAATTATTAAATCTTATTATTTAAATAATTATTAATTTAAAAAATAATTATATTCCCTATAGTCTTAACTATTTAAACTTAAATTAGAATAATATTCAAATAGTTGTTTGTTCAACTTATTAATTTTAATAAGTTTATTAATTTAAACTTATTTAAATTATTTGATAATTTAAATAAGTTTTATAAAACAATTATAAAATTAACTTATATTAAAATAATTAATCAATTACATCAGTATTATCTATTTAATAAATTAAATAATAAACTTATTTAAACAGTTATCTAATTAATATTAAAATATTGAAAATTATCTATTACAGTTTTAATAATTTAATTATTACCATAATAAATTAAATATAATAGTTAAATTATAATAATTAATAAGTAAATGTTTATCATTATAATATATTTAATTATATAATATTATATAATATTAAATATTTAAATTAAATATTTATTATAATATATTAAATATTATATAATTTAATTATATAAAAATAATAATTTTATTAAACAATTGAATACTAGTTATGTATAATTTACAAACTAATATTTAGATAATTAATTAATATTCTATTATATTAAATAATTAATAATGATTTATTTAATATATTGTTAAAGATATATTATTTTCTTTAAATAATTAATACCGAATTAGTACAATTATTTGAAATTGCTAATTTTAGTAATAATATTTAAATTATAAATATTAATACAAATAATTATATTTGTATAATTATCAAATTTTCCTATGACTATTAATAATTTTTGGAACATTTAGGATATTTAATATTTATAATTTAATTTAATTTAATTATATAATTAATACTAAACAAGATTTAGTATTATAATTTTAATTAAATTAATTATCACATTTGCACAGCTAATAGCATAAAGCAACCAAATTCACACCTAATAACTTTGATCCAATTGCCAGTGATATAATAAGAGTTTTACAAGCATTATAAAAATCCTAACCCACTATCGAGCATATAAGTTAAGCAAAAAATTTATTATTAACATAATATATATACATTAATATAATTATTTGATAAAATACTAAACTATATAATAATACTATATAATAAATTTTTTAAATATATTTAAAACTAATTTTAAAATAGAGATTATTATAACTTAATAATATTATTATTAATTAGTAGTTTAATTAAATAGTTTAATTAATATTTTATGAGTAGCAATATTTGTTAATAAATAACTTATTTAATAATAATTTTAATCTTTATTTAAATTAATTTAAATAATAATATGATTTAATAATAATTTAAGTATAATATAATTAAAAAAATTATATTATATTAGATAATATTATTATCTATTTCTAATTTTTAATTATAAAATTAATATAATATTCAAATAATATTATAATAATTATAATAATAATTAAATAACAATAGTTATTTGAATAATTAATATATCCTTAAATGCTTAACAAATATTACTAGTTTGTAATAATTTATGAATTTATAACAATTTGAAATAAATAATTATTTCATAAGACAATTGTTTCAGCTAATACAAGCTTAAATGGAGTAAATTTAATAAATTATTTAATATTGTTTCATAAATTTAATATGAAATTAAGAATTATAATATAATCATTTTGTTATTAATTCTTGAAACAATTATAATTCTATATTAAATTTATTATAAACTAATTACATATTAAATAATTATTATTCAATTCTATTAATTCTATAAATTATTATTATAATTTATAATAAACAATAATTTATATATAATCTAGATATAATAATTATTATATAATATTAATGATATTTTGTGTTGTCGTAAAATAATTATTCCTGTTCATGCGAAATTATTTAGAATAAAATATATAATCTAATTAACACTAAATTTAATAATTTAATAATTTGATTATTAAATCTTATAAATTTATTATAATTATAAATAAATTATAAATTTATTATATAAATTAAATTATTTTATGAAAAACTAATCGTTATTAAATTATAACAATTAAAAATATTTGAATTATAACTAATTTTTGTTAAATTAAATTATTATAATCAAATATTTAATATTTAATTATATGTAATTAAATTATTTTAATTTAAATAATCATTAATATATATTTGTGAAGTTGTTATTAGCGCTTGATGTTATAAATTTTGTGCTAACTTGTTTTAACAATTTATAGGGGTAGCAGTCGAAGTGTAATATTTTTGAAATTTTATGTTTTGTTTTGAAAATTATTTTTACTAGAGTCAAGCTTTAAAATATGAAATCATTGTTTTAGCAGGTTTTTAAATGGAAATGAATTTGAATATCTTCAAATCCAATGTTTTAAACGTGCTCGAATAAAGAAACATAGTAAAACCTGCGTTTGTTTTAATTTTTCACAGTGTTAAGTGTAAGTTGTAAAGGATTTTGGAGCTTAAAACATCAAACGTTTTTGAACAATCTGGCATAAAAACCACTCGCACAATTTTTGCACGATTTTAATTTTTCAGTGTGCTTCATACTTATTTACTTTTAGATTCATTTTTAAGTGCTCTAAGGAACTTATGGGATTACATATGAAAGATATAGATATTTTTGTATTATTTGTGAAGTTGTTATTGGCGCTTGATGTTATAAATTAGGTGCTAACTTCTTTTAACAGTTTATAGGGATAACAGTTGAAGCATAATACTTTTGAAATTTTATGTTTTACTTTGAAAATGATTTTCACCGGAGTCGAGCTTTAAAATATGAAAGCATTGTTTTAGCGGGTTTTTAAATGTAAAAAGAATTTGAATATCTTCAAATCCAATGTTTTAAACGTGCGCGAGCAAAGAAACATAGTAAAACTTGCGGTTGTTTTAATTTTTCACAGTTTTAAGTGTAAGTTATAAAAGGTTTTTGGAGCTTAAAACAATAGACTTTATTTTTGAACAATTTTGGGCATAACAACCGCTCGTACAATTTCAAATGGTGACATAAAAACCATTTTTGCATGATTTTAATTTTTTTTATTTTTTTCATACTTAGTTGCTTTTAAATATATTTTTAGGTGCTCTAAGGAACTTGTGAAATTACATATGAATGATCTTGATATTTGGATTTTTTTTTTTGTGAAGTTTTTATTTGTGCTTTGTAGTGATTAATTGTGTGCTAACTTGTTTTAGCAGTTTATAGGGGGACCACTCGAAGCCTAATGCTTGAGTAATTTTATGTTTTGCTTTGGAAATGATTTTCATTGGAGTCAAGTTTTAAAGTATGAAAGTATTATTTTAGCAGGTTTTTAAAGCAGAAATGAATTTGAATATCTTGAATCAAATGTTTTTAAATGTGCTAAAACAAAGAAACCTAGTAAACTTTTGTTAGTTTTAATTTTTCACAGTGTAAGCTATAAAGGATTTTGGAGCTTAAAACATTAGACTTTGTTTTTGAACAATTCTGGCATAAAAACTACTTGCACAAATTTTGCACGATTTTAATTTTTCTTTGTGTTTCATACTTGTTTGCTTTTAGATACATTTTTAGGTGCTATGAGGAACTTATGAGATTACATATGAGTGATCTAGATATTTGGATATTATTTGTGAAGTTATGGGCACTTGATGTTATAAATTGTGTGCTAACTTGTTTTAGCAGTTTATAGGGGGAGTAGTCGAAGCTTAATTCTTTTGAAATTTTATGTTTTGCTTTGAAAATGATTTTCGCTGGAGTCGAGCTTTAAAATATAAAACCATTGTTTTAGCAAGTTTTTAAATGAAAATGAATTTTAATGTCATGAATCCAATGTTTTAAATGTACTCGAACAAAGAAAAATGGTAAAACTTGCATTGGTTTTAATTTTTCACGGTGTTAAGTGTAAGTTATAAAGGATTTTGGAGCTTAAAACATCATACTTTATTTTTGAACAATTATGAGCGTAAAAACCATTCGCACAATTACTGCACGATTTTAATTTTTCGTTGTCTTTCATACTTATTTGCTTTTAGATACATTTTTAGGTGCTCTAAGGAACTTATGGAATTACATATGAATGATCTTGATATTTGGATATTATTTCTGAAAGTTTTATTGGCGCTCAATGTGATTAATTGTGTGATAACTTGTTTTAGCAGTTTTATCAGGAGAGCACTCGAAGCCTAATGCTTTTGAAATTTTATGTTTTGCTTTAAAAATGATTTTCACCGGAGTCGAGCTTTAAAATACTAAAGCATCGTTTTAGCAAGTTTTTAAATGGAAATGAATTTGATTATCTTGACTCCAATGTCTTAAACTTGTTTAAAACAAGAAACATGGTAAAGCTTGCATTTGTTTTAATTTTTCACAGCGTTAAATGTAAGTTATAAATGATTTTACAGCTTAAGACATCAGACTTAGTTTTTGAACAATTCTTGGCATAAAAGCCATTCGCACAATTTCAAATTGTGACATAAAAACCAATTTTGCACGATTTTAATTTTTTATTGTATTTCATACTTATTTGCTTTTAAATAAATTTTTAGGTGCTCTAAGGAACTTGTGGGATTACATAAGAATGATCCTAGCATTTGGATATTAATTATTAATTTATTAACATAAATTCTTATTATATATATTTTTACTTAATTATATATAAATAATAATTCTTATGATTTAAATATATAATTTATTAAATTATTAACTACAAATATTATTCAGTTATAATTTATACAGTTAAAATTTAAACAATAATTTTAATTTTAATTAATTTTAATTATATAAATAAATTAAATTTAATATTTAAAATTAATATATATTATAGTATTAAGTATAACTAGTAAAAATATATTTAATAATAATTATTAAAAATATTTATATTTAAATTAATTAATTAAATAAGATTTAAATATTTATTATATTTATGAATTAATTTAAATATAAATTAAACTAATTTATCCTTAATAATTTAGTAATTATTATTTAAGTTTAATATTAATAAAAATTAAATTCAGTATTTGAGATAACTATATTATTATCTTAATTATTATTAATTATAACATAATAATTAGATTTATTTGTATTAATAATTATTATTATTAATTAATAACTTTTAATTTTACGTATATATTTCTATTTTATTTTATTATAATGTTATAATGATTGTTAATAAATATTTATAATATATATCGTATAATTTAAACAAAAGAAATAAAATAATTTAATATAATTTATTAAATTATGCATGTCATATTACAAATATATTTCTATTAATATATGTTATTTTTATTAAATAGAAAATTAAAATAATAGATTAAAATAATTACAATTAAATATTTATATTTATAATTTAATTCTTTAAAGTATTAATTGCTAATTATTAATTTTCTATTTAATTAAATAAATTGATAATTAAATTTAAAATTTAAAATTTAATTAAGAATTAAATAATAATACCAATTTATTACCTTTTGTTTAGTCATCAAATACTTGTTTCATATCTTACAAGTTTGTTTTAAATAATAATTATTTATTTAACAAATACCTAAAAGTCAATAATATTTAAACTTATTAATATAATTCAATCAAAATAATAATAAAGAGTTTGTTATTTAATAACAATTGTAATTTATGTGAATAATTATACCTAATATTGATATTGTTATTAGTAATGATTTTAAATAGATAATTGTTGAAATAGTCATAACTATTTGAACTTGTTCGGTAAATAGATTTACTTTTTCAAATCTCATGCTTATTAATTTTTTGAATGTCAATAAATTATGACCCTTATCTTATAAATTGAATATTTTGAAATAGTTGGAGATTTAAATAATAAATATATTTACCAAACAAGTTTAAATAGTTTAAATTATTAAATCTTATTATTTAAATAATTATTAATTTAAAAAATAATTATATTCCCTATAGTCTTAACTATTTAAACTTAAATTAGAATAATATTCAAATAGTTGTTTGTTCAACTTATTAATTTTAATAAGTTTATTAATTTAAACTTATTTAAATTATTTGATAATTTAAATAAGTTTTATAAAACAATTATAAAATTAACTTATATTAAAATAATTAATCAATTACATCAGTATTATCTATTTAATAAATTAAATAATAAACTTATTTAAACAGTTATCTAATTAATATTAAAATATTGAAAATTATCTATTACAGTTTTAATAATTTAATTATTACCATAATAAATTAAATATAATAGTTAAATTATAATAATTAATAAGTAAATGTTTATCATTATAATATATTTAATTATATAATATTATATAATATTAAATATTTAAATTAAATATTTATTATAATATATTAAATATTATATAATTTAATTATATAAAAATAATAATTTTATTAAACAATTGAATACTAGTTATGTATAATTTACAAACTAATATTTAGATAATTAATTAATATTCTATTATATTAAATAATTAATAATGATTTATTTAATATATTGTTAAAGATATATTATTTTCTTTAAATAATTAATACCGAATTAGTACAATTATTTGAAATTGCTAATTTTAGTAATAATATTTAAATTATAAATATTAATACAAATAATTATATTTGTATAATTATCAAATTTTCCTATGACTATTAATAATTTTTGGAACATTTAGGATATTTAATATTTATAATTTAATTTAATTTAATTATATAATTAATACTAAACAAGATTTAGTATTATAATTTTAATTAAATTAATTATCACATTTGCACAGCTAATAGCATAAAGCAACCAAATTCACACCTAATAACTTTGATCCAATTGCCAGTGATATAATAAGAGTTTTACAAGCATTATAAAAATCCTAACCCACTATCGAGCATATAAGTTAAGCAAAAAATTTATTATTAACATAATATATATACATTAATATAATTATTTGATAAAATACTAAACTATATAATAATACTATATAATAAATTTTTTAAATATATTTAAAACTAATTTTAAAATAGAGATTATTATAACTTAATAATATTATTATTAATTAGTAGTTTAATTAAATAGTTTAATTAATATTTTATGAGTAGCAATATTTGTTAATAAATAACTTATTTAATAATAATTTTAATCTTTATTTAAATTAATTTAAATAATAATATGATTTAATAATAATTTAAGTATAATATAATTAAAAAAATTATATTATATTAGATAATATTATTATCTATTTCTAATTTTTAATTATAAAATTAATATAATATTCAAATAATATTATAATAATTATAATAATAATTAAATAACAATAGTTATTTGAATAATTAATATATCCTTAAATGCTTAACAAATATTACTAGTTTGTAATAATTTATGAATTTATAACAATTTGAAATAAATAATTATTTCATAAGACAATTGTTTCAGCTAATACAAGCTTAAATGGAGTAAATTTAATAAATTATTTAATATTGTTTCATAAATTTAATATGAAATTAAGAATTATAATATAATCATTTTGTTATTAATTCTTGAAACAATTATAATTCTATATTAAATTTATTATAAACTAATTACATATTAAATAATTATTATTCAATTCTATTAATTCTATAAATTATTATTATAATTTATAATAAACAATAATTTATATATAATCTAGATATAATAATTATTATATAATATTAATGATATTTTGTGTTGTCGTAAAATAATTATTCCTGTTCATGCGAAATTATTTAGAATAAAATATATAATCTAATTAACACTAAATTTAATAATTTAATAATTTGATTATTAAATCTTATAAATTTATTATAATTATAAATAAATTATAAATTTATTATATAAATTAAATTATTTTATGAAAAACTAATCGTTATTAAATTATAACAATTAAAAATATTTGAATTATAACTAATTTTTGTTAAATTAAATTATTATAATCAAATATTTAATATTTAATTATATGTAATTAAATTATTTTAATTTAAATAATCATTAATATATATTTGTGAAGTTGTTATTAGCGCTTGATGTTATAAATTTTGTGCTAACTTGTTTTAACAATTTATAGGGGTAGCAGTCGAAGTGTAATATTTTTGAAATTTTATGTTTTGTTTTGAAAATTATTTTTACTAGAGTCAAGCTTTAAAATATGAAAGCATTGTTTTAGCAGGTTTTTAAATGGAAATGAATTTGAATATCTTCAAATCCAATGTTTTAAACGTGCTCGAATAAAGAAACATAGTAAAACCTGCGTTTGTTTTAATTTTTCACAGTGTTAAGTGTAAGTTGTAAAGGATTTTGGAGCTTAAAACATCAAACGTTTTTGAACAATCTGGCATAAAAACCACTCGCACAATTTTTGCACGATTTTAATTTTTCAGTGTGCTTCATACTTATTTACTTTTAGATTCATTTTTAAGTGCTCTAAGGAACTTATGGGATTACATATGAAAGATATAGATATTTTTGTATTATTTGTGAAGTTGTTATTGGCGCTTGATGTTATAAATTAGGTGCTAACTTCTTTTAACAGTTTATAGGGATAACAGTTGAAGCATAATACTTTTGAAATTTTATGTTTTACTTTGAAAATGATTTTCACCGGAGTCGAGCTTTAAAATATGAAAGCATTGTTTTAGCAGGTTTTTAAATGTAAAAAGAATTTGAATATCTTCAAATCCAATGTTTTAAACGTGCGCGAGCAAAGAAACATAGTAAAACTTGCGGTTGTTTTAATTTTTCACAGTTTTAAGTGTAAGTTATAAAAGGTTTTTGGAGCTTAAAACAATAGACTTTATTTTTGAACAATTTTGGGCATAACAACCGCTCGTACAATTTCAAATGGTGACATAAAAACCATTTTTGCATGATTTTAATTTTTTTTATTTTTTTCATACTTAGTTGCTTTTAAATATATTTTTAGGTGCTCTAAGGAACTTGTGAAATTACATATGAATGATCTTGATATTTGGATTTTTTTTTTTGTGAAGTTTTTATTTGTGCTTTGTAGTGATTAATTGTGTGCTAACTTGTTTTAGCAGTTTATAGGGGGACCACTCGAAGCCTAATGCTTGAGTAATTTTATGTTTTGCTGTGGAAATGATTTTCATTGGAGTCAAGTTTTAAAGTATGAAAGTATTATTTTAGCAGGTTTTTAAAGCAGAAATGAATTTGAATATCTTGAATCAAATGTTTTTAAATGTGCTAAAACAAAGAAACCTAGTAAACTTTTGTTAGTTTTAATTTTTCACAGTGTAAGCTATAAAGGATTTTGGAGCTTAAAACATTAGACTTTGTTTTTGAACAATTCTGGCATAAAAACTACTTGCACAAATTTTGCACGATTTTAATTTTTCTTTGTGTTTCATACTTGTTTGCTTTTAGATACATTTTTAGGTGCTATGAGGAACTTATGAGATTACATATGAGTGATCTAGATATTTGGATATTATTTGTGAAGTTATGGGCACTTGATGTTATAAATTGTGTGCTAACTTGTTTTAGCAGTTTATAGGGGGAGTAGTCGAAGCTTAATTCTTTTGAAATTTTATGTTTTGCTTTGAAAATGATTTTCGCTGGAGTCGAGCTTTAAAATATAAAACCATTGTTTTAGCAAGTTTTTAAATGAAAATGAATTTTAATGTCATGAATCCAATGTTTTAAATGTACTCGAACAAAGAAAAATGGTAAAACTTGCATTGGTTTTAATTTTTCACGGTGTTAAGTGTAAGTTATAAAGGATTTTGGAGCTTAAAACATCATACTTTATTTTTGAACAATTATGAGCGTAAAAACCATTCGCACAATTACTGCACGATTTTAATTTTTCGTTGTCTTTCATACTTATTTGCTTTTAGATACATTTTTAGGTGCTCTAAGGAACTTATGGAATTACATATGAATGATCTTGATATTTGGATATTATTTCTGAAAGTTTTATTGGCGCTCAATGTGATTAATTGTGTGATAACTTGTTTTAGCAGTTTTATCAGGAGAGCACTCGAAGCCTAATGCTTTTGAAATTTTATGTTTTGCTTTAAAAATGATTTTCACCGGAGTCGAGCTTTAAAATACTAAAGCATCGTTTTAGCAAGTTTTTAAATGGAAATGAATTTGATTATCTTGACTCCAATGTCTTAAACTTGTTTAAAACAAGAAACATGGTAAAGCTTGCATTTGTTTTAATTTTTCACAGCGTTAAATGTAAGTTATAAATGATTTTACAGCTTAAGACATCAGACTTAGTTTTTGAACAATTCTTGGCATAAAAGCCATTCGCACAATTTCAAATTGTGACATAAAAACCAATTTTGCACGATTTTAATTTTTTATTGTATTTCATACTTATTTGCTTTTAAATAAATTTTTAGGTGCTCTAAGGAACTTGTGGGATTACATAAGAATGATCCTAGCATTTGGATATTAATTATTAATTTATTAACATAAATTCTTATTATATATATTTTTACTTAATTATATATAAATAATAATTCTTATGATTTAAATATATAATTTATTAAATTATTAACTACAAATATTATTCAGTTATAATTTATACAGTTAAAATTTAAACAATAATTTTAATTTTAATTAATTTTAATTATATAAATAAATTAAATTTAATATTTAAAATTAATATATATTATAGTATTAAGTATAACTAGTAAAAATATATTTAATAATAATTATTAAAAATATTTATATTTAAATTAATTAATTAAATAAGATTTAAATATTTATTATATTTATGAATTAATTTAAATATAAATTAAACTAATTTATCCTTAATAATTTAGTAATTATTATTTAAGTTTAATATTAATAAAAATTAAATTCAGTATTTGAGATAACTATATTATTATCTTAATTATTATTAATTATAACATAATAATTAGATTTATTTGTATTAATAATTATTATTATTAATTAATAACTTTTAATTTTACGTATATATTTCTATTTTATTTTATTATAATGTTATAATGATTGTTAATAAATATTTATAATATATATCGTATAATTTAAACAAAAGAAATAAAATAATTTAATATAATTTATTAAATTATGCATGTCATATTACAAATATATTTCTATTAATATATGTTATTTTTATTAAATAGAAAATTAAAATAATAGATTAAAATAATTACAATTAAATATTTATATTTATAATTTAATTCTTTAAAGTATTAATTGCTAATTATTAATTTTCTATTTAATTAAATAAATTGATAATTAAATTTAAAATTTAAAATTTAATTAAGAATTAAATAATAATACCAATTTATTACCTTTTGTTTAGTCATCAAATACTTGTTTCATATCTTACAAGTTTGTTTTAAATAATAATTATTTATTTAACAAATACCTAAAAGTCAATAATATTTAAACTTATTAATATAATTCAATCAAAATAATAATAAAGAGTTTGTTATTTAATAACAATTGTAATTTATGTGAATAATTATACCTAATATTGATATTGTTATTAGTAATGATTTTAAATAGATAATTGTTGAAATAGTCATAACTATTTGAACTTGTTCGGTAAATAGATTTACTTTTTCAAATCTCATGCTTATTAATTTTTTGAATGTCAATAAATTATGACCCTTATCTTATAAATTGAATATTTTGAAATAGTTGGAGATTTAAATAATAAATATATTTACCAAACAAGTTTAAATAGTTTAAATTATTAAATCTTATTATTTAAATAATTATTAATTTAAAAAATAATTATATTCCCTATAGTCTTAACTATTTAAACTTAAATTAGAATAATATTCAAATAGTTGTTTGTTCAACTTATTAATTTTAATAAGTTTATTAATTTAAACTTATTTAAATTATTTGATAATTTAAATAAGTTTTATAAAACAATTATAAAATTAACTTATATTAAAATAATTAATCAATTACATCAGTATTATCTATTTAATAAATTAAATAATAAACTTATTTAAACAGTTATCTAATTAATATTAAAATATTGAAAATTATCTATTACAGTTTTAATAATTTAATTATTACCATAATAAATTAAATATAATAGTTAAATTATAATAATTAATAAGTAAATGTTTATCATTATAATATATTTAATTATATAATATTATATAATATTAAATATTTAAATTAAATATTTATTATAATATATTAAATATTATATAATTTAATTATATAAAAATAATAATTTTATTAAACAATTGAATACTAGTTATGTATAATTTACAAACTAATATTTAGATAATTAATTAATATTCTATTATATTAAATAATTAATAATGATTTATTTAATATATTGTTAAAGATATATTATTTTCTTTAAATAATTAATACCGAATTAGTACAATTATTTGAAATTGCTAATTTTAGTAATAATATTTAAATTATAAATATTAATACAAATAATTATATTTGTATAATTATCAAATTTTCCTATGACTATTAATAATTTTTGGAACATTTAGGATATTTAATATTTATAATTTAATTTAATTTAATTATATAATTAATACTAAACAAGATTTAGTATTATAATTTTAATTAAATTAATTATCACATTTGCACAGCTAATAGCATAAAGCAACCAAATTCACACCTAATAACTTTGATCCAATTGCCAGTGATATAATAAGAGTTTTACAAGCATTATAAAAATCCTAACCCACTATCGAGCATATAAGTTAAGCAAAAAATTTATTATTAACATAATATATATACATTAATATAATTATTTGATAAAATACTAAACTATATAATAATACTATATAATAAATTTTTTAAATATATTTAAAACTAATTTTAAAATAGAGATTATTATAACTTAATAATATTATTATTAATTAGTAGTTTAATTAAATAGTTTAATTAATATTTTATGAGTAGCAATATTTGTTAATAAATAACTTATTTAATAATAATTTTAATCTTTATTTAAATTAATTTAAATAATAATATGATTTAATAATAATTTAAGTATAATATAATTAAAAAAATTATATTATATTAGATAATATTATTATCTATTTCTAATTTTTAATTATAAAATTAATATAATATTCAAATAATATTATAATAATTATAATAATAATTAAATAACAATAGTTATTTGAATAATTAATATATCCTTAAATGCTTAACAAATATTACTAGTTTGTAATAATTTATGAATTTATAACAATTTGAAATAAATAATTATTTCATAAGACAATTGTTTCAGCTAATACAAGCTTAAATGGAGTAAATTTAATAAATTATTTAATATTGTTTCATAAATTTAATATGAAATTAAGAATTATAATATAATCATTTTGTTATTAATTCTTGAAACAATTATAATTCTATATTAAATTTATTATAAACTAATTACATATTAAATAATTATTATTCAATTCTATTAATTCTATAAATTATTATTATAATTTATAATAAACAATAATTTATATATAATCTAGATATAATAATTATTATATAATATTAATGATATTTTGTGTTGTCGTAAAATAA
The DNA here is from genome assembly GCF_047325235.1 of Durio zibethinus. Lineage (NCBI taxonomy): Eukaryota > Viridiplantae > Streptophyta > Magnoliopsida > Malvales > Malvaceae > Durio > Durio zibethinus. Next base: position 9,557,181 of record NC_143183.1, on the reverse strand, counting down.
TTATTCCTGTTCATGCGAAATTATTTAGAATAAAATATATAATCTAATTAACACTAAATTTAATAATTTAATAATTTGATTATTAAATCTTATAAATTTATTATAATTATAAATAAATTATAAATTTATTATATAAATTAAATTATTTTATGAAAAACTAATCGTTATTAAATTATAACAATTAAAAATATTTGAATTATAACTAATTTTTGTTAAATTAAATTATTATAATCAAATATTTAATATTTAATTATATGTAATTAAATTATTTTAATTTAAATAATCATTAATATATATTTGTGAAGTTGTTATTAGCGCTTGATGTTATAAATTTTGTGCTAACTTGTTTTAACAATTTATAGGGGTAGCAGTCGAAGTGTAATATTTTTGAAATTTTATGTTTTGTTTTGAAAATTATTTTTACTAGAGTCAAGCTTTAAAATATGAAAGCATTGTTTTAGCAGGTTTTTAAATGGAAATGAATTTGAATATCTTCAAATCCAATGTTTTAAACGTGCTCGAATAAAGAAACATAGTAAAACCTGCGTTTGTTTTAATTTTTCACAGTGTTAAGTGTAAGTTGTAAAGGATTTTGGAGCTTAAAACATCAAACGTTTTTGAACAATCTGGCATAAAAACCACTCGCACAATTTTTGCACGATTTTAATTTTTCAGTGTGCTTCATACTTATTTACTTTTAGATTCATTTTTAAGTGCTCTAAGGAACTTATGGGATTACATATGAAAGATATAGATATTTTTGTATTATTTGTGAAGTTGTTATTGGCGCTTGATGTTATAAATTAGGTGCTAACTTCTTTTAACAGTTTATAGGGATAACAGTTGAAGCATAATACTTTTGAAATTTTATGTTTTACTTTGAAAATGATTTTCACCGGAGTCGAGCTTTAAAATATGAAAGCATTGTTTTAGCAGGTTTTTAAATGTAAAAAGAATTTGAATATCTTCAAATCCAATGTTTTAAACGTGCGCGAGCAAAGAAACATAGTAAAACTTGCGGTTGTTTTAATTTTTCACAGTTTTAAGTGTAAGTTATAAAAGGTTTTTGGAGCTTAAAACAATAGACTTTATTTTTGAACAATTTTGGGCATAACAACCGCTCGTACAATTTCAAATGGTGACATAAAAACCATTTTTGCATGATTTTAATTTTTTTTATTTTTTTCATACTTAGTTGCTTTTAAATATATTTTTAGGTGCTCTAAGGAACTTGTGAAATTACATATGAATGATCTTGATATTTGGATTTTTTTTTTTGTGAAGTTTTTATTTGTGCTTTGTAGTGATTAATTGTGTGCTAACTTGTTTTAGCAGTTTATAGGGGGACCACTCGAAGCCTAATGCTTGAGTAATTTTATGTTTTGCTGTGGAAATGATTTTCATTGGAGTCAAGTTTTAAAGTATGAAAGTATTATTTTAGCAGGTTTTTAAAGCAGAAATGAATTTGAATATCTTGAATCAAATGTTTTTAAATGTGCTAAAACAAAGAAACCTAGTAAACTTTTGTTAGTTTTAATTTTTCACAGTGTAAGCTATAAAGGATTTTGGAGCTTAAAACATTAGACTTTGTTTTTGAACAATTCTGGCATAAAAACTACTTGCACAAATTTTGCACGATTTTAATTTTTCTTTGTGTTTCATACTTGTTTGCTTTTAGATACATTTTTAGGTGCTATGAGGAACTTATGAGATTACATATGAGTGATCTAGATATTTGGATATTATTTGTGAAGTTATGGGCACTTGATGTTATAAATTGTGTGCTAACTTGTTTTAGCAGTTTATAGGGGGAGTAGTCGAAGCTTAATTCTTTTGAAATTTTATGTTTTGCTTTGAAAATGATTTTCGCTGGAGTCGAGCTTTAAAATATAAAACCATTGTTTTAGCAAGTTTTTAAATGAAAATGAATTTTAATGTCATGAATCCAATGTTTTAAATGTACTCGAACAAAGAAAAATGGTAAAACTTGCATTGGTTTTAATTTTTCACGGTGTTAAGTGTAAGTTATAAAGGATTTTGGAGCTTAAAACATCATACTTTATTTTTGAACAATTATGAGCGTAAAAACCATTCGCACAATTACTGCACGATTTTAATTTTTCGTTGTCTTTCATACTTATTTGCTTTTAGATACATTTTTAGGTGCTCTAAGGAACTTATGGAATTACATATGAATGATCTTGATATTTGGATATTATTTCTGAAAGTTTTATTGGCGCTCAATGTGATTAATTGTGTGATAACTTGTTTTAGCAGTTTTATCAGGAGAGCACTCGAAGCCTAATGCTTTTGAAATTTTATGTTTTGCTTTAAAAATGATTTTCACCGGAGTCGAGCTTTAAAATACTAAAGCATCGTTTTAGCAAGTTTTTAAATGGAAATGAATTTGATTATCTTGACTCCAATGTCTTAAACTTGTTTAAAACAAGAAACATGGTAAAGCTTGCATTTGTTTTAATTTTTCACAGCGTTAAATGTAAGTTATAAATGATTTTACAGCTTAAGACATCAGACTTAGTTTTTGAACAATTCTTGGCATAAAAGCCATTCGCACAATTTCAAATTGTGACATAAAAACCAATTTTGCACGATTTTAATTTTTTATTGTATTTCATACTTATTTGCTTTTAAATAAATTTTTAGGTGCTCTAAGGAACTTGTGGGATTACATAAGAATGATCCTAGCATTTGGATATTAATTATTAATTTATTAACATAAATTCTTATTATATATATTTTTACTTAATTATATATAAATAATAATTCTTATGATTTAAATATATAATTTATTAAATTATTAACTACAAATATTATTCAGTTATAATTTATACAGTTAAAATTTAAACAATAATTTTAATTTTAATTAATTTTAATTATATAAATAAATTAAATTTAATATTTAAAATTAATATATATTATAGTATTAAGTATAACTAGTAAAAATATATTTAATAATAATTATTAAAAATATTTATATTTAAATTAATTAATTAAATAAGATTTAAATATTTATTATATTTATGAATTAATTTAAATATAAATTAAACTAATTTATCCTTAATAATTTAGTAATTATTATTTAAGTTTAATATTAATAAAAATTAAATTCAGTATTTGAGATAACTATATTATTATCTTAATTATTATTAATTATAACATAATAATTAGATTTATTTGTATTAATAATTATTATTATTAATTAATAACTTTTAATTTTACGTATATATTTCTATTTTATTTTATTATAATGTTATAATGATTGTTAATAAATATTTATAATATATATCGTATAATTTAAACAAAAGAAATAAAATAATTTAATATAATTTATTAAATTATGCATGTCATATTACAAATATATTTCTATTAATATATGTTATTTTTATTAAATAGAAAATTAAAATAATAGATTAAAATAATTACAATTAAATATTTATATTTATAATTTAATTCTTTAAAGTATTAATTGCTAATTATTAATTTTCTATTTAATTAAATAAATTGATAATTAAATTTAAAATTTAAAATTTAATTAAGAATTAAATAATAATACCAATTTATTACCTTTTGTTTAGTCATCAAATACTTGTTTCATATCTTACAAGTTTGTTTTAAATAATAATTATTTATTTAACAAATACCTAAAAGTCAATAATATTTAAACTTATTAATATAATTCAATCAAAATAATAATAAAGAGTTTGTTATTTAATAACAATTGTAATTTATGTGAATAATTATACCTAATATTGATATTGTTATTAGTAATGATTTTAAATAGATAATTGTTGAAATAGTCATAACTATTTGAACTTGTTCGGTAAATAGATTTACTTTTTCAAATCTCATGCTTATTAATTTTTTGAATGTCAATAAATTATGACCCTTATCTTATAAATTGAATATTTTGAAATAGTTGGAGATTTAAATAATAAATATATTTACCAAACAAGTTTAAATAGTTTAAATTATTAAATCTTATTATTTAAATAATTATTAATTTAAAAAATAATTATATTCCCTATAGTCTTAACTATTTAAACTTAAATTAGAATAATATTCAAATAGTTGTTTGTTCAACTTATTAATTTTAATAAGTTTATTAATTTAAACTTATTTAAATTATTTGATAATTTAAATAAGTTTTATAAAACAATTATAAAATTAACTTATATTAAAATAATTAATCAATTACATCAGTATTATCTATTTAATAAATTAAATAATAAACTTATTTAAACAGTTATCTAATTAATATTAAAATATTGAAAATTATCTATTACAGTTTTAATAATTTAATTATTACCATAATAAATTAAATATAATAGTTAAATTATAATAATTAATAAGTAAATGTTTATCATTATAATATATTTAATTATATAATATTATATAATATTAAATATTTAAATTAAATATTTATTATAATATATTAAATATTATATAATTTAATTATATAAAAATAATAATTTTATTAAACAATTGAATACTAGTTATGTATAATTTACAAACTAATATTTAGATAATTAATTAATATTCTATTATATTAAATAATTAATAATGATTTATTTAATATATTGTTAAAGATATATTATTTTCTTTAAATAATTAATACCGAATTAGTACAATTATTTGAAATTGCTAATTTTAGTAATAATATTTAAATTATAAATATTAATACAAATAATTATATTTGTATAATTATCAAATTTTCCTATGACTATTAATAATTTTTGGAACATTTAGGATATTTAATATTTATAATTTAATTTAATTTAATTATATAATTAATACTAAACAAGATTTAGTATTATAATTTTAATTAAATTAATTATCACATTTGCACAGCTAATAGCATAAAGCAACCAAATTCACACCTAATAACTTTGATCCAATTGCCAGTGATATAATAAGAGTTTTACAAGCATTATAAAAATCCTAACCCACTATCGAGCATATAAGTTAAGCAAAAAATTTATTATTAACATAATATATATACATTAATATAATTATTTGATAAAATACTAAACTATATAATAATACTATATAATAAATTTTTTAAATATATTTAAAACTAATTTTAAAATAGAGATTATTATAACTTAATAATATTATTATTAATTAGTAGTTTAATTAAATAGTTTAATTAATATTTTATGAGTAGCAATATTTGTTAATAAATAACTTATTTAATAATAATTTTAATCTTTATTTAAATTAATTTAAATAATAATATGATTTAATAATAATTTAAGTATAATATAATTAAAAAAATTATATTATATTAGATAATATTATTATCTATTTCTAATTTTTAATTATAAAATTAATATAATATTCAAATAATATTATAATAATTATAATAATAATTAAATAACAATAGTTATTTGAATAATTAATATATCCTTAAATGCTTAACAAATATTACTAGTTTGTAATAATTTATGAATTTATAACAATTTGAAATAAATAATTATTTCATAAGACAATTGTTTCAGCTAATACAAGCTTAAATGGAGTAAATTTAATAAATTATTTAATATTGTTTCATAAATTTAATATGAAATTAAGAATTATAATATAATCATTTTGTTATTAATTCTTGAAACAATTATAATTCTATATTAAATTTATTATAAACTAATTACATATTAAATAATTATTATTCAATTCTATTAATTCTATAAATTATTATTATAATTTATAATAAACAATAATTTATATATAATCTAGATATAATAATTATTATATAATATTAATGATATTTTGTGTTGTCGTAAAATAATTATTCCTGTTCATGCGAAATTATTTAGAATAAAATATATAATCTAATTAACACTAAATTTAATAATTTAATAATTTGATTATTAAATCTTATAAATTTATTATAATTATAAATAAATTATAAATTTATTATATAAATTAAATTATTTTATGAAAAACTAATCGTTATTAAATTATAACAATTAAAAATATTTGAATTATAACTAATTTTTGTTAAATTAAATTATTATAATCAAATATTTAATATTTAATTATATGTAATTAAATTATTTTAATTTAAATAATCATTAATATATATTTGTGAAGTTGTTATTAGCGCTTGATGTTATAAATTTTGTGCTAACTTGTTTTAACAATTTATAGGGGTAGCAGTCGAAGTGTAATATTTTTGAAATTTTATGTTTTGTTTTGAAAATTATTTTTACTAGAGTCAAGCTTTAAAATATGAAAGCATTGTTTTAGCAGGTTTTTAAATGGAAATGAATTTGAATATCTTCAAATCCAATGTTTTAAACGTGCTCGAATAAAGAAACATAGTAAAACCTGCGTTTGTTTTAATTTTTCACAGTGTTAAGTGTAAGTTGTAAAGGATTTTGGAGCTTAAAACATCAAACGTTTTTGAACAATCTGGCATAAAAACCACTCGCACAATTTTTGCACGATTTTAATTTTTCAGTGTGCTTCATACTTATTTACTTTTAGATTCATTTTTAAGTGCTCTAAGGAACTTATGGGATTACATATGAAAGATATAGATATTTTTGTATTATTTGTGAAGTTGTTATTGGCGCTTGATGTTATAAATTAGGTGCTAACTTCTTTTAACAGTTTATAGGGATAACAGTTGAAGCATAATACTTTTGAAATTTTATGTTTTACTTTGAAAATGATTTTCACCGGAGTCGAGCTTTAAAATATGAAAGCATTGTTTTAGCAGGTTTTTAAATGTAAAAAGAATTTGAATATCTTCAAATCCAATGTTTTAAACGTGCGCGAGCAAAGAAACATAGTAAAACTTGCGGTTGTTTTAATTTTTCACAGTTTTAAGTGTAAGTTATAAAAGGTTTTTGGAGCTTAAAACAATAGACTTTATTTTTGAACAATTTTGGGCATAACAACCGCTCGTACAATTTCAAATGGTGACATAAAAACCATTTTTGCATGATTTTAATTTTTTTTATTTTTTTCATACTTAGTTGCTTTTAAATATATTTTTAGGTGCTCTAAGGAACTTGTGAAATTACATATGAATGATCTTGATATTTGGATTTTTTTTTTTGTGAAGTTTTTATTTGTGCTTTGTAGTGATTAATTGTGTGCTAACTTGTTTTAGCAGTTTATAGGGGGACCACTCGAAGCCTAATGCTTGAGTAATTTTATGTTTTGCTTTGGAAATGATTTTCATTGGAGTCAAGTTTTAAAGTATGAAAGTATTATTTTAGCAGGTTTTTAAAGCAGAAATGAATTTGAATATCTTGAATCAAATGTTTTTAAATGTGCTAAAACAAAGAAACCTAGTAAACTTTTGTTAGTTTTAATTTTTCACAGTGTAAGCTATAAAGGATTTTGGAGCTTAAAACATTAGACTTTGTTTTTGAACAATTCTGGCATAAAAACTACTTGCACAAATTTTGCACGATTTTAATTTTTCTTTGTGTTTCATACTTGTTTGCTTTTAGATACATTTTTAGGTGCTATGAGGAACTTATGAGATTACATATGAGTGATCTAGATATTTGGATATTATTTGTGAAGTTATGGGCACTTGATGTTATAAATTGTGTGCTAACTTGTTTTAGCAGTTTATAGGGGGAGTAGTCGAAGCTTAATTCTTTTGAAATTTTATGTTTTGCTTTGAAAATGATTTTCGCTGGAGTCGAGCTTTAAAATATAAAACCATTGTTTTAGCAAGTTTTTAAATGAAAATGAATTTTAATGTCATGAATCCAATGTTTTAAATGTACTCGAACAAAGAAAAATGGTAAAACTTGCATTGGTTTTAATTTTTCACGGTGTTAAGTGTAAGTTATAAAGGATTTTGGAGCTTAAAACATCATACTTTATTTTTGAACAATTATGAGCGTAAAAACCATTCGCACAATTACTGCACGATTTTAATTTTTCGTTGTCTTTCATACTTATTTGCTTTTAGATACATTTTTAGGTGCTCTAAGGAACTTATGGAATTACATATGAATGATCTTGATATTTGGATATTATTTCTGAAAGTTTTATTGGCGCTCAATGTGATTAATTGTGTGATAACTTGTTTTAGCAGTTTTATCAGGAGAGCACTCGAAGCCTAATGCTTTTGAAATTTTATGTTTTGCTTTAAAAATGATTTTCACCGGAGTCGAGCTTTAAAATACTAAAGCATCGTTTTAGCAAGTTTTTAAATGGAAATGAATTTGATTATCTTGACTCCAATGTCTTAAACTTGTTTAAAACAAGAAACATGGTAAAGCTTGCATTTGTTTTAATTTTTCACAGCGTTAAATGTAAGTTATAAATGATTTTACAGCTTAAGACATCAGACTTAGTTTTTGAACAATTCTTGGCATAAAAGCCATTCGCACAATTTCAAATTGTGACATAAAAACCAATTTTGCACGATTTTAATTTTTTATTGTATTTCATACTTATTTGCTTTTAAATAAATTTTTAGGTGCTCTAAGGAACTTGTGGGATTACATAAGAATGATCCTAGCATTTGGATATTAATTATTAATTTATTAACATAAATTCTTATTATATATATTTTTACTTAATTATATATAAATAATAATTCTTATGATTTAAATATATAATTTATTAAATTATTAACTACAAATATTATTCAGTTATAATTTATACAGTTAAAATTTAAACAATAATTTTAATTTTAATTAATTTTAATTATATAAATAAATTAAATTTAATATTTAAAATTAATATATATTATAGTATTAAGTATAACTAGTAAAAATATATTTAATAATAATTATTAAAAATATTTATATTTAAATTAATTAATTAAATAAGATTTAAATATTTATTATATTTATGAATTAATTTAAATATAAATTAAACTAATTTATCCTTAATAATTTAGTAATTATTATTTAAGTTTAATATTAATAAAAATTAAATTCAGTATTTGAGATAACTATATTATTATCTTAATTATTATTAATTATAACATAATAATTAGATTTATTTGTATTAATAATTATTATTATTAATTAATAACTTTTAATTTTACGTATATATTTCTATTTTATTTTATTATAATGTTATAATGATTGTTAATAAATATTTATAATATATATCGTATAATTTAAACAAAAGAAATAAAATAATTTAATATAATTTATTAAATTATGCATGTCATATTACAAATATATTTCTATTAATATATGTTATTTTTATTAAATAGAAAATTAAAATAATAGATTAAAATAATTACAATTAAATATTTATATTTATAATTTAATTCTTTAAAGTATTAATTGCTAATTATTAATTTTCTATTTAATTAAATAAATTGATAATTAAATTTAAAATTTAAAATTTAATTAAGAATTAAATAATAATACCAATTTATTACCTTTTGTTTAGTCATCAAATACTTGTTTCATATCTTACAAGTTTGTTTTAAATAATAATTATTTATTTAACAAATACCTAAAAGTCAATAATATTTAAACTTATTAATATAATTCAATCAAAATAATAATAAAGAGTTTGTTATTTAATAACAATTGTAATTTATGTGAATAATTATACCTAATATTGATATTGTTATTAGTAATGATTTTAAATAGATAATTGTTGAAATAGTCATAACTATTTGAACTTGTTCGGTAAATAGATTTACTTTTTCAAATCTCATGCTTATTAATTTTTTGAATGTCAATAAATTATGACCCTTATCTTATAAATTGAATATTTTGAAATAGTTGGAGATTTAAATAATAAATATATTTACCAAACAAGTTTAAATAGTTTAAATTATTAAATCTTATTATTTAAATAATTATTAATTTAAAAAATAATTATATTCCCTATAGTCTTAACTATTTAAACTTAAATTAGAATAATATTCAAATAGTTGTTTGTTCAACTTATTAATTTTAATAAGTTTATTAATTTAAACTTATTTAAATTATTTGATAATTTAAATAAGTTTTATAAAACAATTATAAAATTAACTTATATTAAAATAATTAATCAATTACATCAGTATTATCTATTTAATAAATTAAATAATAAACTTATTTAAACAGTTATCTAATTAATATTAAAATATTGAAAATTATCTATTACAGTTTTAATAATTTAATTATTACCATAATAAATTAAATATAATAGTTAAATTATAATAATTAATAAGTAAATGTTTATCATTATAATATATTTAATTATATAATATTATATAATATTAAATATTTAAATTAAATATTTATTATAATATATTAAATATTATATAATTTAATTATATAAAAATAATAATTTTATTAAACAATTGAATACTAGTTATGTATAATTTACAAACTAATATTTAGATAATTAATTAATATTCTATTATATTAAATAATTAATAATGATTTATTTAATATATTGTTAAAGATATATTATTTTCTTTAAATAATTAATACCGAATTAGTACAATTATTTGAAATTGCTAATTTTAGTAATAATATTTAAATTATAAATATTAATACAAATAATTATATTTGTATAATTATCAAATTTTCCTATGACTATTAATAATTTTTGGAACATTTAGGATATTTAATATTTATAATTTAATTTAATTTAATTATATAATTAATACTAAACAAGATTTAGTATTATAATTTTAATTAAATTAATTATCACATTTGCACAGCTAATAGCATAAAGCAACCAAATTCACACCTAATAACTTTGATCCAATTGCCAGTGATATAATAAGAGTTTTACAAGCATTATAAAAATCCTAACCCACTATCGAGCATATAAGTTAAGCAAAAAATTTATTATTAACATAATATATATACATTAATATAATTATTTGATAAAATACTAAACTATATAATAATACTATATAATAAATTTTTTAAATATATTTAAAACTAATTTTAAAATAGAGATTATTATAACTTAATAATATTATTATTAATTAGTAGTTTAATTAAATAGTTTAATTAATATTTTATGAGTAGCAATATTTGTTAATAAATAACTTATTTAATAATAATTTTAATCTTTATTTAAATTAATTTAAATAATAATATGATTTAATAATAATTTAAGTATAATATAATTAAAAAAATTATATTATATTAGATAATATTATTATCTATTTCTAATTTTTAATTATAAAATTAATATAATATTCAAATAATATTATAATAATTATAATAATAATTAAATAACAATAGTTATTTGAATAATTAATATATCCTTAAATGCTTAACAAATATTACTAGTTTGTAATAATTTATGAATTTATAACAATTTGAAATAAATAATTATTTCATAAGACAATTGTTTCAGCTAATACAAGCTTAAATGGAGTAAATTTAATAAATTATTTAATATTGTTTCATAAATTTAATATGAAATTAAGAATTATAATATAATCATTTTGTTATTAATTCTTGAAACAATTATAATTCTATATTAAATTTATTATAAACTAATTACATATTAAATAATTATTATTCAATTCTATTAATTCTATAAATTATTATTATAATTTATAATAAACAATAATTTATATATAATCTAGATATAATAATTATTATATAATATTAATGATATTTTGTGTTGTCGTAAAATAATTATTCCTGTTCATGCGAAATTATTTAGAATAAAATATATAATCTAATTAACACTAAATTTAATAATTTAATAATTTGATTATTAAATCTTATAAATTTATTATAATTATAAATAAATTATAAATTTATTATATAAATTAAATTATTTTATGAAAAACTAATCGTTATTAAATTATAACAATTAAAAATATTTGAATTATAACTAATTTTTGTTAAATTAAATTATTATAATCAAATATTTAATATTTAATTATATGTAATTAAATTATTTTAATTTAAATAATCATTAATATATATTTGTGAAGTTGTTATTAGCGCTTGATGTTATAAATTTTGTGCTAACTTGTTTTAACAATTTATAGGGGTAGCAGTCGAAGTGTAATATTTTTGAAATTTTATGTTTTGTTTTGAAAATTATTTTTACTAGAGTCAAGCTTTAAAATATGAAAGCATTGTTTTAGCAGGTTTTTAAATGGAAATGAATTTGAATATCTTCAAATCCAATGTTTTAAACGTGCTCGAATAAAGAAACATAGTAAAACCTGCGTTTGTTTTAATTTTTCACAGTGTTAAGTGTAAGTTGTAAAGGATTTTGGAGCTTAAAACATCAAACGTTTTTGAACAATCTGGCATAAAAACCACTCGCACAATTTTTGCACGATTTTAATTTTTCAGTGTGCTTCATACTTATTTACTTTTAGATTCATTTTTAAGTGCTCTAAGGAACTTATGGGATTACATATGAAAGATATAGATATTTTTGTATTATTTGTGAAGTTGTTATTGGCGCTTGATGTTATAAATTAGGTGCTAACTTCTTTTAACAGTTTATAGGGATAACAGTTGAAGCATAATACTTTTGAAATTTTATGTTTTACTTTGAAAATGATTTTCACGGAGTCGAGCTTTAAAATATGAAAGCATTGTTTTAGCGAGGTTTTTAAATGTAAAAGAATTTGAATATCTTCAAATCCAATGTTTTAAACGTGCGCGAGCAAAGAAACATAGTAAAACTTGCGGTTGTTTTAATTTTTCACAGTTTTAAGTGTAAGTTATAAAAGGTTTTGGAGCTTAAAACAATAGACTTTATTTTTGAACAATTTTGGGCATAACAGCAAGCTCGTACAATTTCAAATGGTGACATAAAAACCATTTTTTTGCATGATTTTAATTTTTTTTTATTTTTTTCATACTTAGTTGCTTTTAAATATATTTTTAGGTGCTCCAAGAACTTGTGAAATTACATATGAATGATCTTGATATTTGGATTTTTTTTTTTTGTGAAGTTTTTATTTGCTTTGTAGTGATTAATTGTGTGCTAACTTGTTTTGAGTTTATAGGGGGACCACTCGAAGCCTAATGCTTGAGTAATTTTATGTTTTGCTTTGGAAATGATTTTCATTGGAGTCAAGTTTTAAAGTATGAAAGTATTATTTTAGCAGGTTTTTAAAGCAGAAATGAATTTGAATATCTTGAATCAAATGTTTTTAAATGTGCTAAAACAAAGAAACCTAGTAAACTTTTGTTAGTTTTAATTTTTCACAGTGTAAGCTATAAAGGATTTTGGAGCTTAAAACATTAGACTTTGTTTTTGAACAATTCTGGCATAAAAACTACTTGCACAAATTTTGCACGATTTTAATTTTTCTTTGTGTTTCATACTTGTTTGCTTTTAGATACATTTTTAGGTGCTATGAGGAACTTATGAGATTACATATGAGTGATCTAGATATTTGGATATTATTTGTGAAGTTATGGGCACTTGATGTTATAAATTGTGTGCTAACTTGTTTTAGCAGTTTATAGGGGGAGTAGTCGAAGCTTAATTCTTTTGAAATTTTATGTTTTGCTTTGAAAATGATTTTCGCTGGAGTCGAGCTTTAAAATATAAAACCATTGTTTTAGCAAGTTTTTAAATGAAAATGAATTTTAATGTCATGAATCCAATGTTTTAAATGTACTCGAACAAAGAAAAATGGTAAAACTTGCATTGGTTTTAATTTTTCACGGTGTTAAGTGTAAGTTATAAAGGATTTTGGAGCTTAAAACATCATACTTTATTTTTGAACAATTATGAGCGTAAAAACCATTCGCACAATTACTGCACGATTTTAATTTTTCGTTGTCTTTCATACTTATTTGCTTTTAGATACATTTTTAGGTGCTCTAAGGAACTTATGGAATTACATATGAATGATCTTGATATTTGGATATTATTTCTGAAAGTTTTATTGGCGCTCAATGTGATTAATTGTGTGATAACTTGTTTTAGCAGTTTTATCAGGAGAGCACTCGAAGCCTAATGCTTTTGAAATTTTATGTTTTGCTTTAAAAATGATTTTCACTGGAGTCGAGCTTTAAAATACTAAAGCATCGTTTTAGCAAGTTTTTAAATGGAAATGAATTTGATTATCTTGACTCCAATGTCTTAAACTTGTTTAAAACAAGAAACATGGTAAAGCTTGCATTTGTTTTAATTTTTCACAGCGTTAAATGTAAGTTATAAATGATTTTACAGCTTAAGACATCAGACTTAGTTTTTGAACAATTCTTGGCATAAAAGCCATTCGCACAATTTCAAATTGTGACATAAAAACCAATTTTGCACGATTTTAATTTTTTATTGTATTTCATACTTATTTGCTTTTAAATAAATTTTTAGGTGCTCTAAGGAACTTGTGGGATTACATAAGAATGATCTTAGCATTTGGATATTAATTATTAATTTATTAACATAAATTCTTATTATATATATTTTTACTTAATTATATATAAATAATAATTCTTATGATTTAAATATATAATTTATTAAATTATTAACTACAAATATTATTCAGTTATAATTTATACAGTTAAAATTTAAACAATAATTTTAATTTTAATTAATTTTAATTATATAAATAAATTAAATTTAATATTTAAAATTAATATATATTATAGTATTAAGTATAACTAGTAAAAATATATTTAATAATAATTATTAAAAATATTTATATTTAAATTAATTAATTAAATAAGATTTAAATATTTATTATATTTATGAATTAATTTAAATATAAATTAAACTAATTTATCCTTAATAATTTAGTAATTATTATTTAAGTTTAATATTAATAAAAATTAAATTCAGTATTTGAGATAACTATATTATTATCTTAATTATTATTAATTATAACATAATAATTAGATTTATTTGTATTAATAATTATTATTATTAATTAATAACTTTTAATTTTACGTATATATTTCTATTTTATTTTATTATAATGTTATAATGATTGTTAATAAATATTTATAATATATATCGTATAATTTAAACAAAAGAAATAAAATAATTTAATATAATTTATTAAATTATGCATGTCATATTACAAATATATTTCTATTAATATATGTTATTTTTATTAAATAGAAAATTAAAATAATAGATTAAAATAATTACAATTAAATATTTATATTTATAATTTAATTCTTTAAAGTATTAATTGCTAATTATTAATTTTCTATTTAATTAAATAAATTGATAATTAAATTTAAAATTTAAAATTTAATTAAGAATTAAATAATAATACCAATTTATTACCTTTTGTTTAGTCATCAAATACTTGTTTCATATCTTACAAGTTTGTTTTAAATAATAATTATTTATTTAACAAATACCTAAAAGTCAATAATATTTAAACTTATTAATATAATTCAATCAAAATAATAATAAAGAGTTTGTTATTTAATAACAATTGTAATTTATGTGAATAATTATACCTAATATTGATATTGTTATTAGTAATGATTTTAAATAGATAATTGTTGAAATAGTCATAACTATTTGAACTTGTTCGGTAAATAGATTTACTTTTTCAAATCTCATGCTTATTAATTTTTTGAATGTCAATAAATTATGACCCTTATCTTATAAATTGAATATTTTGAAATAGTTGGAGATTTAAATAATAAATATATTTACCAAACAAGTTTAAATAGTTTAAATTATTAAATCTTATTATTTAAATAATTATTAATTTAAAAAATAATTATATTCCCTATAGTCTTAACTATTTAAACTTAAATTAGAATAATATTCAAATAGTTGTTTGTTCAACTTATTAATTTTAATAAGTTTATTAATTTAAACTTATTTAAATTATTTGATAATTTAAATAAGTTTTATAAAACAATTATAAAATTAACTTATATTAAAATAATTAATCAATTACATCAGTATTATCTATTTAATAAATTAAATAATAAACTTATTTAAACAGTTATCTAATTAATATTAAAATATTGAAAATTATCTATTACAGTTTTAATAATTTAATTATTACCATAATAAATTAAATATAATAGTTAAATTATAATAATTAATAAGTAAATGTTTATCATTATAATATATTTAATTATATAATATTATATAATATTAAATATTTAAATTAAATATTTATTATAATATATTAAATATTATATAATTTAATTATATAAAAATAATAATTTTATTAAACAATTGAATACTAGTTATGTATAATTTACAAACTAATATTTAGATAATTAATTAATATTCTATTATATTAAATAATTAATAATGATTTATTTAATATATTGTTAAAGATATATTATTTTCTTTAAATAATTAATACCGAATTAGTACAATTATTTGAAATTGCTAATTTTAGTAATAATATTTAAATTATAAATATTAATACAAATAATTATATTTGTATAATTATCAAATTTTCCTATGACTATTAATAATTTTTGGAACATTTAGGATATTTAATATTTATAATTTAATTTAATTTAATTATATAATTAATACTAAACAAGATTTAGTATTATAATTTTAATTAAATTAATTATCACATTTGCACAGCTAATAGCATAAAGCAACCAAATTCACACCTAATAACTTTGATCCAATTGCCAGTGATATAATAAGAGTTTTACAAGCATTATAAAAATCCTAACCCACTATCGAGCATATAAGTTAAGCAAAAAATTTATTATTAACATAATATATATACATTAATATAATTATTTGATAAAATACTAAACTATATAATAATACTATATAATAAATTTTTTAAATATATTTAAAACTAATTTTAAAATAGAGATTATTATAACTTAATAATATTATTATTAATTAGTAGTTTAATTAAATAGTTTAATTAATATTTTATGAGTAGCAATATTTGTTAATAAATAACTTATTTAATAATAATTTTAATCTTTATTTAAATTAATTTAAATAATAATATGATTTAATAATAATTTAAGTATAATATAATTAAAAAAATTATATTATATTAGATAATATTATTATCTATTTCTAATTTTTAATTATAAAATTAATATAATATTCAAATAATATTATAATAATTATAATAATAATTAAATAACAATAGTTATTTGAATAATTAATATATCCTTAAATGCTTAACAAATATTACTAGTTTGTAATAATTTATGAATTTATAACAATTTGAAATAAATAATTATTTCATAAGACAATTGTTTCAGCTAATACAAGCTTAAATGGAGTAAATTTAATAAATTATTTAATATTGTTTCATAAATTTAATATGAAATTAAGAATTATAATATAATCATTTTGTTATTAATTCTTGAAACAATTATAATTCTATATTAAATTTATTATAAACTAATTACATATTAAATAATTATTATTCAATTCTATAAATTATTATTATAATTTATAATAAACAATAATTTATATATAATCTAGATATAATAATTATTATATAATATTAATGATATTTTGTGTTGTCGTAAAATAATTATTCCTGTTCATGCGAAATTATTTAGAATAAAATATATAATCTAATTAACACTAAATTTAATAATTTAATAATTTGATTATTAAATCTTATAAATTTATTATAATTATAAATAAATTATAAATTTATTATATAAATTAAATTATTTTATGAAAAACTAATCGTTATTAAATTATAACAATTAAAAATATTTGAATTATAACTAATTTTTGTTAAATTAAATTATTATAATCAAATATTTAATATTTAATTATATGTAATTAAATTATTTTAATTTAAATAATCATTAATATATATTTGTGAAGTTGTTATTAGCGCTTGATGTTATAAATTTTGTGCTAACTTGTTTTAACAATTTATAGGGGTAGCAGTCGAAGTGTAATATTTTTGAAATTTTATGTTTTGTTTTGAAAATTATTTTTACTAGAGTCAAGCTTTAAAATATGAAAGCATTGTTTTAGCAGGTTTTTAAATGGAAATGAATTTGAATATCTTCAAATCCAATGTTTTAAACGTGCTCGAATAAAGAAACATAGTAAAACCTGCGTTTGTTTTAATTTTTCACAGTGTTAAGTGTAAGTTGTAAAGGATTTTGGAGCTTAAAACATCAAACGTTTTTGAACAATCTGGCATAAAAACCACTCGCACAATTTTTGCACGATTTTAATTTTTCAGTGTGCTTCATACTTATTTACTTTTAGATTCATTTTTAAGTGCTCTAAGGAACTTATGGGATTACATATGAAAGATATAGATATTTTTGTATTATTTGTGAAGTTGTTATTGGCGCTTGATGTTATAAATTAGGTGCTAACTTCTTTTAACAGTTTATAGGGATAACAGTTGAAGCATAATACTTTTGAAATTTTATGTTTTACTTTGAAAATGATTTTCACCGGAGTCGAGCTTTAAAATATGAAAGCATTGTTTTAGCAGGTTTTTAAATGTAAAAAGAATTTGAATATCTTCAAATCCAATGTTTTAAACGTGCGCGAGCAAAGAAACATAGTAAAACTTGCGGTTGTTTTAATTTTTCACAGTTTTAAGTGTAAGTTATAAAAGGTTTTTGGAGCTTAAAACAATAGACTTTATTTTTGAACAATTTTGGGCATAACAACCGCTCGTACAATTTCAAATGGTGACATAAAAACCATTTTTGCATGATTTTAATTTTTTTTATTTTTTTCATACTTAGTTGCTTTTAAATATATTTTTAGGTGCTCTAAGGAACTTGTGAAATTACATATGAATGATCTTGATATTTGGATTTTTTTTTTTGTGAAGTTTTTATTTGTGCTTTGTAGTGATTAATTGTGTGCTAACTTGTTTTAGCAGTTTATAGGGGGACCACTCGAAGCCTAATGCTTGAGTAATTTTATGTTTTGCTTTGGAAATGATTTTCATTGGAGTCAAGTTTTAAAGTATGAAAGTATTATTTTAGCAGGTTTTTAAAGCAGAAATGAATTTGAATATCTTGAATCAAATGTTTTTAAATGTGCTAAAACAAAGAAACCTAGTAAACTTTTGTTAGTTTTAATTTTTCACAGTGTAAGCTATAAAGGATTTTGGAGCTTAAAACATTAGACTTTGTTTTTGAACAATTCTGGCATAAAAACTACTTGCACAAATTTTGCACGATTTTAATTTTTCTTTGTGTTTCATACTTGTTTGCTTTTAGATACATTTTTAGGTGCTATGAGGAACTTATGAGATTACATATGAGTGATCTAGATATTTGGATATTATTTGTGAAGTTATGGGCACTTGATGTTATAAATTGTGTGCTAACTTGTTTTAGCAGTTTATAGGGGGAGTAGTCGAAGCTTAATTCTTTTGAAATTTTATGTTTTGCTTTGAAAATGATTTTCGCTGGAGTCGAGCTTTAAAATATAAAACCATTGTTTTAGCAAGTTTTTAAATGAAAATGAATTTTAATGTCATGAATCCAATGTTTTAAATGTACTCGAACAAAGAAAAATGGTAAAACTTGCATTGGTTTTAATTTTTCACGGTGTTAAGTGTAAGTTATAAAGGATTTTGGAGCTTAAAACATCATACTTTATTTTTGAACAATTATGAGCGTAAAAACCATTCGCACAATTACTGCACGATTTTAATTTTTCGTTGTCTTTCATACTTATTTGCTTTTAGATACATTTTTAGGTGCTCTAAGGAACTTATGGAATTACATATGAATGATCTTGATATTTGGATATTATTTCTGAAAGTTTTATTGGCGCTCAATGTGATTAATTGTGTGATAACTTGTTTTAGCAGTTTTATCAGGAGAGCACTCGAAGCCTAATGCTTTTGAAATTTTATGTTTTGCTTTAAAAATGATTTTCACTGGAGTCGAGCTTTAAAATACTAAAGCATCGTTTTAGCAAGTTTTTAAATGGAAATGAATTTGATTATCTTGACTCCAATGTCTTAAACTTGTTTAAAACAAGAAACATGGTAAAGCTTGCATTTGTTTTAATTTTTCACAGCGTTAAATGTAAGTTATAAATGATTTTACAGCTTAAGACATCAGACTTAGTTTTTGAACAATTCTTGGCATAAAAGCCATTCGCACAATTTCAAATTGTGACATAAAAACCAATTTTGCACGATTTTAATTTTTTATTGTATTTCATACTTATTTGCTTTTAAATAAATTTTTAGGTGCTCTAAGGAACTTGTGGGATTACATAAGAATGATCTTAGCATTTGGATATTAATTATTAATTTATTAACATAAATTCTTATTATATATATTTTTACTTAATTATATATAAATAATAATTCTTATGATTTAAATATATAATTTATTAAATTATTAACTACAAATATTATTCAGTTATAATTTATACAGTTAAAATTTAAACAATAATTTTAATTTTAATTAATTTTAATTATATAAATAAATTAAATTTAATATTTAAAATTAATATATATTATAGTATTAAGTATAACTAGTAAAAATATATTTAATAATAATTATTAAAAATATTTATATTTAAATTAATTAATTAAATAAGATTTAAATATTTATTATATTTATGAATTAATTTAAATATAAATTAAACTAATTTATCCTTAATAATTTAGTAATTATTATTTAAGTTTAATATTAATAAAAATTAAATTCAGTATTTGAGATAACTATATTATTATCTTAATTATTATTAATTATAACATAATAATTAGATTTATTTGTATTAATAATTATTATTATTAATTAATAACTTTTAATTTTACGTATATATTTCTATTTTATTTTATTATAATGTTATAATGATTGTTAATAAATATTTATAATATATATCGTATAATTTAAACAAAAGAAATAAAATAATTTAATATAATTTATTAAATTATGCATGTCATATTACAAATATATTTCTATTAATATATGTTATTTTTATTAAATAGAAAATTAAAATAATAGATTAAAATAATTACAATTAAATATTTATATTTATAATTTAATTCTTTAAAGTATTAATTGCTAATTATTAATTTTCTATTTAATTAAATAAATTGATAATTAAATTTAAAATTTAAAATTTAATTAAGAATTAAATAATAATACCAATTTATTACCTTTTGTTTAGTCATCAAATACTTGTTTCATATCTTACAAGTTTGTTTTAAATAATAATTATTTATTTAACAAATACCTAAAAGTCAATAATATTTAAACTTATTAATATAATTCAATCAAAATAATAATAAAGAGTTTGTTATTTAATAACAATTGTAATTTATGTGAATAATTATACCTAATATTGATATTGTTATTAGTAATGATTTTAAATAGATAATTGTTGAAATAGTCATAACTATTTGAACTTGTTCGGTAAATAGATTTACTTTTTCAAATCTCATGCTTATTAATTTTTTGAATGTCAATAAATTATGACCCTTATCTTATAAATTGAATATTTTGAAATAGTTGGAGATTTAAATAATAAATATATTTACCAAACAAGTTTAAATAGTTTAAATTATTAAATCTTATTATTTAAATAATTATTAATTTAAAAAATAATTATATTCCCTATAGTCTTAACTATTTAAACTTAAATTAGAATAATATTCAAATAGTTGTTTGTTCAACTTATTAATTTTAATAAGTTTATTAATTTAAACTTATTTAAATTATTTGATAATTTAAATAAGTTTTATAAAACAATTATAAAATTAACTTATATTAAAATAATTAATCAATTACATCAGTATTATCTATTTAATAAATTAAATAATAAACTTATTTAAACAGTTATCTAATTAATATTAAAATATTGAAAATTATCTATTACAGTTTTAATAATTTAATTATTACCATAATAAATTAAATATAATAGTTAAATTATAATAATTAATAAGTAAATGTTTATCATTATAATATATTTAATTATATAATATTATATAATATTAAATATTTAAATTAAATATTTATTATAATATATTAAATATTATATAATTTAATTATATAAAAATAATAATTTTATTAAACAATTGAATACTAGTTATGTATAATTTACAAACTAATATTTAGATAATTAATTAATATTCTATTATATTAAATAATTAATAATGATTTATTTAATATATTGTTAAAGATATATTATTTTCTTTAAATAATTAATACCGAATTAGTACAATTATTTGAAATTGCTAATTTTAGTAATAATATTTAAATTATAAATATTAATACAAATAATTATATTTGTATAATTATCAAATTTTCCTATGACTATTAATAATTTTTGGAACATTTAGGATATTTAATATTTATAATTTAATTTAATTTAATTATATAATTAATACTAAACAAGATTTAGTATTATAATTTTAATTAAATTAATTATCACATTTGCACAGCTAATAGCATAAAGCAACCAAATTCACACCTAATAACTTTGATCCAATTGCCAGTGATATAATAAGAGTTTTACAAGCATTATAAAAATCCTAACCCACTATCGAGCATATAAGTTAAGCAAAAAATTTATTATTAACATAATATATATACATTAATATAATTATTTGATAAAATACTAAACTATATAATAATACTATATAATAAATTTTTTAAATATATTTAAAACTAATTTTAAAATAGAGATTATTATAACTTAATAATATTATTATTAATTAGTAGTTTAATTAAATAGTTTAATTAATATTTTATGAGTAGCAATATTTGTTAATAAATAACTTATTTAATAATAATTTTAATCTTTATTTAAATTAATTTAAATAATAATATGATTTAATAATAATTTAAGTATAATATAATTAAAAAAATTATATTATATTAGATAATATTATTATCTATTTCTAATTTTTAATTATAAAATTAATATAATATTCAAATAATATTATAATAATTATAATAATAATTAAATAACAATAGTTATTTGAATAATTAATATATCCTTAAATGCTTAACAAATATTACTAGTTTGTAATAATTTATGAATTTATAACAATTTGAAATAAATAATTATTTCATAAGACAATTGTTTCAGCTAATACAAGCTTAAATGGAGTAAATTTAATAAATTATTTAATATTGTTTCATAAATTTAATATGAAATTAAGAATTATAATATAATCATTTTGTTATTAATTCTTGAAACAATTATAATTCTATATTAAATTTATTATAAACTAATTACATATTAAATAATTATTATTCAATTCTATAAATTATTATTATAATTTATAATAAACAATAATTTATATATAATCTAGATATAATAATTATTATATAATATTAATGATATTTTGTGTTGTCGTAAAATAATTATTCCTGTTCATGCGAAATTATTTAGAATAAAATATATAATCTAATTAACACTAAATTTAATAATTTAATAATTTGATTATTAAATCTTATAAATTTATTATAATTATAAATAAATTATAAATTTATTATATAAATTAAATTATTTTATGAAAAACTAATCGTTATTAAATTATAACAATTAAAAATATTTGAATTATAACTAATTTTTGTTAAATTAAATTATTATAATCAAATATTTAATATTTAATTATATGTAATTAAATTATTTTAATTTAAATAATCATTAATATATATTTGTGAAGTTGTTATTAGCGCTTGATGTTATAAATTTTGTGCTAACTTGTTTTAACAATTTATAGGGGTAGCAGTCGAAGTGTAATATTTTTGAAATTTTATGTTTTGTTTTGAAAATTATTTTTACTAGAGTCAAGCTTTAAAATATGAAAGCATTGTTTTAGCAGGTTTTTAAATGGAAATGAATTTGAATATCTTCAAATCCAATGTTTTAAACGTGCTCGAATAAAGAAACATAGTAAAACCTGCGTTTGTTTTAATTTTTCACAGTGTTAAGTGTAAGTTGTAAAGGATTTTGGAGCTTAAAACATCAAACGTTTTTGAACAATCTGGCATAAAAACCACTCGCACAATTTTTGCACGATTTTAATTTTTCAGTGTGCTTCATACTTATTTACTTTTAGATTCATTTTTAAGTGCTCTAAGGAACTTATGGGATTACATATGAAAGATATAGATATTTTTGTATTATTTGTGAAGTTGTTATTGGCGCTTGATGTTATAAATTAGGTGCTAACTTCTTTTAACAGTTTATAGGGATAACAGTTGAAGCATAATACTTTTGAAATTTTATGTTTTACTTTGAAAATGATTTTCACCGGAGTCGAGCTTTAAAATATGAAAGCATTGTTTTAGCAGGTTTTTAAATGTAAAAAGAATTTGAATATCTTCAAATCCAATGTTTTAAACGTGCGCGAGCAAAGAAACATAGTAAAACTTGCGGTTGTTTTAATTTTTCACAGTTTTAAGTGTAAGTTATAAAAGGTTTTTGGAGCTTAAAACAATAGACTTTATTTTTGAACAATTTTGGGCATAACAACCGCTCGTACAATTTCAAATGGTGACATAAAAACCATTTTTGCATGATTTTAATTTTTTTTATTTTTTTCATACTTAGTTGCTTTTAAATATATTTTTAGGTGCTCTAAGGAACTTGTGAAATTACATATGAATGATCTTGATATTTGGATTTTTTTTTTTGTGAAGTTTTTATTTGTGCTTTGTAGTGATTAATTGTGTGCTAACTTGTTTTAGCAGTTTATAGGGGGACCACTCGAAGCCTAATGCTTGAGTAATTTTATGTTTTGCTTTGGAAATGATTTTCATTGGAGTCAAGTTTTAAAGTATGAAAGTATTATTTTAGCAGGTTTTTAAAGCAGAAATGAATTTGAATATCTTGAATCAAATGTTTTTAAATGTGCTAAAACAAAGAAACCTAGTAAACTTTTGTTAGTTTTAATTTTTCACAGTGTAAGCTATAAAGGATTTTGGAGCTTAAAACATTAGACTTTGTTTTTGAACAATTCTGGCATAAAAACTACTTGCACAAATTTTGCACGATTTTAATTTTTCTTTGTGTTTCATACTTGTTTGCTTTTAGATACATTTTTAGGTGCTATGAGGAACTTATGAGATTACATATGAGTGATCTAGATATTTGGATATTATTTGTGAAGTTATGGGCACTTGATGTTATAAATTGTGTGCTAACTTGTTTTAGCAGTTTATAGGGGGAGTAGTCGAAGCTTAATTCTTTTGAAATTTTATGTTTTGCTTTGAAAATGATTTTCGCTGGAGTCGAGCTTTAAAATATAAAACCATTGTTTTAGCAAGTTTTTAAATGAAAATGAATTTTAATGTCATGAATCCAATGTTTTAAATGTACTCGAACAAAGAAAAATGGTAAAACTTGCATTGGTTTTAATTTTTCACGGTGTTAAGTGTAAGTTATAAAGGATTTTGGAGCTTAAAACATCATACTTTATTTTTGAACAATTATGAGCGTAAAAACCATTCGCACAATTACTGCACGATTTTAATTTTTCGTTGTCTTTCATACTTATTTGCTTTTAGATACATTTTTAGGTGCTCTAAGGAACTTATGGAATTACATATGAATGATCTTGATATTTGGATATTATTTCTGAAAGTTTTATTGGCGCTCAATGTGATTAATTGTGTGATAACTTGTTTTAGCAGTTTTATCAGGAGAGCACTCGAAGCCTAATGCTTTTGAAATTTTATGTTTTGCTTTAAAAATGATTTTCACTGGAGTCGAGCTTTAAAATACTAAAGCATCGTTTTAGCAAGTTTTTAAATGGAAATGAATTTGATTATCTTGACTCCAATGTCTTAAACTTGTTTAAAACAAGAAACATGGTAAAGCTTGCATTTGTTTTAATTTTTCACAGCGTTAAATGTAAGTTATAAATGATTTTACAGCTTAAGACATCAGACTTAGTTTTTGAACAATTCTTGGCATAAAAGCCATTCGCACAATTTCAAATTGTGACATAAAAACCAATTTTGCACGATTTTAATTTTTTATTGTATTTCATACTTATTTGCTTTTAAATAAATTTTTAGGTGCTCTAAGGAACTTGTGGGATTACATAAGAATGATCTTAGCATTTGGATATTAATTATTAATTTATTAACATAAATTCTTATTATATATATTTTTACTTAATTATATATAAATAATAATTCTTATGATTTAAATATATAATTTATTAAATTATTAACTACAAATATTATTCAGTTATAATTTATACAGTTAAAATTTAAACAATAATTTTAATTTTAATTAATTTTAATTATATAAATAAATTAAATTTAATATTTAAAATTAATATATATTATAGTATTAAGTATAACTAGTAAAAATATATTTAATAATAATTATTAAAAATATTTATATTTAAATTAATTAATTAAATAAGATTTAAATATTTATTATATTTATGAATTAATTTAAATATAAATTAAACTAATTTATCCTTAATAATTTAGTAATTATTATTTAAGTTTAATATTAATAAAAATTAAATTCAGTATTTGAGATAACTATATTATTATCTTAATTATTATTAATTATAACATAATAATTAGATTTATTTGTATTAATAATTATTATTATTAATTAATAACTTTTAATTTTACGTATATATTTCTATTTTATTTTATTATAATGTTATAATGATTGTTAATAAATATTTATAATATATATCGTATAATTTAAACAAAAGAAATAAAATAATTTAATATAATTTATTAAATTATGCATGTCATATTACAAATATATTTCTATTAATATATGTTATTTTTATTAAATAGAAAATTAAAATAATAGATTAAAATAATTACAATTAAATATTTATATTTATAATTTAATTCTTTAAAGTATTAATTGCTAATTATTAATTTTCTATTTAATTAAATAAATTGATAATTAAATTTAAAATTTAAAATTTAATTAAGAATTAAATAATAATACCAATTTATTACCTTTTGTTTAGTCATCAAATACTTGTTTCATATCTTACAAGTTTGTTTTAAATAATAATTATTTATTTAACAAATACCTAAAAGTCAATAATATTTAAACTTATTAATATAATTCAATCAAAATAATAATAAAGAGTTTGTTATTTAATAACAATTGTAATTTATGTGAATAATTATACCTAATATTGATATTGTTATTAGTAATGATTTTAAATAGATAATTGTTGAAATAGTCATAACTATTTGAACTTGTTCGGTAAATAGATTTACTTTTTCAAATCTCATGCTTATTAATTTTTTGAATGTCAATAAATTATGACCCTTATCTTATAAATTGAATATTTTGAAATAGTTGGAGATTTAAATAATAAATATATTTACCAAACAAGTTTAAATAGTTTAAATTATTAAATCTTATTATTTAAATAATTATTAATTTAAAAAATAATTATATTCCCTATAGTCTTAACTATTTAAACTTAAATTAGAATAATATTCAAATAGTTGTTTGTTCAACTTATTAATTTTAATAAGTTTATTAATTTAAACTTATTTAAATTATTTGATAATTTAAATAAGTTTTATAAAACAATTATAAAATTAACTTATATTAAAATAATTAATCAATTACATCAGTATTATCTATTTAATAAATTAAATAATAAACTTATTTAAACAGTTATCTAATTAATATTAAAATATTGAAAATTATCTATTACAGTTTTAATAATTTAATTATTACCATAATAAATTAAATATAATAGTTAAATTATAATAATTAATAAGTAAATGTTTATCATTATAATATATTTAATTATATAATATTATATAATATTAAATATTTAAATTAAATATTTATTATAATATATTAAATATTATATAATTTAATTATATAAAAATAATAATTTTATTAAACAATTGAATACTAGTTATGTATAATTTACAAACTAATATTTAGATAATTAATTAATATTCTATTATATTAAATAATTAATAATGATTTATTTAATATATTGTTAAAGATATATTATTTTCTTTAAATAATTAATACCGAATTAGTACAATTATTTGAAATTGCTAATTTTAGTAATAATATTTAAATTATAAATATTAATACAAATAATTATATTTGTATAATTATCAAATTTTCCTATGACTATTAATAATTTTTGGAACATTTAGGATATTTAATATTTATAATTTAATTTAATTTAATTATATAATTAATACTAAACAAGATTTAGTATTATAATTTTAATTAAATTAATTATCAC
Source organism: Durio zibethinus (assembly GCF_047325235.1). Taxonomy (NCBI): domain Eukaryota; kingdom Viridiplantae; phylum Streptophyta; class Magnoliopsida; order Malvales; family Malvaceae; genus Durio; species Durio zibethinus. The sequence continues at coordinate 9,529,118 of NC_143183.1, read as the reverse complement.
ATTTGCACAGCTAATAGCATAAAGCAACCAAATTCACACCTAATAACTTTGATCCAATTGCCAGTGATATAATAAGAGTTTTACAAGCATTATAAAAATCCTAACCCACTATCGAGCATATAAGTTAAGCAAAAAATTTATTATTAACATAATATATATACATTAATATAATTATTTGATAAAATACTAAACTATATAATAATACTATATAATAAATTTTTTAAATATATTTAAAACTAATTTTAAAATAGAGATTATTATAACTTAATAATATTATTATTAATTAGTAGTTTAATTAAATAGTTTAATTAATATTTTATGAGTAGCAATATTTGTTAATAAATAACTTATTTAATAATAATTTTAATCTTTATTTAAATTAATTTAAATAATAATATGATTTAATAATAATTTAAGTATAATATAATTAAAAAAATTATATTATATTAGATAATATTATTATCTATTTCTAATTTTTAATTATAAAATTAATATAATATTCAAATAATATTATAATAATTATAATAATAATTAAATAACAATAGTTATTTGAATAATTAATATATCCTTAAATGCTTAACAAATATTACTAGTTTGTAATAATTTATGAATTTATAACAATTTGAAATAAATAATTATTTCATAAGACAATTGTTTCAGCTAATACAAGCTTAAATGGAGTAAATTTAATAAATTATTTAATATTGTTTCATAAATTTAATATGAAATTAAGAATTATAATATAATCATTTTGTTATTAATTCTTGAAACAATTATAATTCTATATTAAATTTATTATAAACTAATTACATATTAAATAATTATTATTCAATTCTATAAATTATTATTATAATTTATAATAAACAATAATTTATATATAATCTAGATATAATAATTATTATATAATATTAATGATATTTTGTGTTGTCGTAAAATAATTATTCCTGTTCATGCGAAATTATTTAGAATAAAATATATAATCTAATTAACACTAAATTTAATAATTTAATAATTTGATTATTAAATCTTATAAATTTATTATAATTATAAATAAATTATAAATTTATTATATAAATTAAATTATTTTATGAAAAACTAATCGTTATTAAATTATAACAATTAAAAATATTTGAATTATAACTAATTTTTGTTAAATTAAATTATTATAATCAAATATTTAATATTTAATTATATGTAATTAAATTATTTTAATTTAAATAATCATTAATATATATTTGTGAAGTTGTTATTAGCGCTTGATGTTATAAATTTTGTGCTAACTTGTTTTAACAATTTATAGGGGTAGCAGTCGAAGTGTAATATTTTTGAAATTTTATGTTTTGTTTTGAAAATTATTTTTACTAGAGTCAAGCTTTAAAATATGAAAGCATTGTTTTAGCAGGTTTTTAAATGGAAATGAATTTGAATATCTTCAAATCCAATGTTTTAAACGTGCTCGAATAAAGAAACATAGTAAAACCTGCGTTTGTTTTAATTTTTCACAGTGTTAAGTGTAAGTTGTAAAGGATTTTGGAGCTTAAAACATCAAACGTTTTTGAACAATCTGGCATAAAAACCACTCGCACAATTTTTGCACGATTTTAATTTTTCAGTGTGCTTCATACTTATTTACTTTTAGATTCATTTTTAAGTGCTCTAAGGAACTTATGGGATTACATATGAAAGATATAGATATTTTTGTATTATTTGTGAAGTTGTTATTGGCGCTTGATGTTATAAATTAGGTGCTAACTTCTTTTAACAGTTTATAGGGATAACAGTTGAAGCATAATACTTTTGAAATTTTATGTTTTACTTTGAAAATGATTTTCACCGGAGTCGAGCTTTAAAATATGAAAGCATTGTTTTAGCAGGTTTTTAAATGTAAAAAGAATTTGAATATCTTCAAATCCAATGTTTTAAACGTGCGCGAGCAAAGAAACATAGTAAAACTTGCGGTTGTTTTAATTTTTCACAGTTTTAAGTGTAAGTTATAAAAGGTTTTTGGAGCTTAAAACAATAGACTTTATTTTTGAACAATTTTGGGCATAACAACCGCTCGTACAATTTCAAATGGTGACATAAAAACCATTTTTGCATGATTTTAATTTTTTTTATTTTTTTCATACTTAGTTGCTTTTAAATATATTTTTAGGTGCTCTAAGGAACTTGTGAAATTACATATGAATGATCTTGATATTTGGATTTTTTTTTTTGTGAAGTTTTTATTTGTGCTTTGTAGTGATTAATTGTGTGCTAACTTGTTTTAGCAGTTTATAGGGGGACCACTCGAAGCCTAATGCTTGAGTAATTTTATGTTTTGCTTTGGAAATGATTTTCATTGGAGTCAAGTTTTAAAGTATGAAAGTATTATTTTAGCAGGTTTTTAAAGCAGAAATGAATTTGAATATCTTGAATCAAATGTTTTTAAATGTGCTAAAACAAAGAAACCTAGTAAACTTTTGTTAGTTTTAATTTTTCACAGTGTAAGCTATAAAGGATTTTGGAGCTTAAAACATTAGACTTTGTTTTTGAACAATTCTGGCATAAAAACTACTTGCACAAATTTTGCACGATTTTAATTTTTCTTTGTGTTTCATACTTGTTTGCTTTTAGATACATTTTTAGGTGCTATGAGGAACTTATGAGATTACATATGAGTGATCTAGATATTTGGATATTATTTGTGAAGTTATGGGCACTTGATGTTATAAATTGTGTGCTAACTTGTTTTAGCAGTTTATAGGGGGAGTAGTCGAAGCTTAATTCTTTTGAAATTTTATGTTTTGCTTTGAAAATGATTTTCGCTGGAGTCGAGCTTTAAAATATAAAACCATTGTTTTAGCAAGTTTTTAAATGAAAATGAATTTTAATGTCATGAATCCAATGTTTTAAATGTACTCGAACAAAGAAAAATGGTAAAACTTGCATTGGTTTTAATTTTTCACGGTGTTAAGTGTAAGTTATAAAGGATTTTGGAGCTTAAAACATCATACTTTATTTTTGAACAATTATGAGCGTAAAAACCATTCGCACAATTACTGCACGATTTTAATTTTTCGTTGTCTTTCATACTTATTTGCTTTTAGATACATTTTTAGGTGCTCTAAGGAACTTATGGAATTACATATGAATGATCTTGATATTTGGATATTATTTCTGAAAGTTTTATTGGCGCTCAATGTGATTAATTGTGTGATAACTTGTTTTAGCAGTTTTATCAGGAGAGCACTCGAAGCCTAATGCTTTTGAAATTTTATGTTTTGCTTTAAAAATGATTTTCACTGGAGTCGAGCTTTAAAATACTAAAGCATCGTTTTAGCAAGTTTTTAAATGGAAATGAATTTGATTATCTTGACTCCAATGTCTTAAACTTGTTTAAAACAAGAAACATGGTAAAGCTTGCATTTGTTTTAATTTTTCACAGCGTTAAATGTAAGTTATAAATGATTTTACAGCTTAAGACATCAGACTTAGTTTTTGAACAATTCTTGGCATAAAAGCCATTCGCACAATTTCAAATTGTGACATAAAAACCAATTTTGCACGATTTTAATTTTTTATTGTATTTCATACTTATTTGCTTTTAAATAAATTTTTAGGTGCTCTAAGGAACTTGTGGGATTACATAAGAATGATCTTAGCATTTGGATATTAATTATTAATTTATTAACATAAATTCTTATTATATATATTTTTACTTAATTATATATAAATAATAATTCTTATGATTTAAATATATAATTTATTAAATTATTAACTACAAATATTATTCAGTTATAATTTATACAGTTAAAATTTAAACAATAATTTTAATTTTAATTAATTTTAATTATATAAATAAATTAAATTTAATATTTAAAATTAATATATATTATAGTATTAAGTATAACTAGTAAAAATATATTTAATAATAATTATTAAAAATATTTATATTTAAATTAATTAATTAAATAAGATTTAAATATTTATTATATTTATGAATTAATTTAAATATAAATTAAACTAATTTATCCTTAATAATTTAGTAATTATTATTTAAGTTTAATATTAATAAAAATTAAATTCAGTATTTGAGATAACTATATTATTATCTTAATTATTATTAATTATAACATAATAATTAGATTTATTTGTATTAATAATTATTATTATTAATTAATAACTTTTAATTTTACGTATATATTTCTATTTTATTTTATTATAATGTTATAATGATTGTTAATAAATATTTATAATATATATCGTATAATTTAAACAAAAGAAATAAAATAATTTAATATAATTTATTAAATTATGCATGTCATATTACAAATATATTTCTATTAATATATGTTATTTTTATTAAATAGAAAATTAAAATAATAGATTAAAATAATTACAATTAAATATTTATATTTATAATTTAATTCTTTAAAGTATTAATTGCTAATTATTAATTTTCTATTTAATTAAATAAATTGATAATTAAATTTAAAATTTAAAATTTAATTAAGAATTAAATAATAATACCAATTTATTACCTTTTGTTTAGTCATCAAATACTTGTTTCATATCTTACAAGTTTGTTTTAAATAATAATTATTTATTTAACAAATACCTAAAAGTCAATAATATTTAAACTTATTAATATAATTCAATCAAAATAATAATAAAGAGTTTGTTATTTAATAACAATTGTAATTTATGTGAATAATTATACCTAATATTGATATTGTTATTAGTAATGATTTTAAATAGATAATTGTTGAAATAGTCATAACTATTTGAACTTGTTCGGTAAATAGATTTACTTTTTCAAATCTCATGCTTATTAATTTTTTGAATGTCAATAAATTATGACCCTTATCTTATAAATTGAATATTTTGAAATAGTTGGAGATTTAAATAATAAATATATTTACCAAACAAGTTTAAATAGTTTAAATTATTAAATCTTATTATTTAAATAATTATTAATTTAAAAAATAATTATATTCCCTATAGTCTTAACTATTTAAACTTAAATTAGAATAATATTCAAATAGTTGTTTGTTCAACTTATTAATTTTAATAAGTTTATTAATTTAAACTTATTTAAATTATTTGATAATTTAAATAAGTTTTATAAAACAATTATAAAATTAACTTATATTAAAATAATTAATCAATTACATCAGTATTATCTATTTAATAAATTAAATAATAAACTTATTTAAACAGTTATCTAATTAATATTAAAATATTGAAAATTATCTATTACAGTTTTAATAATTTAATTATTACCATAATAAATTAAATATAATAGTTAAATTATAATAATTAATAAGTAAATGTTTATCATTATAATATATTTAATTATATAATATTATATAATATTAAATATTTAAATTAAATATTTATTATAATATATTAAATATTATATAATTTAATTATATAAAAATAATAATTTTATTAAACAATTGAATACTAGTTATGTATAATTTACAAACTAATATTTAGATAATTAATTAATATTCTATTATATTAAATAATTAATAATGATTTATTTAATATATTGTTAAAGATATATTATTTTCTTTAAATAATTAATACCGAATTAGTACAATTATTTGAAATTGCTAATTTTAGTAATAATATTTAAATTATAAATATTAATACAAATAATTATATTTGTATAATTATCAAATTTTCCTATGACTATTAATAATTTTTGGAACATTTAGGATATTTAATATTTATAATTTAATTTAATTTAATTATATAATTAATACTAAACAAGATTTAGTATTATAATTTTAATTAAATTAATTATCACATTTGCACAGCTAATAGCATAAAGCAACCAAATTCACACCTAATAACTTTGATCCAATTGCCAGTGATATAATAAGAGTTTTACAAGCATTATAAAAATCCTAACCCACTATCGAGCATATAAGTTAAGCAAAAAATTTATTATTAACATAATATATATACATTAATATAATTATTTGATAAAATACTAAACTATATAATAATACTATATAATAAATTTTTTAAATATATTTAAAACTAATTTTAAAATAGAGATTATTATAACTTAATAATATTATTATTAATTAGTAGTTTAATTAAATAGTTTAATTAATATTTTATGAGTAGCAATATTTGTTAATAAATAACTTATTTAATAATAATTTTAATCTTTATTTAAATTAATTTAAATAATAATATGATTTAATAATAATTTAAGTATAATATAATTAAAAAAATTATATTATATTAGATAATATTATTATCTATTTCTAATTTTTAATTATAAAATTAATATAATATTCAAATAATATTATAATAATTATAATAATAATTAAATAACAATAGTTATTTGAATAATTAATATATCCTTAAATGCTTAACAAATATTACTAGTTTGTAATAATTTATGAATTTATAACAATTTGAAATAAATAATTATTTCATAAGACAATTGTTTCAGCTAATACAAGCTTAAATGGAGTAAATTTAATAAATTATTTAATATTGTTTCATAAATTTAATATGAAATTAAGAATTATAATATAATCATTTTGTTATTAATTCTTGAAACAATTATAATTCTATATTAAATTTATTATAAACTAATTACATATTAAATAATTATTATTCAATTCTATAAATTATTATTATAATTTATAATAAACAATAATTTATATATAATCTAGATATAATAATTATTATATAATATTAATGATATTTTGTGTTGTCGTAAAATAATTATTCCTGTTCATGCGAAATTATTTAGAATAAAATATATAATCTAATTAACACTAAATTTAATAATTTAATAATTTGATTATTAAATCTTATAAATTTATTATAATTATAAATAAATTATAAATTTATTATATAAATTAAATTATTTTATGAAAAACTAATCGTTATTAAATTATAACAATTAAAAATATTTGAATTATAACTAATTTTTGTTAAATTAAATTATTATAATCAAATATTTAATATTTAATTATATGTAATTAAATTATTTTAATTTAAATAATCATTAATATATATTTGTGAAGTTGTTATTAGCGCTTGATGTTATAAATTTTGTGCTAACTTGTTTTAACAATTTATAGGGGTAGCAGTCGAAGTGTAATATTTTTGAAATTTTATGTTTTGTTTTGAAAATTATTTTTACTAGAGTCAAGCTTTAAAATATGAAAGCATTGTTTTAGCAGGTTTTTAAATGGAAATGAATTTGAATATCTTCAAATCCAATGTTTTAAACGTGCTCGAATAAAGAAACATAGTAAAACCTGCGTTTGTTTTAATTTTTCACAGTGTTAAGTGTAAGTTGTAAAGGATTTTGGAGCTTAAAACATCAAACGTTTTTGAACAATCTGGCATAAAAACCACTCGCACAATTTTTGCACGATTTTAATTTTTCAGTGTGCTTCATACTTATTTACTTTTAGATTCATTTTTAAGTGCTCTAAGGAACTTATGGGATTACATATGAAAGATATAGATATTTTTGTATTATTTGTGAAGTTGTTATTGGCGCTTGATGTTATAAATTAGGTGCTAACTTCTTTTAACAGTTTATAGGGATAACAGTTGAAGCATAATACTTTTGAAATTTTATGTTTTACTTTGAAAATGATTTTCACCGGAGTCGAGCTTTAAAATATGAAAGCATTGTTTTAGCAGGTTTTTAAATGTAAAAAGAATTTGAATATCTTCAAATCCAATGTTTTAAACGTGCGCGAGCAAAGAAACATAGTAAAACTTGCGGTTGTTTTAATTTTTCACAGTTTTAAGTGTAAGTTATAAAAGGTTTTTGGAGCTTAAAACAATAGACTTTATTTTTGAACAATTTTGGGCATAACAACCGCTCGTACAATTTCAAATGGTGACATAAAAACCATTTTTGCATGATTTTAATTTTTTTTATTTTTTTCATACTTAGTTGCTTTTAAATATATTTTTAGGTGCTCTAAGGAACTTGTGAAATTACATATGAATGATCTTGATATTTGGATTTTTTTTTTTGTGAAGTTTTTATTTGTGCTTTGTAGTGATTAATTGTGTGCTAACTTGTTTTAGCAGTTTATAGGGGGACCACTCGAAGCCTAATGCTTGAGTAATTTTATGTTTTGCTTTGGAAATGATTTTCATTGGAGTCAAGTTTTAAAGTATGAAAGTATTATTTTAGCAGGTTTTTAAAGCAGAAATGAATTTGAATATCTTGAATCAAATGTTTTTAAATGTGCTAAAACAAAGAAACCTAGTAAACTTTTGTTAGTTTTAATTTTTCACAGTGTAAGCTATAAAGGATTTTGGAGCTTAAAACATTAGACTTTGTTTTTGAACAATTCTGGCATAAAAACTACTTGCACAAATTTTGCACGATTTTAATTTTTCTTTGTGTTTCATACTTGTTTGCTTTTAGATACATTTTTAGGTGCTATGAGGAACTTATGAGATTACATATGAGTGATCTAGATATTTGGATATTATTTGTGAAGTTATGGGCACTTGATGTTATAAATTGTGTGCTAACTTGTTTTAGCAGTTTATAGGGGGAGTAGTCGAAGCTTAATTCTTTTGAAATTTTATGTTTTGCTTTGAAAATGATTTTCGCTGGAGTCGAGCTTTAAAATATAAAACCATTGTTTTAGCAAGTTTTTAAATGAAAATGAATTTTAATGTCATGAATCCAATGTTTTAAATGTACTCGAACAAAGAAAAATGGTAAAACTTGCATTGGTTTTAATTTTTCACGGTGTTAAGTGTAAGTTATAAAGGATTTTGGAGCTTAAAACATCATACTTTATTTTTGAACAATTATGAGCGTAAAAACCATTCGCACAATTACTGCACGATTTTAATTTTTCGTTGTCTTTCATACTTATTTGCTTTTAGATACATTTTTAGGTGCTCTAAGGAACTTATGGAATTACATATGAATGATCTTGATATTTGGATATTATTTCTGAAAGTTTTATTGGCGCTCAATGTGATTAATTGTGTGATAACTTGTTTTAGCAGTTTTATCAGGAGAGCACTCGAAGCCTAATGCTTTTGAAATTTTATGTTTTGCTTTAAAAATGATTTTCACTGGAGTCGAGCTTTAAAATACTAAAGCATCGTTTTAGCAAGTTTTTAAATGGAAATGAATTTGATTATCTTGACTCCAATGTCTTAAACTTGTTTAAAACAAGAAACATGGTAAAGCTTGCATTTGTTTTAATTTTTCACAGCGTTAAATGTAAGTTATAAATGATTTTACAGCTTAAGACATCAGACTTAGTTTTTGAACAATTCTTGGCATAAAAGCCATTCGCACAATTTCAAATTGTGACATAAAAACCAATTTTGCACGATTTTAATTTTTTATTGTATTTCATACTTATTTGCTTTTAAATAAATTTTTAGGTGCTCTAAGGAACTTGTGGGATTACATAAGAATGATCTTAGCATTTGGATATTAATTATTAATTTATTAACATAAATTCTTATTATATATATTTTTACTTAATTATATATAAATAATAATTCTTATGATTTAAATATATAATTTATTAAATTATTAACTACAAATATTATTCAGTTATAATTTATACAGTTAAAATTTAAACAATAATTTTAATTTTAATTAATTTTAATTATATAAATAAATTAAATTTAATATTTAAAATTAATATATATTATAGTATTAAGTATAACTAGTAAAAATATATTTAATAATAATTATTAAAAATATTTATATTTAAATTAATTAATTAAATAAGATTTAAATATTTATTATATTTATGAATTAATTTAAATATAAATTAAACTAATTTATCCTTAATAATTTAGTAATTATTATTTAAGTTTAATATTAATAAAAATTAAATTCAGTATTTGAGATAACTATATTATTATCTTAATTATTATTAATTATAACATAATAATTAGATTTATTTGTATTAATAATTATTATTATTAATTAATAACTTTTAATTTTACGTATATATTTCTATTTTATTTTATTATAATGTTATAATGATTGTTAATAAATATTTATAATATATATCGTATAATTTAAACAAAAGAAATAAAATAATTTAATATAATTTATTAAATTATGCATGTCATATTACAAATATATTTCTATTAATATATGTTATTTTTATTAAATAGAAAATTAAAATAATAGATTAAAATAATTACAATTAAATATTTATATTTATAATTTAATTCTTTAAAGTATTAATTGCTAATTATTAATTTTCTATTTAATTAAATAAATTGATAATTAAATTTAAAATTTAAAATTTAATTAAGAATTAAATAATAATACCAATTTATTACCTTTTGTTTAGTCATCAAATACTTGTTTCATATCTTACAAGTTTGTTTTAAATAATAATTATTTATTTAACAAATACCTAAAAGTCAATAATATTTAAACTTATTAATATAATTCAATCAAAATAATAATAAAGAGTTTGTTATTTAATAACAATTGTAATTTATGTGAATAATTATACCTAATATTGATATTGTTATTAGTAATGATTTTAAATAGATAATTGTTGAAATAGTCATAACTATTTGAACTTGTTCGGTAAATAGATTTACTTTTTCAAATCTCATGCTTATTAATTTTTTGAATGTCAATAAATTATGACCCTTATCTTATAAATTGAATATTTTGAAATAGTTGGAGATTTAAATAATAAATATATTTACCAAACAAGTTTAAATAGTTTAAATTATTAAATCTTATTATTTAAATAATTATTAATTTAAAAAATAATTATATTCCCTATAGTCTTAACTATTTAAACTTAAATTAGAATAATATTCAAATAGTTGTTTGTTCAACTTATTAATTTTAATAAGTTTATTAATTTAAACTTATTTAAATTATTTGATAATTTAAATAAGTTTTATAAAACAATTATAAAATTAACTTATATTAAAATAATTAATCAATTACATCAGTATTATCTATTTAATAAATTAAATAATAAACTTATTTAAACAGTTATCTAATTAATATTAAAATATTGAAAATTATCTATTACAGTTTTAATAATTTAATTATTACCATAATAAATTAAATATAATAGTTAAATTATAATAATTAATAAGTAAATGTTTATCATTATAATATATTTAATTATATAATATTATATAATATTAAATATTTAAATTAAATATTTATTATAATATATTAAATATTATATAATTTAATTATATAAAAATAATAATTTTATTAAACAATTGAATACTAGTTATGTATAATTTACAAACTAATATTTAGATAATTAATTAATATTCTATTATATTAAATAATTAATAATGATTTATTTAATATATTGTTAAAGATATATTATTTTCTTTAAATAATTAATACCGAATTAGTACAATTATTTGAAATTGCTAATTTTAGTAATAATATTTAAATTATAAATATTAATACAAATAATTATATTTGTATAATTATCAAATTTTCCTATGACTATTAATAATTTTTGGAACATTTAGGATATTTAATATTTATAATTTAATTTAATTTAATTATATAATTAATACTAAACAAGATTTAGTATTATAATTTTAATTAAATTAATTATCACATTTGCACAGCTAATAGCATAAAGCAACCAAATTCACACCTAATAACTTTGATCCAATTGCCAGTGATATAATAAGAGTTTTACAAGCATTATAAAAATCCTAACCCACTATCGAGCATATAAGTTAAGCAAAAAATTTATTATTAACATAATATATATACATTAATATAATTATTTGATAAAATACTAAACTATATAATAATACTATATAATAAATTTTTTAAATATATTTAAAACTAATTTTAAAATAGAGATTATTATAACTTAATAATATTATTATTAATTAGTAGTTTAATTAAATAGTTTAATTAATATTTTATGAGTAGCAATATTTGTTAATAAATAACTTATTTAATAATAATTTTAATCTTTATTTAAATTAATTTAAATAATAATATGATTTAATAATAATTTAAGTATAATATAATTAAAAAAATTATATTATATTAGATAATATTATTATCTATTTCTAATTTTTAATTATAAAATTAATATAATATTCAAATAATATTATAATAATTATAATAATAATTAAATAACAATAGTTATTTGAATAATTAATATATCCTTAAATGCTTAACAAATATTACTAGTTTGTAATAATTTATGAATTTATAACAATTTGAAATAAATAATTATTTCATAAGACAATTGTTTCAGCTAATACAAGCTTAAATGGAGTAAATTTAATAAATTATTTAATATTGTTTCATAAATTTAATATGAAATTAAGAATTATAATATAATCATTTTGTTATTAATTCTTGAAACAATTATAATTCTATATTAAATTTATTATAAACTAATTACATATTAAATAATTATTATTCAATTCTATTAATTCTATAAATTATTATTATAATTTATAATAAACAATAATTTATATATAATCTAGATATAATAATTATTATATAATATTAATGATATTTTGTGTTGTCGTAAAATAATTATTCCTGTTCATGCGAAATTATTTAGAATAAAATATATAATCTAATTAACACTAAATTTAATAATTTAATAATTTGATTATTAAATCTTATAAATTTATTATAATTATAAATAAATTATAAATTTATTATATAAATTAAATTATTTTATGAAAAACTAATCGTTATTAAATTATAACAATTAAAAATATTTGAATTATAACTAATTTTTGTTAAATTAAATTATTATAATCAAATATTTAATATTTAATTATATGTAATTAAATTATTTTAATTTAAATAATCATTAATATATATTTGTGAAGTTGTTATTAGCGCTTGATGTTATAAATTTTGTGCTAACTTGTTTTAACAATTTATAGGGGTAGCAGTCGAAGTGTAATATTTTTGAAATTTTATGTTTTGTTTTGAAAATTATTTTTACTAGAGTCAAGCTTTAAAATATGAAAGCATTGTTTTAGCAGGTTTTTAAATGAAAATGAATTTGAATATCTTCAAATCCAATGTTTTAAACGTGCTCGAATAAAGAAACATAGTAAAACCTGCGTTTGTTTTAATTTTTCACAGTGTTAAGTGTAAGTTGTAAAGGATTTTGGAGCTTAAAACATCAAACGTTTTTTAACAATCTGGCATAAAAACCACTCGCACAATTTTTGCACGATTTTAATTTTTCAGTGTGTTTCATACTTATTTACTTTTAGATTCATTTTTAAGTGCTCTAAGGAACTTATGGGATTACACATGAAAGATATAGATATTTGTGTATTATTTGTGAAGTTGTTATTGGCGCTTGATGTTATAAATTAGGTGCTAACTTCTTTTAACAGTTTATAGGGATAACAGTTGAAGCATAATACTTTTGAAATTTTATGTTTTACTTTGAAAATGATTTTCACCGGAGTCGAGCTTTAAAATATGAAAGCATTGTTTTAGCAGGTTTTTAAATGTAAAAAGAATTTGAATATCTTCAAATCCAATGTTTTAAACGTGCGCGAGCAAAGAAACATAGTAAAACTTGCGGTTGTTTTAATTTTTCACAGTTTTAAGTGTAAGTTATAAAAGGTTTTTGGAGCTTAAAACAATAGACTTTATTTTTGAACAATTTTGGGCATAACAACCGCTCGTACAATTTCAAATGGTGACATAAAAACCATTTTTGCATGATTTTAATTTTTTTATTATTTTCATACTTAGTTGCTTTTAAATATATTTTTAATTAAATTAATTATCACATTTGCACAGCTAATAACATAAAGCAACGCAATGTTTTAAGCTCAAAAATCCTTTATAACTTACACTTAACACTATGAAAAATTAAAACCAACACAAGTTTTTTATGTTTCTTTGTTTGAGCAAGGTTAAAACACTGGATTCAAGATTTTCAAATTCATTTCGATTTAAAAACCTCATAAAACAATGCTTTCTTGTTTTAAAGCTTTACTCCTGCGAAAATCATTTTCAAAGCAAAACATAAAATTTCAAAAGAATTAAGCTTCGAGTGCTCCCGTTATAAACTGCAAAAACAATTTAGCACACAATTAATCACATCAAGCTCCAATAAAACTTCCCAAATAATATCCAAATATGAAGGTCATCCTTATGTAATTCCTCATCAACTTCCTTAGAGCACCTAAAAATGTATCTAAAAGAAAATAAGTATGAAACACAACAAAAAATTAAAATCGTGCAATAATTGTGCGAATGGTTTTTATGCCCAAAATTGTTCAGAAACAAAGTTTGATGTTTTAAGCTCCAAAATCCTTTATAACTTACACGTAACACTATCAAAAATTAAAACCAATGTAAATTTTATCATGCATCTTTGTTTGAGCAAGTTTAAAACATTGGATTCAAGATATTAAAATTCAATTCCATTTAAAAACCTGCTAAAGCATTGCTTTCATATTTTAAAGCTTGGCTCCAATGAAAATCATTTAACTCCAATAAAAGTGCTCCCATTATAAACTGCTTAAACAATTTAGCACACAATTAATCACATCAAGCACCAATACAACTTCCAAAATAATATCCCAATATGAAGGTCATCCTTATGTAATTCCTCATCAACTTCCTTAGAGCAACTAAAAATGTATCTAAAAGAAAATAAGTATGAAACACAATGAAAAATTAAAATCATGCAATAATTGTGCGAATTATTTTTACACCCAAAATTATTCAGAAAAAAAGTCTTATGTTTTAAGCTGCAAAATCCTTTATAACTTACACGTAACACTGAAAAATTAAAACCAATGTAATTTTTATCATGCTTCTTTGTTTGAGCAAGTTTAAAACATTGCATTCAAGATATTCAAATTCAATTCCATTTAAAAACCTGCTAAAGCATTGCTTTCATATTTTAAAGCTTGGCACCAATGAAAATCATTTAGCTCCAACAAGAGTGCTCCCCTTATAAACTGCTAAAACAATTTAGCACACAATTAATCACATCAAGCACCAATACAACTTCCCAAATAATATCCAAATATGAAGGTCAACCTTATGTAATTCTTCATCAACTTCCTTAGAGCACCTAAAAATGTATCTAAAAGAAAATAAGTATGAAACACAACGAAAAATTAAAATCGTGCAATAATTGTGCGAATGGTTTTTATGCCCAAAATTGTTCAGAAATAAAGTCTGATGTTTTAAGCTCCAAAATCCTTTATAACTTACACGTAACACTATCAAAAATTAAAACCAATGTAAATGTTATCATGTTTCTTTGTTTGAGCAAGTTTACAACATTGGATTCAAGATATTCAAATTCAATTCCATTTAAAAGCTGCTAAAACATTGCTTTCATATTTTAAAGCTTGGCTCCAATGAAAATCATTTAGCTCTAATAAGAGTGCTCCCCTTATAAACTGCTAAAACAATTTAGCACACAATTAATCACATTAAGCACCAATAAAACTTCCCGAATAAGATCCAAATATGAAGGTCATCCTTATGTAATTCCTCATCAACTTCCTTAGAGCACCTAAAAATGCATCTAAAAGAAAATAAGTATGAAACACAACAAAAAATTAAAATCGTGCAATAATTGTGCGATTGCTTTTTATGCCTAAAATGGTTCAGAAACAAAGTATAATGCTTTAAGCTCAAAAATCCTTTATAACTTACACTTAACACTATGAAAAATTAAAACCAACGTAAGTTTTTATATATTTCTTTGTTTCAGTAAGTTTAAAACATTGGATTCAAGATTTTCAAATTCATTTCCATTTAAAAACCTACTAAAACAATGCTTTCTTATTTTAAAGCTTTACTCCAGCGAAAATCATTTTCAATGCAAAACATAAAATTTCAAAAGCATTAGGTTTCGAGTGCTCTCGTTATAAACTACTAAAACAATTTAGCACACAATTAATCACATCAAGTACCGATACAACTTCCCAAATAACATTCAAATATGAAGGTCATCTGTATGTAATTCCTCATCAACTTCCTTAGAGCACCTAAAAATGCATCTAAAAGAAAATAAGTATGAAATACAACAAAAAATTAAAATCATGCAATAATTGTGCGAATGGTTTTTATGCCTAAAATTGTTCAGAAACAAAGTCTGATGTTTTAAGCTCTAAAATCCTTTATAACTTACACTTAACACTATGAAAAATTAAAACCAACACATAACAAGTTTTATATATTTCTTTGTTTGGGAAAGTTTAAAACATTGGATTCAAGATTTGCAAATTCATTTCCATTTAAAAACCTGCTGAAAGAATGCTTTCTTATTTTAAAGCTTTACTCCAACGAAAATCATTTTCAAAGCAAAACATAAAATTTCAAAAGCATTGGCTTGGAATGCTCCCCTTATAAACTGCTAAAACAATTTAGCACACAATTAATCACATCAAGCACCAACAACAACTTCACAAACAATATCCAAATATCAAGATCATTCATATGTAATTCCTCACCATCCTTAGAGCACCTAAAAATGTATCTAAAAGCAAATAAGCATCAAACACAACGAAAAATTAAACTCGTGCCATAATTGTGCGAATGGTTTTTATGCCCAGAATTGTTCAAAAACAAAGTCTGAAGTTTTAAGCTCCAAAATTATTTATAACTTACACGTAACACTATGAAAATTAAAACCAATGCAAATTTTATCATGCTTCGTTGTTTGAAGAAGTTTAAAAACATTGGCTTCAAGATATTCAAATTCATTTACATTTAAAAATCTGCTAAAGCATTGCTTTCATATTTTAAAGCTTGGCTCCACTGAAAATCATTTTCGAAGCAAAACGTAAAATTTAAAAAGCATTAGGTTTCGAGTGCTTCTCTTATAAACTACTAAAATAATTTAGCGCATAACTAATCATATCAAGCACCAATACAACTTCCCAAATAATATCCAAATATGAGGGTTATCCGAACGTAATTCCTCATTAACTTCCTTAGAGCACATAAAAATGTATCCAAAAGAAAACAAGTATGAAAGACAACGAAAAATAAAATCGTGCAATAATTGTACGAAAGGTTTTTTTGCCCAAAATTGTTCAGAAACAAAGTCTGATGTTTTAAGCTCCAAAATCCTTTATAACTTACACTTAACACTATGAAAAATTAAAACCAGCGGAAGTTTTATATGTTTCTTTGTTTGAGAAAGTTTAAAACATTGTATTCAAGATTTTCAAATTCATTTCCATTTAAAACCCTATTAAAACAATGCTTTCTTATTTTAAAGCTTTACTCCAGCGAAAATCATTTTTAAAGCAAAACATAAAATTTTGAAAGCGTTAGGGTTCAAGTGCTCCCCGTATAAACTGCTAAAACAATTTAGCACGCAATTAATCACATCAAGCACCAACACAACTTCTCAAATAATATCCAAATATGAAGGTCATCTGTATGTAATTCCTCATTAACTTCCTTACAGGACTTAAAAATGTGTCTAAAAGAAAACAATATGAAACACAACGAAAAATTAAAATCGTGCAATAATTGTGCAAACGATTTTTATGCCCAAAATTGTTTAGAAACAAAGTCTGATGTTTTAAGCTCCAAAATCCTTTATAACTTACACTTAACACTATGAAAAATTAAAACCAACGCAAGTTTTATATGTTTCTTTGTTTGAGAAAGTTTAAAACATTGGATTCAAGATTTTCAAATTCATTTCATTTAAAAACCTATTAAAACAATGCTTTCTTATTTTAAAGCTTTACCCTAGCGAAAGTAATTTTCAAAACAAAACATAAAATTTCGAAAGCGTTAGGGTTCAAGTGCTCCCCTTATAAACTGCTAAAACAATTTAGCACACAATGAATCACATCAAGCACAAACACAACTTCTCAAATAATACCCAAATATGAAGGTCATCCGTATGTAATTCCTCATTAACTTCCTTAGAGGACTTAAAAATGTGTCTAAAAGAAAATGAGTATGAAACACAACGAAAAATTAAAACCGTGCAATAATTGTGTGAACGATTTTTATGCCCAAAATTGTTCAGAAAGAAAATCTGATGTTTTAAGCTCTAAAATCCTTTATAACTTACACTTAACACTATGAAAGATTAAAACCAATGCAATTTTTATATGTTTCTTTGTTTGAGCAAGTTTAAAACATTTGATTCAAGATTTTCAAATTCATTTCCATTTAAAAACCTGCTAAAACAGTGCTTTCTTATTTTAAAGCTTTACTCCAGCGAAAATCATTTTCAAAGGAAAACATGAAATTTCAAAAGCATTAGGCCTCGAGTGCTCTTCTTATAAACTGCTAAAACAATTTAGCACACAGTTAATCCCATCAATCACCAATAACAACTTCACAAATAATATCACAATAAAATTCATTTCCATTTAAAAACCTGGCAAAACAATGCTTTCATATTTTAAACCAGGACAGCAGCAAAAATTATTTTTAAAGTAAAACATAAAATTTTTAAAAAATTAGGCTTCGAGCGCTTACTGTATAAACTGCTAAAACAAGTTAGCACACAATTAATCACATCAAGCACCAATAAAAACGTCACAAATAATATCCAACTATCAAGATCATTCTTATGTAATCCCACAAGTTCCTTAGAGCACCTAAAAATGTATCTAATAGAAAATAAGTATGAAAGACAATAAAAAATAAAAATCGTGTGAAAATGGTTTTTTTGTGACAATTTGAAATTATGGGAATGGCTTTTATTCCCATAATTGTTCAAAAACTAAGTCTGATGTTTTAAGCTCGAAAATCCTTTATAACTTTCAGTTAACACTATGAAAAATTAAAACAAATGCAAGTACCATGTTTCTTTGTTTGAACAAGTTTAAGACATTGGATTCACGATATTCAAATTCATTTCCATTAAAAAACATGCTAAAACAATGCTTTCATATTTTAAAACTCGACTTCAGTGAAAATCATTTTCAAAACAAAACATAAAACTACAAAAACATTAGGCTTCGAGTGATCCTCCCATATACTACTAAAACCAGTTGGCACACAATTAATCACATCGAGCACCAATAACAGCTTCACAAATAATATCCAAATATCAAGGTCATTCATATGTAATTCCTCAACATCCATAGAGCACCTAAAATTGTGTCTAAAAGCAAATAACAATGAAACACAATGAAAAATTAAAATCGCGCAATAATTGTGTGAATGGTTTTTATGCCTGAAATTGATAAGAAACAAAATCTGATGTTTTAAGCTCCAAAATCCTTCATGACTTACCCGTAACACTATGAAAAATTAAAACCAATGCAAATTTTATCATGCTTCTTTGTTTGAGAAAGTTTAAAACATTGGATTCAAGATAACAAAATTTATTTCCATTTAAAAACCTGCTAAAGCATTGCTTTCATATTTTAAAGCTGCCAGTGAAAATTATTTTCAAAACAAAATATAAAATTTCAAAAGCATTAGGCTTCGAGTGCTCCCCTTATAAACTGTTAAAACAATTTACCACACAATTAATCACATCAAGCACCAATACAACTTCCCAAATAATATCCAAATATGAAGGTCATCCGTATGTAATTCCTCATCAACATGCTTAGAGCACCTAAAAATGTATCTAAAAGAATATAATTATGAAACACAACGAAAAATTAAAATCGTGCAATAATTGTGCGAATGGTTTTTATGCCTAGAATTATTTAGAAACAAAGTCTGGTGTTTTAAGCTCAAAAATACTTTATAACTTACACGTAACGCGATTAAATATTAAAGCTAATGCAAATTTTATCATGCTTTCTTTGTTTGAGCAAGTTTAAAACATTGGATTCAAGATATTCAAATTCATTTCCATTTAAAAACCTGCTAAAGCATTTCTTTCATATTTTAAAGCTTTGCTCCAGTAAAAATCATTTTCAAAGCAAAACTTAAAATTTCAAAAGCATTAGGCTTCGAGTGCTCCCCTTATAAACTGCTAAAACAAGTTAGCACACAATTAATCACATCAAGCACCAATAAAAATTTCACAAATAATATCCAACTATGAAGATCATTCTTATGTAATCTACAAGTTCCTTAAAGCACCTAAAAATGTTTCTGAAAGAAAATAAGTACGAAAGACAATAAAAAATTAAAATTGTGTGAAAATGGTTTTTATGTCACAATTTGAAATTCTGGGAATTGCTTTTATGTGCAGAATTGTTCAAAAACTAAGTCTGATGTTTTAAGCTCTAAAATCCTTTATAACTTTCAGTTAACACTGTAAAAAATTAAAACAAATGCAAGTTGTACCATGTTTCTTTGTTTGAACAAGTTTAAGACATTGGATTCAAGATATTCAAATTCATCCCTATGTAATTCCTCATCAACTACCTTAGAGCACCTAAAAATGTATCTAAAATGAAATAAGTATGAAACACAACGAAAAATTAAAATCGTGCAATAATTGTGTGAATGGTTTTTATGCCCAAAATTGTTCAGAAACAAAATCTGATGTAACTTACACTTAACACTATGAAGAATTAAAGCCAACGCAAGTTTTATATATTTCTTTGTTTGAGCAAGTTTAACACATTAGATTAAAGATTTTCAAAAACATTTCCATTTAAAAACCTGTTAAAACATAAATTTCCATTTAAAAACCTGTTAAAGTTTTACTCCAACGAAAATTATTTTGAAAGCAAAACATAAATTTTCAAAAGCATTAGGCTTCGAGTGCTCCACTTATAAACTGCTAAAACAACTTAGAACATAGTTGATCACATCAGGAAGCAGCACAACTGCCCAAATAATATCCAAATATGAAGGTCACCCTTTTGTAATTCATCATCAACTTCCTCAGAGCGCCTAAAAATGTATCTAAAAGAAAATAAGTATGAAACACAAGGAAAAATTAAAATCGTACAATAATTGTGTGAATGGTTTTTATGCCCAAAATTGTTCAGAAACAAAGTATGATGTTTTAAGCTTCAAAATCCTTTATAACTTACACTTAACACTGTGAAGAATTAAAACCAACGCAAGTTTTATATGTTTCTTTGTTTGAGCAAGTTTAAAACATTGGATTCAAGATTTTCAAAATCATTTCCATTTAAAAACTTGTTAAAACAATGCTTTCTTATTTTATAGCTTTACTGCAGCGAAAATCATTTTCAAAACAAAACAAAAAATTTCAAAAACATTAGGCTTCGAGTGCTCCCCTTATAACCTGCTAAAACAAGTTAGCACACAATTAATCACATCAAGCACCAATAAAAACTTCACAAATAATATCCAACTATGAAGATCATTCTTATGTAATCCACAAGCTCCTTAGAGCACCTAAAAATGTTTCTGAAAGAAGATAAGTACGAAAGACAATAAAAAATTAAAATCGTGCGAAAATGGTTTTTATGTCACAATTTGAAATTCTGGGAATGGCTTTTATGTGCAGAATTGTTCAAAAACTAAGTCTGATGCTTTAAGCTCTAAAATCGTTTATAACTTTCAGTTAACACTGTGAAAAATTAAAACAAATGCAAGTTCTACCATGTTTCTTTGTTTGAAGAAGTTTAAGACATTGGATTCAAGATATTCAAAGTCATCCCTATGTAATTCCTCATCAACTTCCTTAGAGCACCTAAAAATTTATCTAAAAGGAAATAAGTATGAAACACAACAAAAAATTAAAATCGTGCAATAATTGTGCGAATGATTTTTATGCCCAAAATTGTTCAGAAACAAAATCTGATATAACTTACACTTGACACTATGAAGAATTAAAACCAACGCAAGTTTTACATGTTTCTTTGTTTGAGCAAGTTTAAAACATTAGATTAAAGATTTTCAAAATCATTTCCATTTAAAAACCTGTTAAAACAATGCTTTCTTATTTTAAAGCTTTACTCCAGCGAAAATCATTTTCAAAGCAAAACATAAATTTTCAAAAGCGTTAGGCTTCGAGTGCTCCTCTTATAAACTGCTAAAACAACTTAGCACATAGTTGATCACATCAGCCAGCAGCACAACTGCTCAAATAATATCCAAATATGAAGGCCATCCTTTTGTAATTCGTCATCCCCTTCCTTAGAGCGCCTAAAAATGTATCTAAAAAAAATATGTATGAAACACAAGGAAAAATTAAAATTGTACAATAATCATGCGAATGGTTTTTATGCCCAAAATTGTTCAGAAACAAAGTCTGATGTTTTCAGCTCCAAAATCCTTTATAACTTACACTTAGCACTGTGAAGAATTAAAACAAACGCAAGTTTTATATGTTTCTTTGTTTGAGCAAGTTTAAAACATTGGATTCAAGATTTTCAAAATCATTTCCATTTAAAAACCTGTTAAAACAATGCTTTCTTATTTAAGAGCTTTACTCTAGCGAAAATCATTTTCGAAGCAAAACATAAAATTTCAAAAGCATTAGGCTTCGAGTGCTCCTCTTATAAACTGCTAAAACAAGTTAGCACACAATTAATCACATCAAGCACCAATAAAAACTTCACAAATAATATCCACAAGTTACTTAGAGCACCTAAAAATGTATCTAAAAGAAAATAAAAAATAAAAATCATGCGAAAATGGTTTTTATGTCACAATTTGAAATTCTGTGAATGGCTTTTTTGCGCACAATTGTTCAAAAACTAAGTTTGATGTTTTAAGCCCTAAAATCCTTTATAACTTTTCAATTAACACTGTGAAAAATTAAAACAAATGCAAGTTCCAAAATGTTTCTTTGTTTGAACAACTTCAAGACATTGGATTCAAGATATTCAAATTCATTTCCATTTAAAAACCTGCTAAAACAATGCTTTCATATTTTCAAGCTTGACTCCAGTGAAAATCATTTTCAAACCAAAACATAAAACTACAAAAACATTAGGCTTCTGGTGCTCCCCCTATATACTGCTAAAACAAATTAGCACACAATTAATCACAAATAATATCAAAATATCAAGATCATTCATATGTAATTCCTCAACGTCCTTAGAGCACCTAAAAATGTATCTAGAAGCAAATAAGTACGAAGCGTGACGAAAAATTAAAATAATGAAATAATTGTGCGAATGGCTTTTATACGCAGAATTGTTCAGAAACAAAGTCTGATATTTTAAGCTCCAAAATCCTTTATAACTTACACGTAACGCTATGAAAAATAAAGCCAATGCAAAATTTATCATGCTTCTTTGTTTGAGCAAGTTTAAAACATTGGATTCAAGATATTCATATTCATTTCCATTTAAAAACCTGCTAAAGCATTGCTTTCATATTTTAAAGCTTCGCTCCGATGAAAATCATTTTAAAAGCAAAACATAAAATTTCAAAAGCATTAGGCTTCGAGTGCTCCCCTTATAAACTGCTACAACAATTTAGCACACAATTAATTAAATCAAGCGCCAATACAACTTCCCAATAATATCCAAATATGAAGGTGATCCCTATGTAATTCCTCATCAACTTCCTTAGAAAACCTAAAAAGGTATCTAAAAGGAAATAAGTATGAAACACAACGAAAAATTAAAATCGTGCAGTAATTGTGCGAATGAGTTTTATGCCCAAAATTGTTTAGAAACAAAGTCTGATATTAAGCTCCAAAATCCTTTATAACTTAGACTTAACACTATGAAGAATTAAAACCAACGCAAGTTTTATATGTTTCTTTGTTTGAGCAAGTTTAAAACATTGGATTCAAGATTTTCAAAATCATTTCCAATTAAAAACCTGTTAAAACAATGCTTTCTTATTTTATAGCTTTACTTCAAGAAAATCATTTTCGAAGCAAAACATAAAATTTCAAAAGCATTAGGCTTCGTGTGCTCCTCTTATAAACTGCTAAAACAAGTTAGCACACAATTAATCACATCAAGCACCAATAAAAACTTCGCAAATAATATCCAACTATCAAGATCATTCTTATGTAATCCACAAGTTCCTTAGAGCACCTAAAAATGTATCTAAAAGAAAATAAGTACGAAAGACAATAAAAAATTAAAATCGTGTAAAAATGGTTTTTATGTCACAATTTGAAATTCCGTGAATGGCATTTATGCGCAGAATTGTTCAAAAACTATGTCTGATGTTTTAAGCTCTAAAACAAATGTAAGTTCCACAATGTTTCTTTGTTTGAACAAGTTCAAGACATTGGATTCAAGATATTCAAATTCATTTCCATTTAAAATCCTGCTAAAACAATGCTTTCATATTTTAAAGCTTCACTGCAGCGAAAATCATTTTCAAAGCAAAACATAAAACTACAAAAACATTAGGCTTCAAGTGCTCCCTCTATATACTACTAAAACAAGTTAGCACACAATTAATCACATCGAGCGCTAATAACAACATAAATAATATAAAATTATCAAGATCATTCGTATGTAATTCCTGAACATCCTTAGAGCACCTAAAAATGTATCTAAAACCAAATAAGTACGAAGCACGATGAAAAATTAAAATCGTACTATAATTGTGCAAATGGGTTTTATGCCCAGAATTGTTCAGAAACAAAATTTGATGTTTTAAGCTCCAAAATCTTTTATAACTTACACGTAATGCTATGAAAAATTATAGCCAATGCAAATTTTATCATGCTTCTTTGTTTGAGCAAGTTTAAAACATTGGATTCAAGATTTTAAAAATCATTTCCATTTAAAAACGTGTTAAAACAATGCTTCCTTATTTTAAAGCTTTACTCCAGCGAAAATCGTTTTTGAAGCAAAACATAAAATTTCAAAAGCATTAGGCTTCGAGTGTTCCCCTTATGTAATTCCTCATCAACTTCCTTAGAGCACCTAAAAATGCATCTAAAAGGAAATAAGTGTGAAACACAACAAAAAATTAAAATTGTGCAATAATTGTGCGAATCAATTTTATGCCCAAAATTGTTCAGAAACAAAGTCTGATGTTTTAAGCTCCAAAATCCTTTATAACTTACACTTAACACTATGAAGAATTAAAACCAACGCAAGTTTTATATATTTCTTTGTTTAAGCAAGTTTAAAACATTGGATTCAAGATTTTCAAAATCATTTCATTTAAAAACCTGTTAAAAGAATGCTTTTTTATTTTAAAGCTTTACTCTAGTGAAAATCATTTTCGAAGCAGAACATAAAATTTCGAAAGCATTAGGCTTCGAGTGCTCCTCTCATAAACTGCTAAAACAAGTTAGCACACAATTAATCACATCAAGCACCAATAAAAACTTCACAAATAATATCCAACTATCAAGATCATTCTTATGTAATCCACAAGTTCCTTAAAGCACCTAAAAATGTATCTAAAAGAAAATAAGTACGAAAGACAATAAAAAATTAAAATTATGCAAAAATGGTTTTTATGTCACAATTTGAAATTCTGTGAATGGCTTTTATGTGCAGAATTGTTCAAAAACTATGTCTGATGTTTTAAGCTCTAGAATCCTTTATAACTTTCAGTTAACACTGTGAAAAATTAAAACAAGTGCAAGTTCCACAATGTTTCTTTGTTTGAACAAGTTTAAGACATTAGATTCAAGATATTCGAATTCATTTACATTTAAAAACCTGCTAAAACAATGCTTTCATATTTTAAAGCTCGACTCCAGTGAAAATCCTTTTCAAAGCAGAACATAAAATTACAAAAATATTAGGCTTCGAGTGCTCCCCCTATATACTGCTAAAACAAGTTAGCACACAATTAATCAAATCGAGCGCCAATAACAACTTCACAAATAGTATCAAAATATCAAGATCATTCATATGTAATTCCTCAACGTCCTTAGAGCACCTAAAAATGTATCTAAAAGCAAATAAGTACGAAACACAATGAAAAATTAAAATCGTGCAATAATTGTGCGAATAACTTTTATGCCCAGAATTGTTTAGAAACAAAGTCTGATGTTTTAAGCTCGAAAATCCTTTGTAATTTACGCCTAATGCTATGAAAAATTAAAGCCAATGCAAATTTTATCATGCTTCTTTGTTTGAGCAAGTTTAAAACATTGGATTCAAGATATTCAAATTCATTTCTATTTTAAAACCTGCTAAAGCATTGCTTTCATATTTTAAAGATTGGCTCCGGTGAAAATCATTTTCAAAGGAAAACATAAAATTTCAAAAGCATTAGGCTTCGAGTGCCCAGTACAGCTTCCGAATAATATCCAAATATGAAAGTCATCCCTATGTATTCCTCATTAACTTCCTTAGAGCAACTAAAAATGTATCTAACAGGAAATAAGTTTGAAACACAATGAAATTATTTAGAAACAAAGTCTGATGTTTTAAGCAACAAAATTATTTATAACTTACACTTAACACCATGAAGAATTAAAACCAATGCAAGTTTTATATGTTTCTTTGTTTGAACAAGTTTAAAACGTTGGATTCAAGATTTTCAAAATCATTTTCATTTAAAAACCTGTTAAAACAATGCTTTCTTATTTTAAAGCTTTACTCTAGTGAAAATCGTTTTCGAAGCAAAACATAAAATTTCAAAAGCATTAGGCTTCGAGTGCTCCTCTTATAAACTGCTAAAACAACTTAGCACACAATTAATCATATCAGGCAGCAACACAACTGCCCAAATAATATCCGAATATGAAGGTCATCCCTATGTAATTCGTCATCAACTTCCTTAGAGCACCTAAAAATGTATCTAAAGGAACATAAGTATGAAACACAACGAAAAATTAAAATCATACAATAATCGTGCGAATGGTTTTTATGCCCAAAATTATTCAAAAGCAAAGTCTGGTGTTTTAAGCTCCAAAATCCTTTATAACTTACACTTAACACTGTGAAGAATTAAAACCAACGCAAGTTTTATACGTTTTTTTGTTTGAGCAAGTTTAAAACATTGGATTCAAGATTTTCAAAATCATTTTCATTTAAAAACCTGTTAAAACAATGCTTTCTTATTTTAAAGCTTTACTCCAGTGAAAATCATTTTCGAAACATAACATAAAATTTCAAAAGCATTAAGCTTCGAGTGCTCCTCTTATAAACTGCTAAAACAAGTTAGCACACAATTAATCACATCAAGCACCAATAAAAACTTCACAAATAATATCCAACTATCAAGATCATTCTTATGTAATCTACAAGTTCCTTAGAGCACCTAAAAATGTATCTAAAAGAAAATAAGTACGAAAGACATTAAAAAATTAAAATCGTGCGAAAATGGTTTTTATGTCACAATTTGAAATTCTCTGAAAGTATTTTCTGCGCAGAATTGTTCAAAAACTATGTATGATGTTTTAACACTGAAAAATTAAAACAAATGCAAGTTCCACAATGTTTCTTTGTTTGAACAAGTTTAAGACATTGGATTCAAGATATTCGAATTCATTTACATTTAAAAACCTGTTAAAACAATGCTTTCATATTTTAAAGCTACACTCCAGCGAAAATCATTTTCAAAGCTTGGCTCCGGAGAATCATTTTCAAAACAAAACATAAAATTTAAAAAAATTAGGCTTCGAGTGCTCCTCTTATAAACTGCTAAAACAATTTAGCACACAATTAATTACATCAAGCACCAATACAACTTCCCAATATTATCCAAATATGAAGGTCATCCCCATGTAATTCCTCATCAACTTCCTTAGAGCACCTAAAAATTTATCTAAAAGGAAATAAGTACGAAACACAACGAAAAATTAAAATCGTGCAATAATTGTGCGAATGAATTTTATGCCCAAAATTATTCCGAAACAAAGTCTGATGTTTTAAGCTCCAAAATCCTTTATAACTTAACGCTATAAAGAATTAAAACCAACGCAAGTTTTATATGTTTCTTTGGTTGAGCAAGTTTAAAACATTGGATTCAAGATTTTCAAAATCATTTTCCATTTAAAAACCTGTTAAAAGAATGCTTTCTTATTTTAAAGCTCGACTCCAGCAAAAATCATTTTTGAAGCAAAACATAAAATTTCAAAAGCATTAGGCTCTGAGTGCTCCTCTTATAAACTGCTAAAACAAGTTAGCACACAATTAATCACATCGAGCGCCAATAACAACTTCACAAATAATATGAAAATATCACGATCATTTATATGTAATTCCTCAACATCCTTAGAGCACCTAAAAATGTATCTCAAAGCAAATAAGTACGAAGCACGACGAAAAATTAAAATCGTGCAATAATTGTGCGAATGGCTTTTATGCCCAGAATTGTTCAGAAACAAAGTATTATGTTTTAAGCTACAAAATCCTTTATAACTTACACGTAACGCTATGAAAAATTAAAGCAAATGCAGATTTTTTCATGCTTATTTGTTTGAGCAAGTTTAAAACACTGGATTGAAGATATTCAAATTCATTTCCATTTAAAAACCTGGTAAAGCATTGCTTTCATATTTTAAAGCTTTGCTCCAGTGAAAATCATTTTCAAAGCAAAACATAAAATTTCAAAAGCATTAGGCTTCAAGTGCTCCCCTTATAACCTGTTAAAACATTTTAGCACATAATTAATTACATCAAGCACCAATACAACTTCCCAATAATATCCAAATATGAAGGTCATCCCGATGTAATTCCTCATCAACTTCCTTAGAGCACCTAAAAATGTATCTAAAAGGAAATAAGTATGAAACACAACGAAAAATTAAAATCATGCAGTAATTGTGCAAATAAGTTTTATGCCCAAAATTGTTTAGACACAAAGTCTGAAGTTTTAAGCTCCAAAATCCTTTATAACATGCACTTAACACTACGAACAACTAAAACCAACGCAAGTTTTACATGTTTCTTTGTTTGAGCAAGTTTAAAATACTGGATTCAAGATTTTCAAAATCTTTTCCATTTAAAAACCTGTTAAAACAATGCTTTCTTATTTGAAAGCTTTACTCTAGCGAAAATCATTTTCGTAGCAGAACATAAAATTTCAAAAGCATTAGGCTTCGAGTGCTACTCTTATAAATTGCTAAAACAAGTTAGCACACAATTAATCACATCAAGCACCAATAAAAACGTCACAAATAATATCCAACTATCAAGATCATTCTTATGTAATCCACAAGTTCCTTAGAGCACCTAAAAATGTATCTAAAAGAAAATAAGTACGAAAGACAATAAAAAATTAAAATCGTGCGAAAATGGTTTTTATGTCACAATTTGAAATTCTGTGAAAGTCTTTTATGCGCAGAATTGTTCAAAAACTAAGTATGATGTTTTAAGCTGTAAAATCCTTTATAACTTTCAGTTAACACTATGAAAAATTAAAACAAATGCAAGTTCCACACTGTTTCTTTTTTTGAACAAGTTTAAGACATTGGATTCAAGATATTCAAATTCATTTCCATTTAAAAATCTGCTAAAAAATGCTTTTATATTTTAAAGGTCAACTCCAGCGAAAATCATTTTCAAAGCAGAACATAGAACTTCAAAAACATTAGGCTTCGAGTGCTCCCCCTATATACTGCTAAAACAAGTTAGCACACAACTAATCACATCAAGCGCCAATAACAACTTCACAAATAATATCAAAATATCAAGATCATTCATATGTAATTCCTCAACATCCTTAGAGCACCTAAAAAAGTATCTCAAAGGAAATAAGTATGAAGCACGACGAAAAATTAAAATCGTGCAATAATTATGCGAATGGCTTTTATGCCCAGAATTGTTCAGAAACAAAGTCTTATGTTTTAAGCTACAAAATCCTTTATAACTTACATGTAACGCTATGAAAAATTAAAGCCAATGCAAATTTTATCATGCTTATTTGTTTGAGCAGGTTTAAAACATTGGATTCAAGATATTCAAATTCATTTCCATTTAAAAACATGCTAAAGCATTGCTTTCATATTTTAAAGCTTGGCTCTGGTGAAAATCATTTTCAAAGCAAAACATAAAATTTCAAAAACATTAGGCTTCGACTGTTCCCCTTATAAACTGCTAAGACAATTTAGCACACAATTAATTACATCTAGCACCAGTACAACTTCCCAATAATATCCAAATATGAAGGTCATCCCTATGTAATTCCTCTTGAACTTCCTTAGAGCACCTTAAAATGTATCTAAAAGGAAATAAGTATGAGACACAACGAAAAATTAAAATCGTGCAATAATTGTGCGAATGATTTTTATGCCCAAAAATTGTTCAGAAACAAAGTCTGATGTTTTAAACTCCAAAATCCTTTGTAGCTTACACTTAACACTACGAAGAATTAAAACAAACGCAAGTTTTATATGTTTTTTTGTTTGAGCAAGTTTAAAACATTGGATTCAAGCTTTTCAAAATCATTTCCTTTTAAAAACCTGTTAAAACAATGTTCTTATTTTAAAGCGTTACTCCAGTAAAAATCATTTTCGAAGCAAAACATAAAATTTCAAAAGCATTTAGGCTTCGAGTGCTCCTCTTATAAGCTGCTAAAACAACTTATCACACAATTAATCACATCAGGCAGCAACACAACTGTCAAAACAATATCCGAATATGACGGTCATCCTTGTGTAATTCGTCATCAACTTCCTGAGAGCCCCTAAAAATGTATCTAATGGAAATAAGGATGAAACACAAAGAAAAATTAAAATCGTACAATAATCGTGGGAATGGCTTTTATGCCCAAAATTGTTCAGAAGCAAAGTCTGATGTTTTTAAGTGCCAAAATCCTTTATAACTTGCACTTAACACTGTGACGAATTAAAACCAACGCAAGTTTTATATGTTTCTTTGTTTGAGCAAGTTTAAAACATTAGATTCAAGATTTTCAAAATCATTTCCATTTAAAAACCTGTTAAAACAATGCTTTCTTATTTTAAAGCTTTACTCCAGCGAAAATCATTTTCGAAGTAAAACCTAAAATTTCAAAAGCATTAGTCTTCGAGTGCTCCTCTTATAAACAGCTAAAACAAGTTAGAACAAAATTAATCACATCAAGCACCAATAAAAACTTCACAAATAATATCCAACTATCAAGATCATTCTTATGTAATCCACAAGTTCCTTAGAGCACCTAAAAATGAATCTAAAAGAAAATAAGTACGAAAGACAATAAAAAATTAAAATCATGCGAAAATGGTTTTTATGTCACAATTTGAAATTCTGTGAATGGCATTTATGCGCATAATTGTTCAAAAACTAAGTCTGATGTTTTAAGCTCTAAAATTCTTTATAACTTCCAGTTAACACTGTGAAATATTAAAACAATGCAAGTTCCACAATGTTTCTTTGTTTGAAAAAGTTTAAGACATTGGATTCAAGATATTCGAATTCATTTCCATTTAAAAACCGGCTAAAACAATGCTTTCATTTTTTAAAGCCCGACTCCAGCGAAAGTCATTTTTAAAGCAAAACATAAAACTACAAAAACATTAAGCTTCGAGTGCTCCCCCTATATACTGCTAAAACAAATTAGCACACAATTAATCACATCGAGCTCTAATAACAACTTCACAAATAATATCAAAATATTAAGATCATTCATATATGATCCCTCAACATCCTTAGAGCACCTACAAATGTATCTAAAAGCAAATAAGTATGAAACACAACGAAAAATTAAAATCATGCAATAATTGTGCGAATGGCTTTTATGCCTAGAATTGTTCTGAAACAAAGTTTAATGTTTCAAGCTCTAAAATATATTATAACTTACACATAACACTATGAAAAATTAAAGCCAATGCAAATTTTATCTTGCTTCTTTGTTTGAGCAAGTTTAAAACATTGGATTCAAGATATTCAAATTCATTTGCATTTAAAAACCTGCTAAAAGCATTGCTTTCATATTTTAAAGCTTTGCTCCTGTGAAAATCATTTTCAAAGCAAAACATAAAATTTCAAAAGCATTAGACTTCGACTGCTCCCATTATAAACTGCTAAAACAATTTAGCACACAATTAATTACATCTAGCACCAGTACAACTTCCCAATAATATCCAAATATGTAGGTCATCCCTATGTAATTCCTCATCAACTTCCTTAAAGCACCTAAAAATGTATCTAAAAGGAAAATAAGTATGAAACACGACGAAAAATTAAAATCGTGCAATAATTGTGCGAATGGTTTTTGTGCCCAAAATTGTTCAGAAACAAAGTCTATGTTTTAAGCTCCAAAATCTTTTGTAACTTACACTTAGCACTATGAAGAATTAAAACAAACGCAAGTTTTATATGTTTCTTTGTTTGAACAAGTTTAAAACATTGGATTCAAGATTTTCAAAATCATTTCCATTTCAAAACCTGTTAAAACAATGCTTTCTTATTTTAAAGCTTTACTCAAGCGAAAAATCGTATTCGAAGCAAAGCATAAAATTTAAAAAACCATTAGGCTTCGAGTGCTCCTCTTATAAACTGCTAAAACAACTTAGCACACAATTAATCACATCAGGCAGCAACACAACTGCCCAAATAATATCGGAATATGAAGGTCATCCTTATGTAATTCGTCATCAACTTCCTTAGAGCACCTAAAAATGTATCTAAAAGAAAATAAGTATGAAACACAACGAAAAATTAAAATCGTACAATAATCGTGCGAATGTTTTTAAGCCCAAAATTGTTCAGAAGCAAAATCTGTTGTTTTTAAGTGCCAAAATCCTTTATAACTTACACTTAACACTGTGAAGAATTAAAAACCAACGCAAGTTTTATATATTTCTTTGTTTGAGCCGGTTTAAAACATTGGATTCAAACTTTTCAAAACCATTTCCATTTAAAAACTTGTTAAAACAATGCTTTCTTATTTTAAAGCTTTACTCCAGTGAAAATCACTTTCGAAGCAAAACATAAAATTTCAAGGCTTCGAGTGCTCCTCTTATAAACTGCTAAAACAACTTAGCACAAAATTAATCACATCAGGCAGCAACACAACTGCCCAAATAATATCGGAATATGAAGGTCATCCTTATGTAATGCGTCACCAACTTCCTTAGAGCACGTGAAAATGTATCTAAAAAGAAAATAAGTACGAAACGCAACGAAAAATTAAAATCATACAATAATTGTGGGAATAGTTTTTATGCCCAAAATTGTTCAGAAGCAAAGTCTGATGTTTTAAGCTCCAAAATCCTTTATAACTTACACTTAACACTGTGAAGAATTAAAACCAACACAAGTTTTATATGTTTCTTTGTTTGAGCAAGTTTAAAACATTTGATTCAAGATTTTCAAAATCATTTCCATTTAAAAACCTGTTAAAACAATGCTTATTTTAAAGCTTTACTCGAACGAAAATCGTTTTCAAATCAAAATATAAAATTTCAAAAGCATTAGGCTTCGAGTGCTCCTCTTATAAACTGCTAAAACAACTTAGCACACAATTAATCACATCAGGCAGCAACACAACTGCCCAAATACTATCCGAATATGAAGGTCATCCTTATGTAATTCGTCATCAACTTCCTTAGAGCGCTTAAAAATGTATCTAAAAGGAAAATATGTATGAAACACAACGAAAAATTAAAATCATACAATAATCGTGCGAATGGTTTTTATGCCCAAAATTGTTCAGAAGCAAAGTCTGATGTTTTTAAGCACCAAAATCCTTTATAACTTACACTTAACACTGTGAAGAATTAAAATCAAGGTAAGTTTTATATGTTTCTTTGTTTGAGCAAGTTCAAAACATTGGATTCAAGATTTTCAAAATCATTTTCCATTTAAAAACCTGTTAAAACAGTGCTTTCTTATTTTAAAGCTTTACTCCAGCGAATTTCCTTTTTGAAGCAAAACATAAAATTTCAAAAGCATTAGGCTTCGAGTGCTCCTCTTATAAACTGCTAAAACAAGTTAGCACACAATTAATCACATCAAGCACCAATAAAAACTGCACAAATAATATCCAACTATCAATATCCGAATATGAAGGTCATCCTTATGTAACAACTTCACAAATAATATCAAAATATAAAGATCATTCATATGTAATTCCTCAACATCCTTAGAGCACCTAAAAATGTATTTAAAAGCAAATAAGTATGAAACATAACGAAAAATTAAAATCGTGCAATAATTGAGCGAATGGCTTTTATGCCTAAAATTGTTCAGAAACAAATTTTAATGTTTTAGGCTCCAAAATCCTTTATAACTTACACGTAACGCTATGAAAAATTAAAGCCAATTCAAATTTTATAATGCTTCTTTGTTTGAGCAAGTTTAAAACATCGGATTCAAGATATTCAAATTCATTTCCATTTAAAAACATGCTAAAGCAATGCTTTCATATTTTAAAACTTGGCTTCGGCGAAAATTATTTTCAAAGCAAAACATAAAATTTCAAAAGTATTAGGCTTTGAGTGCCCCCCTTATAAACGGCTAAAACAATTTAGCACAATATTAATTACATCAAGCACCAATACAACTCCCAATAATATATCCAATTATGAAGGTCATCCTTATGTAATTCGTCATCAACTTCCTTAGAGCCCTAAAAATGTATCTAAAAGGAAATAAGCATGAAACAAAACGAAAAATTAAAATCCTGCAATAATTGTGTGAATGGTTTTTATGCCCAAAATTGTTCAGAAAAAAAGTCTGATGTTGTAAGCTCCAAAATCTTTTATAACTTATAAGTAACGCTATGAAAAATTAAAGCTAATTCAAATTTTATAATGCTTCTTTGTTTGAGTAAGTTTAAAACATCGGATTCAAGATATTCAAATTCATTTCCATTTAAAAACATGCTAAAGCATTGCTTTCATATTTTAAAGCTTGGCTCCGGCGAAAAGCATTTTCAAAGCAAAACATAAAATTTTAAAAAGCATTAGACTTCGACTGCTCCCGTTATAAACTGCTAAAACAATTTAGCACACAATTAATTACATCTAGCAACAGTACAACTTCCCAATAATATCCAAATATGAAGGTCATCCCTATTTAATTCCTCATCAACTTCCTTAAAGCACCTAAAAATGTATCTAAAAGGAAAATAAGTATGAAACACAACGAAAAATTAAAATCGTGCAATAATTGTGCGAATGGTTTTTGTGCCCAAAATTGTTCAGAAACAAAGTCTATGTTTTAAGCTCCAAAATCTTTTGTAACTTACACTTAGCACTATGAAGAATTAAAGCCAATGCAAATTTTATCATGCTTCTTTGTTTGAGCAAGTCTAAAAATTGGATTCAAGATATTGAAATTCATTTCCATTTAAAAA
Source organism: Durio zibethinus (assembly GCF_047325235.1). Classification (NCBI taxonomy): domain Eukaryota; kingdom Viridiplantae; phylum Streptophyta; class Magnoliopsida; order Malvales; family Malvaceae; genus Durio; species Durio zibethinus. Next base: position 9,494,110 of record NC_143183.1, on the reverse strand, counting down.
CCTGCTAAAGCATTGCTTTCATATTTTAAAGCTTTGCACCGGTGAAAATCATTTTCAAAGCAAAACATAAAGTTTCAAAAGCATTAGACTTCGACTGCTCCCGTTATAAACTGCTAAAACAATTTAGCACACAATTAATTACATCTAGCACCAGTACAACTTCCCCATAATATACAAATACGAAGGTCATCCCTATGTAATTCCTCATCAACTTCCTTAGAGCACCTAAAAATGTATCTTGAAGGAAATAAGTATGAAACATAACGAAAAATTAAAATCGTGCAATAATTGTGCGAATGGTTTTTATGCCCGAAATTGTTCAGAAACAAAGTCTGATGTTTTAAGCTCTAAAATCCTTTATAACTTACACTTAACACTACGAAGAATTAAAACCAACAGAAGTTTTATATGTTTCTTTTTTGAGCAAGTTTAAAACATTGGATTCAAGATTTTAAAAATCATTTCCATTTAAAAACCTGTTAAAATAATGCTTTGTTATTTTAAAGCTTTACTCTAGCGAAAATCGTTTTTTAAGCAAAATATAAAATTTCAAAACCATTACGCTTCGAGTGCTCCTCTTATAAACTGGTAAAACAACTTAGCACAAAATTAATCACATCAGGTAGCAACACAACTGCCCAAATAATATCCGAATATGAAGGTCATCCTTATGTAATGCGTCATCAACTTCCTTAGAGCACGTGAAAATGTATCTAAAAGAAAATAAGTATGAAACGCAACGAAAAATTAAAATCATACAATAATTGTGGGAATAGTTTTTATGCCCAAAATTGTTCAGAAGCAAAGTCTAATGTTTTAAGCTCCAAAATCCTTTATAACTTACACTTAACACTGTGAAGAATTAAAACCAATGCAAGTTTTATATGTTTCCTTGTTTGAGCAAGTTTAAAACATTTGATTCAAAATTTTCGAAATCATTTCCATTTAAAAACCTGTTAAAACAATGCTTTCTTATTTTAAAGCTTTACTCTAGTGAAAATCGTTTTCGAAGCAAAATATAAATTTTCAAAAGCATTAGGCTTCGAGTGCTCCTCTTATAAACTGCTAAAACAACTTAGCACACAATTAATCACATCAGGCAGCAACAAAACTGCCCAAATAATATCCGAATATGAAGGTCATCCTTATGTAACGCGTCATTAACTTCCTTAGAGCACCTAAAAATGTATCTAAAAGAAAATAAGTATGAAACGCAAAGAAAAAATAAAATTGTACAATAATCATGGGAATGGTTTCTATGGCCAAAATTGTTCAGAAGCAAAGTCTCATGTTTTAAGCTCCAAAATCATTTATAAGTTATACTTAACATTTAGAAGAATTAAAAGCAACGCAAGTTTTAAATGTTTCTTTGTTTGAGTAAGTTTAAAACATTGGATTCAAGATTTTCAAAATCATTTCCATTTAAAAACCTGTTAAAACAATGCTTTCTTATTTTAAAGCTTTACTCCAGCGAAAATCATTTTTGAAGCAAAACATAAAATTTCAAAAGCATTAGCCTTCGAGTGCTCCTCTTATAAACTGCTAAAACAACTTAGCACACAATTAATCACATCAGGCAGCAACACAACCGCCCAAATAATATCCAGATATGAAGGTCATCCTTATGTAATTCGTCATCAACTTCCTTAGAGCACCTAAAAATGCATCTAAAAGAAAATAACAATGAAAGACAATAAAAAAATAAAATCGTGTGAATGGCTTTTATGCGCAGAATTGCTCAAAAACTAAGTCTGATGTTTTAAGCTCTAAAATCCTTTATAACTTCCATTTAACACTGTCAAATATTAAAACAAATGCAAGTTGCACAATGTTTCATTGTTTCAACAAGTTTAAGTTTTTTGATTCAAGATATTCGAATTCATTTCCATTTAAAAACCCGCTAAAGCAATGCTTTTATATTTTAAAGCTCGACTCCAGTGAAAATTATTTTAAAGCAAAACATGAAACTACAAAAACATTAGGCTTCAAGTGCTCCCCCTATATACTGCCAAAACAAGTTAGCACACAATTAATCACATCGAGCGCCAATAACAACTTCACAAATAATATCAAAATATAAAGATCATTCATATGTAATTCCTCAACATCCTTAGAGCACCTAAAAATGTATCTAAAAGCAAATAAGTATGAAACACAATGAAAAATTTAAATCGTGCAATAATTGTGCGAATGGCTTTTATGCCCAAAATTGTTCAGAAACAAAGTCTAATGTTTTAGGCTCCAAAATCCTTTATAACTTACACGTAACGCCATGAAAAATTAAAGCCAATTCAAATTTTATCATGCTTCTTTGTTTGAGCAAGTTTAAAACTTTGGATTCAAGATATTGAAATTCATTTTCATTTAAAAACAGGCTAAAGCATTGCTTTCATATTTTAAAGCTTGTCTCCGGTGAGAATCATTTTCAAAGCAAAACATAAAATTTCAAAAGCATTAGGCCTCGAGTGCTCCCCTTATAAAACGGCTAAAACAATTTATCACACAATTAATTACATCAAGCACCAATACAACTTCCCAATAATATCCAATTATGAAGGTCATCCCGATGTAATTCCTCATCAACTTCCTTAGAGCACCTAAAAATGTATCTAAAAGGAAATAATTTTGAAACACAACGAAAAATTAAAATCATGCAATAATTGTGTGAATGGTTTTTATGCCCAAAATTGTTCAGAAACAAAGTCTGATGTTGTTAGCTCCAAAATCTTTTATAACTTACATGTAACGCTATGAAAAATAAAGCCAATGCAAATTTTATCATGGTTTTTTGTTTGAGTAAGTTTAAAACATTGGATTCAAGATATTCAAATTCATTTCCATTTAAAAACCTGCTAAAGCATTTCTTTCATATTTTAAAGCATGGGTCCGGTGAAAATCATTTTCAAAGCAAAACATAAAATTTCAAAAGCATTAGTTTTCGAGTGCTCCCCTTATAAACGGCTAAAACAATTTAGCACACAATTAATTACATCAAGCACCAATACAACTTCCCAATAATATCCAATTATGAAGGTCATCCCGATGTAATTCCTCATCAACATCCTTAGAGCACCTAAAAATGTATCTAAAAGGAAATGAGTATGAAACACAACGAAAAATTAAAATCGTGCAATAATTGTGTCAATGGTTTTTATGCCCAAAATTTTTCAGAAACAAAGTCTGATGTTGTAAGCTCCAAAATCATTTATAACTTACACGTAACGCTATGAAAAGTTAAAGCCAATGCAAATTTTATCATGCTTCTTTGTTTGAGCAAGTTTAAAACATTGGATTCAAGATATTCAAATTCATTTCCATTTAAAAACCTGCTAAAGCATTGCTTTCATATTTTAAAGCTTGGCTCCCGTGAAAATCATTTTCAAAGCAAAACATAAAATTTCAAAAGCATTAGACTTCGACTGCTCCCGTTATAGCCTGCTAAAACAATTTAGCACACAATTAATTACATCTAGCACCAGTACAACTTCCCAATAATTTCCAAATATGAAGGTCGTCCCTATGTAATTCCTCATCAACTTCCTTAGAGAACCTAAAAATGTATCTAAAAGGAAATAAGTATTAAACATAACAAAAAATTAAAATTGTGCAATAATTGTGTGAATGGTTTTTATGCCCAAAATTGTTCAGAAAAAAGTCTGATGTTGTAAGCTCCAAAATCTTTTATAACTTACACGTAACGCTATGAAAAATTAAAGCGAATGCAAATTTTATCATGCTTCTTTGTTTGAGCAAGTCTAAAACATTGTATTCAAGATATTCAAATTCATTTCCATTTAAAAACCTGTTAAAGCATTGCTTTCATATTATAAAGCTTGGCTCTGGAGAAAATCATTTTCAAAGCTAAACATAAAATTTCAAAAGCATTAGACTTCGACTGCTCCCGTTATAAACTGCTAAAACAATTTAGCAGACAATTAATTACATCTAGCACCAGTACAACTTCCCAATAATATCCAAATATGAAGGTCATCCCTATGTAATTCCTCATCAACTTCCTTAGAGCATGTGAAAATGTATCTAAAAGAAAATAAGTATGAAACGCAATGAAAAATTAAAATAATTACAATAATTGTGGGAATAGTTTTTATGCCCAAAATTGTTCACAAGCAAAGTATGATGTTTTAAGATCCAAAATCCTTTATAACTTACACTTAACACTGTGAAGAATTAAAACCAATGCAAGTTTTATATGTTTCTTTGTTTGAGCAAGTTTAAAACATTTGATTCAAGATTTTCAAAATCATTTCCATTTAAAAACCTGTTAAAACAATGCTTTCTTATTTTAAAGCTTTACTCCAACGAAAATCGTTTTCGAAGCAAAATATAAAATTTCAAAAGCATTAGGCTTCGAGTGCTCCGCTTATAAACTGCTAAAAACACTTAGCACACAATTAATCACATCAGGCAGCAACACAACCGCCCAAATAATATCCAGATATGAAGGTCATCCTTATGTAATTCGTCATCAACTTCCTTTGAGCACCTAAAAATGTATCTAAAAAAAAATAACAAGGAAAGACAATAAAAAATTAAAATCGTGTGAATGGCTTTTATTCGCAGAATTGCTCAAAAACTAAGTCTGATGTTTTAAGCTCTAAAATCATTTATAACTTCCAGTTAACACTGTGAAATATTAAAACAAATGCAAGTTGCACAATTTTTCATTGTTTGAACAAGTTTAAGACATTGGATTCAAGATATTCGAATTCATTTCCATTTAAAAACCCGCTAAAACAATGCTTTCATATTTTAAAGCTCGACTCCAGTGAAAATTATTTTAAAGCAAAACATGAAACTACAAAAACATTAGGCTTCGAGTGCTCCCCCAATATACTGCCAAAACAAGTTAGCACATAATTAATCACATCGAGCACCAATAACAACTTCACAAATAATATCAAAATATCAAGATCATTCATATGTAATTCCTCAACATCCCTAGAGCACCTAAAAATGTATCTAAAAGCAAATAAATATGAAACACAACGAAAAATTAAAATCATGCAATAATTGTGCGAATGGCTTTTATGCCCAAAATTGTTCAGAAACAAAGTCTAATGTTTTAGGCTCCAAAATCCTTTATAACTTACACGTAACGCTATGAAAAATTAAAGCCAATTCAAATTTTATGATGCTTCTTTGTTTGAGCAAGTTTAAAACATTGGATTCAAGATATTTAAATTCATTTCCATTTAAAAACATGCTAAAGCATTGCATTCATATTTTAAAGCTTGGCTCCGGTTAAAAATCATTTTCAAAGCAAAACATAAAATTTCAAAAGCATTAGGCTTCGAGTGCTCCCCTTATAAACGGCTAAAACAATTTAGCACACAATTAATTACATCAAGCACCAATACAACTTCCCAATAATATCCAAGTATGAAGGTCACCCCGATGTAATTCCTCATCAACTTCCTTAGACCACCTAAATATGTATCTAAAAGGAAATAAGTATGAAACACAACGAAAAATTAAAATCGTGCAATAATTGTGCGAATGGTTTTTATGCCCAAAATTTTTCAGAAACAAAGTCTGATGTTGTAAGCTCTAAAATCCTTTATAAGTTACATGTAACGCTATGAAAAATTAAAGCCAATGCAAATTTTATCATGCTTCTTTGTTTGGGCCAGTTTAAAACATTAGATTCAAGATATTCAAATTCATTTCCATTTAAAAACCTGCTAAACCTGCTAAAGCATTCAAATTCAAATTTTAAAGCCTGGCTCCGATGAAAATCATTTTCAAAGAAAAACATAAAATTTCAAAAGCATTAGATTTCGACTGCTAAAACAATTTAGCACACAATTAATTACATCTAGCACCAGTACAACTTCCCAATAATATCCAAATATGAAGGTCATCCCTATGTAATTCCTCATTAACTTCCTTAGAGTACCTAAAAATGTATCTAAAAGGAAATAAGTATGAAATATAACGAAAAATTAAAATCGTGCAATAATGGTGCGAATGGTTTTTATGCCCAAAATTGTTCAGAAACAAAGTTTGATGTTTTAAGCTCCAAAATCCTTTATAACTTACACTTACACTATGAAGAATTAAAACCAACGCAAGTTTTATATGTTTCTTTGTTTGAGCAAGTTTAAAAACATTGGATTCAAGATTTTCAAAATCATTTCCATTTAAAAACCTGTTAAAACAATGCTTTCTTATTTTAAAGATTTACTCCAACGAAAATCGTTTTTGAAGCAAAATATAAAATTTAAAATGCTTAATGGCTTCGAGTGCTCCTCTTATAAACTGCTAAAACAACTTAGCACACAATTAATCACATCAGGCAGCAACACAACTGCCCAAATAATATCCAAATATGAAGGTCATCCTTACGTAACGCGTCATCAACTTCCTTAGAGCACCTAAAAATGTATTTAGAAAGAAAATAAGTATGAAACGCAACAAAAAATTAAAATCGTACAATAATCGTGGGAATGGTTTTTATGCCCAAAATTGTTCAGAAGCAAAGTCTGATGTTTTAAGCTCCAAAATCCTTTATAACTTACACTTAACACTGTGAAGAATTAAAACCAACACAAGTTTTATATGTTTCTTTGTTTGAGCAAGTTTAAAACATTGGATTCAAGATTTTCAAAATCATTTTCATTTAAAAACCTGTTAAAACAATGCTTTCTTATTTTAAAGCTTTACTCCAAGGAAAATCATTTTGGAAGCAAAACATAAAATTTCAAAAGCATTAGGCTTCGAGTGCTCCTCTTATAAACTGCTAAAACAACTTAGCACACAATTAATCACATCAAGCAGCAACACAACTGCCCAAATAATATTCGAATATGAAGGTCATCCTTATGTAACGCGTCATGAACTTCCTTAGAGCACTTAAAAATGTATCTAAAAGAAAATAAGTATGAAACGCAAAGAAAAAATAAAATCGTACAATAATCGTGGGAATGGTTTCTATGGCCAAAATTGTTCAGAAGCAAAGTCTCATGTTTTAAGCTCCAAAATCATTTATAACTTACACTTAACACTGTAAAGAATTAAAACCAACACAAGTTTTATATGTTTCTTTGTTTAGGCAAGTTTAAAACATTGGATTCAAGATATTCAAAATCATTTCCATTTAAAAACCTGTTAAAACAATGCTTTCTTATTTTAAAGCTTTACTCCAGTGAAAATCATTTTCGAAACAAAAACATAAAATTTCAAAAGCATTAGGCGTCGAGTGCTCCTCTTATAAACTACTAAAACAAGTTGGCACACAATTAATCACATCAAGCACCAATAAAAACTTCGCAAATAATATCCAACTATCAAGATCACATCAGGCAGCAACACAACCGCCCAAATAATATCCAGATATGAAGGTCATCCTTATGTAATTCGTCATCAACTTCCTTAGAGCACCTAAAAATGTATCTAAAAGAAAATAACAACAAAAGACAATAAAAAATTAAAATCGTGTGAATGGTTTTTATGCACAGAATTGCTCAAAAACTAAGTCTGATGTTTTAAGCTCTAAAATCTTTTATAACTTTCAATTAACACTGTGAAAAATTAAAACAAATGCAAGTTACACAATGTTTCATTGTTTGAACAAGTTTAAGACATTGGATTCAAGATATTCGAATTCATTTCCATTTAAAAACATGCTAAAACAATGCTTTCATATTTTAAAGCTCGACTCCAGTGAAAATTATTTTAAAGCAAAACATGAAACTACAAAAACATTAGGCTTCGAGTGCTCCCCCTATATACTGCCAAAACAAGTTAGCACACAATTAATCACATCAAGCGCCAATAACAACTTCACAAATAATATCAAAATATCAAGATCATTCATATGTAATCTCACAAGTTCCATAGAGCACCTAAAAATGTATCTAAAAGCAAAAAAGTATGAAACACAACGAAAAATTAAAATCTTGCAAAATTAGTTTTTATGTCACAATTAAAAATTGTGCAAATGGTTTTTCTGCTCAAAATTGTTTAAAAATGAAGTCTGATGTTTTAAGCTCCAAAATCCTTTATAACTTACACTTAACACTGTGAAAAATTAAAGCCAACGCAAGTTTTACCATTTTTCTTTGTTGGAGCACATTTAAAACATTGGATTCAAGATATTCAAATTCATTTTCATTTAACAACCTGCTAAAACAATGCTTTAATATTTAAAAACTTGACTCCAGCGAAAATCATTTTCAAAGCCAAACATAAAATAGCAAAAGCATTAGCCTTCAAGTGCTCCCCCTAAAAACTACTAAAACAAGTTAGCACACAATTAATCCCTTCAAGCGCAAATAACAACTTGAAAAAAAATTCTAAATATCAAGATCATTCTTATGTAATCTCATAAGTTCCTTAGAGCAGCTAAAAATGTATCTAAAAGCAAAGAAGTATGAAACACAATGAAAAATTAAAATATTCCAAAAATTATTTTCATGTTGCAATTTAAAATTGTGCGCATTGTTTTTATGACTAGAATTGTTCAAAAATGAAGTATGATGTTTTAAGCTCAAAAATCTTTTACAACTTACACATAATACTATGAAACATTAAACCAATGCAAGTTTTACCATGTTTCTTTGTTCGAGCACGTTTAAAACATTGGATTCAAGATATTCAAATTTTTTTTCATTTTAAAACCTTCTAAAACAATGTTTTAATATTTTAAAGCTCGACTCCAGCGAAAATCATTTTCAAAAGCATTAGGCTTCGAGTGCCTCCCTGATAAACTGCTAAAACAAGTTATCACATAATTAATCACATCAAGCACCAATAACAACTTTCAAAAATAATATCCAAATATCAAGATCATTCATATGTAATTCCACAGTGACTTGAGCACCAAAAAATGTATCTAAAAGCAGATAAGTATGAAACACAATGAAAAATTAAAATCATGCAAAACTGGGTTTTATGTCACAATTTGAAATTGTGTGAATGGTTTTTATGCCCAGAGTTGTTCAAAATAAAGTGTAATGTTTTAAGCAGTAAAATCCTTTATAACTTACACTTAATACTGTGAAAAATTAAAACCAAGGCAAGTTTTACTATGTTTCTTTGTTCATGAGTGTTTCAAACATTGGAGTCAAGATATTAAAATTCATTTTCATTAAAAAAACCTTCTAAAACAATTTTTTTTCATATTTTAAAGCTTGACTCTAGCGAAAATCATTTTCAAAGCAAAACATAAAATTTCAAAAGTATTAGGCTTCGAGTGCTCCCCTATAAACTGTTAAAACAAGTTAGCACACAATTAATCACATCAAGCACCAATAACAACTTCACAAATAATATCCAAATATCAAGATCATTCATAACCCACAAGTCCCTTAAAGCACCAAAAAATGTATCTAAAAGCAAATAAGTGTGAAACACAACGAAAATTAAAATCATGCAAAAATGGTTTTTATGTCAATTTGAAATTGTGTAAATGGTTTTTATGCCCAGAATTGTTCAAAAACAAAGTTTGATGTTTTAAGTTTCAAAATCCTTTATAACTTACACTTAACACTGTGAAAAATTAATACTAACGCAAGTTTACTATGTTTCTTTGTTTAAGCACATTTAAAAACATTTGATTCAATATATTCAAATTTATTTACGCTTTAAAAACCTGCTAAAACAATGCTTTCATATTTTAAAACTCAACTCCAGCAAAAATCATTTGCAAAGCAAAACATAAAATTACAAAAGCGTTAGGTTTCGAGTGATCCCCCTATAAACTGCTAAAACAAGTTAGCACACTATTAATCACTTCAAGCACCAATAACGATTTCACAAAAAAATCCAAATATATATGTAATCCCACAAGTTCCTTAGAGCACCTAAAAATATATTTAAAAGCAAATAAGTATGAAACATAACGAAAAATTAAAATCATGTAAAAATAGGTTTTATGTCACAATTAAAAATTGTGCGAATGGTTTTTACGCTCAAAATTGTTCAAAAACAAAGTTAATGTTTTAAGCTCCAAAATCCTTTATAACTTACACTTAACACTGTGAAAAATTAAAACCAATGCAACTTTTACCACTTTTCTTTGTTGGAGCATGTTTAAAGCATTGGATTCCAGATATTCAAATTCATTTTCATTTAAAAACCTGCTAAAACAATGGTTTCATATTTTAAAGCTTGACTCCAATGAAAATTATTTTCAAAGCAAAACATAAAATTTCAAAAGCATTAGGCTTTGAGTTCTCCCTCTATAAACTCCTAAAATAATTTAGCACATAATTAATCAGATCAAGCACCAATAACAATTTCACAAATAATATCCACATATGAAGATCATTCATATGTAATTCGTCAACATCCTTAAAGCACCTAAAAATGTATCTAAAAGCAAATAAGTATGAAACACAATGAAAAATTAAAATCATGCAATAATTGTGCCAATGGTTTTTATGCCCAGAATTATTCAAAGACAAACTCTGATGTTTTAAGCTCCAAAATCCTTTATAACTTACACTTAAAACTATGAAAATTTAGTTTTACCATGTTTCTTTGTTTGAGCAAATTTAAAAACATTGGATTCAAGATACTCAAATTCATTTCCATTTAAAAAACTGCTAAAACAATGCTTTCATATTTTAAAAGCTTGACTCCAGTTAAAATCATTTTTAAAACAAAACATAAAATTTCAAAAGTGTTAGACTTTGAGTGCTCCCCCTATAAACTGCTAAAACAATTTAGCACATAATTAATTACATCAAGCAGCAATAACAACTTCACAAATAATATCCAAATATGAAAATCATTCATATCTAATTCCTAATCATCCTTAGAGCACCTAAAAATGTATCAAAAAGCAAATAAGTATGAAACACATTGAAAAGTTAAAATCGTGCAATAATTGTGCGAATGGTTTTTTTGCCCAGAATTGTTTAGAAAAAAAGTCTAATGTTTTAAGCTCTAAAATCCTTTATAACTTACACTTAAACACTATGAAAAATTAAAACCAATGCAAGTTTTACCATGTTTCTTTGTTTGAGCAAGTTTAAAACATTGGATTCAAGATATTCAAATTCATTTCCAATTAAAAACCTGCTAAAACAATGCTTTCATATTTTAAAGCTTGACTCTAATGAAAATCATTTTCAAAGCAAAACATAAAATTTAAAAGCATTAGGCTTCAAGTGCTCCCCTTGTAAACTGTTAAAACAAGTTAGCACACAATTAATCACATTAAGCACCAATAACAACTTCACAAATAATATCCAAATATTAAAATCATTCTTATATAATATCACAAGTTCCTTAGAGCACCTAAAAATGTATCTAAAAACAAATAAGTATGAAAGACAATAAAAAATTAAAATCATACAAAAATGGTTTTTAGGTCACAATTTGAAATTGTGCAAATGACTTTTATGCCCAGAATTGTTCAAAAACTAAGTCTGATGTTTTAAGCTGTAAAATCCTTTATAACTTACACTTAACACTGTGAAAAATTAAAACCAATGCAAGTTTTACCATGTTTCTTTGTTTGAACAAGTTTTAAGACATTGGATTCAAAATATTCAGATTAATTTCTATTTAAAAACTTGCTAAAACAATGCTTTCATATTTTAAAGCTTGATTCCAGTGAAAATCATTTTTAAAGCAAAATTTCAAATTTCAAAAGCATTAATATGTAAAATTAAAATCATAAATATCAAGATCATTAACATGTAATCCCACAAGTTCCTTAGAGCACCTAAAAATGTATCTAAGAGCAAATAAGTATGAAAATCATTTTCAAAGCAAAACATAAAATTTCAAAACCATTAGGCTTCGAGTGCTCCCCTTATAAACTGCTAAAACAATTCAGCAATTAATTAATCACATCAAGCACCAATAACAACTTCACATATAATATCCAAAATATCAAGATCATTCATAAGTAATCCAACAAGTTCTTTAGGGCACCTAAACATGTATCTAAAAGCAAAATTGGTTTTTAAGTCACAATTTGAAATTGTGCGAATGGTTTTTATGCCAGATTTGTTCAAAAACAAATTTTGATGTTTTAAGCTCCAAAATTCTTTGAAACTTACACTTAATGCTATGAAAAATTAAAACCAACGCAAGTTTTACCATGTTTCTTTGTTTTAGCATGTTTAACACATTGGATTCAAGATATTCAAATTCATTTTCATTTAAAAACCTGTCAAAACAATGCTTTCATATTTTAAAGCTGGACTCCACTGAAAATTATTTTTAAAGCAAAACATAAAATTTCAAAAAAATTAGGCTTCAAGCGCTTCCCCTATAAAATGCTAAAACAAGTTAGCATGCAATTAATCACATCAAACACAAATAACAACTTCACAAATAATATCTAAATACCAAGATCATTCTTATGTAATCCCACAAGTTCCTTAGAGCACCTAAAAATGTATTTAAAAGCAAATAAGTATGAAATACAATAAAAAAAATAAAATCGTGCAAAATTGGTTTTTATGTCACAATTTGAAATTGTGGGAATGGCTTTTATGCCAAGAATTGTTTAAAAACTAAGTCTGATGTTTTAAGCTGTAAAATCATTTATAACTTACACTTAACACTGTGAAAAATTAAAACCAATGCAAGCTTTACCATGTTTCTTTTTTTAAACAAGTTTAAGACATTGGATTCAAGATAATCAAATTCATTTCCATTTAAAAACTTGCTAAAACAATGCTTTAGTATTTTAAAGCTCGACTCCAGCGAAAATTATTTTTAAAGCAAAACATAAAATTTCAAAAGCATTAGGCTTCAAGTGCTCTCCTGATAAACTGCTAAAACAAGTTATCACACAATTAATCACATCGAGCGCTAATAAAACTTTCAAAAATAATATCCAAATATCAAGATCATTCATATGTAATTCCATAAGTTCCTTAGAGCACCTAAAAATGTATCTATAAGCAAATAAGTATGAAAGACAACGAAAAATTAAAAACGTGTATTAATTGTGCGAATGGTTTTTACACTCATAATTGTTCAAAAATAAAGTATAATGTTTTAAGCTCCAAAATCCTTTATAACTTACACTTAACACTGTGAACAATTAAAACCAACGCAAGTTTTACCATTTTTCTTTGTTCGAGTAAATTTAAAACATTGGATTCATGATATTAAAATTCATTTTCACTTAAAAACCTGCTAAAACAATGTTTTATATTTTAAAGCTCGACTCTAGTGAAAATCATTGTCAAAGCAAAACATAAAATTTCAAAAGAATTAGGCTTCGACTACTCCCCCTATAAACTGCTAAAACAAGTTAGCACACAATTTATAACATCACTTCACAAATAATATCCAAATATCTAGATCACTCATATGTAATCCCATAGGTTCCTTATAGCACCTAAAAATGTATCTAAAAGCAAATAAGTATGAAACACAATGAAAAATTAAAATCGTGCAAAATTTGTGCAAGTAGTTTTTATGCCAGAATTGTTCAAAAACAAAGTCTAATGTTTTAAGCTCCAAAATCCTTAATAGCTTACACTGTCAAAAATTAAAACTAACACAAGTTTACTAGGTTTCTTTGTTTTAGCACATTTAAAAACATTTGATTCAAGATATTCAAATTCATTTCTACTTTAAAAACCCGCTAAAATGATGCTTTCATATTTAAAAACTCAACTCCAGCAAAAATCATTTCTAAAGCAAAACATAAAGTTACAAAAGCATTAGGCTTTGAGCGGTCCCCCTATAAATTGCTAAAATAAGTTAGCAAACAATTAATCACATCAAGCACCAATAACAACTTCACGAAAAATATTCAAATTTCAAGAACATTCATATGTAATCCCACAAGTTCCTTAGAGCACCTAAAAATGTATTTAAAAGCAAATAAGTATGTAACACAACAAAAAACTAAAATCATACAAAAATGGTTTTTATGTGACAATTTGAAATTGTGCGAATAATTTTTATGCCAAGAATTGTTCAAAAACAAAGTCTGATATTTTAAGCTCCAAAATCCTTTATAACTTACTCTTAACACTGTGAAAAATTAAACCTAACGAAAGTTTTACCAGGTTTCTTTGTTTGAGCACATTTAAAACATTTGATTCAAGATATTCAAATTCATTGCTGTTTTAAAAACCTGCTAAAATAATACTTTCATACTTTAAAACTTGACTCCAATGAAAATCATTTCCAAAGCAAAACATTAAATTACTAAAGCATTAGGCTTCGAGTGGTCCCCCTATAAACTGCTAAAACAAGTTAGCACACAATTAATCACTACAAAAGCACCAATAAAAACTTCACAAAAAAATCCAAATATCAAGATCATTCATATGTAATTTCACAAGTTCCTTAGAGCACCTAAAAATATATTTAAAAGCAACTAAGTATGAAAATAATGAAAAATTAAAATCATGCAAAAATAGTTTTTATGTCACCATTTGAAATTGTGCGAATGGTTGTTATGCCCAGAATTGTTCAAAAATAAAGTCTATTGTTTTAAGCTCCAAAAACCTTTATAACTTACACTTAAAACTGTGAAAAATTAAAACAAACGCAAGTTTTACTATGTTTCTTTGTTCGAGCACGTTTAAACATTGGATTTGAAGATATTCAAATTCTTTTTACATTTAAAAACCTGCTAAAACAATGCTTTCATATTTTAAAGCTCAACTCCGGTGAAAATCATTTTCAAAGTAAAACATAAAATTTCAAAAGTATTACACTTCAACTGCTATCCCTATAAACTGTTAAAACAAGTTAGCACATAATTTATAACATCAAAGCACCAATAACAACTTCACAAATAATATACAAATATCTATATCTTTCATATGTAATCCCATAAGTTCCTTAGAGCACTTAAAAATTTATCTAAAAGTAAATAAGTATGAAACACACTGAAAAATTAAAATCGTGCAAAAATTGTGCGAGTGGTTTTTATGCCAGATTGTTCAAAAACAACTTCTGATGTTTTAAGCTCCAAAATCCTTTACAATTTACACTTAACACTGTGAAAAATTAAAACAAACGCAAGTTTTACTATGTTTCTTTGTTTGAGCACGTTTAAAACATTGGATTTGAAGATATTCAAATTCTTTTTACATTTAAAAACCTGCTAAAACAATGCTTTCATATTTTAAAGCTTGACTCTAGTAAAAATAATTTTCAAAACAAAACATAAAATTTCAAAAATATTACACTTCGACTGCTACCCCTATAAATTGTTAAAACAAGTTAGCACAAAATTTATAACATCAAGCACTAATAAAAACTTCACAAATAATATCAAAATATCTAGATCTTTCATATGTAATCTCATAAGTTCCTTAGAGCACCTAAAAATGTATCTAAAAGCAAATAAGTATGAAACACATTGAAAAATTAAAATTGTGCAAAAATTGTGCGAATGATTTTTATGCCAGATTGTTCAAAAACAAAGTCTGATGTTTTAAGCTCCAAAATCCTTTACAACTTACACTTGACACTGTGAAAAATTAAAACCAATGCAAGTTTTACCATATTTCTTTGTTTGAGCAAGTTTAAAACCTTGGATACAAGAGATGCAAAGTCATATCCATTTAGAAACATGCTAAAACAATGCTTTCATATCTTAAAGCTTGACTTTAGCGACAATCATTTTCAAAGCAAAACATAAAATCTCCAAAGCATTAGGCTTCGAGTGCTCCCTCTATAAACTACTAAAACAAGTTAGCACACAACTAATCACATCAAACACCAATAACAACATCACAAATAATATCAAAATATCAAGATTAATAATATGTAATCTCACAACTTCTTTAACCACTAAAATAATTTATAACTCACACTGAACACTGTGAAAAATTAAAACCAACACAAGATTTACCATGTTTCTTTGTTTGAGTAAGTTCAAACATTGGATTCAAAAATTCAAATTCATTTCTATTTCAAAACCTGCTAAAACAATGCTTTCATATTTTAAAATGCGACTCCAGCGAAAATCATTTTCAAAGCAAAACATAAAATTGGAAAAAAATTAGGCTTTGAGTGCTCTCTTATAAACTACTAAAACAAGTTAACACACAATTAATCACTTCAAGCGCCAATATCAACTTCACAAAAAAAATCCAAATATCAAGATAATTCATATGTAATCCCACAAGTTCTTTATAGCACCTAAAAATGTATCTAAAAACAAATAAGTATTAAAACATAATAAAAAATTAAAATCAGGCAAAATTGATTTTTATTCAAAATTTAAAATTGTGCAAATTATTTTTATGCCCAAAAATTTCAAAAATAAAGTCTGATGTTTTAAGCTCCAAAATCCTTTATAATTTACACTTAATACTATGAAAAATTAAAACAAATGCAAGTTTTACAATGTTTCTTTGTTCGAGTGTGTTTAAAACATTAGATTCAAGATATTCAAATTCATTTTCATTTAAAAACCTTCTAAAACAATTTTTTCATATTTTAAAACTCGACTCTAGCGAAAATCATTTTCAAAGCAACACATAAAATTTCAAAAGCATTAGGCTTCGAGTGGTCCCCCTATAAACTGCTAAAACAAGTTAGTACACAATTAAACACATCAAGCGCCAATAACAACTTCACAAAAAAATCCAAATATCATGATCATTCAATGTAATCTCACAAGTTCCTTAGAGCACCTAAAAATGTATTTAAAAGCAAATAAGTATGAAACATAATGAAAAATTAAAATCATGCAAAAATGGCTTTTATGTCACAATTAAAAATTTTGCGAATGGTTTTTACGCTCAAAATTGTTTAAAAATAAAGTCTAATGTTTTAAGCTCCAAAATCCTTTGTAACTTATACTTAACACTGTGAAAAATTAAAGCCAACATAAGTTTTACCATTTCTTTGTTGGAGCATGTTTAAAACATTGGATTCAAGATATTCAAATTCATTTTCATTTAAAAACTTGCTAAAACAATGCTATAATATTTTAAAGCTTGACTCCAATGAAAATTATTTTCAAAGCAAAACATAAAATTTCAAAAGAATTAGGCTTCGACTACTCCCCTATAAACTGCTAAAACAAGTTAGCACACAATTTATAACATCAAGTGCCCATAACTTTACAAATAATATCCAAATATCTAGATCACTCATATGTAATCCCATAAGTTCCTTATAGCACCTAAAAATGTATCTAAAAGCAAATAAGTATGAAATACAATGAAAAATTAAAATCGTGCAAAAATTGTGCGAGTGGTTTTTATACCAGAATTGTTCAAAAACAAAGTCTAATGTTTTAAGCTTCAAAATCCTTTACAACTTATACTTAACACTGTAAAAACTAAAACTAATGCAAGTTTTACCATGTTTCTTTGTTCGAGCACATTTAAAACATTGGATTTAAGATATTCAAATTCATTTCCATTTAAAAACCTACTAAAACAATGCTTTCATATTTTAAAACTTGACTCTAGCGAAAATCATTTTCAAAGCAAAACATAAAATAGCAAAAGCATTAGGCTTTGAGTGCTCCCCCTAAAAACTACTAAAACAAGTTAGCACACAATTTATAACATCAAGTGCCCATAATTTCACAAATAATATCCAAATATCTAGATCACTCATATGTAATCCCATAAGTTCCTTATAGCACCTAAAAATGTATCTAAAAGCAAATAAGTATGAAATACAATGAAAAATTAAAATCGTGCAAAAATTGTGCGAGTGGTTTTTATGCCAGAATTGTTCAAAAACAAAGTCTAATGTTTTAAGCTTCAAAATCCTTTACAACTTATACTTAACACTGTAAAAAACTAAAACCAATGCAAGTTTTACCATGTTTCTTTGTTCGAGCACATTTAAAACATTGGATTTAAGATATTCAAATTCATTTCCATTTAAAAACCTACTAAAACAATGCTTTCATATTTTAAAACTTGACTCTAGCGAAAATCATTTTCAAAGCAAAACATAAAATAGCAAAAGCATTAGGCTTTGAGTGCTCCCCCTAAAAACTACTAAAATAAGTTAGCACACAATTAATCCCTTCAAGCGCAAATAACAACTTGACAAAAAAATCCAAATATCAAGATTATTTATATGTAATCCCACAAGCATGGATTTATTTTTAAATTAATATATAATAAATATTTATTATTATGAATAATATTAAATTTAGTTTAATTTATATATTAAAAATTATATATATAGTTTTATTATATTATAGTTTGATTTAATATTATATAATTTTTAATTTTTATTTAATTATTACTAATTATTATTGATAATAATTTATAATATATTAATACTACCTAATTAATTATAATAATTAGTTACTAATAATTATTAAATTATTTATAAATTATTAGTTTTTAACAATTAATATATTATTATTATGTAATTAATATTTATAATTTTAATATTAAATGTATTAGTATAATTTAATAATTAATTTATACTATATTAATTTATACTATTTAATAATTAATTTATACTATATTATAATTTTAATATTAAATGTATTAGTATAATTTAATTAATATTTAATAACATATTAATATAAATAAATTATTATTATTATATTTAACTTATTATTATAATAAGATTAATTATTATATAATATTGTATTTTAAATGATTATTTAATTTATATATTATTTAATGTTATTATATTAACTAATTATATAATATAATTAATATTATTAGAAACAATTGTAAATATTTTAATTATTGTTAATAATTAATATTAGTTAATTTATTAATTAACATTTATTAATTAGTAAATTAATAATATATAATTAATTAATATATAATTTAATATAATAATTTTAATTAAACAAAATAATTTAATAAATTAGTGTTATTTTATTTTGAATAAAATATTTCATATTATTTGGTAAATTATAAAACTAATTTATTACCTTAATTATATATTAGATAATTATTATAACAAACAGTATAATAATTAGTTATTATTAGTTTATAATTAATTTGATTAACAAAAATATTTTTTTGTCATACAACAATTGTTTCAGGAAATAATAACTATTTCATTATAAATATTTAAAATAATTAATAAATTATTTATTTATAATTAAATATAATATTAATTTATAATAATACAAATTGTGTAATGAATTATAAATAGTTTTATAATTGTATATTTTAATAAATTTATTACAATTAAATTAGTTAATAATTTTATAATAATCAAATAGTATAATAATTAAATGTATATGTGAATAGTCTATTGAATCAATAATTTATTAATCAATATCGATAATTAAATAATAAAAATTAAATATTTTAATTTAAATATTTAAAATTTAAAATTATTAACATTCAAAAAATTAATTAGTAAAATATATGTTTTACGACAAAACAAAATATCATAACAATTTGAAATAGATAATAGCTCGAATGGATGTGACTACTTAAACTTGTTTGGTAAACAAATTTATTTTTTAAACATCCAACTTTTAATTTTTAGAATATTAATAAATTTTATTTAGAATAAACTTGTTTGAATAAAATAGATTTATTTTTTAAATCTTTTACTTATTAATTTTCAAAATTTTAACAAATTAGTATTATTTTATTTTAAATATGCTTTTATGCGCAAAAACAATTGGTTTATGACAAAACAAAATGTCACAATGATTTGAAATGAATAATTGTTCAAATAGTCATAACTATTTGAACGTGTTCAGAAAACAAATTTATTTTTAAATTTTTACTTATTAATTTTTGAAATATTAATAAATATATTAATTTAAATAATAATTATTTATTGTTACAAATAGTCAAATATTTGTAATTAAATAATAGTTTATATTTATTAATAAAGTTATTGAATATCTAAATATATTATAAAATAATTATATATAATATATTAATGTATAATTATAATTTATATAATTTATAAGAATAATTTGTATTAATTATTAAAATAATTAACTATTATAATTATAATTTAATATAAATAAAACTCTTAGTTATATTATTATATAATATTTCAATAATATACAATTAATAGTTTACTTTTATATATTTGACTACTTTAAAAAATTGATAATGAATCTTCTAGTAATATATATAATCAATTATTACTTATTATATTTAATTTTATAAATTTTAAAGCTTATTATTAACTTAATTTGATTATAAACTTATTGATCAAATTATTGTGATCAAATTATTGCTAAATACTAAATATTTAATCTATATTTTAAAATATAGAATAAATAGTCATAACTATTTAAACTGGTTCAGTAAATAAATTTATTTTTTATGTTATATTCAGTATTATAATTAGTTAATATTATATATTATATAAATTAATTATATTTTAATATTAAACTATTAATATATTATTTAAATTATATTAAGTTTGCATTCTCACCTTTCATTGGCTCTACAATCCAAAAGTAAATAGTAATGTATATTAATATATAAATTATTAATTATATAATTCAATTATATAAATTAACAATTAGAATAAGTTAAAATTAGAATATTTATAAAATAGTCATAATAGTCATAACTAATAACGATAATAAATGATAATAATTCAATTATTTATTGATAATTTATTATCAATAAATAACATACAAAAGAAAATAATAATGGTTAATAATTCATTGATGATTTAATTAATATTTTATTTAGTTTAATTATTGAATTAAATAAAATAGATATATTAATTTTATGTTATAATTTATATATTATTAGTATAATAATTAATTCATTATAAATTATATTATAATTTTTTAATTTAATAATAATATATATCAAATAAATATTATTTTATTAACAATAATTATAGTATATATTATTACTAATGAATTATAATTTATAAATTTGTGTCATAATTAGTATACTTTAATCAATAATAAATTAGATTTGTATTAATTAACAAAAGATAATTAACAAATATATACTATTTATTTATATTTAAAAAAGGTTATAGGATATTAATTATAATTAATTATAATGTTAAAGTTTAAATATATTTAAAATTATATAATTAATAGTAAAAAGTATTATATAATAATATAAACATCACTACTTATATTATATTCATATATAATAAATAGCTTATTTATTACTATATAAATATTAATCAAATGTATATTAATAATTAATATTAATTATAAATAATTTATTTTTTATATAAAATTAATAATTAATTTATGAGTATCTTTTGTAATAATATTTATGCTTTTTGTTAAATTTATATTATATAATTATTAATTATTAATAATTATTATAATAATTATATTATTAAATTTAGATAATACTTATTTATTATAATTATAACATTTATTAATTAATATTATAATAATTTATATTAAAAAATAAATCTATTTACCGAACAAGTTCGAATAATTATGGCTATTCGAACAATTATTTATTGGATTTATCTTAATATAAATTAAATAACCTAATATTTTATATATTATATATTATATATTTAATATTTAATATATTAAAATTTATAATTATATAAATTTATTATATCTATGTAGTTTACAAAACAAAATGTCATAACGATTTGAAATAGATAATTTATAAATATACTCAGATAATTATTCAAATAGTCAAAACTATTTGAATTAGTTTGGTAAACAAATTTACTTTTTAAATCTCTTACTAATTAATTTTCTAAATATTAATAAAATTATAATACTATAATTATATTATAAGAAAACTTATATATTAATATTAATATTATTATTATTATTATTATTATTATTATTATTATAATAAATTTATATTTATTTATGATTGAATTTTATTTATTATATATATAATTAAATATAGTTCAATTAATATTAAATTTATTAGCATTATATTTTATAAAAATTTATTTATAATTAATATTATAATATAATTATTTAATAAATATAATAATTATTTATTTATAGTAAGCTTATTCGAATTAAAATAATGCTAAATATTTTGACAATTAATAAGTATAAAATTCAAAAAATAAATATGTGTATCGAACTAGATCAATTAGTCATGATTGTTTGAATAGTTATTTATTTTAAATTGTTATGACCTTTTGTTTTGTCATAAAAGAATTGTTTTAGTTCATATAAGTTTATTTGAAATAAAATAATACCATTTTATCAATATTTTGAAAATTAATAATTAAGAGATTTAAAAAAATGAATTTGTTTACCGGATAAGTTTAAATAATTATGACAATTTGAGCAATTATTTTATTTGAAATCACTATAACCTTTCGTTTTACCCTAAAATAATTTTTTCTATTCATACAAGCTTATTTCAAATAAAATAATATAAATTTATTAATATTAAGACAATTATTATATTAATAATTTAAATTAATTTTTGTTAATATAATCAAATAAATGTTAATTAATTTAAAGAATATATTGAAATAAATAAAATTATTTTATAATTCAAACTAAAAAATTATTAAATAATAAAATTGATATTATAAAATTATAATCAATAATATTTATTGATAATATTTAAATTATTATCAATAATTTATATATTTTATTTTAAATCTATATTAATATTAAATTTATTTTTTTAGTAAAAAATATCCAATTAAATTGAGTTATTATGAATATTAAATACTGCATGTAAATATGACATTTGTTTATTAACAAATTTATATTAAATAATCTAGATATAATATATTATAATTCATTATATGATAATTAATATACATTAATGATTATTTAAATTAAAATAATTTAATTACATATAATTAAATATTAAATATTTGATTATAATAATTTAATTTAATAACAATTAGTTATAATTCAAATATTTTTAATTGTTATAATTTAATAACAATTAGTTTTTCATAAAATAATTTAATTTATAATAAATTTATAATTTATTTATAATTATAATAAATTTATAAGATTTAATAATCGAATTATTAAATTTAGTGTTAATTAGATTATATATTTTATTCTAAATAATTTTGTATGAACAGGAATAATTATTTTACGACAAAACAAAATATCATTAATATTATATAATAATTATTATATCTAGATTATATATAAATTATTGTTTATTATAAATTATAATAATAATTTATAGAATTACTAGAATTGAATAATAATTATTTAATATGTAATTAGTTTATAATATAATTTAATATAGAATTATAATTGTTTCAAGAATTAATAACAAAATGATTATATTATAATTCTTAATTTCATATTAAATTTATGAAATAATATTAAATAATTTATTAAATTTACTCCATTTAAGCTTGTATTAACTGAAACAATTGTCTTATGAAATAATTATTTATTTCAAATTGTTATAAATTCATAAATTATTACAAACTAGTAATATTTGTTAAGCATTTAAGGATATATTAATTATTCAAATAACTATTGTTATTTAATTATTATTATAATTATTATAATATTATTTGAATATTATATTAATTTTATAATTAAAAATTAGAAATAGATAATAATATTATCGAATATAATATAATTTTATTAATTATATTATACTTAAATTATTATTAAATCATATTATTATTTAAATTAATTTAAATAAAGATTAAAATTATTATTAAATAAGTTATTTATTAACAAATATTGCTACTCATAAAATATTAATTAACTATTTAATTAAACTACTAATTAATAATATTATTATTAAGTTATAATAAGCTCTATTTTAAAATTAGTTTTAAATATATTTAAAAAATTTATTATATAGTATTATTATATAATTTAGTATTTTATCAAATAATTATATTAATGTATATATATTAAATAAATATGTTATGTTAATAATAAATTTTTTGCTTAACTTATATGCTCGATAGTGGGTTAGGATTTTTATAAGGGCTTGTAAAACTCTTATTATATCACTGGCAATTGGATCAAAGTTATTAGGTGTGAATTTGGTTGCTTTATGTTATTAGCTGTGCAAATGTGTTAATAAATTTAATTAAAATTATAATACTAAAAATATTTTAATGCTGAATCTTGTTTAGTATTAATTATATAATTAAATTAAATTATAAATATTAAATATCCTAAATGTTCCAAAAATTATTAATAGTCATAAGAAAATTTGATAATTATACAAATATAATTATTTGTATTAATATTTACAATTTAAATATTATTACTAAAATTAGCAATTTCAAATAATTGTACTAATTTAGTATTAATTATTTAAAGAAAATAATATATCTTTAACAATATATTAAATAAATTATTATTAATTATTTAATATAATAGAATATTAATTAATATTATTAATTATCTAAATATTAGTTTGATAAATTATACATAACTATTACTCAATTGTTTAATAAAATTATTATTATTATATAATTAAATTATATAATATTTATTATATTATAATAAATATTTAATTTAAATATTTAATATATAATAATATTATATAATTAAATAAATTAAATATATTATAATGATAAACATTTACTTATTAATTATTATAATTTAACTATTATATTTACTAATATTTAATATTACAGATTGTTATTAAATAATCATAACTAATTTTATTTACGTAATATCAATTGAATTATTAATAAAATTAATAAACTATAATTAATATAAACAATAATATTAATAATAAAATTTATTGATATTTCATAAATTTTTTATTAATAAGTACAAGATTTGAACAATTATCTATTTCAAATTGTTATGACCTTTTGTTTTACCATAAAACAATTATTTATGTTCATACAAGCTTATTTCAAATAAAATAATATAAATTTATTAATATTCCAAAGATTAATAAGTAAAAATACATAAAATAAATTTATTTTTTGAACACGTTCAAAATAATTATGACTATTTGAACAATTATCTATTTCAAATCGTTATGACATTTTGTTTTGTCATAAACCAATTGTTTTTATTCATAAAAGCTTATTCGAAATAAAATAATACTAATTTATTAAATTTTCAAAAATTAATAAGTAAAATATTTAAAACAATAAATTTGTTTACCAAGTGAGTTCAAATAATTATGACTATTTAAATAATTATTTATTTCAAATCATTATGATCTTTTGTTTTGTAATAAAATAATTGTTTCTATTCATACAAAATTCTTCAAAATAAAATAATACTAATTTATTAATATTTTAAAAATTAATAAGAGATTTAAAAACTATATCTATTTATCGGACCAATTCAAATAGTTATGACTATTTGAATAATTTCTATCTCCAATCGATATGATCTTTGTTTTGTCATAAAACAATTGTTTCTGTCAATATAAACTTATTCGGAGTAAAATATTGCTAAACTAATAATATTCTAAAAATTAACAAGTAAGAGATTTAAAAAATAAATGTATTTGTTGAACCAGTTCAAATAGTTAAGACTATTATAATAATTTTCTATTTCAAATCATTATAACATTTTGTTTAGTCATAAAATAATTGTTCAGTTCATACATGCTTATTTGAAATAAAATAATACTATTTATTAACATTCAAAAAATTAATAAGCAAGTAATTAAAAAATAAATCTGTTTACCAAACACGTTTAAATAGTTATGACTATTTAAACAATTATCATTTTAAAATCATTATGACCTTTTGTTTTATCATAAAACAATTGTTTTATTTTGTAAAAGCTTATCCAAAAAAAATAATATTACTTTATTAATATTTCAAAAATTAAGAAGTTGGAGATTTAAAACATAAATCATTTTATTGAATCAATTCAAATAGTTATAGCCATTTGAACAATTATCTATTTCAAATCATTTTGAGCTTTTGTTTTGTCATAAAAGAATTGTTTTTCACCATACAAGCCTAATTATAATAAAATAATACTAGTTTATTAATATTTCAAAAATTAATAAGTAGGAGATTATCTGTTTATTGAACTAGTTCAAATAATTATGACTATTTAAACAATTATATAATATATCATATATTGAAATTTAATATATTATAATTAATAAAAGGTCATAATTTATTACATTCATTAATAATATTTATTATATAATTATAGTAGTTTAAATTGTATTATTAATTGTAATAATATTATTATATTATAAATTATATAATAATTAAATATAACTAATATCAAATAATTAATAATTTTGTAATAATTTAAGTTAATGACCACCTCCGTCATGAAATCGGTGTCTCCCTGATCTCATGTCCTAGCCTCTGATTCCGCTTCCCTTACCCTCCGTCGTGACCGTCTCAACCGAGAATCATCGAAGGTCACTTATTTAAGCACCAAAAGCATTCACTTCATGGGAGGGTTTGAATTCGAGGTGCGTGAGGATGAAAAGATGGTGTTGTGTGGCTTGTTGCAAAGGATGGAAAGAGAGTGGAGCATGGATTGTTATATGGCAGCCACGACTATAAAGCTTGGGAATTCTGCATTTTTTCAGCCGAAGATGGGGGTTTTGGCACCAGGTATTGAAGTTTATATAATCAAAACTTCAACTTAATTAATTCACTTATTATTAATATTTACATAAAAGTAATAAATGTGTAATTAATTACTTATTTAATTATAATTATAATTATTAATTACATATTAAATAACTATTTAATTATAAAATTAGTAATTAAATATTACTAATATAAAAATTATAATATTAAAAATAAATTAATAATTAAATTAATATTAAAATTAAAATTCTTATAATAATTTAGTTAAATAAATAATAATTATTTAAAACAAACTTGTAAGATATGAAACAAGTATTTAAACTTATATTAATACTAAATTTATATATATATATAACTATAATTAATATAGATTGTTCATTATAAGTTTAAACTACAAATAATTACAATATTTAATTAATTTATTATAAACTATTAGTTTATTTGCAATTATTATGTAAAAAGATTATAATTATTAAATTATTAGTATGATTAATAATCTTAATTATAATTATTATTTAGATAAATTATATAATAACTTAATAATATTAATTATAACTAATATACATTATCAGTATAATATTTAAGTTCATAAAAATTTATATGAAATAAAATAATACTACTTTATTAATATTTCAAAAATTAATAAGCAAAAAATTAAAAACTAAAGCTGTTTTCCAAATCAATTCAATTAGTTATGACTATTTAAACAAATATTAATATCAAATCATAATGATTTTGTTTTGTAATAAAACAATTGTTTCTAATCATACAAGCTTATTCGGATAAAAATAATACTAATTTAATAGTATTTCAAAAATTAATAAGTGATTTAAAAAATAAATGTGTTTGCCAAATTAGTTCAAATAGTTAAGACTATTATAATAATTATATATTTCTATAATTATTACAATTTGTAATAATAATTAAATTATTAAATATTAAATTTATTTATTAAATAAATAAATTTAATATTCCATAATTTATATTATGTTAGTAAAGTTATAATTAAATATTAAAATATAAATATATTTTTAATTTGAAATTATAAATAAATAATTATAATATATTAATTATAATATATATCTATTATAAGATATATATTATAATATTAATAATTTATTAAATAATTAGAAGTATCAAAGAAGATACTATAATTTAATTTCTATATTATAAAATATTGAATAAATAATACTTAAGTTTATTAATTTATAAACTTTATTATAATATAATTATAATAAATATAATATTATAATGCTATTTATAATTATTATTCAAATTAATAATATAAAAAATATTTATTATATGAATAATTGTCTATTTCAAATCGTTATAACCTTTTGTTTTATCGTAAAACAAATGTTTTTATTCATATAAGTTTGTTTGAAAAAAAATAATATTAATTTATTAATATTTCAAAAATTAATAAGAGATTTAATAAATAAATCTATTTACCATACTAGTTCAATTAATTATAACAATTTGAACATTTATTTATTTCAAATCGTACTAAATTAATAATTTGTTAATAAATTTGAACTGTACCTTTTGTAATTTGAACTTATTAAAAGTTTTTAAATTGAGTTGTCATGCATTCAGTATATGGAACTTAATTTATTATAAGTATTAAATATTTATAATACTAATAAATTAAATGAAAAATAAAATTGATAAATATTATTATTTTAATTTAATAATGTTATAAAAGTATATTAATTAACAAATTAATAAACTACTATTTATCATAAGTAGAAATTATAACAAGAGCAATATAGTTATTATTTGTATAATAATATACTTGTTATACAAATATAATAATTTTAATTTTAATTTCAATTAAAATTAATATTGTAATTAATAATTAGTAGATAATAATTTTATTTCAAATGTTAATAAATTAGCATTTATTAATATAATATGTGAAATATTATTAGATATAAATTATAATTAAAATTTTAAAATAAGCTAATTACATTGTAGTCGTTATTTAAATAATGAATATTTTTAATACTATTTTTAAACATTGAAAAAATTATAATGATCCAAACCAATTATAATTATTATAATTATTGAGAATGCCATTAAAAATTTAATACTTATAATTAATATTAATTATTATAAATTATAATATTATATTATTATAATGTAATTTAAATAATAATATAAAACATTAATAATTAATATTTATAATTTAAATGAAATTTGAATTTTGATTTGTAAATTACCTAATTTATTAAAATATTAATAATTATATATTTTTATTATTATATTATAAATTATTTATTACCAAATTAAAGGAGGTGATTAATTTTAATTATTAATAATAATTTAATAATATAAACTTATTTATATAATTAATTATAATAATTTAATATAATATTATTAAATAAAATTATAAAATTAGTATATTAATTGATTAATTTAATATTAAAACTATTTTGATTATATTATTGATAATACTTTAATCAAAAGCAATAATGTTAGTTAGATTAGTAAATTAATTATAATATTAAGTTTATAAGTTTAATATAAGATTATATTAATACTAATAGTATTTATATTCATTAATTATATATATTAATAATTATTAAGATTATAATATATATAATTATATAATAATATAAGATTATTAAAATATAAATTATGATTATTTAATTTAGTTTACAATTATATATTAATTTTATATATTATTAAATATTTTAATAATATTAATTTAATAAATTAATTAGATTATAATTTCAAATAACTATAATTATAATATACTTATTTCAAAATTATTGCTTATTATAAGTGAAATACATTATAATATATTTATCATAAATAATTATTTATTAATATTAAACTATTTAAAATATCTATTATAATAAATTAAACAATTAAATATTATAATTTTGGACCTTATAAAGGGAAAAATAAATTATCGATCATTCTTAGCCTTTTACTGGCTTTCAAATGCCTGTTGTTGAAATCTATTCCAAGGTCTGGCTAACCTAAGTAAGAAGAAAAGAAGGAAATCAACCAAATTATATTAATATATTTAATATTTATAATTTATATTAATAAATTATAAAATATTTACACTTGTATAATTTATAAATTAATCAATATAGTTAATTATTATATTAACTATTTGAAAATATTTAAATTATTTAAAAAATGGATTATTAATTATTTAATTTTAAATAATTAATATAATTATTTATTCTAATTTGATTAATTATATTAAGTTAATTGTTCATACTACAATCTTTAATAATATAATATATGATTCATTAAAATTTTATAATGAATTTGATTAGTTAATATTAATTAGTAAATATTATTAGTACTAATAATTAATCTCAAACAATAATTTATAATATACAATAATATATATTAAATTATTAATTGTTTCAAACTGTTATAATTAAAATTTTATAATAAATTAAAATTTTACAATAATATTAACAATAATATGATTAATTAACAAATTATCAATATGTATTTATTGTTATTATTAAAAAATAAGATTAATTTAATAATAATAAATTTATATCATTTATATTTAATTAATGTTTATAAATTAATTGTTATTTATTAATTATTAAAATAAATAAATAAAACCATTAAATATAATATTTCTAAACAAAAGGTCATAATGATTTGAAATAGATAATTATTATAATAGTCTTAACTATTTGAACTAATTTGGCAAACACATTTATTTTTTAAATCACTTATTAATTTTTTAAATACTATTAAATTAGTATTATTTTTATCTGAATAAGCTTGTATGATTAGAAACAATTGTTTTATGACAAAACAAAGATCATTATGATTTGAGATTGATATTTGTTCAATTTGTCATAACTAATTGAATTGATTTGGAAAACAGCTTTAGTTTTTAAATCTCTTGCTTATTAATTTTTTGAAATATTAATAAAGTAGTATTATTTTATTTCAAAAAGTTTTTATGAACTTAAATATTATAATGATAATGTATATTAGTTATAATTAATATTATTAAGTTATTATATAATTTATCTAAATAATAATTATAATTAATATTATTATTCAAACTAATAATTTAATAATTATAATCTATTTACATAATAATTGCAAATAAACTAATAGTTTATAATAAATTAATTAAATGTTGTAATTATTTGTTATTTAAACTTATAATGAACAATCTATATTAATTATAATTATAATTATATATATAAATTTAGTATTAATATAAGTTTAATTACTTGTTTCATATCTTACAAGTTTGTTTTAAATAATAATTATTTATTTTAACTAAATTATTATAAGGATTTTAATTATAATATTAATTTAATTATTAATTTATTTTTAATATTATTAAATAATAAATTAATTTATTATTTTAATATGGTTTATATTAAATTGTTTATTAATCTAATAAATCTAATTAATATATTATCTTTAAAATATTATCTCTTACTTACAATTATAGATAATTATATAGTTAGAATATAATTGAATATTAAAGATAATATAAAATATTATATATTTTATTAATTAGATAATAAAAAGCCTATTTAAATATTATTTATTATTATTTTAAAACAAAAAGTTAATACTATATTCAATTATTATTTTTTTATTAATATTATCGTAATAATTAAATTATTAAAACTCTAATAGATCATTTTGAATATTTTAATATCAATTAGATAATTGTTTAAATAAGTTTATTCTTTAATTTATTAAATAGATAATACTGATGTAATTGATTAATTATTTTAATATAAGTTAAGTTTTATAATTGTTTTATAAAACTTATTTAAATTATCAAATAATTTAAATAAGTTTAAAATAATAAACATAAAATTACTAAAGCATTAGGCTTCGAGTGTTCCCCCTATAAACTGCTAAAACAAGTTAGCACACAATTAATCACTACAAAGCGCCAATAAAACTTTCAGAAATAATATCCAAATATCAAGATCATTCACATGTAATTCCATAAGTTCCTTAGAGCACCTAAAAATGTATCTAAAAGCAAATAAGTATGAAAGACAACGAAAAATTAAAATCGTGCAGTAATTGTGCGAATGGTTTTTACGCTCATAATTGTTCAAAAATAAAGTATGATGTTTTAAGCTCCAAAATCCTTTATAACTTACACTTAACATTGTGAAAAATTAAAACCAATGCAAGTTTTACCATTTTTCTTTGTTCGAGTACATTTAAAACATTGGATTCATGACATTAAAATTCATTTTCATTTAAAAACTTGCCAAAACAATGCTTTTATATTTTAAAGCTCGACTCCGGTGAAAATCATTTTCAAAGCAAAACATAAAATTTCAAAAGAATTAAGCTTCGACTACTCCCCCTATAAACTGCTAAAACAAGTTAGCACACAATTTATAACATCAAGTGCCCATAACTTCACAAATAATATCCAAATATCTAGATCACTCATATGTAATCTCATATGTTCCTTATAGCACCTAAAAATGTATCTAAAAGCAAATAAGTATGAAACACAAAGAAAAATTAAAATTGTGCAAAATTTGTGCAAGTAGTTTTTATGCCAGAATTGTTCAAAAACAAAGTCTAATGTTTTAAGCTCCAAAATCCTTTATAGCTTACACTGTGAAAAATTAAAACTAACAAAAGTTTACTAGGTTTCTTTGTTTTAGCACATTTAAAAACATTTGATTCAAGATATTCAAATTCATTTCTGCTTTAAAAACCTGCTAAAATAATACTTTCATACTTTAAAACTTGACTCCAATGAAAATCATTTCCAAAGCAAAACATAAAATTACTAAAGCATTAGGCTTCGAGTGGTCCCCCTATAAACTGGTAAAACAAGTTAGCACACAATTAATCACTACAAAGCACCAATAAAAACTTCACAAAAAAAAATCCAAATATCAAGATCATTCATATGTAATTTCACAAGTTCCTTAGAGCACCTAAAAATATATTTAAAAGCAACAAAGTATGAAAATAATAAAAAATTAAAATCATGCAAAAATGGTTTTTATGTCACCATTTGAAATTGTACGAATGGTTGTTATGCCCAAAATTGTTCAAAAATAAAGTCTATTGTTTTAAGCTCCAAAAACCTTTATAACTTACACTTAAAACTGTGAAAAATTAAAACAAACGCAAGTTTTACTATGTTTCTTTGTTCGCGCACGTTTAAAACATTGGATTTGAAGATATTCAAATTCTTTTTACATTTAAAAACCTGCTAAAACAATGCTTTCATACTTTGAAGCTCGACTCCGGTGAAAATCATTTTCAAAGTAAAACATAAAATTTCAAAAGTATTACGCTTCAACTGTTATCCCTATAAACTGTTAAAACAAGTTAGCACATAATTTATAACATCAAGCGCCAATGACAACTTCACAAATAATATACAAATATCTATATCTTTCATATGTAATCCCATAAGTTCCTTAGAGCACTTAAAAATGAATCTAAAAGTAAATAAGTATGAAACACACTGAAAAATTAAAATCGTGCAAAAATTGTGCGAGTGGTTTTTATGCCAGATTGTTCAAAAACGTTTGATGTTTTAAGCTCCAAAATCCTTTACAACTTACACTTAACACTGTGAAAAATTAAAACAAACGCAAGTTTTACTATGTTTCTTTATTCGAGCACGTTTAAAACATTGGATTTGAAGATATTCAAATTCATTTCCATTTAAAAACCTGCTAAAACAATGCTTTCATATTTTAAAGCTTGACTCTAGTAAAAATAATTTTCAAAACAAAACATAAAATTTAAAAAATATTACACTTCGACTGCTACCCCTATAAATTGTTAAAACAAGTTAGCACAAAATTTATAACATCAAGCGCTAATAACAACTTCACAAATATATATTAATGATTATTTAAATTAAAATAATTTAATTACATATAATTAAATATTAAATATTTGATTATAATAATTTAATTTAATAACAATTAGTTATAATTCAAGTATTTTTAATTGTTATAATTTAATAACAATTAGTTTTTCATAAAATAATTTAATTTATAATAAATTTATAATTTATTTATAATTATAATAAATTTATAAGATTTAATAATCAAATTATTAAATTTAGTGTTAATTAGATTATATATTTTATTCTAAATAATTTTGCATGAACAGGAATAATTATTTTACGACAAAACAAAATATCATTAATATTATATAATAATTATTATATCTAGATTATATATAAATTATTGTTTATTATAAATTATAATAATAATTTATAGAATTAATAGAATTGAATAATAATTATTTAATATGTAATTAGTTTATAATATAATTTAATATAGAATTATAATTGTTTCAAGAATTAATAACAAAATGATTATATTATAATTCTTAATTTCATATTAAATTTACGAAATAATATTAAATAATTTATTAAATTTACTCCATTTAAGCTTGTATTAGCTGAAACAATTGTCTTATGAAATAATTATTTATTTCAAATTGTTATAAATTCATAAATTATTACAAACTAGTAATATTTGTTAAGCATTTAAGGATATATTAATTATTCAAATAACTATTGTTATTTAATTATTATTATAATTATTATAATATTATTTGAATATTATATTAATTTTATAATTAAAAATTAGAAATAGATAATAATATTATCTAATATAATATAATTTTTTTAATTATATTATACTTAAATTATTATTAAATCATATTATTATTTAAATTAATTTAAATAAAGATTAAAATTATTATTAAATAAGTTATTTATTAACAAATATTGCTACTCATAAAATATTAATCAAACTATTTAATTAAACTACTAATTAATAATATTATTATTAAGTTATAATAATCTCTATTTTAAAATTAGTTTTAAACATATTTAAAAAATTTATTATATAGTATTATTATATAATTTAGTATTTTATCAAATAGTTATATTAATGTATATATATTAAATAAATATATTATGTTAATAATAAATTTTTTGCTTAACTTATATGCTCGATAGTGGGTTAGGATTTTTATAATGCTTGTAAAACTCTTATTATATCAATGGCAATTGGATCAAAGTTATTAGGTGTGAATTTGGTTGCTTTATGTTATTAGCTGTGCAAATGTGATAATTAATTTAATTAAAATTATAATACTAAAAATATTTTAATACTAAATCTTGTTTAGTATTAATTATATAATTAAATTAAATTATAAATATTAAATATCCTAAATGTTCCAAAAATTATTAATAGTCATAGGAAAATTTGATAATTATACAAATATAATTATTTGTATTAATATTTATAATTTAAATATTATTACTAAAATTAGCAATTTCAAATAATTGTACTAATTTAGTATTAATTATTTAAAGAAAATAATATATCTTTAACAATATGTTAAATAAATTGTTATTAATTATTTAATATAATAGAATATTAATTAATTAATATTATTAATTATCTAAATATTAGTTTGTAAATTATACATAACTATTATTCAATTGTTTAATAAAATTATTATTATTATATAATTAAATTATATAATATTAATATATTATAATAAATATTTAATTTAAATATTTAATATATAATAATATTATATAATTAAATATATTATAATGATAAACATTTACTTATTAATTATTATAATTTAACTATTATATTTAATTTATTATGGTAATAATTAAATTATTAAAACTGTAATAGATAATTTTCAATATTTTAATATTAATTAGATAATTGTTTAAATAAGTTTATTATTTAATTTATTAAATAGATAATACTGATGTAATTGATTAATTATTTTAATATAAGTTAAGTTTTATAATTGTTTTATAAAACTTATTTAAATTATCAAATAATTTAAATAAGTTTAAAATAATAAACTTATTAAAATTAATAAGTTGAACAAACAACTATTTGAATATTATTCTAATTTAAGTTTAAATAGTTAAGACTATAGGGAATATAATTATTTTTTAAATTAATAATTATTTAAATAATAAGATTTAATAATTTAAACTATTTAAACTTGTTTGGTAAATATACTTATTATTTAAATCTCCAACTATTTTCAAAATATTCAATTTATAAGATA
Organism: Durio zibethinus; assembly: GCF_047325235.1. Classification (NCBI taxonomy): domain Eukaryota; kingdom Viridiplantae; phylum Streptophyta; class Magnoliopsida; order Malvales; family Malvaceae; genus Durio; species Durio zibethinus. Next base: position 9,458,713 of record NC_143183.1, on the reverse strand, counting down.
AGGGTCATAATTTATTGACATTCAAAAAATTAATAAGCATGAGATTTGAAAAAGTAAATCTATTTACCGAACAAGTTCAAATAGTTATTACTATTTCAACAATTATCTATTTAAAATCATTACTAATAATAATATCAATATTAGGTATAATTATTCACATAAATTACAATTGTTATTAAATAACAAACTCTTTATTATTATTTTGATTGAATTATATTAATAAGTTTAAATATTATTGACTTTTAGGTATTTGTTAAATAAATAATTATTATTTAAAACAAACTTGTAAGATATGAAACAAGTATTTGATGACTAAACAAAAGGTAATAAATTGGTATTATTATTTAATTCTTAATTAAATTTTAAATTTTAAATTTAATTATCAATTTATTTAATTAAATAGAAAATTAATAATTAGCAATTAATACTTTAAAGACTTAAATTATAAATATAAATATTTAATTGTTATTATTTTAATCTATTATTTTAATTTTCTATTTAATAAAAATAACATATATTAATAGAAATATATTTGTAATATGACATGTATAATTGAATAAATTATATTAAATTATTTTATTTCTTTTGTTTAAATTATACGATATATATTATAAATATTTATTAACAATCATTATAACATTATAATAAAATAAAATAGAAATATATACGTAAAATTAAAAGTTATTAATTAATAATAATAATTATTAATACAAATAAATCTAATTATTATGTTATAATTAATAATAATTAAGATAATAATATGGTTATCTCAAATACTGAATTTAATTTTTATTAATATTAAACTTAAATAATAATTACTAAATTATCAAGGATAAATTAGTTTAATTTATATTTAAATTAATTCATAAATATAATAAGTATTTAAATCTTATTTAATTAAATATTTTTAATCATTATTATTAAATATATTTTTACTAGTTATACTTAATACTATAATATATATTAATTTTAAATATTAAATTTAATTTATTTATATAATTAAAATTAATTAAAACTAAAATTATTGTTTAAATTTTAACTGTATAAATTATAACTGAATAATATTTATAGTTAATAATTTAATAAATTATATATTTAAATCATAAGAATTATTATTTATATATAATTAAGTAAAAATATACATAGTAAGAATTTATGTTAATAAATTAATAATTAATATCCAAATACTAAGATCATTCTTATGTAATCCCACAAGTTCCTTAGAGCACTTAAAAATTTATTTAAAAGCAAATAAGTATGAAATACAATAAAAAAATTAAAATCGTGCAAAATTGGTTTTTATGTCACAATTTGAAATTGTGCGAATGGGTTTTATGCCAAGAATTGTTCAAAAACTAAGTCTGATGTTTTAAGCTGTAAAATCATTTATAACTTACACTTAACACTATGAAAAATTAAAACAAATGCAAGCTTTACCATGTTTCTTTTTTTAAACAAGTTTAAGACATTGGATTCAAGATAATCAAATTCATTTCCATTTAAAAACTTGCTAAAACAATGCTTTAGTATTTTAAAGCTCGACTCCAGTGAAAATCATTTTTAAAGCAAAACATAAAATTTCAAAAGCATTAGGCTTCGAGTGCTCTCCTGATAAAACTGCTAAAACAAGTTATCACACAATTAATCACATTGAGCGCCAATAAAACTTTCAGAAATAATATCCAAATATCAAGATCATTCACATGTAATTCCATAAGTTCCTTAGAGCACCTAAAAATGTATCTAAAAGCAAATAAGTATGAAAGACAACGAAAAATTAAAATCGTGCAGTAATTGTGCGAATGGTTTTTACGCTCATAATTGTTCAAAAATAAAGTATGATGTTTTAAGCTCCAAAATCCTTTATAACTTACACTTAACATTGTGAAAAATTAAAACCAATGCAAGTTTTACCATTTTTCTTTGTTCGAGTACATTTAAAACATTGGGTTCATGACATTAAAATTCATTTTCATTTAAAAACTTGCCAAAACAATGCTTTTATATTTTAAAGCTCGACTCCGGTGAAAATCATTTTCAAAGCAAAACATAAAATTTCAAAAGAATTAAGCTTCGACTACTCCCCCTATAAACTGCTAAAACAAGTTAGCACACAATTTATAACATCAAGTGCCCATAACTTCACAAATAATGTCCAAATATCTAGATCACTCATATGTAATCCCATATGTTCCTTATAGCACCTAAAAATGTATCTAAAAGCAAATAAGTATGAAACACAAAGAAAAATTAAAATTGTGCAAAATTTGTGCAAGTAGTTTTTATGCCAGAATTGTTCAAAAACAAAGTCTAATGTTTTAAGCTCCAAAATCCTTTATAGCTTACACTGTGAAAAATTAAAACTAACAAAAGTTTACTAGGTTTCTTTGTTTTAGCACATTTAAAAACATTTGATTCAAGATATTCAAATTCATTTCTGCTTTAAAAACCTGCTAAAATAATACTTTCATACTTTAAAACTTGACTCCAATGAAAATCATTTCCAAAGCAAAACATAAAATTACTAAAGCATTAGGCTTCGAGTGGTCCCCCTATAAACTGGTAAAACAAGTTAGCACACAATTAATCACTACAAAGCACCAATAAAAACTTCACAAAAAAAAATCCAAATATCAAGATCATTCATATGTAATTTCACAAGTTCCTTAGAGCACCTAAAAATATATTTAAAAGCAACAAAGTATGAAAATAATAAAAAATTAAAATCATGCAAAAATGGTTTTTATGTCACCATTTGAAATTGTACGAATGGTTGTTATGCCCAAAATTGTTCAAAAATAAAGTCTATTGTTTTAAGCTCCAAAAACCTTTATAACTTACACTTAAAACTGTGAAAAATTAAAACAAACGCAAGTTTTACTATGTTTCTTTGTTCGCGCACGTTTAAAACATTGGATTTGAAGATATTCAAATTCTTTTTACATTTAAAAACCTGCTAAAACAATGCTTTCATACTTTAAAGCTCGACTCCGGTGAAAATCATTTTCAAAGTAAGACATAAAATTTCAAAAGTATTACGCTTCAACTGTTATCCCTATAAACTGTTAAAACAAGTTAGCACATAATTTATAACATCAAGCGCCAATGACAACTTCACAAATAATATACAAATATCTATATCTTTCATATGTAATCCCATAAGTTCCTTAGAGCACTTAAAAATGAATCTAAAAGTAAATAAGTATGAAACACACTGAAAAATTAAAATCGTGCAAAAATTGTGCGAGTGGTTTTTATGCCAGATTGTTCAAAAACGTTTGGTGTTTTATGCTCCAAAATCCTTTACAACTTACACTTAACACTGTGAAAAATTAAAACAAACGCAAGTTTTACTATGTTTCTTTATTCGAGCACGTTTAAAACATTGGATTTGAAGATATTCAAATTCATTTCCATTTAAAAACCTGCTAAAACAATGCTTTCATATTTTAAAGCTTGACTCTAGTAAAAATAATTTTCAAAACAAAACATAAAATTTAAAAAATATTACACTTCGACTGCTACCCCTATAAATTGTTAAAACAAGTTAGCACAAAATTTATAACATCAAGCGCTAATAACAACTTCACAAATATATATTAATGATTATTTAAATTAAAATAATTTAATTACATATAATTAAATATTAAATATTTGATTATAATAATTTAATTTAATAACAATTAGTTATAATTCAAGTATTTTTAATTGTTATAATTTAATAACAATTAGTTTTTCATAAAATAATTTAATTTATAATAAATTTATAATTTATTTATAATTATAATAAATTTATAAGATTTAATAATCAAATTATTAAATTTAGTGTTAATTAGATTATATATTTTATTCTAAATAATTTTGCATGAACAGGAATAATTATTTTACGACAAAACAAAATATCATTAATATTATATAATAATTATTATATCTAGATTATATATAAATTATTGTTTATTATAAATTATAATAATAATTTATAGAATTAATAGAATTGAATAATAATTATTTAATATGTAATTAGTTTATAATATAATTTAATATAGAATTATAATTGTTTCAAGAATTAATAACAAAATGATTATATTATAATTCTTAATTTCATATTAAATTTACGAAATAATATTAAATAATTTATTAAATTTACTCCATTTAAGCTTGTATTAGCTGAAACAATTGTCTTATGAAATAATTATTTATTTCAAATTGTTATAAATTCATAAATTATTACAAACTAGTAATATTTGTTAAGCATTTAAGGATATATTAATTATTCAAATAACTATTGTTATTTAATTATTATTATAATTATTATAATATTATTTGAATATTATATTAATTTTATAATTAAAAATTAGAAATAGATAATAATATTATCTAATATAATATAATTTTTTTAATTATATTATACTTAAATTATTATTAAATCATATTATTATTTAAATTAATTTAAATAAAGATTAAAATTATTATTAAATAAGTTATTTATTAACAAATATTGCTACTCATAAAATATTAATCAAACTATTTAATTAAACTACTAATTAATAATATTATTATTAAGTTATAATAATCTCTATTTTAAAATTAGTTTTAAATATATTTAAAAAATTTATTATATAGTATTATTATATAATTTAGTATTTTATCAAATAATTATATTAATGTATATATATTAAATAAATATATTATGTTAATAATAAATTTTTTGCTTAACTTATATGCTCGATAGTGGGTTAGGATTTTTATAATGCTTGTAAAACTCTTATTATATCAATGGCAATTGGATCAAAGTTATTAGGTGTGAATTTGGTTGCTTTATGTTATTAGCTGTGCAAATGTGATAATTAATTTAATTAAAATTATAATACTAAAAATATTTTAATTCTAAATCTTGTTTAGTATTAATTATATAATTAAATTAAATTATAAATATTAAATATCCTAAATGTTCCAAAAATTATTAATAGTCATAGGAAAATTTGATAATTATACAAATATAATTATTTGTATTAATATTTATAATTTAAATATTATTACTAAAATTAGCAATTTCAAATAATTGTACTAATTTAGTATTAATTATTTAAAGAAAATAATATATCTTTAACAATATATTAAATAAATTATTATTAATTATTTAATATAATAGAATATTAATTAATTAATATTATTAATTATCTAAATATTAGTTTGTAAATTATACATAACTATTATTCAATTGTTTAATAAAATTATTATTATTATATAATTAAATTATATAATATTAATATATTATAATAAATATTTAATTTAAATATTTAATATATAATAATATTATATAATTAAATATATTATAATGATAAACATTTACTTATTAATTATTATAATTTAACTATTATATTTAATTTATTATGGTAATAATTAAATTATTAAAACTGTAATAGATAATTTTCAATATTTTAATATTAATTAGATAATTGTTTAAATAAGTTTATTATTTAATTTATTAAATAGATAATACTGATGTAATTGATTAATTATTTTAATATAAGTTAAGTTTTATAATTGTTTTATAAAACTTATTTAAATTATCAAATAATTTAAATAAGTTTAAAATAATAAACTTATTAAAATTAATAAGTTGAACAAACAACTATTTGAATATTATTCTAATTTAAGTTTAAATAGTTAAGACTATAGGGAATATAATTATTTTTTAAATTAATAATTATTTAAATAATAAGATTTAATAATTTAAACTATTTAAACTTGTTTGGTAAATATACTTATTATTTAAATCTCCAACTATTTTCAAAATATTCAATTTATAAGATAAGGGTCATAATTTATTGACATTCAAAAAATTAATAAGCATGAGATTTGAAAAAGTAAATCTATTTACCGAACAAGTTCAAATAGTTATTACTATTTCAACAATTATCTATTTAAAATCATTACTAATAATAATATCAATATTAGGTATAATTATTCACATAAATTACAATTGTTATTAAATAACAAACTCTTTATTATTATTTTGATTGAATTATATTAATAAGTTTAAATATTATTGACTTTTAGGTATTTGTTAAATAAATAATTATTATTTAAAACAAACTTGTAAGATATGAAACAAGTATTTGATGACTAAACAAAAGGTAATAAATTGGTATTATTATTTAATTCTTAATTAAATTTTAAATTTTAAATTTAATTATCAATTTATTTAATTAAATAGAAAATTAATAATTAGCAATTAATACTTTAAAGACTTAAATTATAAATATAAATATTTAATTGTTATTATTTTAATCTATTATTTTAATTTTCTATTTAATAAAAATAACATATATTAATAGAAATATATTTGTAATATGACATGTATAATTGAATAAATTATATTAAATTATTTTATTTCTTTTGTTTAAATTATACGATATATATTATAAATATTTATTAACAATCATTATAACATTATAATAAAATAAAATAGAAATATATACGTAAAATTAAAAGTTATTAATTAATAATAATAATTATTAATACAAATAAATCTAATTATTATGTTATAATTAATAATAATTAAGATAATAATATGGTTATCTCAAATACTGAATTTAATTTTTATTAATATTAAACTTAAATAATAATTACTAAATTATCAAGGATAAATTAGTTTAATTTATATTTAAATTAATTCATAAATATAATAAGTATTTAAATCTTATTTAATTAAATATTTTTAATCATTATTATTAAATATATTTTTACTAGTTATACTTAATACTATAATATATATTAATTTTAAATATTAAATTTAATTTATTTATATAATTAAAATTAATTAAAACTAAAATTATTGTTTAAATTTTAACTGTATAAATTATAACTGAATAATATTTATAGTTAATAATTTAATAAATTATATATTTAAATCATAAGAATTATTATTTATATATAATTAAGTAAAAATATACATAGTAAGAATTTATGTTAATAAATTAATAATTAATATCCAAATACTAAGATCATTCTTATGTAATCCCACAAGTTCCTTAGAGCACTTAAAAATTTATTTAAAAGCAAATAAGTATGAAATACAATAAAAAAATTAAAATCGTGCAAAATTGGTTTTTATGTCACAATTTGAAATTGTGCGAATGGGTTTTATGCCAAGAATTGTTCAAAAACTAAGTCTGATGTTTTAAGCTGTAAAATCATTTATAACTTACACTTAACACTATGAAAAATTAAAACAAATGCAAGCTTTACCATGTTTCTTTTTTTAAACAAGTTTAAGACATTGGATTCAAGATAATCAAATTCATTTCCATTTAAAAACTTGCTAAAACAATGCTTTAGTATTTTAAAGCTCGACTCCAGTGAAAATCATTTTTAAAGCAAAACATAAAATTTCAAAAGCATTAGGCTTCGAGTGCTCTCCTGATAAAACTGCTAAAACAAGTTATCACACAATTAATCACATTGAGCGCCAATAAAACTTTCAGAAATAATATCCAAATATCAAGATCATTCACATGTAATTCCATAAGTTCCTTAGAGCACCTAAAAATGTATCTAAAAGCAAATAAGTATGAAAGACAACGAAAAATTAAAATCGTGCAGTAATTGTGCGAATGGTTTTTACGCTCATAATTGTTCAAAAATAAAGTATGATGTTTTAAGCTCCAAAATCCTTTATAACTTACACTTAACATTGTGAAAAATTAAAACCAATGCAAGTTTTACCATTTTTCTTTGTTCGAGTACATTTAAAACATTGGGTTCATGACATTAAAATTCATTTTCATTTAAAAACTTGCCAAAACAATGCTTTTATATTTTAAAGCTCGACTCCGGTGAAAATCATTTTCAAAGCAAAACATAAAATTTCAAAAGAATTAAGCTTCGACTACTCCCCCTATAAACTGCTAAAACAAGTTAGCACACAATTTATAACATCAAGTGCCCATAACTTCACAAATAATGTCCAAATATCTAGATCACTCATATGTAATCCCATATGTTCCTTATAGCACCTAAAAATGTATCTAAAAGCAAATAAGTATGAAACACAAAGAAAAATTAAAATTGTGCAAAATTTGTGCAAGTAGTTTTTATGCCAGAATTGTTCAAAAACAAAGTCTAATGTTTTAAGCTCCAAAATCCTTTATAGCTTACACTGTGAAAAATTAAAACTAACAAAAGTTTACTAGGTTTCTTTGTTTTAGCACATTTAAAAACATTTGATTCAAGATATTCAAATTCATTTCTGCTTTAAAAACCTGCTAAAATAATACTTTCATACTTTAAAACTTGACTCCAATGAAAATCATTTCCAAAGCAAAACATAAAATTACTAAAGCATTAGGCTTCGAGTGGTCCCCCTATAAACTGGTAAAACAAGTTAGCACACAATTAATCACTACAAAGCACCAATAAAAACTTCACAAAAAAAAATCCAAATATCAAGATCATTCATATGTAATTTCACAAGTTCCTTAGAGCACCTAAAAATATATTTAAAAGCAACAAAGTATGAAAATAATAAAAAATTAAAATCATGCAAAAATGGTTTTTATGTCACCATTTGAAATTGTACGAATGGTTGTTATGCCCAAAATTGTTCAAAAATAAAGTCTATTGTTTTAAGCTCCAAAAACCTTTATAACTTACACTTAAAACTGTGAAAAATTAAAACAAACGCAAGTTTTACTATGTTTCTTTGTTCGCGCACGTTTAAAACATTGGATTTGAAGATATTCAAATTCTTTTTACATTTAAAAACCTGCTAAAACAATGCTTTCATACTTTAAAGCTCGACTCCGGTGAAAATCATTTTCAAAGTAAGACATAAAATTTCAAAAGTATTACGCTTCAACTGTTATCCCTATAAACTGTTAAAACAAGTTAGCACATAATTTATAACATCAAGCGCCAATGACAACTTCACAAATAATATACAAATATCTATATCTTTCATATGTAATCCCATAAGTTCCTTAGAGCACTTAAAAATGAATCTAAAAGTAAATAAGTATGAAACACACTGAAAAATTAAAATCGTGCAAAAATTGTGCGAGTGGTTTTTATGCCAGATTGTTCAAAAACGTTTGGTGTTTTATGCTCCAAAATCCTTTACAACTTACACTTAACACTGTGAAAAATTAAAACAAACGCAAGTTTTACTATGTTTCTTTATTCGAGCACGTTTAAAACATTGGATTTGAAGATATTCAAATTCATTTCCATTTAAAAACCTGCTAAAACAATGCTTTCATATTTTAAAGCTTGACTCTAGTAAAAATAATTTTCAAAACAAAACATAAAATTTAAAAAATATTACACTTCGACTGCTACCCCTATAAATTGTTAAAACAAGTTAGCACAAAATTTATAACATCAAGCGCTAATAACAACTTCACAAATATATATTAATGATTATTTAAATTAAAATAATTTAATTACATATAATTAAATATTAAATATTTGATTATAATAATTTAATTTAATAACAATTAGTTATAATTCAAGTATTTTTAATTGTTATAATTTAATAACAATTAGTTTTTCATAAAATAATTTAATTTATAATAAATTTATAATTTATTTATAATTATAATAAATTTATAAGATTTAATAATCAAATTATTAAATTTAGTGTTAATTAGATTATATATTTTATTCTAAATAATTTTGCATGAACAGGAATAATTATTTTACGACAAAACAAAATATCATTAATATTATATAATAATTATTATATCTAGATTATATATAAATTATTGTTTATTATAAATTATAATAATAATTTATAGAATTAATAGAATTGAATAATAATTATTTAATATGTAATTAGTTTATAATATAATTTAATATAGAATTATAATTGTTTCAAGAATTAATAACAAAATGATTATATTATAATTCTTAATTTCATATTAAATTTACGAAATAATATTAAATAATTTATTAAATTTACTCCATTTAAGCTTGTATTAGCTGAAACAATTGTCTTATGAAATAATTATTTATTTCAAATTGTTATAAATTCATAAATTATTACAAACTAGTAATATTTGTTAAGCATTTAAGGATATATTAATTATTCAAATAACTATTGTTATTTAATTATTATTATAATTATTATAATATTATTTGAATATTATATTAATTTTATAATTAAAAATTAGAAATAGATAATAATATTATCTAATATAATATAATTTTTTTAATTATATTATACTTAAATTATTATTAAATCATATTATTATTTAAATTAATTTAAATAAAGATTAAAATTATTATTAAATAAGTTATTTATTAACAAATATTGCTACTCATAAAATATTAATCAAACTATTTAATTAAACTACTAATTAATAATATTATTATTAAGTTATAATAATCTCTATTTTAAAATTAGTTTTAAATATATTTAAAAAATTTATTATATAGTATTATTATATAATTTAGTATTTTATCAAATAATTATATTAATGTATATATATTAAATAAATATATTATGTTAATAATAAATTTTTTGCTTAACTTATATGCTCGATAGTGGGTTAGGATTTTTATAATGCTTGTAAAACTCTTATTATATCAATGGCAATTGGATCAAAGTTATTAGGTGTGAATTTGGTTGCTTTATGTTATTAGCTGTGCAAATGTGATAATTAATTTAATTAAAATTATAATACTAAAAATATTTTAATTCTAAATCTTGTTTAGTATTAATTATATAATTAAATTAAATTATAAATATTAAATATCCTAAATGTTCCAAAAATTATTAATAGTCATAGGAAAATTTGATAATTATACAAATATAATTATTTGTATTAATATTTATAATTTAAATATTATTACTAAAATTAGCAATTTCAAATAATTGTACTAATTTAGTATTAATTATTTAAAGAAAATAATATATCTTTAACAATATATTAAATAAATTATTATTAATTATTTAATATAATAGAATATTAATTAATTAATATTATTAATTATCTAAATATTAGTTTGTAAATTATACATAACTATTATTCAATTGTTTAATAAAATTATTATTATTATATAATTAAATTATATAATATTAATATATTATAATAAATATTTAATTTAAATATTTAATATATAATAATATTATATAATTAAATATATTATAATGATAAACATTTACTTATTAATTATTATAATTTAACTATTATATTTAATTTATTATGGTAATAATTAAATTATTAAAACTGTAATAGATAATTTTCAATATTTTAATATTAATTAGATAATTGTTTAAATAAGTTTATTATTTAATTTATTAAATAGATAATACTGATGTAATTGATTAATTATTTTAATATAAGTTAAGTTTTATAATTGTTTTATAAAACTTATTTAAATTATCAAATAATTTAAATAAGTTTAAAATAATAAACTTATTAAAATTAATAAGTTGAACAAACAACTATTTGAATATTATTCTAATTTAAGTTTAAATAGTTAAGACTATAGGGAATATAATTATTTTTTAAATTAATAATTATTTAAATAATAAGATTTAATAATTTAAACTATTTAAACTTGTTTGGTAAATATACTTATTATTTAAATCTCCAACTATTTTCAAAATATTCAATTTATAAGATAAGGGTCATAATTTATTGACATTCAAAAAATTAATAAGCATGAGATTTGAAAAAGTAAATCTATTTACCGAACAAGTTCAAATAGTTATTACTATTTCAACAATTATCTATTTAAAATCATTACTAATAATAATATCAATATTAGGTATAATTATTCACATAAATTACAATTGTTATTAAATAACAAACTCTTTATTATTATTTTGATTGAATTATATTAATAAGTTTAAATATTATTGACTTTTAGGTATTTGTTAAATAAATAATTATTATTTAAAACAAACTTGTAAGATATGAAACAAGTATTTGATGACTAAACAAAAGGTAATAAATTGGTATTATTATTTAATTCTTAATTAAATTTTAAATTTTAAATTTAATTATCAATTTATTTAATTAAATAGAAAATTAATAATTAGCAATTAATACTTTAAAGACTTAAATTATAAATATAAATATTTAATTGTTATTATTTTAATCTATTATTTTAATTTTCTATTTAATAAAAATAACATATATTAATAGAAATATATTTGTAATATGACATGTATAATTGAATAAATTATATTAAATTATTTTATTTCTTTTGTTTAAATTATACGATATATATTATAAATATTTATTAACAATCATTATAACATTATAATAAAATAAAATAGAAATATATACGTAAAATTAAAAGTTATTAATTAATAATAATAATTATTAATACAAATAAATCTAATTATTATGTTATAATTAATAATAATTAAGATAATAATATGGTTATCTCAAATACTGAATTTAATTTTTATTAATATTAAACTTAAATAATAATTACTAAATTATCAAGGATAAATTAGTTTAATTTATATTTAAATTAATTCATAAATATAATAAGTATTTAAATCTTATTTAATTAAATATTTTTAATCATTATTATTAAATATATTTTTACTAGTTATACTTAATACTATAATATATATTAATTTTAAATATTAAATTTAATTTATTTATATAATTAAAATTAATTAAAACTAAAATTATTGTTTAAATTTTAACTGTATAAATTATAACTGAATAATATTTATAGTTAATAATTTAATAAATTATATATTTAAATCATAAGAATTATTATTTATATATAATTAAGTAAAAATATACATAGTAAGAATTTATGTTAATAAATTAATAATTAATATCCAAATACTAAGATCATTCTTATGTAATCCCACAAGTTCCTTAGAGCACTTAAAAATTTATTTAAAAGCAAATAAGTATGAAATACAATAAAAAAATTAAAATCGTGCAAAATTGGTTTTTATGTCACAATTTGAAATTGTGCGAATGGGTTTTATGCCAAGAATTGTTCAAAAACTAAGTCTGATGTTTTAAGCTGTAAAATCATTTATAACTTACACTTAACACTATGAAAAATTAAAACAAATGCAAGCTTTACCATGTTTCTTTTTTTAAACAAGTTTAAGACATTGGATTCAAGATAATCAAATTCATTTCCATTTAAAAACTTGCTAAAACAATGCTTTAGTATTTTAAAGCTCGACTCCAGTGAAAATCATTTTTAAAGCAAAACATAAAATTTCAAAAGCATTAGGCTTCGAGTGCTCTCCTGATAAAACTGCTAAAACAAGTTATCACACAATTAATCACATTGAGCGCCAATAAAACTTTCAGAAATAATATCCAAATATCAAGATCATTCACATGTAATTCCATAAGTTCCTTAGAGCACCTAAAAATGTATCTAAAAGCAAATAAGTATGAAAGACAACGAAAAATTAAAATCGTGCAGTAATTGTGCGAATGGTTTTTACGCTCATAATTGTTCAAAAATAAAGTATGATGTTTTAAGCTCCAAAATCCTTTATAACTTACACTTAACATTGTGAAAAATTAAAACCAATGCAAGTTTTACCATTTTTCTTTGTTCGAGTACATTTAAAACATTGGGTTCATGACATTAAAATTCATTTTCATTTAAAAACTTGCCAAAACAATGCTTTTATATTTTAAAGCTCGACTCCGGTGAAAATCATTTTCAAAGCAAAACATAAAATTTCAAAAGAATTAAGCTTCGACTACTCCCCCTATAAACTGCTAAAACAAGTTAGCACACAATTTATAACATCAAGTGCCCATAACTTCACAAATAATGTCCAAATATCTAGATCACTCATATGTAATCCCATATGTTCCTTATAGCACCTAAAAATGTATCTAAAAGCAAATAAGTATGAAACACAAAGAAAAATTAAAATTGTGCAAAATTTGTGCAAGTAGTTTTTATGCCAGAATTGTTCAAAAACAAAGTCTAATGTTTTAAGCTCCAAAATCCTTTATAGCTTACACTGTGAAAAATTAAAACTAACAAAAGTTTACTAGGTTTCTTTGTTTTAGCACATTTAAAAACATTTGATTCAAGATATTCAAATTCATTTCTGCTTTAAAAACCTGCTAAAATAATACTTTCATACTTTAAAACTTGACTCCAATGAAAATCATTTCCAAAGCAAAACATAAAATTACTAAAGCATTAGGCTTCGAGTGGTCCCCCTATAAACTGGTAAAACAAGTTAGCACACAATTAATCACTACAAAGCACCAATAAAAACTTCACAAAAAAAAATCCAAATATCAAGATCATTCATATGTAATTTCACAAGTTCCTTAGAGCACCTAAAAATATATTTAAAAGCAACAAAGTATGAAAATAATAAAAAATTAAAATCATGCAAAAATGGTTTTTATGTCACCATTTGAAATTGTACGAATGGTTGTTATGCCCAAAATTGTTCAAAAATAAAGTCTATTGTTTTAAGCTCCAAAAACCTTTATAACTTACACTTAAAACTGTGAAAAATTAAAACAAACGCAAGTTTTACTATGTTTCTTTGTTCGCGCACGTTTAAAACATTGGATTTGAAGATATTCAAATTCTTTTTACATTTAAAAACCTGCTAAAACAATGCTTTCATACTTTAAAGCTCGACTCCGGTGAAAATCATTTTCAAAGTAAGACATAAAATTTCAAAAGTATTACGCTTCAACTGTTATCCCTATAAACTGTTAAAACAAGTTAGCACATAATTTATAACATCAAGCGCCAATGACAACTTCACAAATAATATACAAATATCTATATCTTTCATATGTAATCCCATAAGTTCCTTAGAGCACTTAAAAATGAATCTAAAAGTAAATAAGTATGAAACACACTGAAAAATTAAAATCGTGCAAAAATTGTGCGAGTGGTTTTTATGCCAGATTGTTCAAAAACGTTTGGTGTTTTATGCTCCAAAATCCTTTACAACTTACACTTAACACTGTGAAAAATTAAAACAAACGCAAGTTTTACTATGTTTCTTTATTCGAGCACGTTTAAAACATTGGATTTGAAGATATTCAAATTCATTTCCATTTAAAAACCTGCTAAAACAATGCTTTCATATTTTAAAGCTTGACTCTAGTAAAAATAATTTTCAAAACAAAACATAAAATTTAAAAAATATTACACTTCGACTGCTACCCCTATAAATTGTTAAAACAAGTTAGCACAAAATTTATAACATCAAGCGCTAATAACAACTTCACAAATATATATTAATGATTATTTAAATTAAAATAATTTAATTACATATAATTAAATATTAAATATTTGATTATAATAATTTAATTTAATAACAATTAGTTATAATTCAAGTATTTTTAATTGTTATAATTTAATAACAATTAGTTTTTCATAAAATAATTTAATTTATAATAAATTTATAATTTATTTATAATTATAATAAATTTATAAGATTTAATAATCAAATTATTAAATTTAGTGTTAATTAGATTATATATTTTATTCTAAATAATTTTGCATGAACAGGAATAATTATTTTACGACAAAACAAAATATCATTAATATTATATAATAATTATTATATCTAGATTATATATAAATTATTGTTTATTATAAATTATAATAATAATTTATAGAATTAATAGAATTGAATAATAATTATTTAATATGTAATTAGTTTATAATATAATTTAATATAGAATTATAATTGTTTCAAGAATTAATAACAAAATGATTATATTATAATTCTTAATTTCATATTAAATTTACGAAATAATATTAAATAATTTATTAAATTTACTCCATTTAAGCTTGTATTAGCTGAAACAATTGTCTTATGAAATAATTATTTATTTCAAATTGTTATAAATTCATAAATTATTACAAACTAGTAATATTTGTTAAGCATTTAAGGATATATTAATTATTCAAATAACTATTGTTATTTAATTATTATTATAATTATTATAATATTATTTGAATATTATATTAATTTTATAATTAAAAATTAGAAATAGATAATAATATTATCTAATATAATATAATTTTTTTAATTATATTATACTTAAATTATTATTAAATCATATTATTATTTAAATTAATTTAAATAAAGATTAAAATTATTATTAAATAAGTTATTTATTAACAAATATTGCTACTCATAAAATATTAATCAAACTATTTAATTAAACTACTAATTAATAATATTATTATTAAGTTATAATAATCTCTATTTTAAAATTAGTTTTAAATATATTTAAAAAATTTATTATATAGTATTATTATATAATTTAGTATTTTATCAAATAATTATATTAATGTATATATATTAAATAAATATATTATGTTAATAATAAATTTTTTGCTTAACTTATATGCTCGATAGTGGGTTAGGATTTTTATAATGCTTGTAAAACTCTTATTATATCAATGGCAATTGGATCAAAGTTATTAGGTGTGAATTTGGTTGCTTTATGTTATTAGCTGTGCAAATGTGATAATTAATTTAATTAAAATTATAATACTAAAAATATTTTAATTCTAAATCTTGTTTAGTATTAATTATATAATTAAATTAAATTATAAATATTAAATATCCTAAATGTTCCAAAAATTATTAATAGTCATAGGAAAATTTGATAATTATACAAATATAATTATTTGTATTAATATTTATAATTTAAATATTATTACTAAAATTAGCAATTTCAAATAATTGTACTAATTTAGTATTAATTATTTAAAGAAAATAATATATCTTTAACAATATATTAAATAAATTATTATTAATTATTTAATATAATAGAATATTAATTAATTAATATTATTAATTATCTAAATATTAGTTTGTAAATTATACATAACTATTATTCAATTGTTTAATAAAATTATTATTATTATATAATTAAATTATATAATATTAATATATTATAATAAATATTTAATTTAAATATTTAATATATAATAATATTATATAATTAAATATATTATAATGATAAACATTTACTTATTAATTATTATAATTTAACTATTATATTTAATTTATTATGGTAATAATTAAATTATTAAAACTGTAATAGATAATTTTCAATATTTTAATATTAATTAGATAATTGTTTAAATAAGTTTATTATTTAATTTATTAAATAGATAATACTGATGTAATTGATTAATTATTTTAATATAAGTTAAGTTTTATAATTGTTTTATAAAACTTATTTAAATTATCAAATAATTTAAATAAGTTTAAAATAATAAACTTATTAAAATTAATAAGTTGAACAAACAACTATTTGAATATTATTCTAATTTAAGTTTAAATAGTTAAGACTATAGGGAATATAATTATTTTTTAAATTAATAATTATTTAAATAATAAGATTTAATAATTTAAACT
The DNA here is from genome assembly GCF_047325235.1 of Durio zibethinus. Classification (NCBI taxonomy): domain Eukaryota; kingdom Viridiplantae; phylum Streptophyta; class Magnoliopsida; order Malvales; family Malvaceae; genus Durio; species Durio zibethinus. The sequence continues at coordinate 9,441,336 of NC_143183.1, read as the reverse complement.
ATTTAAACTTGTTTGGTAAATATACTTATTATTTAAATCTCCAACTATTTTCAAAATATTCAATTTATAAGATAAGGGTCATAATTTATTGACATTCAAAAAATTAATAAGCATGAGATTTGAAAAAGTAAATCTATTTACCGAACAAGTTCAAATAGTTATTACTATTTCAACAATTATCTATTTAAAATCATTACTAATAATAATATCAATATTAGGTATAATTATTCACATAAATTACAATTGTTATTAAATAACAAACTCTTTATTATTATTTTGATTGAATTATATTAATAAGTTTAAATATTATTGACTTTTAGGTATTTGTTAAATAAATAATTATTATTTAAAACAAACTTGTAAGATATGAAACAAGTATTTGATGACTAAACAAAAGGTAATAAATTGGTATTATTATTTAATTCTTAATTAAATTTTAAATTTTAAATTTAATTATCAATTTATTTAATTAAATAGAAAATTAATAATTAGCAATTAATACTTTAAAGACTTAAATTATAAATATAAATATTTAATTGTTATTATTTTAATCTATTATTTTAATTTTCTATTTAATAAAAATAACATATATTAATAGAAATATATTTGTAATATGACATGTATAATTGAATAAATTATATTAAATTATTTTATTTCTTTTGTTTAAATTATACGATATATATTATAAATATTTATTAACAATCATTATAACATTATAATAAAATAAAATAGAAATATATACGTAAAATTAAAAGTTATTAATTAATAATAATAATTATTAATACAAATAAATCTAATTATTATGTTATAATTAATAATAATTAAGATAATAATATGGTTATCTCAAATACTGAATTTAATTTTTATTAATATTAAACTTAAATAATAATTACTAAATTATCAAGGATAAATTAGTTTAATTTATATTTAAATTAATTCATAAATATAATAAGTATTTAAATCTTATTTAATTAAATATTTTTAATCATTATTATTAAATATATTTTTACTAGTTATACTTAATACTATAATATATATTAATTTTAAATATTAAATTTAATTTATTTATATAATTAAAATTAATTAAAACTAAAATTATTGTTTAAATTTTAACTGTATAAATTATAACTGAATAATATTTATAGTTAATAATTTAATAAATTATATATTTAAATCATAAGAATTATTATTTATATATAATTAAGTAAAAATATACATAGTAAGAATTTATGTTAATAAATTAATAATTAATATCCAAATACTAAGATCATTCTTATGTAATCCCACAAGTTCCTTAGAGCACTTAAAAATTTATTTAAAAGCAAATAAGTATGAAATACAATAAAAAAATTAAAATCGTGCAAAATTGGTTTTTATGTCACAATTTGAAATTGTGCGAATGGGTTTTATGCCAAGAATTGTTCAAAAACTAAGTCTGATGTTTTAAGCTGTAAAATCATTTATAACTTACACTTAACACTATGAAAAATTAAAACAAATGCAAGCTTTACCATGTTTCTTTTTTTAAACAAGTTTAAGACATTGGATTCAAGATAATCAAATTCATTTCCATTTAAAAACTTGCTAAAACAATGCTTTAGTATTTTAAAGCTCGACTCCAGTGAAAATCATTTTTAAAGCAAAACATAAAATTTCAAAAGCATTAGGCTTCGAGTGCTCTCCTGATAAAACTGCTAAAACAAGTTATCACACAATTAATCACATTGAGCGCCAATAAAACTTTCAGAAATAATATCCAAATATCAAGATCATTCACATGTAATTCCATAAGTTCCTTAGAGCACCTAAAAATGTATCTAAAAGCAAATAAGTATGAAAGACAACGAAAAATTAAAATCGTGCAGTAATTGTGCGAATGGTTTTTACGCTCATAATTGTTCAAAAATAAAGTATGATGTTTTAAGCTCCAAAATCCTTTATAACTTACACTTAACATTGTGAAAAATTAAAACCAATGCAAGTTTTACCATTTTTCTTTGTTCGAGTACATTTAAAACATTGGGTTCATGACATTAAAATTCATTTTCATTTAAAAACTTGCCAAAACAATGCTTTTATATTTTAAAGCTCGACTCCGGTGAAAATCATTTTCAAAGCAAAACATAAAATTTCAAAAGAATTAAGCTTCGACTACTCCCCCTATAAACTGCTAAAACAAGTTAGCACACAATTTATAACATCAAGTGCCCATAACTTCACAAATAATGTCCAAATATCTAGATCACTCATATGTAATCCCATATGTTCCTTATAGCACCTAAAAATGTATCTAAAAGCAAATAAGTATGAAACACAAAGAAAAATTAAAATTGTGCAAAATTTGTGCAAGTAGTTTTTATGCCAGAATTGTTCAAAAACAAAGTCTAATGTTTTAAGCTCCAAAATCCTTTATAGCTTACACTGTGAAAAATTAAAACTGACAAAAGTTTACTAGGTTTCTTTGTTTTAGCACATTTAAAAACATTTGATTCAAGATATTCAAATTCATTTCTGCTTTAAAAACCTGCTAAAATAATACTTTCATACTTTAAAACTTGACTCCAATGAAAATCATTTCCAAAGCAAAACATAAAATTACTAAAGCATTAGGCTTCGAGTGGTCCCCCTATAAACTGGTAAAACAAGTTAGCACACAATTAATCACTACAAAGCACCAATAAAAACTTCACAAAAAAAAATCCAAATATCAAGATCATTCATATGTAATTTCACAAGTTCCTTAGAGCACCTAAAAATATATTTAAAAGCAACAAAGTATGAAAATAATAAAAAATTAAAATCATGCAAAAATGGTTTTTATGTCACCATTTGAAATTGTACGAATGGTTGTTATGCCCAAAATTGTTCAAAAATAAAGTCTATTGTTTTAAGCTCCAAAAACCTTTATAACTTACACTTAAAACTGTGAAAAATTAAAACAAACGCAAGTTTTACTATGTTTCTTTGTTCGCGCACGTTTAAAACATTGGATTTGAAGATATTCAAATTCTTTTTACATTTAAAAACCTGCTAAAACAATGCTTTCATACTTTAAAGCTCGACTCCGGTGAAAATCATTTTCAAAGTAAGACATAAAATTTCAAAAGTATTACGCTTCAACTGTTATCCCTATAAACTGTTAAAACAAGTTAGCACATAATTTATAACATCAAGCGCCAATGACAACTTCACAAATAATATACAAATATCTATATCTTTCATATGTAATCCCATAAGTTCCTTAGAGCACTTAAAAATGAATCTAAAAGTAAATAAGTATGAAACACACTGAAAAATTAAAATCGTGCAAAAATTGTGCGAGTGGTTTTTATGCCAGATTGTTCAAAAACGTTTGATGTTTTAAGCTCCAAAATCCTTTACAACTTACACTTAACACTGTGAAAAATTAAAACAAACGCAAGTTTTACTATGTTTCTTTATTCGAGCACGTTTAAAACATTGGATTTGAAGATATTCAAATTCATTTCCATTTAAAAACCTGCTAAAACAATGCTTTCATATTTTAAAGCTTGACTCTAGTAAAAATAATTTTCAAAACAAAACATAAAATTTAAAAAATATTACACTTCGACTGCTACCCCTATAAATTGTTAAAACAAGTTAGCACAAAATTTATAACATCAAGCGCTAATAACAACTTCACAAATATATATTAATGATTATTTAAATTAAAATAATTTAATTACATATAATTAAATATTAAATATTTGATTATAATAATTTAATTTAATAACAATTAGTTATAATTCAAGTATTTTTAATTGTTATAATTTAATAACAATTAGTTTTTCATAAAATAATTTAATTTATAATAAATTTATAATTTATTTATAATTATAATAAATTTATAAGATTTAATAATCAAATTATTAAATTTAGTGTTAATTAGATTATATATTTTATTCTAAATAATTTTGCATGAACAGGAATAATTATTTTACGACAAAACAAAATATCATTAATATTATATAATAATTATTATATCTAGATTATATATAAATTATTGTTTATTATAAATTATAATAATAATTTATAGAATTAATAGAATTGAATAATAATTATTTAATATGTAATTAGTTTATAATATAATTTAATATAGAATTATAATTGTTTCAAGAATTAATAACAAAATGATTATATTATAATTCTTAATTTCATATTAAATTTACGAAATAATATTAAATAATTTATTAAATTTACTCCATTTAAGCTTGTATTAGCTGAAACAATTGTCTTATGAAATAATTATTTATTTCAAATTGTTATAAATTCATAAATTATTACAAACTAGTAATATTTGTTAAGCATTTAAGGATATATTAATTATTCAAATAACTATTGTTATTTAATTATTATTATAATTATTATAATATTATTTGAATATTATATTAATTTTATAATTAAAAATTAGAAATAGATAATAATATTATCTAATATAATATAATTTTTTTAATTATATTATACTTAAATTATTATTAAATCATATTATTATTTAAATTAATTTAAATAAAGATTAAAATTATTATTAAATAAGTTATTTATTAACAAATATTGCTACTCATAAAATATTAATCAAACTATTTAATTAAACTACTAATTAATAATATTATTATTAAGTTATAATAATCTCTATTTTAAAATTAGTTTTAAATATATTTAAAAAATTTATTATATAGTATTATTATATAATTTAGTATTTTATCAAATAATTATATTAATGTATATATATTAAATAAATATATTATGTTAATAATAAATTTTTTGCTTAACTTATATGCTCGATAGTGGGTTAGGATTTTTATAATGCTTGTAAAACTCTTATTATATCAATGGCAATTGGATCAAAGTTATTAGGTGTGAATTTGGTTGCTTTATGTTATTAGCTGTGCAAATGTGATAATTAATTTAATTAAAATTATAATACTAAAAATATTTTAATACTAAATCTTGTTTAGTATTAATTATATAATTAAATTAAATTATAAATATTAAATATCCTAAATGTTCCAAAAATTATTAATAGTCATAGGAAAATTTGATAATTATACAAATATAATTATTTGTATTAATATTTATAATTTAAATATTATTACTAAAATTAGCAATTTCAAATAATTGTACTAATTTAGTATTAATTATTTAACGAAAATAATATATCTTTAACAATATATTAAATAAATTATTATTAATTATTTAATATAATAGAATATTAATTAATTAATATTATTAATTATCTAAATATTAGTTTGTAAATTATACATAACTATTATTCAATTGTTTAATAAAATTATTATTATTATATAATTAAATTATATAATATTAATATATTATAATAAATATTTAATTTAAATATTTAATATATAATAATATTATATAATTAAATATATTATAATGATAAACATTTACTTATTAATTATTATAATTTAACTATTATATTTAATTTATTATGGTAATAATTAAATTATTAAAACTGTAATAGATAATTTTCAATATTTTAATATTAATTAGATAATTGTTTAAATAAGTTTATTATTTAATTTATTAAATAGATAATACTGATGTAATTGATTAATTATTTTAATATAAGTTAAGTTTTATAATTGTTTTATAAAACTTATTTAAATTATCAAATAATTTAAATAAGTTTAAAATAATAAACTTATTAAAATTAATAAGTTGAACAAACAACTATTTGAATATTATTCTAATTTAAGTTTAAATAGTTAAGACTATAGGGAATATAATTATTTTTTAAATTAATAATTATTTAAATAATAAGATTTAATAATTTAAACTATTTAAACTTGTTTGGTAAATATACTTATTATTTAAATCTCCAACTATTTTCAAAATATTCAATTTATAAGATAAGGGTCATAATTTATTGACATTCAAAAAATTAATAAGCATGAGATTTGAAAAAGTAAATCTATTTACCGAACAAGTTCAAATAGTTATTACTATTTCAACAATTATCTATTTAAAATCATTACTAATAATAATATCAATATTAGGTATAATTATTCACATAAATTACAATTGTTATTAAATAACAAACTCTTTATTATTATTTTGATTGAATTATATTAATAAGTTTAAATATTATTGACTTTTAGGTATTTGTTAAATAAATAATTATTATTTAAAACAAACTTGTAAGATATGAAACAAGTATTTGATGACTAAACAAAAGGTAATAAATTGGTATTATTATTTAATTCTTAATTAAATTTTAAATTTTAAATTTAATTATCAATTTATTTAATTAAATAGAAAATTAATAATTAGCAATTAATACTTTAAAGACTTAAATTATAAATATAAATATTTAATTGTTATTATTTTAATCTATTATTTTAATTTTCTATTTAATAAAAATAACATATATTAATAGAAATATATTTGTAATATGACATGTATAATTGAATAAATTATATTAAATTATTTTATTTCTTTTGTTTAAATTATACGATATATATTATAAATATTTATTAACAATCATTATAACATTATAATAAAATAAAATAGAAATATATACGTAAAATTAAAAGTTATTAATTAATAATAATAATTATTAATACAAATAAATCTAATTATTATGTTATAATTAATAATAATTAAGATAATAATATAGTTATCTCAAATACTGAATTTAATTTTTATTAATATTAAACTTAAATAATAATTACTAAATTATCAAGGATAAATTAGTTTAATTTATATTTAAATTAATTCATAAATATAATAAGTATTTAAATCTTATTTAATTAAATATTTTTAATCATTATTATTAAATATATTTTTACTAGTTATACTTAATACTATAATATATATTAATTTTAAATATTAAATTTAATTTATTTATATAATTAAAATTAATTAAAACTAAAATTATTGTTTAAATTTTAACTGTATAAATTATAACTGAATAATATTTATAGTTAATAATTTAATAAATTATATATTTAAATCATAAGAATTATTATTTATATATAATTAAGTAAAAATATACATAGTAAGAATTTATGTTAATAAATTAATAATTAATATCCAAATACTAAGATCATTCTTATGTAATCCCACAAGTTCCTTAGAGCACTTAAAAATTTATTTAAAAGCAAATAAGTATGAAATACAATAAAAAAATTAAAATCGTGCAAAATTGGTTTTTATGTCACAATTTGAAATTGTGCGAATGGCTTTTATGCCAAGAATTGTTCAAAAACTAAGTCTGATGTTTTAAGCTGTAAAATCATTTATAACTTACACTTAACACTATGAAAAATTAAAACAAATGCAAGCTTTACCATGTTTCTTTTTTTAAACAAGTTTAAGACATTGGATTCAAGATAATCAAATTCATTTCCATTTAAAAACTTGCTAAAACAATGCTTTAGTATTTTAAAGCTCGACTCCAGTGAAAATCATTTTTAAAGCAAAACATAAAATTTCAAAAGCATTAGGCTTCGAGTGCTCTCCTGATAAAACTGCTAAAACAAGTTATCACACAATTAATCACATTGAGCGCCAATAAAACTTTCAGAAATAATATCCAAATATCAAGATCATTCACATGTAATTCCATAAGTTCCTTAGAGCACCTAAAAATGTATCTAAAAGCAAATAAGTATGAAAGACAACGAAAAATTAAAATCGTGCAGTAATTGTGCGAATGGTTTTTACGCTCATAATTGTTCAAAAATAAAGTATGATGTTTTAAGCTCCAAAATCCTTTATAACTTACACTTAACATTGTGAAAAATTAAAACCAATGCAAGTTTTACCATTTTTCTTTGTTCGAGTACATTTAAAACATTGGGTTCATGACATTAAAATTCATTTTCATTTAAAAACTTGCCAAAACAATGCTTTTATATTTTAAAGCTCGACTCCGGTGAAAATCATTTTCAAAGCAAAACATAAAATTTCAAAAGAATTAAGCTTCGACTACTCCCCCTATAAACTGCTAAAACAAGTTAGCACACAATTTATAACATCAAGTGCCCATAACTTCACAAATAATGTCCAAATATCTAGATCACTCATATGTAATCCCATATGTTCCTTATAGCACCTAAAAATGTATCTAAAAGCAAATAAGTATGAAACACAAAGAAAAATTAAAATTGTGCAAAATTTGTGCAAGTAGTTTTTATGCCAGAATTGTTCAAAAACAAAGTCTAATGTTTTAAGCTCCAAAATCCTTTATAGCTTACACTGTGAAAAATTAAAACTAACAAAAGTTTACTAGGTTTCTTTGTTTTAGCACATTTAAAAACATTTGATTCAAGATATTCAAATTCATTTCTGCTTTAAAAACCTGCTAAAATAATACTTTCATACTTTAAAACTTGACTCCAATGAAAATCATTTCCAAAGCAAAACATAAAATTACTAAAGCATTAGGCTTCGAGTGGTCCCCCTATAAACTGGTAAAACAAGTTAGCACACAATTAATCACTACAAAGCACCAATAAAAACTTCACAAAAAAAAATCCAAATATCAAGATCATTCATATGTAATTTCACAAGTTCCTTAGAGCACCTAAAAATATATTTAAAAGCAACAAAGTATGAAAATAATAAAAAAATTAAAATCATGCAAAAATGGTTTTTATGTCACCATTTGAAATTGTACGAATGGTTGTTATGCCCAAAATTGTTCAAAAATAAAGTCTATTGTTTTAAGCTCCAAAAACCTTTATAACTTACACTTAAAACTGTGAAAAATTAAAACAAACGCAAGTTTTACTATGTTTCTTTGTTCGCGCACGTTTAAAACATTGGATTTGAAGATATTCAAATTCTTTTTACATTTAAAAACCTGCTAAAACAATGCTTTCATACTTTAAAGCTCGACTCCGGTGAAAATCATTTTCAAAGTAAGACATAAAATTTCAAAAGTATTACGCTTCAACTGTTATCCCTATAAACTGTTAAAACAAGTTAGCACATAATTTATAACATCAAGCGCCAATGACAACTTCACAAATAATATACAAATATCTATATCTTTCATATGTAATCCCATAAGTTCCTTAGAGCACTTAAAAATGAATCTAAAAGTAAATAAGTATGAAACACACTGAAAAATTAAAATCGTGCAAAAATTGTGCGAGTGGTTTTTATGCCAGATTGTTCAAAAACGTTTGATGTTTTAAGCTCCAAAATCCTTTACAACTTACACTTAACACTGTGAAAAATTAAAACAAACGCAAGTTTTACTATGTTTCTTTATTCGAGCACGTTTAAAACATTGGATTTGAAGATATTCAAATTCATTTCCATTTAAAAACCTGCTAAAACAATGCTTTCATATTTTAAAGCTTGACTCTAGTAAAAATAATTTTCAAAACAAAACATAAAATTTAAAAAATATTACACTTCGACTGCTACCCCTATAAATTGTTAAAACAAGTTAGCACAAAATTTATAACATCAAGCGCTAATAACAACTTCACAAATATATATTAATGATTATTTAAATTAAAATAATTTAATTACATATAATTAAATATTAAATATTTGATTATAATAATTTAATTTAATAACAATTAGTTATAATTCAAGTATTTTTAATTGTTATAATTTAATAACAATTAGTTTTTCATAAAATAATTTAATTTATAATAAATTTATAATTTATTTATAATTATAATAAATTTATAAGATTTAATAATCAAATTATTAAATTTAGTGTTAATTAGATTATATATTTTATTCTAAATAATTTTGCATGAACAGGAATAATTATTTTACGACAAAACAAAATATCATTAATATTATATAATAATTATTATATCTAGATTATATATAAATTATTGTTTATTATAAATTATAATAATAATTTATAGAATTAATAGAATTGAATAATAATTATTTAATATGTAATTAGTTTATAATATAATTTAATATAGAATTATAATTGTTTCAAGAATTAATAACAAAATGATTATATTATAATTCTTAATTTCATATTAAATTTACGAAATAATATTAAATAATTTATTAAATTTACTCCATTTAAGCTTGTATTAGCTGAAACAATTGTCTTATGAAATAATTATTTATTTCAAATTGTTATAAATTCATAAATTATTACAAACTAGTAATATTTGTTAAGCATTTAAGGATATATTAATTATTCAAATAACTATTGTTATTTAATTATTATTATAATTATTATAATATTATTTGAATATTATATTAATTTTATAATTAAAAATTAGAAATAGATAATAATATTATCTAATATAATATAATTTTTTTAATTATATTATACTTAAATTATTATTAAATCATATTATTATTTAAATTAATTTAAATAAAGATTAAAATTATTATTAAATAAGTTATTTATTAACAAATATTGCTACTCATAAAATATTAATCAAACTATTTAATTAAACTACTAATTAATAATATTATTATTAAGTTATAATAATCTCTATTTTAAAATTAGTTTTAAATATATTTAAAAAATTTATTATATAGTATTATTATATAATTTAGTATTTTATCAAATAATTATATTAATGTATATATATTAAATAAATATATTATGTTAATAATAAATTTTTTGCTTAACTTATATGCTCGATAGTGGGTTAGGATTTTTATAATGCTTGTAAAACTCTTATTATATCAATGGCAATTGGATCAAAGTTATTAGGTGTGAATTTGGTTGCTTTATGTTATTAGCTGTGCAAATGTGATAATTAATTTAATTAAAATTATAATACTAAAAATATTTTAATACTAAATCTTGTTTAGTATTAATTATATAATTAAATTAAATTATAAATATTAAATATCCTAAATGTTCCAAAAATTATTAATAGTCATAGGAAAATTTGATAATTATACAAATATAATTATTTGTATTAATATTTATAATTTAAATATTATTACTAAAATTAGCAATTTCAAATAATTGTACTAATTTAGTATTAATTATTTAAAGAAAATAATATATCTTTAACAATATATTAAATAAATTATTATTAATTATTTAATATAATAGAATATTAATTAATTAATATTATTAATTATCTAAATATTAGTTTGTAAATTATACATAACTATTATTCAATTGTTTAATAAAATTATTATTATTATATAATTAAATTATATAATATTAATATATTATAATAAATATTTAATTTAAATATTTAATATATAATAATATTATATAATTAAATATATTATAATGATAAACATTTACTTATTAATTATTATAATTTAACTATTATATTTAATTTATTATGGTAATAATTAAATTATTAAAACTGTAATAGATAATTTTCAATATTTTAATATTAATTAGATAATTGTTTAAATAAGTTTATTATTTAATTTATTAAATAGATAATACTGATGTAATTGATTAATTATTTTAATATAAGTTAAGTTTTATAATTGTTTTATAAAACTTATTTAAATTATCAAATAATTTAAATAAGTTTAAAATAATAAACTTATTAAAATTAATAAGTTGAACAAACAACTATTTGAATATTATTCTAATTTAAGTTTAAATAGTTAAGACTATAGGGAATATAATTATTTTTTAAATTAATAATTATTTAAATAATAAGATTTAATAATTTAAACTATTTAAACTTGTTTGGTAAATATACTTATTATTTAAATCTCCAACTATTTTCAAAATATTCAATTTATAAGATAAGGGTCATAATTTATTGACATTCAAAAAATTAATAAGCATGAGATTTGAAAAAGTAAATCTATTTACCGAACAAGTTCAAATAGTTATTACTATTTCAACAATTATCTATTTAAAATCATTACTAATAATAATATCAATATTAGGTATAATTATTCACATAAATTACAATTGTTATTAAATAACAAACTCTTTATTATTATTTTGATTGAATTATATTAATAAGTTTAAATATTATTGACTTTTAGGTATTTGTTAAATAAATAATTATTATTTAAAACAAACTTGTAAGATATGAAACAAGTATTTGATGACTAAACAAAAGGTAATAAATTGGTATTATTATTTAATTCTTAATTAAATTTTAAAATTTAAATTTAATTATCAATTTATTTAATTAAATAGAAAATTAATAATTAGCAATTAATACTTTAAAGACTTAAATTATAAATATAAATATTTAATTGTTATTATTTTAATCTATTATTTTAATTTTCTATTTAATAAAAATAACATATATTAATAGAAATATATTTGTAATATGACATGTATAATTGAATAAATTATATTAAATTATTTTATTTCTTTTGTTTAAATTATACGATATATATTATAAATATTTATTAACAATCATTATAACATTATAATAAAATAAAATAGAAATATATACGTAAAATTAAAAGTTATTAATTAATAATAATAATTATTAATACAAATAAATCTAATTATTATGTTATAATTAATAATAATTAAGATAATAATATAGTTATCTCAAATACTGAATTTAATTTTTATTAATATTAAACTTAAATAATAATTACTAAATTATCAAGGATAAATTAGTTTAATTTATATTTAAATTAATTCATAAATATAATAAGTATTTAAATCTTATTTAATTAAATATTTTTAATCATTATTATTAAATATATTTTTACTAGTTATACTTAATACTATAATATATATTAATTTTAAATATTAAATTTAATTTATTTATATAATTAAAATTAATTAAAACTAAAATTATTGTTTAAATTTTAACTGTATAAATTATAACTGAATAATATTTATAGTTAATAATTTAATAAATTATATATTTAAATCATAAGAATTATTATTTATATATAATTAAGTAAAAATATACATAGTAAGAATTTATGTTAATAAATTAATAATTAATATCCAAATACTAAGATCATTCTTATGTAATCCCACAAGTTCCTTAGAGCACTTAAAAATTTATTTAAAAGCAAATAAGTATGAAATACAATAAAAAAATTAAAATCGTGCAAAATTGGTTTTTATGTCACAATTTGAAATTGTGCGAATGGGTTTTATGCCAAGAATTGTTCAAAAACTAAGTCTGATGTTTTAAGCTGTAAAATCATTTATAACTTACACTTAACACTATGAAAAATTAAAACAAATGCAAGCTTTACCATGTTTCTTTTTTTAAACAAGTTTAAGACATTGGATTCAAGATAATCAAATTCATTTCCATTTAAAAACTTGCTAAAACAATGCTTTAGTATTTTAAAGCTCGACTCCAGTGAAAATCATTTTTAAAGCAAAACATAAAATTTCAAAAGCATTAGGCTTCGAGTGCTCTCCTGATAAAACTGCTAAAACAAGTTATCACACAATTAATCACATTGAGCGCCAATAAAACTTTCAGAAATAATATCCAAATATCAAGATCATTCACATGTAATTCCATAAGTTCCTTAGAGCACCTAAAAATGTATCTAAAAGCAAATAAGTATGAAAGACAACGAAAAATTAAAATCGTGCAGTAATTGTGCGAATGGTTTTTACGCTCATAATTGTTCAAAAATAAAGTATGATGTTTTAAGCTCCAAAATCCTTTATAACTTACACTTAACATTGTGAAAAATTAAAACCAATGCAAGTTTTACCATTTTTCTTTGTTCGAGTACATTTAAAACATTGGGTTCATGACATTAAAATTCATTTTCATTTAAAAACTTGCCAAAACAATGCTTTTATATTTTAAAGCTCGACTCCGGTGAAAATCATTTTCAAAGCAAAACATAAAATTTCAAAAGAATTAAGCTTCGACTACTCCCCCTATAAACTGCTAAAACAAGTTAGCACACAATTTATAACATCAAGTGCCCATAACTTCACAAATAATGTCCAAATATCTAGATCACTCATATGTAATCCCATATGTTCCTTATAGCACCTAAAAATGTATCTAAAAGCAAATAAGTATGAAACACAAAGAAAAATTAAAATTGTGCAAAATTTGTGCAAGTAGTTTTTATGCCAGAATTGTTCAAAAACAAAGTCTAATGTTTTAAGCTCCAAAATCCTTTATAGCTTACACTGTGAAAAATTAAAACTAACAAAAGTTTACTAGGTTTCTTTGTTTTAGCACATTTAAAAACATTTGATTCAAGATATTCAAATTCATTTCTGCTTTAAAAACCTGCTAAAATAATACTTTCATACTTTAAAACTTGACTCCAATGAAAATCATTTCCAAAGCAAAACATAAAATTACTAAAGCATTAGGCTTCGAGTGGTCCCCCTATAAACTGGTAAAACAAGTTAGCACACAATTAATCACTACAAAGCACCAATAAAAACTTCACAAAAAAAAATCCAAATATCAAGATCATTCATATGTAATTTCACAAGTTCCTTAGAGCACCTAAAAATATATTTAAAAGCAACAAAGTATGAAAATAATAAAAAAATTAAAATCATGCAAAAATGGTTTTTATGTCACCATTTGAAATTGTACGAATGGTTGTTATGCCCAAAATTGTTCAAAAATAAAGTCTATTGTTTTAAGCTCCAAAAACCTTTATAACTTACACTTAAAACTGTGAAAAATTAAAACAAACGCAAGTTTTACTATGTTTCTTTGTTCGCGCACGTTTAAAACATTGGATTTGAAGATATTCAAATTCTTTTTACATTTAAAAACCTGCTAAAACAATGCTTTCATACTTTAAAGCTCGACTCCGGTGAAAATCATTTTCAAAGTAAGACATAAAATTTCAAAAGTATTACGCTTCAACTGTTATCCCTATAAACTGTTAAAACAAGTTAGCACATAATTTATAACATCAAGCGCCAATGACAACTTCACAAATAATATACAAATATCTATATCTTTCATATGTAATCCCATAAGTTCCTTAGAGCACTTAAAAATGAATCTAAAAGTAAATAAGTATGAAACACACTGAAAAATTAAAATCGTGCAAAAATTGTGCGAGTGGTTTTTATGCCAGATTGTTCAAAAACGTTTGATGTTTTAAGCTCCAAAATCCTTTACAACTTACACTTAACACTGTGAAAAATTAAAACAAACGCAAGTTTTACTATGTTTCTTTATTCGAGCACGTTTAAAACATTGGATTTGAAGATATTCAAATTCATTTCCATTTAAAAACCTGCTAAAACAATGCTTTCATATTTTAAAGCTTGACTCTAGTAAAAATAATTTTCAAAACAAAACATAAAATTTAAAAAATATTACACTTCGACTGCTACCCCTATAAATTGTTAAAACAAGTTAGCACAAAATTTATAACATCAAGCGCTAATAACAACTTCACAAATATATATTAATGATTATTTAAATTAAAATAATTTAATTACATATAATTAAATATTAAATATTTGATTATAATAATTTAATTTAATAACAATTAGTTATAATTCAAGTATTTTTAATTGTTATAATTTAATAACAATTAGTTTTTCATAAAATAATTTAATTTATAATAAATTTATAATTTATTTATAATTATAATAAATTTATAAGATTTAATAATCAAATTATTAAATTTAGTGTTAATTAGATTATATATTTTATTCTAAATAATTTTGCATGAACAGGAATAATTATTTTACGACAAAACAAAATATCATTAATATTATATAATAATTATTATATCTAGATTATATATAAATTATTGTTTATTATAAATTATAATAATAATTTATAGAATTAATAGAATTGAATAATAATTATTTAATATGTAATTAGTTTATAATATAATTTAATATAGAATTATAATTGTTTCAAGAATTAATAACAAAATGATTATATTATAATTCTTAATTTCATATTAAATTTACGAAATAATATTAAATAATTTATTAAATTTACTCCATTTAAGCTTGTATTAGCTGAAACAATTGTCTTATGAAATAATTATTTATTTCAAATTGTTATAAATTCATAAATTATTACAAACTAGTAATATTTGTTAAGCATTTAAGGATATATTAATTATTCAAATAACTATTGTTATTTAATTATTATTATAATTATTATAATATTATTTGAATATTATATTAATTTTATAATTAAAAATTAGAAATAGATAATAATATTATCTAATATAATATAATTTTTTTAATTATATTATACTTAAATTATTATTAAATCATATTATTATTTAAATTAATTTAAATAAAGATTAAAATTATTATTAAATAAGTTATTTATTAACAAATATTGCTACTCATAAAATATTAATCAAACTATTTAATTAAACTACTAATTAATAATATTATTATTAAGTTATAATAATCTCTATTTTAAAATTAGTTTTAAATATATTTAAAAAATTTATTATATAGTATTATTATATAATTTAGTATTTTATCAAATAATTATATTAATGTATATATATTAAATAAATATATTATGTTAATAATAAATTTTTTGCTTAACTTATATGCTCGATAGTGGGTTAGGATTTTTATAATGCTTGTAAAACTCTTATTATATCAATGGCAATTGGATCAAAGTTATTAGGTGTGAATTTGGTTGCTTTATGTTATTAGCTGTGCAAATGTGATAATTAATTTAATTAAAATTATAATACTAAAAATATTTTAATACTAAATCTTGTTTAGTATTAATTATATAATTAAATTAAATTATAAATATTAAATATCCTAAATGTTCCAAAAATTATTAATAGTCATAGGAAAATTTGATAATTATACAAATATAATTATTTGTATTAATATTTATAATTTAAATATTATTACTAAAATTAGCAATTTCAAATAATTGTACTAATTTAGTATTAATTATTTAACGAAAATAATATATCTTTAACAATATATTAAATAAATTATTATTAATTATTTAATATAATAGAATATTAATTAATTAATATTATTAATTATCTAAATATTAGTTTGTAAATTATACATAACTATTATTCAATTGTTTAATAAAATTATTATTATTATATAATTAAATTATATAATATTAATATATTATAATAAATATTTAATTTAAATATTTAATATATAATAATATTATATAATTAAATATATTATAATGATAAACATTTACTTATTAATTATTATAATTTAACTATTATATTTAATTTATTATGGTAATAATTAAATTATTAAAACTGTAATAGATAATTTTCAATATTTTAATATTAATTAGATAATTGTTTAAATAAGTTTATTATTTAATTTATTAAATAGATAATACTGATGTAATTGATTAATTATTTTAATATAAGTTAAGTTTTATAATTGTTTTATAAAACTTATTTAAATTATCAAATAATTTAAATAAGTTTAAAATAATAAACTTATTAAAATTAATAAGTTGAACAAACAACTATTTGAATATTATTCTAATTTAAGTTTAAATAGTTAAGACTATAGGGAATATAATTATTTTTTAAATTAATAATTATTTAAATAATAAGATTTAATAATTTAAACTATTTAAACTTGTTTGGTAAATATACTTATTATTTAAATCTCCAACTATTTTCAAAATATTCAATTTATAAGATAAGGGTCATAATTTATTGACATTCAAAAAATTAATAAGCATGAGATTTGAAAAAGTAAATCTATTTACCGAACAAGTTCAAATAGTTATTACTATTTCAACAATTATCTATTTAAAATCATTACTAATAATAATATCAATATTAGGTATAATTATTCACATAAATTACAATTGTTATTAAATAACAAACTCTTTATTATTATTTTGATTGAATTATATTAATAAGTTTAAATATTATTGACTTTTAGGTATTTGTTAAATAAATAATTATTATTTAAAACAAACTTGTAAGATATGAAACAAGTATTTGATGACTAAACAAAAGGTAATAAATTGGTATTATTATTTAATTCTTAATTAAATTTTAAATTTTAAATTTAATTATCAATTTATTTAATTAAATAGAAAATTAATAATTAGCAATTAATACTTTAAAGACTTAAATTATAAATATAAATATTTAATTGTTATTATTTTAATCTATTATTTTAATTTTCTATTTAATAAAAATAACATATATTAATAGAAATATATTTGTAATATGACATGTATAATTGAATAAATTATATTAAATTATTTTATTTCTTTTGTTTAAATTATACGATATATATTATAAATATTTATTAACAATCATTATAACATTATAATAAAATAAAATAGAAATATATACGTAAAATTAAAAGTTATTAATTAATAATAATAATTATTAATACAAATAAATCTAATTATTATGTTATAATTAATAATAATTAAGATAATAATATAGTTATCTCAAATACTGAATTTAATTTTTATTAATATTAAACTTAAATAATAATTACTAAATTATCAAGGATAAATTAGTTTAATTTATATTTAAATTAATTCATAAATATAATAAGTATTTAAATCTTATTTAATTAAATATTTTTAATCATTATTATTAAATATATTTTTACTAGTTATACTTAATACTATAATATATATTAATTTTAAATATTAAATTTAATTTATTTATATAATTAAAATTAATTAAAACTAAAATTATTGTTTAAATTTTAACTGTATAAATTATAACTGAATAATATTTATAGTTAATAATTTAATAAATTATATATTTAAATCATAAGAATTATTATTTATATATAATTAAGTAAAAATATACATAGTAAGAATTTATGTTAATAAATTAATAATTAATATCCAAATACTAAGATCATTCTTATGTAATCCCACAAGTTCCTTAGAGCACTTAAAAATTTATTTAAAAGCAAATAAGTATGAAATACAATAAAAAAATTAAAATCGTGCAAAATTGGTTTTTATGTCACAATTTGAAATTGTGCGAATGGGTTTTATGCCAAGAATTGTTCAAAAACTAAGTCTGATGTTTTAAGCTGTAAAATCATTTATAACTTACACTTAACACTATGAAAAATTAAAACAAATGCAAGCTTTACCATGTTTCTTTTTTTAAACAAGTTTAAGACATTGGATTCAAGATAATCAAATTCATTTCCATTTAAAAACTTGCTAAAACAATGCTTTAGTATTTTAAAGCTCGACTCCAGTGAAAATCATTTTTAAAGCAAAACATAAAATTTCAAAAGCATTAGGCTTCGAGTGCTCTCCTGATAAAACTGCTAAAACAAGTTATCACACAATTAATCACATTGAGCGCCAATAAAACTTTCAGAAATAATATCCAAATATCAAGATCATTCACATGTAATTCCATAAGTTCCTTAGAGCACCTAAAAATGTATCTAAAAGCAAATAAGTATGAAAGACAACGAAAAATTAAAATCGTGCAGTAATTGTGCGAATGGTTTTTACGCTCATAATTGTTCAAAAATAAAGTATGATGTTTTAAGCTCCAAAATCCTTTATAACTTACACTTAACATTGTGAAAAATTAAAACCAATGCAAGTTTTACCATTTTTCTTTGTTCGAGTACATTTAAAACATTGGGTTCATGACATTAAAATTCATTTTCATTTAAAAACTTGCCAAAACAATGCTTTTATATTTTAAAGCTCGACTCCGGTGAAAATCATTTTCAAAGCAAAACATAAAATTTCAAAAGAATTAAGCTTCGACTACTCCCCCTATAAACTGCTAAAACAAGTTAGCACACAATTTATAACATCAAGTGCCCATAACTTCACAAATAATGTCCAAATATCTAGATCACTCATATGTAATCCCATATGTTCCTTATAGCACCTAAAAATGTATCTAAAAGCAAATAAGTATGAAACACAAAGAAAAATTAAAATTGTGCAAAATTTGTGCAAGTAGTTTTTATGCCAGAATTGTTCAAAAACAAAGTCTAATGTTTTAAGCTCCAAAATCCTTTATAGCTTACACTGTGAAAAATTAAAACTGACAAAAGTTTACTAGGTTTCTTTGTTTTAGCACATTTAAAAACATTTGATTCAAGATATTCAAATTCATTTCTGCTTTAAAAACCTGCTAAAATAATACTTTCATACTTTAAAACTTGACTCCAATGAAAATCATTTCCAAAGCAAAACATAAAATTACTAAAGCATTAGGCTTCGAGTGGTCCCCCTATAAACTGGTAAAACAAGTTAGCACACAATTAATCACTACAAAGCACCAATAAAAACTTCACAAAAAAAAATCCAAATATCAAGATCATTCATATGTAATTTCACAAGTTCCTTAGAGCACCTAAAAATATATTTAAAAGCAACAAAGTATGAAAATAATAAAAAATTAAAATCATGCAAAAATGGTTTTTATGTCACCATTTGAAATTGTACGAATGGTTGTTATGCCCAAAATTGTTCAAAAATAAAGTCTATTGTTTTAAGCTCCAAAAACCTTTATAACTTACACTTAAAACTGTGAAAAATTAAAACAAACGCAAGTTTTACTATGTTTCTTTGTTCGCGCACGTTTAAAACATTGGATTTGAAGATATTCAAATTCTTTTTACATTTAAAAACCTGCTAAAACAATGCTTTCATACTTTAAAGCTCGACTCCGGTGAAAATCATTTTCAAAGTAAGACATAAAATTTCAAAAGTATTACGCTTCAACTGTTATCCCTATAAACTGTTAAAACAAGTTAGCACATAATTTATAACATCAAGCGCCAATGACAACTTCACAAATAATATACAAATATCTATATCTTTCATATGTAATCCCATAAGTTCCTTAGAGCACTTAAAAATGAATCTAAAAGTAAATAAGTATGAAACACACTGAAAAATTAAAATCGTGCAAAAATTGTGCGAGTGGTTTTTATGCCAGATTGTTCAAAAACGTTTGATGTTTTAAGCTCCAAAATCCTTTACAACTTACACTTAACACTGTGAAAAATTAAAACAAACGCAAGTTTTACTATGTTTCTTTATTCGAGCACGTTTAAAACATTGGATTTGAAGATATTCAAATTCATTTCCATTTAAAAACCTGCTAAAACAATGCTTTCATATTTTAAAGCTTGACTCTAGTAAAAATAATTTTCAAAACAAAACATAAAATTTAAAAAATATTACACTTCGACTGCTACCCCTATAAATTGTTAAAACAAGTTAGCACAAAATTTATAACATCAAGCGCTAATAACAACTTCACAAATATATATTAATGATTATTTAAATTAAAATAATTTAATTACATATAATTAAATATTAAATATTTGATTATAATAATTTAATTTAATAACAATTAGTTATAATTCAAGTATTTTTAATTGTTATAATTTAATAACAATTAGTTTTTCATAAAATAATTTAATTTATAATAAATTTATAATTTATTTATAATTATAATAAATTTATAAGATTTAATAATCAAATTATTAAATTTAGTGTTAATTAGATTATATATTTTATTCTAAATAATTTTGCATGAACAGGAATAATTATTTTACGACAAAACAAAATATCATTAATATTATATAATAATTATTATATCTAGATTATATATAAATTATTGTTTATTATAAATTATAATAATAATTTATAGAATTAATAGAATTGAATAATAATTATTTAATATGTAATTAGTTTATAATATAATTTAATATAGAATTATAATTGTTTCAAGAATTAATAACAAAATGATTATATTATAATTCTTAATTTCATATTAAATTTACGAAATAATATTAAATAATTTATTAAATTTACTCCATTTAAGCTTGTATTAGCTGAAACAATTGTCTTATGAAATAATTATTTATTTCAAATTGTTATAAATTCATAAATTATTACAAACTAGTAATATTTGTTAAGCATTTAAGGATATATTAATTATTCAAATAACTATTGTTATTTAATTATTATTATAATTATTATAATATTATTTGAATATTATATTAATTTTATAATTAAAAATTAGAAATAGATAATAATATTATCTAATATAATATAATTTTTTTAATTATATTATACTTAAATTATTATTAAATCATATTATTATTTAAATTAATTTAAATAAAGATTAAAATTATTATTAAATAAGTTATTTATTAACAAATATTGCTACTCATAAAATATTAATCAAACTATTTAATTAAACTACTAATTAATAATATTATTATTAAGTTATAATAATCTCTATTTTAAAATTAGTTTTAAATATATTTAAAAAATTTATTATATAGTATTATTATATAATTTAGTATTTTATCAAATAATTATATTAATGTATATATATTAAATAAATATATTATGTTAATAATAAATTTTTTGCTTAACTTATATGCTCGATAGTGGGTTAGGATTTTTATAATGCTTGTAAAACTCTTATTATATCAATGGCAATTGGATCAAAGTTATTAGGTGTGAATTTGGTTGCTTTATGTTATTAGCTGTGCAAATGTGATAATTAATTTAATTAAAATTATAATACTAAAAATATTTTAATTCTAAATCTTGTTTAGTATTAATTATATAATTAAATTAAATTATAAATATTAAATATCCTAAATGTTCCAAAAATTATTAATAGTCATAGGAAAATTTGATAATTATACAAATATAATTATTTGTATTAATATTTATAATTTAAATATTATTACTAAAATTAGCAATTTCAAATAATTGTACTAATTTAGTATTAATTATTTAAAGAAAATAATATATCTTTAACAATATATTAAATAAATTATTATTAATTATTTAATATAATAGAATATTAATTAATTAATATTATTAATTATCTAAATATTAGTTTGTAAATTATACATAACTATTATTCAATTGTTTAATAAAATTATTATTATTATATAATTAAATTATATAATATTAATATATTATAATAAATATTTAATTTAAATATTTAATATATAATAATATTATATAATTAAATATATTATAATGATAAACATTTACTTATTAATTATTATAATTTAACTATTATATTTAATTTATTATGGTAATAATTAAATTATTAAAACTGTAATAGATAATTTTCAATATTTTAATATTAATTAGATAATTGTTTAAATAAGTTTATTATTTAATTTATTAAATAGATAATACTGATGTAATTGATTAATTATTTTAATATAAGTTAAGTTTTATAATTGTTTTATAAAACTTATTTAAATTATCAAATAATTTAAATAAGTTTAAAATAATAAACTTATTAAAATTAATAAGTTGAACAAACAACTATTTGAATATTATTCTAATTTAAGTTTAAATAGTTAAGACTATAGGGAATATAATTATTTTTTAAATTAATAATTATTTAAATAATAAGATTTAATAATTTAAACTATTTAAACTTGTTTGGTAAATATACTTATTATTTAAATCTCCAACTATTTTCAAAATATTCAATTTATAAGATAAGGGTCATAATTTATTGACATTCAAAAAATTAATAAGCATGAGATTTGAAAAAGTAAATCTATTTACCGAACAAGTTCAAATAGTTATTACTATTTCAACAATTATCTATTTAAAATCATTACTAATAATAATATCAATATTAGGTATAATTATTCACATAAATTACAATTGTTATTAAATAACAAACTCTTTATTATTATTTTGATTGAATTATATTAATAAGTTTAAATATTATTGACTTTTAGGTATTTGTTAAATAAATAATTATTATTTAAAACAAACTTGTAAGATATGAAACAAGTATTTGATGACTAAACAAAAGGTAATAAATTGGTATTATTATTTAATTCTTAATTAAATTTTAAATTTTAAATTTAATTATCAATTTATTTAATTAAATAGAAAATTAATAATTAGCAATTAATACTTTAAAGACTTAAATTATAAATATAAATATTTAATTGTTATTATTTTAATCTATTATTTTAATTTTCTATTTAATAAAAATAACATATATTAATAGAAATATATTTGTAATATGACATGTATAATTGAATAAATTATATTAAATTATTTTATTTCTTTTGTTTAAATTATACGATATATATTATAAATATTTATTAACAATCATTATAACATTATAATAAAATAAAATAGAAATATATACGTAAAATTAAAAGTTATTAATTAATAATAATAATTATTAATACAAATAAATCTAATTATTATGTTATAATTAATAATAATTAAGATAATAATATAGTTATCTCAAATACTGAATTTAATTTTTATTAATATTAAACTTAAATAATAATTACTAAATTATCAAGGATAAATTAGTTTAATTTATATTTAAATTAATTCATAAATATAATAAGTATTTAAATCTTATTTAATTAAATATTTTTAATCATTATTATTAAATATATTTTTACTAGTTATACTTAATACTATAATATATATTAATTTTAAATATTAAATTTAATTTATTTATATAATTAAAATTAATTAAAACTAAAATTATTGTTTAAATTTTAACTGTATAAATTATAACTGAATAATATTTATAGTTAATAATTTAATAAATTATATATTTAAATCATAAGAATTATTATTTATATATAATTAAGTAAAAATATACATAGTAAGAATTTATGTTAATAAATTAATAATTAATGTCCAAATACTAAGATCATTCTTATGTAATCCCACAAGTTCCTTAGAGCACTTAAAAATTTATTTAAAAGCAAATAAGTATGAAATACAATAAAAAAATTAAAATCGTGCAAAATTGGTTTTTATGTCACAATTTGAAATTGTGCGAATGGGTTTTATGCCAAGAATTGTTCAAAAACTAAGTCTGATGTTTTAAGCTGTAAAATCATTTATAACTTACACTTAACACTATGAAAAATTAAAACAAATGCAAGCTTTACCATGTTTCTTTTTTTAAACAAGTTTAAGACATTGGATTCAAGATAATCAAATTCATTTCCATTTAAAAACTTGCTAAAACAATGCTTTAGTATTTTAAAGCTCGACTCCAGTGAAAATCATTTTTAAAGCAAAACATAAAATTTCAAAAGCATTAGGCTTCGAGTGCTCTCCTGATAAAACTGCTAAAACAAGTTATCACACAATTAATCACATTGAGCGCCAATAAAACTTTCAGAAATAATATCCAAATATCAAGATCATTCACATGTAATTCCATAAGTTCCTTAGAGCACCTAAAAATGTATCTAAAAGCAAATAAGTATGAAAGACAACGAAAAATTAAAATCGTGCAGTAATTGTGCGAATGGTTTTTACGCTCATAATTGTTCAAAAATAAAGTATGATGTTTTAAGCTCCAAAATCCTTTATAACTTACACTTAACATTGTGAAAAATTAAAACCAATGCAAGTTTTACCATTTTTCTTTGTTCGAGTACATTTAAAACATTGGATTCATGACATTAAAATTCATTTTCATTTAAAAACTTGCCAAAACAATGCTTTTATATTTTAAAGCTCGACTCCGGTGAAAATCATTTTCAAAGCAAAACATAAAATTTCAAAAGAATTAAGCTTCGACTACTCCCCCTATAAACTGCTAAAACAAGTTAGCACACAATTTATAACATCAAGTGCCCATAACTTCACAAATAATATCCAAATATCTAGATCACTCATATGTAATCCCATATGTTCCTTATAGCACCTAAAAATGTATCTAAAAGCAAATAAGTATGAAACACAAAGAAAAATTAAAATTGTGCAAAATTTGTGCAAGTAGTTTTTATGCCAGAATTGTTCAAAAACAAAGTCTAATGTTTTAAGCTCCAAAATCCTTTATAGCTTACACTGTGAAAAATTAAAACTGACAAAAGTTTACTAGGTTTCTTTGTTTTAGCACATTTAAAAACATTTGATTCAAGATATTCAAATTCATTTCTGCTTTAAAAACCTGCTAAAATAATACTTTCATACTTTAAAACTTGACTCCAATGAAAATCATTTCCAAAGCAAAACATAAAATTACTAAAGCATTAGGCTTCGAGTGGTCCCCCTATAAACTGGTAAAACAAGTTAGCACACAATTAATCACTACAAAGCACCAATAAAAACTTCACAAAAAAAAAATCCAAATATCAAGATCATTCATATGTAATTTCACAAGTTCCTTAGAGCACCTAAAAACATATTTAAAAGCAACAAAGTATGAAAATAATAAAAAATTAAAATCATGCAAAAATGGTTTTTATGTCACCATTTGAAATTGTACGAATGGTTGTTATGCCCAAAATTGTTCAAAAATAAAGTCTATTGTTTTAAGCTCCAAAAACCTTTATAACTTACACTTAAAACTGTGAAAAATTAAAACAAACGCAAGTTTTACTATGTTTCTTTGTTCGCGCACGTTTAAAACATTGGATTTGAAGATATTCAAATTCTTTTTACATTTAAAAACCTGCTAAAACAATGCTTTCATACTTTAAAGCTCGACTCCGGTGAAAATCATTTTCAAAGTAAGACATAAAATTTCAAAAGTATTACGCTTCAACTGTTATCCCTATAAACTGTTAAAACAAGTTAGCACATAATTTATAACATCAAGCGCCAATGACAACTTCACAAATAATATACAAATATCTATATCTTTCATATGTAATCCCATAAGTTCCTTAGAGCACTTAAAAATGAATCTAAAAGTAAATAAGTATGAAACACACTGAAAAATTAAAATCGTGCAAAAATTGTGCGAGTGGTTTTTATGCCAGATTGTTCAAAAACGTTTGATGTTTTAAGCTCCAAAATCCTTTACAACTTACACTTAACACTGTGAAAAATTAAAACAAACGCAAGTTTTACTATGTTTCTTTATTCGAGCACGTTTAAAACATTGGATTTGAAGATATTCAAATTCATTTCCATTTAAAAACCTGCTAAAACAATGCTTTCATATTTTAAAGCTTGACTCTAGTAAAAATAATTTTCAAAACAAAACATAAAATTTAAAAAATATTACACTTCGACTGCTACCCCTATAAATTGTTAAAACAAGTTAGCACAAAATTTATAACATCAAGCGCTAATAACAACTTCACAAATATATATTAATGATTATTTAAATTAAAATAATTTAATTACATATAATTAAATATTAAATATTTGATTATAATAATTTAATTTAATAACAATTAGTTATAATTCAAGTATTTTTAATTGTTATAATTTAATAACAATTAGTTTTTCATAAAATAATTTAATTTATAATAAATTTATAATTTATTTATAATTATAATAAATTTATAAGATTTAATAATCAAATTATTAAATTTAGTGTTAATTAGATTATATATTTTATTCTAAATAATTTTGCATGAACAGGAATAATTATTTTACGACAAAACAAAATATCATTAATATTATATAATAATTATTATATCTAGATTATATATAAATTATTGTTTATTATAAATTATAATAATAATTTATAGAATTAATAGAATTGAATAATAATTATTTAATATGTAATTAGTTTATAATATAATTTAATATAGAATTATAATTGTTTCAAGAATTAATAACAAAATGATTATATTATAATTCTTAATTTCATATTAAATTTACGAAATAATATTAAATAATTTATTAAATTTACTCCATTTAAGCTTGTATTAGCTGAAACAATTGTCTTATGAAATAATTATTTATTTCAAATTGTTATAAATTCATAAATTATTACAAACTAGTAATATTTGTTAAGCATTTAAGGATATATTAATTATTCAAATAACTATTGTTATTTAATTATTATTATAATTATTATAATATTATTTGAATATTATATTAATTTTATAATTAAAAATTAGAAATAGATAATAATATTATCTAATATAATATAATTTTTTTAATTATATTATACTTAAATTATTATTAAATCATATTATTATTTAAATTAATTTAAATAAAGATTAAAATTATTATTAAATAAGTTATTTATTAACAAATATTGCTACTCATAAAATATTAATCAAACTATTTAATTAAACTACTAATTAATAATATTATTATTAAGTTATAATAATCTCTATTTTAAAATTAGTTTTAAATATATTTAAAAAATTTATTATATAGTATTATTATATAATTTAGTATTTTATCAAATAATTATATTAATGTATATATATTAAATAAATATATTATGTTAATAATAAATTTTTTGCTTAACTTATATGCTCGATAGTGGGTTAGGATTTTTATAATGCTTGTAAAACTCTTATTATATCAATGGCAATTGGATCAAAGTTATTAGGTGTGAATTTGGTTGCTTTATGTTATTAGCTGTGCAAATGTGATAATTAATTTAATTAAAATTATAATACTAAAAATATTTTAATTCTAAATCTTGTTTAGTATTAATTATATAATTAAATTAAATTATAAATATTAAATATCCTAAATGTTCCAAAAATTATTAATAGTCATAGGAAAATTTGATAATTATACAAATATAATTATTTGTATTAATATTTATAATTTAAATATTATTACTAAAATTAGCAATTTCAAATAATTGTACTAATTTAGTATTAATTATTTAAAGAAAATAATATATCTTTAACAATATATTAAATAAATTATTATTAATTATTTAATATAATAGAATATTAATTAATTAATATTATTAATTATCTAAATATTAGTTTGTAAATTATACATAACTATTATTCAATTGTTTAATAAAATTATTATTATTATATAATTAAATTATATAATATTAATATATTATAATAAATATTTAATTTAAATATTTAATATATAATAATATTATATAATTAAATATATTATAATGATAAACATTTACTTATTAATTATTATAATTTAACTATTATATTTAATTTATTATGGTAATAATTAAATTATTAAAACTGTAATAGATAATTTTCAATATTTTAATATTAATTAGATAATTGTTTAAATAAGTTTATTATTTAATTTATTAAATAGATAATACTGATGTAATTGATTAATTATTTTAATATAAGTTAAGTTTTATAATTGTTTTATAAAACTTATTTAAATTATCAAATAATTTAAATAAGTTTAAAATAATAAACTTATTAAAATTAATAAGTTGAACAAACAACTATTTGAATATTATTCTAATTTAAGTTTAAATAGTTAAGACTATAGGGAATATAATTATTTTTTAAATTAATAATTATTTAAATAATAAGATTTAATAATTTAAACTATTTAAACTTGTTTGGTAAATATACTTATTATTTAAATCTCCAACTATTTTCAAAATATTCAATTTATAAGATAAGGGTCATAATTTATTGACATTCAAAAAATTAATAAGCATGAGATTTGAAAAAGTAAATCTATTTACCGAACAAGTTCAAATAGTTATTACTATTTCAACAATTATCTATTTAAAATCATTACTAATAATAATATCAATATTAGGTATAATTATTCACATAAATTACAATTGTTATTAAATAACAAACTCTTTATTATTATTTTGATTGAATTATATTAATAAGTTTAAATATTATTGACTTTTAGGTATTTGTTAAATAAATAATTATTATTTAAAACAAACTTGTAAGATATGAAACAAGTATTTGATGACTAAACAAAAGGTAATAAATTGGTATTATTATTTAATTCTTAATTAAATTTTAAATTTTAAATTTAATTATCAATTTATTTAATTAAATAGAAAATTAATAATTAGCAATTAATACTTTAAAGACTTAAATTATAAATATAAATATTTAATTGTTATTATTTTAATCTATTATTTTAATTTTCTATTTAATAAAAATAACATATATTAATAGAAATATATTTGTAATATGACATGTATAATTGAATAAATTATATTAAATTATTTTATTTCTTTTGTTTAAATTATACGATATATATTATAAATATTTATTAACAATCATTATAACATTATAATAAAATAAAATAGAAATATATACGTAAAATTAAAAGTTATTAATTAATAATAATAATTATTAATACAAATAAATCTAATTATTATGTTATAATTAATAATAATTAAGATAATAATATAGTTATCTCAAATACTGAATTTAATTTTTATTAATATTAAACTTAAATAATAATTACTAAATTATCAAGGATAAATTAGTTTAATTTATATTTAAATTAATTCATAAATATAATAAGTATTTAAATCTTATTTAATTAAATATTTTTAATCATTATTATTAAATATATTTTTACTAGTTATACTTAATACTATAATATATATTAATTTTAAATATTAAATTTAATTTATTTATATAATTAAAATTAATTAAAACTAAAATTATTGTTTAAATTTTAACTGTATAAATTATAACTGAATAATATTTATAGTTAATAATTTAATAAATTATATATTTAAATCATAAGAATTATTATTTATATATAATTAAGTAAAAATATACATAGTAAGAATTTATGTTAATAAATTAATAATTAATGTCCAAATACTAAGATCATTCTTATGTAATCCCACAAGTTCCTTAGAGCACTTAAAAATTTATTTAAAAGCAAATAAGTATGAAATACAATAAAAAAATTAAAATCGTGCAAAATTGGTTTTTATGTCACAATTTGAAATTGTGCGAATGGGTTTTATGCCAAGAATTGTTCAAAAACTAAGTCTGATGTTTTAAGCTGTAAAATCATTTATAACTTACACTTAACACTATGAAAAATTAAAACAAATGCAAGCTTTACCATGTTTCTTTTTTTAAACAAGTTTAAGACATTGGATTCAAGATAATCAAATTCATTTCCATTTAAAAACTTGCTAAAACAATGCTTTAGTATTTTAAAGCTCGACTCCAGTGAAAATCATTTTTAAAGCAAAACATAAAATTTCAAAAGCATTAGGCTTCGAGTGCTCTCCTGATAAAACTGCTAAAACAAGTTATCACACAATTAATCACATTGAGCGCCAATAAAACTTTCAGAAATAATATCCAAATATCAAGATCATTCACATGTAATTCCATAAGTTCCTTAGAGCACCTAAAAATGTATCTAAAAGCAAATAAGTATGAAAGACAACGAAAAATTAAAATCGTGCAGTAATTGTGCGAATGGTTTTTACGCTCATAATTGTTCAAAAATAAAGTATGATGTTTTAAGCTCCAAAATCCTTTATAACTTACACTTAACATTGTGAAAAATTAAAACCAATGCAAGTTTTACCATTTTTCTTTGTTCGAGTACATTTAAAACATTGGATTCATGACATTAAAATTCATTTTCATTTAAAAACTTGCCAAAACAATGCTTTTATATTTTAAAGCTCGACTCCGGTGAAAATCATTTTCAAAGCAAAACATAAAATTTCAAAAGAATTAAGCTTCGACTACTCCCCCTATAAACTGCTAAAACAAGTTAGCACACAATTTATAACATCAAGTGCCCATAACTTCACAAATAATATCCAAATATCTAGATCACTCATATGTAATCCCATATGTTCCTTATAGCACCTAAAAATGTATCTAAAAGCAAATAAGTATGAAACACAAAGAAAAATTAAAATTGTGCAAAATTTGTGCAAGTAGTTTTTATGCCAGAATTGTTCAAAAACAAAGTCTAATGTTTTAAGCTCCAAAATCCTTTATAGCTTACACTGTGAAAAATTAAAACTGACAAAAGTTTACTAGGTTTCTTTGTTTTAGCACATTTAAAAACATTTGATTCAAGATATTCAAATTCATTTCTGCTTTAAAAACCTGCTAAAATAATACTTTCATACTTTAAAACTTGACTCCAATGAAAATCATTTCCAAAGCAAAACATAAAATTACTAAAGCATTAGGCTTCGAGTGGTCCCCCTATAAACTGGTAAAACAAGTTAGCACACAATTAATCACTACAAAGCACCAATAAAAACTTCACAAAAAAAAAATCCAAATATCAAGATCATTCATATGTAATTTCACAAGTTCCTTAGAGCACCTAAAAACATATTTAAAAGCAACAAAGTATGAAAATAATAAAAAATTAAAATCATGCAAAAATGGTTTTTATGTCACCATTTGAAATTGTACGAATGGTTGTTATGCCCAAAATTGTTCAAAAATAAAGTCTATTGTTTTAAGCTCCAAAAACCTTTATAACTTACACTTAAAACTGTGAAAAATTAAAACAAACGCAAGTTTTACTATGTTTCTTTGTTCGCGCACGTTTAAAACATTGGATTTGAAGATATTCAAATTCTTTTTACATTTAAAAACCTGCTAAAACAATGCTTTCATACTTTAAAGCTCGACTCCGGTGAAAATCATTTTCAAAGTAAGACATAAAATTTCAAAAGTATTACGCTTCAACTGTTATCCCTATAAACTGTTAAAACAAGTTAGCACATAATTTATAACATCAAGCGCCAATGACAACTTCACAAATAATATACAAATATCTATATCTTTCATATGTAATCCCATAAGTTCCTTAGAGCACTTAAAAATGAATCTAAAAGTAAATAAGTATGAAACACACTGAAAAATTAAAATCGTGCAAAAATTGTGCGAGTGGTTTTTATGCCAGATTGTTCAAAAACGTTTGATGTTTTAAGCTCCAAAATCCTTTACAACTTACACTTAACACTGTGAAAAATTAAAACAAACGCAAGTTTTACTATGTTTCTTTATTCGAGCACGTTTAAAACATTGGATTTGAAGATATTCAAATTCATTTCCATTTAAAAACCTGCTAAAACAATGCTTTCATATTTTAAAGCTTGACTCTAGTAAAAATAATTTTCAAAACAAAACATAAAATTTAAAAAATATTACACTTCGACTGCTACCCCTATAAATTGTTAAAACAAGTTAGCACAAAATTTATAACATCAAGCGCTAATAACAACTTCACAAATATATATTAATGATTATTTAAATTAAAATAATTTAATTACATATAATTAAATATTAAATATTTGATTATAATAATTTAATTTAATAACAATTAGTTATAATTCAAGTATTTTTAATTGTTATAATTTAATAACAATTAGTTTTTCATAAAATAATTTAATTTATAATAAATTTATAATTTATTTATAATTATAATAAATTTATAAGATTTAATAATCAAATTATTAAATTTAGTGTTAATTAGATTATATATTTTATTCTAAATAATTTTGCATGAACAGGAATAATTATTTTACGACAAAACAAAATATCATTAATATTATATAATAATTATTATATCTAGATTATATATAAATTATTGTTTATTATAAATTATAATAATAATTTATAGAATTAATAGAATTGAATAATAATTATTTAATATGTAATTAGTTTATAATATAATTTAATATAGAATTATAATTGTTTCAAGAATTAATAACAAAATGATTATATTATAATTCTTAATTTCATATTAAATTTACGAAATAATATTAAATAATTTATTAAATTTACTCCATTTAAGCTTGTATTAGCTGAAACAATTGTCTTATGAAATAATTATTTATTTCAAATTGTTATAAATTCATAAATTATTACAAACTAGTAATATTTGTTAAGCATTTAAGGATATATTAATTATTCAAATAACTATTGTTATTTAATTATTATTATAATTATTATAATATTATTTGAATATTATATTAATTTTATAATTAAAAATTAGAAATAGATAATAATATTATCTAATATAATATAATTTTTTTAATTATATTATACTTAAATTATTATTAAATCATATTATTATTTAAATTAATTTAAATAAAGATTAAAATTATTATTAAATAAGTTATTTATTAACAAATATTGCTACTCATAAAATATTAATCAAACTATTTAATTAAACTACTAATTAATAATATTATTATTAAGTTATAATAATCTCTATTTTAAAATTAGTTTTAAATATATTTAAAAAATTTATTATATAGTATTATTATATAATTTAGTATTTTATCAAATAATTATATTAATGTATATATATTAAATAAATATATTATGTTAATAATAAATTTTTTGCTTAACTTATATGCTCGATAGTGGGTTAGGATTTTTATAATGCTTGTAAAACTCTTATTATATCAATGGCAATTGGATCAAAGTTATTAGGTGTGAATTTGGTTGCTTTATGTTATTAGCTGTGCAAATGTGATAATTAATTTAATTAAAATTATAATACTAAAAATATTTTAATTCTAAATCTTGTTTAGTATTAATTATATAATTAAATTAAATTATAAATATTAAATATCCTAAATGTTCCAAAAATTATTAATAGTCATAGGAAAATTTGATAATTATACAAATATAATTATTTGTATTAATATTTATAATTTAAATATTATTACTAAAATTAGCAATTTCAAATAATTGTACTAATTTAGTATTAATTATTTAAAGAAAATAATATATCTTTAACAATATATTAAATAAATTATTATTAATTATTTAATATAATAGAATATTAATTAATTAATATTATTAATTATCTAAATATTAGTTTGTAAATTATACATAACTATTATTCAATTGTTTAATAAAATTATTATTATTATATAATTAAATTATATAATATTAATATATTATAATAAATATTTAATTTAAATATTTAATATATAATAATATT
The DNA here is from genome assembly GCF_047325235.1 of Durio zibethinus. Lineage (NCBI taxonomy): Eukaryota > Viridiplantae > Streptophyta > Magnoliopsida > Malvales > Malvaceae > Durio > Durio zibethinus. Next base: position 9,406,855 of record NC_143183.1, on the reverse strand, counting down.
ATATAATTAAATATATTATAATGATAAACATTTACTTATTAATTATTATAATTTAACTATTATATTTAATTTATTATGGTAATAATTAAATTATTAAAACTGTAATAGATAATTTTCAATATTTTAATATTAATTAGATAATTGTTTAAATAAGTTTATTATTTAATTTATTAAATAGATAATACTGATGTAATTGATTAATTATTTTAATATAAGTTAAGTTTTATAATTGTTTTATAAAACTTATTTAAATTATCAAATAATTTAAATAAGTTTAAAATAATAAACTTATTAAAATTAATAAGTTGAACAAACAACTATTTGAATATTATTCTAATTTAAGTTTAAATAGTTAAGACTATAGGGAATATAATTATTTTTTAAATTAATAATTATTTAAATAATAAGATTTAATAATTTAAACTATTTAAACTTGTTTGGTAAATATACTTATTATTTAAATCTCCAACTATTTTCAAAATATTCAATTTATAAGATAAGGGTCATAATTTATTGACATTCAAAAAATTAATAAGCATGAGATTTGAAAAAGTAAATCTATTTACCGAACAAGTTCAAATAGTTATTACTATTTCAACAATTATCTATTTAAAATCATTACTAATAATAATATCAATATTAGGTATAATTATTCACATAAATTACAATTGTTATTAAATAACAAACTCTTTATTATTATTTTGATTGAATTATATTAATAAGTTTAAATATTATTGACTTTTAGGTATTTGTTAAATAAATAATTATTATTTAAAACAAACTTGTAAGATATGAAACAAGTATTTGATGACTAAACAAAAGGTAATAAATTGGTATTATTATTTAATTCTTAATTAAATTTTAAATTTTAAATTTAATTATCAATTTATTTAATTAAATAGAAAATTAATAATTAGCAATTAATACTTTAAAGACTTAAATTATAAATATAAATATTTAATTGTTATTATTTTAATCTATTATTTTAATTTTCTATTTAATAAAAATAACATATATTAATAGAAATATATTTGTAATATGACATGTATAATTGAATAAATTATATTAAATTATTTTATTTCTTTTGTTTAAATTATACGATATATATTATAAATATTTATTAACAATCATTATAACATTATAATAAAATAAAATAGAAATATATACGTAAAATTAAAAGTTATTAATTAATAATAATAATTATTAATACAAATAAATCTAATTATTATGTTATAATTAATAATAATTAAGATAATAATATAGTTATCTCAAATACTGAATTTAATTTTTATTAATATTAAACTTAAATAATAATTACTAAATTATCAAGGATAAATTAGTTTAATTTATATTTAAATTAATTCATAAATATAATAAGTATTTAAATCTTATTTAATTAAATATTTTTAATCATTATTATTAAATATATTTTTACTAGTTATACTTAATACTATAATATATATTAATTTTAAATATTAAATTTAATTTATTTATATAATTAAAATTAATTAAAACTAAAATTATTGTTTAAATTTTAACTGTATAAATTATAACTGAATAATATTTATAGTTAATAATTTAATAAATTATATATTTAAATCATAAGAATTATTATTTATATATAATTAAGTAAAAATATACATAGTAAGAATTTATGTTAATAAATTAATAATTAATGTCCAAATACTAAGATCATTCTTATGTAATCCCACAAGTTCCTTAGAGCACTTAAAAATTTATTTAAAAGCAAATAAGTATGAAATACAATAAAAAAATTAAAATCGTGCAAAATTGGTTTTTATGTCACAATTTGAAATTGTGCGAATGGGTTTTATGCCAAGAATTGTTCAAAAACTAAGTCTGATGTTTTAAGCTGTAAAATCATTTATAACTTACACTTAACACTATGAAAAATTAAAACAAATGCAAGCTTTACCATGTTTCTTTTTTTAAACAAGTTTAAGACATTGGATTCAAGATAATCAAATTCATTTCCATTTAAAAACTTGCTAAAACAATGCTTTAGTATTTTAAAGCTCGACTCCAGTGAAAATCATTTTTAAAGCAAAACATAAAATTTCAAAAGCATTAGGCTTCGAGTGCTCTCCTGATAAAACTGCTAAAACAAGTTATCACACAATTAATCACATTGAGCGCCAATAAAACTTTCAGAAATAATATCCAAATATCAAGATCATTCACATGTAATTCCATAAGTTCCTTAGAGCACCTAAAAATGTATCTAAAAGCAAATAAGTATGAAAGACAACGAAAAATTAAAATCGTGCAGTAATTGTGCGAATGGTTTTTACGCTCATAATTGTTCAAAAATAAAGTATGATGTTTTAAGCTCCAAAATCCTTTATAACTTACACTTAACATTGTGAAAAATTAAAACCAATGCAAGTTTTACCATTTTTCTTTGTTCGAGTACATTTAAAACATTGGATTCATGACATTAAAATTCATTTTCATTTAAAAACTTGCCAAAACAATGCTTTTATATTTTAAAGCTCGACTCCGGTGAAAATCATTTTCAAAGCAAAACATAAAATTTCAAAAGAATTAAGCTTCGACTACTCCCCCTATAAACTGCTAAAACAAGTTAGCACACAATTTATAACATCAAGTGCCCATAACTTCACAAATAATATCCAAATATCTAGATCACTCATATGTAATCCCATATGTTCCTTATAGCACCTAAAAATGTATCTAAAAGCAAATAAGTATGAAACACAAAGAAAAATTAAAATTGTGCAAAATTTGTGCAAGTAGTTTTTATGCCAGAATTGTTCAAAAACAAAGTCTAATGTTTTAAGCTCCAAAATCCTTTATAGCTTACACTGTGAAAAATTAAAACTGACAAAAGTTTACTAGGTTTCTTTGTTTTAGCACATTTAAAAACATTTGATTCAAGATATTCAAATTCATTTCTGCTTTAAAAACCTGCTAAAATAATACTTTCATACTTTAAAACTTGACTCCAATGAAAATCATTTCCAAAGCAAAACATAAAATTACTAAAGCATTAGGCTTCGAGTGGTCCCCCTATAAACTGGTAAAACAAGTTAGCACACAATTAATCACTACAAAGCACCAATAAAAACTTCACAAAAAAAAAATCCAAATATCAAGATCATTCATATGTAATTTCACAAGTTCCTTAGAGCACCTAAAAACATATTTAAAAGCAACAAAGTATGAAAATAATAAAAAATTAAAATCATGCAAAAATGGTTTTTATGTCACCATTTGAAATTGTACGAATGGTTGTTATGCCCAAAATTGTTCAAAAATAAAGTCTATTGTTTTAAGCTCCAAAAACCTTTATAACTTACACTTAAAACTGTGAAAAATTAAAACAAACGCAAGTTTTACTATGTTTCTTTGTTCGCGCACGTTTAAAACATTGGATTTGAAGATATTCAAATTCTTTTTACATTTAAAAACCTGCTAAAACAATGCTTTCATACTTTAAAGCTCGACTCCGGTGAAAATCATTTTCAAAGTAAGACATAAAATTTCAAAAGTATTACGCTTCAACTGTTATCCCTATAAACTGTTAAAACAAGTTAGCACATAATTTATAACATCAAGCGCCAATGACAACTTCACAAATAATATACAAATATCTATATCTTTCATATGTAATCCCATAAGTTCCTTAGAGCACTTAAAAATGAATCTAAAAGTAAATAAGTATGAAACACACTGAAAAATTAAAATCGTGCAAAAATTGTGCGAGTGGTTTTTATGCCAGATTGTTCAAAAACGTTTGATGTTTTAAGCTCCAAAATCCTTTACAACTTACACTTAACACTGTGAAAAATTAAAACAAACGCAAGTTTTACTATGTTTCTTTATTCGAGCACGTTTAAAACATTGGATTTGAAGATATTCAAATTCATTTCCATTTAAAAACCTGCTAAAACAATGCTTTCATATTTTAAAGCTTGACTCTAGTAAAAATAATTTTCAAAACAAAACATAAAATTTAAAAAATATTACACTTCGACTGCTACCCCTATAAATTGTTAAAACAAGTTAGCACAAAATTTATAACATCAAGCGCTAATAACAACTTCACAAATATATATTAATGATTATTTAAATTAAAATAATTTAATTACATATAATTAAATATTAAATATTTGATTATAATAATTTAATTTAATAACAATTAGTTATAATTCAAGTATTTTTAATTGTTATAATTTAATAACAATTAGTTTTTCATAAAATAATTTAATTTATAATAAATTTATAATTTATTTATAATTATAATAAATTTATAAGATTTAATAATCAAATTATTAAATTTAGTGTTAATTAGATTATATATTTTATTCTAAATAATTTTGCATGAACAGGAATAATTATTTTACGACAAAACAAAATATCATTAATATTATATAATAATTATTATATCTAGATTATATATAAATTATTGTTTATTATAAATTATAATAATAATTTATAGAATTAATAGAATTGAATAATAATTATTTAATATGTAATTAGTTTATAATATAATTTAATATAGAATTATAATTGTTTCAAGAATTAATAACAAAATGATTATATTATAATTCTTAATTTCATATTAAATTTACGAAATAATATTAAATAATTTATTAAATTTACTCCATTTAAGCTTGTATTAGCTGAAACAATTGTCTTATGAAATAATTATTTATTTCAAATTGTTATAAATTCATAAATTATTACAAACTAGTAATATTTGTTAAGCATTTAAGGATATATTAATTATTCAAATAACTATTGTTATTTAATTATTATTATAATTATTATAATATTATTTGAATATTATATTAATTTTATAATTAAAAATTAGAAATAGATAATAATATTATCTAATATAATATAATTTTTTTAATTATATTATACTTAAATTATTATTAAATCATATTATTATTTAAATTAATTTAAATAAAGATTAAAATTATTATTAAATAAGTTATTTATTAACAAATATTGCTACTCATAAAATATTAATCAAACTATTTAATTAAACTACTAATTAATAATATTATTATTAAGTTATAATAATCTCTATTTTAAAATTAGTTTTAAATATATTTAAAAAATTTATTATATAGTATTATTATATAATTTAGTATTTTATCAAATAATTATATTAATGTATATATATTAAATAAATATATTATGTTAATAATAAATTTTTTGCTTAACTTATATGCTCGATAGTGGGTTAGGATTTTTATAATGCTTGTAAAACTCTTATTATATCAATGGCAATTGGATCAAAGTTATTAGGTGTGAATTTGGTTGCTTTATGTTATTAGCTGTGCAAATGTGATAATTAATTTAATTAAAATTATAATACTAAAAATATTTTAATTCTAAATCTTGTTTAGTATTAATTATATAATTAAATTAAATTATAAATATTAAATATCCTAAATGTTCCAAAAATTATTAATAGTCATAGGAAAATTTGATAATTATACAAATATAATTATTTGTATTAATATTTATAATTTAAATATTATTACTAAAATTAGCAATTTCAAATAATTGTACTAATTTAGTATTAATTATTTAAAGAAAATAATATATCTTTAACAATATATTAAATAAATTATTATTAATTATTTAATATAATAGAATATTAATTAATTAATATTATTAATTATCTAAATATTAGTTTGTAAATTATACATAACTATTATTCAATTGTTTAATAAAATTATTATTATTATATAATTAAATTATATAATATTAATATATTATAATAAATATTTAATTTAAATATTTAATATATAATAATATTATATAATTAAATATATTATAATGATAAACATTTACTTATTAATTATTATAATTTAACTATTATATTTAATTTATTATGGTAATAATTAAATTATTAAAACTGTAATAGATAATTTTCAATATTTTAATATTAATTAGATAATTGTTTAAATAAGTTTATTATTTAATTTATTAAATAGATAATACTGATGTAATTGATTAATTATTTTAATATAAGTTAAGTTTTATAATTGTTTTATAAAACTTATTTAAATTATCAAATAATTTAAATAAGTTTAAAATAATAAACTTATTAAAATTAATAAGTTGAACAAACAACTATTTGAATATTATTCTAATTTAAGTTTAAATAGTTAAGACTATAGGGAATATAATTATTTTTTAAATTAATAATTATTTAAATAATAAGATTTAATAATTTAAACTATTTAAACTTGTTTGGTAAATATACTTATTATTTAAATCTCCAACTATTTTCAAAATATTCAATTTATAAGATAAGGGTCATAATTTATTGACATTCAAAAAATTAATAAGCATGAGATTTGAAAAAGTAAATCTATTTACCGAACAAGTTCAAATAGTTATTACTATTTCAACAATTATCTATTTAAAATCATTACTAATAATAATATCAATATTAGGTATAATTATTCACATAAATTACAATTGTTATTAAATAACAAACTCTTTATTATTATTTTGATTGAATTATATTAATAAGTTTAAATATTATTGACTTTTAGGTATTTGTTAAATAAATAATTATTATTTAAAACAAACTTGTAAGATATGAAACAAGTATTTGATGACTAAACAAAAGGTAATAAATTGGTATTATTATTTAATTCTTAATTAAATTTTAAATTTTAAATTTAATTATCAATTTATTTAATTAAATAGAAAATTAATAATTAGCAATTAATACTTTAAAGACTTAAATTATAAATATAAATATTTAATTGTTATTATTTTAATCTATTATTTTAATTTTCTATTTAATAAAAATAACATATATTAATAGAAATATATTTGTAATATGACATGTATAATTGAATAAATTATATTAAATTATTTTATTTCTTTTGTTTAAATTATACGATATATATTATAAATATTTATTAACAATCATTATAACATTATAATAAAATAAAATAGAAATATATACGTAAAATTAAAAGTTATTAATTAATAATAATAATTATTAATACAAATAAATCTAATTATTATGTTATAATTAATAATAATTAAGATAATAATATAGTTATCTCAAATACTGAATTTAATTTTTATTAATATTAAACTTAAATAATAATTACTAAATTATCAAGGATAAATTAGTTTAATTTATATTTAAATTAATTCATAAATATAATAAGTATTTAAATCTTATTTAATTAAATATTTTTAATCATTATTATTAAATATATTTTTACTAGTTATACTTAATACTATAATATATATTAATTTTAAATATTAAATTTAATTTATTTATATAATTAAAATTAATTAAAACTAAAATTATTGTTTAAATTTTAACTGTATAAATTATAACTGAATAATATTTATAGTTAATAATTTAATAAATTATATATTTAAATCATAAGAATTATTATTTATATATAATTAAGTAAAAATATACATAGTAAGAATTTATGTTAATAAATTAATAATTAATGTCCAAATACTAAGATCATTCTTATGTAATCCCACAAGTTCCTTAGAGCACTTAAAAATTTATTTAAAAGCAAATAAGTATGAAATACAATAAAAAAATTAAAATCGTGCAAAATTGGTTTTTATGTCACAATTTGAAATTGTGCGAATGGCTTTTATGCCAAGAATTGTTCAAAAACTAAGTCTGATGTTTTAAGCTGTAAAATCATTTATAACTTACACTTAACACTATGAAAAATTAAAACAAATGCAAGCTTTACCATGTTTCTTTTTTTAAACAAGTTTAAGACATTGGATTCAAGATAATCAAATTCATTTCCATTTAAAAACTTGCTAAAACAATGCTTTAGTATTTTAAAGCTCGACTCCAGTGAAAATCATTTTTAAAGCAAAACATAAAATTTCAAAAGCATTAGGCTTCGAGTGCTCTCCTGATAAAACTGCTAAAACAAGTTATCACACAATTAATCACATTGAGCGCCAATAAAACTTTCAGAAATAATATCCAAATATCAAGATCATTCACATGTAATTCCATAAGTTCCTTAGAGCACCTAAAAATGTATCTAAAAGCAAATAAGTATGAAAGACAACGAAAAATTAAAATCGTGCAGTAATTGTGCGAATGGTTTTTACGCTCATAATTGTTCAAAAATAAAGTATGATGTTTTAAGCTCCAAAATCCTTTATAACTTACACTTAACATTGTGAAAAATTAAAACCAATGCAAGTTTTACCATTTTTCTTTGTTCGAGTACATTTAAAACATTGGATTCATGACATTAAAATTCATTTTCATTTAAAAACTTGCCAAAACAATGCTTTTATATTTTAAAGCTCGACTCCGGTGAAAATCATTTTCAAAGCAAAACATAAAATTTCAAAAGAATTAAGCTTCGACTACTCCCCCTATAAACTGCTAAAACAAGTTAGCACACAATTTATAACATCAAGTGCCCATAACTTCACAAATAATATCCAAATATCTAGATCACTCATATGTAATCCCATATGTTCCTTATAGCACCTAAAAATGTATCTAAAAGCAAATAAGTATGAAACACAAAGAAAAATTAAAATTGTGCAAAATTTGTGCAAGTAGTTTTTATGCCAGAATTGTTCAAAAACAAAGTCTAATGTTTTAAGCTCCAAAATCCTTTATAGCTTACACTGTGAAAAATTAAAACTGACAAAAGTTTACTAGGTTTCTTTGTTTTAGCACATTTAAAAACATTTGATTCAAGATATTCAAATTCATTTCTGCTTTAAAAACCTGCTAAAATAATACTTTCATACTTTAAAACTTGACTCCAATGAAAATCATTTCCAAAGCAAAACATAAAATTACTAAAGCATTAGGCTTCGAGTGGTCCCCCTATAAACTGGTAAAACAAGTTAGCACACAATTAATCACTACAAAGCACCAATAAAAACTTCACAAAAAAAAATCCAAATATCAAGATCATTCATATGTAATTTCACAAGTTCCTTAGAGCACCTAAAAACATATTTAAAAGCAACAAAGTATGAAAATAATAAAAAATTAAAATCATGCAAAAATGGTTTTTATGTCACCATTTGAAATTGTACGAATGGTTGTTATGCCCAAAATTGTTCAAAAATAAAGTCTATTGTTTTAAGCTCCAAAAACCTTTATAACTTACACTTAAAACTGTGAAAAATTAAAACAAACGCAAGTTTTACTATGTTTCTTTGTTCGCGCACGTTTAAAACATTGGATTTGAAGATATTCAAATTCTTTTTACATTTAAAAACCTGCTAAAACAATGCTTTCATACTTTAAAGCTCGACTCCGGTGAAAATCATTTTCAAAGTAAGACATAAAATTTCAAAAGTATTACGCTTCAACTGTTATCCCTATAAACTGTTAAAACAAGTTAGCACATAATTTATAACATCAAGCGCCAATGACAACTTCACAAATAATATACAAATATCTATATCTTTCATATGTAATCCCATAAGTTCCTTAGAGCACTTAAAAATGAATCTAAAAGTAAATAAGTATGAAACACACTGAAAAATTAAAATCGTGCAAAAATTGTGCGAGTGGTTTTTATGCCAGATTGTTCAAAAACGTTTGATGTTTTAAGCTCCAAAATCCTTTACAACTTACACTTAACACTGTGAAAAATTAAAACAAACGCAAGTTTTACTATGTTTCTTTATTCGAGCACGTTTAAAACATTGGATTTGAAGATATTCAAATTCATTTCCATTTAAAAACCTGCTAAAACAATGCTTTCATATTTTAAAGCTTGACTCTAGTAAAAATAATTTTCAAAACAAAACATAAAATTTAAAAAATATTACACTTCGACTGCTACCCCTATAAATTGTTAAAACAAGTTAGCACAAAATTTATAACATCAAGCGCTAATAACAACTTCACAAATATATATTAATGATTATTTAAATTAAAATAATTTAATTACATATAATTAAATATTAAATATTTGATTATAATAATTTAATTTAATAACAATTAGTTATAATTCAAGTATTTTTAATTGTTATAATTTAATAACAATTAGTTTTTCATAAAATAATTTAATTTATAATAAATTTATAATTTATTTATAATTATAATAAATTTATAAGATTTAATAATCAAATTATTAAATTTAGTGTTAATTAGATTATATATTTTATTCTAAATAATTTTGCATGAACAGGAATAATTATTTTACGACAAAACAAAATATCATTAATATTATATAATAATTATTATATCTAGATTATATATAAATTATTGTTTATTATAAATTATAATAATAATTTATAGAATTAATAGAATTGAATAATAATTATTTAATATGTAATTAGTTTATAATATAATTTAATATAGAATTATAATTGTTTCAAGAATTAATAACAAAATGATTATATTATAATTCTTAATTTCATATTAAATTTACGAAATAATATTAAATAATTTATTAAATTTACTCCATTTAAGCTTGTATTAGCTGAAACAATTGTCTTATGAAATAATTATTTATTTCAAATTGTTATAAATTCATAAATTATTACAAACTAGTAATATTTGTTAAGCATTTAAGGATATATTAATTATTCAAATAACTATTGTTATTTAATTATTATTATAATTATTATAATATTATTTGAATATTATATTAATTTTATAATTAAAAATTAGAAATAGATAATAATATTATCTAATATAATATAATTTTTTTAATTATATTATACTTAAATTATTATTAAATCATATTATTATTTAAATTAATTTAAATAAAGATTAAAATTATTATTAAATAAGTTATTTATTAACAAATATTGCTACTCATAAAATATTAATCAAACTATTTAATTAAACTACTAATTAATAATATTATTATTAAGTTATAATAATCTCTATTTTAAAATTAGTTTTAAATATATTTAAAAAATTTATTATATAGTATTATTATATAATTTAGTATTTTATCAAATAATTATATTAATGTATATATATTAAATAAATATATTATGTTAATAATAAATTTTTTGCTTAACTTATATGCTCGATAGTGGGTTAGGATTTTTATAATGCTTGTAAAACTCTTATTATATCAATGGCAATTGGATCAAAGTTATTAGGTGTGAATTTGGTTGCTTTATGTTATTAGCTGTGCAAATGTGATAATTAATTTAATTAAAATTATAATACTAAAAATATTTTAATACTAAATCTTGTTTAGTATTAATTATATAATTAAATTAAATTATAAATATTAAATATCCTAAATGTTCCAAAAATTATTAATAGTCATAGGAAAATTTGATAATTATACAAATATAATTATTTGTATTAATATTTATAATTTAAATATTATTACTAAAATTAGCAATTTCAAATAATTGTACTAATTTAGTATTAATTATTTAAAGAAAATAATATATCTTTAACAATATATTAAATAAATTATTATTAATTATTTAATATAATAGAATATTAATTAATTAATATTATTAATTATCTAAATATTAGTTTGTAAATTATACATAACTATTATTCAATTGTTTAATAAAATTATTATTATTATATAATTAAATTATATAATATTAATATATTATAATAAATATTTAATTTAAATATTTAATATATAATAATATTATATAATTAAATATATTATAATGATAAACATTTACTTATTAATTATTATAATTTAACTATTATATTTAATTTATTATGGTAATAATTAAATTATTAAAACTGTAATAGATAATTTTCAATATTTTAATATTAATTAGATAATTGTTTAAATAAGTTTATTATTTAATTTATTAAATAGATAATACTGATGTAATTGATTAATTATTTTAATATAAGTTAAGTTTTATAATTGTTTTATAAAACTTATTTAAATTATCAAATAATTTAAATAAGTTTAAAATAATAAACTTATTAAAATTAATAAGTTGAACAAACAACTATTTGAATATTATTCTAATTTAAGTTTAAATAGTTAAGACTATAGGGAATATAATTATTTTTTAAATTAATAATTATTTAAATAATAAGATTTAATAATTTAAACTATTTAAACTTGTTTGGTAAATATACTTATTATTTAAATCTCCAACTATTTTCAAAATATTCAATTTATAAGATAAGGGTCATAATTTATTGACATTCAAAAAATTAATAAGCATGAGATTTGAAAAAGTAAATCTATTTACCGAACAAGTTCAAATAGTTATTACTATTTCAACAATTATCTATTTAAAATCATTACTAATAATAATATCAATATTAGGTATAATTATTCACATAAATTACAATTGTTATTAAATAACAAACTCTTTATTATTATTTTGATTGAATTATATTAATAAGTTTAAATATTATTGACTTTTAGGTATTTGTTAAATAAATAATTATTATTTAAAACAAACTTGTAAGATATGAAACAAGTATTTGATGACTAAACAAAAGGTAATAAATTGGTATTATTATTTAATTCTTAATTAAATTTTAAATTTTAAATTTAATTATCAATTTATTTAATTAAATAGAAAATTAATAATTAGCAATTAATACTTTAAAGACTTAAATTATAAATATAAATATTTAATTGTTATTGTTTTAATCTATTATTTTAATTTTCTATTTAATAAAAAATAACATATATTAATAGAAATATATTTGTAATATGACATGTATAATTGAATAAATTATATTAAATTATTTTATTTCTTTGTTTAAATTATACGATATATATTATAAATATTTATTAACAATCATTATAACATTATAATAAAATAAAATAGAAATATATACGTAAAATTAAAAGTTATTAATTAATAATAATAATTATTAATACAAATAAATCTAATTATTATGTTATAATTAATAATAATTAAGATAATAATATAGTTATCTCAAATACTGAATTTAATTTTTATTAATATTAAACTTAAATAATAATTACTAAATTATTAAGGATAAATTGGTTTAATTTATATTTAAATTAATTCATAAATATAATAAATATTTAAATCTTATTTAATTAAATATTTTTAATCATTATTATTAAATATATTTTTACTAGTTATACTTAATACTATAATATATATTAATTTTAAATATTAAATTTAATTTATTTATATAATTAAAATTAATTAAACTAAAATTATTGTTTAAATTTTAACTGTATAAATTATAACTGAATAATATTTATAGTTAATAATTTAATAAATTATATATTTAAATCATAAGAATTATTATTTATATATAATTAAGTAAAAATATATATAGTAAGAATTTATGTTAATAAATTAATAATTAATATCCAAATACTAAGATCATTCTTATGTAATCCCACAGTTCCTTAGAGCACTTAAAAATTTATTTAAAGGCAAATAAGTATGAAATACAATAAAAATTAAAATCGTGCAAAATTGGTTTTTATGTCACAATTTGAAATTGTGCGAATGGCTTTTATGCCAAGAATTGTTCAAAAACTAAGTCTGATGTTTTTAAGCCAAAATCATTTATAACTTACACTTAACACTATGAAAAATTAAAACAAATGCAAGCTTTACCATGTTTCTTCTTTTAAACAAGTTTAAGACATTGGATTCAAGATAATCAAATTCATTTCCATTTAAAACTTGCTAAAACAATGCTTTAGTATTTTAAAGCTCGACTCCAAGTGAAAATCATTTTTAAAGCAAAACATAAAATTTCAAAGCAGCTAGGCTTCAAAACTGCTAAAACAAGTTATCACACAATTAATCACATTGAGCTCAATAAAACTTTCAGAAATAATATCCAAATATCAAGATCATTCACATGTAATTCCATAAGTTCCTTAGAGCACCTAAAAATGTATCTAAAAGCAAATAAGTATGAAAGACAACGAAAAATTAAAATCGTGCAGTAATTGTGCGAATGGTTTTTACGCTCATAATTGTTCAAAAATAAAGTATGATGTTTTAAGCTCCAAAATCCTTTATAACTTTACACTTAACATTGTGAAAAATTAAAACCAATGCAAGTTTTACCATTTTTCTTTGTTCGAGTACATTTAAAACATTGGATTCATGACATTAAAATTCATTTTCATTTAAAAACTTGCCAAAACAATGCTTTTATATTTTAAAGCTCGACTCCTATGAAAATCATTTTCAAAGCAAAACATAAAATTTCAAAAGAATTAAGCTTCGACTACTCCCTATAAACTGCTAAAACAAGTTAGCACACAATTTATAACATCAAGTGCCCATAACTTCACAAATAATATCCAAATATCTAGATCACTCATATGTAATCCCATAAGTTCCTTATAGCACCTAAAAATGTATCTAAAAGCAAATAAGTATGAAACACAAAGAAAAAAATTAAAATTGTGCAAAATTTGTGCAAGTAGTTTTTATGCCAGAATTGTTCAAAAACAAAGTCTAATGTTTTAAGCTCCAAAATCCTTGGATAGCTTACACTGTGAAAAATTAAAACTAACAAAAGTTTACTAGGTTTCCTTGTTTTAGCACATTTAAAAAACATTTGATTCAAGATATTCAAATTCATTTCTGCTTTAAAACCTGCTAAAATAATACTTTCATACTTTAAAACTTGGACTCCAATGAAAATCATTTCCTAAAGCAAAACATAAAATTACTAAAGCATTAGGCTTCGAGTGGTCCCCCTATAAACTGGTAAAACAAGTTAGCACACAATTAATCACTACAAAGCACCAATAAAAACTTCACAAAAAAAATCCAAATATCAAGATCATTCATATGTAATTTCACAAGTTCCTTAGAGCACCTAAAAATATATTTAAAAGGAACAAAGTATGAAAATAATAAAAAATTAAAATCATGCAAAAATGGTTTTTATGTCACCATTTGAAATTGTACGAATGGTTGTTATGCCCAAAATTGTTCAAAAATAAAGTCTATTGTTTTAAGCTCCAAAAAACCTTTATAACTTACACTTAAAACTGAAAAATTAAAACGAACGCAAGTTTTACTATGTTTCTTTGTTCGCGCACGTTTAAAATGGCTTAGATTTGAAGATATTCAAATTCTTTTTACATTTAAAAATCCCGCTGCTAAAACAATGCTTTCATACTTTAAAGCTCGACTCCGGTGAAAATCATTTTCAAAGTAAAACATAAAATTTCAAAAGTATTACGCTTCAACTGTTATCCCTATAAACTGTTAAAAACAAGTTAGCACATAATTTATAACATCAAGCGCCAATGACAACTTCACAAATAATATACAAATATCTATATCTTTCATATGTAATCCCATAAGTTCCTTAGAGCACTTAAAAATGAATCTAAAAGTAAATAAGTATGAAACACACTGAAAAATTAAAATCGTGCAAAAATTGTGCGAGTGGTTTTTATGCCAGATTGTTCAAAAACGTTTGATGTTTTAAGCTCCAAAATCCTTTACAACTTACACTTAACACTGTGAAAAATTAAAACAAACGCAAGTTTTACTATGTTTCTTTATTCGAGCACGTTTAAAACATTGGATTTGAAGATATTCAAATTCATTTCCATTTAAAAACCTGCTAAAACAATGCTTTCATATTTTAAAGCTTGACTCTAGTAAAAATAATTTTCAAAACAAAACATAAAATTTAAAAAATATTACACTTCGACTGCTACCCCTATAAATTGTTAAAACAAGTTAGCACAAAATTTATAACATCAAGCGCTAATAACAACTTCACAAATATATATTAATGATTATTTAAATTAAAATAATTTAATTACATATAATTAAATATTAAATATTTGATTATAATAATTTAATTTAATAACAATTAGTTATAATTCAAGTATTTTTAATTGTTATAATTTAATAACAATTAGTTTTTCATAAAATAATTTAATTTATAATAAATTTATAATTTATTTATAATTATAATAAATTTATAAGATTTAATAATCAAATTATTAAATTTAGTGTTAATTAGATTATATATTTTATTCTAAATAATTTTGCATGAACAGGAATAATTATTTTACGACAAAACAAAATATCATTAATATTATATAATAATTATTATATCTAGATTATATATAAATTATTGTTTATTATAAATTATAATAATAATTTATAGAATTAATAGAATTGAATAATAATTATTTAATATGTAATTAGTTTATAATATAATTTAATATAGAATTATAATTGTTTCAAGAATTAATAACAAAATGATTATATTATAATTCTTAATTTCATATTAAATTTACGAAATAATATTAAATAATTTATTAAATTTACTCCATTTAAGCTTGTATTAGCTGAAACAATTGTCTTATGAAATAATTATTTATTTCAAATTGTTATAAATTCATAAATTATTACAAACTAGTAATATTTGTTAAGCATTTAAGGATATATTAATTATTCAAATAACTATTGTTATTTAATTATTATTATAATTATTATAATATTATTTGAATATTATATTAATTTTATAATTAAAAATTAGAAATAGATAATAATATTATCTAATATAATATAATTTTTTTAATTATATTATACTTAAATTATTATTAAATCATATTATTATTTAAATTAATTTAAATAAAGATTAAAATTATTATTAAATAAGTTATTTATTAACAAATATTGCTACTCATAAAATATTAATCAAACTATTTAATTAAACTACTAATTAATAATATTATTATTAAGTTATAATAATCTCTATTTTAAAATTAGTTTTAAATATATTTAAAAAATTTATTATATAGTATTATTATATAATTTAGTATTTTATCAAATAATTATATTAATGTATATATATTAAATAAATATATTATGTTAATAATAAATTTTTTGCTTAACTTATATGCTCGATAGTGGGTTAGGATTTTTATAATGCTTGTAAAACTCTTATTATATCAATGGCAATTGGATCAAAGTTATTAGGTGTGAATTTGGTTGCTTTATGTTATTAGCTGTGCAAATGTGATAATTAATTTAATTAAAATTATAATACTAAAAATATTTTAATACTAAATCTTGTTTAGTATTAATTATATAATTAAATTAAATTATAAATATTAAATATCCTAAATGTTCCAAAAATTATTAATAGTCATAGGAAAATTTGATAATTATACAAATATAATTATTTGTATTAATATTTATAATTTAAATATTATTACTAAAATTAGCAATTTCAAATAATTGTACTAATTTAGTATTAATTATTTAAAGAAAATAATATATCTTTAACAATATATTAAATAAATTATTATTAATTATTTAATATAATAGAATATTAATTAATTAATATTATTAATTATCTAAATATTAGTTTGTAAATTATACATAACTATTATTCAATTGTTTAATAAAATTATTATTATTATATAATTAAATTATATAATATTAATATATTATAATAAATATTTAATTTAAATATTTAATATATAATAATATTATATAATTAAATATATTATAATGATAAACATTTACTTATTAATTATTATAATTTAACTATTATATTTAATTTATTATGGTAATAATTAAATTATTAAAACTGTAATAGATAATTTTCAATATTTTAATATTAATTAGATAATTGTTTAAATAAGTTTATTATTTAATTTATTAAATAGATAATACTGATGTAATTGATTAATTATTTTAATATAAGTTAAGTTTTATAATTGTTTTATAAAACTTATTTAAATTATCAAATAATTTAAATAAGTTTAAAATAATAAACTTATTAAAATTAATAAGTTGAACAAACAACTATTTGAATATTATTCTAATTTAAGTTTAAATAGTTAAGACTATAGGGAATATAATTATTTTTTAAATTAATAATTATTTAAATAATAAGATTTAATAATTTAAACTATTTAAACTTGTTTGGTAAATATACTTATTATTTAAATCTCCAACTATTTTCAAAATATTCAATTTATAAGATAAGGGTCATAATTTATTGACATTCAAAAAATTAATAAGCATGAGATTTGAAAAAGTAAATCTATTTACCGAACAAGTTCAAATAGTTATTACTATTTCAACAATTATCTATTTAAAATCATTACTAATAATAATATCAATATTAGGTATAATTATTCACATAAATTACAATTGTTATTAAATAACAAACTCTTTATTATTATTTTGATTGAATTATATTAATAAGTTTAAATATTATTGACTTTTAGGTATTTGTTAAATAAATAATTATTATTTAAAACAAACTTGTAAGATATGAAACAAGTATTTGATGACTAAACAAAAGGTAATAAATTGGTATTATTATTTAATTCTTAATTAAATTTTAAATTTTAAATTTAATTATCAATTTATTTAATTAAATAGAAAATTAATAATTAGCAATTAATACTTTAAAGACTTAAATTATAAATATAAATATTTAATTGTTATTATTTTAATCTATTATTTTAATTTTCTATTTAATAAAAATAACATATATTAATAGAAATATATTTGTAATATGACATGTATAATTGAATAAATTATATTAAATTATTTTATTTCTTTTGTTTAAATTATACGATATATATTATAAATATTTATTAACAATCATTATAACATTATAATAAAATAAAATAGAAATATATACGTAAAATTAAAAGTTATTAATTAATAATAATAATTATTAATACAAATAAATCTAATTATTATGTTATAATTAATAATAATTAAGATAATAATATAGTTATCTCAAATACTGAATTTAATTTTTATTAATATTAAACTTAAATAATAATTACTAAATTATCAAGGATAAATTAGTTTAATTTATATTTAAATTAATTCATAAATATAATAAGTATTTAAATCTTATTTAATTAAATATTTTTAATCATTATTATTAAATATATTTTTACTAGTTATACTTAATACTATAATATATATTAATTTTAAATATTAAATTTAATTTATTTATATAATTAAAATTAATTAAAACTAAAATTATTGTTTAAATTTTAACTGTATAAATTATAACTGAATAATATTTATAGTTAATAATTTAATAAATTATATATTTAAATCATAAGAATTATTATTTATATATAATTAAGTAAAAATATACATAGTAAGAATTTATGTTAATAAATTAATAATTAATGTCCAAATACTAAGATCATTCTTATGTAATCCCACAAGTTCCTTAGAGCACTTAAAAATTTATTTAAAAGCAAATAAGTATGAAATACAATAAAAAAATTAAAATCGTGCAAAATTGGTTTTTATGTCACAATTTGAAATTGTGCGAATGGCTTTTATGCCAAGAATTGTTCAAAAACTAAGTCTGATGTTTTAAGCTGTAAAATCATTTATAACTTACACTTAACACTATGAAAAATTAAAACAAATGCAAGCTTTACCATGTTTCTTTTTTTAAACAAGTTTAAGACATTGGATTCAAGATAATCAAATTCATTTCCATTTAAAAACTTGCTAAAACAATGCTTTAGTATTTTAAAGCTCGACTCCAGTGAAAATCATTTTTAAAGCAAAACATAAAATTTCAAAAGCATTAGGCTTCGAGTGCTCTCCTGATAAAACTGCTAAAACAAGTTATCACACAATTAATCACATTGAGCGCCAATAAAACTTTCAGAAATAATATCCAAATATCAAGATCATTCACATGTAATTCCATAAGTTCCTTAGAGCACCTAAAAATGTATCTAAAAGCAAATAAGTATGAAAGACAACGAAAAATTAAAATCGTGCAGTAATTGTGCGAATGGTTTTTACGCTCATAATTGTTCAAAAATAAAGTATGATGTTTTAAGCTCCAAAATCCTTTATAACTTACACTTAACATTGTGAAAAATTAAAACCAATGCAAGTTTTACCATTTTTCTTTGTTCGAGTACATTTAAAACATTGGATTCATGACATTAAAATTCATTTTCATTTAAAAACTTGCCAAAACAATGCTTTTATATTTTAAAGCTCGACTCCGGTGAAAATCATTTTCAAAGCAAAACATAAAATTTCAAAAGAATTAAGCTTCGACTACTCCCCCTATAAACTGCTAAAACAAGTTAGCACACAATTTATAACATCAAGTGCCCATAACTTCACAAATAATATCCAAATATCTAGATCACTCATATGTAATCCCATATGTTCCTTATAGCACCTAAAAATGTATCTAAAAGCAAATAAGTATGAAACACAAAGAAAAATTAAAATTGTGCAAAATTTGTGCAAGTAGTTTTTATGCCAGAATTGTTCAAAAACAAAGTCTAATGTTTTAAGCTCCAAAATCCTTTATAGCTTACACTGTGAAAAATTAAAACTGACAAAAGTTTACTAGGTTTCTTTGTTTTAGCACATTTAAAAACATTTGATTCAAGATATTCAAATTCATTTCTGCTTTAAAAACCTGCTAAAATAATACTTTCATACTTTAAAACTTGACTCCAATGAAAATCATTTCCAAAGCAAAACATAAAATTACTAAAGCATTAGGCTTCGAGTGGTCCCCCTATAAACTGGTAAAACAAGTTAGCACACAATTAATCACTACAAAGCACCAATAAAAACTTCACAAAAAAAAAATCCAAATATCAAGATCATTCATATGTAATTTCACAAGTTCCTTAGAGCACCTAAAAACATATTTAAAAGCAACAAAGTATGAAAATAATAAAAAATTAAAATCATGCAAAAATGGTTTTTATGTCACCATTTGAAATTGTACGAATGGTTGTTATGCCCAAAATTGTTCAAAAATAAAGTCTATTGTTTTAAGCTCCAAAAACCTTTATAACTTACACTTAAAACTGTGAAAAATTAAAACAAACGCAAGTTTTACTATGTTTCTTTGTTCGCGCACGTTTAAAACATTGGATTTGAAGATATTCAAATTCTTTTTACATTTAAAAACCTGCTAAAACAATGCTTTCATACTTTAAAGCTCGACTCCGGTGAAAATCATTTTCAAAGTAAGACATAAAATTTCAAAAGTATTACGCTTCAACTGTTATCCCTATAAACTGTTAAAACAAGTTAGCACATAATTTATAACATCAAGCGCCAATGACAACTTCACAAATAATATACAAATATCTATATCTTTCATATGTAATCCCATAAGTTCCTTAGAGCACTTAAAAATGAATCTAAAAGTAAATAAGTATGAAACACACTGAAAAATTAAAATCGTGCAAAAATTGTGCGAGTGGTTTTTATGCCAGATTGTTCAAAAACGTTTGATGTTTTAAGCTCCAAAATCCTTTACAACTTACACTTAACACTGTGAAAAATTAAAACAAACGCAAGTTTTACTATGTTTCTTTATTCGAGCACGTTTAAAACATTGGATTTGAAGATATTCAAATTCATTTCCATTTAAAAACCTGCTAAAACAATGCTTTCATATTTTAAAGCTTGACTCTAGTAAAAATAATTTTCAAAACAAAACATAAAATTTAAAAAATATTACACTTCGACTGCTACCCCTATAAATTGTTAAAACAAGTTAGCACAAAATTTATAACATCAAGCGCTAATAACAACTTCACAAATATATATTAATGATTATTTAAATTAAAATAATTTAATTACATATAATTAAATATTAAATATTTGATTATAATAATTTAATTTAATAACAATTAGTTATAATTCAAGTATTTTTAATTGTTATAATTTAATAACAATTAGTTTTTCATAAAATAATTTAATTTATAATAAATTTATAATTTATTTATAATTATAATAAATTTATAAGATTTAATAATCAAATTATTAAATTTAGTGTTAATTAGATTATATATTTTATTCTAAATAATTTTGCATGAACAGGAATAATTATTTTACGACAAAACAAAATATCATTAATATTATATAATAATTATTATATCTAGATTATATATAAATTATTGTTTATTATAAATTATAATAATAATTTATAGAATTAATAGAATTGAATAATAATTATTTAATATGTAATTAGTTTATAATATAATTTAATATAGAATTATAATTGTTTCAAGAATTAATAACAAAATGATTATATTATAATTCTTAATTTCATATTAAATTTACGAAATAATATTAAATAATTTATTAAATTTACTCCATTTAAGCTTGTATTAGCTGAAACAATTGTCTTATGAAATAATTATTTATTTCAAATTGTTATAAATTCATAAATTATTACAAACTAGTAATATTTGTTAAGCATTTAAGGATATATTAATTATTCAAATAACTATTGTTATTTAATTATTATTATAATTATTATAATATTATTTGAATATTATATTAATTTTATAATTAAAAATTAGAAATAGATAATAATATTATCTAATATAATATAATTTTTTTAATTATATTATACTTAAATTATTATTAAATCATATTATTATTTAAATTAATTTAAATAAAGATTAAAATTATTATTAAATAAGTTATTTATTAACAAATATTGCTACTCATAAAATATTAATCAAACTATTTAATTAAACTACTAATTAATAATATTATTATTAAGTTATAATAATCTCTATTTTAAAATTAGTTTTAAATATATTTAAAAAATTTATTATATAGTATTATTATATAATTTAGTATTTTATCAAATAATTATATTAATGTATATATATTAAATAAATATATTATGTTAATAATAAATTTTTTGCTTAACTTATATGCTCGATAGTGGGTTAGGATTTTTATAATGCTTGTAAAACTCTTATTATATCAATGGCAATTGGATCAAAGTTATTAGGTGTGAATTTGGTTGCTTTATGTTATTAGCTGTGCAAATGTGATAATTAATTTAATTAAAATTATAATACTAAAAATATTTTAATACTAAATCTTGTTTAGTATTAATTATATAATTAAATTAAATTATAAATATTAAATATCCTAAATGTTCCAAAAATTATTAATAGTCATAGGAAAATTTGATAATTATACAAATATAATTATTTGTATTAATATTTATAATTTAAATATTATTACTAAAATTAGCAATTTCAAATAATTGTACTAATTTAGTATTAATTATTTAAAGAAAATAATATATCTTTAACAATATATTAAATAAATTATTATTAATTATTTAATATAATAGAATATTAATTAATTAATATTATTAATTATCTAAATATTAGTTTGTAAATTATACATAACTATTATTCAATTGTTTAATAAAATTATTATTATTATATAATTAAATTATATAATATTAATATATTATAATAAATATTTAATTTAAATATTTAATATATAATAATATTATATAATTAAATATATTATAATGATAAACATTTACTTATTAATTATTATAATTTAACTATTATATTTAATTTATTATGGTAATAATTAAATTATTAAAACTGTAATAGATAATTTTCAATATTTTAATATTAATTAGATAATTGTTTAAATAAGTTTATTATTTAATTTATTAAATAGATAATACTGATGTAATTGATTAATTATTTTAATATAAGTTAAGTTTTATAATTGTTTTATAAAACTTATTTAAATTATCAAATAATTTAAATAAGTTTAAAATAATAAACTTATTAAAATTAATAAGTTGAACAAACAACTATTTGAATATTATTCTAATTTAAGTTTAAATAGTTAAGACTATAGGGAATATAATTATTTTTTAAATTAATAATTATTTAAATAATAAGATTTAATAATTTAAACTATTTAAACTTGTTTGGTAAATATACTTATTATTTAAATCTCCAACTATTTTCAAAATATTCAATTTATAAGATAAGGGTCATAATTTATTGACATTCAAAAAATTAATAAGCATGAGATTTGAAAAAGTAAATCTATTTACCGAACAAGTTCAAATAGTTATTACTATTTCAACAATTATCTATTTAAAATCATTACTAATAATAATATCAATATTAGGTATAATTATTCACATAAATTACAATTGTTATTAAATAACAAACTCTTTATTATTATTTTGATTGAATTATATTAATAAGTTTAAATATTATTGACTTTTAGGTATTTGTTAAATAAATAATTATTATTTAAAACAAACTTGTAAGATATGAAACAAGTATTTGATGACTAAACAAAAGGTAATAAATTGGTATTATTATTTAATTCTTAATTAAATTTTAAATTTTAAATTTAATTATCAATTTATTTAATTAAATAGAAAATTAATAATTAGCAATTAATACTTTAAAGACTTAAATTATAAATATAAATATTTAATTGTTATTATTTTAATCTATTATTTTAATTTTCTATTTAATAAAAATAACATATATTAATAGAAATATATTTGTAATATGACATGTATAATTGAATAAATTATATTAAATTATTTTATTTCTTTTGTTTAAATTATACGATATATATTATAAATATTTATTAACAATCATTATAACATTATAATAAAATAAAATAGAAATATATACGTAAAATTAAAAGTTATTAATTAATAATAATAATTATTAATACAAATAAATCTAATTATTATGTTATAATTAATAATAATTAAGATAATAATATAGTTATCTCAAATACTGAATTTAATTTTTATTAATATTAAACTTAAATAATAATTACTAAATTATCAAGGATAAATTAGTTTAATTTATATTTAAATTAATTCATAAATATAATAAGTATTTAAATCTTATTTAATTAAATATTTTTAATCATTATTATTAAATATATTTTTACTAGTTATACTTAATACTATAATATATATTAATTTTAAATATTAAATTTAATTTATTTATATAATTAAAATTAATTAAAACTAAAATTATTGTTTAAATTTTAACTGTATAAATTATAACTGAATAATATTTATAGTTAATAATTTAATAAATTATATATTTAAATCATAAGAATTATTATTTATATATAATTAAGTAAAAATATACATAGTAAGAATTTATGTTAATAAATTAATAATTAATGTCCAAATACTAAGATCATTCTTATGTAATCCCACAAGTTCCTTAGAGCACTTAAAAATTTATTTAAAAGCAAATAAGTATGAAATACAATAAAAAAATTAAAATCGTGCAAAATTGGTTTTTATGTCACAATTTGAAATTGTGCGAATGGCTTTTATGCCAAGAATTGTTCAAAAACTAAGTCTGATGTTTTAAGCTGTAAAATCATTTATAACTTACACTTAACACTATGAAAAATTAAAACAAATGCAAGCTTTACCATGTTTCTTTTTTTAAACAAGTTTAAGACATTGGATTCAAGATAATCAAATTCATTTCCATTTAAAAACTTGCTAAAACAATGCTTTAGTATTTTAAAGCTCGACTCCAGTGAAAATCATTTTTAAAGCAAAACATAAAATTTCAAAAGCATTAGGCTTCGAGTGCTCTCCTGATAAAACTGCTAAAACAAGTTATCACACAATTAATCACATTGAGCGCCAATAAAACTTTCAGAAATAATATCCAAATATCAAGATCATTCACATGTAATTCCATAAGTTCCTTAGAGCACCTAAAAATGTATCTAAAAGCAAATAAGTATGAAAGACAACGAAAAATTAAAATCGTGCAGTAATTGTGCGAATGGTTTTTACGCTCATAATTGTTCAAAAATAAAGTATGATGTTTTAAGCTCCAAAATCCTTTATAACTTACACTTAACATTGTGAAAAATTAAAACCAATGCAAGTTTTACCATTTTTCTTTGTTCGAGTACATTTAAAACATTGGATTCATGACATTAAAATTCATTTTCATTTAAAAACTTGCCAAAACAATGCTTTTATATTTTAAAGCTCGACTCCGGTGAAAATCATTTTCAAAGCAAAACATAAAATTTCAAAAGAATTAAGCTTCGACTACTCCCCCTATAAACTGCTAAAACAAGTTAGCACACAATTTATAACATCAAGTGCCCATAACTTCACAAATAATATCCAAATATCTAGATCACTCATATGTAATCCCATATGTTCCTTATAGCACCTAAAAATGTATCTAAAAGCAAATAAGTATGAAACACAAAGAAAAATTAAAATTGTGCAAAATTTGTGCAAGTAGTTTTTATGCCAGAATTGTTCAAAAACAAAGTCTAATGTTTTAAGCTCCAAAATCCTTTATAGCTTACACTGTGAAAAATTAAAACTGACAAAAGTTTACTAGGTTTCTTTGTTTTAGCACATTTAAAAACATTTGATTCAAGATATTCAAATTCATTTCTGCTTTAAAAACCTGCTAAAATAATACTTTCATACTTTAAAACTTGACTCCAATGAAAATCATTTCCAAAGCAAAACATAAAATTACTAAAGCATTAGGCTTCGAGTGGTCCCCCTATAAACTGGTAAAACAAGTTAGCACACAATTAATCACTACAAAGCACCAATAAAAACTTCACAAAAAAAAAATCCAAATATCAAGATCATTCATATGTAATTTCACAAGTTCCTTAGAGCACCTAAAAACATATTTAAAAGCAACAAAGTATGAAAATAATAAAAAATTAAAATCATGCAAAAATGGTTTTTATGTCACCATTTGAAATTGTACGAATGGTTGTTATGCCCAAAATTGTTCAAAAATAAAGTCTATTGTTTTAAGCTCCAAAAACCTTTATAACTTACACTTAAAACTGTGAAAAATTAAAACAAACGCAAGTTTTACTATGTTTCTTTGTTCGCGCACGTTTAAAACATTGGATTTGAAGATATTCAAATTCTTTTTACATTTAAAAACCTGCTAAAACAATGCTTTCATACTTTAAAGCTCGACTCCGGTGAAAATCATTTTCAAAGTAAGACATAAAATTTCAAAAGTATTACGCTTCAACTGTTATCCCTATAAACTGTTAAAACAAGTTAGCACATAATTTATAACATCAAGCGCCAATGACAACTTCACAAATAATATACAAATATCTATATCTTTCATATGTAATCCCATAAGTTCCTTAGAGCACTTAAAAATGAATCTAAAAGTAAATAAGTATGAAACACACTGAAAAATTAAAATCGTGCAAAAATTGTGCGAGTGGTTTTTATGCCAGATTGTTCAAAAACGTTTGATGTTTTAAGCTCCAAAATCCTTTACAACTTACACTTAACACTGTGAAAAATTAAAACAAACGCAAGTTTTACTATGTTTCTTTATTCGAGCACGTTTAAAACATTGGATTTGAAGATATTCAAATTCATTTCCATTTAAAAACCTGCTAAAACAATGCTTTCATATTTTAAAGCTTGACTCTAGTAAAAATAATTTTCAAAACAAAACATAAAATTTAAAAAATATTACACTTCGACTGCTACCCCTATAAATTGTTAAAACAAGTTAGCACAAAATTTATAACATCAAGCGCTAATAACAACTTCACAAATATATATTAATGATTATTTAAATTAAAATAATTTAATTACATATAATTAAATATTAAATATTTGATTATAATAATTTAATTTAATAACAATTAGTTATAATTCAAGTATTTTTAATTGTTATAATTTAATAACAATTAGTTTTTCATAAAATAATTTAATTTATAATAAATTTATAATTTATTTATAATTATAATAAATTTATAAGATTTAATAATCAAATTATTAAATTTAGTGTTAATTAGATTATATATTTTATTCTAAATAATTTTGCATGAACAGGAATAATTATTTTACGACAAAACAAAATATCATTAATATTATATAATAATTATTATATCTAGATTATATATAAATTATTGTTTATTATAAATTATAATAATAATTTATAGAATTAATAGAATTGAATAATAATTATTTAATATGTAATTAGTTTATAATATAATTTAATATAGAATTATAATTGTTTCAAGAATTAATAACAAAATGATTATATTATAATTCTTAATTTCATATTAAATTTACGAAATAATATTAAATAATTTATTAAATTTACTCCATTTAAGCTTGTATTAGCTGAAACAATTGTCTTATGAAATAATTATTTATTTCAAATTGTTATAAATTCATAAATTATTACAAACTAGTAATATTTGTTAAGCATTTAAGGATATATTAATTATTCAAATAACTATTGTTATTTAATTATTATTATAATTATTATAATATTATTTGAATATTATATTAATTTTATAATTAAAAATTAGAAATAGATAATAATATTATCTAATATAATATAATTTTTTTAATTATATTATACTTAAATTATTATTAAATCATATTATTATTTAAATTAATTTAAATAAAGATTAAAATTATTATTAAATAAGTTATTTATTAACAAATATTGCTACTCATAAAATATTAATCAAACTATTTAATTAAACTACTAATTAATAATATTATTATTAAGTTATAATAATCTCTATTTTAAAATTAGTTTTAAATATATTTAAAAAATTTATTATATAGTATTATTATATAATTTAGTATTTTATCAAATAATTATATTAATGTATATATATTAAATAAATATATTATGTTAATAATAAATTTTTTGCTTAACTTATATGCTCGATAGTGGGTTAGGATTTTTATAATGCTTGTAAAACTCTTATTATATCAATGGCAATTGGATCAAAGTTATTAGGTGTGAATTTGGTTGCTTTATGTTATTAGCTGTGCAAATGTGATAATTAATTTAATTAAAATTATAATACTAAAAATATTTTAATACTAAATCTTGTTTAGTATTAATTATATAATTAAATTAAATTATAAATATTAAATATCCTAAATGTTCCAAAAATTATTAATAGTCATAGGAAAATTTGATAATTATACAAATATAATTATTTGTATTAATATTTATAATTTAAATATTATTACTAAAATTAGCAATTTCAAATAATTGTACTAATTTAGTATTAATTATTTAAAGAAAATAATATATCTTTAACAATATATTAAATAAATTATTATTAATTATTTAATATAATAGAATATTAATTAATTAATATTATTAATTATCTAAATATTAGTTTGTAAATTATACATAACTATTATTCAATTGTTTAATAAAATTATTATTATTATATAATTAAATTATATAATATTAATATATTATAATAAATATTTAATTTAAATATTTAATATATAATAATATTATATAATTAAATATATTATAATGATAAACATTTACTTATTAATTATTATAATTTAACTATTATATTTAATTTATTATGGTAATAATTAAATTATTAAAACTGTAATAGATAATTTTCAATATTTTAATATTAATTAGATAATTGTTTAAATAAGTTTATTATTTAATTTATTAAATAGATAATACTGATGTAATTGATTAATTATTTTAATATAAGTTAAGTTTTATAATTGTTTTATAAAACTTATTTAAATTATCAAATAATTTAAATAAGTTTAAAATAATAAACTTATTAAAATTAATAAGTTGAACAAACAACTATTTGAATATTATTCTAATTTAAGTTTAAATAGTTAAGACTATAGGGAATATAATTATTTTTTAAATTAATAATTATTTAAATAATAAGATTTAATAATTTAAACTATTTAAACTTGTTTGGTAAATATACTTATTATTTAAATCTCCAACTATTTTCAAAATATTCAATTTATAAGATAAGGGTCATAATTTATTGACATTCAAAAAATTAATAAGCATGAGATTTGAAAAAGTAAATCTATTTACCGAACAAGTTCAAATAGTTATTACTATTTCAACAATTATCTATTTAAAATCATTACTAATAATAATATCAATATTAGGTATAATTATTCACATAAATTACAATTGTTATTAAATAACAAACTCTTTATTATTATTTTGATTGAATTATATTAATAAGTTTAAATATTATTGACTTTTAGGTATTTGTTAAATAAATAATTATTATTTAAAACAAACTTGTAAGATATGAAACAAGTATTTGATGACTAAACAAAAGGTAATAAATTGGTATTATTATTTAATTCTTAATTAAATTTTAAATTTTAAATTTAATTATCAATTTATTTAATTAAATAGAAAATTAATAATTAGCAATTAATACTTTAAAGACTTAAATTATAAATATAAATATTTAATTGTTATTATTTTAATCTATTATTTTAATTTTCTATTTAATAAAAATAACATATATTAATAGAAATATATTTGTAATATGACATGTATAATTGAATAAATTATATTAAATTATTTTATTTCTTTTGTTTAAATTATACGATATATATTATAAATATTTATTAACAATCATTATAACATTATAATAAAATAAAATAGAAATATATACGTAAAATTAAAAGTTATTAATTAATAATAATAATTATTAATACAAATAAATCTAATTATTATGTTATAATTAATAATAATTAAGATAATAATATAGTTATCTCAAATACTGAATTTAATTTTTATTAATATTAAACTTAAATAATAATTACTAAATTATCAAGGATAAATTAGTTTAATTTATATTTAAATTAATTCATAAATATAATAAGTATTTAAATCTTATTTAATTAAATATTTTTAATCATTATTATTAAATATATTTTTACTAGTTATACTTAATACTATAATATATATTAATTTTAAATATTAAATTTAATTTATTTATATAATTAAAATTAATTAAAACTAAAATTATTGTTTAAATTTTAACTGTATAAATTATAACTGAATAATATTTATAGTTAATAATTTAATAAATTATATATTTAAATCATAAGAATTATTATTTATATATAATTAAGTAAAAATATACATAGTAAGAATTTATGTTAATAAATTAATAATTAATGTCCAAATACTAAGATCATTCTTATGTAATCCCACAAGTTCCTTAGAGCACTTAAAAATTTATTTAAAAGCAAATAAGTATGAAATACAATAAAAAAATTAAAATCGTGCAAAATTGGTTTTTATGTCACAATTTGAAATTGTGCGAATGGGTTTTATGCCAAGAATTGTTCAAAAACTAAGTCTGATGTTTTAAGCTGTAAAATCATTTATAACTTACACTTAACACTATGAAAAATTAAAACAAATGCAAGCTTTACCATGTTTCTTTTTTTAAACAAGTTTAAGACATTGGATTCAAGATAATCAAATTCATTTCCATTTAAAAACTTGCTAAAACAATGCTTTAGTATTTTAAAGCTCGACTCCAGTGAAAATCATTTTTAAAGCAAAACATAAAATTTCAAAAGCATTAGGCTTCGAGTGCTCTCCTGATAAAACTGCTAAAACAAGTTATCACACAATTAATCACATTGAGCGCCAATAAAACTTTCAGAAATAATATCCAAATATCAAGATCATTCACATGTAATTCCATAAGTTCCTTAGAGCACCTAAAAATGTATCTAAAAGCAAATAAGTATGAAAGACAACGAAAAATTAAAATCGTGCAGTAATTGTGCGAATGGTTTTTACGCTCATAATTGTTCAAAAATAAAGTATGATGTTTTAAGCTCCAAAATCCTTTATAACTTACACTTAACATTGTGAAAAATTAAAACCAATGCAAGTTTTACCATTTTTCTTTGTTCGAGTACATTTAAAACATTGGATTCATGACATTAAAATTCATTTTCATTTAAAAACTTGCCAAAACAATGCTTTTATATTTTAAAGCTCGACTCCGGTGAAAATCATTTTCAAAGCAAAACATAAAATTTCAAAAGAATTAAGCTTCGACTACTCCCCCTATAAACTGCTAAAACAAGTTAGCACACAATTTATAACATCAAGTGCCCATAACTTCACAAATAATATCCAAATATCTAGATCACTCATATGTAATCCCATATGTTCCTTATAGCACCTAAAAATGTATCTAAAAGCAAATAAGTATGAAACACAAAGAAAAATTAAAATTGTGCAAAATTTGTGCAAGTAGTTTTTATGCCAGAATTGTTCAAAAACAAAGTCTAATGTTTTAAGCTCCAAAATCCTTTATAGCTTACACTGTGAAAAATTAAAACTGACAAAAGTTTACTAGGTTTCTTTGTTTTAGCACATTTAAAAACATTTGATTCAAGATATTCAAATTCATTTCTGCTTTAAAAACCTGCTAAAATAATACTTTCATACTTTAAAACTTGACTCCAATGAAAATCATTTCCAAAGCAAAACATAAAATTACTAAAGCATTAGGCTTCGAGTGGTCCCCCTATAAACTGGTAAAACAAGTTAGCACACAATTAATCACTACAAAGCACCAATAAAAACTTCACAAAAAAAAAATCCAAATATCAAGATCATTCATATGTAATTTCACAAGTTCCTTAGAGCACCTAAAAACATATTTAAAAGCAACAAAGTATGAAAATAATAAAAAATTAAAATCATGCAAAAATGGTTTTTATGTCACCATTTGAAATTGTACGAATGGTTGTTATGCCCAAAATTGTTCAAAAATAAAGTCTATTGTTTTAAGCTCCAAAAACCTTTATAACTTACACTTAAAACTGTGAAAAATTAAAACAAACGCAAGTTTTACTATGTTTCTTTGTTCGCGCACGTTTAAAACATTGGATTTGAAGATATTCAAATTCTTTTTACATTTAAAAACCTGCTAAAACAATGCTTTCATACTTTAAAGCTCGACTCCGGTGAAAATCATTTTCAAAGTAAGACATAAAATTTCAAAAGTATTACGCTTCAACTGTTATCCCTATAAACTGTTAAAACAAGTTAGCACATAATTTATAACATCAAGCGCCAATGACAACTTCACAAATAATATACAAATATCTATATCTTTCATATGTAATCCCATAAGTTCCTTAGAGCACTTAAAAATGAATCTAAAAGTAAATAAGTATGAAACACACTGAAAAATTAAAATCGTGCAAAAATTGTGCGAGTGGTTTTTATGCCAGATTGTTCAAAAACGTTTGATGTTTTAAGCTCCAAAATCCTTTACAACTTACACTTAACACTGTGAAAAATTAAAACAAACGCAAGTTTTACTATGTTTCTTTATTCGAGCACGTTTAAAACATTGGATTTGAAGATATTCAAATTCATTTCCATTTAAAAACCTGCTAAAACAATGCTTTCATATTTTAAAGCTTGACTCTAGTAAAAATAATTTTCAAAACAAAACATAAAATTTAAAAAATATTACACTTCGACTGCTACCCCTATAAATTGTTAAAACAAGTTAGCACAAAATTTATAACATCAAGCGCTAATAACAACTTCACAAATATATATTAATGATTATTTAAATTAAAATAATTTAATTACATATAATTAAATATTAAATATTTGATTATAATAATTTAATTTAATAACAATTAGTTATAATTCAAGTATTTTTAATTGTTATAATTTAATAACAATTAGTTTTTCATAAAATAATTTAATTTATAATAAATTTATAATTTATTTATAATTATAATAAATTTATAAGATTTAATAATCAAATTATTAAATTTAGTGTTAATTAGATTATATATTTTATTCTAAATAATTTTGCATGAACAGGAATAATTATTTTACGACAAAACAAAATATCATTAATATTATATAATAATTATTATATCTAGATTATATATAAATTATTGTTTATTATAAATTATAATAATAATTTATAGAATTAATAGAATTGAATAATAATTATTTAATATGTAATTAGTTTATAATATAATTTAATATAGAATTATAATTGTTTCAAGAATTAATAACAAAATGATTATATTATAATTCTTAATTTCATATTAAATTTACGAAATAATATTAAATAATTTATTAAATTTACTCCATTTAAGCTTGTATTAGCTGAAACAATTGTCTTATGAAATAATTATTTATTTCAAATTGTTATAAATTCATAAATTATTACAAACTAGTAATATTTGTTAAGCATTTAAGGATATATTAATTATTCAAATAACTATTGTTATTTAATTATTATTATAATTATTATAATATTATTTGAATATTATATTAATTTTATAATTAAAAATTAGAAATAGATAATAATATTATCTAATATAATATAATTTTTTTAATTATATTATACTTAAATTATTATTAAATCATATTATTATTTAAATTAATTTAAATAAAGATTAAAATTATTATTAAATAAGTTATTTATTAACAAATATTGCTACTCATAAAATATTAATCAAACTATTTAATTAAACTACTAATTAATAATATTATTATTAAGTTATAATAATCTCTATTTTAAAATTAGTTTTAAATATATTTAAAAAATTTATTATATAGTATTATTATATAATTTAGTATTTTATCAAATAATTATATTAATGTATATATATTAAATAAATATATTATGTTAATAATAAATTTTTTGCTTAACTTATATGCTCGATAGTGGGTTAGGATTTTTATAATGCTTGTAAAACTCTTATTATATCAATGGCAATTGGATCAAAGTTATTAGGTGTGAATTTGGTTGCTTTATGTTATTAGCTGTGCAAATGTGATAATTAATTTAATTAAAATTATAATACTAAAAATATTTTAATACTAAATCTTGTTTAGTATTAATTATATAATTAAATTAAATTATAAATATTAAATATCCTAAATGTTCCAAAAATTATTAATAGTCATAGGAAAATTTGATAATTATACAAATATAATTATTTGTATTAATATTTATAATTTAAATATTATTACTAAAATTAGCAATTTCAAATAATTGTACTAATTTAGTATTAATTATTTAAAGAAAATAATATATCTTTAACAATATATTAAATAAATTATTATTAATTATTTAATATAATAGAATATTAATTAATTAATATTATTAATTATCTAAATATTAGTTTGTAAATTATACATAACTATTATTCAATTGTTTAATAAAATTATTATTATTATATAATTAAATTATATAATATTAATATATTATAATAAATATTTAATTTAAATATTTAATATATAATAATATTATATAATTAAATATATTATAATGATAAACATTTACTTATTAATTATTATAATTTAACTATTATATTTAATTTATTATGGTAATAATTAAATTATTAAAACTGTAATAGATAATTTTCAATATTTTAATATTAATTAGATAATTGTTTAAATAAGTTTATTATTTAATTTATTAAATAGATAATACTGATGTAATTGATTAATTATTTTAATATAAGTTAAGTTTTATAATTGTTTTATAAAACTTATTTAAATTATCAAATAATTTAAATAAGTTTAAAATAATAAACTTATTAAAATTAATAAGTTGAACAAACAACTATTTGAATATTATTCTAATTTAAGTTTAAATAGTTAAGACTATAGGGAATATAATTATTTTTTAAATTAATAATTATTTAAATAATAAGATTTAATAATTTAAACTATTTAAACTTGTTTGGTAAATATACTTATTATTTAAATCTCCAACTATTTTCAAAATATTCAATTTATAAGATAAGGGTCATAATTTATTGACATTCAAAAAATTAATAAGCATGAGATTTGAAAAAGTAAATCTATTTACCGAACAAGTTCAAATAGTTATTACTATTTCAACAATTATCTATTTAAAATCATTACTAATAATAATATCAATATTAGGTATAATTATTCACATAAATTACAATTGTTATTAAATAACAAACTCTTTATTATTATTTTGATTGAATTATATTAATAAGTTTAAATATTATTGACTTTTAGGTATTTGTTAAATAAATAATTATTATTTAAAACAAACTTGTAAGATATGAAACAAGTATTTGATGACTAAACAAAAGGTAATAAATTGGTATTATTATTTAATTCTTAATTAAATTTTAAATTTTAAATTTAATTATCAATTTATTTAATTAAATAGAAAATTAATAATTAGCAATTAATACTTTAAAGACTTAAATTATAAATATAAATATTTAATTGTTATTATTTTAATCTATTATTTTAATTTTCTATTTAATAAAAATAACATATATTAATAGAAATATATTTGTAATATGACATGTATAATTGAATAAATTATATTAAATTATTTTATTTCTTTTGTTTAAATTATACGATATATATTATAAATATTTATTAACAATCATTATAACATTATAATAAAATAAAATAGAAATATATACGTAAAATTAAAAGTTATTAATTAATAATAATAATTATTAATACAAATAAATCTAATTATTATGTTATAATTAATAATAATTAAGATAATAATATAGTTATCTCAAATACTGAATTTAATTTTTATTAATATTAAACTTAAATAATAATTACTAAATTATCAAGGATAAATTAGTTTAATTTATATTTAAATTAATTCATAAATATAATAAGTATTTAAATCTTATTTAATTAAATATTTTTAATCATTATTATTAAATATATTTTTACTAGTTATACTTAATACTATAATATATATTAATTTTAAATATTAAATTTAATTTATTTATATAATTAAAATTAATTAAAACTAAAATTATTGTTTAAATTTTAACTGTATAAATTATAACTGAATAATATTTATAGTTAATAATTTAATAAATTATATATTTAAATCATAAGAATTATTATTTATATATAATTAAGTAAAAATATACATAGTAAGAATTTATGTTAATAAATTAATAATTAATGTCCAAATACTAAGATCATTCTTATGTAATCCCACAAGTTCCTTAGAGCACTTAAAAATTTATTTAAAAGCAAATAAGTATGAAATACAATAAAAAAATTAAAATCGTGCAAAATTGGTTTTTATGTCACAATTTGAAATTGTGCGAATGGCTTTTATGCCAAGAATTGTTCAAAAACTAAGTCTGATGTTTTAAGCTGTAAAATCATTTATAACTTACACTTAACACTATGAAAAATTAAAACAAATGCAAGCTTTACCATGTTTCTTTTTTTAAACAAGTTTAAGACATTGGATTCAAGATAATCAAATTCATTTCCATTTAAAAACTTGCTAAAACAATGCTTTAGTATTTTAAAGCTCGACTCCAGTGAAAATCATTTTTAAAGCAAAACATAAAATTTCAAAAGCATTAGGCTTCGAGTGCTCTCCTGATAAAACTGCTAAAACAAGTTATCACACAATTAATCACATTGAGCGCCAATAAAACTTTCAGAAATAATATCCAAATATCAAGATCATTCACATGTAATTCCATAAGTTCCTTAGAGCACCTAAAAATGTATCTAAAAGCAAATAAGTATGAAAGACAACGAAAAATTAAAATCGTGCAGTAATTGTGCGAATGGTTTTTACGCTCATAATTGTTCAAAAATAAAGTATGATGTTTTAAGCTCCAAAATCCTTTATAACTTACACTTAACATTGTGAAAAATTAAAACCAATGCAAGTTTTACCATTTTTCTTTGTTCGAGTACATTTAAAACATTGGATTCATGACATTAAAATTCATTTTCATTTAAAAACTTGCCAAAACAATGCTTTTATATTTTAAAGCTCGACTCCGGTGAAAATCATTTTCAAAGCAAAACATAAAATTTCAAAAGAATTAAGCTTCGACTACTCCCCCTATAAACTGCTAAAACAAGTTAGCACACAATTTATAACATCAAGTGCCCATAACTTCACAAATAATATCCAAATATCTAGATCACTCATATGTAATCCCATATGTTCCTTATAGCACCTAAAAATGTATCTAAAAGCAAATAAGTATGAAACACAAAGAAAAATTAAAATTGTGCAAAATTTGTGCAAGTAGTTTTTATGCCAGAATTGTTCAAAAACAAAGTCTAATGTTTTAAGCTCCAAAATCCTTTATAGCTTACACTGTGAAAAATTAAAACTGACAAAAGTTTACTAGGTTTCTTTGTTTTAGCACATTTAAAAACATTTGATTCAAGATATTCAAATTCATTTCTGCTTTAAAAACCTGCTAAAATAATACTTTCATACTTTAAAACTTGACTCCAATGAAAATCATTTCCAAAGCAAAACATAAAATTACTAAAGCATTAGGCTTCGAGTGGTCCCCCTATAAACTGGTAAAACAAGTTAGCACACAATTAATCACTACAAAGCACCAATAAAAACTTCACAAAAAAAAAATCCAAATATCAAGATCATTCATATGTAATTTCACAAGTTCCTTAGAGCACCTAAAAACATATTTAAAAGCAACAAAGTATGAAAATAATAAAAAATTAAAATCATGCAAAAATGGTTTTTATGTCACCATTTGAAATTGTACGAATGGTTGTTATGCCCAAAATTGTTCAAAAATAAAGTCTATTGTTTTAAGCTCCAAAAACCTTTATAACTTACACTTAAAACTGTGAAAAATTAAAACAAACGCAAGTTTTACTATGTTTCTTTGTTCGCGCACGTTTAAAACATTGGATTTGAAGATATTCAAATTCTTTTTACATTTAAAAACCTGCTAAAACAATGCTTTCATACTTTAAAGCTCGACTCCGGTGAAAATCATTTTCAAAGTAAGACATAAAATTTCAAAAGTATTACGCTTCAACTGTTATCCCTATAAACTGTTAAAACAAGTTAGCACATAATTTATAACATCAAGCGCCAATGACAACTTCACAAATAATATACAAATATCTATATCTTTCATATGTAATCCCATAAGTTCCTTAGAGCACTTAAAAATGAATCTAAAAGTAAATAAGTATGAAACACACTGAAAAATTAAAATCGTGCAAAAATTGTGCGAGTGGTTTTTATGCCAGATTGTTCAAAAACGTTTGATGTTTTAAGCTCCAAAATCCTTTACAACTTACACTTAACACTGTGAAAAATTAAAACAAACGCAAGTTTTACTATGTTTCTTTATTCGAGCACGTTTAAAACATTGGATTTGAAGATATTCAAATTCATTTCCATTTAAAAACCTGCTAAAACAATGCTTTCATATTTTAAAGCTTGACTCTAGTAAAAATAATTTTCAAAACAAAACATAAAATTTAAAAAATATTACACTTCGACTGCTACCCCTATAAATTGTTAAAACAAGTTAGCACAAAATTTATAACATCAAGCGCTAATAACAACTTCACAAATATATATTAATGATTATTTAAATTAAAATAATTTAATTACATATAATTAAATATTAAATATTTGATTATAATAATTTAATTTAATAACAATTAGTTATAATTCAAGTATTTTTAATTGTTATAATTTAATAACAATTAGTTTTTCATAAAATAATTTAATTTATAATAAATTTATAATTTATTTATAATTATAATAAATTTATAAGATTTAATAATCAAATTATTAAATTTAGTGTTAATTAGATTATATATTTTATTCTAAATAATTTTGCATGAACAGGAATAATTATTTTACGACAAAACAAAATATCATTAATATTATATAATAATTATTATATCTAGATTATATATAAATTATTGTTTATTATAAATTATAATAATAATTTATAGAATTAATAGAATTGAATAATAATTATTTAATATGTAATTAGTTTATAATATAATTTAATATAGAATTATAATTGTTTCAAGAATTAATAACAAAATGATTATATTATAATTCTTAATTTCATATTAAATTTACGAAATAATATTAAATAATTTATTAAATTTACTCCATTTAAGCTTGTATTAGCTGAAACAATTGTCTTATGAAATAATTATTTATTTCAAATTGTTATAAATTCATAAATTATTACAAACTAGTAATATTTGTTAAGCATTTAAGGATATATTAATTATTCAAATAACTATTGTTATTTAATTATTATTATAATTATTATAATATTATTTGAATATTATATTAATTTTATAATTAAAAATTAGAAATAGATAATAATATTATCTAATATAATATAATTTTTTTAATTATATTATACTTAAATTATTATTAAATCATATTATTATTTAAATTAATTTAAATAAAGATTAAAATTATTATTAAATAAGTTATTTATTAACAAATATTGCTACTCATAAAATATTAATCAAACTATTTAATTAAACTACTAATTAATAATATTATTATTAAGTTATAATAATCTCTATTTTAAAATTAGTTTTAAATATATTTAAAAAATTTATTATATAGTATTATTATATAATTTAGTATTTTATCAAATAATTATATTAATGTATATATATTAAATAAATATATTATGTTAATAATAAATTTTTTGCTTAACTTATATGCTCGATAGTGGGTTAGGATTTTTATAATGCTTGTAAAACTCTTATTATATCAATGGCAATTGGATCAAAGTTATTAGGTGTGAATTTGGTTGCTTTATGTTATTAGCTGTGCAAATGTGATAATTAATTTAATTAAAATTATAATACTAAAAATATTTTAATACTAAATCTTGTTTAGTATTAATTATATAATTAAATTAAATTATAAATATTAAATATCCTAAATGTTCCAAAAATTATTAATAGTCATAGGAAAATTTGATAATTATACAAATATAATTATTTGTATTAATATTTATAATTTAAATATTATTACTAAAATTAGCAATTTCAAATAATTGTACTAATTTAGTATTAATTATTTAAAGAAAATAATATATCTTTAACAATATATTAAATAAATTATTATTAATTATTTAATATAATAGAATATTAATTAATTAATATTATTAATTATCTAAATATTAGTTTGTAAATTATACATAACTATTATTCAATTGTTTAATAAAATTATTATTATTATATAATTAAATTATATAATATTAATATATTATAATAAATATTTAATTTAAATATTTAATATATAATAATATTATATAATTAAATATATTATAATGATAAACATTTACTTATTAATTATTATAATTTAACTATTATATTTAATTTATTATGGTAATAATTAAATTATTAAAACTGTAATAGATAATTTTCAATATTTTAATATTAATTAGATAATTGTTTAAATAAGTTTATTATTTAATTTATTAAATAGATAATACTGATGTAATTGATTAATTATTTTAATATAAGTTAAGTTTTATAATTGTTTTATAAAACTTATTTAAATTATCAAATAATTTAAATAAGTTTAAAATAATAAACTTATTAAAATTAATAAGTTGAACAAACAACTATTTGAATATTATTCTAATTTAAGTTTAAATAGTTAAGACTATAGGGAATATAATTATTTTTTAAATTAATAATTATTTAAATAATAAGATTTAATAATTTAAACTATTTAAACTTGTTTGGTAAATATACTTATTATTTAAATCTCCAACTATTTTCAAAATATTCAATTTATAAGATAAGGGTCATAATTTATTGACATTCAAAAAATTAATAAGCATGAGATTTGAAAAAGTAAATCTATTTACCGAACAAGTTCAAATAGTTATTACTATTTCAACAATTATCTATTTAAAATCATTACTAATAATAATATCAATATTAGGTATAATTATTCACATAAATTACAATTGTTATTAAATAACAAACTCTTTATTATTATTTTGATTGAATTATATTAATAAGTTTAAATATTATTGACTTTTAGGTATTTGTTAAATAAATAATTATTATTTAAAACAAACTTGTAAGATATGAAACAAGTATTTGATGACTAAACAAAAGGTAATAAATTGGTATTATTATTTAATTCTTAATTAAATTTTAAATTTTAAATTTAATTATCAATTTATTTAATTAAATAGAAAATTAATAATTAGCAATTAATACTTTAAAGACTTAAATTATAAATATAAATATTTAATTGTTATTATTTTAATCTATTATTTTAATTTTCTATTTAATAAAAATAACATATATTAATAGAAATATATTTGTAATATGACATGTATAATTGAATAAATTATATTAAATTATTTTATTTCTTTTGTTTAAATTATACGATATATATTATAAATATTTATTAACAATCATTATAACATTATAATAAAATAAAATAGAAATATATACGTAAAATTAAAAGTTATTAATTAATAATAATAATTATTAATACAAATAAATCTAATTATTATGTTATAATTAATAATAATTAAGATAATAATATAGTTATCTCAAATACTGAATTTAATTTTTATTAATATTAAACTTAAATAATAATTACTAAATTATCAAGGATAAATTAGTTTAATTTATATTTAAATTAATTCATAAATATAATAAGTATTTAAATCTTATTTAATTAAATATTTTTAATCATTATTATTAAATATATTTTTACTAGTTATACTTAATACTATAATATATATTAATTTTAAATATTAAATTTAATTTATTTATATAATTAAAATTAATTAAAACTAAAATTATTGTTTAAATTTTAACTGTATAAATTATAACTGAATAATATTTATAGTTAATAATTTAATAAATTATATATTTAAATCATAAGAATTATTATTTATATATAATTAAGTAAAAATATACATAGTAAGAATTTATGTTAATAAATTAATAATTAATGTCCAAATACTAAGATCATTCTTATGTAATCCCACAAGTTCCTTAGAGCACTTAAAAATTTATTTAAAAGCAAATAAGTATGAAATACAATAAAAAAATTAAAATCGTGCAAAATTGGTTTTTA
Source organism: Durio zibethinus (assembly GCF_047325235.1). NCBI lineage: Eukaryota > Viridiplantae > Streptophyta > Magnoliopsida > Malvales > Malvaceae > Durio > Durio zibethinus. Next base: position 9,364,342 of record NC_143183.1, on the reverse strand, counting down.
TGTCACAATTTGAAATTGTGCGAATGGCTTTTATGCCAAGAATTGTTCAAAAACTAAGTCTGATGTTTTAAGCTGTAAAATCATTTATAACTTACACTTAACACTATGAAAAATTAAAACAAATGCAAGCTTTACCATGTTTCTTTTTTTAAACAAGTTTAAGACATTGGATTCAAGATAATCAAATTCATTTCCATTTAAAAACTTGCTAAAACAATGCTTTAGTATTTTAAAGCTCGACTCCAGTGAAAATCATTTTTAAAGCAAAACATAAAATTTCAAAAGCATTAGGCTTCGAGTGCTCTCCTGATAAAACTGCTAAAACAAGTTATCACACAATTAATCACATTGAGCGCCAATAAAACTTTCAGAAATAATATCCAAATATCAAGATCATTCACATGTAATTCCATAAGTTCCTTAGAGCACCTAAAAATGTATCTAAAAGCAAATAAGTATGAAAGACAACGAAAAATTAAAATCGTGCAGTAATTGTGCGAATGGTTTTTACGCTCATAATTGTTCAAAAATAAAGTATGATGTTTTAAGCTCCAAAATCCTTTATAACTTACACTTAACATTGTGAAAAATTAAAACCAATGCAAGTTTTACCATTTTTCTTTGTTCGAGTACATTTAAAACATTGGATTCATGACATTAAAATTCATTTTCATTTAAAAACTTGCCAAAACAATGCTTTTATATTTTAAAGCTCGACTCCGGTGAAAATCATTTTCAAAGCAAAACATAAAATTTCAAAAGAATTAAGCTTCGACTACTCCCCCTATAAACTGCTAAAACAAGTTAGCACACAATTTATAACATCAAGTGCCCATAACTTCACAAATAATATCCAAATATCTAGATCACTCATATGTAATCCCATATGTTCCTTATAGCACCTAAAAATGTATCTAAAAGCAAATAAGTATGAAACACAAAGAAAAATTAAAATTGTGCAAAATTTGTGCAAGTAGTTTTTATGCCAGAATTGTTCAAAAACAAAGTCTAATGTTTTAAGCTCCAAAATCCTTTATAGCTTACACTGTGAAAAATTAAAACTGACAAAAGTTTACTAGGTTTCTTTGTTTTAGCACATTTAAAAACATTTGATTCAAGATATTCAAATTCATTTCTGCTTTAAAAACCTGCTAAAATAATACTTTCATACTTTAAAACTTGACTCCAATGAAAATCATTTCCAAAGCAAAACATAAAATTACTAAAGCATTAGGCTTCGAGTGGTCCCCCTATAAACTGGTAAAACAAGTTAGCACACAATTAATCACTACAAAGCACCAATAAAAACTTCACAAAAAAAAAATCCAAATATCAAGATCATTCATATGTAATTTCACAAGTTCCTTAGAGCACCTAAAAACATATTTAAAAGCAACAAAGTATGAAAATAATAAAAAATTAAAATCATGCAAAAATGGTTTTTATGTCACCATTTGAAATTGTACGAATGGTTGTTATGCCCAAAATTGTTCAAAAATAAAGTCTATTGTTTTAAGCTCCAAAAACCTTTATAACTTACACTTAAAACTGTGAAAAATTAAAACAAACGCAAGTTTTACTATGTTTCTTTGTTCGCGCACGTTTAAAACATTGGATTTGAAGATATTCAAATTCTTTTTACATTTAAAAACCTGCTAAAACAATGCTTTCATACTTTAAAGCTCGACTCCGGTGAAAATCATTTTCAAAGTAAGACATAAAATTTCAAAAGTATTACGCTTCAACTGTTATCCCTATAAACTGTTAAAACAAGTTAGCACATAATTTATAACATCAAGCGCCAATGACAACTTCACAAATAATATACAAATATCTATATCTTTCATATGTAATCCCATAAGTTCCTTAGAGCACTTAAAAATGAATCTAAAAGTAAATAAGTATGAAACACACTGAAAAATTAAAATCGTGCAAAAATTGTGCGAGTGGTTTTTATGCCAGATTGTTCAAAAACGTTTGATGTTTTAAGCTCCAAAATCCTTTACAACTTACACTTAACACTGTGAAAAATTAAAACAAACGCAAGTTTTACTATGTTTCTTTATTCGAGCACGTTTAAAACATTGGATTTGAAGATATTCAAATTCATTTCCATTTAAAAACCTGCTAAAACAATGCTTTCATATTTTAAAGCTTGACTCTAGTAAAAATAATTTTCAAAACAAAACATAAAATTTAAAAAATATTACACTTCGACTGCTACCCCTATAAATTGTTAAAACAAGTTAGCACAAAATTTATAACATCAAGCGCTAATAACAACTTCACAAATATATATTAATGATTATTTAAATTAAAATAATTTAATTACATATAATTAAATATTAAATATTTGATTATAATAATTTAATTTAATAACAATTAGTTATAATTCAAGTATTTTTAATTGTTATAATTTAATAACAATTAGTTTTTCATAAAATAATTTAATTTATAATAAATTTATAATTTATTTATAATTATAATAAATTTATAAGATTTAATAATCAAATTATTAAATTTAGTGTTAATTAGATTATATATTTTATTCTAAATAATTTTGCATGAACAGGAATAATTATTTTACGACAAAACAAAATATCATTAATATTATATAATAATTATTATATCTAGATTATATATAAATTATTGTTTATTATAAATTATAATAATAATTTATAGAATTAATAGAATTGAATAATAATTATTTAATATGTAATTAGTTTATAATATAATTTAATATAGAATTATAATTGTTTCAAGAATTAATAACAAAATGATTATATTATAATTCTTAATTTCATATTAAATTTACGAAATAATATTAAATAATTTATTAAATTTACTCCATTTAAGCTTGTATTAGCTGAAACAATTGTCTTATGAAATAATTATTTATTTCAAATTGTTATAAATTCATAAATTATTACAAACTAGTAATATTTGTTAAGCATTTAAGGATATATTAATTATTCAAATAACTATTGTTATTTAATTATTATTATAATTATTATAATATTATTTGAATATTATATTAATTTTATAATTAAAAATTAGAAATAGATAATAATATTATCTAATATAATATAATTTTTTTAATTATATTATACTTAAATTATTATTAAATCATATTATTATTTAAATTAATTTAAATAAAGATTAAAATTATTATTAAATAAGTTATTTATTAACAAATATTGCTACTCATAAAATATTAATCAAACTATTTAATTAAACTACTAATTAATAATATTATTATTAAGTTATAATAATCTCTATTTTAAAATTAGTTTTAAATATATTTAAAAAATTTATTATATAGTATTATTATATAATTTAGTATTTTATCAAATAATTATATTAATGTATATATATTAAATAAATATATTATGTTAATAATAAATTTTTTGCTTAACTTATATGCTCGATAGTGGGTTAGGATTTTTATAATGCTTGTAAAACTCTTATTATATCAATGGCAATTGGATCAAAGTTATTAGGTGTGAATTTGGTTGCTTTATGTTATTAGCTGTGCAAATGTGATAATTAATTTAATTAAAATTATAATACTAAAAATATTTTAATACTAAATCTTGTTTAGTATTAATTATATAATTAAATTAAATTATAAATATTAAATATCCTAAATGTTCCAAAAATTATTAATAGTCATAGGAAAATTTGATAATTATACAAATATAATTATTTGTATTAATATTTATAATTTAAATATTATTACTAAAATTAGCAATTTCAAATAATTGTACTAATTTAGTATTAATTATTTAAAGAAAATAATATATCTTTAACAATATATTAAATAAATTATTATTAATTATTTAATATAATAGAATATTAATTAATTAATATTATTAATTATCTAAATATTAGTTTGTAAATTATACATAACTATTATTCAATTGTTTAATAAAATTATTATTATTATATAATTAAATTATATAATATTAATATATTATAATAAATATTTAATTTAAATATTTAATATATAATAATATTATATAATTAAATATATTATAATGATAAACATTTACTTATTAATTATTATAATTTAACTATTATATTTAATTTATTATGGTAATAATTAAATTATTAAAACTGTAATAGATAATTTTCAATATTTTAATATTAATTAGATAATTGTTTAAATAAGTTTATTATTTAATTTATTAAATAGATAATACTGATGTAATTGATTAATTATTTTAATATAAGTTAAGTTTTATAATTGTTTTATAAAACTTATTTAAATTATCAAATAATTTAAATAAGTTTAAAATAATAAACTTATTAAAATTAATAAGTTGAACAAACAACTATTTGAATATTATTCTAATTTAAGTTTAAATAGTTAAGACTATAGGGAATATAATTATTTTTTAAATTAATAATTATTTAAATAATAAGATTTAATAATTTAAACTATTTAAACTTGTTTGGTAAATATACTTATTATTTAAATCTCCAACTATTTTCAAAATATTCAATTTATAAGATAAGGGTCATAATTTATTGACATTCAAAAAATTAATAAGCATGAGATTTGAAAAAGTAAATCTATTTACCGAACAAGTTCAAATAGTTATTACTATTTCAACAATTATCTATTTAAAATCATTACTAATAATAATATCAATATTAGGTATAATTATTCACATAAATTACAATTGTTATTAAATAACAAACTCTTTATTATTATTTTGATTGAATTATATTAATAAGTTTAAATATTATTGACTTTTAGGTATTTGTTAAATAAATAATTATTATTTAAAACAAACTTGTAAGATATGAAACAAGTATTTGATGACTAAACAAAAGGTAATAAATTGGTATTATTATTTAATTCTTAATTAAATTTTAAATTTTAAATTTAATTATCAATTTATTTAATTAAATAGAAAATTAATAATTAGCAATTAATACTTTAAAGACTTAAATTATAAATATAAATATTTAATTGTTATTATTTTAATCTATTATTTTAATTTTCTATTTAATAAAAATAACATATATTAATAGAAATATATTTGTAATATGACATGTATAATTGAATAAATTATATTAAATTATTTTATTTCTTTTGTTTAAATTATACGATATATATTATAAATATTTATTAACAATCATTATAACATTATAATAAAATAAAATAGAAATATATACGTAAAATTAAAAGTTATTAATTAATAATAATAATTATTAATACAAATAAATCTAATTATTATGTTATAATTAATAATAATTAAGATAATAATATAGTTATCTCAAATACTGAATTTAATTTTTATTAATATTAAACTTAAATAATAATTACTAAATTATCAAGGATAAATTAGTTTAATTTATATTTAAATTAATTCATAAATATAATAAGTATTTAAATCTTATTTAATTAAATATTTTTAATCATTATTATTAAATATATTTTTACTAGTTATACTTAATACTATAATATATATTAATTTTAAATATTAAATTTAATTTATTTATATAATTAAAATTAATTAAAACTAAAATTATTGTTTAAATTTTAACTGTATAAATTATAACTGAATAATATTTATAGTTAATAATTTAATAAATTATATATTTAAATCATAAGAATTATTATTTATATATAATTAAGTAAAAATATACATAGTAAGAATTTATGTTAATAAATTAATAATTAATGTCCAAATACTAAGATCATTCTTATGTAATCCCACAAGTTCCTTAGAGCACTTAAAAATTTATTTAAAAGCAAATAAGTATGAAATACAATAAAAAAATTAAAATCGTGCAAAATTGGTTTTTATGTCACAATTTGAAATTGTGCGAATGGCTTTTATGCCAAGAATTGTTCAAAAACTAAGTCTGATGTTTTAAGCTGTAAAATCATTTATAACTTACACTTAACACTATGAAAAATTAAAACAAATGCAAGCTTTACCATGTTTCTTTTTTTAAACAAGTTTAAGACATTGGATTCAAGATAATCAAATTCATTTCCATTTAAAAACTTGCTAAAACAATGCTTTAGTATTTTAAAGCTCGACTCCAGTGAAAATCATTTTTAAAGCAAAACATAAAATTTCAAAAGCATTAGGCTTCGAGTGCTCTCCTGATAAAACTGCTAAAACAAGTTATCACACAATTAATCACATTGAGCGCCAATAAAACTTTCAGAAATAATATCCAAATATCAAGATCATTCACATGTAATTCCATAAGTTCCTTAGAGCACCTAAAAATGTATCTAAAAGCAAATAAGTATGAAAGACAACGAAAAATTAAAATCGTGCAGTAATTGTGCGAATGGTTTTTACGCTCATAATTGTTCAAAAATAAAGTATGATGTTTTAAGCTCCAAAATCCTTTATAACTTACACTTAACATTGTGAAAAATTAAAACCAATGCAAGTTTTACCATTTTTCTTTGTTCGAGTACATTTAAAACATTGGATTCATGACATTAAAATTCATTTTCATTTAAAAACTTGCCAAAACAATGCTTTTATATTTTAAAGCTCGACTCCGGTGAAAATCATTTTCAAAGCAAAACATAAAATTTCAAAAGAATTAAGCTTCGACTACTCCCCCTATAAACTGCTAAAACAAGTTAGCACACAATTTATAACATCAAGTGCCCATAACTTCACAAATAATATCCAAATATCTAGATCACTCATATGTAATCCCATATGTTCCTTATAGCACCTAAAAATGTATCTAAAAGCAAATAAGTATGAAACACAAAGAAAAATTAAAATTGTGCAAAATTTGTGCAAGTAGTTTTTATGCCAGAATTGTTCAAAAACAAAGTCTAATGTTTTAAGCTCCAAAATCCTTTATAGCTTACACTGTGAAAAATTAAAACTGACAAAAGTTTACTAGGTTTCTTTGTTTTAGCACATTTAAAAACATTTGATTCAAGATATTCAAATTCATTTCTGCTTTAAAAACCTGCTAAAATAATACTTTCATACTTTAAAACTTGACTCCAATGAAAATCATTTCCAAAGCAAAACATAAAATTACTAAAGCATTAGGCTTCGAGTGGTCCCCCTATAAACTGGTAAAACAAGTTAGCACACAATTAATCACTACAAAGCACCAATAAAAACTTCACAAAAAAAAAATCCAAATATCAAGATCATTCATATGTAATTTCACAAGTTCCTTAGAGCACCTAAAAACATATTTAAAAGCAACAAAGTATGAAAATAATAAAAAATTAAAATCATGCAAAAATGGTTTTTATGTCACCATTTGAAATTGTACGAATGGTTGTTATGCCCAAAATTGTTCAAAAATAAAGTCTATTGTTTTAAGCTCCAAAAACCTTTATAACTTACACTTAAAACTGTGAAAAATTAAAACAAACGCAAGTTTTACTATGTTTCTTTGTTCGCGCACGTTTAAAACATTGGATTTGAAGATATTCAAATTCTTTTTACATTTAAAAACCTGCTAAAACAATGCTTTCATACTTTAAAGCTCGACTCCGGTGAAAATCATTTTCAAAGTAAGACATAAAATTTCAAAAGTATTACGCTTCAACTGTTATCCCTATAAACTGTTAAAACAAGTTAGCACATAATTTATAACATCAAGCGCCAATGACAACTTCACAAATAATATACAAATATCTATATCTTTCATATGTAATCCCATAAGTTCCTTAGAGCACTTAAAAATGAATCTAAAAGTAAATAAGTATGAAACACACTGAAAAATTAAAATCGTGCAAAAATTGTGCGAGTGGTTTTTATGCCAGATTGTTCAAAAACGTTTGATGTTTTAAGCTCCAAAATCCTTTACAACTTACACTTAACACTGTGAAAAATTAAAACAAACGCAAGTTTTACTATGTTTCTTTATTCGAGCACGTTTAAAACATTGGATTTGAAGATATTCAAATTCATTTCCATTTAAAAACCTGCTAAAACAATGCTTTCATATTTTAAAGCTTGACTCTAGTAAAAATAATTTTCAAAACAAAACATAAAATTTAAAAAATATTACACTTCGACTGCTACCCCTATAAATTGTTAAAACAAGTTAGCACAAAATTTATAACATCAAGCGCTAATAACAACTTCACAAATATATATTAATGATTATTTAAATTAAAATAATTTAATTACATATAATTAAATATTAAATATTTGATTATAATAATTTAATTTAATAACAATTAGTTATAATTCAAGTATTTTTAATTGTTATAATTTAATAACAATTAGTTTTTCATAAAATAATTTAATTTATAATAAATTTATAATTTATTTATAATTATAATAAATTTATAAGATTTAATAATCAAATTATTAAATTTAGTGTTAATTAGATTATATATTTTATTCTAAATAATTTTGCATGAACAGGAATAATTATTTTACGACAAAACAAAATATCATTAATATTATATAATAATTATTATATCTAGATTATATATAAATTATTGTTTATTATAAATTATAATAATAATTTATAGAATTAATAGAATTGAATAATAATTATTTAATATGTAATTAGTTTATAATATAATTTAATATAGAATTATAATTGTTTCAAGAATTAATAACAAAATGATTATATTATAATTCTTAATTTCATATTAAATTTACGAAATAATATTAAATAATTTATTAAATTTACTCCATTTAAGCTTGTATTAGCTGAAACAATTGTCTTATGAAATAATTATTTATTTCAAATTGTTATAAATTCATAAATTATTACAAACTAGTAATATTTGTTAAGCATTTAAGGATATATTAATTATTCAAATAACTATTGTTATTTAATTATTATTATAATTATTATAATATTATTTGAATATTATATTAATTTTATAATTAAAAATTAGAAATAGATAATAATATTATCTAATATAATATAATTTTTTTAATTATATTATACTTAAATTATTATTAAATCATATTATTATTTAAATTAATTTAAATAAAGATTAAAATTATTATTAAATAAGTTATTTATTAACAAATATTGCTACTCATAAAATATTAATCAAACTATTTAATTAAACTACTAATTAATAATATTATTATTAAGTTATAATAATCTCTATTTTAAAATTAGTTTTAAATATATTTAAAAAATTTATTATATAGTATTATTATATAATTTAGTATTTTATCAAATAATTATATTAATGTATATATATTAAATAAATATATTATGTTAATAATAAATTTTTTGCTTAACTTATATGCTCGATAGTGGGTTAGGATTTTTATAATGCTTGTAAAACTCTTATTATATCAATGGCAATTGGATCAAAGTTATTAGGTGTGAATTTGGTTGCTTTATGTTATTAGCTGTGCAAATGTGATAATTAATTTAATTAAAATTATAATACTAAAAATATTTTAATACTAAATCTTGTTTAGTATTAATTATATAATTAAATTAAATTATAAATATTAAATATCCTAAATGTTCCAAAAATTATTAATAGTCATAGGAAAATTTGATAATTATACAAATATAATTATTTGTATTAATATTTATAATTTAAATATTATTACTAAAATTAGCAATTTCAAATAATTGTACTAATTTAGTATTAATTATTTAAAGAAAATAATATATCTTTAACAATATATTAAATAAATTATTATTAATTATTTAATATAATAGAATATTAATTAATTAATATTATTAATTATCTAAATATTAGTTTGTAAATTATACATAACTATTATTCAATTGTTTAATAAAATTATTATTATTATATAATTAAATTATATAATATTAATATATTATAATAAATATTTAATTTAAATATTTAATATATAATAATATTATATAATTAAATATATTATAATGATAAACATTTACTTATTAATTATTATAATTTAACTATTATATTTAATTTATTATGGTAATAATTAAATTATTAAAACTGTAATAGATAATTTTCAATATTTTAATATTAATTAGATAATTGTTTAAATAAGTTTATTATTTAATTTATTAAATAGATAATACTGATGTAATTGATTAATTATTTTAATATAAGTTAAGTTTTATAATTGTTTTATAAAACTTATTTAAATTATCAAATAATTTAAATAAGTTTAAAATAATAAACTTATTAAAATTAATAAGTTGAACAAACAACTATTTGAATATTATTCTAATTTAAGTTTAAATAGTTAAGACTATAGGGAATATAATTATTTTTTAAATTAATAATTATTTAAATAATAAGATTTAATAATTTAAACTATTTAAACTTGTTTGGTAAATATACTTATTATTTAAATCTCCAACTATTTTCAAAATATTCAATTTATAAGATAAGGGTCATAATTTATTGACATTCAAAAAATTAATAAGCATGAGATTTGAAAAAGTAAATCTATTTACCGAACAAGTTCAAATAGTTATTACTATTTCAACAATTATCTATTTAAAATCATTACTAATAATAATATCAATATTAGGTATAATTATTCACATAAATTACAATTGTTATTAAATAACAAACTCTTTATTATTATTTTGATTGAATTATATTAATAAGTTTAAATATTATTGACTTTTAGGTATTTGTTAAATAAATAATTATTATTTAAAACAAACTTGTAAGATATGAAACAAGTATTTGATGACTAAACAAAAGGTAATAAATTGGTATTATTATTTAATTCTTAATTAAATTTTAAATTTTAAATTTAATTATCAATTTATTTAATTAAATAGAAAATTAATAATTAGCAATTAATACTTTAAAGACTTAAATTATAAATATAAATATTTAATTGTTATTATTTTAATCTATTATTTTAATTTTCTATTTAATAAAAATAACATATATTAATAGAAATATATTTGTAATATGACATGTATAATTGAATAAATTATATTAAATTATTTTATTTCTTTTGTTTAAATTATACGATATATATTATAAATATTTATTAACAATCATTATAACATTATAATAAAATAAAATAGAAATATATACGTAAAATTAAAAGTTATTAATTAATAATAATAATTATTAATACAAATAAATCTAATTATTATGTTATAATTAATAATAATTAAGATAATAATATAGTTATCTCAAATACTGAATTTAATTTTTATTAATATTAAACTTAAATAATAATTACTAAATTATCAAGGATAAATTAGTTTAATTTATATTTAAATTAATTCATAAATATAATAAGTATTTAAATCTTATTTAATTAAATATTTTTAATCATTATTATTAAATATATTTTTACTAGTTATACTTAATACTATAATATATATTAATTTTAAATATTAAATTTAATTTATTTATATAATTAAAATTAATTAAAACTAAAATTATTGTTTAAATTTTAACTGTATAAATTATAACTGAATAATATTTATAGTTAATAATTTAATAAATTATATATTTAAATCATAAGAATTATTATTTATATATAATTAAGTAAAAATATACATAGTAAGAATTTATGTTAATAAATTAATAATTAATGTCCAAATACTAAGATCATTCTTATGTAATCCCACAAGTTCCTTAGAGCACTTAAAAATTTATTTAAAAGCAAATAAGTATGAAATACAATAAAAAAATTAAAATCGTGCAAAATTGGTTTTTATGTCACAATTTGAAATTGTGCGAATGGCTTTTATGCCAAGAATTGTTCAAAAACTAAGTCTGATGTTTTAAGCTGTAAAATCATTTATAACTTACACTTAACACTATGAAAAATTAAAACAAATGCAAGCTTTACCATGTTTCTTTTTTTAAACAAGTTTAAGACATTGGATTCAAGATAATCAAATTCATTTCCATTTAAAAACTTGCTAAAACAATGCTTTAGTATTTTAAAGCTCGACTCCAGTGAAAATCATTTTTAAAGCAAAACATAAAATTTCAAAAGCATTAGGCTTCGAGTGCTCTCCTGATAAAACTGCTAAAACAAGTTATCACACAATTAATCACATTGAGCGCCAATAAAACTTTCAGAAATAATATCCAAATATCAAGATCATTCACATGTAATTCCATAAGTTCCTTAGAGCACCTAAAAATGTATCTAAAAGCAAATAAGTATGAAAGACAACGAAAAATTAAAATCGTGCAGTAATTGTGCGAATGGTTTTTACGCTCATAATTGTTCAAAAATAAAGTATGATGTTTTAAGCTCCAAAATCCTTTATAACTTACACTTAACATTGTGAAAAATTAAAACCAATGCAAGTTTTACCATTTTTCTTTGTTCGAGTACATTTAAAACATTGGATTCATGACATTAAAATTCATTTTCATTTAAAAACTTGCCAAAACAATGCTTTTATATTTTAAAGCTCGACTCCGGTGAAAATCATTTTCAAAGCAAAACATAAAATTTCAAAAGAATTAAGCTTCGACTACTCCCCCTATAAACTGCTAAAACAAGTTAGCACACAATTTATAACATCAAGTGCCCATAACTTCACAAATAATATCCAAATATCTAGATCACTCATATGTAATCCCATATGTTCCTTATAGCACCTAAAAATGTATCTAAAAGCAAATAAGTATGAAACACAAAGAAAAATTAAAATTGTGCAAAATTTGTGCAAGTAGTTTTTATGCCAGAATTGTTCAAAAACAAAGTCTAATGTTTTAAGCTCCAAAATCCTTTATAGCTTACACTGTGAAAAATTAAAACTGACAAAAGTTTACTAGGTTTCTTTGTTTTAGCACATTTAAAAACATTTGATTCAAGATATTCAAATTCATTTCTGCTTTAAAAACCTGCTAAAATAATACTTTCATACTTTAAAACTTGACTCCAATGAAAATCATTTCCAAAGCAAAACATAAAATTACTAAAGCATTAGGCTTCGAGTGGTCCCCCTATAAACTGGTAAAACAAGTTAGCACACAATTAATCACTACAAAGCACCAATAAAAACTTCACAAAAAAAAAATCCAAATATCAAGATCATTCATATGTAATTTCACAAGTTCCTTAGAGCACCTAAAAACATATTTAAAAGCAACAAAGTATGAAAATAATAAAAAATTAAAATCATGCAAAAATGGTTTTTATGTCACCATTTGAAATTGTACGAATGGTTGTTATGCCCAAAATTGTTCAAAAATAAAGTCTATTGTTTTAAGCTCCAAAAACCTTTATAACTTACACTTAAAACTGTGAAAAATTAAAACAAACGCAAGTTTTACTATGTTTCTTTGTTCGCGCACGTTTAAAACATTGGATTTGAAGATATTCAAATTCTTTTTACATTTAAAAACCTGCTAAAACAATGCTTTCATACTTTAAAGCTCGACTCCGGTGAAAATCATTTTCAAAGTAAGACATAAAATTTCAAAAGTATTACGCTTCAACTGTTATCCCTATAAACTGTTAAAACAAGTTAGCACATAATTTATAACATCAAGCGCCAATGACAACTTCACAAATAATATACAAATATCTATATCTTTCATATGTAATCCCATAAGTTCCTTAGAGCACTTAAAAATGAATCTAAAAGTAAATAAGTATGAAACACACTGAAAAATTAAAATCGTGCAAAAATTGTGCGAGTGGTTTTTATGCCAGATTGTTCAAAAACGTTTGATGTTTTAAGCTCCAAAATCCTTTACAACTTACACTTAACACTGTGAAAAATTAAAACAAACGCAAGTTTTACTATGTTTCTTTATTCGAGCACGTTTAAAACATTGGATTTGAAGATATTCAAATTCATTTCCATTTAAAAACCTGCTAAAACAATGCTTTCATATTTTAAAGCTTGACTCTAGTAAAAATAATTTTCAAAACAAAACATAAAATTTAAAAAATATTACACTTCGACTGCTACCCCTATAAATTGTTAAAACAAGTTAGCACAAAATTTATAACATCAAGCGCTAATAACAACTTCACAAATATATATTAATGATTATTTAAATTAAAATAATTTAATTACATATAATTAAATATTAAATATTTGATTATAATAATTTAATTTAATAACAATTAGTTATAATTCAAGTATTTTTAATTGTTATAATTTAATAACAATTAGTTTTTCATAAAATAATTTAATTTATAATAAATTTATAATTTATTTATAATTATAATAAATTTATAAGATTTAATAATCAAATTATTAAATTTAGTGTTAATTAGATTATATATTTTATTCTAAATAATTTTGCATGAACAGGAATAATTATTTTACGACAAAACAAAATATCATTAATATTATATAATAATTATTATATCTAGATTATATATAAATTATTGTTTATTATAAATTATAATAATAATTTATAGAATTAATAGAATTGAATAATAATTATTTAATATGTAATTAGTTTATAATATAATTTAATATAGAATTATAATTGTTTCAAGAATTAATAACAAAATGATTATATTATAATTCTTAATTTCATATTAAATTTACGAAATAATATTAAATAATTTATTAAATTTACTCCATTTAAGCTTGTATTAGCTGAAACAATTGTCTTATGAAATAATTATTTATTTCAAATTGTTATAAATTCATAAATTATTACAAACTAGTAATATTTGTTAAGCATTTAAGGATATATTAATTATTCAAATAACTATTGTTATTTAATTATTATTATAATTATTATAATATTATTTGAATATTATATTAATTTTATAATTAAAAATTAGAAATAGATAATAATATTATCTAATATAATATAATTTTTTTAATTATATTATACTTAAATTATTATTAAATCATATTATTATTTAAATTAATTTAAATAAAGATTAAAATTATTATTAAATAAGTTATTTATTAACAAATATTGCTACTCATAAAATATTAATCAAACTATTTAATTAAACTACTAATTAATAATATTATTATTAAGTTATAATAATCTCTATTTTAAAATTAGTTTTAAATATATTTAAAAAATTTATTATATAGTATTATTATATAATTTAGTATTTTATCAAATAATTATATTAATGTATATATATTAAATAAATATATTATGTTAATAATAAATTTTTTGCTTAACTTATATGCTCGATAGTGGGTTAGGATTTTTATAATGCTTGTAAAACTCTTATTATATCAATGGCAATTGGATCAAAGTTATTAGGTGTGAATTTGGTTGCTTTATGTTATTAGCTGTGCAAATGTGATAATTAATTTAATTAAAATTATAATACTAAAAATATTTTAATACTAAATCTTGTTTAGTATTAATTATATAATTAAATTAAATTATAAATATTAAATATCCTAAATGTTCCAAAAATTATTAATAGTCATAGGAAAATTTGATAATTATACAAATATAATTATTTGTATTAATATTTATAATTTAAATATTATTACTAAAATTAGCAATTTCAAATAATTGTACTAATTTAGTATTAATTATTTAAAGAAAATAATATATCTTTAACAATATATTAAATAAATTATTATTAATTATTTAATATAATAGAATATTAATTAATTAATATTATTAATTATCTAAATATTAGTTTGTAAATTATACATAACTATTATTCAATTGTTTAATAAAATTATTATTATTATATAATTAAATTATATAATATTAATATATTATAATAAATATTTAATTTAAATATTTAATATATAATAATATTATATAATTAAATATATTATAATGATAAACATTTACTTATTAATTATTATAATTTAACTATTATATTTAATTTATTATGGTAATAATTAAATTATTAAAACTGTAATAGATAATTTTCAATATTTTAATATTAATTAGATAATTGTTTAAATAAGTTTATTATTTAATTTATTAAATAGATAATACTGATGTAATTGATTAATTATTTTAATATAAGTTAAGTTTTATAATTGTTTTATAAAACTTATTTAAATTATCAAATAATTTAAATAAGTTTAAAATAATAAACTTATTAAAATTAATAAGTTGAACAAACAACTATTTGAATATTATTCTAATTTAAGTTTAAATAGTTAAGACTATAGGGAATATAATTATTTTTTAAATTAATAATTATTTAAATAATAAGATTTAATAATTTAAACTATTTAAACTTGTTTGGTAAATATACTTATTATTTAAATCTCCAACTATTTTCAAAATATTCAATTTATAAGATAAGGGTCATAATTTATTGACATTCAAAAAATTAATAAGCATGAGATTTGAAAAAGTAAATCTATTTACCGAACAAGTTCAAATAGTTATTACTATTTCAACAATTATCTATTTAAAATCATTACTAATAATAATATCAATATTAGGTATAATTATTCACATAAATTACAATTGTTATTAAATAACAAACTCTTTATTATTATTTTGATTGAATTATATTAATAAGTTTAAATATTATTGACTTTTAGGTATTTGTTAAATAAATAATTATTATTTAAAACAAACTTGTAAGATATGAAACAAGTATTTGATGACTAAACAAAAGGTAATAAATTGGTATTATTATTTAATTCTTAATTAAATTTTAAATTTTAAATTTAATTATCAATTTATTTAATTAAATAGAAAATTAATAATTAGCAATTAATACTTTAAAGACTTAAATTATAAATATAAATATTTAATTGTTATTATTTTAATCTATTATTTTAATTTTCTATTTAATAAAAATAACATATATTAATAGAAATATATTTGTAATATGACATGTATAATTGAATAAATTATATTAAATTATTTTATTTCTTTTGTTTAAATTATACGATATATATTATAAATATTTATTAACAATCATTATAACATTATAATAAAATAAAATAGAAATATATACGTAAAATTAAAAGTTATTAATTAATAATAATAATTATTAATACAAATAAATCTAATTATTATGTTATAATTAATAATAATTAAGATAATAATATAGTTATCTCAAATACTGAATTTAATTTTTATTAATATTAAACTTAAATAATAATTACTAAATTATCAAGGATAAATTAGTTTAATTTATATTTAAATTAATTCATAAATATAATAAGTATTTAAATCTTATTTAATTAAATATTTTTAATCATTATTATTAAATATATTTTTACTAGTTATACTTAATACTATAATATATATTAATTTTAAATATTAAATTTAATTTATTTATATAATTAAAATTAATTAAAACTAAAATTATTGTTTAAATTTTAACTGTATAAATTATAACTGAATAATATTTATAGTTAATAATTTAATAAATTATATATTTAAATCATAAGAATTATTATTTATATATAATTAAGTAAAAATATACATAGTAAGAATTTATGTTAATAAATTAATAATTAATGTCCAAATACTAAGATCATTCTTATGTAATCCCACAAGTTCCTTAGAGCACTTAAAAATTTATTTAAAAGCAAATAAGTATGAAATACAATAAAAAAATTAAAATCGTGCAAAATTGGTTTTTATGTCACAATTTGAAATTGTGCGAATGGCTTTTATGCCAAGAATTGTTCAAAAACTAAGTCTGATGTTTTAAGCTGTAAAATCATTTATAACTTACACTTAACACTATGAAAAATTAAAACAAATGCAAGCTTTACCATGTTTCTTTTTTTAAACAAGTTTAAGACATTGGATTCAAGATAATCAAATTCATTTCCATTTAAAAACTTGCTAAAACAATGCTTTAGTATTTTAAAGCTCGACTCCAGTGAAAATCATTTTTAAAGCAAAACATAAAATTTCAAAAGCATTAGGCTTCGAGTGCTCTCCTGATAAAACTGCTAAAACAAGTTATCACACAATTAATCACATTGAGCGCCAATAAAACTTTCAGAAATAATATCCAAATATCAAGATCATTCACATGTAATTCCATAAGTTCCTTAGAGCACCTAAAAATGTATCTAAAAGCAAATAAGTATGAAAGACAACGAAAAATTAAAATCGTGCAGTAATTGTGCGAATGGTTTTTACGCTCATAATTGTTCAAAAATAAAGTATGATGTTTTAAGCTCCAAAATCCTTTATAACTTACACTTAACATTGTGAAAAATTAAAACCAATGCAAGTTTTACCATTTTTCTTTGTTCGAGTACATTTAAAACATTGGATTCATGACATTAAAATTCATTTTCATTTAAAAACTTGCCAAAACAATGCTTTTATATTTTAAAGCTCGACTCCGGTGAAAATCATTTTCAAAGCAAAACATAAAATTTCAAAAGAATTAAGCTTCGACTACTCCCCCTATAAACTGCTAAAACAAGTTAGCACACAATTTATAACATCAAGTGCCCATAACTTCACAAATAATATCCAAATATCTAGATCACTCATATGTAATCCCATATGTTCCTTATAGCACCTAAAAATGTATCTAAAAGCAAATAAGTATGAAACACAAAGAAAAATTAAAATTGTGCAAAATTTGTGCAAGTAGTTTTTATGCCAGAATTGTTCAAAAACAAAGTCTAATGTTTTAAGCTCCAAAATCCTTTATAGCTTACACTGTGAAAAATTAAAACTGACAAAAGTTTACTAGGTTTCTTTGTTTTAGCACATTTAAAAACATTTGATTCAAGATATTCAAATTCATTTCTGCTTTAAAAACCTGCTAAAATAATACTTTCATACTTTAAAACTTGACTCCAATGAAAATCATTTCCAAAGCAAAACATAAAATTACTAAAGCATTAGGCTTCGAGTGGTCCCCCTATAAACTGGTAAAACAAGTTAGCACACAATTAATCACTACAAAGCACCAATAAAAACTTCACAAAAAAAAAATCCAAATATCAAGATCATTCATATGTAATTTCACAAGTTCCTTAGAGCACCTAAAAACATATTTAAAAGCAACAAAGTATGAAAATAATAAAAAATTAAAATCATGCAAAAATGGTTTTTATGTCACCATTTGAAATTGTACGAATGGTTGTTATGCCCAAAATTGTTCAAAAATAAAGTCTATTGTTTTAAGCTCCAAAAACCTTTATAACTTACACTTAAAACTGTGAAAAATTAAAACAAACGCAAGTTTTACTATGTTTCTTTGTTCGCGCACGTTTAAAACATTGGATTTGAAGATATTCAAATTCTTTTTACATTTAAAAACCTGCTAAAACAATGCTTTCATACTTTAAAGCTCGACTCCGGTGAAAATCATTTTCAAAGTAAGACATAAAATTTCAAAAGTATTACGCTTCAACTGTTATCCCTATAAACTGTTAAAACAAGTTAGCACATAATTTATAACATCAAGCGCCAATGACAACTTCACAAATAATATACAAATATCTATATCTTTCATATGTAATCCCATAAGTTCCTTAGAGCACTTAAAAATGAATCTAAAAGTAAATAAGTATGAAACACACTGAAAAATTAAAATCGTGCAAAAATTGTGCGAGTGGTTTTTATGCCAGATTGTTCAAAAACGTTTGATGTTTTAAGCTCCAAAATCCTTTACAACTTACACTTAACACTGTGAAAAATTAAAACAAACGCAAGTTTTACTATGTTTCTTTATTCGAGCACGTTTAAAACATTGGATTTGAAGATATTCAAATTCATTTCCATTTAAAAACCTGCTAAAACAATGCTTTCATATTTTAAAGCTTGACTCTAGTAAAAATAATTTTCAAAACAAAACATAAAATTTAAAAAATATTACACTTCGACTGCTACCCCTATAAATTGTTAAAACAAGTTAGCACAAAATTTATAACATCAAGCGCTAATAACAACTTCACAAATATATATTAATGATTATTTAAATTAAAATAATTTAATTACATATAATTAAATATTAAATATTTGATTATAATAATTTAATTTAATAACAATTAGTTATAATTCAAGTATTTTTAATTGTTATAATTTAATAACAATTAGTTTTTCATAAAATAATTTAATTTATAATAAATTTATAATTTATTTATAATTATAATAAATTTATAAGATTTAATAATCAAATTATTAAATTTAGTGTTAATTAGATTATATATTTTATTCTAAATAATTTTGCATGAACAGGAATAATTATTTTACGACAAAACAAAATATCATTAATATTATATAATAATTATTATATCTAGATTATATATAAATTATTGTTTATTATAAATTATAATAATAATTTATAGAATTAATAGAATTGAATAATAATTATTTAATATGTAATTAGTTTATAATATAATTTAATATAGAATTATAATTGTTTCAAGAATTAATAACAAAATGATTATATTATAATTCTTAATTTCATATTAAATTTACGAAATAATATTAAATAATTTATTAAATTTACTCCATTTAAGCTTGTATTAGCTGAAACAATTGTCTTATGAAATAATTATTTATTTCAAATTGTTATAAATTCATAAATTATTACAAACTAGTAATATTTGTTAAGCATTTAAGGATATATTAATTATTCAAATAACTATTGTTATTTAATTATTATTATAATTATTATAATATTATTTGAATATTATATTAATTTTATAATTAAAAATTAGAAATAGATAATAATATTATCTAATATAATATAATTTTTTTAATTATATTATACTTAAATTATTATTAAATCATATTATTATTTAAATTAATTTAAATAAAGATTAAAATTATTATTAAATAAGTTATTTATTAACAAATATTGCTACTCATA
The DNA here is from genome assembly GCF_047325235.1 of Durio zibethinus. NCBI lineage: Eukaryota > Viridiplantae > Streptophyta > Magnoliopsida > Malvales > Malvaceae > Durio > Durio zibethinus. Next base: position 9,343,679 of record NC_143183.1, on the reverse strand, counting down.
AAATATTAATCAAACTATTTAATTAAACTACTAATTAATAATATTATTATTAAGTTATAATAATCTCTATTTTAAAATTAGTTTTAAATATATTTAAAAAATTTATTATATAGTATTATTATATAATTTAGTATTTTATCAAATAATTATATTAATGTATATATATTAAATAAATATATTATGTTAATAATAAATTTTTTGCTTAACTTATATGCTCGATAGTGGGTTAGGATTTTTATAATGCTTGTAAAACTCTTATTATATCAATGGCAATTGGATCAAAGTTATTAGGTGTGAATTTGGTTGCTTTATGTTATTAGCTGTGCAAATGTGATAATTAATTTAATTAAAATTATAATACTAAAAATATTTTAATACTAAATCTTGTTTAGTATTAATTATATAATTAAATTAAATTATAAATATTAAATATCCTAAATGTTCCAAAAATTATTAATAGTCATAGGAAAATTTGATAATTATACAAATATAATTATTTGTATTAATATTTATAATTTAAATATTATTACTAAAATTAGCAATTTCAAATAATTGTACTAATTTAGTATTAATTATTTAAAGAAAATAATATATCTTTAACAATATATTAAATAAATTATTATTAATTATTTAATATAATAGAATATTAATTAATTAATATTATTAATTATCTAAATATTAGTTTGTAAATTATACATAACTATTATTCAATTGTTTAATAAAATTATTATTATTATATAATTAAATTATATAATATTAATATATTATAATAAATATTTAATTTAAATATTTAATATATAATAATATTATATAATTAAATATATTATAATGATAAACATTTACTTATTAATTATTATAATTTAACTATTATATTTAATTTATTATGGTAATAATTAAATTATTAAAACTGTAATAGATAATTTTCAATATTTTAATATTAATTAGATAATTGTTTAAATAAGTTTATTATTTAATTTATTAAATAGATAATACTGATGTAATTGATTAATTATTTTAATATAAGTTAAGTTTTATAATTGTTTTATAAAACTTATTTAAATTATCAAATAATTTAAATAAGTTTAAAATAATAAACTTATTAAAATTAATAAGTTGAACAAACAACTATTTGAATATTATTCTAATTTAAGTTTAAATAGTTAAGACTATAGGGAATATAATTATTTTTTAAATTAATAATTATTTAAATAATAAGATTTAATAATTTAAACTATTTAAACTTGTTTGGTAAATATACTTATTATTTAAATCTCCAACTATTTTCAAAATATTCAATTTATAAGATAAGGGTCATAATTTATTGACATTCAAAAAATTAATAAGCATGAGATTTGAAAAAGTAAATCTATTTACCGAACAAGTTCAAATAGTTATTACTATTTCAACAATTATCTATTTAAAATCATTACTAATAATAATATCAATATTAGGTATAATTATTCACATAAATTACAATTGTTATTAAATAACAAACTCTTTATTATTATTTTGATTGAATTATATTAATAAGTTTAAATATTATTGACTTTTAGGTATTTGTTAAATAAATAATTATTATTTAAAACAAACTTGTAAGATATGAAACAAGTATTTGATGACTAAACAAAAGGTAATAAATTGGTATTATTATTTAATTCTTAATTAAATTTTAAATTTTAAATTTAATTATCAATTTATTTAATTAAATAGAAAATTAATAATTAGCAATTAATACTTTAAAGACTTAAATTATAAATATAAATATTTAATTGTTATTATTTTAATCTATTATTTTAATTTTCTATTTAATAAAAATAACATATATTAATAGAAATATATTTGTAATATGACATGTATAATTGAATAAATTATATTAAATTATTTTATTTCTTTTGTTTAAATTATACGATATATATTATAAATATTTATTAACAATCATTATAACATTATAATAAAATAAAATAGAAATATATACGTAAAATTAAAAGTTATTAATTAATAATAATAATTATTAATACAAATAAATCTAATTATTATGTTATAATTAATAATAATTAAGATAATAATATAGTTATCTCAAATACTGAATTTAATTTTTATTAATATTAAACTTAAATAATAATTACTAAATTATCAAGGATAAATTAGTTTAATTTATATTTAAATTAATTCATAAATATAATAAGTATTTAAATCTTATTTAATTAAATATTTTTAATCATTATTATTAAATATATTTTTACTAGTTATACTTAATACTATAATATATATTAATTTTAAATATTAAATTTAATTTATTTATATAATTAAAATTAATTAAAACTAAAATTATTGTTTAAATTTTAACTGTATAAATTATAACTGAATAATATTTATAGTTAATAATTTAATAAATTATATATTTAAATCATAAGAATTATTATTTATATATAATTAAGTAAAAATATACATAGTAAGAATTTATGTTAATAAATTAATAATTAATGTCCAAATACTAAGATCATTCTTATGTAATCCCACAAGTTCCTTAGAGCACTTAAAAATTTATTTAAAAGCAAATAAGTATGAAATACAATAAAAAAATTAAAATCGTGCAAAATTGGTTTTTATGTCACAATTTGAAATTGTGCGAATGGCTTTTATGCCAAGAATTGTTCAAAAACTAAGTCTGATGTTTTAAGCTGTAAAATCATTTATAACTTACACTTAACACTATGAAAAATTAAAACAAATGCAAGCTTTACCATGTTTCTTTTTTTAAACAAGTTTAAGACATTGGATTCAAGATAATCAAATTCATTTCCATTTAAAAACTTGCTAAAACAATGCTTTAGTATTTTAAAGCTCGACTCCAGTGAAAATCATTTTTAAAGCAAAACATAAAATTTCAAAAGCATTAGGCTTCGAGTGCTCTCCTGATAAAACTGCTAAAACAAGTTATCACACAATTAATCACATTGAGCGCCAATAAAACTTTCAGAAATAATATCCAAATATCAAGATCATTCACATGTAATTCCATAAGTTCCTTAGAGCACCTAAAAATGTATCTAAAAGCAAATAAGTATGAAAGACAACGAAAAATTAAAATCGTGCAGTAATTGTGCGAATGGTTTTTACGCTCATAATTGTTCAAAAATAAAGTATGATGTTTTAAGCTCCAAAATCCTTTATAACTTACACTTAACATTGTGAAAAATTAAAACCAATGCAAGTTTTACCATTTTTCTTTGTTCGAGTACATTTAAAACATTGGATTCATGACATTAAAATTCATTTTCATTTAAAAACTTGCCAAAACAATGCTTTTATATTTTAAAGCTCGACTCCGGTGAAAATCATTTTCAAAGCAAAACATAAAATTTCAAAAGAATTAAGCTTCGACTACTCCCCCTATAAACTGCTAAAACAAGTTAGCACACAATTTATAACATCAAGTGCCCATAACTTCACAAATAATATCCAAATATCTAGATCACTCATATGTAATCCCATATGTTCCTTATAGCACCTAAAAATGTATCTAAAAGCAAATAAGTATGAAACACAAAGAAAAATTAAAATTGTGCAAAATTTGTGCAAGTAGTTTTTATGCCAGAATTGTTCAAAAACAAAGTCTAATGTTTTAAGCTCCAAAATCCTTTATAGCTTACACTGTGAAAAATTAAAACTGACAAAAGTTTACTAGGTTTCTTTGTTTTAGCACATTTAAAAACATTTGATTCAAGATATTCAAATTCATTTCTGCTTTAAAAACCTGCTAAAATAATACTTTCATACTTTAAAACTTGACTCCAATGAAAATCATTTCCAAAGCAAAACATAAAATTACTAAAGCATTAGGCTTCGAGTGGTCCCCCTATAAACTGGTAAAACAAGTTAGCACACAATTAATCACTACAAAGCACCAATAAAAACTTCACAAAAAAAAAATCCAAATATCAAGATCATTCATATGTAATTTCACAAGTTCCTTAGAGCACCTAAAAACATATTTAAAAGCAACAAAGTATGAAAATAATAAAAAATTAAAATCATGCAAAAATGGTTTTTATGTCACCATTTGAAATTGTACGAATGGTTGTTATGCCCAAAATTGTTCAAAAATAAAGTCTATTGTTTTAAGCTCCAAAAACCTTTATAACTTACACTTAAAACTGTGAAAAATTAAAACAAACGCAAGTTTTACTATGTTTCTTTGTTCGCGCACGTTTAAAACATTGGATTTGAAGATATTCAAATTCTTTTTACATTTAAAAACCTGCTAAAACAATGCTTTCATACTTTAAAGCTCGACTCCGGTGAAAATCATTTTCAAAGTAAGACATAAAATTTCAAAAGTATTACGCTTCAACTGTTATCCCTATAAACTGTTAAAACAAGTTAGCACATAATTTATAACATCAAGCGCCAATGACAACTTCACAAATAATATACAAATATCTATATCTTTCATATGTAATCCCATAAGTTCCTTAGAGCACTTAAAAATGAATCTAAAAGTAAATAAGTATGAAACACACTGAAAAATTAAAATCGTGCAAAAATTGTGCGAGTGGTTTTTATGCCAGATTGTTCAAAAACGTTTGATGTTTTAAGCTCCAAAATCCTTTACAACTTACACTTAACACTGTGAAAAATTAAAACAAACGCAAGTTTTACTATGTTTCTTTATTCGAGCACGTTTAAAACATTGGATTTGAAGATATTCAAATTCATTTCCATTTAAAAACCTGCTAAAACAATGCTTTCATATTTTAAAGCTTGACTCTAGTAAAAATAATTTTCAAAACAAAACATAAAATTTAAAAAATATTACACTTCGACTGCTACCCCTATAAATTGTTAAAACAAGTTAGCACAAAATTTATAACATCAAGCGCTAATAACAACTTCACAAATATATATTAATGATTATTTAAATTAAAATAATTTAATTACATATAATTAAATATTAAATATTTGATTATAATAATTTAATTTAATAACAATTAGTTATAATTCAAGTATTTTTAATTGTTATAATTTAATAACAATTAGTTTTTCATAAAATAATTTAATTTATAATAAATTTATAATTTATTTATAATTATAATAAATTTATAAGATTTAATAATCAAATTATTAAATTTAGTGTTAATTAGATTATATATTTTATTCTAAATAATTTTGCATGAACAGGAATAATTATTTTACGACAAAACAAAATATCATTAATATTATATAATAATTATTATATCTAGATTATATATAAATTATTGTTTATTATAAATTATAATAATAATTTATAGAATTAATAGAATTGAATAATAATTATTTAATATGTAATTAGTTTATAATATAATTTAATATAGAATTATAATTGTTTCAAGAATTAATAACAAAATGATTATATTATAATTCTTAATTTCATATTAAATTTACGAAATAATATTAAATAATTTATTAAATTTACTCCATTTAAGCTTGTATTAGCTGAAACAATTGTCTTATGAAATAATTATTTATTTCAAATTGTTATAAATTCATAAATTATTACAAACTAGTAATATTTGTTAAGCATTTAAGGATATATTAATTATTCAAATAACTATTGTTATTTAATTATTATTATAATTATTATAATATTATTTGAATATTATATTAATTTTATAATTAAAAATTAGAAATAGATAATAATATTATCTAATATAATATAATTTTTTTAATTATATTATACTTAAATTATTATTAAATCATATTATTATTTAAATTAATTTAAATAAAGATTAAAATTATTATTAAATAAGTTATTTATTAACAAATATTGCTACTCATAAAATATTAATCAAACTATTTAATTAAACTACTAATTAATAATATTATTATTAAGTTATAATAATCTCTATTTTAAAATTAGTTTTAAATATATTTAAAAAATTTATTATATAGTATTATTATATAATTTAGTATTTTATCAAATAATTATATTAATGTATATATATTAAATAAATATATTATGTTAATAATAAATTTTTTGCTTAACTTATATGCTCGATAGTGGGTTAGGATTTTTATAATGCTTGTAAAACTCTTATTATATCAATGGCAATTGGATCAAAGTTATTAGGTGTGAATTTGGTTGCTTTATGTTATTAGCTGTGCAAATGTGATAATTAATTTAATTAAAATTATAATACTAAAAATATTTTAATACTAAATCTTGTTTAGTATTAATTATATAATTAAATTAAATTATAAATATTAAATATCCTAAATGTTCCAAAAATTATTAATAGTCATAGGAAAATTTGATAATTATACAAATATAATTATTTGTATTAATATTTATAATTTAAATATTATTACTAAAATTAGCAATTTCAAATAATTGTACTAATTTAGTATTAATTATTTAAAGAAAATAATATATCTTTAACAATATATTAAATAAATTATTATTAATTATTTAATATAATAGAATATTAATTAATTAATATTATTAATTATCTAAATATTAGTTTGTAAATTATACATAACTATTATTCAATTGTTTAATAAAATTATTATTATTATATAATTAAATTATATAATATTAATATATTATAATAAATATTTAATTTAAATATTTAATATATAATAATATTATATAATTAAATATATTATAATGATAAACATTTACTTATTAATTATTATAATTTAACTATTATATTTAATTTATTATGGTAATAATTAAATTATTAAAACTGTAATAGATAATTTTCAATATTTTAATATTAATTAGATAATTGTTTAAATAAGTTTATTATTTAATTTATTAAATAGATAATACTGATGTAATTGATTAATTATTTTAATATAAGTTAAGTTTTATAATTGTTTTATAAAACTTATTTAAATTATCAAATAATTTAAATAAGTTTAAAATAATAAACTTATTAAAATTAATAAGTTGAACAAACAACTATTTGAATATTATTCTAATTTAAGTTTAAATAGTTAAGACTATAGGGAATATAATTATTTTTTAAATTAATAATTATTTAAATAATAAGATTTAATAATTTAAACTATTTAAACTTGTTTGGTAAATATACTTATTATTTAAATCTCCAACTATTTTCAAAATATTCAATTTATAAGATAAGGGTCATAATTTATTGACATTCAAAAAATTAATAAGCATGAGATTTGAAAAAGTAAATCTATTTACCGAACAAGTTCAAATAGTTATTACTATTTCAACAATTATCTATTTAAAATCATTACTAATAATAATATCAATATTAGGTATAATTATTCACATAAATTACAATTGTTATTAAATAACAAACTCTTTATTATTATTTTGATTGAATTATATTAATAAGTTTAAATATTATTGACTTTTAGGTATTTGTTAAATAAATAATTATTATTTAAAACAAACTTGTAAGATATGAAACAAGTATTTGATGACTAAACAAAAGGTAATAAATTGGTATTATTATTTAATTCTTAATTAAATTTTAAATTTTAAATTTAATTATCAATTTATTTAATTAAATAGAAAATTAATAATTAGCAATTAATACTTTAAAGACTTAAATTATAAATATAAATATTTAATTGTTATTATTTTAATCTATTATTTTAATTTTCTATTTAATAAAAATAACATATATTAATAGAAATATATTTGTAATATGACATGTATAATTGAATAAATTATATTAAATTATTTTATTTCTTTTGTTTAAATTATACGATATATATTATAAATATTTATTAACAATCATTATAACATTATAATAAAATAAAATAGAAATATATACGTAAAATTAAAAGTTATTAATTAATAATAATAATTATTAATACAAATAAATCTAATTATTATGTTATAATTAATAATAATTAAGATAATAATATAGTTATCTCAAATACTGAATTTAATTTTTATTAATATTAAACTTAAATAATAATTACTAAATTATCAAGGATAAATTAGTTTAATTTATATTTAAATTAATTCATAAATATAATAAGTATTTAAATCTTATTTAATTAAATATTTTTAATCATTATTATTAAATATATTTTTACTAGTTATACTTAATACTATAATATATATTAATTTTAAATATTAAATTTAATTTATTTATATAATTAAAATTAATTAAAACTAAAATTATTGTTTAAATTTTAACTGTATAAATTATAACTGAATAATATTTATAGTTAATAATTTAATAAATTATATATTTAAATCATAAGAATTATTATTTATATATAATTAAGTAAAAATATACATAGTAAGAATTTATGTTAATAAATTAATAATTAATGTCCAAATACTAAGATCATTCTTATGTAATCCCACAAGTTCCTTAGAGCACTTAAAAATTTATTTAAAAGCAAATAAGTATGAAATACAATAAAAAAATTAAAATCGTGCAAAATTGGTTTTTATGTCACAATTTGAAATTGTGCGAATGGCTTTTATGCCAAGAATTGTTCAAAAACTAAGTCTGATGTTTTAAGCTGTAAAATCATTTATAACTTACACTTAACACTATGAAAAATTAAAACAAATGCAAGCTTTACCATGTTTCTTTTTTTAAACAAGTTTAAGACATTGGATTCAAGATAATCAAATTCATTTCCATTTAAAAACTTGCTAAAACAATGCTTTAGTATTTTAAAGCTCGACTCCAGTGAAAATCATTTTTAAAGCAAAACATAAAATTTCAAAAGCATTAGGCTTCGAGTGCTCTCCTGATAAAACTGCTAAAACAAGTTATCACACAATTAATCACATTGAGCGCCAATAAAACTTTCAGAAATAATATCCAAATATCAAGATCATTCACATGTAATTCCATAAGTTCCTTAGAGCACCTAAAAATGTATCTAAAAGCAAATAAGTATGAAAGACAACGAAAAATTAAAATCGTGCAGTAATTGTGCGAATGGTTTTTACGCTCATAATTGTTCAAAAATAAAGTATGATGTTTTAAGCTCCAAAATCCTTTATAACTTACACTTAACATTGTGAAAAATTAAAACCAATGCAAGTTTTACCATTTTTCTTTGTTCGAGTACATTTAAAACATTGGATTCATGACATTAAAATTCATTTTCATTTAAAAACTTGCCAAAACAATGCTTTTATATTTTAAAGCTCGACTCCGGTGAAAATCATTTTCAAAGCAAAACATAAAATTTCAAAAGAATTAAGCTTCGACTACTCCCCCTATAAACTGCTAAAACAAGTTAGCACACAATTTATAACATCAAGTGCCCATAACTTCACAAATAATATCCAAATATCTAGATCACTCATATGTAATCCCATATGTTCCTTATAGCACCTAAAAATGTATCTAAAAGCAAATAAGTATGAAACACAAAGAAAAATTAAAATTGTGCAAAATTTGTGCAAGTAGTTTTTATGCCAGAATTGTTCAAAAACAAAGTCTAATGTTTTAAGCTCCAAAATCCTTTATAGCTTACACTGTGAAAAATTAAAACTGACAAAAGTTTACTAGGTTTCTTTGTTTTAGCACATTTAAAAACATTTGATTCAAGATATTCAAATTCATTTCTGCTTTAAAAACCTGCTAAAATAATACTTTCATACTTTAAAACTTGACTCCAATGAAAATCATTTCCAAAGCAAAACATAAAATTACTAAAGCATTAGGCTTCGAGTGGTCCCCCTATAAACTGGTAAAACAAGTTAGCACACAATTAATCACTACAAAGCACCAATAAAAACTTCACAAAAAAAAAATCCAAATATCAAGATCATTCATATGTAATTTCACAAGTTCCTTAGAGCACCTAAAAACATATTTAAAAGCAACAAAGTATGAAAATAATAAAAAATTAAAATCATGCAAAAATGGTTTTTATGTCACCATTTGAAATTGTACGAATGGTTGTTATGCCCAAAATTGTTCAAAAATAAAGTCTATTGTTTTAAGCTCCAAAAACCTTTATAACTTACACTTAAAACTGTGAAAAATTAAAACAAACGCAAGTTTTACTATGTTTCTTTGTTCGCGCACGTTTAAAACATTGGATTTGAAGATATTCAAATTCTTTTTACATTTAAAAACCTGCTAAAACAATGCTTTCATACTTTAAAGCTCGACTCCGGTGAAAATCATTTTCAAAGTAAGACATAAAATTTCAAAAGTATTACGCTTCAACTGTTATCCCTATAAACTGTTAAAACAAGTTAGCACATAATTTATAACATCAAGCGCCAATGACAACTTCACAAATAATATACAAATATCTATATCTTTCATATGTAATCCCATAAGTTCCTTAGAGCACTTAAAAATGAATCTAAAAGTAAATAAGTATGAAACACACTGAAAAATTAAAATCGTGCAAAAATTGTGCGAGTGGTTTTTATGCCAGATTGTTCAAAAACGTTTGATGTTTTAAGCTCCAAAATCCTTTACAACTTACACTTAACACTGTGAAAAATTAAAACAAACGCAAGTTTTACTATGTTTCTTTATTCGAGCACGTTTAAAACATTGGATTTGAAGATATTCAAATTCATTTCCATTTAAAAACCTGCTAAAACAATGCTTTCATATTTTAAAGCTTGACTCTAGTAAAAATAATTTTCAAAACAAAACATAAAATTTAAAAAATATTACACTTCGACTGCTACCCCTATAAATTGTTAAAACAAGTTAGCACAAAATTTATAACATCAAGCGCTAATAACAACTTCACAAATATATATTAATGATTATTTAAATTAAAATAATTTAATTACATATAATTAAATATTAAATATTTGATTATAATAATTTAATTTAATAACAATTAGTTATAATTCAAGTATTTTTAATTGTTATAATTTAATAACAATTAGTTTTTCATAAAATAATTTAATTTATAATAAATTTATAATTTATTTATAATTATAATAAATTTATAAGATTTAATAATCAAATTATTAAATTTAGTGTTAATTAGATTATATATTTTATTCTAAATAATTTTGCATGAACAGGAATAATTATTTTACGACAAAACAAAATATCATTAATATTATATAATAATTATTATATCTAGATTATATATAAATTATTGTTTATTATAAATTATAATAATAATTTATAGAATTAATAGAATTGAATAATAATTATTTAATATGTAATTAGTTTATAATATAATTTAATATAGAATTATAATTGTTTCAAGAATTAATAACAAAATGATTATATTATAATTCTTAATTTCATATTAAATTTACGAAATAATATTAAATAATTTATTAAATTTACTCCATTTAAGCTTGTATTAGCTGAAACAATTGTCTTATGAAATAATTATTTATTTCAAATTGTTATAAATTCATAAATTATTACAAACTAGTAATATTTGTTAAGCATTTAAGGATATATTAATTATTCAAATAACTATTGTTATTTAATTATTATTATAATTATTATAATATTATTTGAATATTATATTAATTTTATAATTAAAAATTAGAAATAGATAATAATATTATCTAATATAATATAATTTTTTTAATTATATTATACTTAAATTATTATTAAATCATATTATTATTTAAATTAATTTAAATAAAGATTAAAATTATTATTAAATAAGTTATTTATTAACAAATATTGCTACTCATAAAATATTAATCAAACTATTTAATTAAACTACTAATTAATAATATTATTATTAAGTTATAATAATCTCTATTTTAAAATTAGTTTTAAATATATTTAAAAAATTTATTATATAGTATTATTATATAATTTAGTATTTTATCAAATAATTATATTAATGTATATATATTAAATAAATATATTATGTTAATAATAAATTTTTTGCTTAACTTATATGCTCGATAGTGGGTTAGGATTTTTATAATGCTTGTAAAACTCTTATTATATCAATGGCAATTGGATCAAAGTTATTAGGTGTGAATTTGGTTGCTTTATGTTATTAGCTGTGCAAATGTGATAATTAATTTAATTAAAATTATAATACTAAAAATATTTTAATACTAAATCTTGTTTAGTATTAATTATATAATTAAATTAAATTATAAATATTAAATATCCTAAATGTTCCAAAAATTATTAATAGTCATAGGAAAATTTGATAATTATACAAATATAATTATTTGTATTAATATTTATAATTTAAATATTATTACTAAAATTAGCAATTTCAAATAATTGTACTAATTTAGTATTAATTATTTAAAGAAAATAATATATCTTTAACAATATATTAAATAAATTATTATTAATTATTTAATATAATAGAATATTAATTAATTAATATTATTAATTATCTAAATATTAGTTTGTAAATTATACATAACTATTATTCAATTGTTTAATAAAATTATTATTATTATATAATTAAATTATATAATATTAATATATTATAATAAATATTTAATTTAAATATTTAATATATAATAATATTATATAATTAAATATATTATAATGATAAACATTTACTTATTAATTATTATAATTTAACTATTATATTTAATTTATTATGGTAATAATTAAATTATTAAAACTGTAATAGATAATTTTCAATATTTTAATATTAATTAGATAATTGTTTAAATAAGTTTATTATTTAATTTATTAAATAGATAATACTGATGTAATTGATTAATTATTTTAATATAAGTTAAGTTTTATAATTGTTTTATAAAACTTATTTAAATTATCAAATAATTTAAATAAGTTTAAAATAATAAACTTATTAAAATTAATAAGTTGAACAAACAACTATTTGAATATTATTCTAATTTAAGTTTAAATAGTTAAGACTATAGGGAATATAATTATTTTTTAAATTAATAATTATTTAAATAATAAGATTTAATAATTTAAACTATTTAAACTTGTTTGGTAAATATACTTATTATTTAAATCTCCAACTATTTTCAAAATATTCAATTTATAAGATAAGGGTCATAATTTATTGACATTCAAAAAATTAATAAGCATGAGATTTGAAAAAGTAAATCTATTTACCGAACAAGTTCAAATAGTTATTACTATTTCAACAATTATCTATTTAAAATCATTACTAATAATAATATCAATATTAGGTATAATTATTCACATAAATTACAATTGTTATTAAATAACAAACTCTTTATTATTATTTTGATTGAATTATATTAATAAGTTTAAATATTATTGACTTTTAGGTATTTGTTAAATAAATAATTATTATTTAAAACAAACTTGTAAGATATGAAACAAGTATTTGATGACTAAACAAAAGGTAATAAATTGGTATTATTATTTAATTCTTAATTAAATTTTAAATTTTAAATTTAATTATCAATTTATTTAATTAAATAGAAAATTAATAATTAGCAATTAATACTTTAAAGACTTAAATTATAAATATAAATATTTAATTGTTATTATTTTAATCTATTATTTTAATTTTCTATTTAATAAAAATAACATATATTAATAGAAATATATTTGTAATATGACATGTATAATTGAATAAATTATATTAAATTATTTTATTTCTTTTGTTTAAATTATACGATATATATTATAAATATTTATTAACAATCATTATAACATTATAATAAAATAAAATAGAAATATATACGTAAAATTAAAAGTTATTAATTAATAATAATAATTATTAATACAAATAAATCTAATTATTATGTTATAATTAATAATAATTAAGATAATAATATAGTTATCTCAAATACTGAATTTAATTTTTATTAATATTAAACTTAAATAATAATTACTAAATTATCAAGGATAAATTAGTTTAATTTATATTTAAATTAATTCATAAATATAATAAGTATTTAAATCTTATTTAATTAAATATTTTTAATCATTATTATTAAATATATTTTTACTAGTTATACTTAATACTATAATATATATTAATTTTAAATATTAAATTTAATTTATTTATATAATTAAAATTAATTAAAACTAAAATTATTGTTTAAATTTTAACTGTATAAATTATAACTGAATAATATTTATAGTTAATAATTTAATAAATTATATATTTAAATCATAAGAATTATTATTTATATATAATTAAGTAAAAATATACATAGTAAGAATTTATGTTAATAAATTAATAATTAATGTCCAAATACTAAGATCATTCTTATGTAATCCCACAAGTTCCTTAGAGCACTTAAAAATTTATTTAAAAGCAAATAAGTATGAAATACAATAAAAAAATTAAAATCGTGCAAAATTGGTTTTTATGTCACAATTTGAAATTGTGCGAATGGCTTTTATGCCAAGAATTGTTCAAAAACTAAGTCTGATGTTTTAAGCTGTAAAATCATTTATAACTTACACTTAACACTATGAAAAATTAAAACAAATGCAAGCTTTACCATGTTTCTTTTTTTAAACAAGTTTAAGACATTGGATTCAAGATAATCAAATTCATTTCCATTTAAAAACTTGCTAAAACAATGCTTTAGTATTTTAAAGCTCGACTCCAGTGAAAATCATTTTTAAAGCAAAACATAAAATTTCAAAAGCATTAGGCTTCGAGTGCTCTCCTGATAAAACTGCTAAAACAAGTTATCACACAATTAATCACATTGAGCGCCAATAAAACTTTCAGAAATAATATCCAAATATCAAGATCATTCACATGTAATTCCATAAGTTCCTTAGAGCACCTAAAAATGTATCTAAAAGCAAATAAGTATGAAAGACAACGAAAAATTAAAATCGTGCAGTAATTGTGCGAATGGTTTTTACGCTCATAATTGTTCAAAAATAAAGTATGATGTTTTAAGCTCCAAAATCCTTTATAACTTACACTTAACATTGTGAAAAATTAAAACCAATGCAAGTTTTACCATTTTTCTTTGTTCGAGTACATTTAAAACATTGGATTCATGACATTAAAATTCATTTTCATTTAAAAACTTGCCAAAACAATGCTTTTATATTTTAAAGCTCGACTCCGGTGAAAATCATTTTCAAAGCAAAACATAAAATTTCAAAAGAATTAAGCTTCGACTACTCCCCCTATAAACTGCTAAAACAAGTTAGCACACAATTTATAACATCAAGTGCCCATAACTTCACAAATAATATCCAAATATCTAGATCACTCATATGTAATCCCATATGTTCCTTATAGCACCTAAAAATGTATCTAAAAGCAAATAAGTATGAAACACAAAGAAAAATTAAAATTGTGCAAAATTTGTGCAAGTAGTTTTTATGCCAGAATTGTTCAAAAACAAAGTCTAATGTTTTAAGCTCCAAAATCCTTTATAGCTTACACTGTGAAAAATTAAAACTGACAAAAGTTTACTAGGTTTCTTTGTTTTAGCACATTTAAAAACATTTGATTCAAGATATTCAAATTCATTTCTGCTTTAAAAACCTGCTAAAATAATACTTTCATACTTTAAAACTTGACTCCAATGAAAATCATTTCCAAAGCAAAACATAAAATTACTAAAGCATTAGGCTTCGAGTGGTCCCCCTATAAACTGGTAAAACAAGTTAGCACACAATTAATCACTACAAAGCACCAATAAAAACTTCACAAAAAAAAAATCCAAATATCAAGATCATTCATATGTAATTTCACAAGTTCCTTAGAGCACCTAAAAACATATTTAAAAGCAACAAAGTATGAAAATAATAAAAAATTAAAATCATGCAAAAATGGTTTTTATGTCACCATTTGAAATTGTACGAATGGTTGTTATGCCCAAAATTGTTCAAAAATAAAGTCTATTGTTTTAAGCTCCAAAAACCTTTATAACTTACACTTAAAACTGTGAAAAATTAAAACAAACGCAAGTTTTACTATGTTTCTTTGTTCGCGCACGTTTAAAACATTGGATTTGAAGATATTCAAATTCTTTTTACATTTAAAAACCTGCTAAAACAATGCTTTCATACTTTAAAGCTCGACTCCGGTGAAAATCATTTTCAAAGTAAGACATAAAATTTCAAAAGTATTACGCTTCAACTGTTATCCCTATAAACTGTTAAAACAAGTTAGCACATAATTTATAACATCAAGCGCCAATGACAACTTCACAAATAATATACAAATATCTATATCTTTCATATGTAATCCCATAAGTTCCTTAGAGCACTTAAAAATGAATCTAAAAGTAAATAAGTATGAAACACACTGAAAAATTAAAATCGTGCAAAAATTGTGCGAGTGGTTTTTATGCCAGATTGTTCAAAAACGTTTGATGTTTTAAGCTCCAAAATCCTTTACAACTTACACTTAACACTGTGAAAAATTAAAACAAACGCAAGTTTTACTATGTTTCTTTATTCGAGCACGTTTAAAACATTGGATTTGAAGATATTCAAATTCATTTCCATTTAAAAACCTGCTAAAACAATGCTTTCATATTTTAAAGCTTGACTCTAGTAAAAATAATTTTCAAAACAAAACATAAAATTTAAAAAATATTACACTTCGACTGCTACCCCTATAAATTGTTAAAACAAGTTAGCACAAAATTTATAACATCAAGCGCTAATAACAACTTCACAAATATATATTAATGATTATTTAAATTAAAATAATTTAATTACATATAATTAAATATTAAATATTTGATTATAATAATTTAATTTAATAACAATTAGTTATAATTCAAGTATTTTTAATTGTTATAATTTAATAACAATTAGTTTTTCATAAAATAATTTAATTTATAATAAATTTATAATTTATTTATAATTATAATAAATTTATAAGATTTAATAATCAAATTATTAAATTTAGTGTTAATTAGATTATATATTTTATTCTAAATAATTTTGCATGAACAGGAATAATTATTTTACGACAAAACAAAATATCATTAATATTATATAATAATTATTATATCTAGATTATATATAAATTATTGTTTATTATAAATTATAATAATAATTTATAGAATTAATAGAATTGAATAATAATTATTTAATATGTAATTAGTTTATAATATAATTTAATATAGAATTATAATTGTTTCAAGAATTAATAACAAAATGATTATATTATAATTCTTAATTTCATATTAAATTTACGAAATAATATTAAATAATTTATTAAATTTACTCCATTTAAGCTTGTATTAGCTGAAACAATTGTCTTATGAAATAATTATTTATTTCAAATTGTTATAAATTCATAAATTATTACAAACTAGTAATATTTGTTAAGCATTTAAGGATATATTAATTATTCAAATAACTATTGTTATTTAATTATTATTATAATTATTATAATATTATTTGAATATTATATTAATTTTATAATTAAAAATTAGAAATAGATAATAATATTATCTAATATAATATAATTTTTTTAATTATATTATACTTAAATTATTATTAAATCATATTATTATTTAAATTAATTTAAATAAAGATTAAAATTATTATTAAATAAGTTATTTATTAACAAATATTGCTACTCATAAAATATTAATCAAACTATTTAATTAAACTACTAATTAATAATATTATTATTAAGTTATAATAATCTCTATTTTAAAATTAGTTTTAAATATATTTAAAAAATTTATTATATAGTATTATTATATAATTTAGTATTTTATCAAATAATTATATTAATGTATATATATTAAATAAATATATTATGTTAATAATAAATTTTTTGCTTAACTTATATGCTCGATAGTGGGTTAGGATTTTTATAATGCTTGTAAAACTCTTATTATATCAATGGCAATTGGATCAAAGTTATTAGGTGTGAATTTGGTTGCTTTATGTTATTAGCTGTGCAAATGTGATAATTAATTTAATTAAAATTATAATACTAAAAATATTTTAATACTAAATCTTGTTTAGTATTAATTATATAATTAAATTAAATTATAAATATTAAATATCCTAAATGTTCCAAAAATTATTAATAGTCATAGGAAAATTTGATAATTATACAAATATAATTATTTGTATTAATATTTATAATTTAAATATTATTACTAAAATTAGCAATTTCAAATAATTGTACTAATTTAGTATTAATTATTTAAAGAAAATAATATATCTTTAACAATATATTAAATAAATTATTATTAATTATTTAATATAATAGAATATTAATTAATTAATATTATTAATTATCTAAATATTAGTTTGTAAATTATACATAACTATTATTCAATTGTTTAATAAAATTATTATTATTATATAATTAAATTATATAATATTAATATATTATAATAAATATTTAATTTAAATATTTAATATATAATAATATTATATAATTAAATATATTATAATGATAAACATTTACTTATTAATTATTATAATTTAACTATTATATTTAATTTATTATGGTAATAATTAAATTATTAAAACTGTAATAGATAATTTTCAATATTTTAATATTAATTAGATAATTGTTTAAATAAGTTTATTATTTAATTTATTAAATAGATAATACTGATGTAATTGATTAATTATTTTAATATAAGTTAAGTTTTATAATTGTTTTATAAAACTTATTTAAATTATCAAATAATTTAAATAAGTTTAAAATAATAAACTTATTAAAATTAATAAGTTGAACAAACAACTATTTGAATATTATTCTAATTTAAGTTTAAATAGTTAAGACTATAGGGAATATAATTATTTTTTAAATTAATAATTATTTAAATAATAAGATTTAATAATTTAAACTATTTAAACTTGTTTGGTAAATATACTTATTATTTAAATCTCCAACTATTTTCAAAATATTCAATTTATAAGATAAGGGTCATAATTTATTGACATTCAAAAAATTAATAAGCATGAGATTTGAAAAAGTAAATCTATTTACCGAACAAGTTCAAATAGTTATTACTATTTCAACAATTATCTATTTAAAATCATTACTAATAATAATATCAATATTAGGTATAATTATTCACATAAATTACAATTGTTATTAAATAACAAACTCTTTATTATTATTTTGATTGAATTATATTAATAAGTTTAAATATTATTGACTTTTAGGTATTTGTTAAATAAATAATTATTATTTAAAACAAACTTGTAAGATATGAAACAAGTATTTGATGACTAAACAAAAGGTAATAAATTGGTATTATTATTTAATTCTTAATTAAATTTTAAATTTTAAATTTAATTATCAATTTATTTAATTAAATAGAAAATTAATAATTAGCAATTAATACTTTAAAGACTTAAATTATAAATATAAATATTTAATTGTTATTATTTTAATCTATTATTTTAATTTTCTATTTAATAAAAATAACATATATTAATAGAAATATATTTGTAATATGACATGTATAATTGAATAAATTATATTAAATTATTTTATTTCTTTTGTTTAAATTATACGATATATATTATAAATATTTATTAACAATCATTATAACATTATAATAAAATAAAATAGAAATATATACGTAAAATTAAAAGTTATTAATTAATAATAATAATTATTAATACAAATAAATCTAATTATTATGTTATAATTAATAATAATTAAGATAATAATATAGTTATCTCAAATACTGAATTTAATTTTTATTAATATTAAACTTAAATAATAATTACTAAATTATCAAGGATAAATTAGTTTAATTTATATTTAAATTAATTCATAAATATAATAAGTATTTAAATCTTATTTAATTAAATATTTTTAATCATTATTATTAAATATATTTTTACTAGTTATACTTAATACTATAATATATATTAATTTTAAATATTAAATTTAATTTATTTATATAATTAAAATTAATTAAAACTAAAATTATTGTTTAAATTTTAACTGTATAAATTATAACTGAATAATATTTATAGTTAATAATTTAATAAATTATATATTTAAATCATAAGAATTATTATTTATATATAATTAAGTAAAAATATACATAGTAAGAATTTATGTTAATAAATTAATAATTAATGTCCAAATACTAAGATCATTCTTATGTAATCCCACAAGTTCCTTAGAGCACTTAAAAATTTATTTAAAAGCAAATAAGTATGAAATACAATAAAAAAATTAAAATCGTGCAAAATTGGTTTTTATGTCACAATTTGAAATTGTGCGAATGGCTTTTATGCCAAGAATTGTTCAAAAACTAAGTCTGATGTTTTAAGCTGTAAAATCATTTATAACTTACACTTAACACTATGAAAAATTAAAACAAATGCAAGCTTTACCATGTTTCTTTTTTTAAACAAGTTTAAGACATTGGATTCAAGATAATCAAATTCATTTCCATTTAAAAACTTGCTAAAACAATGCTTTAGTATTTTAAAGCTCGACTCCAGTGAAAATCATTTTTAAAGCAAAACATAAAATTTCAAAAGCATTAGGCTTCGAGTGCTCTCCTGATAAAACTGCTAAAACAAGTTATCACACAATTAATCACATTGAGCGCCAATAAAACTTTCAGAAATAATATCCAAATATCAAGATCATTCACATGTAATTCCATAAGTTCCTTAGAGCACCTAAAAATGTATCTAAAAGCAAATAAGTATGAAAGACAACGAAAAATTAAAATCGTGCAGTAATTGTGCGAATGGTTTTTACGCTCATAATTGTTCAAAAATAAAGTATGATGTTTTAAGCTCCAAAATCCTTTATAACTTACACTTAACATTGTGAAAAATTAAAACCAATGCAAGTTTTACCATTTTTCTTTGTTCGAGTACATTTAAAACATTGGATTCATGACATTAAAATTCATTTTCATTTAAAAACTTGCCAAAACAATGCTTTTATATTTTAAAGCTCGACTCCGGTGAAAATCATTTTCAAAGCAAAACATAAAATTTCAAAAGAATTAAGCTTCGACTACTCCCCCTATAAACTGCTAAAACAAGTTAGCACACAATTTATAACATCAAGTGCCCATAACTTCACAAATAATATCCAAATATCTAGATCACTCATATGTAATCCCATATGTTCCTTATAGCACCTAAAAATGTATCTAAAAGCAAATAAGTATGAAACACAAAGAAAAATTAAAATTGTGCAAAATTTGTGCAAGTAGTTTTTATGCCAGAATTGTTCAAAAACAAAGTCTAATGTTTTAAGCTCCAAAATCCTTTATAGCTTACACTGTGAAAAATTAAAACTGACAAAAGTTTACTAGGTTTCTTTGTTTTAGCACATTTAAAAACATTTGATTCAAGATATTCAAATTCATTTCTGCTTTAAAAACCTGCTAAAATAATACTTTCATACTTTAAAACTTGACTCCAATGAAAATCATTTCCAAAGCAAAACATAAAATTACTAAAGCATTAGGCTTCGAGTGGTCCCCCTATAAACTGGTAAAACAAGTTAGCACACAATTAATCACTACAAAGCACCAATAAAAACTTCACAAAAAAAAAATCCAAATATCAAGATCATTCATATGTAATTTCACAAGTTCCTTAGAGCACCTAAAAACATATTTAAAAGCAACAAAGTATGAAAATAATAAAAAATTAAAATCATGCAAAAATGGTTTTTATGTCACCATTTGAAATTGTACGAATGGTTGTTATGCCCAAAATTGTTCAAAAATAAAGTCTATTGTTTTAAGCTCCAAAAACCTTTATAACTTACACTTAAAACTGTGAAAAATTAAAACAAACGCAAGTTTTACTATGTTTCTTTGTTCGCGCACGTTTAAAACATTGGATTTGAAGATATTCAAATTCTTTTTACATTTAAAAACCTGCTAAAACAATGCTTTCATACTTTAAAGCTCGACTCCGGTGAAAATCATTTTCAAAGTAAGACATAAAATTTCAAAAGTATTACGCTTCAACTGTTATCCCTATAAACTGTTAAAACAAGTTAGCACATAATTTATAACATCAAGCGCCAATGACAACTTCACAAATAATATACAAATATCTATATCTTTCATATGTAATCCCATAAGTTCCTTAGAGCACTTAAAAATGAATCTAAAAGTAAATAAGTATGAAACACACTGAAAAATTAAAATCGTGCAAAAATTGTGCGAGTGGTTTTTATGCCAGATTGTTCAAAAACGTTTGATGTTTTAAGCTCCAAAATCCTTTACAACTTACACTTAACACTGTGAAAAATTAAAACAAACGCAAGTTTTACTATGTTTCTTTATTCGAGCACGTTTAAAACATTGGATTTGAAGATATTCAAATTCATTTCCATTTAAAAACCTGCTAAAACAATGCTTTCATATTTTAAAGCTTGACTCTAGTAAAAATAATTTTCAAAACAAAACATAAAATTTAAAAAATATTACACTTCGACTGCTACCCCTATAAATTGTTAAAACAAGTTAGCACAAAATTTATAACATCAAGCGCTAATAACAACTTCACAAATATATATTAATGATTATTTAAATTAAAATAATTTAATTACATATAATTAAATATTAAATATTTGATTATAATAATTTAATTTAATAACAATTAGTTATAATTCAAGTATTTTTAATTGTTATAATTTAATAACAATTAGTTTTTCATAAAATAATTTAATTTATAATAAATTTATAATTTATTTATAATTATAATAAATTTATAAGATTTAATAATCAAATTATTAAATTTAGTGTTAATTAGATTATATATTTTATTCTAAATAATTTTGCATGAACAGGAATAATTATTTTACGACAAAACAAAATATCATTAATATTATATAATAATTATTATATCTAGATTATATATAAATTATTGTTTATTATAAATTATAATAATAATTTATAGAATTAATAGAATTGAATAATAATTATTTAATATGTAATTAGTTTATAATATAATTTAATATAGAATTATAATTGTTTCAAGAATTAATAACAAAATGATTATATTATAATTCTTAATTTCATATTAAATTTACGAAATAATATTAAATAATTTATTAAATTTACTCCATTTAAGCTTGTATTAGCTGAAACAATTGTCTTATGAAATAATTATTTATTTCAAATTGTTATAAATTCATAAATTATTACAAACTAGTAATATTTGTTAAGCATTTAAGGATATATTAATTATTCAAATAACTATTGTTATTTAATTATTATTATAATTATTATAATATTATTTGAATATTATATTAATTTTATAATTAAAAATTAGAAATAGATAATAATATTATCTAATATAATATAATTTTTTTAATTATATTATACTTAAATTATTATTAAATCATATTATTATTTAAATTAATTTAAATAAAGATTAAAATTATTATTAAATAAGTTATTTATTAACAAATATTGCTACTCATAAAATATTAATCAAACTATTTAATTAAACTACTAATTAATAATATTATTATTAAGTTATAATAATCTCTATTTTAAAATTAGTTTTAAATATATTTAAAAAATTTATTATATAGTATTATTATATAATTTAGTATTTTATCAAATAATTATATTAATGTATATATATTAAATAAATATATTATGTTAATAATAAATTTTTTGCTTAACTTATATGCTCGATAGTGGGTTAGGATTTTTATAATGCTTGTAAAACTCTTATTATATCAATGGCAATTGGATCAAAGTTATTAGGTGTGAATTTGGTTGCTTTATGTTATTAGCTGTGCAAATGTGATAATTAATTTAATTAAAATTATAATACTAAAAATATTTTAATACTAAATCTTGTTTAGTATTAATTATATAATTAAATTAAATTATAAATATTAAATATCCTAAATGTTCCAAAAATTATTAATAGTCATAGGAAAATTTGATAATTATACAAATATAATTATTTGTATTAATATTTATAATTTAAATATTATTACTAAAATTAGCAATTTCAAATAATTGTACTAATTTAGTATTAATTATTTAAAGAAAATAATATATCTTTAACAATATATTAAATAAATTATTATTAATTATTTAATATAATAGAATATTAATTAATTAATATTATTAATTATCTAAATATTAGTTTGTAAATTATACATAACTATTATTCAATTGTTTAATAAAATTATTATTATTATATAATTAAATTATATAATATTAATATATTATAATAAATATTTAATTTAAATATTTAATATATAATAATATTATATAATTAAATATATTATAATGATAAACATTTACTTATTAATTATTATAATTTAACTATTATATTTAATTTATTATGGTAATAATTAAATTATTAAAACTGTAATAGATAATTTTCAATATTTTAATATTAATTAGATAATTGTTTAAATAAGTTTATTATTTAATTTATTAAATAGATAATACTGATGTAATTGATTAATTATTTTAATATAAGTTAAGTTTTATAATTGTTTTATAAAACTTATTTAAATTATCAAATAATTTAAATAAGTTTAAAATAATAAACTTATTAAAATTAATAAGTTGAACAAACAACTATTTGAATATTATTCTAATTTAAGTTTAAATAGTTAAGACTATAGGGAATATAATTATTTTTTAAATTAATAATTATTTAAATAATAAGATTTAATAATTTAAACTATTTAAACTTGTTTGGTAAATATACTTATTATTTAAATCTCCAACTATTTTCAAAATATTCAATTTATAAGATAAGGGTCATAATTTATTGACATTCAAAAAATTAATAAGCATGAGATTTGAAAAAGTAAATCTATTTACCGAACAAGTTCAAATAGTTATTACTATTTCAACAATTATCTATTTAAAATCATTACTAATAATAATATCAATATTAGGTATAATTATTCACATAAATTACAATTGTTATTAAATAACAAACTCTTTATTATTATTTTGATTGAATTATATTAATAAGTTTAAATATTATTGACTTTTAGGTATTTGTTAAATAAATAATTATTATTTAAAACAAACTTGTAAGATATGAAACAAGTATTTGATGACTAAACAAAAGGTAATAAATTGGTATTATTATTTAATTCTTAATTAAATTTTAAATTTTAAATTTAATTATCAATTTATTTAATTAAATAGAAAATTAATAATTAGCAATTAATACTTTAAAGACTTAAATTATAAATATAAATATTTAATTGTTATTATTTTAATCTATTATTTTAATTTTCTATTTAATAAAAATAACATATATTAATAGAAATATATTTGTAATATGACATGTATAATTGAATAAATTATATTAAATTATTTTATTTCTTTTGTTTAAATTATACGATATATATT
Organism: Durio zibethinus; assembly: GCF_047325235.1. Lineage (NCBI taxonomy): Eukaryota > Viridiplantae > Streptophyta > Magnoliopsida > Malvales > Malvaceae > Durio > Durio zibethinus. The sequence goes on along the minus strand of NC_143183.1, from coordinate 9,318,490 downwards.
ATAAATATTTATTAACAATCATTATAACATTATAATAAAATAAAATAGAAATATATACGTAAAATTAAAAGTTATTAATTAATAATAATAATTATTAATACAAATAAATCTAATTATTATGTTATAATTAATAATAATTAAGATAATAATATAGTTATCTCAAATACTGAATTTAATTTTTATTAATATTAAACTTAAATAATAATTACTAAATTATCAAGGATAAATTAGTTTAATTTATATTTAAATTAATTCATAAATATAATAAGTATTTAAATCTTATTTAATTAAATATTTTTAATCATTATTATTAAATATATTTTTACTAGTTATACTTAATACTATAATATATATTAATTTTAAATATTAAATTTAATTTATTTATATAATTAAAATTAATTAAAACTAAAATTATTGTTTAAATTTTAACTGTATAAATTATAACTGAATAATATTTATAGTTAATAATTTAATAAATTATATATTTAAATCATAAGAATTATTATTTATATATAATTAAGTAAAAATATACATAGTAAGAATTTATGTTAATAAATTAATAATTAATGTCCAAATACTAAGATCATTCTTATGTAATCCCACAAGTTCCTTAGAGCACTTAAAAATTTATTTAAAAGCAAATAAGTATGAAATACAATAAAAAAATTAAAATCGTGCAAAATTGGTTTTTATGTCACAATTTGAAATTGTGCGAATGGCTTTTATGCCAAGAATTGTTCAAAAACTAAGTCTGATGTTTTAAGCTGTAAAATCATTTATAACTTACACTTAACACTATGAAAAATTAAAACAAATGCAAGCTTTACCATGTTTCTTTTTTTAAACAAGTTTAAGACATTGGATTCAAGATAATCAAATTCATTTCCATTTAAAAACTTGCTAAAACAATGCTTTAGTATTTTAAAGCTCGACTCCAGTGAAAATCATTTTTAAAGCAAAACATAAAATTTCAAAAGCATTAGGCTTCGAGTGCTCTCCTGATAAAACTGCTAAAACAAGTTATCACACAATTAATCACATTGAGCGCCAATAAAACTTTCAGAAATAATATCCAAATATCAAGATCATTCACATGTAATTCCATAAGTTCCTTAGAGCACCTAAAAATGTATCTAAAAGCAAATAAGTATGAAAGACAACGAAAAATTAAAATCGTGCAGTAATTGTGCGAATGGTTTTTACGCTCATAATTGTTCAAAAATAAAGTATGATGTTTTAAGCTCCAAAATCCTTTATAACTTACACTTAACATTGTGAAAAATTAAAACCAATGCAAGTTTTACCATTTTTCTTTGTTCGAGTACATTTAAAACATTGGATTCATGACATTAAAATTCATTTTCATTTAAAAACTTGCCAAAACAATGCTTTTATATTTTAAAGCTCGACTCCGGTGAAAATCATTTTCAAAGCAAAACATAAAATTTCAAAAGAATTAAGCTTCGACTACTCCCCCTATAAACTGCTAAAACAAGTTAGCACACAATTTATAACATCAAGTGCCCATAACTTCACAAATAATATCCAAATATCTAGATCACTCATATGTAATCCCATATGTTCCTTATAGCACCTAAAAATGTATCTAAAAGCAAATAAGTATGAAACACAAAGAAAAATTAAAATTGTGCAAAATTTGTGCAAGTAGTTTTTATGCCAGAATTGTTCAAAAACAAAGTCTAATGTTTTAAGCTCCAAAATCCTTTATAGCTTACACTGTGAAAAATTAAAACTGACAAAAGTTTACTAGGTTTCTTTGTTTTAGCACATTTAAAAACATTTGATTCAAGATATTCAAATTCATTTCTGCTTTAAAAACCTGCTAAAATAATACTTTCATACTTTAAAACTTGACTCCAATGAAAATCATTTCCAAAGCAAAACATAAAATTACTAAAGCATTAGGCTTCGAGTGGTCCCCCTATAAACTGGTAAAACAAGTTAGCACACAATTAATCACTACAAAGCACCAATAAAAACTTCACAAAAAAAAAATCCAAATATCAAGATCATTCATATGTAATTTCACAAGTTCCTTAGAGCACCTAAAAACATATTTAAAAGCAACAAAGTATGAAAATAATAAAAAATTAAAATCATGCAAAAATGGTTTTTATGTCACCATTTGAAATTGTACGAATGGTTGTTATGCCCAAAATTGTTCAAAAATAAAGTCTATTGTTTTAAGCTCCAAAAACCTTTATAACTTACACTTAAAACTGTGAAAAATTAAAACAAACGCAAGTTTTACTATGTTTCTTTGTTCGCGCACGTTTAAAACATTGGATTTGAAGATATTCAAATTCTTTTTACATTTAAAAACCTGCTAAAACAATGCTTTCATACTTTAAAGCTCGACTCCGGTGAAAATCATTTTCAAAGTAAGACATAAAATTTCAAAAGTATTACGCTTCAACTGTTATCCCTATAAACTGTTAAAACAAGTTAGCACATAATTTATAACATCAAGCGCCAATGACAACTTCACAAATAATATACAAATATCTATATCTTTCATATGTAATCCCATAAGTTCCTTAGAGCACTTAAAAATGAATCTAAAAGTAAATAAGTATGAAACACACTGAAAAATTAAAATCGTGCAAAAATTGTGCGAGTGGTTTTTATGCCAGATTGTTCAAAAACGTTTGATGTTTTAAGCTCCAAAATCCTTTACAACTTACACTTAACACTGTGAAAAATTAAAACAAACGCAAGTTTTACTATGTTTCTTTATTCGAGCACGTTTAAAACATTGGATTTGAAGATATTCAAATTCATTTCCATTTAAAAACCTGCTAAAACAATGCTTTCATATTTTAAAGCTTGACTCTAGTAAAAATAATTTTCAAAACAAAACATAAAATTTAAAAAATATTACACTTCGACTGCTACCCCTATAAATTGTTAAAACAAGTTAGCACAAAATTTATAACATCAAGCGCTAATAACAACTTCACAAATATATATTAATGATTATTTAAATTAAAATAATTTAATTACATATAATTAAATATTAAATATTTGATTATAATAATTTAATTTAATAACAATTAGTTATAATTCAAGTATTTTTAATTGTTATAATTTAATAACAATTAGTTTTTCATAAAATAATTTAATTTATAATAAATTTATAATTTATTTATAATTATAATAAATTTATAAGATTTAATAATCAAATTATTAAATTTAGTGTTAATTAGATTATATATTTTATTCTAAATAATTTTGCATGAACAGGAATAATTATTTTACGACAAAACAAAATATCATTAATATTATATAATAATTATTATATCTAGATTATATATAAATTATTGTTTATTATAAATTATAATAATAATTTATAGAATTAATAGAATTGAATAATAATTATTTAATATGTAATTAGTTTATAATATAATTTAATATAGAATTATAATTGTTTCAAGAATTAATAACAAAATGATTATATTATAATTCTTAATTTCATATTAAATTTACGAAATAATATTAAATAATTTATTAAATTTACTCCATTTAAGCTTGTATTAGCTGAAACAATTGTCTTATGAAATAATTATTTATTTCAAATTGTTATAAATTCATAAATTATTACAAACTAGTAATATTTGTTAAGCATTTAAGGATATATTAATTATTCAAATAACTATTGTTATTTAATTATTATTATAATTATTATAATATTATTTGAATATTATATTAATTTTATAATTAAAAATTAGAAATAGATAATAATATTATCTAATATAATATAATTTTTTTAATTATATTATACTTAAATTATTATTAAATCATATTATTATTTAAATTAATTTAAATAAAGATTAAAATTATTATTAAATAAGTTATTTATTAACAAATATTGCTACTCATAAAATATTAATCAAACTATTTAATTAAACTACTAATTAATAATATTATTATTAAGTTATAATAATCTCTATTTTAAAATTAGTTTTAAATATATTTAAAAAATTTATTATATAGTATTATTATATAATTTAGTATTTTATCAAATAATTATATTAATGTATATATATTAAATAAATATATTATGTTAATAATAAATTTTTTGCTTAACTTATATGCTCGATAGTGGGTTAGGATTTTTATAATGCTTGTAAAACTCTTATTATATCAATGGCAATTGGATCAAAGTTATTAGGTGTGAATTTGGTTGCTTTATGTTATTAGCTGTGCAAATGTGATAATTAATTTAATTAAAATTATAATACTAAAAATATTTTAATACTAAATCTTGTTTAGTATTAATTATATAATTAAATTAAATTATAAATATTAAATATCCTAAATGTTCCAAAAATTATTAATAGTCATAGGAAAATTTGATAATTATACAAATATAATTATTTGTATTAATATTTATAATTTAAATATTATTACTAAAATTAGCAATTTCAAATAATTGTACTAATTTAGTATTAATTATTTAAAGAAAATAATATATCTTTAACAATATATTAAATAAATTATTATTAATTATTTAATATAATAGAATATTAATTAATTAATATTATTAATTATCTAAATATTAGTTTGTAAATTATACATAACTATTATTCAATTGTTTAATAAAATTATTATTATTATATAATTAAATTATATAATATTAATATATTATAATAAATATTTAATTTAAATATTTAATATATAATAATATTATATAATTAAATATATTATAATGATAAACATTTACTTATTAATTATTATAATTTAACTATTATATTTAATTTATTATGGTAATAATTAAATTATTAAAACTGTAATAGATAATTTTCAATATTTTAATATTAATTAGATAATTGTTTAAATAAGTTTATTATTTAATTTATTAAATAGATAATACTGATGTAATTGATTAATTATTTTAATATAAGTTAAGTTTTATAATTGTTTTATAAAACTTATTTAAATTATCAAATAATTTAAATAAGTTTAAAATAATAAACTTATTAAAATTAATAAGTTGAACAAACAACTATTTGAATATTATTCTAATTTAAGTTTAAATAGTTAAGACTATAGGGAATATAATTATTTTTTAAATTAATAATTATTTAAATAATAAGATTTAATAATTTAAACTATTTAAACTTGTTTGGTAAATATACTTATTATTTAAATCTCCAACTATTTTCAAAATATTCAATTTATAAGATAAGGGTCATAATTTATTGACATTCAAAAAATTAATAAGCATGAGATTTGAAAAAGTAAATCTATTTACCGAACAAGTTCAAATAGTTATTACTATTTCAACAATTATCTATTTAAAATCATTACTAATAATAATATCAATATTAGGTATAATTATTCACATAAATTACAATTGTTATTAAATAACAAACTCTTTATTATTATTTTGATTGAATTATATTAATAAGTTTAAATATTATTGACTTTTAGGTATTTGTTAAATAAATAATTATTATTTAAAACAAACTTGTAAGATATGAAACAAGTATTTGATGACTAAACAAAAGGTAATAAATTGGTATTATTATTTAATTCTTAATTAAATTTTAAATTTTAAATTTAATTATCAATTTATTTAATTAAATAGAAAATTAATAATTAGCAATTAATACTTTAAAGACTTAAATTATAAATATAAATATTTAATTGTTATTATTTTAATCTATTATTTTAATTTTCTATTTAATAAAAATAACATATATTAATAGAAATATATTTGTAATATGACATGTATAATTGAATAAATTATATTAAATTATTTTATTTCTTTTGTTTAAATTATACGATATATATTATAAATATTTATTAACAATCATTATAACATTATAATAAAATAAAATAGAAATATATACGTAAAATTAAAAGTTATTAATTAATAATAATAATTATTAATACAAATAAATCTAATTATTATGTTATAATTAATAATAATTAAGATAATAATATAGTTATCTCAAATACTGAATTTAATTTTTATTAATATTAAACTTAAATAATAATTACTAAATTATCAAGGATAAATTAGTTTAATTTATATTTAAATTAATTCATAAATATAATAAGTATTTAAATCTTATTTAATTAAATATTTTTAATCATTATTATTAAATATATTTTTACTAGTTATACTTAATACTATAATATATATTAATTTTAAATATTAAATTTAATTTATTTATATAATTAAAATTAATTAAAACTAAAATTATTGTTTAAATTTTAACTGTATAAATTATAACTGAATAATATTTATAGTTAATAATTTAATAAATTATATATTTAAATCATAAGAATTATTATTTATATATAATTAAGTAAAAATATACATAGTAAGAATTTATGTTAATAAATTAATAATTAATGTCCAAATACTAAGATCATTCTTATGTAATCCCACAAGTTCCTTAGAGCACTTAAAAATTTATTTAAAAGCAAATAAGTATGAAATACAATAAAAAAATTAAAATCGTGCAAAATTGGTTTTTATGTCACAATTTGAAATTGTGCGAATGGCTTTTATGCCAAGAATTGTTCAAAAACTAAGTCTGATGTTTTAAGCTGTAAAATCATTTATAACTTACACTTAACACTATGAAAAATTAAAACAAATGCAAGCTTTACCATGTTTCTTTTTTTAAACAAGTTTAAGACATTGGATTCAAGATAATCAAATTCATTTCCATTTAAAAACTTGCTAAAACAATGCTTTAGTATTTTAAAGCTCGACTCCAGTGAAAATCATTTTTAAAGCAAAACATAAAATTTCAAAAGCATTAGGCTTCGAGTGCTCTCCTGATAAAACTGCTAAAACAAGTTATCACACAATTAATCACATTGAGCGCCAATAAAACTTTCAGAAATAATATCCAAATATCAAGATCATTCACATGTAATTCCATAAGTTCCTTAGAGCACCTAAAAATGTATCTAAAAGCAAATAAGTATGAAAGACAACGAAAAATTAAAATCGTGCAGTAATTGTGCGAATGGTTTTTACGCTCATAATTGTTCAAAAATAAAGTATGATGTTTTAAGCTCCAAAATCCTTTATAACTTACACTTAACATTGTGAAAAATTAAAACCAATGCAAGTTTTACCATTTTTCTTTGTTCGAGTACATTTAAAACATTGGATTCATGACATTAAAATTCATTTTCATTTAAAAACTTGCCAAAACAATGCTTTTATATTTTAAAGCTCGACTCCGGTGAAAATCATTTTCAAAGCAAAACATAAAATTTCAAAAGAATTAAGCTTCGACTACTCCCCCTATAAACTGCTAAAACAAGTTAGCACACAATTTATAACATCAAGTGCCCATAACTTCACAAATAATATCCAAATATCTAGATCACTCATATGTAATCCCATATGTTCCTTATAGCACCTAAAAATGTATCTAAAAGCAAATAAGTATGAAACACAAAGAAAAATTAAAATTGTGCAAAATTTGTGCAAGTAGTTTTTATGCCAGAATTGTTCAAAAACAAAGTCTAATGTTTTAAGCTCCAAAATCCTTTATAGCTTACACTGTGAAAAATTAAAACTGACAAAAGTTTACTAGGTTTCTTTGTTTTAGCACATTTAAAAACATTTGATTCAAGATATTCAAATTCATTTCTGCTTTAAAAACCTGCTAAAATAATACTTTCATACTTTAAAACTTGACTCCAATGAAAATCATTTCCAAAGCAAAACATAAAATTACTAAAGCATTAGGCTTCGAGTGGTCCCCCTATAAACTGGTAAAACAAGTTAGCACACAATTAATCACTACAAAGCACCAATAAAAACTTCACAAAAAAAAAATCCAAATATCAAGATCATTCATATGTAATTTCACAAGTTCCTTAGAGCACCTAAAAACATATTTAAAAGCAACAAAGTATGAAAATAATAAAAAATTAAAATCATGCAAAAATGGTTTTTATGTCACCATTTGAAATTGTACGAATGGTTGTTATGCCCAAAATTGTTCAAAAATAAAGTCTATTGTTTTAAGCTCCAAAAACCTTTATAACTTACACTTAAAACTGTGAAAAATTAAAACAAACGCAAGTTTTACTATGTTTCTTTGTTCGCGCACGTTTAAAACATTGGATTTGAAGATATTCAAATTCTTTTTACATTTAAAAACCTGCTAAAACAATGCTTTCATACTTTAAAGCTCGACTCCGGTGAAAATCATTTTCAAAGTAAGACATAAAATTTCAAAAGTATTACGCTTCAACTGTTATCCCTATAAACTGTTAAAACAAGTTAGCACATAATTTATAACATCAAGCGCCAATGACAACTTCACAAATAATATACAAATATCTATATCTTTCATATGTAATCCCATAAGTTCCTTAGAGCACTTAAAAATGAATCTAAAAGTAAATAAGTATGAAACACACTGAAAAATTAAAATCGTGCAAAAATTGTGCGAGTGGTTTTTATGCCAGATTGTTCAAAAACGTTTGATGTTTTAAGCTCCAAAATCCTTTACAACTTACACTTAACACTGTGAAAAATTAAAACAAACGCAAGTTTTACTATGTTTCTTTATTCGAGCACGTTTAAAACATTGGATTTGAAGATATTCAAATTCATTTCCATTTAAAAACCTGCTAAAACAATGCTTTCATATTTTAAAGCTTGACTCTAGTAAAAATAATTTTCAAAACAAAACATAAAATTTAAAAAATATTACACTTCGACTGCTACCCCTATAAATTGTTAAAACAAGTTAGCACAAAATTTATAACATCAAGCGCTAATAACAACTTCACAAATATATATTAATGATTATTTAAATTAAAATAATTTAATTACATATAATTAAATATTAAATATTTGATTATAATAATTTAATTTAATAACAATTAGTTATAATTCAAGTATTTTTAATTGTTATAATTTAATAACAATTAGTTTTTCATAAAATAATTTAATTTATAATAAATTTATAATTTATTTATAATTATAATAAATTTATAAGATTTAATAATCAAATTATTAAATTTAGTGTTAATTAGATTATATATTTTATTCTAAATAATTTTGCATGAACAGGAATAATTATTTTACGACAAAACAAAATATCATTAATATTATATAATAATTATTATATCTAGATTATATATAAATTATTGTTTATTATAAATTATAATAATAATTTATAGAATTAATAGAATTGAATAATAATTATTTAATATGTAATTAGTTTATAATATAATTTAATATAGAATTATAATTGTTTCAAGAATTAATAACAAAATGATTATATTATAATTCTTAATTTCATATTAAATTTACGAAATAATATTAAATAATTTATTAAATTTACTCCATTTAAGCTTGTATTAGCTGAAACAATTGTCTTATGAAATAATTATTTATTTCAAATTGTTATAAATTCATAAATTATTACAAACTAGTAATATTTGTTAAGCATTTAAGGATATATTAATTATTCAAATAACTATTGTTATTTAATTATTATTATAATTATTATAATATTATTTGAATATTATATTAATTTTATAATTAAAAATTAGAAATAGATAATAATATTATCTAATATAATATAATTTTTTTAATTATATTATACTTAAATTATTATTAAATCATATTATTATTTAAATTAATTTAAATAAAGATTAAAATTATTATTAAATAAGTTATTTATTAACAAATATTGCTACTCATAAAATATTAATCAAACTATTTAATTAAACTACTAATTAATAATATTATTATTAAGTTATAATAATCTCTATTTTAAAATTAGTTTTAAATATATTTAAAAAATTTATTATATAGTATTATTATATAATTTAGTATTTTATCAAATAATTATATTAATGTATATATATTAAATAAATATATTATGTTAATAATAAATTTTTTGCTTAACTTATATGCTCGATAGTGGGTTAGGATTTTTATAATGCTTGTAAAACTCTTATTATATCAATGGCAATTGGATCAAAGTTATTAGGTGTGAATTTGGTTGCTTTATGTTATTAGCTGTGCAAATGTGATAATTAATTTAATTAAAATTATAATACTAAAAATATTTTAATACTAAATCTTGTTTAGTATTAATTATATAATTAAATTAAATTATAAATATTAAATATCCTAAATGTTCCAAAAATTATTAATAGTCATAGGAAAATTTGATAATTATACAAATATAATTATTTGTATTAATATTTATAATTTAAATATTATTACTAAAATTAGCAATTTCAAATAATTGTACTAATTTAGTATTAATTATTTAAAGAAAATAATATATCTTTAACAATATATTAAATAAATTATTATTAATTATTTAATATAATAGAATATTAATTAATTAATATTATTAATTATCTAAATATTAGTTTGTAAATTATACATAACTATTATTCAATTGTTTAATAAAATTATTATTATTATATAATTAAATTATATAATATTAATATATTATAATAAATATTTAATTTAAATATTTAATATATAATAATATTATATAATTAAATATATTATAATGATAAACATTTACTTATTAATTATTATAATTTAACTATTATATTTAATTTATTATGGTAATAATTAAATTATTAAAACTGTAATAGATAATTTTCAATATTTTAATATTAATTAGATAATTGTTTAAATAAGTTTATTATTTAATTTATTAAATAGATAATACTGATGTAATTGATTAATTATTTTAATATAAGTTAAGTTTTATAATTGTTTTATAAAACTTATTTAAATTATCAAATAATTTAAATAAGTTTAAAATAATAAACTTATTAAAATTAATAAGTTGAACAAACAACTATTTGAATATTATTCTAATTTAAGTTTAAATAGTTAAGACTATAGGGAATATAATTATTTTTTAAATTAATAATTATTTAAATAATAAGATTTAATAATTTAAACTATTTAAACTTGTTTGGTAAATATACTTATTATTTAAATCTCCAACTATTTTCAAAATATTCAATTTATAAGATAAGGGTCATAATTTATTGACATTCAAAAAATTAATAAGCATGAGATTTGAAAAAGTAAATCTATTTACCGAACAAGTTCAAATAGTTATTACTATTTCAACAATTATCTATTTAAAATCATTACTAATAATAATATCAATATTAGGTATAATTATTCACATAAATTACAATTGTTATTAAATAACAAACTCTTTATTATTATTTTGATTGAATTATATTAATAAGTTTAAATATTATTGACTTTTAGGTATTTGTTAAATAAATAATTATTATTTAAAACAAACTTGTAAGATATGAAACAAGTATTTGATGACTAAACAAAAGGTAATAAATTGGTATTATTATTTAATTCTTAATTAAATTTTAAATTTTAAATTTAATTATCAATTTATTTAATTAAATAGAAAATTAATAATTAGCAATTAATACTTTAAAGACTTAAATTATAAATATAAATATTTAATTGTTATTATTTTAATCTATTATTTTAATTTTCTATTTAATAAAAATAACATATATTAATAGAAATATATTTGTAATATGACATGTATAATTGAATAAATTATATTAAATTATTTTATTTCTTTTGTTTAAATTATACGATATATATTATAAATATTTATTAACAATCATTATAACATTATAATAAAATAAAATAGAAATATATACGTAAAATTAAAAGTTATTAATTAATAATAATAATTATTAATACAAATAAATCTAATTATTATGTTATAATTAATAATAATTAAGATAATAATATAGTTATCTCAAATACTGAATTTAATTTTTATTAATATTAAACTTAAATAATAATTACTAAATTATCAAGGATAAATTAGTTTAATTTATATTTAAATTAATTCATAAATATAATAAGTATTTAAATCTTATTTAATTAAATATTTTTAATCATTATTATTAAATATATTTTTACTAGTTATACTTAATACTATAATATATATTAATTTTAAATATTAAATTTAATTTATTTATATAATTAAAATTAATTAAAACTAAAATTATTGTTTAAATTTTAACTGTATAAATTATAACTGAATAATATTTATAGTTAATAATTTAATAAATTATATATTTAAATCATAAGAATTATTATTTATATATAATTAAGTAAAAATATACATAGTAAGAATTTATGTTAATAAATTAATAATTAATGTCCAAATACTAAGATCATTCTTATGTAATCCCACAAGTTCCTTAGAGCACTTAAAAATTTATTTAAAAGCAAATAAGTATGAAATACAATAAAAAAATTAAAATCGTGCAAAATTGGTTTTTATGTCACAATTTGAAATTGTGCGAATGGCTTTTATGCCAAGAATTGTTCAAAAACTAAGTCTGATGTTTTAAGCTGTAAAATCATTTATAACTTACACTTAACACTATGAAAAATTAAAACAAATGCAAGCTTTACCATGTTTCTTTTTTTAAACAAGTTTAAGACATTGGATTCAAGATAATCAAATTCATTTCCATTTAAAAACTTGCTAAAACAATGCTTTAGTATTTTAAAGCTCGACTCCAGTGAAAATCATTTTTAAAGCAAAACATAAAATTTCAAAAGCATTAGGCTTCGAGTGCTCTCCTGATAAAACTGCTAAAACAAGTTATCACACAATTAATCACATTGAGCGCCAATAAAACTTTCAGAAATAATATCCAAATATCAAGATCATTCACATGTAATTCCATAAGTTCCTTAGAGCACCTAAAAATGTATCTAAAAGCAAATAAGTATGAAAGACAACGAAAAATTAAAATCGTGCAGTAATTGTGCGAATGGTTTTTACGCTCATAATTGTTCAAAAATAAAGTATGATGTTTTAAGCTCCAAAATCCTTTATAACTTACACTTAACATTGTGAAAAATTAAAACCAATGCAAGTTTTACCATTTTTCTTTGTTCGAGTACATTTAAAACATTGGATTCATGACATTAAAATTCATTTTCATTTAAAAACTTGCCAAAACAATGCTTTTATATTTTAAAGCTCGACTCCGGTGAAAATCATTTTCAAAGCAAAACATAAAATTTCAAAAGAATTAAGCTTCGACTACTCCCCCTATAAACTGCTAAAACAAGTTAGCACACAATTTATAACATCAAGTGCCCATAACTTCACAAATAATATCCAAATATCTAGATCACTCATATGTAATCCCATATGTTCCTTATAGCACCTAAAAATGTATCTAAAAGCAAATAAGTATGAAACACAAAGAAAAATTAAAATTGTGCAAAATTTGTGCAAGTAGTTTTTATGCCAGAATTGTTCAAAAACAAAGTCTAATGTTTTAAGCTCCAAAATCCTTTATAGCTTACACTGTGAAAAATTAAAACTGACAAAAGTTTACTAGGTTTCTTTGTTTTAGCACATTTAAAAACATTTGATTCAAGATATTCAAATTCATTTCTGCTTTAAAAACCTGCTAAAATAATACTTTCATACTTTAAAACTTGACTCCAATGAAAATCATTTCCAAAGCAAAACATAAAATTACTAAAGCATTAGGCTTCGAGTGGTCCCCCTATAAACTGGTAAAACAAGTTAGCACACAATTAATCACTACAAAGCACCAATAAAAACTTCACAAAAAAAAAATCCAAATATCAAGATCATTCATATGTAATTTCACAAGTTCCTTAGAGCACCTAAAAACATATTTAAAAGCAACAAAGTATGAAAATAATAAAAAATTAAAATCATGCAAAAATGGTTTTTATGTCACCATTTGAAATTGTACGAATGGTTGTTATGCCCAAAATTGTTCAAAAATAAAGTCTATTGTTTTAAGCTCCAAAAACCTTTATAACTTACACTTAAAACTGTGAAAAATTAAAACAAACGCAAGTTTTACTATGTTTCTTTGTTCGCGCACGTTTAAAACATTGGATTTGAAGATATTCAAATTCTTTTTACATTTAAAAACCTGCTAAAACAATGCTTTCATACTTTAAAGCTCGACTCCGGTGAAAATCATTTTCAAAGTAAGACATAAAATTTCAAAAGTATTACGCTTCAACTGTTATCCCTATAAACTGTTAAAACAAGTTAGCACATAATTTATAACATCAAGCGCCAATGACAACTTCACAAATAATATACAAATATCTATATCTTTCATATGTAATCCCATAAGTTCCTTAGAGCACTTAAAAATGAATCTAAAAGTAAATAAGTATGAAACACACTGAAAAATTAAAATCGTGCAAAAATTGTGCGAGTGGTTTTTATGCCAGATTGTTCAAAAACGTTTGATGTTTTAAGCTCCAAAATCCTTTACAACTTACACTTAACACTGTGAAAAATTAAAACAAACGCAAGTTTTACTATGTTTCTTTATTCGAGCACGTTTAAAACATTGGATTTGAAGATATTCAAATTCATTTCCATTTAAAAACCTGCTAAAACAATGCTTTCATATTTTAAAGCTTGACTCTAGTAAAAATAATTTTCAAAACAAAACATAAAATTTAAAAAATATTACACTTCGACTGCTACCCCTATAAATTGTTAAAACAAGTTAGCACAAAATTTATAACATCAAGCGCTAATAACAACTTCACAAATATATATTAATGATTATTTAAATTAAAATAATTTAATTACATATAATTAAATATTAAATATTTGATTATAATAATTTAATTTAATAACAATTAGTTATAATTCAAGTATTTTTAATTGTTATAATTTAATAACAATTAGTTTTTCATAAAATAATTTAATTTATAATAAATTTATAATTTATTTATAATTATAATAAATTTATAAGATTTAATAATCAAATTATTAAATTTAGTGTTAATTAGATTATATATTTTATTCTAAATAATTTTGCATGAACAGGAATAATTATTTTACGACAAAACAAAATATCATTAATATTATATAATAATTATTATATCTAGATTATATATAAATTATTGTTTATTATAAATTATAATAATAATTTATAGAATTAATAGAATTGAATAATAATTATTTAATATGTAATTAGTTTATAATATAATTTAATATAGAATTATAATTGTTTCAAGAATTAATAACAAAATGATTATATTATAATTCTTAATTTCATATTAAATTTACGAAATAATATTAAATAATTTATTAAATTTACTCCATTTAAGCTTGTATTAGCTGAAACAATTGTCTTATGAAATAATTATTTATTTCAAATTGTTATAAATTCATAAATTATTACAAACTAGTAATATTTGTTAAGCATTTAAGGATATATTAATTATTCAAATAACTATTGTTATTTAATTATTATTATAATTATTATAATATTATTTGAATATTATATTAATTTTATAATTAAAAATTAGAAATAGATAATAATATTATCTAATATAATATAATTTTTTTAATTATATTATACTTAAATTATTATTAAATCATATTATTATTTAAATTAATTTAAATAAAGATTAAAATTATTATTAAATAAGTTATTTATTAACAAATATTGCTACTCATAAAATATTAATCAAACTATTTAATTAAACTACTAATTAATAATATTATTATTAAGTTATAATAATCTCTATTTTAAAATTAGTTTTAAATATATTTAAAAAATTTATTATATAGTATTATTATATAATTTAGTATTTTATCAAATAATTATATTAATGTATATATATTAAATAAATATATTATGTTAATAATAAATTTTTTGCTTAACTTATATGCTCGATAGTGGGTTAGGATTTTTATAATGCTTGTAAAACTCTTATTATATCAATGGCAATTGGATCAAAGTTATTAGGTGTGAATTTGGTTGCTTTATGTTATTAGCTGTGCAAATGTGATAATTAATTTAATTAAAATTATAATACTAAAAATATTTTAATACTAAATCTTGTTTAGTATTAATTATATAATTAAATTAAATTATAAATATTAAATATCCTAAATGTTCCAAAAATTATTAATAGTCATAGGAAAATTTGATAATTATACAAATATAATTATTTGTATTAATATTTATAATTTAAATATTATTACTAAAATTAGCAATTTCAAATAATTGTACTAATTTAGTATTAATTATTTAAAGAAAATAATATATCTTTAACAATATATTAAATAAATTATTATTAATTATTTAATATAATAGAATATTAATTAATTAATATTATTAATTATCTAAATATTAGTTTGTAAATTATACATAACTATTATTCAATTGTTTAATAAAATTATTATTATTATATAATTAAATTATATAATATTAATATATTATAATAAATATTTAATTTAAATATTTAATATATAATAATATTATATAATTAAATATATTATAATGATAAACATTTACTTATTAATTATTATAATTTAACTATTATATTTAATTTATTATGGTAATAATTAAATTATTAAAACTGTAATAGATAATTTTCAATATTTTAATATTAATTAGATAATTGTTTAAATAAGTTTATTATTTAATTTATTAAATAGATAATACTGATGTAATTGATTAATTATTTTAATATAAGTTAAGTTTTATAATTGTTTTATAAAACTTATTTAAATTATCAAATAATTTAAATAAGTTTAAAATAATAAACTTATTAAAATTAATAAGTTGAACAAACAACTATTTGAATATTATTCTAATTTAAGTTTAAATAGTTAAGACTATAGGGAATATAATTATTTTTTAAATTAATAATTATTTAAATAATAAGATTTAATAATTTAAACTATTTAAACTTGTTTGGTAAATATACTTATTATTTAAATCTCCAACTATTTTCAAAATATTCAATTTATAAGATAAGGGTCATAATTTATTGACATTCAAAAAATTAATAAGCATGAGATTTGAAAAAGTAAATCTATTTACCGAACAAGTTCAAATAGTTATTACTATTTCAACAATTATCTATTTAAAATCATTACTAATAATAATATCAATATTAGGTATAATTATTCACATAAATTACAATTGTTATTAAATAACAAACTCTTTATTATTATTTTGATTGAATTATATTAATAAGTTTAAATATTATTGACTTTTAGGTATTTGTTAAATAAATAATTATTATTTAAAACAAACTTGTAAGATATGAAACAAGTATTTGATGACTAAACAAAAGGTAATAAATTGGTATTATTATTTAATTCTTAATTAAATTTTAAATTTTAAATTTAATTATCAATTTATTTAATTAAATAGAAAATTAATAATTAGCAATTAATACTTTAAAGACTTAAATTATAAATATAAATATTTAATTGTTATTATTTTAATCTATTATTTTAATTTTCTATTTAATAAAAATAACATATATTAATAGAAATATATTTGTAATATGACATGTATAATTGAATAAATTATATTAAATTATTTTATTTCTTTTGTTTAAATTATACGATATATATTATAAATATTTATTAACAATCATTATAACATTATAATAAAATAAAATAGAAATATATACGTAAAATTAAAAGTTATTAATTAATAATAATAATTATTAATACAAATAAATCTAATTATTATGTTATAATTAATAATAATTAAGATAATAATATAGTTATCTCAAATACTGAATTTAATTTTTATTAATATTAAACTTAAATAATAATTACTAAATTATCAAGGATAAATTAGTTTAATTTATATTTAAATTAATTCATAAATATAATAAGTATTTAAATCTTATTTAATTAAATATTTTTAATCATTATTATTAAATATATTTTTACTAGTTATACTTAATACTATAATATATATTAATTTTAAATATTAAATTTAATTTATTTATATAATTAAAATTAATTAAAACTAAAATTATTGTTTAAATTTTAACTGTATAAATTATAACTGAATAATATTTATAGTTAATAATTTAATAAATTATATATTTAAATCATAAGAATTATTATTTATATATAATTAAGTAAAAATATACATAGTAAGAATTTATGTTAATAAATTAATAATTAATGTCCAAATACTAAGATCATTCTTATGTAATCCCACAAGTTCCTTAGAGCACTTAAAAATTTATTTAAAAGCAAATAAGTATGAAATACAATAAAAAAATTAAAATCGTGCAAAATTGGTTTTTATGTCACAATTTGAAATTGTGCGAATGGCTTTTATGCCAAGAATTGTTCAAAAACTAAGTCTGATGTTTTAAGCTGTAAAATCATTTATAACTTACACTTAACACTATGAAAAATTAAAACAAATGCAAGCTTTACCATGTTTCTTTTTTTAAACAAGTTTAAGACATTGGATTCAAGATAATCAAATTCATTTCCATTTAAAAACTTGCTAAAACAATGCTTTAGTATTTTAAAGCTCGACTCCAGTGAAAATCATTTTTAAAGCAAAACATAAAATTTCAAAAGCATTAGGCTTCGAGTGCTCTCCTGATAAAACTGCTAAAACAAGTTATCACACAATTAATCACATTGAGCGCCAATAAAACTTTCAGAAATAATATCCAAATATCAAGATCATTCACATGTAATTCCATAAGTTCCTTAGAGCACCTAAAAATGTATCTAAAAGCAAATAAGTATGAAAGACAACGAAAAATTAAAATCGTGCAGTAATTGTGCGAATGGTTTTTACGCTCATAATTGTTCAAAAATAAAGTATGATGTTTTAAGCTCCAAAATCCTTTATAACTTACACTTAACATTGTGAAAAATTAAAACCAATGCAAGTTTTACCATTTTTCTTTGTTCGAGTACATTTAAAACATTGGATTCATGACATTAAAATTCATTTTCATTTAAAAACTTGCCAAAACAATGCTTTTATATTTTAAAGCTCGACTCCGGTGAAAATCATTTTCAAAGCAAAACATAAAATTTCAAAAGAATTAAGCTTCGACTACTCCCCCTATAAACTGCTAAAACAAGTTAGCACACAATTTATAACATCAAGTGCCCATAACTTCACAAATAATATCCAAATATCTAGATCACTCATATGTAATCCCATATGTTCCTTATAGCACCTAAAAATGTATCTAAAAGCAAATAAGTATGAAACACAAAGAAAAATTAAAATTGTGCAAAATTTGTGCAAGTAGTTTTTATGCCAGAATTGTTCAAAAACAAAGTCTAATGTTTTAAGCTCCAAAATCCTTTATAGCTTACACTGTGAAAAATTAAAACTGACAAAAGTTTACTAGGTTTCTTTGTTTTAGCACATTTAAAAACATTTGATTCAAGATATTCAAATTCATTTCTGCTTTAAAAACCTGCTAAAATAATACTTTCATACTTTAAAACTTGACTCCAATGAAAATCATTTCCAAAGCAAAACATAAAATTACTAAAGCATTAGGCTTCGAGTGGTCCCCCTATAAACTGGTAAAACAAGTTAGCACACAATTAATCACTACAAAGCACCAATAAAAACTTCACAAAAAAAAAATCCAAATATCAAGATCATTCATATGTAATTTCACAAGTTCCTTAGAGCACCTAAAAACATATTTAAAAGCAACAAAGTATGAAAATAATAAAAAATTAAAATCATGCAAAAATGGTTTTTATGTCACCATTTGAAATTGTACGAATGGTTGTTATGCCCAAAATTGTTCAAAAATAAAGTCTATTGTTTTAAGCTCCAAAAACCTTTATAACTTACACTTAAAACTGTGAAAAATTAAAACAAACGCAAGTTTTACTATGTTTCTTTGTTCGCGCACGTTTAAAACATTGGATTTGAAGATATTCAAATTCTTTTTACATTTAAAAACCTGCTAAAACAATGCTTTCATACTTTAAAGCTCGACTCCGGTGAAAATCATTTTCAAAGTAAGACATAAAATTTCAAAAGTATTACGCTTCAACTGTTATCCCTATAAACTGTTAAAACAAGTTAGCACATAATTTATAACATCAAGCGCCAATGACAACTTCACAAATAATATACAAATATCTATATCTTTCATATGTAATCCCATAAGTTCCTTAGAGCACTTAAAAATGAATCTAAAAGTAAATAAGTATGAAACACACTGAAAAATTAAAATCGTGCAAAAATTGTGCGAGTGGTTTTTATGCCAGATTGTTCAAAAACGTTTGATGTTTTAAGCTCCAAAATCCTTTACAACTTACACTTAACACTGTGAAAAATTAAAACAAACGCAAGTTTTACTATGTTTCTTTATTCGAGCACGTTTAAAACATTGGATTTGAAGATATTCAAATTCATTTCCATTTAAAAACCTGCTAAAACAATGCTTTCATATTTTAAAGCTTGACTCTAGTAAAAATAATTTTCAAAACAAAACATAAAATTTAAAAAATATTACACTTCGACTGCTACCCCTATAAATTGTTAAAACAAGTTAGCACAAAATTTATAACATCAAGCGCTAATAACAACTTCACAAATATATATTAATGATTATTTAAATTAAAATAATTTAATTACATATAATTAAATATTAAATATTTGATTATAATAATTTAATTTAATAACAATTAGTTATAATTCAAGTATTTTTAATTGTTATAATTTAATAACAATTAGTTTTTCATAAAATAATTTAATTTATAATAAATTTATAATTTATTTATAATTATAATAAATTTATAAGATTTAATAATCAAATTATTAAATTTAGTGTTAATTAGATTATATATTTTATTCTAAATAATTTTGCATGAACAGGAATAATTATTTTACGACAAAACAAAATATCATTAATATTATATAATAATTATTATATCTAGATTATATATAAATTATTGTTTATTATAAATTATAATAATAATTTATAGAATTAATAGAATTGAATAATAATTATTTAATATGTAATTAGTTTATAATATAATTTAATATAGAATTATAATTGTTTCAAGAATTAATAACAAAATGATTATATTATAATTCTTAATTTCATATTAAATTTACGAAATAATATTAAATAATTTATTAAATTTACTCCATTTAAGCTTGTATTAGCTGAAACAATTGTCTTATGAAATAATTATTTATTTCAAATTGTTATAAATTCATAAATTATTACAAACTAGTAATATTTGTTAAGCATTTAAGGATATATTAATTATTCAAATAACTATTGTTATTTAATTATTATTATAATTATTATAATATTATTTGAATATTATATTAATTTTATAATTAAAAATTAGAAATAGATAATAATATTATCTAATATAATATAATTTTTTTAATTATATTATACTTAAATTATTATTAAATCATATTATTATTTAAATTAATTTAAATAAAGATTAAAATTATTATTAAATAAGTTATTTATTAACAAATATTGCTACTCATAAAATATTAATCAAACTATTTAATTAAACTACTAATTAATAATATTATTATTAAGTTATAATAATCTCTATTTTAAAATTAGTTTTAAATATATTTAAAAAATTTATTATATAGTATTATTATATAATTTAGTATTTTATCAAATAATTATATTAATGTATATATATTAAATAAATATATTATGTTAATAATAAATTTTTTGCTTAACTTATATGCTCGATAGTGGGTTAGGATTTTTATAATGCTTGTAAAACTCTTATTATATCAATGGCAATTGGATCAAAGTTATTAGGTGTGAATTTGGTTGCTTTATGTTATTAGCTGTGCAAATGTGATAATTAATTTAATTAAAATTATAATACTAAAAATATTTTAATACTAAATCTTGTTTAGTATTAATTATATAATTAAATTAAATTATAAATATTAAATATCCTAAATGTTCCAAAAATTATTAATAGTCATAGGAAAATTTGATAATTATACAAATATAATTATTTGTATTAATATTTATAATTTAAATATTATTACTAAAATTAGCAATTTCAAATAATTGTACTAATTTAGTATTAATTATTTAAAGAAAATAATATATCTTTAACAATATATTAAATAAATTATTATTAATTATTTAATATAATAGAATATTAATTAATTAATATTATTAATTATCTAAATATTAGTTTGTAAATTATACATAACTATTATTCAATTGTTTAATAAAATTATTATTATTATATAATTAAATTATATAATATTAATATATTATAATAAATATTTAATTTAAATATTTAATATATAATAATATTATATAATTAAATATATTATAATGATAAACATTTACTTATTAATTATTATAATTTAACTATTATATTTAATTTATTATGGTAATAATTAAATTATTAAAACTGTAATAGATAATTTTCAATATTTTAATATTAATTAGATAATTGTTTAAATAAGTTTATTATTTAATTTATTAAATAGATAATACTGATGTAATTGATTAATTATTTTAATATAAGTTAAGTTTTATAATTGTTTTATAAAACTTATTTAAATTATCAAATAATTTAAATAAGTTTAAAATAATAAACTTATTAAAATTAATAAGTTGAACAAACAACTATTTGAATATTATTCTAATTTAAGTTTAAATAGTTAAGACTATAGGGAATATAATTATTTTTTAAATTAATAATTATTTAAATAATAAGATTTAATAATTTAAACTATTTAAACTTGTTTGGTAAATATACTTATTATTTAAATCTCCAACTATTTTCAAAATATTCAATTTATAAGATAAGGGTCATAATTTATTGACATTCAAAAAATTAATAAGCATGAGATTTGAAAAAGTAAATCTATTTACCGAACAAGTTCAAATAGTTATTACTATTTCAACAATTATCTATTTAAAATCATTACTAATAATAATATCAATATTAGGTATAATTATTCACATAAATTACAATTGTTATTAAATAACAAACTCTTTATTATTATTTTGATTGAATTATATTAATAAGTTTAAATATTATTGACTTTTAGGTATTTGTTAAATAAATAATTATTATTTAAAACAAACTTGTAAGATATGAAACAAGTATTTGATGACTAAACAAAAGGTAATAAATTGGTATTATTATTTAATTCTTAATTAAATTTTAAATTTTAAATTTAATTATCAATTTATTTAATTAAATAGAAAATTAATAATTAGCAATTAATACTTTAAAGACT
The DNA here is from genome assembly GCF_047325235.1 of Durio zibethinus. Taxonomy (NCBI): domain Eukaryota; kingdom Viridiplantae; phylum Streptophyta; class Magnoliopsida; order Malvales; family Malvaceae; genus Durio; species Durio zibethinus. The sequence goes on along the minus strand of NC_143183.1, from coordinate 9,295,390 downwards.
TAAATTATAAATATAAATATTTAATTGTTATTATTTTAATCTATTATTTTAATTTTCTATTTAATAAAAATAACATATATTAATAGAAATATATTTGTAATATGACATGTATAATTGAATAAATTATATTAAATTATTTTATTTCTTTTGTTTAAATTATACGATATATATTATAAATATTTATTAACAATCATTATAACATTATAATAAAATAAAATAGAAATATATACGTAAAATTAAAAGTTATTAATTAATAATAATAATTATTAATACAAATAAATCTAATTATTATGTTATAATTAATAATAATTAAGATAATAATATAGTTATCTCAAATACTGAATTTAATTTTTATTAATATTAAACTTAAATAATAATTACTAAATTATCAAGGATAAATTAGTTTAATTTATATTTAAATTAATTCATAAATATAATAAGTATTTAAATCTTATTTAATTAAATATTTTTAATCATTATTATTAAATATATTTTTACTAGTTATACTTAATACTATAATATATATTAATTTTAAATATTAAATTTAATTTATTTATATAATTAAAATTAATTAAAACTAAAATTATTGTTTAAATTTTAACTGTATAAATTATAACTGAATAATATTTATAGTTAATAATTTAATAAATTATATATTTAAATCATAAGAATTATTATTTATATATAATTAAGTAAAAATATACATAGTAAGAATTTATGTTAATAAATTAATAATTAATGTCCAAATACTAAGATCATTCTTATGTAATCCCACAAGTTCCTTAGAGCACTTAAAAATTTATTTAAAAGCAAATAAGTATGAAATACAATAAAAAAATTAAAATCGTGCAAAATTGGTTTTTATGTCACAATTTGAAATTGTGCGAATGGCTTTTATGCCAAGAATTGTTCAAAAACTAAGTCTGATGTTTTAAGCTGTAAAATCATTTATAACTTACACTTAACACTATGAAAAATTAAAACAAATGCAAGCTTTACCATGTTTCTTTTTTTAAACAAGTTTAAGACATTGGATTCAAGATAATCAAATTCATTTCCATTTAAAAACTTGCTAAAACAATGCTTTAGTATTTTAAAGCTCGACTCCAGTGAAAATCATTTTTAAAGCAAAACATAAAATTTCAAAAGCATTAGGCTTCGAGTGCTCTCCTGATAAAACTGCTAAAACAAGTTATCACACAATTAATCACATTGAGCGCCAATAAAACTTTCAGAAATAATATCCAAATATCAAGATCATTCACATGTAATTCCATAAGTTCCTTAGAGCACCTAAAAATGTATCTAAAAGCAAATAAGTATGAAAGACAACGAAAAATTAAAATCGTGCAGTAATTGTGCGAATGGTTTTTACGCTCATAATTGTTCAAAAATAAAGTATGATGTTTTAAGCTCCAAAATCCTTTATAACTTACACTTAACATTGTGAAAAATTAAAACCAATGCAAGTTTTACCATTTTTCTTTGTTCGAGTACATTTAAAACATTGGATTCATGACATTAAAATTCATTTTCATTTAAAAACTTGCCAAAACAATGCTTTTATATTTTAAAGCTCGACTCCGGTGAAAATCATTTTCAAAGCAAAACATAAAATTTCAAAAGAATTAAGCTTCGACTACTCCCCCTATAAACTGCTAAAACAAGTTAGCACACAATTTATAACATCAAGTGCCCATAACTTCACAAATAATATCCAAATATCTAGATCACTCATATGTAATCCCATATGTTCCTTATAGCACCTAAAAATGTATCTAAAAGCAAATAAGTATGAAACACAAAGAAAAATTAAAATTGTGCAAAATTTGTGCAAGTAGTTTTTATGCCAGAATTGTTCAAAAACAAAGTCTAATGTTTTAAGCTCCAAAATCCTTTATAGCTTACACTGTGAAAAATTAAAACTGACAAAAGTTTACTAGGTTTCTTTGTTTTAGCACATTTAAAAACATTTGATTCAAGATATTCAAATTCATTTCTGCTTTAAAAACCTGCTAAAATAATACTTTCATACTTTAAAACTTGACTCCAATGAAAATCATTTCCAAAGCAAAACATAAAATTACTAAAGCATTAGGCTTCGAGTGGTCCCCCTATAAACTGGTAAAACAAGTTAGCACACAATTAATCACTACAAAGCACCAATAAAAACTTCACAAAAAAAAAATCCAAATATCAAGATCATTCATATGTAATTTCACAAGTTCCTTAGAGCACCTAAAAACATATTTAAAAGCAACAAAGTATGAAAATAATAAAAAATTAAAATCATGCAAAAATGGTTTTTATGTCACCATTTGAAATTGTACGAATGGTTGTTATGCCCAAAATTGTTCAAAAATAAAGTCTATTGTTTTAAGCTCCAAAAACCTTTATAACTTACACTTAAAACTGTGAAAAATTAAAACAAACGCAAGTTTTACTATGTTTCTTTGTTCGCGCACGTTTAAAACATTGGATTTGAAGATATTCAAATTCTTTTTACATTTAAAAACCTGCTAAAACAATGCTTTCATACTTTAAAGCTCGACTCCGGTGAAAATCATTTTCAAAGTAAGACATAAAATTTCAAAAGTATTACGCTTCAACTGTTATCCCTATAAACTGTTAAAACAAGTTAGCACATAATTTATAACATCAAGCGCCAATGACAACTTCACAAATAATATACAAATATCTATATCTTTCATATGTAATCCCATAAGTTCCTTAGAGCACTTAAAAATGAATCTAAAAGTAAATAAGTATGAAACACACTGAAAAATTAAAATCGTGCAAAAATTGTGCGAGTGGTTTTTATGCCAGATTGTTCAAAAACGTTTGATGTTTTAAGCTCCAAAATCCTTTACAACTTACACTTAACACTGTGAAAAATTAAAACAAACGCAAGTTTTACTATGTTTCTTTATTCGAGCACGTTTAAAACATTGGATTTGAAGATATTCAAATTCATTTCCATTTAAAAACCTGCTAAAACAATGCTTTCATATTTTAAAGCTTGACTCTAGTAAAAATAATTTTCAAAACAAAACATAAAATTTAAAAAATATTACACTTCGACTGCTACCCCTATAAATTGTTAAAACAAGTTAGCACAAAATTTATAACATCAAGCGCTAATAACAACTTCACAAATATATATTAATGATTATTTAAATTAAAATAATTTAATTACATATAATTAAATATTAAATATTTGATTATAATAATTTAATTTAATAACAATTAGTTATAATTCAAGTATTTTTAATTGTTATAATTTAATAACAATTAGTTTTTCATAAAATAATTTAATTTATAATAAATTTATAATTTATTTATAATTATAATAAATTTATAAGATTTAATAATCAAATTATTAAATTTAGTGTTAATTAGATTATATATTTTATTCTAAATAATTTTGCATGAACAGGAATAATTATTTTACGACAAAACAAAATATCATTAATATTATATAATAATTATTATATCTAGATTATATATAAATTATTGTTTATTATAAATTATAATAATAATTTATAGAATTAATAGAATTGAATAATAATTATTTAATATGTAATTAGTTTATAATATAATTTAATATAGAATTATAATTGTTTCAAGAATTAATAACAAAATGATTATATTATAATTCTTAATTTCATATTAAATTTACGAAATAATATTAAATAATTTATTAAATTTACTCCATTTAAGCTTGTATTAGCTGAAACAATTGTCTTATGAAATAATTATTTATTTCAAATTGTTATAAATTCATAAATTATTACAAACTAGTAATATTTGTTAAGCATTTAAGGATATATTAATTATTCAAATAACTATTGTTATTTAATTATTATTATAATTATTATAATATTATTTGAATATTATATTAATTTTATAATTAAAAATTAGAAATAGATAATAATATTATCTAATATAATATAATTTTTTTAATTATATTATACTTAAATTATTATTAAATCATATTATTATTTAAATTAATTTAAATAAAGATTAAAATTATTATTAAATAAGTTATTTATTAACAAATATTGCTACTCATAAAATATTAATCAAACTATTTAATTAAACTACTAATTAATAATATTATTATTAAGTTATAATAATCTCTATTTTAAAATTAGTTTTAAATATATTTAAAAAATTTATTATATAGTATTATTATATAATTTAGTATTTTATCAAATAATTATATTAATGTATATATATTAAATAAATATATTATGTTAATAATAAATTTTTTGCTTAACTTATATGCTCGATAGTGGGTTAGGATTTTTATAATGCTTGTAAAACTCTTATTATATCAATGGCAATTGGATCAAAGTTATTAGGTGTGAATTTGGTTGCTTTATGTTATTAGCTGTGCAAATGTGATAATTAATTTAATTAAAATTATAATACTAAAAATATTTTAATACTAAATCTTGTTTAGTATTAATTATATAATTAAATTAAATTATAAATATTAAATATCCTAAATGTTCCAAAAATTATTAATAGTCATAGGAAAATTTGATAATTATACAAATATAATTATTTGTATTAATATTTATAATTTAAATATTATTACTAAAATTAGCAATTTCAAATAATTGTACTAATTTAGTATTAATTATTTAAAGAAAATAATATATCTTTAACAATATATTAAATAAATTATTATTAATTATTTAATATAATAGAATATTAATTAATTAATATTATTAATTATCTAAATATTAGTTTGTAAATTATACATAACTATTATTCAATTGTTTAATAAAATTATTATTATTATATAATTAAATTATATAATATTAATATATTATAATAAATATTTAATTTAAATATTTAATATATAATAATATTATATAATTAAATATATTATAATGATAAACATTTACTTATTAATTATTATAATTTAACTATTATATTTAATTTATTATGGTAATAATTAAATTATTAAAACTGTAATAGATAATTTTCAATATTTTAATATTAATTAGATAATTGTTTAAATAAGTTTATTATTTAATTTATTAAATAGATAATACTGATGTAATTGATTAATTATTTTAATATAAGTTAAGTTTTATAATTGTTTTATAAAACTTATTTAAATTATCAAATAATTTAAATAAGTTTAAAATAATAAACTTATTAAAATTAATAAGTTGAACAAACAACTATTTGAATATTATTCTAATTTAAGTTTAAATAGTTAAGACTATAGGGAATATAATTATTTTTTAAATTAATAATTATTTAAATAATAAGATTTAATAATTTAAACTATTTAAACTTGTTTGGTAAATATACTTATTATTTAAATCTCCAACTATTTTCAAAATATTCAATTTATAAGATAAGGGTCATAATTTATTGACATTCAAAAAATTAATAAGCATGAGATTTGAAAAAGTAAATCTATTTACCGAACAAGTTCAAATAGTTATTACTATTTCAACAATTATCTATTTAAAATCATTACTAATAATAATATCAATATTAGGTATAATTATTCACATAAATTACAATTGTTATTAAATAACAAACTCTTTATTATTATTTTGATTGAATTATATTAATAAGTTTAAATATTATTGACTTTTAGGTATTTGTTAAATAAATAATTATTATTTAAAACAAACTTGTAAGATATGAAACAAGTATTTGATGACTAAACAAAAGGTAATAAATTGGTATTATTATTTAATTCTTAATTAAATTTTAAATTTTAAATTTAATTATCAATTTATTTAATTAAATAGAAAATTAATAATTAGCAATTAATACTTTAAAGACTTAAATTATAAATATAAATATTTAATTGTTATTATTTTAATCTATTATTTTAATTTTCTATTTAATAAAAATAACATATATTAATAGAAATATATTTGTAATATGACATGTATAATTGAATAAATTATATTAAATTATTTTATTTCTTTTGTTTAAATTATACGATATATATTATAAATATTTATTAACAATCATTATAACATTATAATAAAATAAAATAGAAATATATACGTAAAATTAAAAGTTATTAATTAATAATAATAATTATTAATACAAATAAATCTAATTATTATGTTATAATTAATAATAATTAAGATAATAATATAGTTATCTCAAATACTGAATTTAATTTTTATTAATATTAAACTTAAATAATAATTACTAAATTATCAAGGATAAATTAGTTTAATTTATATTTAAATTAATTCATAAATATAATAAGTATTTAAATCTTATTTAATTAAATATTTTTAATCATTATTATTAAATATATTTTTACTAGTTATACTTAATACTATAATATATATTAATTTTAAATATTAAATTTAATTTATTTATATAATTAAAATTAATTAAAACTAAAATTATTGTTTAAATTTTAACTGTATAAATTATAACTGAATAATATTTATAGTTAATAATTTAATAAATTATATATTTAAATCATAAGAATTATTATTTATATATAATTAAGTAAAAATATACATAGTAAGAATTTATGTTAATAAATTAATAATTAATGTCCAAATACTAAGATCATTCTTATGTAATCCCACAAGTTCCTTAGAGCACTTAAAAATTTATTTAAAAGCAAATAAGTATGAAATACAATAAAAAAATTAAAATCGTGCAAAATTGGTTTTTATGTCACAATTTGAAATTGTGCGAATGGCTTTTATGCCAAGAATTGTTCAAAAACTAAGTCTGATGTTTTAAGCTGTAAAATCATTTATAACTTACACTTAACACTATGAAAAATTAAAACAAATGCAAGCTTTACCATGTTTCTTTTTTTAAACAAGTTTAAGACATTGGATTCAAGATAATCAAATTCATTTCCATTTAAAAACTTGCTAAAACAATGCTTTAGTATTTTAAAGCTCGACTCCAGTGAAAATCATTTTTAAAGCAAAACATAAAATTTCAAAAGCATTAGGCTTCGAGTGCTCTCCTGATAAAACTGCTAAAACAAGTTATCACACAATTAATCACATTGAGCGCCAATAAAACTTTCAGAAATAATATCCAAATATCAAGATCATTCACATGTAATTCCATAAGTTCCTTAGAGCACCTAAAAATGTATCTAAAAGCAAATAAGTATGAAAGACAACGAAAAATTAAAATCGTGCAGTAATTGTGCGAATGGTTTTTACGCTCATAATTGTTCAAAAATAAAGTATGATGTTTTAAGCTCCAAAATCCTTTATAACTTACACTTAACATTGTGAAAAATTAAAACCAATGCAAGTTTTACCATTTTTCTTTGTTCGAGTACATTTAAAACATTGGATTCATGACATTAAAATTCATTTTCATTTAAAAACTTGCCAAAACAATGCTTTTATATTTTAAAGCTCGACTCCGGTGAAAATCATTTTCAAAGCAAAACATAAAATTTCAAAAGAATTAAGCTTCGACTACTCCCCCTATAAACTGCTAAAACAAGTTAGCACACAATTTATAACATCAAGTGCCCATAACTTCACAAATAATATCCAAATATCTAGATCACTCATATGTAATCCCATATGTTCCTTATAGCACCTAAAAATGTATCTAAAAGCAAATAAGTATGAAACACAAAGAAAAATTAAAATTGTGCAAAATTTGTGCAAGTAGTTTTTATGCCAGAATTGTTCAAAAACAAAGTCTAATGTTTTAAGCTCCAAAATCCTTTATAGCTTACACTGTGAAAAATTAAAACTGACAAAAGTTTACTAGGTTTCTTTGTTTTAGCACATTTAAAAACATTTGATTCAAGATATTCAAATTCATTTCTGCTTTAAAAACCTGCTAAAATAATACTTTCATACTTTAAAACTTGACTCCAATGAAAATCATTTCCAAAGCAAAACATAAAATTACTAAAGCATTAGGCTTCGAGTGGTCCCCCTATAAACTGGTAAAACAAGTTAGCACACAATTAATCACTACAAAGCACCAATAAAAACTTCACAAAAAAAAAATCCAAATATCAAGATCATTCATATGTAATTTCACAAGTTCCTTAGAGCACCTAAAAACATATTTAAAAGCAACAAAGTATGAAAATAATAAAAAATTAAAATCATGCAAAAATGGTTTTTATGTCACCATTTGAAATTGTACGAATGGTTGTTATGCCCAAAATTGTTCAAAAATAAAGTCTATTGTTTTAAGCTCCAAAAACCTTTATAACTTACACTTAAAACTGTGAAAAATTAAAACAAACGCAAGTTTTACTATGTTTCTTTGTTCGCGCACGTTTAAAACATTGGATTTGAAGATATTCAAATTCTTTTTACATTTAAAAACCTGCTAAAACAATGCTTTCATACTTTAAAGCTCGACTCCGGTGAAAATCATTTTCAAAGTAAGACATAAAATTTCAAAAGTATTACGCTTCAACTGTTATCCCTATAAACTGTTAAAACAAGTTAGCACATAATTTATAACATCAAGCGCCAATGACAACTTCACAAATAATATACAAATATCTATATCTTTCATATGTAATCCCATAAGTTCCTTAGAGCACTTAAAAATGAATCTAAAAGTAAATAAGTATGAAACACACTGAAAAATTAAAATCGTGCAAAAATTGTGCGAGTGGTTTTTATGCCAGATTGTTCAAAAACGTTTGATGTTTTAAGCTCCAAAATCCTTTACAACTTACACTTAACACTGTGAAAAATTAAAACAAACGCAAGTTTTACTATGTTTCTTTATTCGAGCACGTTTAAAACATTGGATTTGAAGATATTCAAATTCATTTCCATTTAAAAACCTGCTAAAACAATGCTTTCATATTTTAAAGCTTGACTCTAGTAAAAATAATTTTCAAAACAAAACATAAAATTTAAAAAATATTACACTTCGACTGCTACCCCTATAAATTGTTAAAACAAGTTAGCACAAAATTTATAACATCAAGCGCTAATAACAACTTCACAAATATATATTAATGATTATTTAAATTAAAATAATTTAATTACATATAATTAAATATTAAATATTTGATTATAATAATTTAATTTAATAACAATTAGTTATAATTCAAGTATTTTTAATTGTTATAATTTAATAACAATTAGTTTTTCATAAAATAATTTAATTTATAATAAATTTATAATTTATTTATAATTATAATAAATTTATAAGATTTAATAATCAAATTATTAAATTTAGTGTTAATTAGATTATATATTTTATTCTAAATAATTTTGCATGAACAGGAATAATTATTTTACGACAAAACAAAATATCATTAATATTATATAATAATTATTATATCTAGATTATATATAAATTATTGTTTATTATAAATTATAATAATAATTTATAGAATTAATAGAATTGAATAATAATTATTTAATATGTAATTAGTTTATAATATAATTTAATATAGAATTATAATTGTTTCAAGAATTAATAACAAAATGATTATATTATAATTCTTAATTTCATATTAAATTTACGAAATAATATTAAATAATTTATTAAATTTACTCCATTTAAGCTTGTATTAGCTGAAACAATTGTCTTATGAAATAATTATTTATTTCAAATTGTTATAAATTCATAAATTATTACAAACTAGTAATATTTGTTAAGCATTTAAGGATATATTAATTATTCAAATAACTATTGTTATTTAATTATTATTATAATTATTATAATATTATTTGAATATTATATTAATTTTATAATTAAAAATTAGAAATAGATAATAATATTATCTAATATAATATAATTTTTTTAATTATATTATACTTAAATTATTATTAAATCATATTATTATTTAAATTAATTTAAATAAAGATTAAAATTATTATTAAATAAGTTATTTATTAACAAATATTGCTACTCATAAAATATTAATCAAACTATTTAATTAAACTACTAATTAATAATATTATTATTAAGTTATAATAATCTCTATTTTAAAATTAGTTTTAAATATATTTAAAAAATTTATTATATAGTATTATTATATAATTTAGTATTTTATCAAATAATTATATTAATGTATATATATTAAATAAATATATTATGTTAATAATAAATTTTTTGCTTAACTTATATGCTCGATAGTGGGTTAGGATTTTTATAATGCTTGTAAAACTCTTATTATATCAATGGCAATTGGATCAAAGTTATTAGGTGTGAATTTGGTTGCTTTATGTTATTAGCTGTGCAAATGTGATAATTAATTTAATTAAAATTATAATACTAAAAATATTTTAATACTAAATCTTGTTTAGTATTAATTATATAATTAAATTAAATTATAAATATTAAATATCCTAAATGTTCCAAAAATTATTAATAGTCATAGGAAAATTTGATAATTATACAAATATAATTATTTGTATTAATATTTATAATTTAAATATTATTACTAAAATTAGCAATTTCAAATAATTGTACTAATTTAGTATTAATTATTTAAAGAAAATAATATATCTTTAACAATATATTAAATAAATTATTATTAATTATTTAATATAATAGAATATTAATTAATTAATATTATTAATTATCTAAATATTAGTTTGTAAATTATACATAACTATTATTCAATTGTTTAATAAAATTATTATTATTATATAATTAAATTATATAATATTAATATATTATAATAAATATTTAATTTAAATATTTAATATATAATAATATTATATAATTAAATATATTATAATGATAAACATTTACTTATTAATTATTATAATTTAACTATTATATTTAATTTATTATGGTAATAATTAAATTATTAAAACTGTAATAGATAATTTTCAATATTTTAATATTAATTAGATAATTGTTTAAATAAGTTTATTATTTAATTTATTAAATAGATAATACTGATGTAATTGATTAATTATTTTAATATAAGTTAAGTTTTATAATTGTTTTATAAAACTTATTTAAATTATCAAATAATTTAAATAAGTTTAAAATAATAAACTTATTAAAATTAATAAGTTGAACAAACAACTATTTGAATATTATTCTAATTTAAGTTTAAATAGTTAAGACTATAGGGAATATAATTATTTTTTAAATTAATAATTATTTAAATAATAAGATTTAATAATTTAAACTATTTAAACTTGTTTGGTAAATATACTTATTATTTAAATCTCCAACTATTTTCAAAATATTCAATTTATAAGATAAGGGTCATAATTTATTGACATTCAAAAAATTAATAAGCATGAGATTTGAAAAAGTAAATCTATTTACCGAACAAGTTCAAATAGTTATTACTATTTCAACAATTATCTATTTAAAATCATTACTAATAATAATATCAATATTAGGTATAATTATTCACATAAATTACAATTGTTATTAAATAACAAACTCTTTATTATTATTTTGATTGAATTATATTAATAAGTTTAAATATTATTGACTTTTAGGTATTTGTTAAATAAATAATTATTATTTAAAACAAACTTGTAAGATATGAAACAAGTATTTGATGACTAAACAAAAGGTAATAAATTGGTATTATTATTTAATTCTTAATTAAATTTTAAATTTTAAATTTAATTATCAATTTATTTAATTAAATAGAAAATTAATAATTAGCAATTAATACTTTAAAGACTTAAATTATAAATATAAATATTTAATTGTTATTATTTTAATCTATTATTTTAATTTTCTATTTAATAAAAATAACATATATTAATAGAAATATATTTGTAATATGACATGTATAATTGAATAAATTATATTAAATTATTTTATTTCTTTTGTTTAAATTATACGATATATATTATAAATATTTATTAACAATCATTATAACATTATAATAAAATAAAATAGAAATATATACGTAAAATTAAAAGTTATTAATTAATAATAATAATTATTAATACAAATAAATCTAATTATTATGTTATAATTAATAATAATTAAGATAATAATATAGTTATCTCAAATACTGAATTTAATTTTTATTAATATTAAACTTAAATAATAATTACTAAATTATCAAGGATAAATTAGTTTAATTTATATTTAAATTAATTCATAAATATAATAAGTATTTAAATCTTATTTAATTAAATATTTTTAATCATTATTATTAAATATATTTTTACTAGTTATACTTAATACTATAATATATATTAATTTTAAATATTAAATTTAATTTATTTATATAATTAAAATTAATTAAAACTAAAATTATTGTTTAAATTTTAACTGTATAAATTATAACTGAATAATATTTATAGTTAATAATTTAATAAATTATATATTTAAATCATAAGAATTATTATTTATATATAATTAAGTAAAAATATACATAGTAAGAATTTATGTTAATAAATTAATAATTAATGTCCAAATACTAAGATCATTCTTATGTAATCCCACAAGTTCCTTAGAGCACTTAAAAATTTATTTAAAAGCAAATAAGTATGAAATACAATAAAAAAATTAAAATCGTGCAAAATTGGTTTTTATGTCACAATTTGAAATTGTGCGAATGGCTTTTATGCCAAGAATTGTTCAAAAACTAAGTCTGATGTTTTAAGCTGTAAAATCATTTATAACTTACACTTAACACTATGAAAAATTAAAACAAATGCAAGCTTTACCATGTTTCTTTTTTTAAACAAGTTTAAGACATTGGATTCAAGATAATCAAATTCATTTCCATTTAAAAACTTGCTAAAACAATGCTTTAGTATTTTAAAGCTCGACTCCAGTGAAAATCATTTTTAAAGCAAAACATAAAATTTCAAAAGCATTAGGCTTCGAGTGCTCTCCTGATAAAACTGCTAAAACAAGTTATCACACAATTAATCACATTGAGCGCCAATAAAACTTTCAGAAATAATATCCAAATATCAAGATCATTCACATGTAATTCCATAAGTTCCTTAGAGCACCTAAAAATGTATCTAAAAGCAAATAAGTATGAAAGACAACGAAAAATTAAAATCGTGCAGTAATTGTGCGAATGGTTTTTACGCTCATAATTGTTCAAAAATAAAGTATGATGTTTTAAGCTCCAAAATCCTTTATAACTTACACTTAACATTGTGAAAAATTAAAACCAATGCAAGTTTTACCATTTTTCTTTGTTCGAGTACATTTAAAACATTGGATTCATGACATTAAAATTCATTTTCATTTAAAAACTTGCCAAAACAATGCTTTTATATTTTAAAGCTCGACTCCGGTGAAAATCATTTTCAAAGCAAAACATAAAATTTCAAAAGAATTAAGCTTCGACTACTCCCCCTATAAACTGCTAAAACAAGTTAGCACACAATTTATAACATCAAGTGCCCATAACTTCACAAATAATATCCAAATATCTAGATCACTCATATGTAATCCCATATGTTCCTTATAGCACCTAAAAATGTATCTAAAAGCAAATAAGTATGAAACACAAAGAAAAATTAAAATTGTGCAAAATTTGTGCAAGTAGTTTTTATGCCAGAATTGTTCAAAAACAAAGTCTAATGTTTTAAGCTCCAAAATCCTTTATAGCTTACACTGTGAAAAATTAAAACTGACAAAAGTTTACTAGGTTTCTTTGTTTTAGCACATTTAAAAACATTTGATTCAAGATATTCAAATTCATTTCTGCTTTAAAAACCTGCTAAAATAATACTTTCATACTTTAAAACTTGACTCCAATGAAAATCATTTCCAAAGCAAAACATAAAATTACTAAAGCATTAGGCTTCGAGTGGTCCCCCTATAAACTGGTAAAACAAGTTAGCACACAATTAATCACTACAAAGCACCAATAAAAACTTCACAAAAAAAAAATCCAAATATCAAGATCATTCATATGTAATTTCACAAGTTCCTTAGAGCACCTAAAAACATATTTAAAAGCAACAAAGTATGAAAATAATAAAAAATTAAAATCATGCAAAAATGGTTTTTATGTCACCATTTGAAATTGTACGAATGGTTGTTATGCCCAAAATTGTTCAAAAATAAAGTCTATTGTTTTAAGCTCCAAAAACCTTTATAACTTACACTTAAAACTGTGAAAAATTAAAACAAACGCAAGTTTTACTATGTTTCTTTGTTCGCGCACGTTTAAAACATTGGATTTGAAGATATTCAAATTCTTTTTACATTTAAAAACCTGCTAAAACAATGCTTTCATACTTTAAAGCTCGACTCCGGTGAAAATCATTTTCAAAGTAAGACATAAAATTTCAAAAGTATTACGCTTCAACTGTTATCCCTATAAACTGTTAAAACAAGTTAGCACATAATTTATAACATCAAGCGCCAATGACAACTTCACAAATAATATACAAATATCTATATCTTTCATATGTAATCCCATAAGTTCCTTAGAGCACTTAAAAATGAATCTAAAAGTAAATAAGTATGAAACACACTGAAAAATTAAAATCGTGCAAAAATTGTGCGAGTGGTTTTTATGCCAGATTGTTCAAAAACGTTTGATGTTTTAAGCTCCAAAATCCTTTACAACTTACACTTAACACTGTGAAAAATTAAAACAAACGCAAGTTTTACTATGTTTCTTTATTCGAGCACGTTTAAAACATTGGATTTGAAGATATTCAAATTCATTTCCATTTAAAAACCTGCTAAAACAATGCTTTCATATTTTAAAGCTTGACTCTAGTAAAAATAATTTTCAAAACAAAACATAAAATTTAAAAAATATTACACTTCGACTGCTACCCCTATAAATTGTTAAAACAAGTTAGCACAAAATTTATAACATCAAGCGCTAATAACAACTTCACAAATATATATTAATGATTATTTAAATTAAAATAATTTAATTACATATAATTAAATATTAAATATTTGATTATAATAATTTAATTTAATAACAATTAGTTATAATTCAAGTATTTTTAATTGTTATAATTTAATAACAATTAGTTTTTCATAAAATAATTTAATTTATAATAAATTTATAATTTATTTATAATTATAATAAATTTATAAGATTTAATAATCAAATTATTAAATTTAGTGTTAATTAGATTATATATTTTATTCTAAATAATTTTGCATGAACAGGAATAATTATTTTACGACAAAACAAAATATCATTAATATTATATAATAATTATTATATCTAGATTATATATAAATTATTGTTTATTATAAATTATAATAATAATTTATAGAATTAATAGAATTGAATAATAATTATTTAATATGTAATTAGTTTATAATATAATTTAATATAGAATTATAATTGTTTCAAGAATTAATAACAAAATGATTATATTATAATTCTTAATTTCATATTAAATTTACGAAATAATATTAAATAATTTATTAAATTTACTCCATTTAAGCTTGTATTAGCTGAAACAATTGTCTTATGAAATAATTATTTATTTCAAATTGTTATAAATTCATAAATTATTACAAACTAGTAATATTTGTTAAGCATTTAAGGATATATTAATTATTCAAATAACTATTGTTATTTAATTATTATTATAATTATTATAATATTATTTGAATATTATATTAATTTTATAATTAAAAATTAGAAATAGATAATAATATTATCTAATATAATATAATTTTTTTAATTATATTATACTTAAATTATTATTAAATCATATTATTATTTAAATTAATTTAAATAAAGATTAAAATTATTATTAAATAAGTTATTTATTAACAAATATTGCTACTCATAAAATATTAATCAAACTATTTAATTAAACTACTAATTAATAATATTATTATTAAGTTATAATAATCTCTATTTTAAAATTAGTTTTAAATATATTTAAAAAATTTATTATATAGTATTATTATATAATTTAGTATTTTATCAAATAATTATATTAATGTATATATATTAAATAAATATATTATGTTAATAATAAATTTTTTGCTTAACTTATATGCTCGATAGTGGGTTAGGATTTTTATAATGCTTGTAAAACTCTTATTATATCAATGGCAATTGGATCAAAGTTATTAGGTGTGAATTTGGTTGCTTTATGTTATTAGCTGTGCAAATGTGATAATTAATTTAATTAAAATTATAATACTAAAAATATTTTAATACTAAATCTTGTTTAGTATTAATTATATAATTAAATTAAATTATAAATATTAAATATCCTAAATGTTCCAAAAATTATTAATAGTCATAGGAAAATTTGATAATTATACAAATATAATTATTTGTATTAATATTTATAATTTAAATATTATTACTAAAATTAGCAATTTCAAATAATTGTACTAATTTAGTATTAATTATTTAAAGAAAATAATATATCTTTAACAATATATTAAATAAATTATTATTAATTATTTAATATAATAGAATATTAATTAATTAATATTATTAATTATCTAAATATTAGTTTGTAAATTATACATAACTATTATTCAATTGTTTAATAAAATTATTATTATTATATAATTAAATTATATAATATTAATATATTATAATAAATATTTAATTTAAATATTTAATATATAATAATATTATATAATTAAATATATTATAATGATAAACATTTACTTATTAATTATTATAATTTAACTATTATATTTAATTTATTATGGTAATAATTAAATTATTAAAACTGTAATAGATAATTTTCAATATTTTAATATTAATTAGATAATTGTTTAAATAAGTTTATTATTTAATTTATTAAATAGATAATACTGATGTAATTGATTAATTATTTTAATATAAGTTAAGTTTTATAATTGTTTTATAAAACTTATTTAAATTATCAAATAATTTAAATAAGTTTAAAATAATAAACTTATTAAAATTAATAAGTTGAACAAACAACTATTTGAATATTATTCTAATTTAAGTTTAAATAGTTAAGACTATAGGGAATATAATTATTTTTTAAATTAATAATTATTTAAATAATAAGATTTAATAATTTAAACTATTTAAACTTGTTTGGTAAATATACTTATTATTTAAATCTCCAACTATTTTCAAAATATTCAATTTATAAGATAAGGGTCATAATTTATTGACATTCAAAAAATTAATAAGCATGAGATTTGAAAAAGTAAATCTATTTACCGAACAAGTTCAAATAGTTATTACTATTTCAACAATTATCTATTTAAAATCATTACTAATAATAATATCAATATTAGGTATAATTATTCACATAAATTACAATTGTTATTAAATAACAAACTCTTTATTATTATTTTGATTGAATTATATTAATAAGTTTAAATATTATTGACTTTTAGGTATTTGTTAAATAAATAATTATTATTTAAAACAAACTTGTAAGATATGAAACAAGTATTTGATGACTAAACAAAAGGTAATAAATTGGTATTATTATTTAATTCTTAATTAAATTTTAAATTTTAAATTTAATTATCAATTTATTTAATTAAATAGAAAATTAATAATTAGCAATTAATACTTTAAAGACTTAAATTATAAATATAAATATTTAATTGTTATTATTTTAATCTATTATTTTAATTTTCTATTTAATAAAAATAACATATATTAATAGAAATATATTTGTAATATGACATGTATAATTGAATAAATTATATTAAATTATTTTATTTCTTTTGTTTAAATTATACGATATATATTATAAATATTTATTAACAATCATTATAACATTATAATAAAATAAAATAGAAATATATACGTAAAATTAAAAGTTATTAATTAATAATAATAATTATTAATACAAATAAATCTAATTATTATGTTATAATTAATAATAATTAAGATAATAATATAGTTATCTCAAATACTGAATTTAATTTTTATTAATATTAAACTTAAATAATAATTACTAAATTATCAAGGATAAATTAGTTTAATTTATATTTAAATTAATTCATAAATATAATAAGTATTTAAATCTTATTTAATTAAATATTTTTAATCATTATTATTAAATATATTTTTACTAGTTATACTTAATACTATAATATATATTAATTTTAAATATTAAATTTAATTTATTTATATAATTAAAATTAATTAAAACTAAAATTATTGTTTAAATTTTAACTGTATAAATTATAACTGAATAATATTTATAGTTAATAATTTAATAAATTATATATTTAAATCATAAGAATTATTATTTATATATAATTAAGTAAAAATATACATAGTAAGAATTTATGTTAATAAATTAATAATTAATGTCCAAATACTAAGATCATTCTTATGTAATCCCACAAGTTCCTTAGAGCACTTAAAAATTTATTTAAAAGCAAATAAGTATGAAATACAATAAAAAAATTAAAATCGTGCAAAATTGGTTTTTATGTCACAATTTGAAATTGTGCGAATGGCTTTTATGCCAAGAATTGTTCAAAAACTAAGTCTGATGTTTTAAGCTGTAAAATCATTTATAACTTACACTTAACACTATGAAAAATTAAAACAAATGCAAGCTTTACCATGTTTCTTTTTTTAAACAAGTTTAAGACATTGGATTCAAGATAATCAAATTCATTTCCATTTAAAAACTTGCTAAAACAATGCTTTAGTATTTTAAAGCTCGACTCCAGTGAAAATCATTTTTAAAGCAAAACATAAAATTTCAAAAGCATTAGGCTTCGAGTGCTCTCCTGATAAAACTGCTAAAACAAGTTATCACACAATTAATCACATTGAGCGCCAATAAAACTTTCAGAAATAATATCCAAATATCAAGATCATTCACATGTAATTCCATAAGTTCCTTAGAGCACCTAAAAATGTATCTAAAAGCAAATAAGTATGAAAGACAACGAAAAATTAAAATCGTGCAGTAATTGTGCGAATGGTTTTTACGCTCATAATTGTTCAAAAATAAAGTATGATGTTTTAAGCTCCAAAATCCTTTATAACTTACACTTAACATTGTGAAAAATTAAAACCAATGCAAGTTTTACCATTTTTCTTTGTTCGAGTACATTTAAAACATTGGATTCATGACATTAAAATTCATTTTCATTTAAAAACTTGCCAAAACAATGCTTTTATATTTTAAAGCTCGACTCCGGTGAAAATCATTTTCAAAGCAAAACATAAAATTTCAAAAGAATTAAGCTTCGACTACTCCCCCTATAAACTGCTAAAACAAGTTAGCACACAATTTATAACATCAAGTGCCCATAACTTCACAAATAATATCCAAATATCTAGATCACTCATATGTAATCCCATATGTTCCTTATAGCACCTAAAAATGTATCTAAAAGCAAATAAGTATGAAACACAAAGAAAAATTAAAATTGTGCAAAATTTGTGCAAGTAGTTTTTATGCCAGAATTGTTCAAAAACAAAGTCTAATGTTTTAAGCTCCAAAATCCTTTATAGCTTACACTGTGAAAAATTAAAACTAACAAAAGTTTACTAGGTTTCTTTGTTTTAGCACATTTAAAAACATTTGATTCAAGATATTCAAATTCATTTCTGCTTTAAAAACCTGCTAAAATAATACTTTCATACTTTAAAACTTGACTCCAATGAAAATCATTTCCAAAGCAAAACATAAAATTACTAAAGCATTAGGCTTCGAGTGGTCCCCCTATAAACTGGTAAAACAAGTTAGCACACAATTAATCACTACAAAGCACCAATAAAAACTTCACAAAAAAAAATCCAAATATCAAGATCATTCATATGTAATTTCACAAGTTCCTTAGAGCACCTAAAAATATATTTAAAAGCAACAAAGTATGAAAATAATAAAAAATTAAAATCATGCAAAAATGGTTTTTATGTCACCATTTGAAATTGTACGAATGGTTGTTATGCCCAAAATTGTTCAAAAATAAAGTCTATTGTTTTAAGCTCCAAAAACCTTTATAACTTACACTTAAAACTGTGAAAAATTAAAACAAACACAAGTTTTACTATGCTTCTTTGTTCGCGCACGTTTAAAACATTGGATTTGAAGATATTCAAATTCTTTTTACATTTAAAAACCTGCTAAAACAATGCTTTCATACTTTAAAGCTCGACTCCGGTGAAAATCATTTTCAAAGTAAAACATAAAATTTCAAAAGTATTACGCTTCAACTGTTATCCCTATAAACTGTTAAAACAAGTTAGCACATAATTTATAACATCAAGCGCCAATGACAACTTCACAAATAATATACAAATATCTATATCTTTCATATGTAATCCCATAAGTTCCTTAGAGCACTTAAAAATGAATCTAAAAGTAAATAAGTATGAAACACACTGACAAATTAAAATCGTGCAAAAATTGTGCGAGTGGTTTTTATGCCAGATTGTTCAAAAACGTTTGATGTTTTAAGCTCCAAAATCCTTTACAACTTACACTTAACACTGTGAAAAATTAAAACAAACGCAAGTTTTACTATGTTTCTTTATTCGAGCACGTTTAAAACATTGGATTTGAAGATATTCAAATTCATTTCCATTTAAAAACCTGCTAAAACAATGCTTTCATATTTTAAAGCTTGACTCTAGTAAAAATAATTTTCAAAACAAAACATAAAATTTAAAAAATATTACACTTCGACTGCTACCCCTATAAATTGTTAAAACAAGTTAGCACAAAATTTATAACATCAAGCGCTAATAACAACTTCACAAATATATATTAATGATTATTTAAATTAAAATAATTTAATTACATATAATTAAATATTAAATATTTGATTATAATAATTTAATTTAATAACAATTAGTTATAATTCAAGTATTTTTAATTGTTATAATTTAATAACAATTAGTTTTTCATAAAATAATTTAATTTATAATAAATTTATAATTTATTTATAATTATAATAAATTTATAAGATTTAATAATCAAATTATTAAATTTAGTGTTAATTAGATTATATATTTTATTCTAAATAATTTTGCATGAACAGGAATAATTATTTTACGACAAAACAAAATATCATTAATATTATATAATAATTATTATATCTAGATTATATATAAATTATTGTTTATTATAAATTATAATAATAATTTATAGAATTAATAGAATTGAATAATAATTATTTAATATGTAATTAGTTTATAATATAATTTAATATAGAATTATAATTGTTTCAAGAATTAATAACAAAATGATTATATTATAATTCTTAATTTCATATTAAATTTACGAAATAATATTAAATAATTTATTAAATTTACTCCATTTAAGCTTGTATTAGCTGAAACAATTGTCTTATGAAATAATTATTTATTTCAAATTGTTATAAATTCATAAATTATTACAAACTAGTAATATTTGTTAAGCATTTAAGGATATATTAATTATTCAAATAACTATTGTTATTTAATTATTATTATAATTATTTGAATATTATATTAATTTTATAATTAAAAATTAGAAATAGATAATAATATTATCTAATATAATATAATTTTTTTAATTATATTATACTTAAATTATTATTAAATCATATTATTATTTAAATTAATTTAAATAAAGATTAAAATTATTATTAAATAAGTTATTTATTAACAAATATTGCTACTCATAAAATATTAATCAAACTATTTAATTAAACTACTAATTAATAATATTATTATTAAGTTATAATAATCTCTATTTTAAAATTAGTTTTAAATATATTTAAAAAATTTATTATATAGTATTATTATATAATTTAGTATTTTATCAAATAATTATATTAATGTATATATATTAAATAAATATATTATGTTAATAATAAATTTTTTGCTTAACTTATATGCTCGATAGTGGGTTAGGATTTTTATAATGCTTGTAAAACTCTTATTATATCAATGGCAATTGGATCAAAGTTATTAGGTGTGAATTTGGTTGCTTTATGTTATTAGCTGTGCAAATGTGATAATTAATTTAATTAAAATTATAATACTAAAATTATTTTAATACTAAATCTTGTTTAGTATTAATTATATAATTAAATTAAATTATAAATATTAAATATCCTAAATGTTCCAAAAATTATTAATAGTCATAGGAAAATTTGATAATTATACAAATATAATTATTTGTATTAACATTTATAATTTAAATATTATTACTAAAATTAGCAATTTCAAATAATTGTACTGATTTAGTATTAATTATTTAAAGAAAATAATATATCTTTAACAATATATTAAATAAATTATTATTAATTATTTAATATAATAGAATATTAATTAATTAATATTATTAATTATCTAAATATTAGTTTGTAAATTATACATAACTATTATTCAATTGTTTAATAAAATTATTATTTTTATATAATTAAATTATATAATATTAATATATTATAATAAATATTTAATTTAAATATTTAATATATAATAATATTATATAATTAAATATATTATAATGATAAACATTTACTTATTAATTATTATAATTTAACTATTATATTTAATTTATTATGGTAATAATTAAATTATTAAAACTGTAATAGATAATTTTCAATATTTTAATATTAATTAGATAATTGTTTAAATAAGTTTATTATTTAATTTATTAAATAGATAATACTGATGTAATTGATTAATTATTTTAATATAAGTTAAGTTTTATAATTGTTTTATAAAACTTATTTAAATTATCAAATAATTTAAATAAGTTTAAAATAATAAACTTATTAAAATTAATAAGTTGAACAAACAACTATTTGAATATTATTCTAATTTAAGTTTAAATAGTTAAGACTATAGGGAATATAATTATTTTTTAAATTAATAATTATTTAAATAATAAGATTTAATAATTTAAACTATTTAAACTTGTTTGGTAAATATATTTTCTATTTAAATCTCCAACTATTTCAAAATATTCAATTTATAAGATAAGGGTCATAATTTATTGACATTCAAAAAATTAATAAGCATGAGATTTGAAAAAGTAAATCTATTTACCGAACAAGTTCAAATAGTTATGACTATTTCAATAATTATCTATTTAAAATCATTACTAATAACAATATCAATATTAGGTATAATTATTCACATAAATTACAATTGTTATTAAATAACAAACTCTTTATTATTATTTTGATTGAATTATATTAATAAGTTTAAATATTATTGACTTTTAGGTATTTGTTAAATAAATAATTATTATTTAAAACAAACTTGTAAGATATGAAACAAGTATTTGATGACTAAACAAAAGGTAATAAATTGGTATTATTATTTAATTCTTAATTAAATTTTAAATTTTAAATTTAATTATCAATTTATTTAATTAAATAGAAAATTAATAATTAGCAATTAATACTTTAAAGAATTAAATTATAAATATAAATATTTAATTGTAATTATTTTAATCTATTATTTTAATTTTCTATTTAATAAAAATAACATATATTAATAGAAATATATTTGTAATATGACATGTATAATTGAATAAATTATATTAAATTATTTTATTTCTTTTGTTTAAATTATACGATATATATTATAAATATTTATTAACAATCATTATAACATTATAATAAAATAAAATAGAAATATATACGTAAAATTAAAAGTTATTAATTAATAATAATAATTATTAATACAAATAAATCTAATTATTATGTTATAATTAATAATAATTAAGATAATAATATAGTTATCTCAAATACTGAATTTAATTTTTATTAATATTAAACATAAATAATAATTACTAAATTATTAAGGATAAATTAGTTTAATTTATATTTAAATTAATTCATAAATATAATAAATATTTAAATCTTATTTAATTAATTAATTAAAATATAAATATTTTTAATAATTATTATTAAATATATTTTTACTAGTTATACTTAATACTATAATATATATTAATTTTAAACATTAAATTTAATTTATTTATATAATTAAAATTAATTAAAATTAAAATTATTGTTTAAATTTTAACTGTATAAATTATAACTGAATAATACTTATAGTTAATAATTTAATAAATTATATATTTAAATCATAAGAATTATTATTTATATATAATTAAGTAAAAATATATATAATAAGAATTTATGTTAATAAATTAATAATTAATATCCAAATACTAAGATCATTCATATGTAATTTCACAAGTTCCTTAGAGCACCTAAAAATATATTTAAAAGCAACTAAGTATGAAAATAATAAAAAAATTAAAACATGCAAAAATGGTTTTTATGTCACCATTTGAAATTGTACGAATGGTTGTTATGCCCAAAATTGTTCAAAAATAAAGTCTATTGTTTTAAGCTCCAAAAACCTTTATAACTTACACTTAAAACTGTGAAAAATTAAAACAAACGCAAGTTTTACAATGTTTCTTTGTTCGCGCACGTTTAAAACATTGGATTTGAAGATATTCAAATTCTTTTTACATTTAAAAACCTGCTAAAACAATGCTTTCATATTTTAAAGCTCGACTCCGATGAAAATCATTTTCAAAGTAAAACATAAAATTTCAAAAGTATTACGCTTCAACTGTTATGCCTATAAACTGTTAAAAGAAGTTAGCACCTAATTTATAACATCAAGCGCCAATAACAACTTCACAAATAATATACAAATATCTATATCTTTCATATGTAATCCCATAAGTTCCTTAGAGCACTTAAAAATGAATCTAAAAGTAAATAAGTATGAAACACACTGAAAAATTAAAATCGTGCAAAAATTGTGCGAGTGGTTTTTATGCCAGATTGTTCAAAAACGTCTGATGTTTTAAGCTCCAAAATCCTTTACAACTTACACTTAACACCGTGAAAAATTAAAACAAACCCAAGTTTTACTATGTTTCTTTATTCGAGCACGTTTAAAACATTGGATTTGAAGATATTCAAATTCATTTCCATTTAAAAACCTGCTAAAACAATGCTTTCATATTTTAAAGCTTGACTCTAGTAAAAATAATTTTCAAAACAAAACATAAAATTTCAAAAATATTACACTTCGACTGCTATCCCTATAAATTGTTAAAACAAGTTAGCATAAAATTTATAACATCAAGTGCTAATAACAACTTCTCAAATAATATCAAAATATCTAGATCTTTCATATGTAATCTCATAAGTTCCTTAGAGCACCTAAAAATGTATCTAAAAGCAAATAAGTATGAAACACATTGAAAAATTAAAATCGTGCAAAAATTGTGCGAGTGGTTTTTATGCCAGATTGTTCAAAAACAAAGTTTGATGTTTTAAGCTCCAAAATCCTTTACAACTTACACTTAACATTGTGAAAAATTAAAACCAATTCAAGTTTTACCATATTTCTTTGTTTGAGCAAGTTTAAAACCTTGGATACAAGATATGCAAAGTCATATCCATTTAAAAACCTACTAAAACAATGCTTTTATATTTTAAAGCTTAACTTTAGCGACAATCATTTTTAAAGCAAAACATAAAATCTCTAAAGCATTAGGCTTCGAGTGCTCCCTCTATAAATTGCTAAAACAAGTTAGCACACAATTAATCACATCAAACACCAATAACAACATTACAAATAATATCCAAATATCAAGATTAATAATATGTAATCTCACAACTTCCTTAACCACTAAAATCGTTTATAACTTACACTGAAAACTATGAAAAATTAAAACCAACACAAGATTTACCATGTTTCTTTGTTTGAGCAAGTTTAAAACATTGGATTCAAAAATTCAAATTCATTTCTATTTAAAAACCTGCTAAAACAATGCTTTCATATTTTAAAATGCGACTCCAGCGAAAATCATTTTTAAAGCAAAACATAAAATTGCAAAAGCATTAGGCTTTGAATGCTCTCCTATAAACTGCTAAAATAAGTTAACACACAATTAATCACTTTAAGTGCCAATATCAACTTCACAAAAAAATCCAAATATCAAGATCATTCATATGTAATCCCACGAGTTCTTTATAGCACCTAAAAATGTATCTAAAAACAAATAAGTATAAAACATAATGAAAAATTAAAATCAAGCAAAATTGGTTTTTATTCAAAATTTAAAATTGTGCAAATTGTTTTTATGCCCAAAATTGTTCAAAAATAAAGTCTGATATTTTAAGCTCCAAAATCCTTTATAACTTACATTTAATACTATGAAAAATTAAAATAAACGCAAGTTTTACAATGTTTCTTTGTTCGAGTGTGTTTAAAACATTAGATTCAAGATATTAAAATTCATTTTCATTTAAAAACCTTCTAAAACAATTCTTTCATATTTTAAAACTCGACTCTAGTGAAAATCATTTTCAAAGCAACATATAAAATTTCAAAAGCATTAGGCTTCAAGTGGTCCCCCTATAAACTGCTAAAACAAGTTAGCACACAATTAATCACATCAAGCGCCAATAGCAACTTCACAAAAAAATCCAAATATCAAGATCATTCAATGTAATCTCACAAGTTTCTTAGAGCACCTAAAAATGTATTTAAAAGCAAATAAGTATGAAACATAACGAAAAATTAAAATCATGCAAAAATGGCTTTTATGTCACAATTAAAAATTGTGCAAATGGTTTTTACGCTCAAAATTGTTTAAAAATAAAGTCTGATGTTTTAAGCTCCAAAATCCTTTGTAACTTATACTTAACACTGTGAAAAATTAAAGCCAATGCAAGTTTTACCATTTCTTTGTTAGAGCACGTTTAAAACATTGGATTCAAGATATTCAAATTCATTTTCATTTAAAAACAACAATGCTTAAATATTTTAAAGCTCGACTCTAGTGAAAATTATTTTCAAAGCAAAACATAAAATTTCAAAAGAATTAGGCTTCGACTACTTCCCTATAAACTGCTAAAACAAGTTAGCACACAATTTATAACATCAAGTGCCCATAACTTCACAAATAATATCCAAATATCTAAATCACTCATATGTAATCCCATAAGTTCCTTATAGCACCTAAAAATGTATCTAAAAGCAAATAAGTATGAAATACAATGAAAAATTAAAATCGTGCAAAAATTGTGCGAGTGGTTTTTATGCCAAAATTGTTCAAAAACAAAGTCTAATGTTTTAAGCTTCAAAATCCTTTACAACTTATACTTAACACTGTGAAAAACTAAAACCAATGCAAGTTTTACCATGTTTCTTTGTTCGAGCACATTTAAAACATTGGATTTAAGATATTCAAATTCATTTCCATTTAAAAACCTGCTAAAACAATGCTTTCATATTTTAAAACTTGACTCTAGCGAAAATCATTTTCAAAGCAAAACATAAAATAGCAAAAGCATTAGACTTTGAGTGCTCTCTCTAAAAACTACTAAAATAAGTTAGCACACAATTAATCCCTTCAAGCGCAAATAACAACTTGACAAAAAAATCCAAATATCAAGATCATTTATATATAATCCCACAAGCATGGATTTATTTTTAAATTAATATATAATAAATATTTATTATTATGAATAATATTAAATTTAGTTTAATTTATATTTTAAAAATTATATATATAGTTTTATTATATTATAGTTTGATTTAATATTATATAATTTTTAATTTTTATTTAATTATTACTAATTATTATTGATATAATATATTAATACTACCTAATTAATTATAATAATTAGTTACTAATAATTATTAAATTATTTATAAATTATTAGTTTTTAACAATTAATATATTATTATTATGTAATTAATATTTATAATTTTAATATTAAATGTATTAGTATAATTTAATAATTAATTTATACTATATAATTTATTAATTATAAATGTATTAAATTTTATCTATAAATTAATAATATAAACAGATTTATTTTTTTAAAATAATCTTAATTTATAATAAGTTAATAATTTATATATATAATTAATATATATTAATTAAAACAATTGTTTTATAATAAACTATTAGTTAAGAATATATTTTATCTAATTATATATATAAATTTACTAATTAATCAATCATTTAGTAGTAAACAAAACTAACCATCTTATTTACTATAATATATATTATCTATATATATAATTATATATTATATATAAATAATTAATTATTATATTTATTAAATAATTATATTATAATATTAATTTTAAATAATTTTTTGCAAAATATAATGTTAATAAATTTAATATTAATTGAACTATATTTAATCATATATACTATACAAGTTATTATTATAATATAATATTATATAATTTATAGTTTAATATAAATTACAAGTAACAATTTATAGTATGACTAGAATAATATAATATATTATGATAATAATTAATTATTATTAATTAATATTTTATAAGTAATTTATAATTTATATTATAAATTATTAAATATAATACAATATATTTGACTTATTAATAGTATAATTAAAAATATTTAATTAATAATTAGTTATAATTATTATTAGTTTTATGAATAACTTATTAGTTAATATTACTAGTTATTAATATTTACAACAATTATATAGATATGAAATAATTGTATAATTTAATTAGTATTTAATAACATATTAATATAAATAAATTATTATTATTATATTTAACTTATTATTATAATAAGATTAATTATTATATAATATTGTATTTTAAATGATTATTTAATTTATATATTATTTAATGTTATTATATTTACTAATTATATAATATAATTAATATTATTAGAAACAATTGTAAATATTTTAATTATTGTTATTAATTAATATTAGTTAATTTATTAATTAACATTTATTAATTAGTAAATTAATAATATATAATTAATTAATATATAATTTAATATAATAATTTTAATTAAACAAAATAGTTTAATAAATTAGTGTTATTTTATTTTGAATAAAATATTTCATATTATTTGTTAAATTATAAAACTAATTTATTAGCTTAATTATATATTAGATAATTATTATAACAAACAATATAATAATTAGTTATTATTAGTTTATAATTAATTTGATTAACAAAAACATTATTTTGTCATACAACAATTGTTTCAGGAAATAATAATTATTTCATTATAAATATTTAAAATAATTAATAAATTATTTAATTATAATTAAATATAAAATTAATTTATAATAAAATATAATATTAATTTATAATAATACAAATTATGTAATGAATTATAAATAGTTTTATAATTGTATATTTTAATAAATTTATTACAATTAAATTAGTTAATAATTTTATAATAATCAAATAGTATAATAATTAAGTGTATATGTGAATAGTCTATTGAATCAATAATTTATTAATCAATATCAATAATTAAATAATAAAAATTAAATATTTTAATTTAAATATTTAAAATTTAAAATTTAAAATTATTAACATTCAAAAAATTAATAAGTAAAATATATGTTTTACGACATAACAAAATATCATAACAATTTGAAATAGATAATAGCTCGAATGGATATGACTATTTAAACTTGTTTGGTAAACAAATTTATTTTTTAAATATCTAACTTTTAATTTTTAGAATATTAATAAATTTTATTTAGAATAAACTTGTTTTAATAAAATAGATTTGTTTTTTAAATCTTTTACTTATTAATTTTCAGAATTTTAACAAATTAGTATTATTTTATTTTGAATATGCTTTTATGCGTAAAAACAATTGGTTTATGACAAAACAAAAGGTCACAATGATTTGAAATAGATAATTGTTCAAATAGTCATAACTATTTGAACGTGTTCAGAAAATAAATTTATTTTTTAAATTTTTACTTATTAATTTTTGAAATATTAATAAATATATTAATTTAAATAAAAATTATTTATTATTACAAATAGTCAAATATTTGTAATTAAATAATAGTTTATATTTATTAATAAAATTATTGAATATCTAAATATATTATAAAATAATTATATATAATATATTAATGTATAATTATAATTTATATAATTTATAAAAATAATTTGTATTAATTATTAAAATAATTAACTATTATAATTATAATTTAATATAAATAAAATTCTTAGTTATATTATTATATAATATTTCAATAATATACAATTAATAGTTTACTTTTATATATTTGATTACTTTAAAAAATTGATAATGAATCTTCTAGTAATATATATAATCAATTATTACTTATTATATTTAATTATATAAATTTTAAAGCTTATTATTAACTTAATTTGATTATAAACTTATTGATCAAATTATTGTGATCAAATTATTGCTAAATACTAAATATTTAATCTATATTTTAAAATATAGAATAAATAGTCATAACTATTTAAACTGGTTCAGTAAATAAATTTATTTTTTATGTTATATTCAGTATTATAATTAGTTAATATTATATATTATATAAGTTAATTATATTTTAATATTAAACTATTAATATATTATTTAAATTATATTAAGTTTGCATTCTCACCTTTCATTGGTTCTACAATCCAAAAATAAATAGTAATGTATATTAATATATAAATTATTAATTATATAATTCAATTATATAAATTAACAATTAGAATATTTATAAAATAGTCATAATAGTCATAACTAATAACGATAATAAATGATAATAATTCAATTATTTATTGATAATTTATTATCAATAAATAACATACAAAAGAAAATAATAATAGTTAATAATTCATTGATGATTTAATTAATATTTTATTTAGTTTAATTATTGAATTAAATAAAATAGATATATTAATTTTATGTTATAATTTATATATTATTAGTATAATAATTAATTCATTATAAATTATATTATAATTTTTTAATTTAATAATAATATATATCAAATAAATATTATTTTATTAACAATAATTATAGTATATATTATTACTAATGAATTATAATTTATAAATTTGTGTCATAATTAGTATACTTTAATCTAATAATAAAGTAGATTTGTATTAATTAACAAAAGATAATTAATAAATATATACTATTTATTTATATTTAAAAAAGGTTATAGGATATTAATTATAATTAATTATAATGTTAAAGTTTAAATATATTTAAAATTATATAATTAATAGTAAAAAGTATTATATAATAATATAAACATCACTGCTTATATTATATTCATATATAATAAATAGCTTATTTATTACTATATAAATATTAATGAAATGTATATTAATAATTAAATTAATTATAAATAATTTATTTTTTATATAAAATTAATAATTAATTTATGAGTATCTTTTGTAATAATATTTATGCTTTTTGTTAAGTTTATTTAAATAATTATTAATTATTAATAATAATTACTTTATTAAATTTAGATAATACTTATTTATTATAATTATAACATTTATTAATTAATATAGAATAATTTATATTAAAAAATAAATCTATTTACCGAACAAGTTCGAATAATTATGGCTATTCGAACAATAATTTATTGGATTTATCTTAATATAAATTAAATAACCTAATATTTTATATATTATATGTTATATATTTAATATTTAATATATTAAAATTTATAATGATATAAATTTATTATATCTATGTAGTTTACAAAACAAAATGTCATAGCAATTTGAAATAGATAATTTATAAATATACTCAGATAATTATTCAAATAGTCAAAACTATTTGAATTAGTTTGGTAAACAAATTTACTTTTTAAATCTCTTACTAATTAATTTTCTAAATATTAATAAAATTATAATACTATAATTATATTATAAGTAAACTTATATATTAATAATAATATTATTATTATAATAAATTTATATTTATTTATGATTGAATTTTATTTATTATATATATAATTAAATATAGTTCAATTAATATTAAATTTATTAGCATTATATTTTATAAAAAATTATTTATAATTAATATTATAATATAATTATTTAATAAATATAATAATTATTTATTTATAGTAAGCTTATTCGAATTAAAATAATGCTAAATATTTTGACAATTAATAAGTATAAAATTCAAAAAATAAATATGTGTATCGAACTAGATCAATTAGTCATGATTATTTGAATAGTTATTTATTTTAAATTGTTATAACCTTTTGTTTTGTCATAAAAGAATTGTTTTAGTTCATATAAGTTTATTCGAAATAAAATAATACCATTTTATCAATATTTTGAAAATTAATAATTAAGAGATTTAAAAAAATGAATTTGTTTACCGGATAACTTTAAATAATTATGACAATTTGAGCAATTATTTTATTTGAAATCACTATAACCTTTCGTTTTATCCTAAAATAATTTTTTCTATTCATACAAGCTTATTTCAAATAAAATAATATAAATTGATTAATATTAAGACAATTATTATATTAATAATTTAAATTAATTTTTGTTAATATAATCAAATAAATGTCAATTAATTTAAAGAATATATTGAAATAAATAAAATTATTTTATAATTCAAACTAAAAAATTATTAAATAATAAAATTTATATTATAAAATTATAATCAATAATATTTATTGATAATATTTAAATTATTATCAATAATTTATATATTTTATTTTAAATATAATTTATATATTAAATTTATTTTTTTAGTAAAAAATATCCAATTAAATTGAGTTATTATGAATATTAAATACTGCATGTAAATATGACATTTGTTTATTAACAAATTTATATTAAATAATCTAGATATAATATATTATAATTCATTATATGATAATTAATATATATTAATGATTATTTAAATTAAAATAATTTAATTACATATAATTAAATATTAAATATTAAATATTTGATTATAATAATTTAATTTAATAACAATTAGTTATAATTCAAATATTTTTAATTGTTATAATTTAATATCAATTAGTTTTTCATAAAATAATTTAACTTATAACAAATTTATAAGATTTAATAATCAAATTATTTAATTATTAAATTTAGTGTTAATTAGATTGTATATTTTATTCTAAATAATTTTGCATGAACAGGAACAATTATTTTACGACAAAACAAAATATCATTAATATTATATAATAATTATTGTTTATTATAAATTATAATAATAATTTATAGAATTAATAGAATTGAATAATAAATATTTAATATGTAATTAGTTTATAATATAATTTAATATAGAATTATAATTGTTTCAAGAATTAATAACAAAATGATTATATTATAATTCTTAATTTCGTATTAAATTTATGAAAAAATATTAAATAATTTATTAAATTTACTCCATTTAAGCTTGTATTAACTGAAACAATTGTCTTATGAAATAATTATTTATTTCAAATTGTTATAAATTCATAAATTATTACAAACTAGTAATATTTGTTAAGCATTTAAGGATATATTAATTATTCAAATAACTATTGTTATTTAATTATTATTATAATTATTATAATATTATTTGAATATTATATTAATTTTATAATTAAAAATTAGAAATAGATAATAATATTATCTAATATAATATAATTTTATTAATTATATTATACTTAAATTATTATTAAATCATATTATTATTTAAATTAATTTAAATAAAGATTAAAATTATTATTAAATAAGTTATTTATCAACAAATATTGTTACTCATAAAATATTAATTAAACTATTTAATTAAACTACTAATTAATAATAATATTATTAAGTTATAATAATCTCTATTTTAAAATTAGTTTTAAATATATTTAAAAAATTTATTATATAGTATTATTATATAATTTAGTATTTTATCAAATAATTATATTAATGTATATATATTAAATAAATATATTATGTTAATAATAAATTTTTTGCTTAACTTATATGCTCGATAGTGGGTTAGGATTTTTATAAGGGCTTGTAAAACTCTTATTATATCACTAGCAATTGGATCAAAGTTATTAGGTGTGAATTTGGTTGCTTTATGTTATTAACTGTGCAAATGTGTTAATAAATTTAATTAAAATTATAATACTAAAAATATTTTAATACTAAATCTTGTTTAGTATTAATTACATAATTAAATTAAATTATAAATATTAAATATCCTAAATGTTCCAAAAATTATTAATAGTCATAGGAAAATTTGATAATTATACAAATATAATTATTTGTATTAATATTTATAATTTAAATATTATTACTAAAATTAGCAATTTCAAATAATTGTACTAATTTAGTATTAATTATTTAAAGAAAATAATATATCTTTAACAATATATTAAATAAATTATTATTAATTATTTAATATAATAGAATATTAATTAATTAATATTGTTAATTATGTAAATATTAGTTTGATAAATTATACATAACTATTATTCAATTGTTTAATAAAATTATTATTATTATATAATTAAATTATATAATATTTATTATATTATAATAAATATTTAATTTAAATA
The DNA here is from genome assembly GCF_047325235.1 of Durio zibethinus. NCBI lineage: Eukaryota > Viridiplantae > Streptophyta > Magnoliopsida > Malvales > Malvaceae > Durio > Durio zibethinus. The sequence continues at coordinate 9,261,193 of NC_143183.1, read as the reverse complement.
TTTAACATATAATAATATTATACAATGAAATAAATTAAATATATTATAATGATAAACATTTACTTATTAATTATTATAATTTAACTATTATATTTAATTTATTAACTATTATTATATTTACTAATATTTAATATTATAGATTGTTATTAAATAATCATAACTAATTTTATTTACGTAATATCAATTGAATTATTAATAAAATTAATAAACTATAATTAATATAAACAATAATATTAATAATAAATTTATTGATATTTCATAAATTTTTTATTAATAAGTACAAGATTTGAACAATTATCTATTTCAAATTGTTATGACCTTTTGTTTTACCATAAAACAATTATTTATGTTCATACAAGCTTATTTCAAAAATAATATAAATTTACTAATATTCCAAAGATTAATAAGTAAAAATATATAAAATAAATTTGTTTTTTGAACACGTTCAAAATAATTATGAACATTTGAACAATTATCTATTTCAAATCGTTATGACCTTTTGTTTTGTCAAAACCAATTGTTTTTATTCATAAAAGCTTATTCAAAATAAAATAATACTAATTTATTAAAATTTCAAAAATTAATAAGTAAAATATTTAAAAGAATTGTTTTTCATCATGCAAGCCTAATTATAATAAAATAATACTAGTTTATTAATATTTCAAAAATTAATAAGTAGGAGATTATTTGTTTACTGAACCAGTTCAAATAATTATGACTATTAACATTCAAAAAATTAATAAGCAAGTAATTAAAAAATAAATCTGTTTACCAAACACGTTTAAATAGTTATGACTATTTAAACAATTATCATTTTAAAATCATTATGACCTTTTGTTTTATCATAAAACAATTGTTTTATTTCGTAAAAGCTTATCCAAAATAAAATAATATTACTTTATTAATATTTCAAAAATTAAGAAGTTGGAGATTTAAAACATAAATCATTTTATTGAATCAATTCAAATAGTTATGGCCATTTGAACAATTATCTATTTCAAATCATTTTGAACTTTTGTTTTGTCATAAAAGAATTGTTTTTCATCATACAAGCCTAATTATTATAAAATAATACTAGTTTATTAATATTTCAAAAATTAATAAGTAGGAGATTATCTGTTTACTGAATTAGTTCAAATAGTTATGACTATTTAAACAATTATATAATATATCATATATTGAAATTTAATATATTATAATTAATAAAAGGTCATAATTTATTACATTCATTAATAATATTTATTATATAATTATAGTAGTTTAAATTGTATTATTAATTGTAATAATATTATTATATTATAAATTATATAATAATTAAATATAACTAATATCAAATAATTAATAATTTTGTAATAATTTAAGTTAATGACCACCTCCGTCATGAAATTGGTGTCTCCCTGATCTCATGTCCTAGCCTCTGATTCCGTTTCCCTTACCCTCCGCCGTGACCGTCTCAACCGAGAATCATCGGAGGTCACTTATTTAAGCACCAAAAGCATTCACTTCATGGGAGGGTTTGAATTCGAGGTGTGCGGGATGAAAAGATGGTGTTGTGTGGCTCGTTGCAAAGGATGGAAAGAGAGTGGAGCATGGATTGTTATATGGCAGTCGCGACTATAAAGCTTGGGAATTTTGCATTTTTTCAGTCGAAGATGGGGGTTTTGGCACCGGGTATTGAAGTTTATATAATCAAAACTTCAACTTAATTAATTTACTTATTATTAATATTTACATAAAAGTAATAAATGTGTAATTAATTACTTATTTAATTATAATTATAATTATTAATTACATATTAAATAACTATTTAATTATAAAATTAGTAATTAAATATTACTAATATAAAAATTATAATATTAAAAATAAATTAATAATTAAATTAATATTAAAATTAAAATCCTTATAATAATTTAGTTAAATAAATAATAATTATTTAAAACAAACTTGTAAGATATGAAACAAGTATTTAAACTTATATTAATACTAAATTTATATATATATATAACTATAATTAATATAGATTGTTCATTATAAGTTTAAATAACAAGAAATTACAATATTTAATTAATTTATTATAAACTATTAGTTTATTTGCAATTATTATGTAAATAGATTATAATTATTAAATTATTAGTATGATTAATAATCTTAATTATAATTATTATTTAGATAAATTATATAATAACTTAATAATATTAATTATAACTAATATACATTATCAGTATAATATTTAAGTTCATAAAAACTTATCTGAAATAAAATAATACTACTTATTAATATTTCAAAAATTAATAAGCAAGAGATTAAAAACTAAAGTTGTTTTCCAAATCAATTCAATTAGTTATGACTATTTAAACAAATATTAATCTCAAATCTTAATGATCTTTGTTTTGTCATAAAACAATTGTTTCTAATCATACAAGCTTATTCGGATAAAAATAATTCTAATTTAATAGTATTTCAAAAATTAATAAGTGATTTAAAAAATAAATGTGTTTGCCAAATTAGTTCAAATAGTTCAGACTATTATAATAATTATATATTTCTATAATTATTACAATTTTTATTAATAATTAAATTATTAAATTTAATAATTTATTTATTAAATAAATAAATTTAATATTCCATAATTTATATTATGTTAATAAAGTTATAATTAAATATTAAAATAAAAATATATATTTAATTTGAAATTATAAATAAATAATTATAATATATTAATTATAATATATATCTATTATAAGATATATATTATAATATTAATAATTTATTAAATAATTAAAAGTATCAAAGAAGATACTATAATTTAATTTCTATATTATAAAATATTGAATAAATAATACTTAAGTTTATTAATTTATAAACTTTATTATAATATAATTATAATAAATATAATATTATAATACTATTTATAATTATTATTCAAATTAATAATATAAAAAATATTTATTATATGAATAATTATCTATTTCAAATTGTTATAACCTTTTGTTTTATCGTAAAATAAATGTTTTTGTTCATATAAGTTTGTTTGAAAAAAAATAATATTAATTTATTAATATTTCAAAAATTAATAAGAGATTTAATAAATAAATCTATTTACCATACTAGTTCAATTAATTATAACAATTTGAACATTTATTTATTTCAAATCGTACTAAATTAATAATTTGTTAATAAATTTGAATCGTACCTTTTGTAATTTGAACTTATTAAAAGTTTTTAAATTGAGTTGTCATGCATTCAGTATATGGAACTTAATTTATTATAAGTATTAAATATTTATAATACTAATAAATTAAATGAAAAATAAAATTGATAAATATTATTATTTTAATTTAATAATGTTATAAAACTATATTAATTAACAAATTAATAAACTACTATTTATTATAAGTAGAAATTATAACAAGGGCAATATAGTTATTATTTGTATAATAATATACTTGTTATACAAATATAATAATTTTAATTTTAATTTTAATTTCAATTAAAATTAATATTGTAATTAATAATTAGTAGATAATAATTTTATTTCAAATGTTAATAAATTAGCATTTATTAATATAATATGTGAAATATTATTAGATATAAATTATAATTAAAAATTTAAAATAAGCTAATTCATTGTAGTCATTATTTAAAAAATGACTATTTTTAATACTATTTTTAAACATTGAAAAAATTATAATGATCCAAACCAATTATAATTATTATAATTATTGAGAATGCCATTAAAAATTTAATACTTATAATTAATATTAATTATTATAAATTATAATATTATATTATTATAATGTTAATTTAAATAATAATATAAAACATTAATAATTAATATTTATATTTAAATGAAATTTGAATTTTGATTTGTAAATTACCTATTTATTAAAATATTAATAATTATATATTTTTAATTATTATATTATAAATTATTTATTACCAAATTAAAGGAGGTGATTAATTTTAATTATTAATAATAATTTAATAATATAAACTTATTTATATAATTAATTATAATAATTTAATATAATATTATTAAATAAAATTATAAAATTAATATATTAATTGATTAATTTAATATTAAATCTATTTTGATTATATTATTGAGAATACTTTAATCAAAAGTAATGATGTTAGTTAGATTAGTAAATTAATTATAATATTAAGTTTATAAGTTTAATATAAGATTATATTAATACTAATAGTATTTATATTCATTAATTATATATATTAATAATTATTAAGATTATAATATATATAATTATATAATAATATAAGATTATTAAAATATAAATTATGATTATTTAGTTTAGTTTACAATTATATATTAATTTTATATATTATTAAATATTTTAATAGTATTAATTTAATAAATTAATTAGATTATAATTTCAAATAACTATAATTATAATATACTTATTTCAAAATTATTGCTTATTATAAGTTAAATACATTATAATATATTTATCATAAATAATTAATTATTAATATTAAACTATTTAAAACATCTATTATGATAAATTAAACAATTAAATATTATAATTTTTGACCTTATAAAAGGAAAAATAAATGATCAATCGTTCTTAGCCTTTTACCGACTTTCAAATGCCTGTTGTTGAAATCTATTCCAAGGTCCGGCTAACCTAAGTAAGAAGAAAAATAAAGTCTATTGTTTTAAGCTCCAAAAACCTTTATAACTTACACTTAAAACTGTGAAAAATCAAAACAAACGCAAGTTTTACTATGTTTCTTTTTCGAGCATGTTTAAAACATTGGATTTTAAGATATTCAAATTCTTTTTACATTTAAAAACCTGCTAAAACAATGCTTTCATATTTTAAAGCTCGACTCCGATGAAAATCATTTTCAAAGTAAAACATAAAATTTCAAAAGTATTACGCTCCAACTGCTATCCCTATAAAACTGTTAAAACAAGTTAGCACATAATTTATAACATCAAGCGCCAATAACAACTTCACAAATAATATACAAATATCTATATCTTTCATATGTAATCCCATAAGTTGCTTAGAGCACTTAAAAATGTATCTAAAAGAAAATAAATATGAAACACACTGAAAAATTAAAATCGTGCAAAAATTGCGTGAGTAGTTTTTATGCCAAATTGTTCAAAAACAACTTCTGATGTTTTAAGCTCCAAAATCCTTTACAACTTACACTTAACACTGTGAAAAATTAAAATAAACGCAAGTTTTACTATTTTCTTTGTTCGAGCACGTTTAAAACATTGGATTTGAAGATATTCAAATCATTTCCATTTAAAAACCTGTTAAAACAATTCTTTCATATTTTAAAGCTTGACTCAAGTAAAAATAATTTTCAAAACAAAACATAAAATTTTAAAAATATTACACTTCGACTGCTACCCTTATAAATTGTTAAAACAAGTTAGCACAAAATTTATAACATCAAGCGCTAATAACAACTTCATAAATAATATCAAAATATCTAGATCTTTCATATGTAATCCCATAAGTTCCTTATAGCACCTAAAAATGTATCTAAAAGTAAATAAGTATGAAACACATTGAAAAATTAAAATCGTGCAAAAATTGTGCGAGTGTTTTTATGCCAGATTGTTCAAAAACAAAGTCTGATGTTTTAAGCTTCAAAATCCTTTACAACTTACACTTAACACTGTGAAAAATTAAAACCAACGCAAGTTTTACCATATTTCTTTGTTTGAGCAAGTTTAAAAACTTGGATACAAGATATGCAAAGTCATATCCATTTAGAAACCTGCTAAAACAATGCTTTCATATTTTAAAGCTTGACTTTAGCGACAATCATTTTCAAAGCAAAACATAAAATCTCGAAAGCATTAGGCTTCGAGTGCTCCCTCTATAAACTGCTAAAATAAGTTAGCACACAATTAATCACATCAAACACCAATAGCAACATCACAAATAATATCCAAATATCAAGATTAATAATATGTAATCTCACAACTTCCTTAACCACTAAAATCATTTATAACTTACACTGAACACTGTGAAAAATTAAAACCAACACAAGATTTACCATGTTTTTTTGTTTGAGCAAGTTTAAAACATTGGATTCAAAAATTCAAATTCATTTGTATTTAAAAACCTGCTAAAACAATGCTTTCATATTTTAAAATGCGACTACAATGAAAATCATTTTCAAAGCAAAACATAAAATTGCAAAAGCATTAGACTTTGAGTGCTCTCGTATAAACTGCTAAAACAAGTTAACACACAATTAATCACTTCAAGTGCCAATATCAACTTCACAAAAAAATCCAAATATCAAGATCATTCATATGTAATCCCACGAGTTCTTTATAGCACCTAAAAATGTATCTAAAAACAAATAAGTATAAAACATAACGAAAAATTAAAATCAGGCAAAATTGGTTTTTATTCAAAATTTAAAATTGTGCAAATTGTTTTTATGCCCAAAATTGTTCAAAAATAAAGTCTGATGTTTTAAGCTCCAAAATCCTTTATAACTTACACTTAATACTATGAAAAATTAAAACAAACGCAAGTTTTACAATGTTTCTTTGTTCGAGTGTGTTTAAAACATTAGATTCAAGATATTCAAATTCATTTTCATTTAAAAACCTTCTAAAACAATTCTCTCATATTTTAAAACTCGACTCTAGCGAAAATCATTTTCAAAGAAATACATAAAATTTCAAAAGCTTTAGGCTTCGAGTGGTCCCCCTATAAACTGCTAAAACAAGTTAGCACACAATTAATCACATCAAGCACCAATAACAACTTCACAAAAAAATCCAAATATCAAGATCATTCAATGTAATCTCACAAGTTCTTTAAAGCACCTAAAAATGTATTTAATAGCAAATAAGTATGAAACATAACGAAAAATTAAAATCATGCAAAATTGGCTTCTATGTCACAATTAAAAATTGTGCGAATGGTTTTTACGTTCAAAATTGTTTAAAAATAAAGTCTGAAGTTTTAAGTTCCAAAATCCTTAGTAACTTATACTTAACACTGTGAAAAATTAAAGCCAACACAAGTTTTACCATTTCTTTGTTGGAGCACGTTTAAAACATTGGATTCAAGATATTCAAATTCATTTTCATTTAAAAACTTGCTAAAACAATGCTTTAATATTTTAAAGCTCGACTCCAGTGAAAATTATTTTCAAAGCAAAACATAAAATTTCAAAAGAATTAGGCTTCGACTACTCCCCTATAAACTGCTAAAACAAGTTAGCACACAATTTATAACATCAAGTGCCCATAACTTCACAAATAATATCCAAATATCTAGATCACTCATATGTAATCCCATAAGTTCCTTATAGCCCCTAAAAATGTATCTAAAAGCAAATAAGTATAAAATACAATGAAAAATTAAAATCGTGCAAAACTTGCACGAGTGGTTTTTATGCCAGAATTATTCAAAAACAAAGTCTAATGTTTTAAGCTTCAAAATCCTTTACAACTTACACTTAACACTGTGAAAAACTAAAACCAACGCAAGTTTTACCATGTTTCTTTGTTCGAGCACATTTAAAACATTGGATTTAAGATATTCAAATTCATTTCCATTTAAAAACCTGCTAAAACAATGCTTTCATATTTTAAAATTTGACTCTAGCGAAAATCATTTTCAAAGCAAAACATAAAATAGCAAAAGCATTAGGCTTTAAGTGCTCCCTCTAAAAACTACTAAAATAAGTTAGCACACAATTAATCCCTTCAAGCACAAATAACAACTTGACAAAAAAAATCCAAATATCAAGATCATTTATATGTAATCCCACAAGCATGGATTTATTTTTAAATTAATATATAATAAATATTTATTATTATGAATAATATTAAATTTAGTTTAACTTATATATTAAAAATTATATATATAGTTTTAGTATATTATAGTTTGATTTAATATTATATAAATTTTAATTTTTATTTAATTATTACTAATTATTATTGATATAATATATTAATACTACCTAATTAATTATAATAATTAGTTACTAATAATTATTAAATTATTTATAAATTATTAGTTTTTAACAATTAATATATTATTATGTAATTAATATTTATAATTTTAATATTAAATGTATTAGTATAATTTAATAATTAATTTATACTATATAATTTATTAATTATAAATGTATTAAATTTTATCTATAAATTAATAATATAAACATATTTATTTTTTTAAAATAATCTTAATTTATAATAAGTTAATAATTTATATATATAATTAATATATATTAATTAAAACAATTGTTTTATAATAAACTAGTAGTTAAGAATATATTTTATCTAATTATATATATAAATTTACTAATTAATCAATCATTTAGTAGTAAACAAAACTAACCATCTTATTTACTATAATATATATTATCTATATATATAATTATATATTATATAAATAATTAATTATTATATTTATTAAATAATTATATTATAATATTATTTTTAAATATTTTTTGTAAAATATAATGTTAATAAATTTAATATTAATTGAACTATATTTAATCCTATATACTATACAAGTTATTATTATAATATAATATTATATAATTTATAGTTTAATATAAATTATAAGTAACAATTTATAGTATGACTAGAATAATATAATATATTATGATAATAATTAATTATTATTAATTAATATTTTATAATTAATTTATAATTTATATTATAAATTATTAAATATAATACAATATATTATGACTTATTAATAATATCATTAAAAATATTTAATTAATAATTAGTTATAATTATTATTAGTTTTATGAATAACTTATTAGTTAATATTACTAGTTATTAATATTTACAACAATTATATAGATATGAAATAATTGTATAGTTTAATTAATATTTAATAACATATTAATATAATAAATTATTATTATTATATTTAACTTATTATTATAATAAGATTAATTATTATATAATATTGTATTTTAAATGATTATTTAATTTATATATTATTTAATGTTATTATATTAACTAATTATATAATATAATTAATATTATTAGAAACAATTGTAAATATTTTAATTATTGTTATTAATTAATATTAGTTAATTTATTAATTAACATTTATTAATTAGTAAATTAATAATACATAATTAATTAATATATAATTTAATATAATAATTTTAATTAAACAAAATAATTTAATAAATTAGTGTTATTTTATTTTGAATAAAATATTATATATTATTTGTTAAATTATAAAACTAATTTATTAGCTAATTATTATAACAAACAGTATAATAATTAGTTATTATTAGTTTATAATTAATTTGATTAACAAAAATATTTTTTTGTCATACAACAATTGTTTCAGGAAATAATAATTATTTCATTATAAATATTTAAAATAATTAATAAATTATTTATTTATAATTAAATATAATATTAATTTATAAAAATATAAATTATGTAATGAATTATAAATAGTTTTATAATTGTATATTTTAATAAATTTATTACAATTAAATTAGTTAATAATTTTATAATAATCAAATAGTATAATAATTAAATGTATATGTGAATAGTCTATTGAATCAATAATTTATTAATCAATATCGATAATTAAATAATAAAAATTAAATATTTTAATTTAAATATTTAAAATTTAAAATTTAAAATTATTAACATTCAAAAAATTAATCAGTAAAATATATGTTTTACGACAAAACAAAATATCATAACAATTTGAAATAGATAATAGCTCGAATGGATATGACTATTTAAACTTGTTTGGTAAACAAATTTATTTTTTAAATATCCAACTTTTAATTTTTAGAATATTAATAAATTAATAAATTTTATTTAGAATAAACTTGTTTGAATAAAATAGATTTATTTTTTAAATCTTTTACTTATTAATTTTTAGAATTTTAACAAATTAGTATTATTTTATTTTGAATATGCTTTTATGCGCAAAAACAATTGGTTTATGACAAAACAAAAAGTCACAATGATTTGAAATAAATAATTGTTCAAATAGTCATAACTATTTGAGCGTGTTCAGAAAATAAATTTATTTTTTAAATTTTTACTTATTAATTTTTGAAATATTAATAAATATATTAATTTAAATAATAATTATTTATTATTACAAATAGTCAAATATTTGTAATTAAATAATAGTTTATATTTATTAATAAAGTTATTGAATATCTAAATATATTATAAAATAATTATATATAATATATTAATGTATAATTATAATTTATATAATTTATAAGAATAATTTGTATTAATTATTAAAATAATTAACTATTATAATTATAATTTAATATAAATAAAATTCTTAGTTATATTATTATATAATATTTCAATAATATACAATTAATAGTTTACTTTTATATATTTGATTACTTTAAAAAATTGATAATGAATCTTCTAGTAATATATATAATCAATTATTACTTATTATATTTAATTATATAAATTTTAAAGCTTATTATTAACTTAATTTGATTATAAACTTATTGATCAAATTATTGTGATCAAATTATTGCTAAATACTAAATATTTAATCTATATTTTAAAATATAGAATAAATAGTCATAACTATTTAAACTGGTTCAGTAAATAAATTTATTTTTTATGTTATATTCAGTATTATAATTAGTTAATATTATATATTATATAAGTTAATTATATTTTAATATTAAACTATTAATATATTATTTAAATTATATTAAGTTTGCATTCTCACCTTTCATTGGTTCTACAATCCAAAAATAAATAGTAATGTATATTAATATATAAATTATTAATTATATAATTCAATTATATAAATTAACAATTAGAATATTTATAAAATAGTCATAATAGTCATAACTAATAACGATAATAAATGATAATAATTCAATTATTTATTGATAATTTATTATCAATAAATAACATACAAAAGAAAATAATAATAGTTAATAATTCATTGATGATTTAATTAATATTTTATTTAGTTTAATTATTGAATTAAATAAAATAGATATATTAATTTTATGTTATAATTTATATATTATTAGTATAATAATTAATTCATTATAAATTATATTATAATTTTTTAATTTAATAATAATATATATCAAATAAATATTATTTTATTAACAATAATTATAGTATATATTATTACTAATGAATTATAATTTATAAATTTGTGTCATAATTAGTATACTTTAATCTAATAATAAATTAGATTTGTATTAATTAACAAAAGATAATTAATAAATATATACTATTTATTTATATTTAAAAAAGGTTATAGGATATTAATTATAATTAATTATAATGTTAAAGTTTAAATATATTTAAAAATATATAATTAATAGTAAAAAGTATTATATAATAATATAAACATCACTACTTATATTATATTCATATATAATAAATAGCTTATTTATTACTATATAAATATTAATGAAATGTATATTAATAATTAATATTAATTATAAATAATTTATTTTTTATATAAAATTAATAATTAATTTATGAGTATCTTTTGTAATAATATTTATGCTTTTCGTTAAATTTATATTAAATAATTATTAATTATTAATAATAATTATATTATTAAATTTATATAATACTTATTTATTATAATTATAACATTTATTAATTAATATAGAATAATTTATATTAAAAAATAAATCTATTTACCGAACAAGTTCGAATAATTATGGCTATTCGAACAATAATTTATTGGATTTATCTTAATATAAATTAAATAACCTAATATTTTATATATTATATGTTATATATTTAATATTTAATATATTAAAATTTATAATGATATAAATTTATTATATCTATGTAGTTTACAAAACAAAATGTCATAGCGATTTGAAATAGATAATTTATAAATATACTCAGATAATTATTCAAATAGTCGAAACTATTTGAATTAGTTTGGTAAACAAATTTACTTTTTAAATCTCTTACTAATTAATTTTCTAAATATTAATAAAATTATAATACTATAATTATATTATAAGTAAACTTATATATTAATAATAATATTATTATTATAATAAATTTATATTTATTTATGATGGGATTTTATTTATTATATATATAATTAAATATAGTTCAATTAATATTAAATTTATTAGCATTATATTTTATAAAAAATTATTTATAATTAATATTATAATATAATTATTTAATAAATATAATAATTATTTATTTATAGTAAGCTTATTCGAATTAAAATAATGCTAAATATTTTGACAATTAATAAGTATAAAATTCAAAAAATAAATATGTGTATCGAACTAGATCAATTAGTCATGATTATTTGAATAGTTATTTATTTTAAATTGTTATGACCTTTTGTTTTGTCATAAAAGAATTGTTTTAGTTCATATAAGTTTATTCGAAATAAAATAATACCATTTTATCATTATTTTGAAAATTAATAATTAAGAGATTTAAAAAAATGAATTTGTTTACCGGATAACTTTAAATAATTATGACAATTTGAGCAATTATTTTATTTGAAATCACTATAACCTTTCGTTTTATCCTAAAATAATTTTTTCTATTCATACAAGCTTATTTCAAATAAAATAATATAAATTGATTAATATTAAGACAATTATTATATTAATAATTTAAATTAATTTTTGTTAATATAATCAAATAAATGTTAATTAATTTAAAGAATATATTGAAATAAATAAAATTATTTTATAATTCAAACTAAAAAATTATTAAATAATAAAATTTATATTATAAAATTATAATCAATAATATTTATTGATAATATTTAAATTATTATCAATAATTTATATATTTTATTTTAAATATAATTTATATATTAAATTTATTTTTTTAGTAAAAAATATCCAATTAAATTGAGTTATTATGAATATTAAATACTGCATGTAAATATGACATTTGTTTATTAACAAATTTATATTAAATAATCTAGATATAATATATTATAATTCATTATATGATAATTAATATATATTAATGATTATTTAAATTAAAATAATTTAATTACATATAATTAAATATTAAATATTTGATTATAATAATTTAATTTAATAACAATTAGTTATAATTCAAATATTTTTAATTGTTATAATTTAATATCAATTAGTTTTTCATAAAACAAATTTAATTTATAATAAATTTATAAGATTTAATAATCAAATTATTTAATTATTAAATTTAGTGTTAATTAGATTATATATTTTATTCTAAATAATTTTGCATGAACAGGAACAATTATTTTACGATAAAACAAAATATCATTAATATTATATAATAATCATTGTTTATTATAAATTATAATAATAATTTATAGAATTAATAGAATTGAATAATAATTATTTAATATGTAATTAGTTTATAATATAATTTAATATAGAATTATAATTGTTTCAAGAATTAATAACAAAATGATTATATTATAATTCTTAATTTCGTATTAAATTTATGAAAAAATATTAAATAATTTATTAAATTTACTCCATTTAAGCTTGTATTAACTGAAACAATTGTCTTATGAAATAATTATTTATTTCAAATTGTTATAAATTCATAAATTATTACAAACTAGTAATATTTGTTAAGCATTTAAGGATATATTAATTATTCAAATAACTATTGTTATTTAATTATTATTATAATTATTATAATATTATTTGAATATTATATTAATTTTATAATTAAAAATTAGAAATAGATAATAATATTATCTAATATAATATAATTTTATTAATTATATTATACTTAAATTATTATTAAATCATATTATTATTTAAATTAATTTAAATAAAGATTAAAATTATTATTAAATAAGTTATTTATTAACAAATATTGTTACTCATAAAATATTAATTAAACTATTTAATTAAACTACTAATTAATAATAATATTATTAAGTTATAATAATCTCTATTTTAAAATTAGTTTTAAATATATTTAAATAATTTATTATATAGTATTATTATATAATTTAGTATTTTATCAAATAATTATATTAATGTATATATATTAAATAAATATATTATGTTAATAATAAAATTTTTGCTTAACTTATATGCTCGATAGTGGGTTAGGATTTTTATAAGGGCTTGTAAAACTCTTATTATATCACTGGCAAGTGGATCAAAGTTATTAGGTGTGAATTTGGTTGCTTTATGTTATTAGCTGTGCAAATGTGTTAATAAATTTAATTAAAATTATAATACTAAAAATATTTTAATACTAAATCTTGTTTAGTATTAATTATATAATTAAATTAAATTATAAATATTAAATATCCTAAATGTTCCAAAAATTATTAATAGTCATAGGAAAATTTGATAATTATACAAATATAATTATTTGTATTAATATTTATAATTTAAATATTATTACTAATTTAGTATTAATTATTTAAAGAAAATAATATATCTTTAACAATATATTAAATAAATTATTATTAATTATTTAATATAATAGAATATTAATTAATTAATATTATTAATTATGTAAATATTAGTTTGATAAATTATACATAACTATTATTCAATTGTTTAATAAAATTATTATTATTATATAATTAAATTATATAATATTTATTATATTATAATAAATATTTAATTTAAATATTTAATATATAATAATATTATATAATTAAATAAATTAAATATATTATAATGATAAACATTTACTTATTAATTATTATAATTTAACTATTATATTTACTAATATTTAATATTACAGATTGTTATTAAATAATCATAACTAATTTTATTTACGTAATATCAATTGAATTATTAATAAAATTAATAAACTATAATTAATATAAACAATAATATTAATAATAAATTTATTGATATTTCGTAAATTTTTATTAATAAGTACAAGATTTGAACAATTATCTATTTCAAATTGTTATGACCTTTTATTTTACCGTAAAACAATTATTTATGTTCATACAAGCTTATTTCAAATAAAATAATATAAATTTACTAATATTCCAAAGATTAATAAGTAAAAATATATAAAATAAATTTTTTTTTGAACATGTTCAAAATAATTATGACCTTTTGTTTTGTCATAAAACCAATTGTTTCTATTCATAAAAGCTTATTTGAAATAAAATAATACTAATTTATTAAAATTTCAAAAATTAATAAGTAAAATATTTAAAACAATAAATTTGTTTACCAAGTGAGTTCAAATAATTATGACTATTTAAATAATTATTTATTTCAAATCGTTATGATCTTTTGTTTTGTAATAAAATAATTGTTTCTATTCATACAAAATTCTTCAAAATAAAATAATACTAATTTATTAATATTTTAAAAATTAATAAGAGATTTAAAAACTATATCTATTTATCGGACCAATTCAAATAGTTATGACTATTTGAATAATTTCTATCTCAAATCTATATGATCTTTGTTTTGTCATAAAACAATTGTTTCTGTTAATACAAACTTATTCGGAGTAAAATATTGCTAAACTAATAATATTCTAAAAGTTAACAAGTAAGAGATTTAAAAAATAAATGTATTCGTTGAACCAATTCAAATAGTTAAGACTATTATAATAATTTTCTATTTCAAATCATTCTAACCTTTTGTTTAGTCATAAAATAATTGTTCAGTCCATACATGCTTATTTGAAATAAAATAATACTATTTATTAACATTCAAAAAATTAATAAGCAAGTAATTAAAAAATAAATCTGTTTACCAAACACGTTTAAATAGTTATGACTATTTAAACAATTATCATTTTAAAATCTTTATGACCTTTTGTTTTATCATAAAACAATTTTTTTATTTCGTAAAAGCTTATCCAAAATAAAATAATATTACTTTATTAATATTTCAAAAATTAAGAAGTTGGAGATTTAAAACATAAATCATTTTATTGAATCAATTCAAATAGTTATGGCCATTTGAACAATTATCTATTTCAAATCATTTTGAACTTTTGTTTTGTCATAAAAGAATTGTTTTTCATCATACAAGCCTAATTATAATAAAATAATACTAGTTTATTAATATTTCAAAAATTAATAAGTAGGAGATTATCTGTTTGTTGAATTAGTTCAAATAATTATGACTATTTAAACAATTATATAATATATCATATATTGAAATTTAATATATTATAATTAATAAAAGGTCATAATTTATCACATTCATTAATAATATTTATTATATAATTATAGTAGTTTAAATTGTATTATTAATTGTAATAATATTATTATATTATAAATTATATAATAATTAAATATAACTAATATCAAATAATTAATAATTTTGTAATAATTTAAGTTAATGACCACCTCCGTCATGAAATCGGTGTCTCCCTAATCTCATGTCCTAGCCTCTGATTCCGCTTCCCTTACCCTTCGTCGTGACCTTCTCAACCGAGAATCATTGGAGGTCACTTATTTAAGCACCAAAAGCATTCACTTCATGGGAGGGTTTGAATTCGAGGTGCGTGAGGATGAAAAGATGGTGTTGTGTGGCTCGTTGCAAAGGATGGAAAGAGAGTGGAGCATGGATTGTTATATGGCAGTCGTGACTATAAAGCTTGGGAATTCTGCATTTTTTCAGCCGAAGATGGGGGTTTTGGCGCCGGGTATTGAAGTTTATATAATTAAAACTTCAACTTAATTAATTTACTTATTATTAATATTTACATAAAAGTAATAAATGTGTAATTAATTACTTATTTAATTATAATTATTAATTACATATTAAATAACTATTTAATTATAAAATTAGTAATTAAATATTACTAATATAAAAATTATAATATTAACAATAAATTAATAATTAAATTAATATTAAAATTAAAATCCTTATAATAATTTAGTTAAATAAATAATAATTATTTAAAACAAACTTGTAAGATATGAAACAAGTATTTAAACTTATATTAATACTAAATTTATATATATATATAACTATAATTAATATAGATTGTTCATTATAAGTTTAAATAACAAAAAATTACAATATTTAATTAATTTATTATAAACTATTAGTTTATTTGCAATTATTATGTAAATAGATTATAATTATTAAATTATTAGTATGATTAATAATCTTAATTATAATTATTATTTAGATAAATTATATAATAACTTAGTAATATTAATTATAACTAATATACATTATCAGTATATTATTTAAGTTCATAAAAACTTATCTGAAATAAAATAATACTACTTATTAATATTTCAAAAATTAATAAGCAAGAGATTAAAAACTAAAGCTGTTTTCCAAATCAATTCAATTAGTTATGACTATTTAAACAAATATTAATCTCAAATCATAATGATCTTTGTTTTGTCATAAAACAATTGTTTCTAATCATACAAGCTTATTCGGATAAAAATAATACTAATTTAATAGTACTTCAAAAATTAATAAGTGATTTAAAAAATAAATGTGTTTGCCAAATTAGTTCAAATAGTTAAGACTATTATAATAATTATATATTTCTATAATTATTACAATTTGTAATAATAATTAAATTATTAAATTTAATAATTTATTTATTAAATAAATAAAATTAATATTCCATATTTATATTATGCTAATAAAGTTATAATTAAATATTAAAATATAAATATAATTTTAATTTGAAATTATAAATAAATAATTATAATATATTAATTATAATATATATCTATTATAAGATATATATTATAATATTAATAATTTATTAAATAATTAGAAGTATCAAAGAAGATACTATAATTTAATTTCTATATTATAAAATATTGAATAAATAATACTTAAGTTTATTAATTTATAAACTTTATTATAATATAATTATAATAAATATAATATTATAATACTATTTATAATTATTATTCAAATTAATAATTTAAAAAATATTTATTATATGAATAATTATCTATTTCAAATCGTTATAACCTTTTGTTTTATCGTAAAACAAATGTTGTTGTTCATATAAGTTTGTTTGAAAAAAATAATATTAATTTATTAATATTTCAAAAATTAATAAGCGATTTAATAAATAAATCTATTTACCATACTAGTTCAATTAATTATAACAATTTGAACATTTATTTATTTCAAATCATACTAAATTAATAATTTGTTAATAAATTTGAATCGTACCTTTTGTAATTTGAACTTATTAAAAGTTTTTAAATTGAGTTGTCATGCATTCAGTATATGGAACTTAATTTATTATAAGTATTAAATATTTATAACACTAATAAATTAAATGAAAAATAAAATTGATAAATATTATTATTTTAATTTAATAATGTTATAAAACTATATTAATTAACAAATTAATAAACTACTATTTATTATAAGTAGAAATTATAACAAGGGCAATATAGTTATTATTTGTATAATAATATACTTGTTATACAAATATAATAATTTTAATTTTAATTTCAATTAAAATTAATATTGTAATTAATAATTAGTAGATAATAATTTTATTTCAAATGTTAATAAATTAGCATTTATTAATATAATATGTGAAATATTATTAGATATAAATTATAATTTAAAATTTAAAATATGCTAATTACATTGTAGTCATTATTTAAAAAATGACTATTTTTAATACTATTTTTAAACATTGAAAAAATTATAATGATCCAAACCAATTATAATTATTATAATTATTGAGAATGCCATTAAAAATTTAATACTTATAATTAATATTAATTATTATAAATTATAATATTATATTATTATAATGTTAATTTAAATAATAATATAAAAAATTAATAATTAATATTTATAATTTAAATGAAATTTGAATTTTGATTTGTAAATTACCTAATTTATTAAAATATTAATAATTATATTTTTAATTATTATATTATAAATTATTTATTACCAAATTAAAGGAGGTGATTAATTTTAATTAATAATAATAATTTAATAATATAAACTTATTTATATAATTAATTACAATAATTTAATATAATATTATTGAATAAAATTATAAAATTAGTATATTAATTGATTAATTTAATATTAAATCTATTTTGATTATATTATTGATAATATTTTAATCAAAAGTAATAATGTTAGTTAGATTAGTAAATTAATTATAATATTAAGTTTATAAGTTTAATATAAGATTATATTAATACTAATAGTATTTATATTCATTAATTATATATATTAATAATTATTAAGATTATAATATATATAATTATATAATAATATAAGATTATTAAAATATAAATTATGATTATTTAATTTAGTTTACAATTATATATTAATTTTATATATTATTAAATATTTTAATAATATTAATTTAATAAATTAATTATATTATAATTTCAAATAACTATAATTATAATATACTTATTTCAAAATTATTGCTTATTATAAGTTAAATACATTATAATATATTTATCATAAATAATTAATTATTAATATTAAACTATTTAAAATATCTATTATAATAAATTAAACAATTAAATATTATAATTTTTGACCTTATAAAGGGAAAAATAAATTATCAATCGTTCTTAGCCTTTTACTGGCTTTCAAATGCTTGTTGTTGAAATCTATTCCAAGGTCTGGGTAACCTAAGTAACAAGAAAAGAAGGAAATCAACCAAATTATATTAATATATTTAATATTTAATATTTATATTAATAAATTATAAAATATTTACAATTGTATAATTTATAAATTAATCAATATAGTTAATTATTATATTAACTATTTGAAAATATTTAAATTAATTAAAAAATGGATTATTAATTATTCATACTACAATCTTTAATAATATAATATATGATTCATTAAAATTTTATAATGAATTTGATTAGTTAATGTTAATTAGTAATAAAATATTATTAGTACTAATAATTAATCTCAAACAATAATTTATAATATATAATAATATATATTAAATTATTAATTGTTTCAAATTGTTATAATTAAAATTTTATAATAAATTAAAATTTTACAATAATATTAACAATAATATGATTAATTAACAAATTATCAATATGTATTTATTGTTATTATTAAAATTAATAAGATTAATTTAATAATAATAATAAATTTATATAATTTATATTTAATTAATGTTTATAAATTAATTGTTATTTATTAATTATTAAAATAAATAAATAAAACCATTAAATATAATATTTCTAAACAAAAGGTCATAATGATTTGAAATAGATAATTATTATAATAGTCTTAACTATTTGAACTAATTTGGCAAACACATTTATTTTTTAAATCACTTATTAATTTTTGAAATACTATTAAATTAGTATTATTTTTATCCGAATAAGCTTGTATGATTAGAAACAATTGTTTTATGACAAAACAAAGATCATTATGATTTGAGATTGATATTTGTTCAAATTGTCATAACTAATTGAATTGATTTGGAAAACAGCTTTAGTTTTTAAATCTCTTACTTATTAATTTTTGAAATATTAATAAAGTAGTATTATTTTATTTCAGAAAGTTTTTATGAACTTAAATATTATAATGATAATGTATATTAGTTATAATTAATATTATTAAGTTATTATATAATTTATCTAAATAATAATTATAATTAATATTATTATTCATACTAATAATTTAATAATTATAATCTATTTACATAATAATTGCAAATAAACTAATAGTTTATAATAAATTAATTAAATGTTGTAATTATTTGTTATTTAAACTTTAATGAACAATCTATATTAATTATAATTATAATTATATATATAAATTTAGTATTAATATAAGTTTAATTACGTGTTTCATATCTTACAAGTTTGTTTTAAATAATAATTATTTATTTTAACTAAATTATTATAAGGATTTTAATTTTAATATTATTTTAATTATTAATTTATTTTTAATATTATTAAATAATAAATTAATTTATTATTTTAATGTGGTTTATATTAAATTTTTTATTAATCTAATAAATCTATTAATATATTATCTTTAAAATATTATCTCTTACTAACAATTATAGATAATTATATAGTTAGAATATAATTGAATATTAAAGATAATATAAAATATTATATATTTTATTAATTAGATAATAAAAAGCCTATTTAAATATTATTTATTATTATTTTAAAACAAAAAGTTAATAATATATTCAATTATTATTTTTTTATTAATATTATGGTAATAATTAAATTATTAAAACTGTAATAGATAATTTTCAATATTTTAATATTAATTAGATAATTGTTTAAATAAGTTTATTATTTAATTTATTAAATAGATAATACTGATGTAATTGATTAATTATTTTAATATAAGTTAAGTTTTATAATTGTTTTATAAAACTTATTTAAATTATCAAATAATTTAAATAAGTTTAAAATAATAAACTTATTAAAATTAATAAGTTGAACAAACAACTATTTGAATATTATTCTAATTTAAGTTTAAATAGTTAAGACTATAGGGAATATAATTATTTTTTAAATTAATAATTATTTAAATAATAAGATTTAATAATTTAAACTATTTAAACTTGTTTGGTAAATATACTTATTATTTAAATCTCCAACTATTTTCAAAATATTCAATTTATAAGATAAGGGTCATAATTTATTGACATTCAAAAAATTAATAAGCATGAGATTTGAAAAAGTAAATCTATTTACCGAACAAGTTCAAATAGTTATTACTATTTCAACAATTATCTATTTAAAATCATTACTAATAATAATATCAATATTAGGTATAATTATTCACATAAATTACAATTGTTATTAAATAACAAACTCTTTATTATTATTTTGATTGAATTATATTAATAAGTTTAAATATTATTGACTTTTAGGTATTTGTTAAATAAATAATTATTATTTAAAACAAACTTGTAAGATATGAAACAAGTATTTGATGACTAAACAAAAGGTAATAAATTGGTATTATTATTTAATTCTTAATTAAATTTTAAATTTTAAATTTAATTATCAATTTATTTAATTAAATAGAAAATTAATAATTAGCAATTAATACTTTAAAGAATTAAATTATAAATATAAATATTTAATTGTAATTATTTTAATCTATTATTTTAATTTTCTATTTAATAAAAATAACATATATTAATAGAAATATATTTGTAATATGACATGTATAATTGAATAAATTATATTAAATTATTTTATTTCTTTTGTTTAAATTATACGATATATATTATAAATATTTATTAACAATCATTATAACATTATAATAAAATAAAATAGAAATATATACGTAAAATTAAAAGTTATTAATTAATAATAATAATTATTAATACAAATAAATCTAATTATTATGTTATAATTAATAATAATTAAGATAATAATATAGTTATCTTAAATACTGAATTTAATTTTTATTATTATTAAACTTAAATAATAATTACTAAATTATTAAGGATAAATTAGTTTAATTTATATTTAAATTAATTCATAAATATAATAAATATTTAAATCTTATTTAATTAATTAATTAAAATATAAATATTTAATTAAATATTTTTAATAATTATTATTAAATATATTTTTACTAGTTATACTTAATACTATAATATATATTAATTTTAAATATTAAATCTAATTTATTTATATAATTAAAATTAATTAAAATTAAAATTATCGTTTAAATTTTAACTTTATAAATTATAACTAAATAATATTTCTAGTTAATAATTTAATAAATTATATATTTAAATCATAAGAATTATTATTTATTTATAATTAAGTAAAAATATATATAATAAGAATTTATGTTAATAAATTAATAATTAAAATTATCTTTAATTCTTTTTAAATAATATAAAAGAATTAAGCCATAAGCTTAACAATAAATATAACTATAATTAATTTGAAATATTAATTAAATCATTCTTATTAATAGTATATATTTTAATTAAATATTAAAATATTATATAACTATTATATAAATTATTAAACCAAATTTATAATTTTTTTAATTTGATTATTAAATTATATAATAATATACAATATATAATTATAAATTAATTAGTAATAGTATAAATTAAAAAATAATTAGTATATTATTTTTGTGTCATAAATAATAAAATAATTTATTACTTTATTAATATACTTTGATAATTCTATAATATAAGTCCAATTTATATATTTATATATATAAATATCAATATCATTTAAATATTAATTTAAAACTTATAATATTTAATAATATTATATTAAATTATTTTATATAATATATTATTTTAATAAATTGATAATTAAATTTTAATAATAATTCATATTAAATAATTATTATAAATATTTTATTAGTTTAATTAATATTATATTATTGTTTTACTAATTACTAAATCTATACAATTATTAATTAATATTATATTTGTTATATATTATAATTATATATAATAAATATATAAATTTAATTCAAATAGATCTATTATTTGTATATTATTTTGAATAATATTTCCTTATAATAATCTTATTCAAAATAAATAAATTAATATAAACTAGTAATAATTATGTTTATTAATTATAAAATAGATTAAATATAATTTAATTTGATATTTTAATTAATAATTTTAGTATGATTATCTGAATCAATAACTCAATGTATTCGAAATATTTATTTTAATATTAACAATAATAAATATTAATAAATTAGTATAAAAATTATCACTATTTAGAATCGTTATAACCTTTTTGATTTGTCATAAAATAATTGTTTTAGTTGATACAAGCTTAGACGGAATAAAGTAATACTAATTTTTAATATTTTTTAAATTAATAAGTAAAACTTTTTATAAAAAATATGTTCATTGAATCAATAATCTGATTATATTATATAAATCATAGTTGTTTATAAATTTAATAAGTAATTTATAATTACTATAAATAAAATAATAATTATATTTATAAATAATTAAAATTAAATATAATTAAATTATATTTTATTCATAGGTCAATTATTAAATATAGTTTATAATATATATAATTTAATAACTATTATATAATATATATAGTTACTTATATAATAATATTATTATATTATTACAAATTAGATTATTATTTAATTATAACAATTATTTTAATTTTAAATTAATAAGTAAAAATTTTAATTAATTTTAATTATATAAATAAATTAGATTTAATATTTAAAATCAATATATATTATAATATTAAATGTAACTAGTAAATTATTTAATAATAATTATTAAAATATTTTTTAAATATTTTGAAAATTAATAAATATAATTATTTATTTATTAGTTATATTAAATTAAAATCAATAATTCATATTAATATCTTTATTTTATTATCATACAAGCTTAATCATAATATAATTCATCTAATAACTATGGTTTAATTAATAAAATATATAATTATTATCCAATAATTAGGTTTGATAAATAAGCATATTGAACAAATAATTTTCTTAATAAAATTATAATCTATTAAATAATAATGATTAGTTTTAATAATTTAATTAATTTAAATATTAATTACAACTATTAATTATTACTATATATAATAACTATATTATATAAGAATAATAATTTTAATAAAAATATTATAATTATTAAAATTATCGATAATAATTTATTAATTATTTTAAAATTATCATTTTAAATTAATTTAACAAAATAGCTTTATTTTCTAAAATTTTACTTATTAATTTTTGAAATATTAATAAATTTATATTATTTTATTTAAAATATGCTTGCATGAACAGAACCAATTTTTTTATGACAAAACAAAATGTCATAATGTTTTGAAATAGATAATTATTTAGATAGTCATAACTATTTCAACTTGATCAATAAGAAACAATTGTTTTACAACAAAATAAAACGTCATAACAATTAGAAATAGATAATAGTTCAAATGGACATGACTATTTGAACTGGTTCACAAACTAATTAATTTTTTAAATCTTCAACTTATTAATTTTTAGACTGTTAATATATTAGTATTATTTTATTCCAAATAAACTTGTATAATTAGAAACAATTGTTTTATAACAAAACAAAATATCATAACAATTTGAAACATTTATAATATATATTGTTATTTTATATATCAATAGATGAGGCTTGCACTGAATATTATATTATAATATAATGAATTAATAATTAAGTAATAACTTAATATTAAATTGGATAAATTATAATAAGCTTTTATTATTTATAATAAATTTATTATAATAAATAGTTTACTTATACTTAAAGAATTATTTATTTAAAAATAATTATAATCTTAATAAATAATTAAGACTACTTAATTATATTAAATAGTTACAATAGATATTTATAAGTAATATTATGACATATAAATATTAGGTATTTAGATTTATAATTATTATCAAATATATTTATAATAATTATATGAATAAATTATAAATTATAAACTATAATATATTATAAATATATTTTTTCTATAAATAAGTTTATCTAATATTTAATTATATAATTATAATATTACTATAATTTAATATAACTATAATATATTATTATATTAATAATTTTATAATGATACTAATAACTATGTATTATAATTAATAGTAATATTAAAAATTAACCATTATTATAATAATTTATTAATTAATAAATTTAAATATTAATTAATTGAATATTATTTTAATATAATTATTTTATTAGTATAAATATTAATAATAGTCATATTTTGAATTAAATATTCAATTTAATAATCATTAATTATTCAGATTTATTTTTATTATTTAATATATATATATATTGTTAATTAAATATTACTAAATCTTAGAAAATTTTGAATAATAATTATCTACATTATTAAAACTAATAAGTATTTAACTATTTTATAATATATAATTAAATATATTATAATAATTATCTTAATTATTAATATTTATTATATCAAGTTATATAATATAATTTATATTTATTTTAATATTAAATTGTTTTATTATTTGTTTAAAATAATATATATTTAAACATAATAAGTATTATTATGTTAATTAGCATTATTAATGTAATAATAAATTTATTAATTTATATTATTACTAAATATATATTATAGTATTAAATATAACTAGTAAATTAATATTTAATTTTAATAATCCTAATTATTATATAATAATAATTTAGTATTATTATATTCTAATTGATTATTTTATAGTGTAAAATAATTTAGTAGAGTATGTTTAATTTATTTAATTAAATAAAGATATTTATATTAGAGTAAATTTATTTAATTATCTATTAAATTCAGTTAATTATTAAATTTATTTATCTTTATAAATTATATTATAACTAGTATAAATTAATAGTTAATTTATAATTAATAATTCTTATGATTTAATTATATAATTTAGTATATTAATTATTATATATAATTCCATTTAAGCTTGTACTATATTATAATTATGTATGAATCATAATAATTATTTATTTTAAATATTATTTTATTTAAATTAATAAATAATTAATAATTATAAATAAATAATCATAACTATTTAATGTGAATAATGGTATGAAATTATAATAATTAAATTAAATAAGTATAATTTTAATATTAAATTATTAAAATGATTTATCTATTTATTAATTATTAATATATTTAATAATTAATAACTATATATCATAACAAAAAATATATAATAAAAATTAATAATTAATATATATGGGAGCCTTTTATTGTTTAATAGATATAATAAAATTATTATTATGCTGCTGGATAATATAATTGATAAAAATAATTATCAATATTGTCCATTTGTTTTGTCATAAAACAATTGTTTTAGTTCATAAAAGTTTAATTATTAATGATAAAAAACATTGACTTAAATTTTGTTAATTGTATTTTACACAAAATATTATAAACTATTATTAATTTATAATAATATAATAGTAAATATTATAAGTTTATTTATTTATTAAATTGACACATAATTAATAAATTATTAAAGATTAATATAATAATTTATATTTATAATTATAATTAAGTTATTATAAATCTAATAAGTTTAGATAATTATAAATTATAATATATTTATTGAATTCCATTGTTATAACGTTTAATATAATTTAACAATTATAATTAATCATAGTTATTATTATAATGATTAATTATAGTAGTAATTAATAAATTGTTATATAATATTTAATAATATAAATTTCAAGTTATAATAAATAATAAGCTTTAATATATAAATATTATATAATATAAATATAATTAATTAAAAATAATTAATTTATTTATAACTTAATAAATTGATTATTAACTATTTGATTATTTTTGCATATAATTAGAATTATTATATATAATAATTATATTTTATATAATACAATTTTGTTATTATAACTTAATATAGATAATGTTATATTAAATATTTTATTAATTCTATTAGTAAAAAATAATTAAATACTATTATATAGTATTTAATTATTTATATAAATTAATTTTAAAAAATATATTAATTATTAATTATTATTATAAATTATAGTTATTATATAATAACTGTGATTTAATTATATAATAAATAATTATTAATAATATATTAACATAACTAAACTATATTATATTGAATATATATAACTATTATTGATGAACCTGTTTAATCTATTTACAATATAATTATAAATAATATATAATTAATAATTTAATTATAAATTCTTAATTAGTTTAAATAATAATATTATTAATTATTATTATAATAGTCAAAATATAACAATAGTAATAATTTTAATTATTATTAATATTTCCAATATAATCATATTTAATTAATTATAACTTAATTATAAAATAGATTAAATAATAATATACTTAATTATTATAATAATTAATAAACACGAATATATCAATAAAATAATATTGAATAATATTATGATTAACTTATTATTAATAATATATATGTTCTATTATATTTATAAATATTTTAATTAATTAATTAAAGTTTATAAAATATAATTATTTAAACTTGTCTGGTAAACAAATTCATTTTTTTAAATCTCTTAATTATTAATTTTCAAAATATTGATAAATTGGTATTAAAATAATTGAAATCAATTAAAGTTTAAATTAAACTTAAACTTAAACTTAAATTAGAATAATATTCAAATAGTTATGAATATCTAAACTATAAGATTTTAATTATTGATTTTAATAAATATTTAAAATTGATAATTAAAACTATAGAATAGATTTATTAAATAGATAAAGTTGATATAATTTATTAAAATAATAATACTAATAATATTGAATAATATTAATTTAATTTTATAATATATTATAAATTAATATTTAATATATTTTTATATATTAAAATAGTTTAGTTATATATCAAATTATTAATATTATAATTTATATTATTACATTATAATAAATATAATTATAATATATTTAATATAAATATAATTAATATTAATACTTAATTATTTATTAATTAAATAATATAATATTATATAACTATTATTAGATAATATATTTTAATATTACTTAATTATATATAATCTAAATTAGATTTATAATATATAATATATAATATATTTATATATATTAATAATTATTATTTAAACTAACTATAATTAATTATTAAAAAGTAGATTAAATATAATCTAAATTAATATAATAATATTAATTATAAGTATTAACATACTTAATATATAAGAATTTATAAGAATTTAAAATTTAATATTAAATTAATATTAATTATATTAATAATTAATAAAAAAATTATCGATAAGTTAGGAATATGTTTAATTTATTAATAACGATTTGAAATTAAATATTAAAACTATTATAATTTATTTAATATATAACATTTATTTCTATTTATATCATAAACATTTTGATAATTAAGTCAATTTATATTATTGTATTATTATTAATTTATATTTATATAATTATTTAAATAACATCACATTATTATTAATATATTATAATTATAAGATTACAAATTAATAATTATATATAATTTAGAAATATAATAAATTAATATTATTTTATATTAAATTATAATTATAATTATAAAATAATAAATAATAAATTACTTATTCTAATATAATTTTATAAAAATATAACGGTTATTTTTATTAAATAATTATAATGTAATAAATTAAATTATCATTAATAATTATATAATTGAACAATTATTTATTTCAAATCATTATGACCTTTTGTTTTATCATAAAACAATTATTTTTGTTCATATAAGCTTATACGGATTAAAATAATATTAATTTATTAATATTTTGATAAATTAATAAGTAAAATAATTTTAAAATAAATACATTTATAGAACAAATAATCATAACTATTTGAATAATTATCTATTTCAAATTGTTATGACCTTTATTTCATCATATTAAATTATTAATAGTATTTAATAATATTAAATTCAAATCATAATATGGTACAAATAATTATATAGTTATATAATCTAATTAATTATTTGAATAAAATAATATTATTAAAATAATATTTAATAAACTCTTAAAGAATTTATTATAATCATAACTATAATTATAATAGTTTAATAATTTTATTAGTTAAAAATGATTAAAGTATAAATTTATAAATTAAAAGCATTTTATAAATTAGTTCTATAATTATAATGATCTGGAAATCATAGTTTATATTTATGATTATAAATAGTTATTAAAAAAAATAAAGATATTTATTCTTTATATTTATAAAGAATATTATAAATTCTTAGTTTAATCAGTTTAAACTAAATTATTAACTAAAATAGTAATAATATATATTATAATATATATTAAATATTGTTAATAATGTGTTTACTAAACAAATTCAAATGGTTAAGACTATTAGAAAAATTATTTATTTCAATTTATTTCAATTTATAAATATATTCAAATAATTATTCAAAGAGTCATGACTTTTTGAATTTGTTTGGTAAACTTATTTTTTTAACTATAATACTATACTAATAATATATATATTTAAATTAGTTAATAATTTTGTAATAATAAAATAGTATAATAATAAAATGTATATGTGAATAGTCTATTGAATCAATAATTAAAATATTTATGATTATTTTAATTCAATATCTTTATATTATAATTAAGAATCAATATTTCAATCTAAATAATCTTATATGAACGGAGATAAATAATTGTTCAAATAGTCATAACTATTTGAATTGGTTTGGTAAACATATTTAATTTTTAAATCTCTTATTAATTTTTTAAATATTAATAAATTAGTATTATTTTATTTTGAATAATTTTGTATAAATAAAAACAATTGTTTTACGATAAAACAAAATATCATAACAATTTGAAATAGATAATAATTTGAATGGATATGACTATTTAAACTTGTTTGGTAAATAGATTTATTTTTTAAATATCCAACTTTTAATTTTTAGAATGTTAATAAATTAATATAATTTTATTTAGAATAAACTTGTTTAAATAAAATAGATTTATTTTTTAAATCTTTTACTTATTAATTTTTAGAATTTTAACAAATTATTATTATTTTATTTTGAATATGCTTTTATGCACAAAAACAATTGGTTTATGACAAAACAAAAGGTCACAATGATTTGAAATAGATAATTGTTCAAATAGTCATAACTATTTGAACGTGTTCAGAAAACAAATTTATTTTTAAAATTTTTACTTATTAATTTTTAGATTATTAATAAATATATTATTTTAAATAATAATATTTATAATTTAATATAAATAAATTTCTTAGTTATATTATTATATAATATTTCAATAATATACAATTAATAGTTTACTTTTATATATTTGATTACTTTAAAAAATTGATAATGAATCTTCCAATAATATATATAATCAATTATTATTTATTATATTCAATTATATAAATTTTAAAGCTTATTATTAACTTAATTTGATTATAAACTTATTGATCAAATTATTGTGATCAAATTATTACTAAATACTAAATATTTAATGTATATTTTAAAATATAGAATAAATAGTTGTAACTATTTGATTTGGTTTAGTAAACAAATTTTTTTTTTATGTTATATTTGGTATTATAATTATTATTAATTATTCATGGTTTGGTAATAACATGAAGTTGGATATTAAGGCTGTATATGGAAGCTTGGGGCTACAAACGGGCTGGTATGTTGATGGATAAGATGGCAATGGGGTTGGCTAATATAGGTAGGATGAGGTATTGTTCATAGTAGGATAGTATAGGGAATATTATTATTTTATTAAAATATAGTTATTTATTAATAATTTTAATTTCTTAATAATTATTAAGAAATAAAACATATTTGATATTAATCTGTAATAATCAAATTAAATAATTAATATTTATTATTTAAATAATTATAACCACAAATTAAAATAATTATTTATTTGTAATATAATAATATGGCATGATCAATAAAATTTAATATAGAATTTTAATTATATTTACGCTCAAATAGTCATAACAAAAATAATTAAATTTAATACTAATAATATTTTAAATACTTATGAATTAAATAACTTGTATAGCTTATAATTATATAATAATTATATATAATATATAATATAATAGTATTATATTAAAATTATAATAATTATTTAATTAATAATTTTTAACTATTTAGAAATTTATTATATAATAATAATTAATAGTTATTATATATTTATAATCTATTTGAAATAGTATTTTGAAAACTAAGAAGTAAGAGATTTAAAAATAAATATGTTTACTAAGTCAGTTCACTTAGTTATAACTATTTTAACAATTATTTATTTCAAATTGTTATGACCAGTTGTTGTGTCATAAAACAATTGTTTTTGTTCATCTAGTCTTACTTGAAATAAAGTAATACTAATTTATCAATATTATGAAAATTAATAAGTAACAGATTTAAAAAATAAATCTATTGGCATGACCAATATAAATAATTATGACTATTTGAACAATTATCTATTTCAAATCATTATGATCTTTTGTTTTATCATAAAACAATTGTTTTTGTTCATACAAGCTTATTCAAAATAACATAACTCTAATTTATTAATATTCCAAAAATTAATAAGTAAAAGATTTAAAAAATGAATCTATTTTTCGAATAAGTTCAAATAGTTATGACTAATTGAACAATTATCTATTTCAAATAGCTATAACTATTATTATTTATAATAATAATATTAATTTATATTATTTAAACAAGTTCAAATAGTTAAGACTATATGAAAAATTATTTATTTCAACTTATTTTAATCTCTTGTTTTGTCATAAAACAATTATTTAAGCTCATAGAAGCTTGTTTGGAATAGAATAAAATTAATTTATTAATATTTCAAAGATTTATAAGAGATTTAGAAAATAATTCTTCTTACGAAACCAATTCAAATAATTATAACTATTTACACAATTAT
Organism: Durio zibethinus; assembly: GCF_047325235.1. Lineage (NCBI taxonomy): Eukaryota > Viridiplantae > Streptophyta > Magnoliopsida > Malvales > Malvaceae > Durio > Durio zibethinus. The sequence continues at coordinate 9,228,864 of NC_143183.1, read as the reverse complement.
CTATTTCAAGTCATTATTACTTTTCATTTTGTCATAAAACAATTGTTTTTGTTAATATAAGTTTGTTTGAAATAAAATAATGCTAATTTATTAATATTTAGAAAATTAATCAGTAAGAGATTTAAAAAGTAAATTTGCTTACCAAACCATTTCAAATAGTTTTGACTATTTGAATAATTATCTATTTCAAATCATTATAACCTTTTATTTTGTCATCAAATAATTTGTTCTATTTATACTATTTTATTCCAAGCAATTGTACTATATATCTTTGTTATATTATTATTATATTAACTTGATTAATATTATACTATTTATTTATTAATTTAATTAAATTAATTAATTATATTTATAGTCATAACTAATTTTATATTATTATTATTTAAATAATATTTAAATTATTATAATGTATATTAATAATATAATTATTATAAATAACTATAATATATCCATCCCCGTATAATAATATAATTTAATTAAATTTATTATAATTTATAATATTAATATGAAATTAATAATAATAAATTATTTTATTTATAATAAATAGATTATAAATACTTTAATTAAAATCAATCAAATAATTAAATATAAATTTAATAATAATTGTACAATTGTCACTTAGATGTCCTAATTTATTTAAATTATTATATTTATTTAAACTATTCAAATAATAGAACTAATCATTATAAAATAGGGATATATTTTAATTAGACTATTTTACAATAAAGTTAATATTATTATACTATTAGATATATTAATAATATTATATTCTATTATAAATAGAAATTAATATTATTATAATTTTATTAACTGCTCGGTAAACAAATTTATTATTTAAATCTTTTACTTATTAAATTTAGAAATATTAATATAATTTTGATATTATTACAAATAAAAATTAATATTCATTATAATTATTTATAGTTATTTATATAATATAAAGTATTATATAGATATGAAATAATTATATAATTTAATTAATATTTTAATAACATATGAATATAAATAAATTATTATTATTATATTTAACTTATTATTATAATAAGATTAATTATTATATTACATAATATTGTATTTTTATTATAATATAATATATTGTTCATATTTAACTAATTAGACTATTATTATATAATTAAGTAAATTTGTATAATTATATTAATTTATTACTTATTTAATAAATGTCTATTATTAAATATAAATAATAATATATATTTATATTATAAATTATTTATTAAGTTTTCATAAATAATGATAATATAAATTTAGTAATGTTCCAAAAATTAATAAGTAAAAATTTTAAAAATAAATTTATTTAAAAATTAATGTTCCAAAACTAGTTGTTTCTATTCATACAAAATTATTCAAAATAAAACAATACTATTTTATTGTTTTTTTGAAAATTAATAAGAGATTTAAAAACTAAATCTCTATACCGAACCAGTTTAAATAGTTATGACTATTTGAATAATTATCTATCTCCAATTGTTATTATTTTTATTTTATCGTAAAACATTTAATTTTTGTTCAACAAGCTTATTCAGAGTACAATATTGCTAAATTAATAATATTCTAAACATTAATAAGTAAGGATTTAACAAATAAATGTGTTTGTTGAATCAGTTCAAATAGTTAGGACTATTAGAACAATTATCTATTTCAAATCGTTTTGACCTTTGTTTAGTCATAAAATAATTGCTTCAACTCATACATGCTTATTCAAAATAAAATAATACTAATTTATTAACTTTTAGAAAATTATTAAGTAAGAAATTAGAAAAAAAAACTATTTACCAAACAAGTTCAAATATTTTTGACTATTTGAACAATTTATCTATTCAAATTCATTATGACTTTATATTTTATCATAAAACAATTGTTTTAGTTCATAAAAGCTTATCTGAAATAAAATAATATTACTTTATTAATATTACAAAAATTGATAAGTTAGAGATTTAAACATAAATTAGTTTATCAAATCAGTTCAAATAATTATGGCCATTTAAACAATTATCTATTTCAAATCATTATGAACTTTTGTTTTATCATAAAACAATTGTTTTTCATCATACAAGCCTATTCAGAATAAAATAATACTAATTTACTAATATTTTGAAAATTAATAAGAGATTTAAAAACTATATCTGTTTATCGGATCAATTCAAATAGTTATAACTATTTGAATAATTATCTATCTCAAATCAATATGATCTTTGTTTTGTCATGAAACAATTGTTTCTGTCCATACAAACTTATTTGGAGTAAAATATTGCTAAACTAATAATATTCTAAAAATTAATAACTAAGAGATTTAAAAACTAAATGTATTTGTCGAACCAATTCAAATAGTTAAGACTATTATAATAATTATCTATTTCAAATCATTCTGACCTTTTGTTTAGTCATAAAATAATTGTTCAACTCATACATGCTTATTCGAAATAAAATAATACTATTTTATTAACATTTAGAAAATTAATAAGTAAGGAATTAAAAAATAAATCTGTTTACTAAATAAGTTTAAATAGTTATGACTATTTAAACAATTATCATTTTGAAATTGTTATGACCTTTTGTTTTATCATAAAACAATTGTTTCATTTTATAAAAGCTTATCCAAAATTAAATAATATTACTTTATTAATATTTCAAAAATTAAGAAGTTGGAGATTTAAAACATAAATCATTTTATCAAATCAATTCAAATAGTTATGGCCATTTGAACAATTATCTATTTCAAATCATTTTGAACTTTTGTTTTGTCACAAAACATTTGTTTTTCATCATACAAGCCTAATTAGAATAAAATAATACTAGTTTATTAATATTTCAAAAATTAATAAGTAGGAGATTATCTGTTTACTGAACTAGTTCAAATAATTATGACTATTTAAACAATTATATATTTCAAGTCATTATAATCTTTTGTAATTAGTTACAAATATATTTATTTAAATAAACATAATAGTATAATAATTTATTACTATACTATTATAATTATATTATTATATAATAATTATAATACAATTAATATTAATTATTTAATTATTGTTAATAATTAATAAAATAATAGTTATGACTTGTAATTATAACAAATTATAATTATATTTATTTTTAATATAAAATAAAATATTATAAATTTATGATTATTAAAATTATTAAGAATATTATATTATAAATAGTTATTATAAATTATAATTAGTTGCTATTGTTTATAAATAATAATTAACTATTTAAATAGTGTAATAATTAATTTATTAATTATCATTATTTAATTTAAAAACAATTATTAATCATTTATTTAATACTATAACAATTAATAATTATTAATACTAATTAATTAATATTTCAAAAATTAAATATTATTATATTATTATAATAATTAATACTAAATAATTATAAATTTAGTATATTAATATTTTAGATAAATCTTAATTTAAATTTAAATTTAAATTTAAATGTAAATATTGAAAATAATTAAATATTTATTCTTTAGTATTATAATTAAATTTAATTATTATAATACTATTTGTAAAACATAATTAATTTACAAAAATAATAATTATAAATTTATAATATTATTATTAGTGAATTGAGATTATATTATATAGAATATAATATATAATAATTTAAGATATATAGTGGTGAATAATCAATAATATATAATATTATAATAATTATATATTTATATAATTATACTATTAACTAATATAAATATATTCCTTATTAATTTAATTAATAGTAATTAAAATTATATAATTTATTTATATATTAGTTAATAGTATAATTATTTTAATAATGATATTATAAACTAATATATTATAAATTATAAATTATTTATAATTATTATTAAGATGAATTATCGTTATAATTAAAAATATATAATTTAATAATAAAACTATATATACTATTAAAGATTATGAATAGTTATTATAAAATAGTCATAACTATTTGAACTTGTTTAGTAAACAAATTTAGTTTTTCAAATATCCTGCTTATTAATCTTTCAAAAGTTAATAAATTAGTATTATTTTCTTTCAAAAAAGCTTGTATGAACTAAAACAATTATTTTATGTTTAAACAAAAGGTCAAAACGATTTGAAATAGATAATTATTCTAATAATCTTAACTATTTGAACTGATCGACAAACACATTTATTTTTTAAATCTCTTATTAATTTTCAAAATATTATTAAATTAGTATTGTTTTTATCTGAATAAGCTTATATGATAAAAAATAATTGTTTTATGACAAAACAAAGATCATAACGATTTCAGATTAACATTTATTCAAATAGTCATAAATATTAGAACTGCTTTAAAAAATAGCGTTAGTTTTTAAATCTCTTGCTTAATAATTTTTGAAATATTAATAAAGTAGTATTATTTTATTTTAGATAAGTTTTTATTAACTGAAACAATTGTTTTATAATAAAACAAAATGTCAAAATAATTTTAAATAGATAATTGTTTAAATAGTCATATCTATTTGAAATTGTTCAATAAACATATTTATTTTTTTAAATCTCTTACTTTAATTTTTTAAATGTTAATAAATTAGTATTATTTTATTCCAATTAAGCTTGTATGAACTGAAATAATTGTTTTATGACTAAACAAAAGGATATAATGATTTGAAATAGATAATTATTCTGATAGTCTTAACTATTTGAACTAGTTCGGCTAACATATTTATTTTTTAAATCTTTTATTAATTTTTAAAATATTATTAAATTAGTATCATTTTAATGCAAATGAGCTTGTATGAAAGGAAACAATTGTTGTATGACAAAATAAAGATCATTATGATTTAAGATAGATAATTGTTCAAATAGTCGTAACTATTTGAATTGGTTTAGTAAATAGATTTAGTTTTTAAATCTCTTATTAATTTTTAAAATATTAATAAATCAAAATTATTTTATTTTGAATAATTTTGTATGAACAGAAACAACTATTTTATGACAAAACAAAAGGTCATAACAATTTGAAATAGATAATTGTTCTAATGGACATGACTATTTGAACTTGTTCGATAAATATATTTATTTTTTAAATCTCGTACCTATTAATTTGCAAAATATTAATAAAGTAGTATTATTTTATTTTGAATAAACTTGTATGAATAGAAAAAATTGTTTTATGACAAAACAAAAGATTATAACTATTAGAAATAAAAAATTGTTCAAATAGTTATAACTATTTGAGCTTACTCGGTAAAAAAAATTATTTTTTAAATATTTTACTTATTAATTTTTGAAATATTATTAAATTAGATTATTTTATTTTGAATAAGCTTATATAGACAAAAACAATTGGTTCATCACAAAACAAAAAGTTATAACTATTTGAAATAGATAATTGTTCAAATAGTTAGATCTATTTGAACATGTTAAAAAAAATTATTTTTAAAATTTTTACTCATTAAATTTTGGAATACTAATAAATTTAATTATTTTATTTGAAATAAGCTTATATGGAATAAATTAATAAGTATATTAAATTATAATTGCTACAATAACCATTCAATTATTAAATATAATAAATTTAACTAATTTATTAATTATAATATATTTAATTTATATAATTATAATTATTATTAAATAATAATTAATAATAATTAATTAAATATAATTAAATTATTATTATATAATTATTATAAACAATTAATTATTACTATTTTTATTTAATAATTGTAAAGCAATAAAACTAATTTATACAGTTAAGTTTATATTATTATAAATTATATAAGATTATTGACCTATATTCTATTATAATATAATATTATATAATTTAATAATTTAAACAAATTATATATAATAATTGTTATTAATTTGATTAATTATTAACTAAATGTTTAATAATTATATAATTATAATAATCATAACTGATCATAAATATTAATAATTCAATATTAATTAAAAATTTAAATTAATTATAAGAATTATATTAGGTTATAATATTGAATATTATATATTATAACCTAATTGATTATAATATTATTTCAAATTTAAAGTTTATAATTAGTTATTAAATGTGTTAATTCATTTAATTTATAAATTAATATAGTATATTTTATACTAAATTATTTTAATAAAATATTATTGAATTATAAATTATTTATTAAATTATATTAATATTAATATTAATAAATTTATTTACCAAATTAGTTCAAATAGTTCTGAATATTTGAACAATTATCTATTTCTAATTGTTATGACTTTTTATTTTGTCATAAAACAAATTTTTTTGTTCATAAAAATTTATACGAAAATTAAAAAATACTAATTTATTAATATTCTAAAAATTAATTAGTCGAAGATTTAAAAAATAAATCATCTTACCAAATAAGTTCATATAGTTATTACCATTTAAATATAATATTATATATTTTAATAATTAATAATTTATCAATTATTAGTAATGAATATATTGAATATATTAAAATTTATATATTATAATACTATATAATTCTATATATTTAATTATAAATTAAATATTTTATTTAAATCTAACTAATTTAACTATTAGATATCAATTTATTTACATTAGATAAAATAATAGTATTGTATAATTTATCTGAAATAATTAGCTAATTTATTAAAATAATAATAAATTATGACAATTTATCTGTATATATATTTATATAATTATGTATAAATCAAAGTTCTAATTAATTATTCCTAATTATTCATGATTTAAATAAAATAAATTAAGTATATGGTAAATATAACTATAATAATTTATTAATAATTAATTAATTATTTAATTAATAATTTATTATAATAATTATTTAATATTGTTTGTCATTTAAATGTTCATTATATAAGTTTAATAATTAAAATTATAATATTAATTTTATTTGTTCATTAATTATTTAATAATTTACTGATTAATTTTTATTATTAAGATTATTTATTATTAACAATTTAATAATCAATTGTAATTAGTATTATTATATTATTATTAAACTACTAATTAATATTGTCATTATTTAATTTATTATATTAATATTTATAATATTACTAATAATTAATATTATTATAATATTATTTTTATAATATTAGTAATTTTGTTATCCAAAATTAGTTATGACTATTTAGTAGATTACTATCATTAATATAGTTATTAATTAAAATAAATTAGCAAATATTAAAAAATAAATATTTTATCGATCAAGTTTAAATAATTATGACTATTTGAACATTTATCTATTTGAAATCGCTATAACCTTTTACTTTGTCGTAAAATAATTTTTCCTATTTATAGAAGCTTTTTTTTAATAAAATAATACAAATTTATTATAAAATTGATCAAATTACCCTCTTGTGACAGTTTATAATTTTAATTATTAAATCTCTTACTTATTAATGTTTAAAATATTAATAATTAATAATTTAATTAATAATTTACTTTTAATAAAATAACATTAATATTTGACTATTAAGAACAAGCAATTGTTAACTTAATTATAATAAAATAATTATATATATAATTTACTTTTCATAACTAATTTAATGATTAATAGTTAAAAGCATAAAAAACTATATTTTCAAAATAATAAATCAAAATAATATCATTATAATCTACTAAATTATTTAATATTCTAACCTAATGCTCCATAGAGTGTTGGCATAAGTCCCAGGCCCATGATAGTTGGTATCAGAGTAGGTTCTGGTTATATAGTAAATAGTTTAGGTATTTTAATATAATAGTTAATTATATAATCTTAATAATATATAAGATTTGAATACATTTAAAATAATAGTATCATTTTATTAATAATAATATTTAATTAATAAATATTAATTAAATTAATTATATAAATTAGATATAATTTGACTTTTTGTTTAATTTTACCAAATTTAATCAAGTTGTTAATAAATTAAGAATTGGGTTATTATTAAAATAATTTTTAATGTTTTTATTAATATAAATTTGTTTGAAATAAAATAATACTAATTAAACTTAACTTATATTAAAATAATTTATTCTATTAATTTATTTTGTTAGTAGTACTTAAATTATTAAATATTATTAATTATTATATAGTAATTTAATTATTATCTTAATTATAAATTAAAACATCTTTATTTAATTTTTAGAATATTAATAAATTAGCATTAATTTAATTATTAATAACTATATACTAATTAATATATATTCTAAATATATGTTTTGTAATAATTTAATTTAAATTATAATAATATAATTATAATAAATTATGTTAATATTATTTAGATTTTAATAATAATTATAATTCAATTAATATTTTGAATTATTTTAATCTTATAATAATATATATTTATATATTATTAAGTATAAGTTCAATTAATATAACTTAACTATATATAAATATATTATTAACATATAATAATTATAATTAATATAATTATATTTAATATTATTGTATATATTAAAGATTAAAACTATAATAAAAAAATCTATATATTGTTCATAATTAAGCATATAATAATTATATGTAAAATTATATATATAATTAATTTATAATTTAATATATTTATTATTTAAATAATAATGTAAATTTAATAATTAATAATTATCTATAATTATATAATTAATAATAATTAACTATAAATTAATATTATATTAATTAAATATAATTTATATTATTAATAAAAAATAATAGTTCATAAATACTAATTATCATTTAGATTATTAATATTATTTAAAAAATAAATCTATTTATTGAACTAGTTCAAATAATTATAACTATTTGAACAATTATATATTTCAAATCGTTATAACTTTTTGTTCTATCATAAAATTATTATTTCTATTCATAGAAGCTTATTCGTAATAAAATAGTGCTAATCTAATAAGATTCTGACAATTAATTACTAAGAGATTTTAAAAAATAAATTTGTTTGCCAAACCACTTCAAATAGTTAAGGCAATTTCAAATCGTTATGACCTTTTATTTTTTTGTAAAATAAATTTTTAGCTCGCACTAACTTATTTAGAATAAAATAAAATAAATTTATTACTATTTTAAAAATTAATAAGTAAGAGATTTAAAAAATAATTCTGCTTGTAAAACAAGTTCAAATAATTATGACATTTAAACAATTATCTATTTCAAATCGCCATTGCAAAAGCAATTTATATATCAATTTTTTATATGAATAGATAATAAACTATTGATTTGTAACTTCAATATTATTTTTATTAATTAATAATAATTATAAAATAATTATTATATATTATATTAATATATTAATTATAATTATATTATTTTATAATTAATTAATTAATTATTAATAGATTTATTATAAATAATAAAATAATATAACTGATTTAAACTATACATTTGAAATATTAAAATTAATAATCTAATTTATTTATATAATTAAAATTAACTGAATTTAATTAATTATTTTGGATAATTATTTAATATTATATATAATACTATTAAACTTTTTATTAATTTTAATAATCAATTTATTTAATTGTTATTTTAATTGTTATGATTAAAAGATTTAATCTAATCCTTTGTTAAATTAAATTAGTACCTCTTTTATATTTAAAATTATAAATATATAAGCATTCTTTATTAATAGTATTTATATTATTAAATACCTGTTATTTAAACTAATTAACATTAATAAAAATGTTATTAATAAACATTTAATTATTAATAATTAATAATATAAATAGTTTTGTTAGAAAGTAAGTAATAATTAAATTTAATATTTAATTACTAATTTAATTATAAATTAATAATTAGTTAACAAAGTTATTATTGTAATGCTTTAAAATATTAAAATGGGATTTGGATCATTATAATATATTATTATAACAGTTAATAAATTAAATATTATAATATAAATATTAATAATAGCTAACAAAAATTAATAAAAACAAGAATTTATTAAAAATTCTATAATAATATATTGATATTATATTTATAGTATAAAATTATACTATAACTTAATATTATTATATTATTATGGAATATAAAAAATTAGTTATGACTATTAATATAATTGATATTTATAATATTACACAATATAATGTACAACGATTACTAATTATAAGGTAAATTATAATTATCATTATTAAATTCATTTTAAATATTTTATAATATGTATATTATTATCATTTATAATTAATTATCCTATTAATTATCTCATTGTTATAAAAAATTATAATATAAATATAATTAATAGTCTATTTATATTCATTAATAGTTATTATTAACATATAATAATTTAACTAATAATCTAAAAATTATCTAATACATAATTAACATTATTAATAAATTAGGCTAAAAAATTAAAATTTATCTAATTAATAAATTATTTTATCGTAAAATAGTCTAATTAAAATATATTTTTACTATATACAATATGAAAAATATCTATTAACTATTACAACTATATTTTTCCTATTATAAATTGTATGAAAAATATCTTAAACAACAATTTGAAATTATTAATATTCATAAGAATTATTACTAAATCTTATTATAAGCTTTAATAATAATTTATAATGAAATTATATATAATTAATATTAAAAAATTAATTAAAAATTATTAATATATAATCATTATTAATAAGTAATTTAAATTATTACTAAATAAGGACAATTGTTTTTTAAATAACTAATAATATTATAATTAATAATCAAATTATTAATTAAACAAATTGAATTTATAACAATTATAATATGAATATATGTTAGCTTTTGGATTAAAATATTAATATAATATTTATTATAATATTTAAAATATATATAATATGTGTTGTATTAATAAGATATTATTTCAAATCGTTATCACCTTTTGTTTGGTCATATAACAATTGTTTTTTTATCAAACATGATTATTCAAAATAAAATAATAATAATTTATTAATCTTTCAAAAATTAATAAGAGATTTAAAAAATGAATCTATTTATTGAACCAGTTTGAATAGTTATGACTATTTGAACAATTCTATATTTCAAATCATTATAACCTTTTGTTATGTCATAAAATAATTATTTCTGTTCATACAAGCTTGTTCAAAATAAAACAATACTAATCTAATAATACTTAATTAAATATTATATTTTAAAATTTATACAAATTAAAGATTGTAACTGTTATAATTTAATACTGATATTAATAATTATATTTATATAATTAAATACTTATTTACTGATATTAAGTAAATAAATATATTATTATATATTAGTTAAAATTAATGTGTAACAATTGTATACTAATTGATAAATTATATTTAACTTAAGTTAAATTATATACAATTAAAGATTATTAATAAAAAAATTATAAAATATAGTATATAGCTATTTTAAATTAATTATAATATCAATAATTATTAAATTATAATTAATAATAAATTATGTATCATTTAATAGTACATTTAAATTATAATATAACCTTTTTATAATATGATTGTCATATAATATATTAATTATGTGATATATAGGAATTTAATTAAATAGTATTAAATATAAAATAATTATATTAAATTATAATTAGAAATTAACTAAATTAATTTCTACAGTATTAAATTATTATCTTTAATTATTAAAGGCTGATTCGGTAAACTATAAATTTACTTAATATTTAAAATTTAATTATAATAAGCTTATTATAAGCTTATAATTGTAATACTATTAGATAATTACATTGTTATATTAATAATTAATTTACCAAGGTAATTTATATAATAATTTATACAACTAAATTCATATAATATATTAATTATATTATACTATAATAAATATATAATGTTTATATTTTTTGATATTAAATATTATTAATAATTATATTATTATTATAAATTAATAAAAAAATTAATATATTATAATAAATTGTTATTATTATAATATTATTAATATAACATTATATCAATATAGTAAATTGTTAGCATATTATATTAGTTATTCAAATATTTATTTATTTATTTATTAATATAATGTTTATTCAATTATTATTAAATATTTTGCAAATTATTATTATTATTAATTATTTCATAATTATTAATAATTAATTATTTAAAATTGTTATAATTATAATTGATAATAATTATTATTAGTATAATATAAATTATAATAAATATTAATATTATACAATTTTTATTATTATACTATAATAATACATATATATTAATATATAAATTATTATAATTATAATTATTAAATTAATAAAATTTAATTAAAATTTTAATTAAAATTTTATTAAATTATTAATTTAAAATAATTAAATTGGTTTTTATGAATATAAATTATTTATTATATTAATATAAGCTTATAATATTAATCAATTTGAAATTTATTTATAATTTATTTTATAATATAATATATTAAATTATAAAATATTATTAATAATATTTAATTATAATAATTTATTAAATTATTACATGATACTATATAAATTAATTATTATAATAAATAATAATAATATTATAAATATTAATTAATATATGACTATTAGTTGAAAATTGAAATTATATTAATATATTAAATTATAATAGCCAAATTGATAATTATACTATATAATTACTAAATAAAGATTAAAAATAATATTGTAATTAATAAGCCAAGTTATTTTAATTGTTTTCATTATTATTTTTAAATTTTTATATTATATCAATCCCCGTACCTATACCCAAAGGATATTTTAATTTTAAGTTATATATTTATTATAACATTAAAATAATATTAGTATTAAATTAATATTTAATGATTATGATGACTAAAATTAATATTTATTAGAATTAAAAGAAGTTGATTTATATAACTATTGGGTTTTATAATGAGAATAATTAAATCAACTATAAATTAGTTAACTTAAATTTAATGAATTGATATTATAATATGGATTATAATAAATGGTTATTATATTATATTATATATAGTAATTGCTTATTATAATCCATATTATAATTATTTAATGAACTATTATTAATATTTATAATAAATTTTTAATTAAATAATATTATAATGTTAATTAGATCGTTACAATTAATTATAAATTATTATCAATTAATAATTTGTTAATATTAATTAAAAATACTATCTCAAATTAATATTTATGTATTGTAATTATAATTTAAAATTATATAATTAATATACTATTATTAATTAATATTTAATTATAATATTTAAATATTAGAATTGTTTTAATAATTGTTTAATAAATTAATTAATCATTAATTAAATATAAATTTATTAAAATTTATACAGTAATTTAATTATATTTAAAATTGTCATAATAAATTGCTATTAATATTATTATTTATTAATTCAAATTTATATTCACAATATAATTTTAATCCATATTATAATTATTTAATGAAATATTATTAATATTATCTAATGCCATTTATATATTCTATTAATTATTAATATTAAATATTAAATATTAACATATAATTAAATTGTTATAATTAATAATAGAATTATATCAATATATTTTTAAATACTAAAAATAATAATAATAATATCAAATTATTTATAATTTTATAAATTAATAATTAATATATAATTATTTGTAACATTAAAAGTATTATTTAATTATTATATGTTATAAATATCGTATATTAATAATTTATTAATTGTTCATAAATAATTGTCTATTAATTTAAATTAAATAATACAATTTATTATTATTTATTATAATAAAATAATATTATTTATTAATAATAATTTATTAGTTTATTAATATTATTATATATTTATTAATAATATATTATAATAATATTTAATAATATTAAATTTAATTAATTAATAATATTTAATCTTCATTTATAAATATAGTATAATAATATCTAATTTATTAGTTAAATTAATTACCATAATATGTAAATTAAATAAAAATAATAATTTTTGAAATATTATTAACTATTTTAAATAATATTTACTATTATAAACAACAAATATATATTATTTATTTCAATTAATATATAGTACTATATAATTAGTAAAATTAATTTAAAATTTAAGTAATAAACAAATGTTTATTTATTCTATTAATTATCTATTTTAAATAAATTAATTATTTGATCATATAATTATCAAAATTACTAATTTAATACTATATTATTCTAATCTATTATAATTATAGTAATTGTAATTATAATATTACAAAAGGATTAAGTTATTATATTTATTATTAGAACAAGTTAATTACTAATAATTAATATTATTTAGAATAATTTAATAATATATTTGATAAATATACAATAATTGATAATATTGTTAAGATACGAAAGCAATAATATTTATGTACCAAATAAATTTAATGTATTGTATTAAACTTGTTTGATATTATATTAATTATTTAATTTTTAGTTATACTTATAAAAATAATTTATAAATAGTTATTAATAAGACAATTAATAAGTAAAAGATTTAAAAAATAAATCTATTTATCAAACAAATTCAAATTATTATGACTATTTAAATAATTATTTATTTCAAATTCTTATAACTTTTTTGTTTTGTCATAAAACAATTGTTTAGAATAATTATACTATAATTATTATAGTTAAATAAATTAACAATATAATTAGTGTTAATATAATAACTATATATTATATTAATTTTATGTATATAATTTAGTAATTAATTATATATAGTGAATATAATATAAATTACTATATATTAAATCTATTTAAATAATTGATATTATTTAATAGTATATATTATATTAATAATCTAATATAAATTAATAATATTTTATATAAATTAATTTATATATTATATCTATATAATATAAATTTAATATAATATCATTATGAACATTGTTAAGGACATAAATATAATTAAATGTATATGTGAATAGTATAATTTATATTATATATATTATAAATTAACATAATATTAAATAAGTATATTTTGATATTAATATAAATTATTATTAATATAAATATAATATAAGTTATAAACAAATTAATATAATATTATTAATATATTATAATTTATTAATTATTAGTATATAATAATAATATATTATTTATTTCAAAAATAATAGTCATATATTAATTTTTGGAACATTAATAAATTTATATTATTTTATTTGAAATAAGCTTGAATGAATAGAACCAATTGTTTTATGACAAAACAAAAGGATGTAATGTTTTGAAATAGATAATTATTAAGATAGCCATAACTATTTGAACTTGTTCGATAAATATATTTATTTTTTTAATCCTCTTACTTTTTAATTTTTGAAATATTAATAAATTAATATTATTTTATTTCAAATAAGCTAACATGAATTGAAACAATTGTTTTATTACAAAACAAAATGTTACAATTATAATTTTTTAAATAATAATATTAATTATAATTATATCAATATTACATTACTAATTATATTATTATTATTATATTATATTAATATATTATACAAAACAAAAGGTCATAACAATTTGAAATAGATAATTTTTAAAATGGGTCATAATTATTTTGAATGTGTTCAAAAAACAAATTTATTTTATATATTTTTTCTTATTAATCTTGGAATATTAGTAAATTTATATTATTTTATTTGAAATAAGCTTGTATAAATAGAAACAATTGTTTTATGGCAAAACAAAATGTCATAACAATTTGAAATAGATAATTGTTCAAATCTCCTACTTACTAATAAAAAATTTATGAAATATCAATAAATTTATTAATAATATTATTCTTTATATTAATTATAGTTTATTAATTTTATTAATAATTCAATTAATATTACGTATATAAAATTAGTTATGACTATTTAATAACAATTTATAATATTAAATATTAATAGACCTAATAATAGTTAATAAATTAAATATAATAGTTAAATTATATAATAAGTTAAATTATAATATTTATTATAATATAATAAATATTATATAATTATATTATTAATTTAATTATATAATAATATTCATTTTATTAAACAATTGAATAATAGTTATGTATAATTTATCAAACTAATATTTAGATAATTAATAATATTAATTAATTAATATTCTATTATATTAAAATTAATTATGAATATAAATTATTTATCATAATTAAATAACAATATATACTAATTATAATTAAATATTTATCATATTTAAATTTAATAATTATATTTATAATGTTAATAAATAATGATTATTAAATTAATATTCAAATTATATATATAAATTATATATAATTAGTTTGTTAGCCTTGAATTGATCCTTATTTTGAAATGACAAAACATTAAGCTAAATAAGTTTGATCAATATTTTGAAAAAGATTTATTTAGTACATGTTCTTAAGTTATATATTTTGGTACTAAATAAATAATATGATTTTCAAAGCTTAAACAAACCTTTCTTTGTTTTCATATTTCTCAAACCAAATCTACCTTTAAAGATTATTTATTTGCACTTAAATGAAAGTCAAATTGTTGTTTTTAAAGTGAACTTATTCATTTTGGACATAATATGACAATATTGGTTTTGAGAAATAGATTAACTTAAGAAAGCTGTTTTACAAGAACAAAGTTTTCCAACATTGAACTTATTTTATTTTTCTATATTAATTCATAAAGTTTTAGCTTTGAAAATTTATTATAATTCGTACACAGTGAATTAGGTGATGAACTTTATATGGATAGAAAGTCTTTTAAGTCTAGTTTCTAAATCTTCAAACAATTTGTGATTTGGATTTGTATAACTCAAATTATGATCAAATTAGTAAGTAGACTGCAAAATGGGTGACTACTACACAGCATAGACAAGATCGATCCCCTCTAGAAGGGATCGATGGCTTTTTCAAATAGAATGCTCCCAGGACTGAAATTTCAGAAAAGGGATTGATCCCTCCACATAGGGGATCGATCACCCCCATAGCCAATCAATCCTCTACAAAAAGGGATTGATTGGGTCATTGATTTTCAAGCAAAAATGGCCTTCCCCAAACATGAACTAATCGATCCCTTGAAGCAAGGGATCAATCCCCTTTAGGAAAAATCACTCAACGGCTATTTTATCAAGCTTTCAATGGCTACTTTCATTTCCCAAGCTTCCTCAACAGCTACTTCTTTAATTTCTCTATAAATTGGGCACTCCAACACACCAAGAAGATTGATGAATTAAGAGAGCAAGAGCCAACAAGCCATATTTTCATTCTCTCAAATAATTAAGAGTTTTTAGAGCTTCAAAGTCTATATCTTTGTATTTATTGTATCCAAATTATATTTCTTGTTCATTCATAATTTTGTTGTACTTAAACTTAGCAAACACTTAGCCTTAGGGAGGTTTTTTTATTGTTTGCAAAATTACCTTTGATATACAAGGGTGGAAGAGAATAAGAGGTGAGGTATCCTCTTGACAGCTTTGTAGTGAGATTGGGTAAAATACTACAAAAGGGTAAAGGTTTCTATCTTAAGCCTTAAAAAGAAAAAGATAGGTTGTATTTTCAACTCAAGAATAGTGGATTGAAGCCTTGGTGTGGACAACCAAGAAGAGAAGACGTAGGTGCCTTGTGGAGAAGGACCGAACCTCTATAAATCATTGTGTTTGATTTTTCTATCCCTATCTCTTTACAATTTATTATTGTTTATATTTGATTTTAGGTTCATTAATTGTTATTGTTTGCATTATATTTTCATCAAAAGTGCTTATTGTTTAATTTCCATTCAACTATATTGAAATCATTGTTTGGAAAGAATTTGGAGAAATCCAATTCACCCCCCTCTTGGATCACCATCTCACCTAAAAAGCTAACACAATTATATAATTAAATACTTATTATTAAATATATTTATTGTACTATACAAAAATTTGTATAAAAATAAATTATAATTTATTAATTTAATTTCAAATATGCCTATTTAATAACTTATATTATATAATAGTTAATATTATAAATATAAAATCTTATTAATTATAATATTTTATAATTTATAATAGTCTATTATTTTAATATTATTTTTAAATTAATAATATAATTAATTATTATATTTATAATTTATAAAACAATATTTAATATAATACAATATAATTATATTATTTATAATGATTATAAATTATATATATAATGATGATTAGAAATATATTTTTTATATAATTTATTAACATATAACTTAATTATAAATTTATAATTTAATTAATAAAATATATATTATATAATTTTAAATATTATATTAATTAATATATAAAATAATATAATTATAATATTATCTCAGAGTTACAGGAAGATGATGAAGAGATATGGAGGATATATTTCGATGGGGTCACTAATAAAATATTTTATTAATGAGTAATTAATATAATATATTATTATTATTATCATTAATTGGTTATGGATTATTAAACCATTATAATTATTATATTATATATTATATTTATAATAAATTTAAATATAATCTAAATTTTATTTAATATTATTATAATAATATTAACTAATATTTAATATTTATATATAGACTATTAAGTTATATTATTTAATATAATAGTATTTTAAATATGAAGCCTACACCTTCTTTGTATCTTAAAAACTATTTTAGTCCTAAAACGTTTTGTATTCACTTTGAAGCCTAGTTAAGACATTTTCAAATCCTAACAAATGCATACTAATTAGAAATCAAATAAGTAATTATTTATAACAATTGTTTAATATTAAATTAATTATACTATATAAATTTAGTATACTATTCAAATAATAGTACAAAAAGTATTAATAATAAATTGTTATAAATAATTACTTATTTGATTTCTAATAATTTAATTAAATTTTACTTTTTAATAGTATTAATTATAAGTTTGAAATATTAATAATTAATAATCAATTTGAAATAGATAATTGTTCAATTGGCCATAACTAATTGAGCTGATTCGATAAAATGATTTATGTTTTAAATCTCCAACTTCTTAATTTTTGAAATATTAATAAAGTAATATTATTTTATTTTGGATAAACTTTTATGAAATGAAACAATTGTTTTATGATAAAACAAAAGGTCGTAACGATTTTAAAATGATAATTGTTTAAATAGTCATAATTATTTAAACTTGTTTGGTAAACAGATTTATTTTTTAATTCCTTGCTTATTAATTTTTTGAATATTAATAAAATAGTATTATTTTATTTCGAATAAGCATGTATGAACTGAACAATTATTTTATGACTAAACAAAAAGTTAGAATGATTTGAAATAGATAATTATTATAATAGACTTAATTATTTGAACTGGTTCAACAAATACATATATTTTTTAAATCTCTTACTTATTAATTTTTAGAATATTATTAGTTTATTATTAATTAATAATTATATTTTAGTATAATTAATAATTAAATATATATAGTAATTAATTATAGTAAACAAAATTAGTTATTTAAAATATTAATTATTAATATATTCTATTAATTATTAATAGAATTATATTTAATATATAAATATTAATATTTTAAAATTTATTAAATATTATTATACGAATATAAATATTATTATTCATAATTGTTGTTTAGCAATATTTTGAATATTATAATATTATAGTATAATATAATTAAATTATAGTGAAATTAACTAATATAGAAAGGGGAAAACTACAATAAAATATTTTATATAGTTATTTTATAATAAAATATTTATAAATAAATATTATAAAAAAATACGATTAGTTTCCTCGTACTAATCTATATATTAATATAACTTATTAATATATATTATGGAATATGAAATTATATTATTAATCTAATTCGAAAATAAGATAAAATATAATAGTTATATTTTATTATATTAATTAAATCATAATTTAAAATAATTAATTATCAGTACATAATTGAATTGTTAATTAAAAATTAATATATTATTAGTAATAATATTATATATTAAATAATTAAACTAAATTAATACAATAATAACTATATTGAATTATAGTTAACAAATTTAAATTAAAGTAAATTATTATTAATAATATAATAATTGGATTATATTATATTATAATATTAATTTGTAATTACAGTACTATAATATAAGTTATTATAATACTTAAATTAATTTAATTTAAATTAATATACTACTAATAATAACATTTTAATTATAACATTTAATTGTATTCTATATATTTCATTATAACCTTTTTAATGTACTATCGATTAGTACTTATTAATTAACTCAATTAATTTTTTCAATTATTAATATAATTGATTGTTTATAATTATAATTAATCATTATAATTAAAATTTAAAATATTATATTATTTGAATTGATAATCATTTTATGACAAAACTAATAAATATATTATATTAACTAATAATTTAATTGTTGATTTAATAATTATATTTATAATATTATTAATTTATATATAATATATAATATTATAATTATAAATAATATAATACATAATTTAAATTATTATTAAATAATTTATAAACTATTTATAAATAATAAATAATATTTATTAATATTATAATAGAAATGATTATAAATTAATAATAGTATAAATAATAATAGAAATTATTATATTTTTAGAATTATATATTAAATAATATATTTACTCTATAATTTATTTATTTAATTCAAAAAATATATATTCAAATAATAAATATATAATCTAAATATATTATATTATAAATAAATGGTCATAATATTAATATTATTTTTATTATAATAATAAAATATATTATTATAATTATAAATTAATTATAAATAATTATTATAATATACTAATGAAATAACAATTGATTTGTCATAATTATTAATATTAAGTAAATATGAATTAATAATAAGTAGATATTAATATATAAAGTTAATAATTATAAGATTTATTTAAATACTGAATAAATTGTTAATAATGTAAATATTAACATTATTAGTTAATTAGTTTAATTTATTTAATAATTAAATTAATTAGTATATTATTAAATAATAAAAATTATTTAATTTAAATATAATTTAATATAATCACAAATAATATTGTTATGAACAATTATAATTCTATTATTTAAATTATAATAATCTAGTATATAATTGTTTATTTGATATCGATATTATTAATTAAACTTATTAAATAATAATAATTGTAATAATCTGAATTCATTAAAATTAATAGATATATTAATTATATCTATTAATTAATAACTATTAAATTTTATAATTTAACTAATATAATTATTTAAACATAATAATAATTATTTTATAATATTATTAATAATTTAAGTATATTAAATTAATAATTAACTATTTTAATATAATTTATTAGAAATATTATTATTATTATTTATAAAATTTTAAACAACTCACCCTTTAAACTATTATTATTATTATAAACAAATATTTAAAATAATATAAACTTGTATTATAATATTAGAACTATTCGAACATATTCAAAAAATAAATTTATTTTTTTAATTTTTACTTATTAAATTTTGGAATATTAATTAATTTAATTATTTTATTTGAAATAAGCTTGTATGAACAGAAATAATTGTTTTTATGACAAAATAAAAGATCATAACAATTTGAAATAGATAATTATTCAAATAGTAATCACTATTTAAACTTGTTCAGTAAACAGATTCATTTTTTTAAATCTCTTACTCATTAATTTTTAGAATATTAATAAATTAGTAATATTTTATTTCGTGTAAGCCTATATGAATTGATACAATTATTGTATGACAAAATAATTAAACATAATAATTTATATTTAAAATTTATGATATAACAAATTCATAATTAATTGAATTATATTAATAATAATTATTAATTCAATATAATATGAATATTATACGTAATATTAATATTATATGTTAATATTATCATAAGTCATTTAACAATTATAAAATGATATTTTATCACGTTACAAATTAATTTATAAATTAATAAATTATTATTATAACATTATTAATAATAAATAATAAGATATTTTTATTTATTAAATTAACATTAATTTATAAATTTTTTTATAAGAGCAGTTATTTAATATATCAATATGAGTAAAATAATTCTAATTATAATTATAAATCTATTTATACAATTTTAATAAATTTAATGTTATATTAATATTAATTAATATTAAGATTAATTTAGTACAACAAAATATAGAATGATAAATTATATGAACTATTTCGGTAAATAGATCTAGTAATTAGTAAATTAATAATGTTATAATAATAATCTTTATTTAGTATAATTAACTAAATATTAATTTGGTATTATAGTAAATAAAATAAATTAATTGTAAACTTTTCAATTACTAAAATAACTGATTTAAACTATACATTTGTTCAAATAGTCATAACTATTTAGACATGTTTGATAAATAAATTTATTTTTTAAATTTCTTACTTATTAACTTTTGAAAGATTAATAAATTAGTATTATTTTATTCTGAAGCTTGTATGATAAAAAACAATTGTTATATGACCAAACAAAAGGTAATATTTATTTCAAATAGATAATTGTTGAAATAGCCATAATTATTTGAACTAATTCGGTAAACAGAATCATTTTTTAAATCACTTATTAATTTTTGGAATATTAATAAATTATTATTATTTTATTTCAAATAATTATTTATAATTAATACTATATAAAATATTTATATAATACATATAAAATTATTTTTATTAAGATAAATATATTATAATATTAATATTAATAATTAATAGTATATAAATAATTAATTTATTAGTATATCTCTATAATTTATCATATGATTTATTATATATAGTATCCAATTATATATTATATTTATTAATTATATTATTGAATATATAATTATATAATATATAATAATTATTTATTTAAATAAATAAATAATTATGACTATTAAAATAATATTACTTTATTACTATTTCAAAAATTGAGAAGTTGGAGATTTAAAAAATAAATCAGTTCAAATAATTATTTATTTCAAATCATTATGACATTTTGTTTTATTATAAAACAATTGTTTTTTATCATACAAGCTTATTCAGAATAACATAATTCTAATTTATTAATATTCCAAAAATTAATAAGTGAGAGATTTAAAAAATGAATCTGTTTACCAAACAAGTTCAAATAATTATGGCTATTTGAACAATTATCTAGTTCAAATTGCTATAACCTTTTGTATTATCATAAAATAATTTTTTCTATTCATACAAGCTCATTTCAAATCTATTTACCGAATAATTTTGAATAGTTATATTATAAAACTAATATATTAATAGTAATATAATTTAGTTTGTATAGTTTACTGATATATATTATAGATATTAATTAGTCAAAATCAAATAGATTATAATTTATTTATTGATTAATAATAAACAGATTTATTATTAGGTTGATTTGAGAGCAATCTCACCTTTTTTTATTGGATCTTGTTCTCTTTTGAGATTCATCTCATACATAAGGAGAGAACTCATTAGTTTATAATATTTATATTATTATAAATAATAATTAAGAAATTTTGTTATATTACTATAATACTAAAATTTAAATTCACTTGACACATTCATAATTTAACCAATATATTATATTTATAAACTATTATTAAAACATTATATAATATAAATTAATTATATAATATTATTAATAAATAATTTTAAATAATAAATATATATGAATAATTATACTTAAGTATTATTAAAGTATAATACCTAATAATTATTAATAAATTAATTAATAATAAAAATATTTATAATGATTAAGTTATTATAATAAATTAATATATAAGACTATTTATTTTATATTATTTTATTCAAAAAAAGCTTCTATGACATTATTTATATTAATTGAAAGTTATTAATATTTATTTAAGATTTATACATAATCATAATATATATAAATATTTAAACTAATTTGAACAATTAAGCTCAAAATATGTAAAATAAAAAGATATTTAACGCATACAGAGAAAAATCTATTTCCATCTTATAATTGGAAAACACTTGAATAACTTCGCATTGTCAATCCATTCCAATCAAAATGTACCTCATTTTACTATAGGAATTTTATTTTATTTTATAACAAAATATAATATTAAGATAGATATTTTATTAATAATACATTTAAATATTATAAAATTTTTAATATAATTATTATTCATGATCATTTAAATTAAATAATAATTTATTTAATTATTAATTATTTTTAGTTTAATAATTTAAACTTATAATAAGAGATTTAATAATTAAATAACTATTTAATATTCTAAAAAATAGATAAAAAATTAGTAATTAAATGATTAAATTAAAATAAGTATTATTGGTAATAATTATTATTATTAAAGAATCATTAATTTTTATAAGTATTAATTATATTTTAATTAAGATAATACCTTTAATTTATTAAAGATATTAATAACCTTTAATTTATCCAAATAATTAATAATATTAAAATTTAATTAAATATTATTTGGATAATTATTACATTGTTATCATATAAGTAATTAGTTAATCTTTTTTGTTCGGTAAACAAATTTATTTTTTTAATATTAATAATCAGTTAATTATAATTTATTATATTAATTTAATTATTAATATAATTTATTTTATTATACTATTTATTTATTAATTATTACTATACTAATAATAATTTATCAATTGTTAATAGAATATAGTAATATTAAAGGATTATATAATTTAAATGTACATTTAATCAATTATTAGTTAGTTTATTATTATTTGTTTAATAATAATATATAAAATATTTAATAAAATATTATTCAAATATATATAATATTATATATATATAAGATTTATAATATAAATTATAATCTATAATATATAATAATCTAATATAATAAGGTAATAGTAAATACTAATTTTATATTAATTAATTAAATATAAATATTTGAATTAATAATTATATACAATTTAATATATATTAGTTAAATATGATTAAAAATTTGAATCTTAATGTATAAAATAATTAATAATTTTATCCTAATAGAATATGTTATAAATAATTTAATTTATTTAAATTAATATATTATATTATTAATAACGTGTAATTGAATTATTATCCATAAGAAAAGTATTTAATTAATAAGATATAGTATTATTATAATATTAAAATTATGGTAAGTTATAATTTTATTTTAATTATTAATAATATAGTTTATTTTAATTATAATAGTCTAAATTAATTTAATATAAATTATAATTTTATTGTTATATTTTATATTTATTATTAACTTAATTAAACTAATACTTACTTATTATTATAATTATAATAAGCAAATAGTAATTTCCAAATCATATAATATAAGTCTCCTAGTATTTGTAAAATACTAATGATTATGGCCATTAAATAGAAACAATTTTTTAATTGACATTTGAATATTTAATAATTTAATTATATAAATATAATAGTAACGAAATATATCTAATAGCTTAATTTATTAAATATATTAAATAATAATATAAAATAACTTATTATTTTATATTATTATATAAATATTTAATTAGTATGATAATTTTAATAAATATATTTATCATTAATAATAATTATTTAACTATATTATTATTTATTATAATAATTTAATAATTATTGAAATATTTGAAATTATATTAATTAGTTATATGGTAACTAACATTATAATATTATATTTATGATAATTAATATTTATTAATTATTAATATAATTAATATATAATATTTGAATTACTCTTGCTTATAACAATTATAAATTAATAATTAATATTTTAAATAACTAATTTTATTTACTATAATTAATTATAATAAGTTTTATAATTTTATAATTTGTGCGAGTGAGGATTTTGTTATAATATATATTATTTTTAAATCTATTTTTAGAATAAGTTATATCTAATAAATATAAATAACTTATATTTATTAGTAATTAATAAAATAGTTAAATTATATAACTAGTTCAAATAATTATGACTATTTGATTTTACCAAATTATAAAATCAATTAATTATTATTTATTATTTATTTATTTATTTATATTTGATAAATATAATAGATAAAATTAAACATAATCTTTTAATTTATAATTATAATTAACATATATATTGTTATAGTTATATTAATTACTTTTGTTTATATAAATTTTTTATTAATAATTATTAATATTTTAATAATTATTAAAAAGTCATAATGATTTGAAATAAATAATTGCTCAAGTAATCATAACTATTTTAATTAGTTTGATGAACATATTTATTTTTTAAATCTCTTATTAATTTTTGAAATATCAATAGATTAGTATTATTTTATTCCAAACAAACTTATATGAACCAAAACATTTGTTTTATGACAAAGGGACATAGCGATTTGAAATAGATAATTGTTCAAATATATAATTATTTGTATATAAAAATCATAAAATTTTAAATTTATAATAAATTAATCTAATTAATGTAATATAACTAATAATAATTCATATAATTATAATATAATTACTTTATATTAATTAATTATTATAACATTAAATTAATATGAATATATTATTAATATTAACAATAATTTTTATGACTATTTATTGATATTAATAAATAGAAATAAAAAATTCTCATAATTTTTATAAATTTGTTACAAATTTATACTATAATTTAAATATATTTAAAATTGTTGCAATAAATTACTACTAATAAATAATAATATTTATTAAATTAATAAATAATTTATTATTATAAATTAAAATAATTTTAATTTTAATATTATAATTTAATTATATTGTTTAATTAATAATATTATTTAAATTACTTATTATTTAAATAAAATAATTTAAACAATTGTTCTATGACAAAACAAAAATTCATAATGATTTGAAATAAATAATTGTTTAAATGACTATAATATTTGAACTGATTCGATAAACTAATTTATGTTTTAAATCTCTAACTTATCAATTTTTATAATATTAATAAAGTAATATTATTTTATTTCAGATAAGTTTTTATGAACTGAAACAAATATTTTATGATAAAATATAAGGTCATAACAATTTTAATAGATAATTGTTTAAATAGTCAAAAATATTTGAAATTGTTCGGTAAATAAATTTTTTTTCTAATTTCTTACTTAATAATTTTTTGAATGTTAATAAATTATTATTATTTTATTTTGAATAAGCATGTATGAGTTGAAGCAATTATTTTATGACTAAACCAAAGGTCAAAACAATTTGAAACACATAATTGTTCTAATAGTCTTAACTATTTGAACTAATTTAGCAAACAATAATTATAATCATTAAATTATTATATAAATT
Organism: Durio zibethinus; assembly: GCF_047325235.1. Taxonomy (NCBI): domain Eukaryota; kingdom Viridiplantae; phylum Streptophyta; class Magnoliopsida; order Malvales; family Malvaceae; genus Durio; species Durio zibethinus. The sequence continues at coordinate 9,201,701 of NC_143183.1, read as the reverse complement.
TATTATATAATAACATATTTTATTGTTATGTTATAGTATAATTATAACATAATTAAATTATTATAATTAAATTATAATATGTATTTAGAAGAATATTTATTAGCTAGATTTTATTAGTATATTTAATAATTAATTATAATAAACTTATAATTATATTATAATAAAATTAATATAAATTAATTATTATAATTAATAATAATATAATATTATTATATCTTAGTTATACATAATATACTGAAAAATTATTAATCATTATTTAATTAATAAAATATTTCAAACTATTGTAATGATTATATAATTTATTATAATAAATAAATTAATAAAATTTATATTGTTAATTAAAATTACTTCAAATTGTTATCTATTATTAATTTGTTATACATAAAATACATTAGTAGTATCAGAATATATTATTGTTAGGACCCAAGATTTAATATAATGATGATTATAAAAATTCCTTACAAAATCAATTAAGTTAGTTAAATAATAAAATTAATAGAACATTATTATAAGTTTAATTAAAACAATTGTTTATAATAATAAATAGTAAATAAGCGATATGTTATATAATATTATAAATATTATTAATTTAATATAATAGATTTGTTATAATATTTAGTATAATTATCGTTATAATTAATATTATATAATTATAATTGACTATATAATTAATAAATTTAATTATTAATTTAAATTAATTATAATTATTAATTTAGCTAATTTTAAATTGTTTTATATTCAAAATAAATAATGTTTAGTTATTTCTTATTGAAATAAATTATATTATTAATCCAATACTAACAATTATTGGAGATAATTAATAATATTATTACTATAGTCAATTAAGTATTGGATTAATAATAATTAAGTTAACTTAAATATATAAATTTATAAGTAAATAATATTAGAATTTATATTTAAAATAATTGATATTAGTTTATAATTAAACTATAATTATTTAACTAATAAGTATTTGAATAATAATTTTATATTATTAATTATTATTAAATTAATAAATCATAATTAATTATGCTCATGACTTAATTGGATTTTAATTAAAGATAATAAAATTATTTAAGACAATTGTTTTATCTTAAATAGGCTTATATGAATTGAAGCAATTATTTTATTACAAAACAAAAGCTCATGATAATTTGAAATAGATTATTATTCAAATAGTCATGACTATTTGAACTTGTTTGGTAAACATATTTATTTTTTAAATCTTTTACTTATACATTGTTGAAAACAAAAACAATTGTTTTATGACAAAACAAAAAGTCATAACAATTTGAAATAAAATAATTGTTCAAATAGTCATAATGATTTGAACTTGTTAAATTAATATCTATATTTTAATATTTGTAACTATCATTTAAATATTAATTAAACTATTAATATTTACTAATTAATAGTTTAAATGAACATTTAAAAAATATTATTATAGTTTATCATTTATTATTGTTAGTTATTTAAATAAAAATTATATAAGCATATAATCTTAATAATATATAAGATAAATAAAATATTTAATATATTATAATTATTTATTTTTAACATATTATAAATAAAATTAATATATTAATAAAATATAATTATAACATTTATTAAACACTAAAAATTTATTTATTAATCGATAACAAAAACTATTTAATAATTTAAATAATAATTAAATTAAATTTATTAATTATAACAATATTAACCATTAATATATTAATCAAATATAATTAGTTAATACAATAATTGATATTATTATTATCAATAATAATTAATTAAAATTATTATATACTATTATTTGAAATAGTTAAATTATATATTATAATAAATTACAAATAGTTTGAATTAATTAATTAATTCAAATAGTAATTAATTTTATAATTTTATTTATTGAAATATAAATAATTATAATGAATATAGTAATTAATTAATTACTATTATTAAAATTGAATACTAATTAATATAACAGGTCACTTGTTAATTTATCATTAATTTTATAATATTAATTAATTGTAAAATTATTTATAATAATTATATTTAATTTATATTATTATAAGATATTAGTAATATTTATTATCACTATTTAAAATTTTTATTATTATAATAGTTATAATACTATAATAATTATTCGAGTATATATTAATAGTTAAGGTCATAACTTTTATTGTAAAATTATTATTCAAATACTTATAATATTAACTAATATTAATTATTAGTTAATAATATAATAACCATTTATTAATATAATCTAATTTAATAGTATAATCAAATTAATAATATGATATAACTATTAATGTCATATATTTTATTATATATATAACAATTATTAAAAAAATATAATATTATCTATATAAATTAATAATATTACTCATAATTAGTATTTGATTGATATTTAATTTATTAAAATAATATTTGTAAATAATTATAATTATTATTATATAAATAGATAATAATTAATATTACTAATATTCAAATAAGTAATAATTAAATATTACTTACTTACATAAATTAATATATTAATAATAATATATATTAATTTATAATAAAAATTATAAATAGTATATAATTTATAGTTTAGTAATTATATATTATATATTTATTAATAATAATTCATATATATTGTTTTTATATATATTTGATTACTAAATCATATAGTCTTAAATATTATATAAATCATACTTATTATAATAATATATAGTAAATTAATATTATTATACTATAATTTATTAACAAAATTATTACAAGTAATTATTAATTATTAATAAGACAATTAGATTATAAATAGTTACTAAGCTATAATAATTAAGAAGATAGTATACAAGCTTATTGGTAAGTAATATAATATATTACCAAATGACTATATTTAATATAATTACTAAATTATTAAATCATTCAAATGGTCATATTATAATCGTAATATTTAATTATAATTGTATATATTAATAAATAAAATAACTATATAATTTTTATAATAAATTAATTCTCAAAATGATGTTATATTTTTTAAATATAAATATATTGTAATATAAATATACTATAATATAAATATAAATATTATATAATTATTATATTTTGTCTACTATTAGACAAGATATCAAATTATAATAAATATGATTAATATTATTAGTATAAATTTAACATAATAATATTTTATTAACAATATATAAATAATTAATATAGTAAATATTATACTATTATATAATTATAATATAAATAATTAATATTATTATTAATATAATTGTTATATAAATAAATAACTATGATTAATATTGTTCATTATAAACTTATTTTTTTATAACTAAAAATATAATACATATTTGACATGTATATTATATTATATTATATTTAAATATAATACATTTTAATTATAATTAAAATAATATATATTATTACTATAATTGTTTTAATTCTATAATACTATATTTAATATAGTAATTACTTAATTAATTAGTTTTTAATTTGTAACAAAAGGCCATTAGTTCTAATCCAATAATTGTTAGTAATTTAATTATTAATATAACAAAATAGATAATTATTAAGAGATTAAAATAAATCTAATACATAATTATTAAAATATATTAATAACTTAATATCAAAATTTAAGTTACAAATAAATATAATATAATTATATAACAATTATATGACAATTGTTATCTAATGTAATTATAATATTTAATTATAGTATTAAATTATATTCGATAATTTAAATATTATAATTTATAATAAATTATAAATATATAATTTTTAATAATTATTATTTAATAAACCAATGCAAGTTATCTATTCATATAACTAATTAATTAATTAGGAAAATTAATAGTTATATTTGTAATTAGTACAAATTAGTTAGTTAATTAATATATAAATATTAATTAATTACAGTATTAATAATAATTTATTAATTCAAATTTATGCTTATAAGCAATTTTATTTATTATCAATTTTAAATTACTTATCATTTATAATAATTATAAATAAATATAATTTTATTAGCAAATGGTAGTATTATTTTATCTGAAAGCTAACATATATTCATATTATAATATCTATTTTATTAATTAAATAATAGTTATAATATGAAATATTTTAGTATAATTGATATTAAAATAGATAATCATTCAAACACTATAGATAATTTATTTCATAATATTTTTGTAATAAATTAGTATATAAGTTATTTGTATTATATAATAAAATACTATTTTATTAATTAATAAATTAATTAATTTATTATAAGCTTGTAATTTACTATTCAAAATACACTAATTTATTAACACTAATTGAAATAATATGTTTTATATTTATTGATAATAAATATAAGTTGTTATCATGGTTATTATTATTAATAAAAATATTATTATTAATATTTTTATTAATAATAATAACTAATATTATTAAATATTAATATACTAATTGATAGTACATTATAAGCTATGAATTAAACAAATTTAATGTATATTATATAATTAATTATTATAATGTATTATAATTGATTAATTGTATTAGTTTAATAACATATTATATTAATTTTATTTGTTATAAGCAATAGAAAGGATCTTGTATTCTTTATTAAACCAACATTTAAATATTAATTTAAACGTTTAAATATTAATTAGTAAGTAAATGTATTCAAATATTATTATACTAATTAATAATAATTTTAATTTTTTTAATATTTATAATAATTATTAATATTAAAAATAATTAAATGGTAGAGATCAATCATTAATTAATTTTAAAATATTTAAATAACATAACATTATAATTTAATATTAATATATATTATAGTATTTGTATTTGTTAATTAAATATTATATTTATTTAATTATAAATAATATATATTGTTCAATAGATCAAGTTAAAATATTAATTTTAATAAATAAATAGTCAAAATAATGACTATAAAAATCATCAATGAATTAATATTTAAAAAATATTATAAAATCAATATTCAAATATTTGAAAATATTTAAATAATATTAAATATTAGTAAAATTAAACAAGATATTATATATTTATTAGCTTATATAATAATTAATATTATTAGAAACAATTGTAAATATTTTAATTATTGTTATTAATTAATATTAGTTAATTTATTACTTAACATTTATTAATTAGTAAATGTAATTAATTAATTATATACTATTTGATAATAATTTTAATTAATATTTTATTATTAAAATATTTAACATAATTAATATTTTATATTATAATATAAAATATTAATTATGTTAAATATTTATAATTTATAATTAATTGTTAATTAGGATATATATGTATTAGAATATATTAATGATTATTATTAAATGTATAACCCATTTAAATTTAATTATTATTAAAAATTATTTTAATATTTTAAATATTAAATAAGTTAAATTATCAACAAATCGATAATTATATAAGATTATATAAGTTAATATTTGATTTATGTTTTAAATAAATGTTTTTGTTAAAAAAATTGATAGATAATATCAATTTAGTATGATTATAATATACTAATAAATCTTTAGAATTTAATAATCATTTTTATCATTAATAATGATATTATTATTATTATTATTATTAAAAATTATAATTTATTTATTAAATTTGTTATTAGTTATAAGCAATAAATTATAATATTAAATAATTAAAATTAATTATTTATAAGTTTGTATAACTATTTGTTATATTAATATTAAATATTATTAAATTTTAAATTAAATTTATATAAATAGAATTATATAAATAGATTTAAATTTATATAAATTTAATAATATTTATATATTGTTTAATTTAATTTTAAATCAACAATTATTGAATAATAATTAATTCAATAATTCAATAATATATTAAGTTATATCAATAATATTAAATCAGAATAGAATAATATAATATATTAATTTAAATTAATTATTAATACAATATTAAATTTATATAATTCAATCATTTATATAATAATTTCTTTAAATATTAATTCATTTATTTCAAATTAAAAATAATATTTATTTGATAATTCCAAAATTAAATTTATTGATAAATAATTAAGAATTTTTGTTTTTTGATAACGTTATCAAATATTAATAAGTTCATACAAGTTAATATTGTAATAGATAATAATATTAATTATAATTATTCTAAATGTAAATTTTATTAATATAAATTTGGTTTAATAATTATTCTAATAGTATAAATAATTAGTTATAATTATATAACTATTACTTTTATTATAATTGTATTAATTATAATATTATATAATAGATAAATTAATACTATTATAGTATTTTAAATAACTTATAAATAGTTATAAATAATTTATAAATTATTATAAATATTAATATTAGAAATTATTTATTTTGATTAATTATAATTAAGTATATTATTATATACTATAATTGTTTACAAATATTATAATTAAGTTATAATTATATTTATTATAATTATTAATAGTTATTTAATTATATTAAATCTATAATTATAAATATAACTTGATTAATAATATAATCATATTTTATAATAAGTTTTATAATTATATTATAGATATTAAATATAAATATATTTAAAATATATCTAATTATAAAATATTAATTTAATAAATTATTATATTATTATAATAATTAATATTATAAGTAGTAATTATTATAAATATATTTATAATCTTAAATCTCTAAATTATATTATTATCATAATTTAATAAAATTATATTTTAAATATAATACTGATTTAATATTGAATAATATTATTATAATAATTAGATAAATTGTATTAATAATGATATTAATTATATTAATATATAATATTAATAATTAATATCATTATTAATAAAGTATATTAATTTATAAGAATAAATTAATCTTATCAAAGTATAGTTTATTTACTAATTTATATAAATAATCTTAAAATATATTTAGTAAAATTAAACAATTTTATATTATTAAATAATATAATAATTATAAGTTATTAATTATAATATATAAATAACATACTTTTTATTTATAATAATATATTATAGACTATTTTTAATACTAATTTAAAAACTATTAATTAAATAGTTGATAAGTAAATAAATAAAATTAAATATAATGATTAATTTCTTTTCATACAAGCTTATTCATATTAAAATAATACTAATTTAATAATATTCCAAAAATTGGTAAGAGATTTAAACAAAAATGTGTTTACCAAACTAGCTCAAATTGTTAGGCTTTGTCATAAAACATATGTTTCTATTCATACAAGTTTATCCAAAATAAAATAATACTAATAATTAATATTATAAAAATTAATAAGTTGGAGAATTAAAAAAAAATTGTTTACCAAACAAATTTAAATAGTCATGTCCATTTGAACTATTATCTATTTCAAATTGTTATGACATTTGTTTTGTCCTAAAACAATTGTTTTTATTCAAACAAGCTTATTCTGAATAAAATAATATAAATTTATTAATATTTCAAAAATTAATAAGTAAAAATTTAAAAAATAAATATGTTTTCTGAACATGTTCAAATAGTTATGACCCTTTGTTTTGTCATAAAACCAATTGTTTCTATTATACAAGCATATTTGAAATAAAATAATACTAATTTATTAATATTTCAAAAATTAATAAGTAAAAAATTTTAAAAATAAGTCTGTTTATTGATCTAATCAAATCGTTATGATTGTTTGAACAATTTTTTATTTTAAATAGTTATGATCTTTTGTTTTGTCCTAAAACAATTGTTTCTATTCACACAAGTTTATTTGGAATAAAATAATACTAATTGATTAATACTTTGAAAGTTAGTTGGTAGCAGATTTAAAAAATAAATCTATTTACTAAATAAGTCCAAATAGTCATGTCCATTTGAACAATTATCCATTTCAAATAGTTATGACCTTTTTTTTGTCATGAAACAATTGTTTCTATTCGTGCAAAATTATTCAGAATAAAATAATACTGATCTATTAATATTTTAAAAATTAATAAGAGATTTAAAAACTAAATTTATTTACCGAAATAGTTCAAATAGTTATGACTATTTGAACAATTATTTATATCAAATTGTTATGATCTTTATTTTGTCATAAAACAATTGTTTCTTTTCATATAAGCTTATTCATATTAAAATAATACTAATTTAATAATATATTCCAAAAATTAGTAAGAAAGAGATTTAAAAAATAAATGTGTTTGTTGAACCAGTTCAAATGGTTATTATATATTATATTATTAATAAATATAAATATTAATTTATAATAAATACTATTAAATTATTATAATCTTTAATAATTATATTATTATAATTATATTTTAAATTATATTATATTATTTTTTATAATATAATATTAATATAGTATATTAAATTAATAATATCAATATTTATAATTAAAAAATAACAATTAATTCATATAATTTATACGAATATAATTTTAATATAATTTAAATATTCAATTATAAAATTAATTGATTATAATAATATGAATATATTTAATTTATATAACTAATTAATATAATTAACTAATATTATATTATATATAATATTATAATATATATTTGATTAATATATTAATCAATTTATAATCAAATTATAATACAAGTTATAAAATTAAATTAAATTTATATTTCTATAATATAATATTTGAATTACTCCATTAAGTTATTTTTTTGTACTTTATATATAATTATAATGTATATAATTATAATTTATATACAGGTATTTGATTAGTAATTATAATTTATATAATTATAAATTATAGTCATATAATTATGTTAGAATTATGTTATTTGGAATAAGCTTGTACGAATAGAAACAATTGTTTTGTGACTTATTATAATCCAAAATTATTAATTAATAAATTTAATAATATTAAATTATTATAATATATAATTATATAATATTAGATTATATTAGTTAAGTTATTTAACTTAATCAATTATAATATTTCATATCAATATTATAATATAAATAAATATATAGTTTAAATAGTTCGTTAAAATTTTAAATTATACTATTAATTATATATGTAAATTATGTTTCTATTATTAATAAATTATTTATATTAAATTCTATTATATAATATAATTAAAGATAATCATTATTAGTAATTATTAGGATAATTATAATATTATTAGTATTATAAATTATTAAAATAATTAATAACTTTAATTGTTATTATTATAAATAACATTATAATAATATATACTTATAATTAATTAATATAATTTTCAAATCAATTAACATTGTTTATAATAATAATTATTTAATATTATTATTATATTTATTAATTTTCAAAATATTTAACAAATATTTTAATAATTATTATTAAATATATTTTTACTAGTTATATTTAATACTATAATATATATTAATTTTAAATATTAAATCTAATTTATTTATATAATCAAAATTAATTAAAATTTTTACTTATTAATTTAAAATTAAAATAATTATTATAATTAAATAATAATCTAATATAATTATAATATATAATTAATTAAAATATAATATAAATATTTAAATTTTAAATATTAATTTTAAATATTAAAACTAATATATATTGTTTTAATATATTAAATTGTTTAAATTAAAAATAAATATTAAAATTTATTTTAAGTAATAAATATTGTAATAGCTTAATAATTAATACAAACAAATCTAATTATTAAATAAATTAACAATTAAAATATAGATATTAATTGTAATTATTTAAATTACTACTTTATTATGTTATAATTAATTATATCTATTAAATATTGCAATAGTTTAAATTTATTTTTATATTAGTTTAAATATTAATATATAGATTAATATTTAATATTTAAAGTTTATCCAAAATAAAAATAATTAATTAAAATAATTAATTAATAATTATTATTAAATATAATAAACAATTATTTAAAATTAATTTTCTTTAAATTATTTTTTAATTTTAAATGAAAAAATTATTTTACAATAAAACAAAATGTCATAACAATTTAAAATAAAGAATTGTTCCTATAGCCTTAACTATTTGAACTGGTTTAGCAAACAAATAATGTTTTTAAATCTATTAGTTATTAATTGTCAGAATATTATTACATTAGTATTATTTTATTCTGAATAAATTTGTATGAATAGAAATAATTGTTTTATGAAAGAACAAAAGGTTGTAAGAAATTGAAATACAAATAGTCATAACTATTTGAATTGGTTCAATAAACAAATTTATTTTTTAAATCTCTTATTAATTTTTGAAATATTAATAAATTAATATTATTTTATTACGAATAAGCTAGTATGATGAAAAATAATTGTTTTATGTCAAAACAAAAGTTCATAATGATTTGAAATAGATAAATGTTAAAATGGCCATAATTATTTTAACTGATTCGATAAACTGATTTATGTTTTAAATCTTTAACTTATCAATTTTTAAAATATTAATAAAGTAATATTATTTTATTTGGGACAAACTTTTATGATCTAAAACAATTGTTTTATGATAAAATAAAAGGTCATAATGATTTTAGATAGATAATTATTCAAATAGTCATAACCATTTAAACTTGTTCGGTAAACAAATTTATTTTTTAAAATTTTTTGCTTATTAATTTTTTGAATGTTAATAAATTAGTATTATTTTATTTTGAATGAGCATGTGTGAACTGAAACAATTATTTTATAACTAAACAAAAGGAGACTATAGAAAGCATAAGTTTATTAAAAGAAAAATAATTTTGAAAGCAATTATATTTGGTGTCTTTGGAGACTCGTACCTAATATAATATCTATTTGTAATAGAATATAAATAGACTATTAGAATTAATTACTATTAGAATCTTATTAAAAATATTATTAGATTAGATAATATTAGGCTATTAGTTAGGATTATAAATATTTATTATATAGTATAATATTTAATAGTGAATATTAGATATGAAGTTACTTATATATATTTAAATTTATTATAATAAATTAGTAAAAATAATAATTATACTTATTAGTTTACTAATAATATATTAATTATATTAATATTTTAAATAAATATGTATAATATTAACAATATTATAATTAATTAAAATTAATAATATATAATATCAAAACGATTTGAAATAGATAATTATTCTAATAGTAATTAAAATTATTTTTTAATAATTTTAAATAATTTTGAAATTTAATTATTTCAATTCATAAAAACTATAATTGTATACAATTATTAAATAATATAATATTATTTTACTATTTGATTAATTATGAATTTAATTATAATTAATTAATAATTAAATTTGCAAAAGTTTATTTCAATTAAAATAATACAAATTAATTTATTTTAAAAATTAATAACTATAGTAATTATGATTTGTTTAATTATAATTAATTAATTTTTTATTTATTAGTCCTAACTAATAGTCTAATATAATTATGATAAACTGATTCATTTTGTAAATCTCTAACTTCTCAATTTTTTAAATAGTAATAAAGTAATATTATTTTATTTTGGATAAGTTTTATTGAACAGAAACAATTGTTTTATAATAAAACAAAAGGTCATAATGATTTTAAATAGATAATTATTCAAATAGTTATAACTATTTAAACTTGTTCGATAAACAGATTTATTTTTTTAAATTTCTTGCTTATTAATTTTTTGAATGTTAATAAAATTATTATATAATTAAATATATATCAAAATTATATTAATTTTATAATATATTGATGTTAAAGTTAATATATTAATTAATTATAATATGTATAAAAATAAATTTATTTTTTAAATTTCTTACTTATTAACTTTTGAAAGATTAATAATTAAATTAATTATTATACATATTATTAATAAATTGATAAATTCTTAAATCAATTATTTGTTATATTTACAATAAATTAGTTTTATCTAATTAATATATATTAATTTAATATTTAAACATAATATTACCTTTTGTTTGGTCATATAACAATTGTTTTTTTTATCATACAAGCTTTAAAATAAAATAATACTAATTTATTAATCTTTCAAAAGTTAATAAGTAAGAAATTTTAAAAAAAAATTATTTATCGAACTCGTTTAAGTAGTTATGACTATTTGAACAAATGTATAGTTTAAATCAGTTATTTAAAAAATAAACCTTTTGGTTCTATCATAAAACAATTATTTATGTTCATACAAGCTTATTCGAAATAAAAGAATACTAATCTAATAGTACTCTGAAAATTAATAACTAAGAGATTTAAAAAATAAAATTATTTGCTGAACCAGTTTAAATAGTTAAGACTATATGAACAATTATCTATTTTAAATCGTTATAACCTTTTGTTTTGTCATGAAACAATTTTTTCAATTCATACTAACTTATTCAGAATAAAATAAAATGAATTTATTAATATTTTAAAAATTAATAAGAGATTTAACAAATAATTCTACTTACCTAACCAGTTCAAATAATTATGACCTTTTGTTTTGTCATAAAACAAATGTTTTTCTCCATATAAGTTTGTTCGGAATAAATTAATGCTACTCTATTAATATTTTAAAAATTAATAATAGATCTAAAAAATAAATTTTTTAGATATCTATTAATTAATAAAAATCAATAATTAAAATATTTAAATTAAAATCAATATTCAAATAATTAATAATAAATTATAAGTATTTATAATAATAATTATAACTAAGAAATAATTTAATTTATTAAAATTAACTAAATTAAGTTAATTAAATATTTATAAATAATAAATAAATAAACTATAGAAATAGCTATAGTTTTATTAATTACAAATTAATTGACAATTAAAATTATTTAATTAAATTAATTATAACTATATAGATTATAACTAAGAATTTAATATTCTTATTTAATTATTATTATATATATTTTATTAGATAATTCAATTTTAATTAAATTTATTTATGATAAATTAGCTAATAGTAGTTATAAGATCTCATGACAAATTTAAAGCTTTTATTCATAATATAATTATTAATCAGTAAATAGATTTAAATATTAATTTTTATGATTTATATTAATTTATAATTATTTATTAATTATGAATAAATTTATTAGATTGCTTATAAATTTATATAATTATGTAATATAATTATATTACATAACAAATAGTTTATTTTTTATTATAATTTATTTTTAATTAATAATTGCGTTAATTGTAACTATTTTGTTAAATATATTATTTGATTTATTAAGTAGCTAATTAAAAATTATTTATAACAATAAATATAGTTATGTCAATGCATTCAAATATTCATAACTATTTGAATATTATTCTATTTTAAGTTTAAATTTGTTTAATTTTAAATAATAAGATACTAATATTTGAAATTTCTAAAAATTCCATCATTGGATAATTATTATATATTCTCAAAAAATAACTATATTATTATCTTAATTAATTAAAATTATTAACTATCCTAATAATTATCTAAATTTATTATCAAAACTATTTAATTTTAATCTTTATTAAATTATTATTTAATTAAATATAAAGTTAAGTACTATAATAATTGAATATTTCAATTAATAAATATTAAATTGTGTCGTAAGAAAACAAAAAGTCATAACAATTTGAAATAAATAATTATTCAAATAGTCATAATTATTTAAACTTATTCGATAAATAAATTTATTTTTTAAATCTTTTACTTATTTGTTGTCTGAATATTAATAAATTTGTATAATCTTATTTGAAATAAGCTTGTATGAATAGAAAATTTTGTTTTAGGACAAAACAAAAGTCTATTGATTAGAAATAGATAATTATTTAAATAGTCATAATTATTTGTACTTGTTCGATAAACAAATTCATTTTTTAAATCTCTTATTAATTTTTAGAATATTAATAAAATAGAATTATATTATTTCAAATAAGCTAGTACAGACAGAAACAAAAAGTCATAATAATTTAAAATAGATAATTATTCAAACAGTCATAACTATTTGCACTTTTGTGAATAAAAACAATTGTTTTATGACAAAACAAAAGATCATAAAGATTGAAATATATAATTCTTCAAATAGTAATAACTATTTGAACTTGCTCGGTAAACAAATTTATTATTTAAATCTTTTACTTATTAATTTTAGAAATATTAATAAATTAATATTATTTTATTTTGAATAAGCTTGTATGAATAGAAATAATTGGTCTATGACAAAACAAATTGTCATAACGATTTGAAATAGTTAATTATTCAAATAGTCATAACTATTGAATGTGTTTACAAACATATTTATTTTTTAATTTTTAATTTATTAATTTTTGGATTTTTAATAAATTTATATTATTTTATTCAAAATAAGCTTGCATGAACAAAACTAATTATTTTATGACAAAGCAAATGGTCATAATGTTTTGAAATAGATAATTATTTAGATAGTCATAACTATTTTAACTTGTTCGATAAACAGATTCATTTTTTAATTCTCTTACTCATTAATTTTTGGTATATTAATAAATTAGAGCTATTTTATTTCAAATAAGCTTTTGTTAGCTAAAACAATTATTTTATTACAAAATAGAAGGTCACAATTATTTGAAATAGATAATTATTCAAATAGTCTTGACTACTTGAACTTATTTGGTAAACATATTTATTTTTTAAATCTTTCACTTATTAGTTGTCAAAATATTAATAAATTAATATTATTTTAATCCAAATAAGCTTGTATGAACAGAAACAATTATTTATTACAAAAAAAAAGTCATAACAATTCTGTTTACAAAACTATTTCAAATAATTATGACTATTTGAATAATTATCTATTTCAAATTGTTATTACCTTTTGTTTTGTCCTAAAACAAATGTTTTTGTTCATATAAGTCTGTTTGGAAAAAAATAATATTAATTTATTAATATTTCAAAAATTAATGCCTAAGAGATTTAAAAAATAAATTTGTTTGTCATACCAGTTCAATTAGTTATAACTATTTGATCAAATATTTATTTCAAATCGTTATGACCATTTGTTTTATCATAAAAAAATTGTTTCTGTTCAGATAATCTTATTCGAAATAAAGTAATGCTAATTTATTAATATTTTAAAAATTAATAAGTAATGGATTTAGAAAATGTATCTTTTGGCTTGACCAGTGCAAACAATTATGACTATTTAAACAATTATCTATTTCAAATTATTATGACCTTTTGTTTTCTCACAAAACAATTGTTTTTGTTCATACAAGCTTATTCAGAATAACATAATTCTAATTTATTAATATTCCAAAAATTAATAAGTGAGAGATTTAAAAAATGAATCTATTTACCGAACAAGTTCAAATAATTATGGCTATTTGAACAATTATCTAGTTCAAATTGCTATAACCTTTTGTATTGTCATAAAATAATTTTTTCTATTCATACAATCTTATTTCAAATCTGTTTATCAAATAATTTTGAATAGTTATGACTATTGGAACAATTATTTATTTCAAATCGTTATGACCTTTGTTTGTCATAAAACAATTATTTTTGTTCATATTAGTTTATTCAGATCAAAATAATATTAATTTATTAATATTTCAACAATTAATAAGTAAAAGATTTAAAAAATAAATATGTTTATCGAACAAATTCAAATAGTAATAACTATCTGAATAATTATCTATTTCAAATCGTTATGACCTTTTGTTTTGCCATAAAACAATTATATCAATTCATATAGACTTATTCAAAATAAAATAATACTAACTTATTACTATTCCAAAAATTAATGAGTAAGAGATTTAAAAAATGAATATATTTACCAAACAAGTTCAAATAGTTATGACTATTTGAACAATTATCTATTTCAAATTGTTATGAACTTTTATTTTGCCATAAAACAATTGTTTTTGTTCATACAAGCTTATTTCAAATAAAATAATATAAATTTACTAATATTCCAAAGATTAATAAGTAAAAATATATAAAATAAATTTGTTTTTTGAACACGTTCAAAATAATTATAACCATTTGAACAATCATCTATTTCAAATCGTTATGACCTTTTGTTGTCATAAACCAATTGTTTCTATTCATAAAAGCTTATTCGAAATAAAATAATACCAATTTATTAAAATTTCAAAAATTAATAAGTAAAATATTTAAAAAATAAATTTGTTTACAGAGTGAGTTCAAATAATTATGACTATTTAAATAATTATTTATTTCAAATTGTTATGATCCTTTGTTTTGTAATAAAATAATTGTTTCTATTCATACAAAATTATTCAAAATAAAATAATACTAATTTATTAATATTTTGAAAATTAATAAGAGATTTAAAAACTATATTTGTTTATCGGACCAATTCAAATAGTTATGACTATTTAAATAATTATCTATCTTAAATTGGTATGATGTTTTTTTTGTCATAAAACAATTGCTTCTATCCATACAAACTTATTCAAAGTACAATATTGCTAAACTAATAATATTCTAAAAATTAATAAGTAAGAGATTTAAAAAATAAATGTATTTATTGAACCAGTTCAAATAGTTAAGACTATTAAAATAATTATCTATTTCAGATCATTTTGACCTTTTGTTTAGCGATAAAATAAATGTTCAGTTCATACATGCTTATTCGAAATAAAATAATACTATTTTATTAATATTCAGAAAATTAATAAGCAAGGAATTGAAAAATAAATCTGTTTACCAAACAAGTTTAAATAGTTATGACCTTTTGTTTTATCATAAAACAATTGTTTCATTTCATAAAAAGCTTATCCAAAATAAAATAATATTACTTTATTAATATTTATATAATTAAATATAAAAATTACTATATAATACTATATAAATATTAATTTATTTTAAATTAATAATTTGAAAGAGATTTAAAAATTTTTATTATTTGATAAATTGTCAAAGTTATTTGATAATTACTTTTTATCAAATTAATATTTTGATAAGTAGAAATTTAATAATTTTGTTTATTATTATTGTTATTAATTAATTTATTTTTAATTAGATACTAATTGCAAAATATATTATAAATTATATGATTAGTAAAGGATTACAATTAGATTATTTATAAATTATAAATAAGTTAGTATTATTGTATAAATGTCTTAATTAATTTTAAGATTTTATTAAAAAGATATACTTTAATAGGTGGCCAATCGCACTTAGCAAAAAAAGATTGGTGGCAACTTCGTTATTTTTTCATTTTTTAATTTTGTTTCCAAATTCGTCGGGCAGATACAAAACCATTACGACAACATTTTATATTAATATTAAAATTCAAATACTTTTGTAAATTTAAATTAATAAACACAACCTATACATTGTCAAAAAAATTAAAAAAAAAATTATTAATAATTGATATTTATAATAATTTAATTATTAATTAAATATAAATTATAATAATAACTAGATTTTATATTATTAGTTTAATATCTTATAAACTAATAATATAATATTATTTTACTATTTGATTAATTAAATAACAGTTAACATATAATCGTATTTTTTATATATTTTTAAACTTAGTTAAAAATTTATAATTATACTATTTACTAAATATTATAAATAGTTATTAATAATTAACATACTATAATTATGAACAACTATTATAAATATTATAATATATTAATATTTAAATTATAAATTATCGTTATATTTGAAACCTAGTTAAGACCTTTTCAAATCCTAACAAATGCATACTAATTAGAAATTAAATAAGCAATTATTTATAACAATTGTTTAATATTAAATTAATTATATTATATTAATTTAGTAAACTATTCAAATAATAGTACTAATAGATTATAAAATAGGGATATATTATAATATTCATTATTATATTATTATAATAAATTAAATTTATTAACTATATTTTTATATAATATTATAGTTATAATATTAATATTATATTATTATTTAATAATAAAACAATTGTTTCTATTCATACAAGTTTATTCAAAATAAAATAATACTACTTTATTAATATTTTTCAAATATTATATAACTCTATAATAAGTTAATAAATATTAATATAAATAGTTAATATTATTATTAATATAATTGTTATAAGTTAATATAGCTATATTAGATAATTGTTCAAATTAATTTATTAATATACTTATATAAGTTAATAAACTATTTAAAAAAAAATCTTTTTAGATATCTATTAATTAATAAAAATCAATAATTAAAATATTTAAATTAAAATCAATATTCATAAATTTAATATTAATTAAATATGTTTATTCAAATCAATAATTGTAAACTAATTACTTATTCTTAAAATTAGATATAACTTATTCTAAAAATAGATTTATTTTGTAACAAAAGGGTTATAATTATAATTTAAAATATTATAATAATAATTTTATATAGTATAAATTTAAATAATTAATATTATAATAATTATATATTATTAATTAATTTATATCTAAATTATATAAATTATTATATATGATTATTTGATATCTATTATTTTTTATTAAATATATAATTTAATTTATTTATAAATTATATATAACTTTATATAAATATTTATTTATTAATTAATTATATAATGTATTTAATGATTATATATTTATAATAAAATATTTAATATTAAATTATTGCAATTGTTAATATTAATCGAACTTATTAATTAATTAATATATAAAAATTACAATTACAAATAATAAATTATAAAATTTATTTAAAATTAATAATATAATTATTTAATTATATAAATTAAGTTATGACTATCTTAATAATTATCTATTTCAAAACATTACAACCTTTTGTTTTGTTATAAAACAATTGCTTCTATTCATTCAAGCTTATTTCAAATAAAATAATATAAATTTATTAAAGTTCCAAAAATTAATAAGTAAAAATTTTAAAAATAAATTTATTTAAAAATTAATGTTCCAAAACCAATTATTTCTATTCACACAAAATTATTCAGAATAAAATAATACTATTTTATTACTATGTTGAAAATTAATAAGAGATTTAAAAATTAATCTTTTTATCGAACCAACTCAAATAGTTATAACTATTTGAACAATTATCTGTTTTCAATTGTTATGATTTTTATTTTGTCTTAAAACATTTAATTTCTGTTCAACAAGCTTATTCATAGTAAAATATTGCTAAATTAATAATATTCTAAACATTAATAAGTAAGGATTTAAAAAATAAATGTGTTTGCTAAATCATTTTGACCTTTTGTTTAGTCATAAAATAATTGCTTCAACTCATACATGCTTATTTGAAATAAAATAATACTAATTTATTAACATTAAAAAAATTATTAAGTAAGAAATTAGAAAAAAAAATCTATTTACCGAACAAGTTCAAATAGTTTTTACTATTTGAACAATTATCTATTTAAAATCATTATGACCTTATATTTTATCATAAAACAATTATTTCAGTTCATAAAAGCTTATATGAAATAAAAGAATATTACTTTATTAATATTATAAAAATTGATAAGTGAGAGATTTAAAACATAAATCAGTTTATCGAATCAATTCAAATAATTATGGCCATTTATACAATTATCTATTTCAAATCATTATGAACTTTTGTTTTGTCATAAAATAATTGTTTAAATTATTTTATTTAAATAATAACTAATTTAAATAATATTATTAATCAAACAATATAATTAAATTATAATATTAAAATTAAAATTATTTTAATTTATATTAATAAATTATTTATTAATAGTAATTTATTACGATAATTTTAAATAAAATTAAATTATAGTATAAATTTGTAACAAATTTATAAAAATTATGACAATTTTTTATTACTATTTATTAATATCAATAAATTGTCATAAAAATTATTGTTAATATTAATAATATATTCATATTAATTTAATGTTATAATAATTAATTAATTATTAAGTAATTATATTATAATTATATGAATTATTATTAGTTATATTATATTAATTAGACTAATTTATTATAAATTTAAAATTTTATAATTTTTATATACAAATAATTATATATTTGAACAATTATCTATTTCAAATCGTTATGTCCCTTTGTCGTAAAACAAATGTTTTTGTTCATATAAGTTTGTTTGGAATAAAATAATACTAATCTATTGATATTTCAAAAATTAGTAAGAGATTTAAAAAATAAATCTGTTTATCAAACTAGTTAAATAGTTATGACTACTTGAGCAATTATTTATTTCAAATTATTTTGACTTTTTAATAATTATTAATAAATAATTTATATAAACAAAAATAAGTAATATAACTGTAACAATATATATGTTAATTATAATTATAAATTAAAAGGTTATGTTTAATTATATCTATTATATTTATCGAATATAAATAAATAATAAATAATAATTAATTGATTTTATAGTTTGGTAAAATCAAATAGTCATAATTATTTGAACTAGTTATATAATTTAACTATTTTATTAATTACTAATAAATATAAGTTATTTATATTTATTAGATATAACTTATTCTAAAAATAGATTCAAAAATAATATATATTATAACAAAATCCTCACTCGCACAAATTATAAAATTATAAAACTTATTATAATTAATTATAGTAAATAAAATTAGTTATTTAAAATATTAATTATTAATTTATAATTGTTATAAGCAAGAGTAATTAAAATATTATATATGAATTATATTAATAATTAATTAATATTAATTATTATAAATATAATATTATGTTGTTAGTTACTATATAACTAATTAATATAATTTCAAACTGTTATAAATAAAATATATAATATAATTCTATTTGAAATAGTTATAATTTCAAATATTTCAATAATTATTAAATTATTATAATAAATAATAATATAGTTAAATAATAATTATTAATAAATATATTTATCAAAATTATCATACTAATTAAATATTTATATAATAATAATATAAAATAATAAGTTATTTTAATTATTATTTAATATATTTAATAAATTAAGCTATTAGATATAATTTGTTACTATTATATTTATATAATTAAATTATTAAATATTCAAATGTTAATTAAAAAATTATTTCTATTTAATGGCCATAATCATTAGTATTTTACAAATACTAGGAGACTTATATTATATGATCTGGAAATGACTATTTGCTTATTATAATTATATTAATAAATATTAGTTTAACTAAGTTAATAATAAATATAAAATATAACAATAAAATTGTTATAACAAAATTGAATAATACAAAACTTATTAATTATTATTTAAACCAATTAATTAAATATTATAATTTAATACCAATTTATAACAATTAAATATTATATTACAGATAATATTGTACTAATAAGTTTAAAATTATTAAAATTAATAATTGTATTAACAATTAGAATAAGTTAAATATTTATAGTTATTATTATTAAATTATACATAAAAATTACCATTTATAAACAAAAGTAGAATATATAATATTAAAATACTTGTTATGAATATAAATTATATTCATTAATATTAATGAATGATTAGGTTTTTATATAGTATTAGTAATAATAGTTACTAATAGTTATAAATTATAAGAATATAATTATTTATCTCAATTATTTAATTTATAATTATTATAATTATTAGCAATAATTGATTTTAGTCAATTATAACAAAATCTAATCATAATCAATTCATACAAGCTTAAGATTGTAATAGATAATAATATTAATTATAATTATTCTAAATATAAATTTTAAATTTAATTAATTTGAAATAAAATAATTTGATTAGATTTAGATAAACAAAATAAAGATCATTATGATTTGAGATAGATAATTATTATTCATGATTTTATAAGATTTAGTAATATTTAATTAACAATATATATATTAAATAATAAAAATAAATCTGTTTACATATAAATTTTTGTTATTTTATAATAAATTAATAGTGAATTATATTAAATTAATAATAATAATAATAGCTTATTATTAAATTTTATATTTGATAATTTAATATAATGATATTATTATTTGTAATTAAATTATTAATTTTTTAGTGTTAATTATATAACTAATTTTATATTTAAACTCCTTATTATAACTTCATATTAGCTATATTTAATACTTAATCATACTAAATAGAATATTTAAATTATAATTATTAATTTATAATTAAATAATAAATAATTGTATTAATCATTTAAATAGAAATTGTAATTATAATTATATTGTTATAATTGCATATAATTATAAGTACATAGTTAAATTTTTTATATTATTATAATAACTTGTATATAATTTAATTATTTAATTAATTATTTGAATTAATATTTAAATAGAAATATTTAATTATAATTTGAAAATTCATAATATATTTAACAACCACTTTAGGTTATTACATGTATTATAATTATATGTATTATAATATATTTTATCTAGATTATTTAATATATAAATTTAATATATTATATAATTAATAATTCATTTATAACAAGTTCTAGATTATAATTCAATATTAAATTAATAATATAGATTATAATTAAAAATTTATTTTATTTTATAATTCAAATCATTAATTCAAACTTATTTGAATTAAAACTAATTAATAAATAAAATAATATTAAATTAATATATTATTTGATATATGATTTTTATGATCAATTAATAATACTAATTTAATAATATTTCAAACATTAATAAGTAAGAGATTTAAAAAATAAATATATTAATATTTTAAACCGGTTATATACTATTTAATAATAATATTAAAATTTAAGTACAAAATTTAAATAAAGTTATATACCATTTAATTATTAATCATTTAAATGGAAATTTTAATTTTAATTATATTGTTATAATTACATATAATTATTAAATATAAATTGGTTTTATTGCAATTTATTAATTTATTTTAAATTAATTATAAATTATTAAATATGAATTGAAGCTACTAATAGTTTTATTCCAAATAATTATAATTTAATATAATAAATATACTAATATATGTTATAATAAGTTATAAATTAAATTAATAATAAGTTATTATTATATAAAAAAAAGTAAAATACTAACGGTTATAACATTTATTTCATAATTTAAGTTATTATAAAACAATTTGAAAAATTAGTATATTAATAATTATAATTATATTATAAATAATGCCATTAAGATATTATTAATTATATGAATACTAGTAATTTATATTTAATTATATGAATTAAATATAATTAATGATAAAATCTCTTTTATTGATTAATATTTATTATAAAATTAAAATTAGTTATTTATAATAATTATATTAAACTTAATTAATAATTAACAATCTTAATTATTAAATATAATTAATAAGTAATATAAATAAAATGTAAATAAATTAACAAATATTAAAAAATATTTAATAATTAATAACTTAATTATCTATTTAATATTGTTATTAAATTTAATAACTTTTGAACATAATTATAAAATTAATATATTAATAATATTATAAATTTTATTAATTATACATGAGTCATTATTAAATATAAATTATTAAAATATAAACTAAATAAATATTTTATTAATTATTTTAATATAAGTTAAGTATTAAATAACTTAAATAGATATCAAATAATAATATTTAAAATAATTATAATCTCCGAATATTTATAATAAGATTCTAAGTTATTATTTTTATATTTTAAATTATTAATTATAAAATTAGTACAATTTAATTATTATTAAATAATTATAAGCTAATTATAATATAATATAGTTTATATAATATGATTTATATTATATTATAACTTCAAAAAATTAATAATTATTTGAACTTGTTTGGTAAATAGATTCATTTTTTAAATCTCTTACTCATTAATTTTTGGAATAATAATAAGTTAGCTATAATTAAATATGAAATCTTAATATTATTTATTATTAATTTATAAATTGGATATTAATACTTAATTATGAATATTTATATAAATATTATAATTAATATTATGATATATATTGAATATTAAATATTAAATATTTAATAATATTTATAATAATAATTATAGTTAATATTATTCAAAATAATTAATATTAAATAATTATTATAAATATTTTTTAAGTTTAATTAATATTATATTATTATTTTACTAATTATTAAATCTATACAATTATTAATTAATATTATATTTATTATATATTATAATTATATATAATTATATTAATTATAATATTTATAATAAGTAAAAATTTAATATTATATTATTTATTTATAAAACATTATATAATTAGTATTTATTATAATTTAATAAAAACTAATATTTATAACTTAATTTATAATATAATAAATTATTATATATAATTTAAGAATATATATTGATTATTATTTTAATAATATAATGAAACTATTTTTATATATAAATTAATTATATTTCAAATCAATATTTAATTATTATTTAAATATTAAATAATTTAATAACTAAATTAATATTATTAATTATAAAGTAATTAAATAAATTTAGATAACTATATTGTTATAATTAATATAGTTTATAACTATTAAGTCTATATATTATTATATATAAATATAAGAATTATAATAAAATATAAATAATATTAGATATAAGTTATAATAATATAAACAATTTTGACTATATAAGTTATTAATGATATTAAATTTAATTAATATTATTTTTAAATAATTGTATAGATTTAGTAATTAATAAAATAATAATATAATATTAATTAAACTAATAAAATATTTATAATAATTATTTAATATTAATTATTTATAAATTTATTGTATCTTAACAATAAATTAATTTGGAACATTTAAATATAATCAGTAAGAGATTTAAAAAGCAAATTTGCTTACTAAACCATTTCAAATAGTTTTGACTAGTTGAATAATTATCTAATTCAAATCATTATAACCTTTTATTTTGTCATCAAATAATTTGTTCTATTTATACTATTTTATTCGATATAAAATAATGCAAATTTAATAATATTCCAAAACTTAATAACCAAAAAAATTAAAAAAATAAATCTAATTATCGAACCAATTGAAATAGTTAAAACTATATAAATGATTATCTATTTCAAATTGTTATGACCTTTTCTTTTGTCATAAAACAATTGTTTTGTTTGTACAAGCTTATTCATATTAAAATAATACTAATTTCATAATATTTAAAAAATTAATAAGTAAGAGATTTAAAAAATAAAATTATCTATCGAATCATTTCAAATGGTTAAGACTATTAGAATAATTATATACTTTAAATTGTTTTGACCATTTTTTAGTCATAAAACAATTGTTTCAATTCATACAAGCTTATTTAGAATAAATTAACACTAATTTATTAACATTTGGAAAATTAATAAGAAAGAGATTTAAAAAATAAATCTGTTTACCAAATCAGTTAAAATAATTATGGCCATTTGAATAATTATCTATTTCAAATCATTATGACCTTTTATTTTGTCATAATACAATTGATTTTTATCATACAAGCTTATTCAAAATAAAATAATACTAATTGATTAATATTTAAAAAATAGTAAGTAACAAATTTAAACAATAAATTTGTTTACTAAATCAATTCAAATAATTATGACTATTTGAACAATTATCAATCTCAAACTGTTAAAATTTTTGTTTTGTCATAAAACAATTGTTTCTAATCATAGAAGCCTATTCAATTAAAAATAATACTAATTTAATAATATTTCAAAAATTAATAAGAGATTTAAAAATTAAATATGTTTGCTAAACCAGTTCAAATTGTAAAAACAATTAGAATAATTATCTATTTCAAATAGTTCAAACCTTTTGTTTAGTTATAAAATATTTGTTTCATGTCTTATAAGCTTATTTGGTATAAAATAATCCAAATTTATGAACATTTGAAAAATTAATAAGCAAAAGATTTGAAAAAATAAATTTGTTTATCAAACAAGTTTAAAAAGTTATGATTATTTAATAAATTATTTTTATAAAATCGTTATGACCTTTTGTTTTGACATAAAACAATTGTTTCAATTCATAAAAGCTTATCCAAAATAGAAAGAATTTAATAAGCAGGAGTTTAAAAAAATAAATTTGTTTATCAAGCAAATTCAGATAGTTACGACTATTTGAACAATTGTCTGTTTAAAATCATTATGACATTTTATCATAAAATAGTTGTTTCAGTTCATACAAGCTTATTCAAAATAAAATAATTCTAATTTATTAATATTCCAAAAATTAATAAGTAAGTGATTTAAAAAGTGAATCTATTTGCGAAATTAGTTCAAATAATTATGGTTATTTTAACAATTATCTATTTCAAATTGTTATCACCTTTTGTTTAGTCATATAACAATTATTTTTTATCATACATGATTATTCAAAATAAAATAATAATAATTTGTTAATCTTTCAAAAATTAATAAGAGATTTAAAAAATGAATCTATTTACCAAACCAGTTCAAATAGTTATGACTATTTGAACAATTCTATTCTTCAAATCATTATAACCTTTTGCTACGTCATTAAACAATTATTTCTGTTCATACAAGCTTATTCAAAATAAAACAATACTAATCTAATAATTTTCAAAAATTAATAACTAAGGGATTTAAAAAATAAATTTGTTTGCCGAACCAATTCAAATAGTTAAGACTATATGAACAATTATCTATTTCAAATCGTAATGACCTTTTGTCTTACCATAAAACAATTTTCTTAATTTATACTAGCTTATTTGAAATAAAATAAAATGAATTTATTAATATTTCAAAAAATAATAAGTAAGCGATTTAAAAAATAAGTCTATTTACCTAACCAGTTTAAAAAATTATACTATTTGAACAATTATATATTTCAAATCATTATTACTTTTTGTTTTGTCATACAACAAATGTTTTTGTTTATATAAGTTTTTTCGAAATAAAGTAATACTAATCTATTAATATTTCAAAAATTAATAAGTGATTTAGACAATAAATCTATGTATCAAACTAGTTCAAATAGTTATGACTATTTGAGCAATTATTTATTTCAAATCATTATGACTTTTTGTTTTGTTGTAAAACAATTGTTTCTATTCATACAGGCTTATTTACATTAAAATAATACTAATTTATTAATATTTTGACAATTAGTAAGTAAAAAATTTTAAAAATATGTTTACCACACTAGATCAAATAATCATGATAATTTGAATAATTATTTATTTCAAATCGTTATGACCTTTTGATTTGTCATAAAAGAGTTGTTTCAGTTCATACAAGCTTATTCAAAATAAAATAATACTAATTTATTAATAATCCAAAAATTAATAATAAAGAGATTTAAAAAATGACTTTGTTTACTAAACAAATTTAAATAATTAGGACTGTTTGAATAATTATCTATTTGAAATAGATATAACCTTTTATTTTGTTATAAAATAATTTTTTTTGTTCATCTAAGCTTATTTCGAATAAAAAAATACAAATTTATTAATATTAAGACAATTAATAAGTAAAAGATTTAAAAATAAATCTATTTACCAAACAAGTTTTAATCATTATGGCTATTTGAGCAATTATTTATTTCAACATGTTATGATTTTTTGTTTTGTCATAAAATAATTATTTTTGTTCATACAAGTTTATTCGAATTAAAATAATATTAATTAATTAATATTTTAACAATTAATAAGTAAAAGATTTAAAAAATAAATATATTTACGAAACAAGTTCAAATAGTCATTAATATTTCAATAATTATCTCTTTCAAATCATTATGACCTTTTCTTTTCTAATAAAACACTTGTTTCAATTCATATAATCTTATTTGAAGTAAGATAATACTAATTTATTAATATTCCAAAAATTAATGAGTGAGAGAATTAAAAAAATAATATGTTTACTGAATAAGTTCAAATAGTTATGACTATCTGAACAATTATCTATTTCAAAACATTATGACCTTTTGTTTTGTCATAAAACAATTGGCTTTGTTCATGCAAGCTTATTTCGAATAAAATAATTTAAATTTATTAATATTCCAAAAATTAATAAGTAAAATTTTAAAAAATAAATATGTTTTCTGAACACGTTCAAATAGTTATGACTATTTGAAGAATTATTTATTTCAAATCGTTATGACCTTTAATTTTGTCATAAACCAATTGTTTCTAGTCATAAAAGCTTTTTCAAAATAAAATAGCACTAATTTATTAAAATTTCAAAAATTAATAAGTAAAAGATTTAAAAAATAAATTTTTTTACCAAGCAAGTTTAAATAGTTATGACTATTTGAATAATCATTTATTTCAAATAGTTATAATCTTTTATTTTGTCATAAAACAATTTTTTCTATTCAAGATAATAAATAAATTAATTTAGATAATAATAAACAATAAATTATTATTGAACTGAAACAATTATTTTATGATAAAACAAAAGGTCATAATGATTTTAAATAGATAATTGCTCAAACAGTTATAACTATTTGAAATTGTTTGATAAATAGATTTATTTTTAAAATTTTTTTGCTTATTATTTTTTTGAATGTTAATAAAATTATATTATATTATTTCAAATTAGCTTGTATGTACTAAAAAAATTTTAATAATCATTAATTAATAATTTTATTAATAATTAACAATATTATTAATGGCTATTGAATAAATTATTAATATTATTAATATATTTAACAATCCAATTAAAATTTAATGTATATTAATTTTCTATTATAATTATAATAAATATTAATAATTAATTATAATTAATAAGGATTATAATTAATACAAATAAATCTTTTACTTATTAATATGAAATTATTTGAATTATCATACAAATTAACAAATATTAAAAATGAATATTTTTATCAATCAAGTTTAAATAATTATAACTATTTGAACATTTAAATATTAGTTATTTAAATGTATAAATTATTATTTAATAAAGACTAAAATATTAATTATAATTATTAAATAAATTATAATAGATTAAAATTAGTATTATGATAATAATTAAAATTATCCTAATAATACTATTATATAATTACTATATAAATTTAAATAGTTACAATTAAATACTAATTAATACTTTATTAATAATTAAGATAATAATATATTTATAATAATATAATTATTTAGTTTTATATTTAATTAATTAATGATTATCTATTTACTTAATTATTTATTTTTAATTTAAATAATTGCAATAGTTTTGACTTATTTAAATCATCCAAAATAAATTAATAGAAATAACCTGTATTATATTTAATTATCTATTAATATATTTTAAATTGATTATTAAAATTGAATAAAATAATATTTAAAATAAATAATTTATTAGTCATGAATTATTATTTAAATAAATTATTATTATCTTTATTTAATTATTAATTTATTAAATATAAATTCTTATTATATATTAAATAATATTATAATAATATTGAATTATTATTAATTCAATATTATGATATTGAATTATAATCATGATTATAATAATTTAATATGATTATGTATTAATTATACATATTCAAAGGAAATTATTCTAATTTAATATTAATTATAATAATTATTCAAATATATGTTATTAATAGTTAATATTCAATAAAATAAATTTATTATTAATTTAATATCTGAATTTATTATATTTTAATAAATTAAAATATTATTTGAATAACAATTATAATTTATATTAAATTAGAATAATTTCCTTTGAAGGGTTTTGACATGCACCCAATAATAATTGCTTTCGCAATATCAACTGACTCACTTGACCCTTCCAAGATTACTTCATCATGAGCTTGTTTTTTTGAAGGGTGTTATTTCCAGAGAAAGTGCATGACAATGACTTTATAAAGAGCCAAATCAAAATAGTAACTTATGAAATGAGATTTAAAAATATTTAACATTTAATTATAACTATAATTTATTTGTTAATTATTTTAAAATTTACAATTTAATATTACTTAAATTAATATTATTATTATATTTTAAAATACTGCTTAAATAAATAACAATAATAAAATAATTTAATAAATATTGGTCATTGTAAACAAATTAATAATAATTTATTATAATATTCAAATAATTTGAATTGTAAATAAAATTGCTAATTATAAGAATATAACAATTAAGAATAAGATGAATAATATTCAAATAGTTGTTTTATTTTGACTATAAATACTATATAAATATTAATTAGATATTCCTTGTAATTCAAAAACAAGTGTTATGTGACAACCTAAAAAGGTCATAATGATTTAAAATAGATAATTGTTCAAATAGTCATAACTATTTACAATGGTTAGGCCAACATATTCATTTTTAAATTCGTTACTTATTAATTGTTAGAATATTAATAAATTAGCATTACTTTATTCCGAATAAGCCTATATCAATAGAAATAATTATTTTATGACAAAACAAAGGGTTATAACAATATGAAATAAATAATTGTTTAAATTGTTATAACTAATTGAACTAGTTTGGTAAACAAATTTATTTTTCAAATCTCTTATTAATTTTTAAAATATTAATAAATTAATATTATTTTATTCTAAACAAAATTATATTAACAAAACATTTGTTTTATGACAAAATAAAAGAATATAATGATTTGAAATAGATAATTATTCATATAGCCTTAACTATTTGAACTGGTTCAACAAATAAATTTATTTTTCAAATCTATTAATTATTAATTTTCATAATATTATTAGATTAGTATTATTTTCTTTCAAATAAGCTTGTATGAATATAAATAATTGTTTTATGACAAAACAAAAGGTTATAATAGCTTGAAATATATAATTGTTTAAATAGTCATAATTATTTGAACTAGTTCAGTAAACAGATAATCTCCTACTTATTAAATTTTGAAATATTAATAAATTAGTATTATTTTATTCTAATTAGGCTTGTATGATGAAAAACAATTGTTTTATGACAAAATAAAAGTTCAAAATGATTTGAAATAGATAATTGTTAAAATAGCCATAACTATTTAAACTGATTCGATAAAATGATTTTTGTTTTAAATCTCCAACTTCTTAATTTTTGAAATATTAATAAAGTAATATTATTTTATTTTGGATAAGCTTTTATGAAATGAAATAATTGTTTTATGATAAAAGAAAAGGTCATAACGATTTTAAAATGATAATTGTTTAAATGGTCACAAATATTTAAACTTATTTGGTAAACAGATTTATTTTTTAATTCCTTACTTATTAATTTTCTAAATGTTAATAAAATAGTATTATTTTATTTCGAATAAGAATGTATGAACTAAAGAATTATTTTATGACTAAACAAAAGGTCAGAATGATTTGAAATAGATAATTATTATAATAGTCTTAACTATTTGAACTAGTTCAACAAATACATTTATTTTTTAAATCTCTTACTTATTAATTTGTAGAATATTATTAGCTTAGCAATATTTTACTCCGAATAAGTTTGTATGGACAAAAATAATTATTTTATGACAAAACAAAGATCATACCGATTTGAGATAGATAATTATTTAAATAGTCATAACTATTTAAATTGATCCGATAAACAGATACAATTTTTAAATCTCTTATTAATTTTCAAAATATAATAAATTAGTTTTATTTTATTTTGAATAATTTTGTATGAATAGAAACAATTGTTTTATTACAAAGCAAAGGATCATAACGATTTAAAATAAATAATTATTTAAATAGTCATAATTATTTGAACTCACTTAGTAAACAAATTTATTTTTTAAATATTTTACTTATTAATTTTTGAAATTTTAATAAATTAGTATTATTTTATTTCAAATAAGCTTTTATGAATAGAAACAATTGGTTTATGACAAAACAAAAGGTCATAATGATTTGAAATAGATAATTGTTCAAATGGTCATAATTATTTTGAACGTGTTCAAAAAACAAATTTATTTTATATATTTTTACTTATTAATCTTTGGAATATTAGTAAATTTATATTATTTTATTTGAAATAAGCTTATATGAATAGAAACAATTGTTTTATGGCAAAACAAACGGTCATAACAATTTGAAATAGATAATTTGTTCAAATAGTCATAACTATTTGAACCTTGTTTGGTAAATAGATTCATCTTTTAAATCTCTTGCTCATTAATTTTTGGAATAGTAATAAGTTAGTATTATTATTTCGAATAAGCCTATATGAATTGATAAAATTGTTTTATGGTGAAACAAAAGGTCATAACGATTTGAAATAGATAATTATTTAGATAGTTATTACTATTTGAACTTGTTCGGTAAACATATTTATTTTTTAAATCTTTTACTTATTAATTGTTGAAATAATAAATTAATATTATTTTTATCCAAATAAACTAATATGAACAAAAATAATTGTTTTATGACAAAACAAAAGGTAATAACAATTTGAAATAAATAATTATTCCAATAGTCATAACTATTCAAAATTATTCGGTAAATAGATTTGAAATAAGCTTGTATGAATAGAAAAAATTATTTTATGACAATACAAATGGTTATAGCTATTTGACCTAGATAATTGTTCAAATAGCCATAATTATTTGAACTTGTTTGGTAAACAAATTCATTTTTTAAATTTCTCACTTATTAATTTTTGGAATATTAATAAATTAGAATTATGTTATTTTGAATAAGCTTGTATGAACAAAAACAATTGTTTTGTGAGAAAACAAAAGGTCATAAGATTTTAAATAGATAATTGTTCAAATAGTCATAATTGTTTGCACTGGTCAAGCCACAACATACATTTTCTAAATCCATTACTTATTAATTTTTCAAATATTAATAAATTAGCATTACATTATTCGGAATAAGATTATATGAACATAAACAATTGTTTTATGATAAAACAAATGGTCATAATGATTTGAAATAAATATTTGGTCAAATAATTATAACTAATTGAACTGGTATGGCAAACAGATTATTTTTAAAATCTCTTAGGTATTAATTTTTGAAATATTAATAAATTAATATTATTTTATTCCAAACAAACTTATATGAACAAAAACATTTGTTTTATGACAAAACAAAAGGTAATAACAATTTGAAATAGATAATTATTCAAATAGTCATAATTATTTGTAATAGTTTTGTAAACATAATTGTTTTGACTTTTTGTTTTGTAATAAAATAATTGTTTTTGTTCATACAAGCTTATTCAAATTAAAATAATGTTAGTTTATTAATATTTTGACAATTAATAAGTGAAAGATTTAAAAAAATAAATATGTTTACCAAACAATTTCAAATAGTCAAAACTATTTGAATAATTATCTATTTCAAATAATTGTAACCTTTTATTTTGTAATAAAATAATTGTTTTAGTTAACATAAGGTTATTTGAAATAAAATAGCTCTAATTTATTAATATACCAAAAATTAATGAGTAAGAGAATTAAAAAAATGAATATGTTTATCGAACAAGTTCAAATACGTATGACTATCTAAATAATTATCTATTTCAAAACATTATGACCATTTGTTTTGTCATAAAATAATTAGTCATGTTCATGCAAGCTTATTTCAAATAAAATAATACAAATTTATTAAAACTCCAAAAATTAATAAATAAAAATTTAAAAAATAAATATGTTTTTTGAACACATTCAATAGTTATGACTATTTGAACAATTATCTATTTCAAATCGTTATGACAATTTGTTTTGTCATAAACCAATTATTTCTATTCATACAAGCTTATTCAAAATAAAATAATATTAATTTATTAATATTTCTAAAATTAATAAGTAAAATATTTAAATAATAAATTTATTTACCGAGCAAGTTCAAATAGTTATTACTATTTGAACAATTATATATTTCAAATCTTTATGATCTTTTGTTTTGTCATAAAACAATTGTTTCTATTCACACAAGTTTATTTGGAATAAAATAATACTAATTTATTATTATTCTAAAAATTAATAAGTTAGAGATTTAAAAAATAAATCTGTTTACTTAATAAGTTTAAATAGTCATGTCCATTTGAAGTGTTATTTATTTCAAATCATTATGACATTTTGTTTTATTATAAAATAATTGTTTTTATTCATACAAAATTATTTAGAATAAAATAATACCAATTTATTACTATTTCAAAAATTAATAAGGATTTAAAAAAAAATGTGTTTTCCAAAGTAGTTCAAATAGTTAAGACTATTAAATAGTTATATATTCCAAATTATTCTGATCTTTTGTTTAGTCAAAAAATAATTGTTTCAATTCATACATGCTTATTCGAAATATAGTAATACTAATTTATTAAAATTTAGAAAATTAATAAGAAATTTAAAAAAATTTATTTACTAAATAAGTTCAAATAGTTATAACTATTTGAATAATTATCTATTTAAAATCATTGACCTTTTATTTTATCATAAAACAATTGTTTTAGTATATAAAAGTTTTTCCAAAATAAAATAATATTGCTTTATTAATATTTCAAAAATTAAGAAGTCAGAGTTTTAAAAAGTAAATCAGTTTATCAAATTATTCAAATAATTATGGCCATTTGAATAATTATCTATTTCAAATCATTATGAATTTTTGTTTTGTCATAAAACAATTGTTTTTCATCATACAAGCCTATTTGGAGTAAAATAATACTAATTTACTAATATTTCAAAAATTAATAAAAGATTTAAAAAATTAATATGTTTACTGAACCAGTTCAAATAGTTATGATTATTTGAACAATTATATATTTCAAATTGTTATAACCTTTTGTTATCTCATAAAACAACTATTTCTATTCACACAAGTTTATTTGAAATAAAATAATACTAATATAATAATATTTTGAAAATTAATAACCAAGAGTTTGAAAAAATAAATTTGTTTACTAAACTAGTTCAAATATTTAAGGCTATATGAACAATTCTTTATTTCAAATCGTTATGACCTTTGGTTTTGTCGTAAAACAATTTTTTCATTTCTTAGTAACCTATTCTAAATAAAGTAAAACAAATTTATTAATATTTCAAAACTTAATAAGCAAGAGAATTAAAAAACAATTTAGTTTGCCTAACTAGTTCAAATAATTATGACTATTTGAACAATTATCTATTTCAAATCATTATGTTCTTTTATTTTGTCATAAAACAATTGTTTTTGTACATATAAGTTTGTTTGGAATAAAAAAATATTAATTTATTAATATTTTGAAAATTAAGAAGTAAGAAATTTAAAAAGTAAAACTGTTTACTAAACTAGTTTAATTAGTTATAACTATTTGAACAATTATTTATTTCAATTCATTATGATCATTTGTATTGTCATAAAATAATTATTTATGTTCATACAGTCTTATTTGGAATAAAGTAATACTAATTTAACAATATTTTGAAATTAATAAGTAATAGATTTAAAAAATGAATCAATTGGCTTGACCAATGCAAATAGTTATGACTATTTGAATAATTATCTATTTCAAATCATTATGATCTTTTGTTTTATCACAAAATAATTGTTTGTGTCTATACTAGCTTATTTGAAATAATATAATTCTATTTTATTAATATTCTAAAAATTAATAAGAGATTTAAAAATGAATCTGTTTATCAAATAAGTACAAATAATTATGACTATTTGAATAATTATTTATTTCTAATCACTATAACCTTTTGTTTTGTCCTAAAACAAAATTTTCTATTCATACAAGCTTATTTCAAATAAAATTATACAAATTTATTAATATTCAAATAACTGATAAGTAAAAGATTTAAAAAATAAATCTATTTATCCAATAAGTTTAAATAATTATGACTATTTGAACAATTATTTATATCAAATTGTTATGACTTTTTGTTTTCTCATGACATAATTTAATTTATTAATTGAAATAGTCAATTATTATAATACTTAACTTTATATTTAATTAAATAATAATTTAATAAAGATTAAAATTAAATAGTTTTGATAATAAATTTAGATAATTATTAGGATAGTTAATTATTTTAATTAATTAAGATAATAATATAGTTATTTTTTGAGAATAAATAATAATTATCCAATGATGGAATTTTTAGAAATTTCAAATATTAGTATCTTATTATTTAAAATTAAACAAATTTAAACTTAAATTAGAATAATATTCAAATAGTTATGAATATTTGAATGCATTGACATAACTATATTTATTGTTATAAATAATTTTTAATTAGCTACTTGATAAATGAAATAATATATATATATATTTAACAAAATAGCTACAATTAACACAAATATTAATTATTAATTAAAAATAAATTATAATAAAAAATAAACTATTTGTTAAAAGATATAATTATATTACATAATTATATAAATTTACAAGCAATCTAATAAATTTATTCATAATTAATAAATAATTATAAATTAATATAAATCATAAAAATTAATATTTAAATCTACTTACCGATTAATAATTATGTTCTAAATAAAAGCTTTAAATTTGTCATGAGATCTTATAACTACTATTAGCTAATTTATCATAAATAAATTTAATTCAAATTGAATTATCTAATAAAATATATATAATAATAATTAAATAAGAATATTAAATTCTTAGTTATAATCTATACAGTAATAATTAATTTAATTAAATAATTTTAATTATCAATTAATTTATAATTAATAAAAACTATAGCTATTTCTATAGTTTATTTATTTATTATTTATAAATATTTAATTAACTTAATTCAGTTAATTTTAATAAATTAAATTATTTCTTAGTTATAATTATTATTATAAATACTTATAATTTATTATTAATTATCTGAATATTGATTTTAATTTAAATATTTTAATTATTGACTTTTGCTAATTAATAGATATCTAAAAAGATTTATTTTTTAGATCTATTATTAATTTTTAAAATATTAATAGAGAAGCATTAATTTATTCCGAACAAACTTATATGGACAAAAATATTTGTTTTATGACAAAACAAGAGGTCATAATTATTTGAAATAAATAATTGTTCAAATAATCATAACTATTTTGAATTGGTTATGTAAGCAAAATTATTTATTAAATCTCTTATTAATTTTTGAAATATTAATAAATTCATTTTATTTTATTCTAAATAAGCTAATATGAATTGAAAAATTGTTTTATGACAAAACAAAACGTCATAACGATTTAAAATAGATAATTGTTCATATAGTCTTAATAATTTAAATTGGTTCAGCAAATAAATTTATTTTTTAAATCTCTTAGTTATTGATTTTCAGAGTATTATTAGATTAGTATTATTTTATTTCGAGTAAGCTTGTATGAACATAAATAGTTGTTTTATGACAAAACAAAAAAGGTTTATTTTTTAAATAATTGATTTAAATTATACATTTGTTCAAATAGTCATAACAATTTAAACGGGTTTGATAAATAAATTTATTTTTTAAATTTCTTACTTATTAACTTTTGAAAGATTAATAAATTAGTATTATTTTATTCTAAAGCTTGTATGATAAAAAACAATTGTTATATGACCAAACAAAAGGTAATATTGATTTCAAATAGATAATTGTTGAAATAGCCATTATTATTTGAACTAATTCGATAAACAAAATCATTTTTTAAATCACTTACTTATTAATTTTTTGGAATTTTAATAAATTATATTATTTTATTTCAAATAAGCTTGTATGAACTAAAACAATTCTTTTATGATAAAACAAAAAGTAATAATGATTTCAAATAGATAATTGTTCAAATAGTCCTAACTATTTGAATTTGTTCAGTAAACAAATTAATTTTTTTGAACTCTTGCTTATTAATTTTTGAAATATTAAGAAATTAGTATTATTTAATTTTGGATAAGCTTTTATGAACTGAAACAATTTTTTTTTTGTCAAAACAAAAAGCATAACGATTTTAAATAAATAATTGTTCAAATAGTCATAACTATTTAAACTTGATCAGTAAACAAATTTATTTTTTCATATCTTTTGCTTATTAATTTTTTGAATGTTAATAATTAAAAATTTTAAATTTTAAATATTTAAATTAAAATATTTAATTTTTATTATTTAATTATCGATTTTTATTAATAAATAAGCTATGAAATAATAATATAATTTATGAATTTTGTTAAATAATTATTAAATATAATCATAAATATTTTAAAATGCATATTTGATGTTTTATGATTAATTATCGATAATTAAAATAGATAATTATTCAGAAATATGATATTTGAGACAAGGCAAATATTAATTAATTGTTTTATAAGCTTGTATGAACTAATAATTAATATTATAAACTAATATTAACAAATTTAAACAGCTATGATTATTTGAACAATTGTCTATTTAAAATCATTATGACCTTTTTGTTTTGTCATAAAACAATTGTTTTAGTTCATACAAGCTTATTCAAAATAAAATAAAACTAATTTATTAATATTTCAAAAATTAATAACTAAGTGATTTAAAAAGTTAATTTGTTTATTGAATCAATTCAAATAGTCATGTCCATTTAAACAATTATCTATTTCAAATCGTTATGACATTTTGCTTTTTCATAAAACAATTCTTTCGTTCATGCAAAAATATTCAAAATAAAAAAAATACCAATTTATTAACATTCTAAAAATTAATAAGATATTTGAAAAAATAAATCTGTCTACTAAATAAGTTCAAATAGTTATGATTATTTGAACAATTATCTATTTAAAATTGTTATGAACTTTTGTTTTATCATAAAACAATTGTTTCAGTGTAAAAGCTTATGCAAAATAAAATAATACTACTTTATTAATATTTCAAAAATTAATAAGAGATTTAAAAAATAAATCAGCTTACCAAATTAGATCAAATCATTATTACTTTTCGTTTTGTCATAAAACAATTGTTTTCCAACATACAAGCTTATTAAATAAAATTGTTATTACCTTTCTTTCTATCATAAAACAATTGCTTTTCAACATACAAGCTTATTTGAAAAAAATAGTACTAATTTTTTAATATTTCAAGAATTAGTAAGAGATTTAAAAAATAAATCTATTTACCAAACTACTTTAAATAATTATGACAAGTTCAAATAGTTATTACTATTTGAACAAGTATCTATTTCAAATTATTACAAATAAAAAAAGCCATATAGATAATAATTATAATTTATAAATCTAATTGGTTTTTTATTATTATTTCAAAAATTAATTATAGGTATGATAATCAGTTCGTTATGAATCTACTCGTCAATTGAAAATCAAGTTAGAGGAAGGTAAGAAAAAAGAGGGTAATTGTTTGCCTGAGGGTTTTATCTCATCATTGCCTGAGAGAGTTCATCTCGATCTCCAACAAAATAACCTAACTGACCTAAGTAATATTTAGGGATGCATGAGTAAGACAATGAAGAAGGTATTTGAGAATAAATATGGAGACATAGCACTCAAAGTGGATGTGGACAATAATCTAATCAGAGCCATCCTTCAGTTTTGGGATCTTTCTTATAAGTTTTCGTCTTTAATGAAATAGATATAGTACCCATAATTGAAGAGTACATGGTCTTACTTCATTTTGATTTGCCAAACCTAGACAAGATTTATTGGTCAAATAAGGTGGGTTATCGTAAATAGCTCATCCAAATGCTTGGACTTAGCTTTCCTCAAGTTGATATATGTGTCAAGACCAGTGGTGAAAGTAAGGTTATCTCGTGAGGTTTTTTGTGAGGCTTCATCCATGGGCATTTGGATGATAATTAGGGGTTAATGGTAATTGCTATAGCTCTATATGGATTGGTAATCTTTCCCAAAGTCATTAGACATGTTGATGTCACATTAATAGACTTTGTCGATTAGTTAGAATACAAAGTCAATGCAACACTAACCATTTTAGCAAAAACTATCTGTTCCTTGAATTATTATTGTAGAAATATCAGACATTAAAATTATTTGAAAAAACTTCAAAATGTTAGTCATTTTATGATTACTATCCACTGAACCCAAACCTAGGTAGGCTGCATACTAAATAATTAAACCTTTGCACCATTCTGATTGATAAACATCTAAAGTGGATTGTGTAATAAAGATTTCAACATTAGATTCAATTAAGTAGAAAGTTGAGATAGAACATTCTAAACACGAATATAAAAAAGATAGAGAAAAAAAGATAAAAAGAAAAGAGTTGATTGTGACAGCATGCAAATGAGACATTCAAATAAATCTAAAATCAATAAGGAAATAACTTCGTCTCCTGAGAATTCTTTTTCAATAGAAATATCCATACTTGAAATGAAAAATGGCCATCCTTCAAATTCACTTTAAAAAAAAAAAAAAAAAGAAATATCCATTTGCTATCCTTTTTAGGCTTGTTGATCTTTTTCTTTCTAAATTAATTAGTATTATTTTGAGTTCAATTTGAAATAGATAATTGTTATGACTTTTTGCTTTGTCATAAAACAATTGTTTCTATTCAACAAGCTTATTCGGATTAAAATAATATTAATTTATTAATATTTCGATAATTAATAAGTAAAAGATTTAAAAAAATATATATTTACTAGACAAGTTCAAATAGTCTGACTATTTGAATAGTTATCTATTTCAAATCATTATGACCTTTTGTTTTGTAATAAAACAATTGTTTCAGTTAATATAAATTATTAAAAATAAAATAATACTAATTTATTAATATTTCAAAAATGAATGAGTAAGAGAATTAAAAAAATGAATTTGTTTACTGAAAAAGTTTAAATAGTTATGACTATCTAAACAATCATCTATTTCAACACATTTTGACTTTTTGTTTTGTCAGAAAGCAATTGGATCTATTCATGAAAGCTTATTTCGAATAAAATAATATAAATTTATTAATATTCAAAAAATTAATAAATAATAATTTAAACAATAAATTTATTTTTTTGAACAAGTTTAACTAGTTATAACTATTTAAACAATTATCTATTTCAAATTGTTATGACTATTTGTTTTGTGATAAATCAATTGTTTCTGTTCATACAAGCTTATTCAGAATAAAATAATATTAATTTATTAAAATTTCAAAAATTAATAAGTAAAAGATTAAAAAAAATCTGTTTACCAAGTGAGTTCAAATAGTTATGACTATTTAACAAATATTTATTTCAAATCATTATGATCTTTTCTTTGGTCATAAAACAATTGTTTCTATTCATAAAATTTTATTTGAAATAAAATAATATTAATTTA
The DNA here is from genome assembly GCF_047325235.1 of Durio zibethinus. Taxonomy (NCBI): domain Eukaryota; kingdom Viridiplantae; phylum Streptophyta; class Magnoliopsida; order Malvales; family Malvaceae; genus Durio; species Durio zibethinus. Next base: position 9,160,714 of record NC_143183.1, on the reverse strand, counting down.
TTAATATTCTAAAAATTAATATGTTGGAGATTTAAAAAATAAATCTATTTAGCAAACAAGTTCAAATAGTCATGTCCATTTAAACTATTATCTATTTCAAATCGTTATGACATTTTGTTTTGTTGTAAAATAATACCAATAATTTAGAATAATTGGTATTCATACAAAATTATTCAAAATAAAATAATACTAATTTATTACTATTTTAAAAATTAATAAGGATTTAAAAATAAATGTGTTTGTCAAACGGTTCAAATAGTTAAGACTATTAGAACAATTATCTATTTCAACTCGTTTTGACTTTTTGTTTAGTCATAAAATAATTGTTTCAGCTTATACATGCCAATTTGAAATATAATAATACTAATTTATTAACATTTAAAAAATTAATAAGCAAGAAATTAAAAAACATAAATCAGTTTATTGAACAAGTTAAAATTGTTATGACTATTTGAACAATTATAAATTTAAAATCATTATGACCTTTTATTTTATCATAAAACAATATTTTAGTGCATAAAAGCTTATTCGAAATAAAATAATATTACTTATTAATATTTTAAAAATTGATAAGTTAGCGATTTAAAAAATAAATTAGCTTATCAAATCAGTTCAAATAATTACAGCCATTTACATAATTATATATTTCAAATCATTATGAACTTTTGTTTCATTATAAACCAATTGTTTTTTTATCATACAAGCCTATTTGGATTAAAATAAAACTAATTTACTAATATTTCAAAAATTAATAAGTAGGAGATTTAAAAAATAAATATGTTTACTGAACCAATTCAAATAGTTATGACTATTTGAACAATTATACATTTCAAATTATTATAGCCTTTTGTTATGTCATAAAACAATTATTTTTATTCATACAAGTTTATTAAAAATAAAATAATACTATTGTAATAATATTCTAAAAATTAATAACTAAGAGATTTAAAAAATTAAATAAATTAGAATTATTTAATTATAATTAAATATTAATTAAATAAACTAATAATTAAAAGATTAAATTAAATTTAATTTAATTAATTATTGTTATAATTTATAATTTAATTATAAGCAATCTAATTATTTAGTTATGTATAATATTAACTAAATTAAGTAGAGATTTTTACTTAATTATTATTATATATTTATATAATTAATATTATATTAATTTATAATATTAATAATTAATTAAAAACCAATTAGATTTATAATCAATATTATCCAGATATTAATTTTAATATATAATAAATTAATTGATTTTAAATCATTATATAATCTTTATAATAATTCTTATAATATTAATAATTAATATAATTTATTCAATTAAACAATAATATTAATAATTTATATTCTTATGGTTTTATTATATAATAATTATTAATGAGTTGCAAATCATATAATAATTTTTATTATAATTGATAAGAATAATATATATAATAAATACAATTATATATAATAATATTTTATTAATTAATATTATTAACCATCTTATATAACATAAGTTACATCATGTGAACCAAGACTATTAGTTTGCAATAAAACTATCAATTGATGCTCAATCCAACCTTTCATCCCTTATGAGAAAAATGACATTGGAAGCATAGGAATTGCATCAAGGTAAGTTTAGCCAATGCTACTCAGGCCTCAAATGCGAACTCATCAGCTAGATTTTGTGATTTTCTTCCCTCAAGAAATCTAAGTTTTTCCAAAGAATAATGCCCGTATGTTATTCGGAAAAAAAAAAGGTACCAATAATGCAAGGTAGATGGTGTTTCATTGTATATCTTTCGATTCTAAATTCTGTTCTGCCACATTCTTAATCATAGATTCTTCCATAGTTTCATTTACCTTATTAGTACAATGTATTGGAATTTTGAGCTCAACATGTTCAATTAACATGATCATAAATATAGAAAGTCAAAGTTTAGAATGAAACATCAATTATGAATAGGAGAATTTTCATTTTGATTTGCAGCTCTTGCTTGATTTTGTCTTTCACTTTATCATCTAATTTTTATTGAATTATTTAAAATAGATAATAACAATTAAAAATGACCTTTTTAATCACTAAAAAAACAATTATAAAACTTAACTTATATGCTTGATAGTGGGTTAAGGTAATAATTCAAATTATTACTAAAAAATTCCATCATTTGACCAATTATTAGTTTCTATTTCCAAATCAATTATTTGATACAATCATTTGATTAACTTTAATATTGGTTAGTTCAAATTATATCCTTTTTAATGAAATGGTTTGAGATTTTAATTATAAACAACACAATAAGACTTAAGAGATATACATATATCTTAAATGTATTGTTATATATATAAAAGTTTCAAGCCTTAGTTAATTGTTTTAATAATCAACAACAAAAAAAAGCTTGATGTAAAATAATATTTGAATTCTCTCTCCATATTCTTTAATATCTAACTCAATTGTATGAAAATTCTAATTGAATTTCATTTTCACCAATAAATTGGATACTAAAGACCTACATTATTATTAATCTTATACAAGAAAATTTGTATCAACAATTAGTTTGAATTAATTTACTTTTCAATCTTATAAAATGGATATCTTCATTTTTTAATAAAAAAAAGGTTTACTGAAGTTAACAAATTGAATTGAACTTTAAATAATTATTAATCATTATTTTAATATTACAAGATAATATTGATAATTCTTTATGAGCAGTTTTTCAATATACATTTAGTTTTACTCTTAGTTTTTCACACAGTTTTATTTCTTAGTTTTTCCACATGGTATGATAGCCAAGACTTTCTTTTTGTTTCCCTTTTCTAATTTGTCACGTGGAAGGCTTCTTTCCTTTTCACCTACATGTGATGAGAGCCTGTTAAAAGTTTAAATAACTAATATTATATGTAAAAATTATTTAATTTTTATTTTAATATTAATAATTTAATAAGTTTATTATACAAGTGCATAATTGCTTGTATAATTCTTTATGAGTAGTTTTTCAATATACATTTAGTTTTACTCTTAGTTTTCCACATGGTATGAGAGCCAAGACTTTCTTTTCATTACCCTTTCCTAATTTGTCACGTGCAAGGCTTCTTTCCTCTTTACCTATATGTGATGGGGGCCTGTTAAAAGTTTAAATAACTAATATTATATCTAAAAATTATTTAATTTTTATTTTAATATTAATAATTTAATAAGTTTATTATACAAGCACTTTAAGTTTATATACAACTAACTAGTGAGTAAACTAGGAAACTAAATCTTTCTAAAACTAATCCTATAATTGAGGTATTGTCTATCCTAATTTTTTGCCTTTAATGCTAGGGATACAAAAACTTAATTCTAGAGATATAAATATAAATATACAGATTACAAGATTACAACAAACTGTAAATAAGTGTTTTCACACAAATAGCAAATCAAAGAAGAGATTTTACTCTCTACACATCATAAGAAAATAACTTATGGATTTGGTATAATTACCCAAATCACTCATTATTCTAAAAATAAGAGACTTAACTAAAATAGACAAAGTCAACTAATCAAGCAATCATGAATATTATATTTCCACAAAAGTTAATAGGGTACACTTGATGGAAAATTATGAGACATTTTGAGATTAATATCAAATAAAAGAAACCTAAATTTTGTAAGTTGTTTGAGGGCTTCATAATACTTATTGAACAATGCTGATGAAATGTAGGTTTAATAGCCAATAATTCATATTTAATTATAATTAATTAAATTATAATAATTAATAATTTTAATTAATTAATATTCTAAAATTAATAAGTAAAAGATTTAAGAAATAAATTTGTTTACCTAGTGAGTTCAAATAGTTATGATTGTTTGAACAATTATATATTTCAAATCGTTATGATCTTTTGTTTTGTTATAAAATAATTATTTCTATTCATACAAGTTTATTTGGAATAAAATAATACTAATATATTAACATTCTAAAAATTAACAAGTTGAAGATTTAAAAAATTAATTAGTTTACCAAACTAGTTCAAATAGTCATGTCTATTTGAACTATTATCTATTTCAAATTGTTATGACATTTTATTTTGTTGTAAAATAATTGTTTCTTATTGATCAAATTGAAATAGTTATGACTATCTAAACAATTATCTATTTCAAAATATTATGACATTTTGTTTTGTTATAACAAAATTGGTTTTGTTCATGCAAACGTATTTTGAATAAAATAATATAAATTTATTAATATTCCAAAAATTAATAAGTAAAATTTTAGAAAATAAAGCTATTTTGTTAAATTAATTTAAAATGATAATTTTAAAATAATTAATAAATTATTATCGATAATTGTAATAATTATAATATTTTTATTAAAATTATTATTCTTATATAGTATAGTTATTATATATAGTAATAATTAATTGTTCTAATTAATATTTAAATTAATTAAATTATTAAACCTAATCATTATTATTTAATAGATTATAATTTTATTAAGAAAATTATTTGTTCAATATGCTTATTTATTAAACCCAATTATTGGATAATAATTATGTATTTTATTAATTTAAACCATAATTATGAGATATGATTAAGCTTGTATGATAATAAAATAAAGATATTAATATGAATTATTGATTTTAATTTAATATAACTAATAAATAAATAATTTATTTATTAATTTTAAAAATATCTAACAAATATTTTAATAATTACTATTAAATATATTTTTAGTATTTATATTTAAACTATAATATATATTAATTTTAAATATTAAATCTAATTTATTTATATAATTAAAATTAATTAAAATTTTTACTTATAAATTTAAAGTTAAAATAGTTGTTATAATTAAATAATAATCTAATTTAATTATAATATATAATTAATTACAATATAATATAAATATTTAAATTTTAAATATTAATTTTAAATATTAAAATTGATATATATTGTTTTAATATATTAATTTGTTTAAATTAAAAATAAATATTAAAATTTATTTTAAGTAATAAATATTGCAATAGCTTAATAATTAATACAAATAAATCTAATTATTTAATCTAATTATTAATAAAGTATTATATACATATGACAATATAAACTATTACATAAATAATTAATATTAATTGATTAGTATTAAACTGTAATACATTGAGTCATTAAAAATTATAATTAATATTGTTTAATTAATTATTAACTATTCACTTAAATAAAACTTTACTACTTTAATAAATATTTAATTTATTAATTAAACTATAATTAAATTATTAGCTTATAATAAATAATATAAATTTTTTATATTAAATTTATATTATTATTATTATTATTCAAATATAAATCTACTTTAAATTTTATATTATTAAATATTATATTATATTATATAATAAACTTACTTACTAATTATTATTATTAGTAATATTTGTTATTACTTAAATATTTAATTCCAAATGTAAATAGTTATTATATTTTTATTTGGAATTAAATAAAATCATAAAAATCAAATTGTACTAATTTATAATTAATAATTTAAAATATAAAAAGTAATAATTTATAATCTTATTATAAATATTAAGAGATTATAAATTTAGTATAATAAATTTATTATAATTTAAAGTAAGTATTAATATTAATCATTATCTAAATAACAAATAGATAGGGCATGACAAGATAATAATATTATTAAATTAAAACTTAATGAATTATAATTGATATAGTATAATAATTATTTAAATAAACTAGTTAAATAATAATAAATTATTATAATTTATCTATATTGCCATGCTTATTTAATTATAATTTAATTAAACTAGTAATAACAAATTATATTTGATATAGTATATTAACATTCAGATAATTAATAAAAAAATTAAAAAAAAAATAAATTTATTTACTAAACAAGTTCAAATAGTTATGATTATTTTAATTATTTTATTAGTTAAAATATAATATATAATTTATAATATAATTAATAATTATATTAATAATTAAAAATATTATTTGTTTTAGGATTTAAATAATAATAATACTTAATTATTAAATAATTAAATTAATATATAAGATTAATAAAAATAACCTTTTATTTTAGTAATTAATATACAAATAATCTAATAAAATAATATTAATTATATTATAATAATAAATTAATTATTATTAATTTAATATATAGATTATTAATTATAGATACTAAATATCATATATTAATCCTGATAATTAATAATTATTATAATAATGTTTACTTAATTAGTATAATAAATTATATTATTATAATAATTAATTGAAATGTTTATCAATATTAATAGTTAATAATTATAAATTAATATTATAATTATTATATATTAAATAGTTTTGTTATTAAACTATTATTAAACAATTATATTGTTATAACGTCTAAATCTGGAGATCTATCGCTTGACATTGACTTAAAGAGTTACCACCAATCTTTTTTTTATTTAGGTGTGATTGGCCACCTAAGCTTAAGGGTCCCTAAAAAAATAAGTTCGGGTCTATTAACCAGAATAGGGTTTGGGAGTCGGTTACGTATGGGAAAGGTTAAAGCAGCCCCACATGCCTATCGAAAGATAGTAACAGCTTGATTTCGTGTTATCCATTAAGCCTATAAAATTTACTAAGTAATCAATTATTGAAAATTATTCTTAATTGACTCCAATACTTTTGGCAAAAAATTAAAAAAATTCCCTCACCTTAAGAATATGTAAGAAAACTATTGTTTTACTTGCATTGGCTCCATCGTCGGATGATTTAACATTAAAAATTTTCTAAGAAAAGAAAAGGACCAAAGGAACTCATGCTTTTTTACAAGGAAAATTGATACTTTCAACTTTTCCTTAAAAATATATTTCTTCAAGTTTTATTTTTAAGGAAAATTGGTACTTCCAACTTTTCCTCAAAAACTGCCTATTTTGAAAATTTTATTTTTAAGGAAAATTGATACTTTTAACTTTTCCTTAAAAAATTCTTTCTTGAAATCTTTTTTTTTTCAAGAAAAATTGATACTTTTAACTTTTCCTTAAAAATATTCTTTTGAAAATTTTTATTTCCAAGGAAAATTGATACTTTCAACTTTCCCTCAAAAATATTTTTTTAATTTTTATGTTCAAAGGAAATTGATACATTCAACTTTCTTTCAAAAAATATTTTTTTTAAATTTTCATTTTAAAGAGATCATTGAAGATTAAAGGATGTTTAATTAAATAAATAACTTATTTTAATTTAATCATTAAATAAATAAGGGAAAAAATCAAAAAATAATAAAACTAAATGAAAAAAAAAACCTTTGGCACTACTCGACTTAGCGACTGAAACAGCTCAGTTTGCGGCTCAGCTCTGCTAGAGCCCAGGTAGGGATAGGGTTGTTGGTTCGGGTCGCATTACGGGTCGGGTCGTCCACTTGAAAACGTATGGATCCTCTGGGATTAGTAAGGCCAAAACGACGTCGTTTTCAATGGGTATATAAGGCTAATTCTTAGCCTTTTCAACAGAATTCTTCTTTCCCTTCTCTCTCTACCAGATGAACACCAGTTGAATTCTTCACCAGATTCTAGAAAATGTCGTTGGAATCTAGGTTGGGTCATTGAAAGTTCGTCAAAAATTTCAACTTTCACCGGAATTTGGAAATCCTCGTTGAAAAATTCAATGAAAATTGGGAAATTTCCATAAATTTTCTAGAAAAGAAAGCCAAAAATTCTAAAAAAATCCTAAAAATCCTAAAATTACCTCTGACACTTTTTAAAATTTTTTCTAAATTCTACCTTATGTTTTTTACTCTCTTTTTATGTTCTAGCGTCTATTTATAGGGATTGATTAGAAGAGTTTCTAATCAATCCCAACTCCTTATGTGATTAGGATTCAATCTTTGAATCCAATCCAAACTCTTCTAGCCCCTAGATTCACGGTAAAATTCATTTCCATCATTTTTTTTGATCATTATCTCCTAACTGTGAATTAATCAAGAAAAGATAAAATCCAAAATAATAATAATAAATAAATAAATAAAAATGGGCCCATCCTGCAGCTGCCCCTCTTTGCACATTTTCTGTGAAACAAGAATTGTGCAAAGACGTAGACACCCATTCAAGACTCAACTCGACACTTTTTTTTTGCTTTTTTCTAGTTTTTTTTGTTAAAATTTTGATCAAAGCTCCTCTAAGTAGAACCTCAATGATTTTAAGAAACATAAACAAAGCTAATCTAATCAGAGGCTCAACGACTTTGGAAGAATAAATAAAGCTCCTCTAATTAGAGGCTCAACAACTTAAAAAAAATAAATTGCTCCTCTAAATAGAGGCTCAACAACTTCAAAAAAATAAGCAAAGCTCCTCTAAATAGAGGCACCACAACTTTGGAAAAATAAACAAAGCTCCTTTAATCAGAGGCCCAACAACTTCAAAAAAATAAACAAAGCTCCTCTAAAGAAAGGCACCACAACTTTGGAAAATAAAACGCTCCTTGACAATCATGTCTAAAGGAGTTATAGATCATGTCTGAAGGAATTTTGTAATGGAAACTTAAAGATTCACAATTTGAGTTCAACATTCAAAGGTTTAGATTCGTAAGAACCTTTCAGCTTCACAAGAATTTATTGAAATTTGATTCTCAAAATTTCAGTTTCATAAAATTTTAAATTTGTAAGATCTCAAGATTCGCATTTGCAACTTGCAAGACTCGCATCCAAGATTTAAAGATCCTCATTTAAAACTTGAAGATTCACATCCAAAAGTTCAAGGCTTTTCACTCGAATTCAAAGGTTCGCATTTGGCAAACTTGAGATTCACATCCAAAAAGTCTAAAGCTTTTCATTTGAATTTTGGAGATTCACATCCAAAAGTTCAAAGCTTCTCATTCGAGTTCAAAGGCTCACATGCAATAAAACTTAGAGTTTCACATCTAAGTTCAAAGGTTCTCACTTAAAAATTTAGAGATTCACATCCAAAAGTTGAGTTTGAAGCTTTGAATTTTGGAGATTCACATCCAAAAGTTCAAAACTTTTCATTCTAGTTCAAAGATTCACATTCGACAAACTTTAGGGTTTTACACCTCAAAGATTCTCATTTGAGTTCGAAGATTGACAAATTTCTTCACACCTCAAATATTCTTATTTTGAAACTCAAAGATTCTCATTTAGGAACTCAAAAATTCTCATCAAAATATTCATAATTTGTTTTTCAAGTGACTAAAAATTTGCATGAATGAATGTCATGATCAAAGATGCAAATGCCTTCTTAATGATGCAAATGCAACAACCTAGATTCTCATAGTGCTATGCATGTCTAAACAAAGTTTTAATTCTTCAAATTATGTGCATGTACTATTCAAGCAACGATGCCAACATGATGCATGTAATGCAGACGTCAATAATGTCATGAAATCCTAAATAATTATGGTAATATGGCTCTCAAGACTCCATCATTTTGAGCTTGTTAGCACTAGCCATCTTAGAATAAATTTTGTCTTTTATCACTTAATCATCGCTCATAAGCTTCTTAGTACTAGCCATTTCAAAACAAATCTCATCTTTCATCACTTCACTAGTTCATCCATTACCCCATATCATTTTCATCACTCAATCACAACTTACAGGTTATGTCGACCCATTCATCCCCATATTCATCACTTGGTCATACCACTTTTTCAAATTTTGCCTCATCTTCATTTTATTGACCAATTCATCATCATGTGTCCTTTCAAATCATCTTTTTTCAGTTTTTATCATCTTTTTATTTTTTCTCTTATCATCTTGGATTTCTTTTCAAAAGAAGTAAGAATCTTTTATGCACATTGTCATTCATTCATCATTATTTCAAATCACGACAACTACAATGCAATTATACATTTTCTTGATTTATTCGGAGGATGTAATAATAAGAACACAAGATGAATTATGGGAAAGGTAATTAATGAAGAGCTAGTTTGGTACAAGACAAATGGGAAAAGAAACAAATTGGATGCATGTCATTGGGATGGATGGTATATCTAAACAATGAATATTCAAACAATTCTGAACATTAATCCAAGATTCTTTTTCAAAAACACATTCCATTGACTTTTCAAAATCACATTGAGCTCATTAAACTTTGCCCCAACTTTGAGGGATCTTCAGATGTCTTTGACATTCCATCCATGTGTCCAACTCTCAACTCATAGATTTTTCTACTCAAATCACCCTTTCGGGTTTTCAATTTGAGTCTCCCTTTTCTTGCTTTTCCATTTTTTTTTCTTTTTTGTCCATTTTTTTCTTTTTTTTTCTTTTTTCCATCCACATTGATCTCTAGAGCAATGTAGCATGATTCTGTTATTCCATCATAAGCATACCTTAGCCCAGCATATGATCATTCAATTCGAGCATTCACATTTGATCTAAATTGACTTTTAAAGGTTGTAATGTAGGCCACGGTGAGGGGTCATGAAAGAAATGGATAAAATAGGCTTAAAACATATGTTTAAAGGGTTTAAAACTAAAGGATCATCACTTGGTGCAGCTTGGCAGTTTGCCCTACTCTACATCATTTCACTATTTTTTTCTTTTTTCATCTTATTCTTCACAAAAGGATTATCATTTCTTTGCCCCAAATCATTTGTGGTATTTTTCTTTGCTATCTTTTTTCTTCTTTTTTTTAAGACCTTTTAGACTGTTTTCTTTCTCAAAAATTACCCCCCAGTGTGGAGGGTAATCCTTGGTTGGGGTTCTTTTAGAAAAAAAATCATAATAGGCTCAAAGGGGTAGCAATGAATGGTTTTTCAAATAGTAAAAGAAAAATGGCCATTTTTCATCTCAAATGTGAATACTTTCCTTGAACATCATCTATTGAGCAAAAATAAGCTCATGAATTTGCATAAAAGACTACACATCTTGAAGATATATTAATTTCACATCTGTTAGTAGTTGGCTTTCTTTACTTAAATAGTCTCCTCATATCAATGTGAATGAGTTCTCAAAATTAAATCCCAGAATTATTGTTATTATTATCTAAACATTCATCATTTGAAATTTGAGAATAAGAATGAAAAGTTATGAAAGGTAACAGAGCATAGAACAATGGTCGAGTGAAAGAAAAAATGTAATGAAATGCATTAACTTGACTTTATTAAAATGATAATAGATGAGATCCTATTGCCTAAAAGAAATCCTAACATTACTTTAAAAAAAAATCCTAAAATGACAAGAAACTTCCAACTAGTCTTATCATCATTCTTCAAAATTGTGTCCTTGTGCAATCAAGTGAAGGATCTTTATTAACATCTTGCCCCTTGATTCATTGTAGCTCTTCAGGCCTTTTTGAATTAACGTGTTCTTAATTCTCATTAAGAGCATTGACATTGTGATTAGGCAATGGATTGCCACTAACATTAGGTGTTGTTGCTCTTCTTTGATCAAAACTTATCATTCCATCCTTGATTAATCATTGCACCTTATGTTTTAGAGCAGTGTAATTTTTAGTGGAATGGCCAGTAATTCAATAGTGGTAGTCATAGTGAGTTGTAGGATCATACCATTTAGGATAGGGTAGCTTGAGTGGCTCCATATGATTGAGGGCAATCAAGTGGTTGTAATAGAGCTCTCGATATAACTTCGTATAAGTCATAGGGATTAGATCAAATACAAGTTTTTCTTCAGTAATTTGTTGCTTTCATGAACCACTTGCTAAGCTAATAAGACGAATTTAGGGTCTTGTAGGAGTTTGAATGTTAAGGTTGTATGTAGGAGCTTGGGGGTTAAAAATGGGCTAGTATGTGGATGAATAAGATGGTTGTGGAGCTTACTGGTATGGGTAGGATAAGGCATTGTTCATAGCAAGATAGTATGGAGAGTAACCTTGGGGTGGATAGGATTGATATCCCCTAAATTGTTTATCGAAGTTCATAGTTTGAACTTTAGTCTCTTTTTTCTCTAATGCCTTCTTGGTTTCTCCTTTTTTCAAGTTACCATTTTTAATGGCATTCTCAATGATTTCACCTGAGATCACCAGGTCAACAAAATTTTTTATTGCATTCCCTATCATCTTTTCATAATAAGAAGATTTCAAAGTGCTGACAAACAATACTGTGGCCTCTTTCTCAGTCAAAGAATGCTGTATTTGAGAAACAATATCCCTTCACCTCTGGGCATACTCTTTAAATGATTCAGTTGCTTTCTTTTCCAGATTTTGTAAAGAAAGGTGATTTGGGGCTAAGTCGATGATATATCGATACTGACTAATGAAATCATGGGCTATATCGAATGTGGGTTCTATCCAGTTGGACCTACCATCTAGCAGTAGAGCCAGTAAGGTTGTCTTGGAAAACATGCATTAATAACTTTTCATAATGGGCATGGGCTGCCATCTTTCGACAATATATGGTGATATGAGTCTTTGGGCACTTTGTACCATCATATTTCTCAAATTTTGGTACTTTGAACTTTGGTGGAATAACCACATCTGGGACTAAGCAAAGCCCAGTTGCATCAATAGAACCATAAAACCCAATTCCTTCTACAACCCATAGCCTTTGTTCAAGCATACTAATCATCGAATCTTTATGAGATTCCACCACCTTTGCATTTTTTTCTCCTTCTCTTTCAAGTCATCTAGATTAGGAACTTGGATTGATTCTACTACTTTTTCAGTAAAAACAAGATTCATATAGCTATGGTAATGCCTTGGGTTCGAAGCTAATGGCATTCTAGGGTATACAGGATATGTGAACTGCTGTAGTGGTATATCTTGTGTGGATTGGGCTTATTGTGGACCAAAACCTAGAGGATATAAAGGGTTAGCCACTTTTTGTGATAGAAGGCCCTGGTGGCTTGTGTTTTCTTCTATCCTTTTTCTCTTATCTAACTTGTTGAGAGTATCCAAAATTCTACTCAACTCATTTTCCATCTTTTTCTATGCTTTTTCCAATTTCTCAAATCGATGAGAGTTTTCTTGCTCCATTTATCTAGCTCTAGCTCTTTTGTTATATCGGTAGGTGGTATTCTTATTGGATAGAGCTATCCTTGAACCTTAAATACCATATCTTAAAATTAGTAAGTTCATATGACTATCTCATGGTTACTTTGTTAAATGTAATGAATGAAAATGCAATGAATGAATGTGCATGCATGCAAAGAACATTTGCCTTAAAATAGTGTTCAACCAAAAGATTTCATTTATTCCAAAAAACTTTTGTTTACATAGAATTTATCATTCTAGAGTTATAACCATAAAATCATTTGATCTGTTCATACTAATATCTGGCTTTCTCGATGAAGTTCAAAAGATATTGCCCATGTTCTCTTACTAAGGCCACCACTTGCTTCAATGCTTATGTCTCTTCGATCATTTCTCTTGTCTTACAGACCTTTTTATAAATTTGGGTTGTTAAGTGCTCAATATACTTCTGTCTTCCTAGGTTTTCCCTTTTACCATACCATACTTGGTATGATAACTCTTTGTGCTCTCTAACCAATGCAACAATATAGTCTTCTTGCTCATTCAACCTTTGTCTCAACCTGCTTAAGTAGTTGTTCAACATGTTATTTTTTGTCTGTACTTGGGTGCTTTCTTCCTCTAATTTAGCATATTCTTGCTTCAATTACTTATTTTCATCTGTCAGTTCAACAATTGTAATCTCTTTGGCTTGTACCTTTACACACAACCTCTTATGTTCATGGTATAGCTCCACTAGGTCTTTAACAGCTGTATTGCATTCTCTACCGATCTTGCAAACTTTAGCTTTATGTTTTTCAGCTCTATCTTTCCACTGATATTTCTCCTCTTGAAGCTTTTGAATCTTTTGCTTTAGCCTATCTTTTTTGGCCTTGAATTCTTTCCTTGCAAGTTCCAATTCTGCTGGTATCTCTTCAAGCTTTTCTCCTGTTGGTGGTTGAAAGCTCTCATAAGTGAATACCATTTTCTGTCTTCGTCTTACTCTCCAAACCAAGTACCCATGAGTGACCTTATCAGTGAACGGTCTAGGACTCACTCTATGGCAATTTTTCCATGCTTTAATCACTTCATTCATCCTCTAAAATACTTTTGGCTCACTGTAAAAAAAATCTAATTGATGAAGCTTATACATCATTGGAATGAACTGTTCTACCCCAAATTACCTTCTCACTAGAAGTAGTGCATAACTTGTTGCTCCCCATAAACCCAGAAGTGGGACCACAATGTTATCTCTACACTGATATAGAATAGGTTCACGATTCATCTACGGAACCAACCATCTCACCTTGACACTTGTCAACTTTTGTAAGAAAGGTATCCACTCTTTTTTAGACTTTTATTTTGACCACTCATTTCATATAATTCTTTGATCGAAGCTTGATTACGAACATAAAGCTTCAAGAAAGCACCTTTTCTCCACTTGAAGTGGCTTTTCATCCATAAGTACAATAATTGTATGCAGCCTATAAGATGCCCTCCATTCTGATGACAGTAACTCAAGGATCTAACAGTCTTTGCTAATATTATCATTGAAGGGTTATAGCCATTTGATCACACTTTCGAATAAGTCAATCACTACTATTTCAATATAACCTAAAACCTTTGGAAATATCACCATTTCGTATATGGCTAAGGCAAATACATCTAACCCCCGTTTTTCATCGACATGTTGCACTAAAAAATCATGAAAAAACTTCCAAGATAGGCAAACCTGTTTTTGTTTCTTCTTTGCATGAGAATCCCAATCTCTTTGTCTATCCACATAAGATGGGCCAAATTCTTATGAAATCTTGATTTGTGTTTTTTGACATATATCTTGTTAGGAGACTTGAGGTGCAGACCTAACAAAGTCGAATACTCTTCAATGGTTGGTGTCATATCAATTTCATTGAAAATGAAATACTTGTATGCAAGATCCCAGAATTGCACTACAGCTTAATTAGTTGATTGTCGACATTTACTGTAAGAAGGTGTGCTATATGCCCATGTCGCTGGCAAAACTTTTCTTGTCTTGATGGACTCATCTTTTTCCATATATCAACCAAATCCTTTGAATTATTTTGTTTAAGGAGGATAAATGTCTCTTGAGACAAGGTAGAAGCATAGCCAATCAGTAAACAATCCCTTTTCTTTAGTTGAATCCTTTCTGGATGGTTTTTTACTTCGTTAGGTGATTCACAATGAGCTAATACAGACAAAGAGCAAACTAGTCATTCTGTGAAATCCATGAAAACTCTTTGTTGAAGACTATCTTTTAAGCAAATGTTCTTTATGCAACTCTATGATATGAGCATGAATCATGCAAACATGAGTAAGAGAAGAGGTTAGTTCATCAAATAAAGAGAAACAAATAAATAAATAACTAAATAAATTAAAACATCACACATAATAAGAAGAATGAATCCTATGTTTTTGGTCAATTCTAAAGGGAAAAAGATGGCTCTATCTATAGGTTAGGCATTTCTAAGGTCCACTATATATGGTTCAAGGTTAAAGTCTAAAGGTTCCCAAATTGCTTCTTACATCATTGTCCATTACAGACTAGTTAGGCACCTAAATCCTCACCCATTACAGGCTACAAGCGAAAAATGTTCAATTTGAGTGGGAGTATTTCGCTAGCCACTACGGAGGCATTAAAACCTCATGAAAGCAATAGATAATTTACTCCCTCCTAGAGGGATGAAGCTCAAGTATAGAGCTCATGTTATACACATGCATATGAATGATAGAGTTAACGAAGTAAATAAATTGAATGAATGAATAAAAAAATCTATGCAAAAAAGTTTAATTTTATTAGGCTTTTGGATAATACAAATTTATTTGTTGGCCTAACTCTCAAAGATCCCTAGTGGAATCACCAAACTGTCATAATGTCTAGATCTGGGAATCTATCGCTTGACATTGACTTAAGGAGTTGCCACCAATCTTTTTTTTTATTTAGGTGCGATTGGCCACCTAAGGAATCTATCATTTCAAGGAACACCTAAGCTTAAGGGTCCCTAAAAGTATAAGTTCGGGTCTACTAATCAAAACAAAGTTCAGAAGTCGATTACATATGGGGAAGGTTATAGCACCCCCACATACCCATTGGAATATAGTAACAGCTTGATTTCGTGTTATCCATTAAGCCTAAAAAATTTACCAAGTAATCAATCATTGAAAATTATTTTTAATTGACTCCAGTACTTTTGACAGAAATTTAAGAAAATTCTCTCACCTCAAGAATATGCAAGAAAACTACTATTTCACTTGCATAGGCTCCATCGTCAGATGATTTAACATTAAAAATTTTTTAAGAAAAGAAAAGGACCAAAGGAACTCATGCTTTTATATAAGGAAAATTGATAGTTTCAACTTTTCCTTAAAAATATATTTTTTCAAGTTTTATTTTTAAGTAAAATTGATACTTCCAACTTTTCCTCAAAAAATGCATTTTTTGAAAATTTTATTTTCAAGAAAAATTGATACTTTAAACTTTTCCTTAAAAATCCCTTCTCAAAATCTTTTTTTATATACTTTCAACTTTTCCTTAAAAATATTTTTTTGAAAATTTTTATTTCCAAGGGAAATTGATACTTTCAACTTTCCCTCAAAAATATATTTTTTAATTTTTATGTTCAAAGGAAATTGATACATTCAACTTTCCTTCAAAAAATATTTTTTTCAAATTTTCATTTTAAAGAAATCATTGAAGATTAAAGGATGTTTAATTAAATAAATAACTTATTTTAATTTAATCATTAAATAAATAAAGGAAAAAATCAATAAACAAATAATAAAACTAAATGAAAAAAAAAAACCCTTTGGCACAGCTCGGCTTAGCGGCTGAAACGGCTCAGCTTGAGGCATAAAGACCAGCTCAAAGGTGCGGCTTGGCAGCTTGATTTGTGGCTTGGCTGGAGCCCAGACAGGGACAAGGGTTGCTTGTTTGGGTCGTGCTACGGGTTAGGTCACCCACTTGAAAATGCGTAGATCTTCTGGGATTAGTAAGGCCAAAACGACGTTGTTTTCAATGGGTATATAAGGCTAATTATCAGCCTTTTCAATAGAATTCTTCTTTCCCCTCTCTTTCTTCTCCCTTCTTTCTTCTCTCTCTTTCTTTGCCCGGATGAACATCAGTTGAATTCTTCACTAAATTCTAGAAAGTGTCATCGGAATCTAGGTTGGGTCATCGGACATTCGTCAAAAAATTTAACTTTCACCGAAATTTTCACTGGAATCTGGAAATCCTCGTTGAAAAATTCAACGAAAACTAGGAATTTCCAGAAAATTTCCAAAAAAAAGCAAAAAATTCTTAAAAAATCCTAAAAATCCTAAAATTGCCTCTGACACCTTCTAGAAATTTTTTTGAAATCTGCCTTCTATTTTCTACTCTTTGTTTCATGTTCCAACATCTATTTATAGGGATTAAATAAAAACTCTTCTGATCAATCCCAACTCCTTCTGTGATTAAGATTTAATTTTTGATTCCAATCCAAATCTTTCAAGCCCCTAGATTCATGGTAAAATTTATTTCCATCATTTTTTTGATCATTATCTCCTAAATGTGAATTAATCAAGAAAAGATAAAATCCAAAAAAAATAATAATAATAAAATAAATAATAATAAATAAAATAAAATAAAAATGGGACCATCCTGCCCCATTTGGCCCAAGCCCAATTGATCTGGGCCTGGACCAAATTAGGTGTCTACATATATAATTAATTAACTTATTAAACTAATATCTAATTAACTATTATTTAATTTATATTTAATTAAAGTTTAATTATTAAATAACTAATATTTAAATGTTAAAATAATAATATTATTTAATAATAATTTAGTTTAATTATTATCGATAATTATTAAGTTATAAAAATATATTTATTATTAATATTTGAATTAATAAATTAATATTATTTTATTTCGAATAAACTTGTACGATAAAAAATAATTGTTTTATGACAAAATAAAAAGTCATAATGATTTGAAATCGATAGTCATTCAAATGGCCATAATTATTTTAACTGATTCGATAACATTTTTAATTTTTTAATTTTTTTTCTTATTAATTTAAAAAATATTAATAAATTAGTATTATTTTATTCTGTCTAAGCTTGTATTAACTGAAACAATTATTTTATGACAAGTCAAAAGGTTATAACGATTTTAAATAGTAATAATTTTTATACAAATTGATTAATATTTATTATTATTATTATTAAAATAAATGTTTCGGATACATTGAGTCATTGATTCAGATAATTATTACTATTTAGAATCGTAATTAAGTATCATAATAAAATTATTAATTAAAACATTAAATTAAATTATATTTGATCTATTTTATAATTAATAAATATAATTATTACCAGTTCATATTAATTTATTTTATTTTGAATAAGATTTATTATAAGGAAATATTATTCAAAATAATATACTAATAATATATCTATTTGAATTAAATTTATATATTTAATTATAATAAAAATTTTATAATTTATATTTATTAATATAATTATATTCATATAAACTAATGTTTAACATAATTCATAATTAATTATAATTAATAATATTAATGAATAAATAATTTATATAAATTATTTGATAGTATACAACTTGTTTAATAACTAATAGATTTGAAAAATAAATTTGTTTATCGAACCAATTCAAATAGTTAAGGCTATATGAATAATTATCTATTTCAAATCGTTATGACTTTTTGTTTGGTCGTAAAACAAATGTTTTAGTTCATATAAGTTTGTTCAAAATAAAATAATATTAATTTATTAATATTTCAAAAATTAATAAGGGATTTAATAAATAAATCTATTTACCATACTAGTTTAATTAGTTATAACAATTTAAACATTTATTTATTTCAAATCATACTAAATTAATAATTTGTTAATAAATTTGAATCGTACCTTTTGTAATTTAAAACTTATTAAAAATTTTTTAATTGAGTTGTCATAAAACAATAGCTAAATAATTAGAACAATATTACCTTTTAAATCTCTTAGTTATTAATTTTTTATATTTGAAATCTTATAATTCAAATATTCAAAACTATTTGAATATTATTCTAATTTAAGTTTAAATTTGTTTAATTTAAAAATTAAATATTTAATTTCAAATCTATTTTAAAGTAAAAAATTTAAAGATTTGTTTTGTCATAAAACAATTGTTTTTGTTATATAAGTTTGTTTGAAATAAAATAATATTTTTTTATTAATATTTAGAAAATAAATATGTAAGAGATTTAAAAATAAAATCTGCTTACCAAACCATTTCAAATAGTTTTGACTATTTCAATAATTATTTATTTCAAATCATTATAACATTTTATTTTATCATCAAACAATTGGTTCTGTTCATACTATTTTATTTAGAATAGTTAAATTTATTAGAATTTAAAATATAGATTATTAATGTAAATTCAATAATTCATATGTAAAAAGTAAACTAATAATATTTTTAATTATTATTATGATACTTAATAATAATAATTGTTTATTTATAATTATATTAGATAGTTGTTTAAATAGTTAATTGACTATTAATAATAAAATATTATTCTTAAATATTAATTATCAATATACTTAAGTAATTAATAATAATAATAGTCGTAACGATTATAAATAAATAATTATTTATTTATTAAATTAATTATAGTTATATTATTATTAATATTAATATTAATATTATTTAATAATAATATTTAATGTTATTTAATAGTCATTATAATTTAAATAATAATCTATATATATTATTATAAGATTAAATTAATAAAATAAAATTTATAAGCTCTTATTATAAATTTTTTATAATGTAATTATTAACTATATATTTATAACAATTAATACTATAATTGATTTTTATAGTATATATTTAAACTATAATTTTTAATCAATTATATGATAAAATACTATTAATACTTATATTTATATATTTAAATAATAATTTAAATATAATAATTGTTTATTTATAATTATATTATATATAATATTTTATGAATTACTAATATATGAATAACAATATCAGATTAAATAATTATGGCCATTTGAACAATTATCTATTTTAAATCGTTATTACTTTTCGTTTTGTCATAAAATAATTATTTTTCAACATACAATCTTATTTGAAATAAAATAATACTAATTTATTACGATTTAATTATTATAAGTTAATTTTATAATTAACATTAGTACTAATACCTTATTATTAGTTCAAATAATTATGACTATTTAAACAATTATATATTTCAAGTCATTTTATTATATAATATTAAAAAAATAAATTAATAATTAATAGTTATTATTAATATTATTCAAATTATACTATAATATCGATAATATTAATTGATAACAATAAACTATTTAATAAGTACTAATTGATAGTACTACTTTATTAATAATATTAACAAATCTTTAAATGTTCATTTAAATATTAGTTATTAATAAAATAATACATTTACTATTAAAACTAATTTATTAATACTTCAAAAAATTATAAGAGATTTAGAAAATAATTATATTTACCAAACCAGTTCAAATAATTATAACTATTTAAATAATTATTTATTTCAGATCATTATTACTTTTTGTTTTTTCATAAAACAATTGTTTTTGTTAAGATAAGTTTGTTCAAAATAAAATATTACTAATTTATTAATATTTAAAAAATTAATTAGTAAGAGATTTAAAAAGTACATTTGTTTACCAAACCATTTCAAATAGTTTTGACTATTTGAATAATTATCTATTTCAAATTGTGATAACCTTTTATTTTGTCGTTAAACAATTGGTTTTGTTCATGCTATTTTATTTTAGAATAAAATAATATTAATTTAATAATATTCTGAAACTTAATAACCAAAAAATTAAAAAATAAATCTAATTGTTGAACCGGTTAAAATAGTTACGACGATATGAATGATTATCTATTTTAAATCATTATGACATTTTGTCGTAAAATAATTGTTTTGTTCGTACAAGCTTATTCTGATTAAAATAATACTAATTTAATAATATTTTAAAAATTAATAAGTAAGAAATTTAAAAAATAAATTTGTTTACAAATTAGTTCATATGTTAAGACTATTTAAACAATTATACATTTAAAATCATTTTGACCTTTTGTTTAGTTATAAACAATTGTTCTAATTCATACAAGCTTATTCAAAATAAATTAATAATAATTTATTAGCATTCAAAAAAGAGATTTAAAAAAAATTGTTTACCATTTGAACAATTTTCTATTTAAAATCATTATAACCTTTTGATTTGTCATAAAACAATTATTTAAGTTAATACAAGCTTAGAGGGAATAAAATAATACTAATTTATTAATATTTCCTAAAATAATAAGAAATTTAAAAATAATTTTGTTTACCGAATCAATTAAAATAATTATGGCCATTTGAATGATTATTTGTTTCAAATCGTTATGACCTTTTGTTTTATCATAAAATATTTGTTTTTGATCATACAAGCTCATTCGAAATAAAATATTACTAATTTTTTAATATTTTAAAAATTAATAAGTAAGAAATTTTAAAAAATAAATATATTTATTGAACTAGTTCAAATAGTTATGACTATTTGAACAATTATCAGTCTCAAACCATGAAGATTTTTGTTTTGTCATAAAACAATTATTTCTTATCATAGAAGCTTATTCAATTAAAAATAATACTAATTTAATAATATTTCAAATTTTAATAAGAGATTTAAAAAAGAACTTTTTTTGCTGAACCAATTCAAATAGTTAAAACTATTAGAATAATTATCTACTTCAAATCGTTCCAATCTTATGTTTAGTCATAAAATATTTGTTTTATATCTTACATGGTTATTTGGAATAAAATAATCTAAATTTATTAACATTCAAAAAATTAATAAGCAAAAGATTTGAAAAAATAAATTCATTTATTGAACAAATTTAAATAGTTATGACTATTTAGATAACTAAACAATTAATAATTTTAATTAAATTATTAATATAGAATTAATTAATAATAATTAATATTGATATTAATAATAAATAATATTAATATTTAGTTATAATAATATTAATATTATTATTATTAGGTATTAGGATAAGTTAATAATAAATTCTATTATTTGTAGTTTTTTCCTATAATATTTTATAAATATTTATAAATTATTATTAATAAATATTTTAATTCATTACAATAACTATTATATTGTTCTAATTATTTAGCTATTGTTTTATGACAACTCAATTAAAAAAATTTTAATAAGCTTAAATTACAAAAGGTACGATTCAAATTTATTAACAAATTATTAATTTAGTACGATTTGAAATAAATAAATGTTCAAATTGTTATAACTAATTGAACTAGTATGGTAAATAGATTTATTTATTAAATCTCTTATTAATTTTTGAAATATTAATAAATTAATATTATTTTATTTCAAAAAAACTTATATGAACAAAAACATTTGTTTTACGACAAAACAAAAGGTTATAACGATTTGAAATAGATAATTATTCATATAGCCTTAACTATTTAAATTGGTTCGGTAAGCAAATTTATATTTTAAATCTATTAGTTATTAAATTTCATAATATTACTATATTAGTATTATTTTATTTTGAATAAGCTTGTATGAAGATAAATAATTGTTTTATGACAAAACAAAAGGTTATAACGATTGAAAATATATAATTGTTCGAATAGTCATAACTATTTGAACTTATTCGATAAACAAATTTATTTTTTAAATCTCCTACTTATTAATTTTTCAAATATAAATAAATTTGTATTATTTTATTCTGAATAGGCTTGTATGATGAAAAACAATTGTTTTATGACAAAACAAAAGTTCCTAATGATTTGAAATAGATAATTGTTTAAATGGCCATAATTATTTAAACTGATTTGATAAATTGATTTATGTTTTAAATCTCTAACTTATCAATTTTTATAATATTAATAAAGTAATATTATTTTATTTCAGATAAGCTTTTATGAACTGAAACAATTGTTTTATGATAAAATATAAGGTCATAATGATTTTAAATAGATAATTGTTCAAATAGTCAAAAATATTTGAACTTGTTCGGTAAATAGATTTTTTTCTAATTTTTTACTTAATAATTTTCTAAATGTTAATAAATTAGTATTATTTTATTTTGAACAAGCATGTATGAGTTGAAGCAATTATTTTATGACTAAACAAAAGGTCAAAACAATTTGAAATAGATAACCGTTCTAATAGTCTTAACTATTTGAATTGATTCAGCAAACATATTTATTTTTTAAATCCTTACTTATTAATGTTTAGAATGTTATTAATTTAGCAATATTTTACTCTAAATAAGCTTGTTGAATAGAAATTAAATGTTTTAGGACAAAACAAAAATCATAATAATTGGAGATAGATAATTGTTCAAATAGTCATAACTATTTGAACTGGTTCGATAAAGAGATTAGTTTTTAAATCTCTTATTAATTTTCAAAATAGTAATAAAATAGTATTATTTTATTCTGAATAATTTTGTATGAATAGAAACAATTGGTTTTGGAACATTAATTTTTAAATAAATTTATTTTTAAAATTTTTACTTATTAATTTTTGGAACATTAATAAATTTATATTATTTTATTTGAAATAAGCTTGAATGAATAGAACCAATTATTTTATGACAAAACAAAAGGTTGTAATGTTTTGAAATAGATAATTATTAAGATAGTCATAACTATTTGAACTTGTTTGATAAACATATTTATTTTTTTTAATTTTTGGAATATTAATAAATTAGTATTATTTTATTTCAAATAAGCTAACATGAATTGAAACAATTGTTTTATTACAAAACAAAATGTTACAATGATTTGAAGTAGATAATTATTCAAATAGTCATGACTATTTGAACTTGCTTGGTAAACTTATTTTTTTAAAATCTTTTACTTATTAATTGTTGAAATAGTAATAAATCAATATCATTTTAATCCGAATAAGCTCATATGGATGGAAACAATTATTTTATGACAAAACAAAAAAGTCATAAGAATTTGAAATAAATAATTATTCAGATAGTCATAATGATTTGAATTTGTTCGATAAATAGATTTATTTTTTAGATCTTTTACTTATTAATTGTCTTAATATTAATAAATTTATATTATTTTATTCAAAGTAAGCTTATATGAACAAATAAAATCATTGTATGACAAACCAAAAGGTATAGTGATTCTAAATCAATAATTGTTCAAATGGCCATAATTATTTAAACTTGTTCGGTAAATAATACTAATTTATAATTAAATAATATTTAATTACATATAAGTTAAAAAATTATTTGAATATTATAATTATTATAATATTGTAGTATATTATTTTAACATTTTATTCAAATATATATAAATATATATTTATTGATTTGAATAATTACTTGAAAATATTAAACAATATAATATTTTTATTATAATATTATAATTTTATTACAATACTTGGATTAATATATATATATATTAAACTAATTATTATAATTATAATAGAAATTTAATATATGTTAAAAATTGTTTATAATATTAATAACTAATATTTTAAATAAATATTTGTATTTAATTAATTATTATTTGTATTCTTATAATTTTTTTAATATTTTAATTAATTAATATATATTATTATTAATTCAAATAATATTTATAATTACTAATATTATTAATATATATTATCATTATATATTAGGATAGTTATTAGGAATAAAGTAATGCTAATTAAACTACTATTGTATTAATTTGTTACTCATAAAATAACTATAATTAACCATTATAATTATAATTTAAAATATAACATTTAACTAATCGGTAATTAGTAAGTATCTCTTTTATCCTTTCTATAATATTAAAATACCAATAAATTAAGTATGTTTATTTAATTTATATTTAAATAATATAAACTTGTTTACTAAATTAAATTTAAATAGTTTATTGTTATAGATTAATATAATATAATAATAATTAAAGTTTAGGTATTTTAATATAAAATTAATATATCTATTTTATTTAGTTCGATAATTAAAGTAAATAAAATAGTTTATAATTATACTTAATAATATTGTGTTATTTAATTAAATCCTTTCTATAATATTAACTTATAGAATTATTTTCTAAATCTCTTATAATTTTTTAAATATTTATTTAATTAAAATAATATCATAATACTAATTTTAATTTTATTAATGTTCATTTAAATTTAATAATTTTAAAATTTTTTAATTGAATATTTTTAATATTCATATAAACTTGTTACTTAATTTAAAATAAATAAATAGAGATCAATCATTTATATTATTATAAATATTTGAAATAAATAATTGTTCAAATAGTTAAACTAATTGAACTAGTTTAGTAAACAAATTTATTTTTTAACTCTCTTACTTATTAATTTTTGAAATATTAATAAATTAATATTATTTTATTTTGAACAAACTTATTTGAAAAAAAAATTATTTTATGACAAAACAAAAGGTAATAACGATTTGAAATCGATAATTGTTCAAATAGTCATAATTATTTGAACTGGTTCAGCAAATGAAATTATTTTTTAAATCTCTTGCTGATTATTTTTGAAATATTAAAATAAATAAATAATATATAATTAATAATTAATTTTATAATTAATGTAATAATTAATATTATGAATAAGTTATTAATAGGTAAATAAATTATTAATATTATTAATAATATTATATTAATATTATTAATATATTTAATAATCCAATTAAAATTTAACATATATTAATTTTCTATTATAATTATAATAGAAAATTGCAAATTATCATAAAAATTAATCATTTAGTTATTATTTTCTATTAATAAATAAGTTAAAAAATAAATCTTTTTATCAAATTAGTTCAAATAGTTATGACTATTTGAGCAATTATTTATTTCAAATTGTTATGACTTTTTGTTTTGTTATAAAACAATAATTTCTATTTATACAAACTTATTCGGATTAAAATAATACTAATTTATTAATATTTCAACAATTAATAAGTAAAAAATTTATAAAATAAATATGTTTACAGAACTAGATCAAATTGTCATGACTATTTGAAAATTTCTCTATTCAAATCGTTATGACTTTTGTTTTGTCATAAAAAATTATTTCAGTTCATATAAGCTTATTCAAAATAAATAATTATGGATAATTGTAATTAAATGCATTGACAAAACTATTGTGAGTTATTTCAAATAGATTTGAAATAAATTAAATAAGATTTAAAAGATAAATCTATTTGTCAAACCGGTTCAATTAGTTATAACTATTTGAACAATTATTTATTTCAAATTGTTATGACCATTTGTTTTATCATAGAACAATTGTTTCTATTCATATAGTCTTATTCAAAATAAAGTAATGCTAATTCAAAATTAATAAGTAACGGATTTAGAAAATGTATCTATTAGCCTAATCAGTATGACTACTTAAACAAATATCTATTTCAAATCATGATAAACTTTTGTTTTGTTACAAAATAATTGTTTCTGTTCATACAAGCTTTTTCAAAATAACATAATTCTAATTTATTAATATTCCAAAAATTTACAAGAGATTTAAAAAATAAATCTATTTACTGAACAAGTTCAAATAGTTACGGCTATTTGAACAATTATCTACATCAAATTGCTATGACCTTATGTTTTGTCATAAAACAAAATTGTCTATTCCTACAAACTTATTTCAAATCTATTTATCGAATAAGTTCAAATAGTTATGACTATTTGAACAATTATTTATTTCAAATCATTATGACCTTTTGTTTTCTCATAAAACAATTATTTTTGTTCATAAAAGCTTATTTAAATTAAAATAATATTAATTTATTAATATATCGATAATTAATAAGTAAAAGATTTAAAAAAATGTTTATCAAATAAATTTAAATAGTAATAACTATTTAAATAATTATTTATTTCAAATTGTTTTGATCTTTTGTTTCATCATAAAAAATTGTATCAATTTATATAGGCTTATTTGAAATAAAACAATACTAACTTATTAATATTCAAAAAATTAATGAGTAAGAGATTTAAAAAATGAATCTGTTTACCGAACAAGTTTAAATAGTTATGACTATTTGAACAATTATCTATTTCAAATCATTAAGACCTTTTATTTTATCATAAAATAATTGTTTACGTTCATACAAGCTTATTTTGAATAAAATAATATAAATTTACTAATATTCTAAGGATTAATAAGTAAAAATTTAAAAAATAAATCTATATTAGTATTAGTATAGAATACTATAAATCAATATCTATTTTATCTATTAAATATATCTATAAAACTAATTTATAAAATATTGATTAGGCCATTTATACAAGATATCTATTATTTTAAATTATTAATAATTATTAATTTATATATTGATAAAAATATTAAATAGATTAATATTAATATTATTTCAAATATGCTTATTATTCTTAATAGATTAATTTTATTAATTAATCTAATTATTATTTGTTTATTAGTAAGAGTTCAAAAAATTATTATATAAATATTAATCAAATTATTTAATAATATATAGTTATTATATATTTTAATTATTAAAATAATTAATATAATTATAATGATTTAAAATTCATTCAATCCTTATTAATTGTAAGGATTTATAATAATTAATAAATCAATTAAGTCATGAGTATAATTAATAATTCATACCTATTATTATTAATTTTTAATATTGATTATAAAATAAATTAAAGATAATATATATTGAATCTATTAATTTTAATAGATAAATTATTTAATTTTTATTTTAATATTAGTAATTTAATAAGTTTATTATACAAGCACATAATTGCTTACAGAAAATCAATAATTCAAACAAGCCTATATAAATTGATACAATTTTTTAATAATTAGTTATAACTAAATAACTATTTTTATTATCTATATTATTAACTGTATAGATTAAATATATTAATTTTAAAGCTTATTTTCTTATTAATTTTAAAATTAAGTATTAGTAAAAAAAGCCATATAGATAACAATTATGATTTATAAATCTAATTGGTTTTTTATTATTATTTCAAAAATTAATAATAGGTGTGATAATTAGATTTTTAAAGATTTATATTAAAACTAATTAATAAAAATCAAATAGATTAATAATCAAGTAGATTAAATCTTTTAATCATAACAATTAAAATAACAATTAAATAAATTGATTATTAAAATTAATAAAAAGTTTAATAGTATTTATATATTATATTATAATAATTTAACTATATTTGCACTAGTTATATTTAATACTATAATATATATTAATTTTAAATATTAAATCTAATTTATTAAGGAATTATTAATTGTATAGATTATAACTAAGAATTTAAAATATTTTAGTTAATTATTTAATACATAATATTTTTTAAATCTCTTAGTTATGAATTTCTAGAATATTATTAATTTAGTATTATTTTATTTCGAATAAATTTATACGAACAAAAATAATTATTTTATGACAAAACAAAATATTATAACAATTTAAAATAGATAATTATTCAAATAGTCATAATTATTTGAACTTATTCAGTAAATAGATTTATTTTTTGAATCTCGTACCAATTCTTGAAATATTAATAAATTAGTATTATTTTATTTCAGATAAACTTAAAAATTCAAAAATAATTGTTTTATGACAAAACAAAAGTACTAACAATTTTATTTCAGATAAGCTTGTACGTTGAAAAACAATTGCTTTATGACAAAATGAAAGGTAATAATGATTTGAAATAGATAATTGTTCAAATGGTCATAATTATTTAAACTAAGTCAATAAATTGTTTTATTTTTTAAATCTCTTAATTTTCAAAATATTAAGAAAAGTAGTATTATTTTATTTTGGATAAACTTTTGTGAACTAAAACAATTGTTTTATGATAAAACAAAAATTTACAACAATTTTAAATAGATAATTGTTCAAATAGTCATAACTATTTGAACTTGTTCAATAAACAAATTTAGTTTTTCAAATATCCTACTTATTAATCTTTCAAAAGTTAATAAATTAGTATTATTTTCTTTCGAATAAGCTTGTATGAACTGAAACAATTATTTTATGATTAAACAAAATGTCAGAACAATTTGAAATAGATAATTATTCTAATAATCTTAACTATTTGAACTGATTGGCAAACACATTTATTTTTTAAATCTCTTACTTATTAATTTTCAAAATATTATTAAATTAGTATTATTTTTATCCGAATAAGCTTATATGATAAAAACAATTATTTCATGACAAAACAAAGATCATAATGATTTGAGATTAATATTTGTTCAAATAGTCATAACTATTAGAACTACTTTGAAAAACAGTTTTAGTTTTTAAATCTCTTGCTTAATAATTTTTGAAATATTAATAAAGTAGTATTATTTTATTTCAGATAAGTTTTTATTAGCTGAAACAATTATTTTATGATAAAACAAAATGTCAAAATAATTTTATACAGATAATTATTTAAATAGTCATATCTATTTGAAATTGTTCGGTAAAGAGATTTATTTTTTTTAAATCTTTTGCTTTAATTTTTTGAATGTTAATAAATTAGTATCATTTTATTCTAAACAAGCTTGTATGAACTGAAATAATTATTTTATCACTAAACAAAAGGATAGAATGATTTGAAATAGATAATTATTCTGATAGTCTTAACTATTTGAACTAGTTCGGGTAACATATTTATTTTTTAAATCTATTATTAATTGTTGAAATATTATTAAATTAGCATCATTTTAATTCGAATAAGCTTGTATGAAAGAAAACAGTTGTTGTATGACAAAATAAAGATCATTATGATTTGAGATAGATCATTGTTCAAATAGTCATAACTATTTGAACTGGTTTAGTAGATAGATTTAGTTTTTAAATCTCTTATTAATTTTCAAAATATTAATAAATCAAAATTAATTTATTTTGAATAATTATGTATGAACAGAAACAATGTTTTATGACAAAACAAAACGTCATAACAATTTGAAATAGATAATTTTTCTAATGGACATGACTATTTGAACTTGTTCGGTAAATAAATTTATTTTTTAGATCTCGTACCTATTAATTTGCAAAAAATTAATAAAGTAGTATTATTTTATTTTGAATAAACTTGTATGAATAGAAATAATTATTTTATGACAAAACAAAAGATCATAACTATTAAAAATAAAAAATTGTTGAAATAGTTATAACTATTTGAGCTTAATAATAATTAAATAATCAATTAATAATGATTATTAATATTAAAATTAATTATTAATATTAATTATCTAATAATCAATATTTATTATATAATAAAACAATAAGAACG
Source organism: Durio zibethinus (assembly GCF_047325235.1). Lineage (NCBI taxonomy): Eukaryota > Viridiplantae > Streptophyta > Magnoliopsida > Malvales > Malvaceae > Durio > Durio zibethinus. The sequence goes on along the minus strand of NC_143183.1, from coordinate 9,130,484 downwards.
AAATAAACATTATATATTTAATGTTTTAACATTGTTTCAATTAAACAATAAAAAGCTCCCATATATATTAATATTTTAATATTAATATATAGTTTTATTAATAATTAGATTAATTTTATTTTATTTGATATTTTAAATTATTAATAATTGTTTTATGAGAAAACAAAGATCATAAACTATTTGAGATTGATATTTGTTTAAATAGTCCTAACTATTTGAACTGGTTTAAAAAAAACTTTAGTTTCTAAATATCTTACTTATTAATTTTTGAAATATTAGTAAAATAATATTATTTTATTTCGTATAAGTTTTTATGAGTCGAAACAATTGTTTTATTACAAAATAAAAGGTCATAATGACTTTAAATAAAAAATTGTTCAAATAGTCAAATCTATTTGAATTGTTTAGTAAACAGATTTATATTTTTAAATCTCTTACTCATTAAATTCTCAAATGTTAATAAATTAGTATTATTTTATTTTAAATAAGCTTATATGAATTGAAATAATTGTTTTATGACTAAACAAAGGTTAGAATGATTTAAAATAGATAACTGTTCTAATAGTTTTAACTATTTGAACTGGTTCGGCAAACATATTTATTTTTTTAAATCTCTTACATATTAATTTTTGGATGTTATTAAATTAGTATTATTTTAATTCGAATAAGCATGTATGAAAAGAAACAATTGTTTTATGACAAAATAAAGATCATAATGATTTAAGATAGATAACTGTCAAAATAGTCATAACTATTTAAACTGTTTTCATAAATAGATTTAGTTTTTAAATGTTTTATTAATTTTCAAAATATTAATAAATCAATATTATTTTATTTTGCTAATTTTGCATGAACAAATTGTTTTATAACTAACCAAAAGGTCATAACAATTTCAAATAGATAATTATTCAAATAGACATGATTATTTGAACTTGTTCGGTAAACATATTTATTTTTAAATCTCTTACCTATTAATTTTCAAATATTAATAAATTAGTATTATTTTATTTCGAATAAACCTGTATGAATTGAAACAATTTTTTTATGATAAAACAAAATATCATAACTATTTGAAATAAATAATTATTCAAACAATCATAACTATTTGAACTTGCATGGTAAACAGATTTACTTTTTAGCTCTTTTACTTATCAATTTTTGGAATATTAATAAACTAGTACTATTTTATTTCAAATACACTTGTACGAACAAAAACATTTGGTTTATAACGAAACAAAATGTCATAACTATTCGAAAAAGATGATTGTTCAAATAGTCATAACTATTTCAACATGTTCAAAAAACAAATTTTTTTTTATTTTTACTTATTAATTTTTGAAATATTAACAAATTTATATTATTTTATTCAAAATAAACTTGTATGAATGGGAACAATTGTTTTATGACAAAACAAAAGGTCATAACAATTTGAAATAGATAATTGTTCAAATAGTCATAACTATTTGAACTTGTTTAGAAAATAGTTTCATTTTTTAAATCTCTTACTCATTATTTTTTGGAATATTAATAAATTAGTATTATTTTATTTTGAATAAGCCTATATGAATTGATACAATTGTTTTAGGACAAAAAAAAGGTCAAAATGATTTTAAATAGATAATTTACTCAAATAGTTATGACTATTTGAACTTGTTTGGTAAATATATTTATTTTTAAAATCTTTTACTTATTAATTGTCAAAATATTAAAAAATTAATATTATTTTAATCCAAATAAGCTTGTATGGAGAAAAACAATTGTTTTATCATAAAACAAAAATGTCATAACGGTTTGAAATAAATAATTGTTCAAACAGATATGACTATTTGAACTTATTTGGTAAACAAATTTATTTTTTAAATCTTTTACTTATTAAATGTCTAAATATTAATAAATTTGTATAATTTTATTTGAAATAAGCTTGTATGAGTAGAAAAAATTGTTTTATAACAAAATAAAAGGTCATAATGATTTGAAATAGATAATTATTCAAATAGTCATAACTATTTGAACTTGTTCGAAAAATAATTTCATCTTTTAAATCTCTTACTCATTATGTTAAGAATATTAATAAATTAGATTTATGTTATTTCAAATAAGCTTTTTCGAACAGAAACAATTACTTTGTGATAAACAAAAGGTCATAACTATTTACACTGGTCAGGCTAACAGATTCATTTTTTAAATCCATTACTTATGATTTTCAAAATATTAATACATTAGCATTACCTTATTCTAAATAAGACTATATGAACAGAAACAATTATTTTATGACAAAACAAATGGTTATAATGATTTAAAATAAAGAATTGTTTAAATAGTTATAACTAACTGAACTGGTTTAGTAAACAGATTTATTTTTTAAATCTCTTACTTTTTAATTTTCAAAATATGAATAGATTAATATTATTTTTTCCAAACAAACTTATATGAACAAAAACATTTGTTTTATGCAAAAAAAAAAAAGTCATAACAATTTGAAATAGATAATTATTCAAATAATCATAATTATTTGAACTGGTTTGACAAACAAAATTATTTTTTAAATCCCATACTTATTAATTTTTTAAATATTAATAAATTTGTTTTATTTTATTCTGAATAAGTTACTAATAACTAAAAAAATTATTTTATGACAATAAAATAATTATCGATATATTGTTATGTCAATTATAACAAATTATTACTTATTAAATTATTAAGATATGATTATTTTAAAATATATCTAAAAATTTATTATTCTTATGGCCATTTTGTTAAATGGTTAATTATTAAATCAATTATCTTTTAAATTAATAATTATTACTTATTCTTATTTATTATTTTCAATTAATATTCAAGTAATTATTATTAATTTGTTTACAGTGACCAATATTTATTAAATTATTTTAATATTGTTATTTATTTAATCTATATATTTTGTTATTAATAATTAATATTCAAGTAATTAGAATTGAAACCTAAGGTGATTTGTTTAAGTTTATAATAGTTATATAACTATTTAAACAATTATCTATTTCAAATCGTTATAACTATTTATTTGTTTTGTTATAAAACAAATGTCTCTGTTCATACAAGTTTATTACAAATAAAATAATACAAATTAATTAATATTTAGACAATTAATAAGTATAACATTTAAAAATAAATCTGTCTATCAAACAAATTCAAACAGTTATAACTATTTGAACTATTATTTATTTCATATCATTATGATTTTTTGTTTCATTATAAAACAATTGTTTCTATTTATTCAAACTTATTTAGATTAAAATAACACTAATTTCTTAATTTTTAACTAATAAGTAAAAAATTTAAAAAATAAATCTATTTAACGAGCAAGTTTAAATGGTCATGGTTATTTGAATAATTATCTATTTCAAATCGTTATGACCATTTGTTTTGTTATAAAATAATTTTTCTATTGATCTAATATTTGAATTGTTTCAACTTATTAAATTAATAAGTAATTTATTAATTACTCTTTGACTCTATTTTCAAAGTCCTTTTCATCTTTCCTTCATGAAACTTGTTCACTATCAGTTTCTTACCCGTATTCAGCCTTGGATAGAATTTAATATCTGATTAGAGCTATATTCCCAAAAAAAAACTCGACTTGCAGACAGCACTTCATCGTGCGATAGGGTCCAAGCATAACAAGGCTCTCACCCTGTACGATGCCTTTTTCCAGAGGACTTAGGCTCAGTCTACCGCTAAGGATGTTTCTACAGACTACAATTCAAACACGAAAATGCTCGATTCTCAAGCTAGGCTATTCATGGTTCACTCATCGTTACTAAGGGAATCCTGGTAAGTTTATTTTCCTCCACTTATTGATATGTTTAAACTCAACAGGTCACAATGTGAGCATCAACCAAATGATACGGAGGGTTTGATGAGGTCTGGATGGACAATGTGCACGTCTCACCAGAATAAGGCATGTAGTGAGCTTTACCATTGATGGTCATGACATTATCGTTGTTAGGGACTCATTTTTGGACCAACCATGATTGAGGAGATCATAGGAAGCCATGTTTCACCCCCTCAATCAGAGTTAATAAGTAGGAGGTTAGAGGGTGATGATGCATGACACCCAGGCAGACGTGCCCTTTGCCTAAGGGCTTAGGGGCACAACTTGTGTTCAAAGACTTAATAGCTCATGAGATTCTACAATTCACACCAAGTATCACATTTCACTACATTCTTCATTGATATGAGAGCCAAGATATCCGTTATCGATAGTCATTTTAGTTTTTCTTGATAAAAAGAGCCATGGTGCTACCCACACATGCAAAGCAAATGGGGTGATGATAGCACACTTGCTCTTTTTCATTTAGGTTCCTTGGCACGATTCATGCTTGAGGTTTGTTATTTGGTCATAAGCAATGATGCTGATCATTTCATTTGCTCGAAAGGCAAAACAAAGCGATCGTCGCACATGCCTAAGGCCATAAGGGGCTTAGGCCATAGAGGCACTTTGCCCCCTTGGTGTTTCGTTAACACATTCATGGGTCATTTGTTAAGCCAATTTTAACAATGATTCTTCCATAAGTTCACCTATGGAAACCTTGTTACGACTTCTCTTTCCTCTAAATGATAAGGTTTAGTGGACTTCTCGTAATGTCACAGGTACTGAACCGTCCATACTAGACCATTCAATTGGTATGAGTGATTGTTAGTGTGTACAAAGGGTAGGGACGTAGTCAACAAGAGCTAATGACTCACACTTATTAAAAATTCCTTGTTGAAGACCAATAAGTACAATGATCTATGCCCATCACGATGAAATTTCAAAGATTACCCAAGCCTATTGGCCAAGGCTATAGACTCGTTGAATACATCAATGTAGCGCACATGTAGCCCAAAACATCTGAAGGCATCATAGACCGATTATTACCTTAAACTTCTTTAGTCAAGTAGCCATAGTCCCTTTAAGAAGCTAGCCATAAAGGATCATCTCCATGTAACTAGTTAATAGGTTAAGGTCTCATTCGTTAATAGAATTAAGTAGACAAATCGCTCTACCAACTAAGAATGGCCATGCACCACCACTTATAGAATCAAGAAAGAGCTCTCAGATGTCAATCCATACTATGTCTGGACCTGATAAGTTTCCTTATGTTGAGTCAAATTAAACTATAAGCTCCACTATTGGTGGTGCCTTTCCATTAATTCTTTTAAGTTTTAGCCTTGCAAACATACTCCTCCTAGAATCCAAAGACTTTGATTTTTCATAAGGTGCTAACAAAGTCCTAAAAGTAACATTCGTTGATCCCTGGTTTGCATCATTTATAGTTGAGACTAGGATGGTATTTGACCAACTTTGAACCCTCAAATTTTATTCTTGATTAATGAAAACACTTTGGCAAATGCTTTTGCAATTGTTCATCTTTCAAAAATCCAAGAATTTCACCTCTGACTATAAAATACGAATGCCCTTAACTATCCCTATTAATCATTACTCTGATCCCAAAGGCCAACACAATAGCACTAATATCCTTTAATGTTATCTTATGCTAATGTATACAAACATAGGCCTACTTTGAGCACTCTAATTTTTTCCAAAGTAACATCACCAGAGGAATGACTTGGCTAGTTAAGGTCAAGAGCATATCATTGGTATCATTGGTTATAAGGACAAGTAAACTAGTGCTCATCATGAGATGGACTAGACGACCTAATCCTAGTTCCAACTATGAGTTTTTTAACTGTAACAACTTAAATATATGCTATTAGAGCTAGAATTATCGTAACTGCTGGCACCAGACTTGTCCTTCAATGGATGGCCCTCCAATGGATCCTTATTAAGGGATTTAGATTGTATTCATTTCAATTACTAAACTCATAGAGCTCGGTATTGTTATTTATTATCATAACCTCCCTGTGTCAAGATTGGGTAATTTTTTACCTATAGCCTTCTTTGGATGTGTTAGCCTTTTCTTAGGTTCTCTCTCCAGAATCAAACCCTAATTCTTCGTCACTGGTCATCACCATAGTAGGCCATTATCCTACCATCAAAAGTTGATATGGCAAACATTTGAATGATACATCACTAGCACAAAGGTTATGCGATCCCTTGAGTTATAATGAATCATTAGAGCAAAGGGCAAAGCCCACGTCAACCTTTTATCTAATAAATACATCCTTTCCAGAAGCAAAGGTTTGTTGTATGCTTTAGCTGGAGATTTACTATGGTTATTTGAGTAGTAGATACCATCAAACAAACTATAACTGATTTAATGAGCCATTCACAATTTCACAGTCTAAATTAGTTCATACTTACACATGCATCGCTTAGTCTATGAGATAAGTATATGACTACTGGCAAGATTAACCAAGTAGCATTCCTTTAGGACATTGGGACTACATAAGCCTCAACACATTGACTGAATGGTAGAGAGAGCCAATAAGGAGTACAAGCATTATGTGTGTCGAGCATATAAAATGCATAGCTTTGGATGAACAAGGGCTGAGGGGCCAACGCCCAAAAAACATTTTGCATTCGAGAGCATGAATGAACATAGTGTACCAATGTAACCATGAGGGCTTGGGTGGCACACTTACAACACGGGGCATAATTAAGGTTTGACCTATAACCCCTAAAGACACAAGGTAGATAGGGATGGCAAGACATTTGATTTTCTTCAATTTAGGTATACAATACAAGATCCCGATTGCACCCCCAGGGTACAATGACCACATAAGAGAGATTGAAGAGGGTGACAATCGACAGTTCGATGCATCGAGCATGGAGCCTGCTAATATGAACAACTATAGTACTACTCATATGCCCATTGCATACAAGTGATAGCATTCATGCACACTGGTCCACAACCCACCTAATCGATTACACAACGAGCAAGTAGAGGAAATGATACATGAGCCACACCACAACTATTTGGCAGGGGAAAAACACAAGAAAGGGCCACGAGACTGCACCTACCATCCAATAGGTAACAACAGAATAACACCACCAATGCTTGGTTTGGTAAGGACTGCACATGCAAACTTTGCTGTCACCACCCTAGGGGGACATTACCCAATTTAATGACTTGTTCCTGGGGTCTTAGGCAGCATCGACTACATGCACTGGCTTGGCTAAGCCAAGGCATTTTTTATGGTTGACAAGAAGGGACCATGAAACTATCAAATACTTGAGAAACTTGGCCACCCTAAGCTCGTTACCGCAGTTTCTGCTTGCACCACCCTAATGAGTCATTGCATAATTTAGAGGCTTGGTCTCAGGGTATAAGATAGCATTAGTCATAGGCACAGGCTTGAGCTCAACCTTTTTTGAGTGTATGCTAACCAATCAAGGCCATAGGCTTTTGTGAGTCACTGAAGCAACCAGTCTTCAGACAATACGACCAAAAGGCATGCATGGCGTAGATTTTGCCTCAGGGACATTACCATGGATGTATGCGATAAAAAGCCCATCATGCACACCTACTCTCTTCGAGAAAGAGAGAGAGAGAGTAACCAGACAACCAACCCCTAAAGAGCATAAGAGATTTTATAGATATACTAGCATAGACATTAAAGTGTCTGAAATGGGGACACTTTTTTCAAATTTGCATATTCCACACCAAGGGTCCGCAAGTGCCAATGATGGTCAAAGCTTGTACCTATACCAAGACCTAGTATGTGTTGATGGTGTTTGAGGTAAGTACCTGCAGTAAGGGCCTGCATGTGCCAATAGTGATGAAGGTAACTGTTTGCATGAAGGGCCATATTCTTCTGATGCTGTTCAAGGCATGTGCACACACCAAGGGCCAATATGTGCTGATAGTGGTCAAGGCAAGTGCCTGTACCAAGGCTAGCTTATGTCGATAATGGTCGAGGCCTTGGTCAAAGTTCAATTCTAGGCCACAATGCACATACTGGGCTTAGGCATGCGTTGGTGCTATATTTTTTTACCTAGGGCACCAGCACTAAAGCATCACCAAAGAACTTGATTGGTAGCATTAGGGGTTTCGACGATTAAGAGAGGGAGTTAAAAGGTGTGTGCACATGATATGCGATAGGTAGTGGCCCTTAGCCCTTATATTGGCTCCTTATCCCCTAAGCAACCTCGACTACTCAACCCCTATAAAGAGCATAAGAGCTTTTATCAGTTTGTAGCCAGTAGCCATTCAAGTGTCTGAAATGGGGACTTTTTTTCAAATGGACACAAAATCTTCCACACTTTGAAATTTTTGCTGAATTTTTTATGGATGCCAACAAGGATCACATATACCAAAATTGACGCCAAAACTCCTAAAAATTTTTTGAAAAATCCTATATTGTAAAAACTTTTAAAAATCATAAAAAATAGGAAATAAGTCATCTTGCTATGAAACTTCACAAAAAGGCTTAGGGGACCATTATATGAATTTACAAGCAATAAAAATGGCATTGGCATGGCAAAAATATGAAGATATGTCTAAACCCACCTATTATCCGATCATAAGGTATGTGGTGTGTGGCTCGGGCCCAAGATACCCTCACGTGGTGCATAGCCCAGCATGTGCTGATGGTGTTTAAGTGAGCTACCTGCACAAAGGGCCAGCATATGCTGAGACCAAGGGTGAACATGTCTCAATGGTGGTTGAGGTATGTGTCACAGTTTGCATGTTGGTCCAGGTTCGTGGGTTCTTTTTGAGTCAAGGAAGAATTTCGATTCTAGGGGGATTGGATCCAACAGCTAAGGGGACCAAGCCTTGAGGCCTACTAAAGGCCTAGGTCATAAGGAACTAGCCCAGAACATTGGTATTGGCAGTGATCAAAACTTGAAATGCTCAAGCATGGTGTTCAAGTTTGGTAGTATTGAGCCAGCCCCTAGTGCGAGCATTGGTGAGTGCTTATATCAATTTACAAGTCATAAAAATGGCATTAGTGTGTCAGAAATATGAAAATGTGTCTAAACCCACCTACTACCCTATCATGGTACGCATGGTGCATGGTTCAAGCCATTGAGTCATTGATTCAGATAATTATTACTATTTAAAATCGTAATTAAGTATCATAATAAAATTATTAATTAAAATATTAAATTATTATATTTGATCTATTTTATAATTAATAAATATAATTATTACCATTTTATATTAATTTATTTTATTTTGAATAAGATTATTATAAAGAAATATTATTCAAAATAATATGCTAATAATAGATCTATTTGAATTAAATTTATATATTTAATTATAATAAACATTTTATAATTTTATAATTTATATTTATTAATATAATTAAATCCCTTAAGAAATTATTAATTATATTCATATAAACTAATGTTTAACATAATTCATAATTAATTATAATTAATTATTAATATTAATAAATAAATAATTTATATAAAATATTTGATAATTTACAAATTGTTTAATAACTAATAGATTTAAAAAATAAATTTGTTTACCGAACCAATTCAAATAGTTAAGGCTATATGAATAATTGTCTATTTCAAATCGTTATGACCTTTTGTTTTGTCGTAAGACAAATGTTTTTGTTCATATAAGTTTGTTCAAAATAAAATAATATTAATTTATTAATATTTCAAAAATTAATAAAAGATTTAATACATAAATCTATTTACCATACTAGTTCAATTAGTTATAACAATTTGAACATTTATTTATTTCAAATCATACTAAATTAATAATTTGTTAATAAATTTGAATCGTACCTTTTGTAATTTAAATTTATTAAAATTTTTTTAATTGAGTTGTCATAAAACAACAGCTAACTATTAAAATTAATTTAATTATTACTTATTAAATTTCTTACTTATTAATTTTTAAAATATTATTAAATTAGTATTATTTTAATCAAATGGTGCATGGCTCAATCCCAAGATACCCTTGCGTGGTGTGCAGCCTAGCATGTGCCAATGGTGTTTAAAAGAACTACCCATACAAAGGGCCAACATGCCAGTGGTGGTCAAAGCATGTGCTGAGACCTAGGGTCAACATGTCCTAATGGTGGTCGAGGCATGCACATGTGTCACAATTCTAGTGGAATAGGGTCCGACAGCCAATGGGACCAAGCTCTGAGACCTACTAGAGGCTCAAGTTATGGAGAACTAGCCTAGAACAGTGGTATGGGCAATGATCAATTCTCCATAGGCTTAGGCACAATGTTCAGGTTCGACATAATTGAGCCAAGCCCAGGTGTGGGAGCTAGTGAGCACTTATATGAATTTACAAGCCATAAAAATGCTATTAGCATGGCAAAAATATAAAGATGTGCCTGAACCCACCTACTACCTGATCATGATACAGATGGTGTGCTGCTCAGGCTTAGATACCCTCGCGTGGTACGTGACCCAGCATGTGCTAATGGTGTTTGAGGGAATTGTCCGCATAAAGGCCAGCATGTGCCAATCGTGGTTGAAACATGTGCCTAGACCAAGGGCCAACATGCTCTAATGGTGGTTGAGGCATGCGTATGTATCACAGTCTGCAAGCTGGTCCAAACCCAAGGATTTTATTCAAGTCAAGTAGTAGTTCCAGTTCTAGAAGGACAAGGTCTGACAGTCGAGAAGACTAGACCTTGAGGCTTATTGTAAGCCCAAGTTAAGGGGAACTAGTCTAAAACAGTGGTATAGGCAGTAATCAAGACTCTAGAGGCTCAAGCATATGTTCAAGTTTGGCAGAGTTGAGCTAGACCCAATTACGAGTGCTGGTGAACGATATGTGGGCACATGGTCAGACCTAGGTTCGAGCACTGATAATCGAGGTGCGGACGCATGGTTAAACCCAAGTGCAGGCATGCCTAAATACAATCTTGGGAGGATCAGATTTGTAGGCTTTTAAAAGACCTGATACTATAGCATAATCTTTGACAAAGCTAGAATTATGATAAGCACTTGAGCTTTGTAGGCTAACTTAGGCAACACAGAGTCAATTCCCTATCCAAGGTCATACGTGGTTTGGCTTAAGATCAGAGCTTGTGACACATGCGCTGAGCATCATTTCATGCCAATGGTGATTGAGGGGCAGACAAGTGCCTTGGGTAGGAAGGTCATGGTACACATGCCACAGCAAGCATCAACATCTGCCACAAATGTGTCCAAGGCAACAACTAGCACTAAGGGCTCGCTTATGCCAATAGTGATCAAGGCAAGTATCCACTCAAACATTGCATGCATCTGGCGATGGTGTCCAAAGCAACATCCCACACAAAGGGGCCAATATCTGTTGATGGTGTCCAAGGTAATAACGGGCTGACATCCACCAACGGTGTTGGATATGGTTACCCGTATAGCAATCAAGGGCTAGAGGTAGTCAATGGCATTCGAGGTAACAACCTGCACCGAAGGCCAGTGTGTGTTGATGGAGATTGAGGCAAGTGCTCACACTAAGGGCATTTGGTTACCGTTTTCTTAGACATTTGAGGGAGGGATGTTATCGCCTGACCAAATTGGTTGCAATGAGGAACACCATTCATCCCTAACCCCAGAAGGGTGTGGTGTAAAAAAAATGAAGTGAGAGGACTTTGGTGGGTGTGGGGGAGAGGTACAAATTGAAGCAATAAAGGGCTAAATCTTAGTGAATCATGGCAACAAGGCCACTCTACCACTTACAACAGTTAAACTAATTTATTTTAATTGTTCAAATAGTCATAATTATTTCAACTGATTTAGCAAACAAAATGATTTATTAAATCTTTTATTGATTAATTTTTGAAATATTAATAAATGTTTTTATTTTATTATGAATAAGTTAGTAAAAATTAAAAAAATTATTTTACGATAAAACAAAATATCATAACAATTTAAAATAAAGATTGTTCCTATAGCCTTAACTATTTGAACTGGTTTAGCAAACAAATTTATTTTTTAAATCTATTAGTTATTAATTTTCAGAATATTATTACATTAGTATTTTTTATTCCGAATAAACTTGTATGAATAGAAATAATTATTTTATGAAAGAACAAAAGGTTATAAGAAATTGAAATACAAATAGTCATAACTATTTGAATTTGTTCGATAAACATATTTATTTTTTAAATCTCCTACTTATTAATTTTTGAAATATTAATAAATTAATATTTTTTTATTATGATTAAGCTAGTATGATGAAAAACAATTGTTTTATGTCAAAACAAAAGTTCATAATGATTTGAAATAGATAAATGTTCAAATGGCCATAATTATTTTAACTCATTCAATAAACTAATTTATGTTTTAAATCTTTAACTTATCAATTTTTAAAATATTAATAAAGTAATATTATTTAATTTGGGACAAGCTTTTATGATCTAAAACAATTGTTTTATGATGAAATAAAAGGTCATAAAGATTTTAGATAGATAATTATTCAAATAGTCATAACTATTTGAACTTGTTGGATAAACAAATTTATTTTTTTAAATTTCTTGCCTATTAATTTTCTGAATGTTAATAAATTAGTATTATTTTATTTTAAATAAGCATGTATGATCTGAAACAATTATTTTATGACTAAACAAAAGGTTAGAATGATTTAAAATAGATAATTGTTCTAATAGTCTTAACTATTTGAACTGGATCAGCAAACACATTTATTTTTAAATCTTTACTTATTAATTTTTAAAATATTATTAACTTAGCAATATTTTACTCTAAATAAGCTTGTATGAACAGAAACAAATGTTTTAGGATAAAACAAAGATCATAACGATTTGAGATAAATAATTGTTTAAATAGTTATAATTATTTAAACTGGTTCGGTAAAGAGATTTAATTTTTAAATCTCTTATTAATTTTTGAAATAGTAATAAATTAGTATATTTTATTATAAATAATTGTGTATGAATAGAAACAATTGTTTTACAACAAAATAAAATGTCATAACAATTTGAAATAGATAATAGTTCAAATAGACATGACTATTTGAACTGGTTCGATAAACTAATTAATTTTTTAAATCTTCAACTTATTAATTTTTAGAATGTTAATATATTAGTATTATTTTATTCCAAATAAACTTGTATGGATAGAAACAATTGTTTTATAACAAAACAAAAGATCATAACAATTTGAAATAAATAATTGTTCAAACAATCATAACTATTTGAACTCACTCGGTAAATAAATTTATTTTTAAATCTTTTACTTACTAATTTTGGAATATTAATTAATTAGAATTATTTTATTCCAAATAAGCTTGTTTGAATAGAAACAATTAGTTTATGACAAAACAAATGGTCATAATGATTTGAAATAGATAATTGTTCAAATAGTCATAACTATTTGAATGTGTTCAGAAAATAGCTTTATTTTCTAAAATTTTCTTATTAATTTTTGGAATATTAATAAATTTATATTATTTTATTCAAAATACGCTTACATTAATAGAACCAATTGTTTTATGATAAAATAAAATGTCATAATGTTTTGAAATAGATAATTGTTTAGATAGTCATAACTATTTCAACTTGATCGATAAGAAAATTCATATTTTTAATTCTGTTACTCTTTAATTTTTGGAATATTATTTTATCTCAAATAGGCTTATATGAACTGAAGCAATTATTTTTATTACAAAACAAAAGCTTACAATGATTTGAAATAGATTATTATTCAAATAGTCATTACTGTTTTAACTTGTTCGGCAAACATATTTATTTTTTTAAATATTTTACTTATAAATTATAGAAATATTAATAAATTAATATTATTTTATTCCGAATAAGCTAGTATGAACAAAAGCAATTGTTTTACAACAAAATAAAAAGTCATAACGATTTGAAATAAATAATTATTCAAATAGTCATAACGATTTGAACTTATTCAGTAAACAGATTTATTTTTAATCTTTTATTTATTAATTTTCTTAATTTAATAAATTTGTATTATTTTATTCAAAATAAGCTTGTATGAACAAAAATAATCATTTTATGACAAAGCAAAAGGTTATAGCGATTTCCAATAAATAATTGTTCAAATAATTATAATTATTTAAACTTGTTCAGTAAATAGATTCATTTTTTAAATCTCTTAATTATTAATTTTCAAAATAGTAATAACTTAATGTTATTTTATTTTGAATAAGCTTATATGAATTGAAATAATTTTTTTATGACAAAAGAAAATGTCATAACAATTTGAAATAGATAACTATTCAAATAGTCATGATTGTTTGATCTAGTTCAGTAAACATATTTAATTTTTTACATTTTTTTACTTATTAATTGTCAAAATATTAATAAATTTGTATTATTTTAATCCGAATAAGCTTGAATAAATAGAAACTATTATCTTATAATAGAACAAAAAGTCATAATGATTTGAAATAATTGCTTAAATAGTCTTAATTTGAACCAATTTGATAAAAAGATTTATTTTTTAAAATTTTTATTAATTTTTGAAATATTAATAGATTAGTATTTTTTTTTGAACAAACTTATATGAACAAAAATATTAGTTTTATGACAAAACAAAAGGTCATAACAATTTGAAATAGATAATTGTTCAAATAGTCATAATTATTTGAACCGATTAGGTAAACAACATATTTTTTAATTCTCTTATTAATTTTTGAAATTTTAATAAATTTATTTTATTTTATTCTAAATAAGCTAGTATGAATTGAAAATATTGTTTTATGACAAAACAAAAGGTTATAATGATTTGAAATAGATAATTATTCATATAGTTTTAACTATTTGAACTAGTTTGGCAAACAATTTTATTTTTTAAATCTCTTAGTTATTAATTTTCATAATATTATTAGATTAGTTTTATTTTATTTCAAATAAGCTTACATGAAGAGAAATAATTGTTTTATGACCAAACAAAAGGTTATAACAATTTGAAGTATACAAATGCTCTAATAGTGATAATTATTTGAATTGTTTTGTAAACAGATTTATTTTTTAAATCTCTTACTTAATAATTTTTGAAAGATTAATAAATTAGTATTATTTTATTCCAAATAAGCTTGTATGATTAAAAACAATTGTCATATGACCAAACAAAAGGTAAGAACAATTTGAAATAGATAATTATTGAAATGGCCATAATTATTTGAACTGATTTGGTAAACATATTCACTTTTTAAATCACTTACTTATTTGAATTTGTTCGGTAAATAGATTTATTTTTTTAAATCTCTTTCATATTAATTTTCCATATGTTAATAAATTAGTATTAATTTATTCCGAATAAGCTTGTATGAACTGAAACAATTATTTTATGACTAAACAAAAGATCAAAATGATATGAAATAGATAATTATTCTAATAATGTTAACCATTTGAACTGATTTAGTAAACAAATTTATTTTTTAAATCTCTTACTTATTGATTTTCAAAATATTATTAAGTTAGTATTATTTTAATCAAAATAAGCTTGTACGAAAAAAAAATTGTTTTACGTTAAAAGAAAAGGTCATAACAATTTGAAATAGATAATCATTCATAGAGTTTTAACTATTTGAACTGGTTCAACAAATAGATTTATTTTTTAATTTTCTTGGTTATTAAGTTTCGAAATATTATTAAATTAGTATTATTTTTTTCTAAATAAAATAGTATGAATAGAACCAATTGTTTGATGATAAAATAAAATGTTATAATGATTTAAAATAAATAATTATTGAAATAGTCAAAACTATTTGAAATGGTTTGGTAAGCAAATTTTCTTTTTAAATCTCTTACAAATTTATTTTCTAAATATTAATAAAACAATATTATTTTATTTCAAACAAACTTATATTAACAAAAACAATTGTTTTATAACAAAACAAATCTTTAAATATTTTTACTTTAAAATAGATTTGAAATTAAATATTTAATTTTTAAATTAAACAAATTTAAACTTAAATTAGAATAATATTCAAATAGTTATGAATATTTGAATTATAAGATTTAAAATGCAAAAAATTAATAACTAAGAGATTTAAAAGGTAATATTTTTTTAATTATTTAGCTATTATTTTATGACAGCTCAATTAAAAACTTTTAATAAGTTCAAATTTATTAACAAATTATTAATTTAGTACAATTTGAAATAAATAAATGTTCAAATTATTATAACTAACTGAAATAGTATGGTAAATAGATTTATTTATTAAATCTTTTATTAATTTTTGAAATATTAATAAATTAATATTATTTTATTTTGAACAAACTTATATGAACAAAAACATTTGTTTTATGACAAAACAAAAGGTCATAACGATTTGAAATAGATAATTATTCATATAGCCTTAACTATTTGAATTGGTTCGGTAAATAAATTTATTTTTTAAATCTATCAGTTATTAAATTTCATAATATTACTAGATTAGTATTATTTTATTTCAAATAAGCTTGTATGAAGATAAATAATTGTTTTATGACAAAACAAAAGGTTATAACGATTGGAAATATATAATTGTTCAAATAGTCATACTTATTTAAACTAATTCGATAAACAGATTTATTTTTTAAATCTCCTATTTATTAATTTTTCAAATATTAATAAATTAGTATTATTTTATTCTGAATAGGCTTGTATGATAAAAAATAATTATTTTATGATAAAACAAAAGTTCATAATGATTTGAAATAAATAATTGTTTAAATGGCCATAATTATTTGAACTGATTTGATAAACTGATTTATGTTTTAAATCTCTAACTTATCAATTTTTATAATATTAATAAAGTAATATTATTTTATTTCAGAAGCTTTTATGAACTGAAACAATTATTTTATGATAAAATATAAGGTCATAACGATTTTAAATAGATAATTGTTCAAATAGTCAAAAATATTTGAACTTGTTTGATAAATAGATTTTTTTTCTAATTTCTTACTTAATAATTTTTTGAATGTTAATAAATTATATTATTTTATTTCGAATAAGCATGTATGAGTTGAAGCAATTATTTTATAACTAAACAAAAGGTCAAAATGATTTAAAATAGATAATTATTCTAATAGTCTTAACTATTTGAACTGATTCAACAAACACATTTATTTTTTAAATCCTTACTTATTAATGTTTAGAATATTATTAATTTAGCTATATTTTACTCTAAATAAGCTTGTTGAATAGAAATTAAATGTTTTAGGACCAAAACCAATCATAACAATTGGAGATAGATAATTGTTCAAATAGTCATAACTATTTGAATTGGTTTGGTAACGAGATTTAGTTTTTAAATCTCTTATTAATTTTCAAAATAGTATTATTTTATTCTGAATAATTTTGTATGAATAGAAACAATTGGTTTTGGAACATTAATAAATTTATATTATTTTATTTGAAATAAGTTTGAATGAATAGAACCAATTGTTTTTTGACAAAACAAAAGGTTGTAATGTTTTGAAATAGATAATTATTAATATAGTCATAACTATTTGAACTTGTTTAATAAACAAATCTATTTTTTTAATTCTCTTACTTTTTAATTTTTGAAATATTAATAAATTAGTATTATTTTATTTCAAATAAGCTAACATGAATTGAAACAATTGTTTTATTACAAAACAAAATGTTACAATGATTTGAAGTAGATAATTATTCAAATAGTCATGACTATTTGAACTTGTTTGGTAAACTTATATATTTTTAAATCTTTTACTTATTAATTGTTGACATATTAATAAATCGATATTATTTTAATCCGAATAAGCTTGTATGGATGGAAACAATTGTTTTATGACAAAACAAAAAAGTCATAAGAATTTGAAATAAATAATTATTCAGATAGTTATAACGATTTGAATTTGTTCAATAAATAGATTTATATTTTAAATCTTTTACTTATTAATTGTCTTAATATTAAAAATTTGTATTATTTTATTCGAAGTAAGCTTATATGAACAAATAAAATCATTATATGACAAACCAAAAGGTTATAGCAATTTCGAATCAATAATTGTTCAAATGGCCATAATTATTTAAACTTGCCCGGTAAATGGATTTATTTTTTAAATCTCTTAATTATTAATTTTCAGAATATTAATAACATGGTATTATTTTATTTCCAATAACATTATATGAACTAAAATAAGTTTTTTATGACAAAACAAAAGGTCATAATGATTTGAAATAGATTAATATTCAAATAGATATGACTATCTAGGTAAACATATTTATTTCTAAAATTTTTAACTTATTAATTGTCAAAATATTAATAAATTATTATTATTTTAATCCAAATAAGCTTGTATAGAAACAATTGTTTTATAACAGAACAAAATGTCATAAAGATTTGAAATAAATAATTGCTCAAATAGTCATAACTATTTGAACAAGTTTGATAAATAGATTTATTTTTTAAATCACTTTATAATTTAACAATTAATAGATTAATTAACTAATTTATTAATATTTAATAATTATAATTGTTAGGTTTATAGGTTAGATGATGATCCAAGGGGGGGGTGAATTGGATTTCTCCAAATTCTTCCCAAACAAATGATTTCAATATAGTTGAATGTAAATTAAAACAATAAGCACTTTTGATGAAAATATAATGAAAACAATAACAATTAATGAATCTAAAATCAAATATAAACAACAATAAATTGTAATTGTTATTAATATTTAATAATTATAATTGTTAGGTTTATAGGTTAGATGATGATCCAAGAGGGGGGTGAATTAGATTTCTCCAAATTCTTCCCAAACAAATGATTTCAATATAGTTGAATGTAAATTAAAACAATAAGCACTTTTGATGAAAATATAATGCAAACAATAACAATTAATGAATCTAAAATCAAATATAAACAACAATAAATTGTAAGGAGATAAGGATACAGAAATCAAACACAATATTTATAGAGGTTCGATCCTTCTCCACAACGCATCTATGTCCTCTCTTCTTGGTTGTCCACACCAAGGCTTCAATCCACTATTCTTGAATTGAAAATACAAGCTATCTTTTTCTTTCAAAGGCTTAAGATAGAAACCTCTATCCTTTATAGTATTTTACCCAATCTCACTACAAAGCTCTCAAGATGATACCTTACCTCTTGTTCTCTTCCACCCTTGTATATCAAAGGTAATTTTGCAAACAATAGAACAACCTCTCTAAGGCTAAGTGTTTGCTAAGTTTAAGTACAAGAAAATGATGAATGAACAACAAATAAAAATTGGATACAATAAATACAAAGATATGGACTTTGAAGCCCTAAAAACTCTTGATTCTTTGAGAGAATGAAAATGTGGCTTATTGGCTCTTTCTCTCTTGATTCATCTATCTTCTTGGTGTGTTGGAGTGCCCAATTTATAGAGAAATTGAAGAAGTAGCCGTTGGGAAAGCTTGGAGTGAAGAAATGCCCGTTGGAATGATGAAAAAATAGTCATTGGAGTGCCCACGCCCAGAACCTATCGATCCCTTCCATGAGGGGATCGATTGGTTCATGTTTTGAACCAATTTGCATCTGAAAATCATGACCTGATCGACCCCTTCCATGAGGGGATCGATCCCGTCAGCTGCTGGGTGGTTGTTTCCTATTTTGTACTCTACTAACTAATTTGACCATAACTTGAGTTATAAAAATTCAAATTACAAACCATTTGAAGATTTGGAAACTAGACTTAAAGAGCTCTCTATCCATATAAACTTCATCACCTAATTCACTATGTACAAATTATAGTGCATTTTCAAAGTTACGCCTTGTGCAGTTTTTTGACAACTACAGAGTATCTAGTAAAAATTCAAAATCTTTTCTTAGAAAATTTGGATTTTGATTTTGTTTGATCCATTAGAAAGTAGACTCAAATAGCTTTCTAACCATATAAAATTCAAATATTAAGACTTTGTGAATTAATACAGAAAAATAAAACAAGTTCAATGTTGGAAAACTTTGTTATTGTAAAACAGCTTTCTTAAGTTAATCTATTTCTCAAAACCAATATTATCAAAATTGTATTAAGTCCAAAATGAATAAGCTCAAATAAATAATCTTCAAAGATAGATTTGGTTTGAGAAATATGACACCAAGAAAGGATTGTTTAAACTTTGAAAATCATATTATTTATTTAGTACCAAAATATAAAACTTAAGAACATGTACTAAATAAATCATTTTTTAAAATCTTGATCAAGTTTATTTAGCTTTAATGTTTTGTCATTTCAAAATAAGGATCAATTCAAGGCTAACAATAATTATCATTATATTTGAAGCCTAGTTAAGACCTTTTCAAATCCTAATTGTTAAATTAGTAAAATAAATTATTGTAGTAATTTATTAAATTATCTATTACTTTAAATTTATAAATAATTTAATAATTTAAAAATATTAATTATAATATTATAAGTATTATAATATTTTATAATTAATTAATATTATAAAATTAATGATAAATTAACAAGTGACTTGTTATATTAATTAGTATTCAATTTTAATAATAGTAGTAATATTTCAACAATTATTAATTAATCAAATAGTAAAATAATATTATATTATTCAAATATATGGTTTATAAATTTAAAGTAATTATCAATTTAATAATAATTTATTATTTGATTAATCAATATAAAATATTATAAAATATAAACCAACTCTAATGATGAATTTCTGGTGGAATGCAATCATATGCAAAATCAATTCGCAATCAAGGAAAAATAATCATGGGGTATCAACATACCATTGTGCTTTTCCTTTAATTTAGTAGCTCCAGTTTCTGAAGTTTATTCTAGCCAACAAAAATAGCATCATGAAAAATGAATTTGAAATATTGCATATTTATAAGTTCTTCTCTATCATTTAATCTTACTGTTTGCTCAAGAAAATAGGGGAAGAAAAGTTGATGGTTAATTAATTATTATTAATTAATTATTATAATGAATAACTTATTATATAATATTATTTAATAAGTTAGTTTTTATTAATGTTTAATAAATGTTTTAAACATTTTAATTATTGTTATTAATTTTTAGTATAAATATTAATTTATTAGTAATTTATTATTATAAATTTAATATATTAAATTAATATATCCATAATAATTTAATTTAAACAATATATAAATTATTTAAAATAATTAATTTATTAAGTAATATTTAATATTATTATTAAATTAATTTAGATAATAATAAACAATAATATTAACTTATTATATAATATTCTTTAGTCAAATAATAAATCATTTAAGTTTAAATGAACATTTAAATATTAGTTATTTAAAATATATAAATATTTTAAATAGAGATTATTAACTAATATTTTAAATAAATATTTGTATTTAATTAATTAATACTAAATTAATTTTATAATTTTATAATTAATCTAATAATTAATAACTTTAAATTAATATATTTACAATATTATAATATTGATAATAATAAAGTAGTATTATTTTATTTTGGTTAAACTTTTATGAACTAAAACAAATGGACAATATTGATAATTGTTCTTATCAATTATATTATCCAGCAGCAGAATAATAATTTTTATTATATCTATTAAACAATAAAAAGCTCCCATATATATTAATTATTAATTATTAATTTTTATTATATATTTTTTATTATGATATATAGTTATTAATTATTAAATAAATTAATAATTAATAAATAGATAACTGATTTTAATAATTTAATATTAAAATTAAAATTATTTAATTTAATTATTATAATTTCAGATAATTATTCATATTAAATAGTTATGATTTAATCAATAATATTTATTTATTTATATTTATTAATTATTTATTAATTTAAATAAAATAATATTTAAAATAAATAATTATTATGATTCATACATAATTATAATATAATACAAGCTTAAATGGAATTATATATAATAATTAATATACTAAATTATATAATTAAATCATAAGAATTATTATTTATAAATTAACTATTAATTTATACTAGTTATAATATAATTTATGAAGATAAATAAATTTAATAATTAACTGAATTTAATAGATAATTAAATAAATTTACTCTAATATAAATAT
Organism: Durio zibethinus; assembly: GCF_047325235.1. Classification (NCBI taxonomy): domain Eukaryota; kingdom Viridiplantae; phylum Streptophyta; class Magnoliopsida; order Malvales; family Malvaceae; genus Durio; species Durio zibethinus. Next base: position 9,108,608 of record NC_143183.1, on the reverse strand, counting down.
CTTTATTTAATTAAATAAATTAAATATACTCCACTAAATTATTTTACACTGTAATATAATCAATTAGAATATAATACTACTAAATTATCATTATATAATAATTAGGATTATTAAAATTAAATATTAATTTTACTAGTTATATTTAATACTATAATATATATTAATTTTAAATATTAAATCTAATTTATTTATATAATTAAATAAAATAGATTAATAAAAGTTAATCTATATAGTTAATAACTAGTAAAAATATTATAACTGAATTATTATATATAAATAAATATATAAATTATTTTAATAAATACAATTTTTTAATAATTAGTTATTATAAAATAACTAAATTTATTAATTAATAAATTATAATTATAAACATATATTCTTTGTTATATTATAATATAACATTTATAATAAATCATACAATTATTATTTTAAATATTTAATATAATATTAACAAACTTTTTTCAGTTCATATAAGGTTATTGGAAATAAAACAATACCATGTTATTAATATTCTAAAAATTATTAATTAAGAGATTCAAAAAATGAATCTATTTACCAAACAAGTTTAAATTATTATGTCCATTTGAACAATTATTGATTTGGAATCGCTATAACCTTTTGGTTTGTCATATAATGATTTTATTTGTTCATATAAGCTTACTTCGAATAAAATAATACAAATTTATTAATATTAAGACAATTAATAATTAAAAGATTTAAAAAATAAATCTATTTATCGAACAAATTCAAATCGTTATGACTATCTAAATAATTATTTATTTCAAATTCTTATGACTTTTTGTTTTGTCATAAAACAATTGTTTCCGTCCATACGAGCTTATTTGGATTAAAATAATATTGATTTATTAATATTTCAACAAATAATAAGTAAAAGATTTTTAAAAAATAAGTTTACCAAACAAGTTCAAATAGTCATGACTATTTGAATAATTATCTACTTCAAATCATTGTAACATTTTGTTTTGTAATAAAACAACTGTTTCAAGTCATGTTAGCTTATTTGCAATAAAATAATACTAATTTATTAATATTTCAAAAATTAAAAAGTAAGAGAATTAAAAAAATAAATATGTTTATCGAACAAGTTCAAATAGTTATTACTATCTTAATAATTATTTATTTCAAAACATTACAACCTTTTGTTTTGTCATAAAACAATTGGTTCTATTCATTCAAGCTTATTTCAAATAAAATAATATAAATTTATTAATGTTCCAAAAATTACTAAGTAAAAATTTTAAAAATAAATTTATTTAAAAATTAATGCTCTAAAACCAATTGTTTCTATTCATACAAAATTATTCAGAATAAAATAATACTATTTTATTACTATTTTAAAAATTAATAAGAGATTTAAAAACTAAATCTCTTTACCGAACCAGTTGCAATAGTTATGATTATTTGAACAATTTTCTATCTCCAATTGTTATGATTTTTGTTTTGTCCTAAAACATTTAATTTCTATTCAACAAGCTTATTCAGAGTAAAATATTGCTAAATTAATAATATTCTAAACATTAATAAGTAAGGATTTAAAAAAATAAAATGTGTTTGCTGAATCAGTTCAAATAGTTAAGACTATTAGAACAATTATTATTTTAAATCGTTTTGACCTTTTGTTTAGTCATAAAATAATTGCTTCAACTCATACATGTTTATTTGAAATAAAATAATACTAATTTATTAACATTTATAAAATTATTAATTAAGAAAGTAGAAAAAAAACCTATTTACCGAACAAGTTCAAATATTTTTGACTATTTGAACAATTATCTATTTAAAATCGTTATGATCTTATATTTTATCATAAAACAATTGTTTCAGTTCATAAAAGCTTATTTGAAATAAAATAATATTACTTTATTAATATTATAAAAATTGATAAGTTAGAGATTTAAAACATAAATCAGTTTATCGAATCAGTTCAAATAATTATAGCCATTTAAACAATTATCTATATCAAATCATTATGAACTTTTGTTTTGTCATAAAACAATTGTTTTTCATCATACAAGCCTATTTAGAATAAAATAATACTAATTTATTAATATTTGAAAAATTAATAAGTAGGAGATTTAAAAAATAAATCTATTTATCGAATCAGTTCAAATAGTTATGACTATTTGAACAATTATATATTTGCAATCATTATAACCTTTTATTTAGTCATAAATCAATTATTTATCTTCATACAAGCTTATTCAAAATAAAATAATACTAATCTAGTAATATTATGAAATTTAATAACTAATAGATTTAAAAAATAAATTTGTTTATCGAATCAATTCAAATAGTTAAGGCTATATGAATAATTATCTATTTCAAATTGTTATGACCTTTTTGTTTTGTCATAAAATAAATGTTTTTGTTCATATAAGTTTGTTCGAAATAAAATAATAATAATTTATTAATATTTCAAAAATTAATAAGAGATTTAATAAATAAATCTATTTACCATACTAGTTCAATTAGTTATAACAATTTGAACATTTTTTTATTTCAAATCGTACTAAATTAATAATTTGTTAATAAATTTGAATCATACCTTTTGTAATTTAAACTTATTAAAAGTTTTTTAATTGAGTTATCGTAAAACAACAGCTAAATAATTAGAAAAATATTACCTTTTAAATCTCTTAGTTATTAATTTTTTATATTTGAAATCTTATAATTCAAATATTCATAACTATTTGAATATTATTCTAATTTAAGTTTAAATTTGTTTAATTTAAAAATTAAATATTTAATTTCAAATCTATTTTAAAGTAAAAATATTTAAAGATTTGTTTTGTCATAAAACAATTATTTTTGTTAATATAAGTTTGTTTGAAATAAAATAATATTGTTTTATTAATATTTAGAAAATAAATCTGTAAGAGATTTAAAAAGAAAATCTGCTTACCAAACTATTTCAAATAATTTTGACTATTTCAATAATTATTTATTTCAAATCATTATAACCTTTTATTTTATCATCAAACAGTTGGTTCTGTTCATACTATTTTATTTAGAATAAAATAATACTAATTTAATAATATTTCAAAACTTAATAACCAAGAAAATAAAGAAATAAATCTAATTGTTGAACCAGTTCAAATAGTTAAGACTCTATGAATGATTATCTATTTCAAATCATTATAACCTTTTTCTTTTAACATAAAACAATTGTTTTGTTTGTACAAGCTTATTTGGATTAAAATAATACTAATTTAATAATATTTTAAAAATTAATAAGTAAGAGATTTAACTAAATCAATTCAAATGGTTAAAATTATTAGAATAATTATCTATTTCATATCATTTTAATCTTTTGTTTAGTCATAAAACAATTATTTCAGTTCATACAAGCTTATTCAGAATAAATTAATACTAATTTATTAACATTTGAAAAATTAATATGAAAGAGATTTAAAAATATTTATTTTATCTTTGATTAATTTTTACGATATTAATATTTTAAATATTTTAAATTTTAACAATTGCATATTGGACAATTATTAACAATCATTAATTAATTTTAAAATATTTAAATTTTAAGGATTAATTAAATTATAAATATAAATATTTAATTGTAATTATAAATATAACATAATTAACTATTAATGATTGGAACAATTATGTATAAAAAAATATTAATATTTAATTATTTATATAATTAAAATTAATCATATTAACTTATTAATTATCGATTAGTTTATCATCTAATGAATTACTCTAACGAATAGAATTATTAATTTATTGTTTAAGGATATTATTAATATAAATTTATTAATAATAAATTACTAATAAATTAATATTTATAGTATAATATCTATATAGTAATTTTAATTGGTTCATAATTTATACTTGATATTATACTATAAATTAGTTATAGTGTACTAATAAATTATAAGTTATATTAATAAGTTATTAATATAATATATATTTAAATTATTATTAATCTAAATAATAACAAAATAGTTTTTTTTTATAAACTGATTATAAAAAATTAATAATTAATTTTTTAATTAAGTTATTAACAAATAGTATCATAAATTATAATATGATTTAAAATATAATATTAATAATGATTTAAAATAGATAATTATTTATTAATAAATATTTATTAATTGAAATAGTCAATTATTATAATATATGACCTTTTGTTTAGTCATAAAACAATTGTTTCAGTTCATACAAGCTTACTCAAAATAAATTAATACTAATTAATAATATTTGAAAAATTAATAAGAAAGAGATTTTAAAAAATAAATTCGTTTACCAAACAAGTTCAAATAGTTATTACTATTTTAACAATTGTCTATTTAAAATCTTTATAACCTTTTGATTTATCATAAAACAATTGTTTCAGTTAATACAAGCTTAGCTGAAAAAAATAATACTATATAATAATAATATTGTATTTTATAAAATAATACTTGTGTTGGTTTATTAAATTCATACTATAATTATTAAATTATATATTCAATATTTTATAAATTAATATATATAGTATAAGACTATTTGCCAATTAATTATAATGATACTAAATATAATAAAATAATACTAATTTAATAATATTCCAACAATTAATAAGTAAAAGATTTAAAAAATAAATCTATTTATCGAGTAAGCTCAAATAGTTTAACTATTTAAACAATTTTTTATTTCTAATAGTTATGACCTTTTGTTTTGTCATAAAACAATTGTTTCTATTCATACAAGTTCATTCAAAATAAAATAATCCTACTTTATTAATATTTTTCAAATTAATAGGTAGGAGATTTAAAAAATAAATCTGTTTATCGAACAAGTTCAAATAGTTATGTCCATTAGAACAATTATCTATTTCAAATTATTATGGCCTTTTGTTTTGTCATAAAACAATTGTTTTTGTTCATACAGAATTATTCAAAATAAAATAATTTTGATTTATTAATATTTTAAAAATTAATAAGAGATTTAAAAACTAAATCTATTTACTAAACCAGTTCAAAATAGTTATGACTATTTTAATTAATTAAAGATAATCATTATTAGTAACTATTAGGATGATTATAATATTATTAGTATTATAAATTATTAAAATAATTAATAACTTTAATTGTTATTATTAAGATAATAATAATAATGTTATAATTAATAATAATTAAGATAATAATATAGTTTATCATTATTATATCTATTAAACTATTATAACATTATTAATATGTAAAATATAAAATTATTATAATTTTAAATCTGTTTTAATATATATAATAATTATAATAAATATTTATTATTATCGTATTAATAATACTATCAAAAACTAATACATTATAATAATTTAAATTACGATAATTAATACAAATAAATCTAATTATTTATTCATACCTATTAATAATTTTATTAATTATCTATAACCCCTTAGATTTAATATTATTTTATAATAATATTATTATAATTATAATTATTATTTAATATTATTATAATAATTATTAAATAATAATTTAAAATACGAATCTATTTGATATAAAAATAAATATTTTGAATAATTAATTAAATTGTAATTATAATTAATATTTAACAATTTATATGTATAATTAAATTAAATTCATTTATATTATTTAATATATATAAAATATAATATTTATTTTAAATTGAGTAGTAAAATTAAATAAAATAATATTTAAAATAAATACAATTAGATTTAGAACTAAAAATCATTTAAATTCTTAGTTATAATCTACATAGTTAATAATTATAACTAAGAATCGATTATTACTAATATACAAATAATTTAATTAGATAAATATCATATGAATTAATTAATTCAATATCATAAATTAATATACAATTGTTAATAATATATGTATTATATTAATTACTCATTAATATAATTTGATAAAACAATTTTGATTAATTTTTAGATTTAATTATTTACTGATTAATTTTTATAATTATTAAAATAAATAAATAACTAATAAAATTTATTTATTATAATAAAATATAATAATAATTAATAGTTATTAAATGTTATATTTTAAATTATAATTATAAACAATAAATTATATTAATAATTGAAAAAATTAATTTATTTAATTAATAAGTACTAATCGATAGTACATTAAAAAGGTTATAATTAAATATATAGAATACAATTAAATGTTATAATTAAAATGTTATTATTAATAGTATATTAATTTAAATTAAATTAATTGAAGTATTATAATAACTTATATTATAGTACTATAATTACAAATTAATATTATAATATATATAATCCAATTATTATAGTATTAATAATAAATTAATTTAATTTAAATTTATTAACTATAATTCAATATAGTTATTATCGTATTAATTTAGTTTAATTATTTAATATATAAAATTATTACTAATAATATATTAGTTTTTAATTAACAATTCAATTATTTATTGAATAATTATTTGACTATTTATTAGTTATGACTATTTAATATCTAAAATAGTTATTCATATTAAATATTAATTATATAAATATAATTATTAAATTTCTAAAATTATTAATTAAATCATAAATGAATTCATTTCCTCCATAGTAACGGTTCCCAGGCATGCCCTCAGAGTATTTGTTAGTGAGGGCACTGCCGAGGCCTTCAATTACAGCAAACGAAGTGAAGTTTTCAGAAGCAATGTGCTAGATGCCGCAGCATTGACGTTTTCGATGAGATCGTGGATTTGGGAGTCGATGGATTCCAAGGAGGAGTTACCCCAAGCATTCACTGGATCCATATCTCATTGAGTAAAGGTAGAAAAGAATGGAGTTGGCAATAGCGATAGTGGTAAGGACAAGTGGGAAGAGGTGCAATTGTTTTTGGGTTTTATAAAAGAGTTTGATGAAGTTGGTGGACATACCTTTATGACCATTCTTTTCTTTTTCTATTTTTTCAACTTTTATCATATTTTAATTGATCTTTTCCTTTCCAAAAAAAATTTAAACTTTAGTTTAAAATTTATAAATACTAGTAAAACATCCGCGCATTGTTACAAAATCATAAATTATTAATGTTTAATAAATTTTAATCTAATAATATTACCTTTTGATTAATACAATTATTGCCTAATCAATATTCAATATTCAATTATTAATTATTATTATTAGAAGAATTAATTAAATTTTGTATATTTAAATTATTAGACAATTGTTATAATGACATTAATATTTATCTAGTTAGGCTTGAAGGATATAAATTAGTTTAATTAAATTAGTATTATTAATTATAATAATTAAATATTATTATTATTATAATATTTAAAAATAAGCTATTTTTAATTTATTAATAATATATAAATTATATAAATTATATAATTATGTATAATTATAATTAAAGTTTAGGTATTTTAATATAAAAATAATATATCTATTTTATTCAATTCGATAATTAAACTAAATAAAATATTAAATAATTAATTTTAATTTATAATGATTATTATAAATTTAATAATATAACTATTTTCAAAACCTAATCATTTCCATATTTTTCAATATAGATTTCATATTCTTAACCATTGAGTGTAGATTGTTCATCTGAAGCATAAGCATTTCTAAAGCTCTTTGGGTATCAAATGGTGGGGTAGAAGGTTCTCCTTGATGTGCATAAGGAATATCTAGAATATCATGCTCTTCTTCTTCTTTTTGCACAGCCTCAATTTCAGTTTTCTAACCCACAAACTAGCTTGCATTTGGGTATAGCCCATACTATGCAGAGTAAAAGTACTAAGAATGCTGAATGGATCATTGAATACTATCTCTTTATCATCTCTAGTATTAATGTTTTAGTTTATACATGCTTATTCAAAATAAAATAATACTAATTTATCAATATTCAAAAAATTAATGAACAACAAATTTAAAAAATAAATTTGTTTACTGAACAAGTTCAAATAGTTATGACTATTTGAACAATTATCTATTTAAAATAAATATGTCCTTTTGTTTTATCATAAAACAATTGTTTCAGTTCATAAAAGCTTAGTCAAAATAAAATAATATTACTTTATTAATAAAATAATAAAATAAGTCAATTTATTGAATTAGTTCAAATAATTATGGCCATTTGAATAATAATCTTTTAATTTTGATGAAAAATAAGTTCTTACAATTTATTAATCATGAATTATTATTTAAATAAATTATAATCTATTTGATATAAGTATTTTGAATAATTAATTAAATTATTCATATTAAATAAAGATATTAATTATTTAAATATTTAATAATATTTAAATTAAATATTTATTAATTAAATTGGAGGATTATTAAAATTAATAATAATAGATATAATATTAAATATTAAAATAAATTATTTTAATTAAAAATATTTTATTTAAATATATATAAAATAAATGTTAAATTCAGTTTAACATATTATATTTAACATGAATAAATATTTTTATTTATTAATATTAAATATTAATTAAAAATTGTTACTATTTAGATAAAGTTAATAATAAGTTTCTATTATATATATTTAAATAAAATATATTTAATATTAAATATTAAAATTAATTTATACATGACCTAAACCAAAACATATTCTGATACTTTTACATGACTAATTAATTAATATAATTACAATTAAATTAAAAATTTTTAATTTATGTTAAATTAATAAATAATATATTATTAATTTATAGTATTAAATTTAATAAATTATTTAATTATTATTTAATAGATTATATATTATTATTATTCCTAAAACTAATTATTGTAGTATTAACTTAATATAATTAATCTAATATTTCATAAATGGTTAAATTAGTTTAATAATACAAATTTTATTCCAAATAAGCTTGTATGAACTGAAATAATTATTTTATGACTAAACAAAAAGAATAAAATGATTTGAAATAGATAATTATTCTGATAGTCTTAACTATTTGAACTAGTTATTCTAACATATTTATTTTTTAAATCTCTTATTAATTTTTGAAATATTATTAAATTAGTATCATTTTAATCCGAATAAGCTTGTATGAAAGGAAACAATTGTTGTATGACAAAATAAAGATCATTATGATTTGAGATAGATAATTGTTCAAATAGTCATAACTATTTGAACTGGTTTAATAAATAGATTTAGTTTTTAAATCTCTTATTAATTTTCAAAATATTAATAAATCAAAATTATTTTATTTTGAATAATTATGTATGAATAGAAACATTTTTTTTATGACAAAACAGAAGGTCATAACAATTTGAAATATATAATTGTTCTAATGGACATAATTATTTGAAATTGTTCGATAAAGAGATTTATTTTTTAAATCTCCTACCTATTAATTTACAAAATATTAATAAAGTAGTATTATTTTATTTTGAATAAACTTGAATGAATAGAAACAATTATTTTATGACAAAACAAAAAATCATAACTATTAGAAATAAAAAACTGTTCAAACAGTTATAGCTATTTGAACTTACTCGGTAAACAGATTTATTTTTTAAATCTTTTACTTATTAATTGTTGGAATATTATTAAATTACTATTATTTTATTTTGAATAAGCTTTTATAGACAGAAACAATTGGTTCATCACAAAACAAAAGGTCATAACTATTTGAAATAGATAATTATTCAAATAGTCAGATCTATTTGAACATGTTTAAAAAATAAATTTATTTTTTAAATTTTTACTTATTAAATTTTGAAATATTAATAAATAAAATATAAGATTTTAAAATAATAATAGTTATAATGATTCGAATATATAATAATATATTAATTTCTAAAATATAATAATATAATTTATTAAAATAATTATTAAATAATATAATTATATATATAAATAAATGTATTAAATATAAACAATAATTATATTTATATTTATATGAATAATATATTAGTAATATATAATTAGTTTATAATAATATAATAATTATAATATATATAAATTATCAAATAATTATTATTTTTATAAATATATTTATAAATAGTTAAATATTAATTTAAATTATAATATTATTATTTTATTTGAATAATATATAAATTATTTATTTCTTACTTAAAAATTTAATTGATATTAATAATTTATAATAATTTGCCATAGCTTTCATTAAAATTTTCTCAAAACCCACAGCTTTTACTTTTTCTCTACAGTAGCTGCAAACCAATAGCAGTTATCCACCATCGTCATTTGCATCCACATTAACAAGAGCTTATGGCTTTCTCTTTTTGTCATATATTTTTGCATTAGTAGATATTCAAACTGACTCTAATGATGAATTTATGGTGGAATGCAATCACATGCAAAATCAATTTGCAATCAAGGAAAAATAGTCATGGGGTATCAACCTACTGTTATGCTTTTCCTTTAATTTAGCAGCTCCAGTTTCTTATACTTAATTATATAATTATTATAAATTACTAAATAAAAATAATAATTATTTATTATTAAATTATCATAAATAATTTAATTATTATATAATAAATTAAATTATTTGATTAATTATAGAATTAATTTATTATTTAATATTAATGAGTTATTTTATTAATTTATAAATTAAATAATTAAATATGAAAAATTAATAAAATATAAAATTTAATTTAATATATTGATTAAATTCTTTAGTATTATAATTAAATTTAATTATTATAATAATAAAATTTGGTATGTTATTAATTACTAATAAATATAAGTTATTTATATTTATTAGATATAACTTACTCTAAAAACAGATTTTAAAAAATGTATATTATAACAAAATCCTCACTTGCACAAATTATAAAATTGTAAAACTTATTATAATTAATTATAGTAAATACAATTAGTTATTTAAAATATTAATTATTAATTTATAATTGTTATAAGCAAGAGTAATTCAAATATCATATATTAATTATATTAATAATTAATTAATATTAATTATTATAAATATAATATTATAATGTTAGTTACTATATAACTAATTAATATAATTTCAAACTGTTATAAATAAAATATATAATATAATTCTATTTGAAATAGTTATAATTTCAAATATTTCAATAATTATTAAATTATTATAATAAATAATAATATAGTTAAATAATTATTATTAATGATAAATATATTTATTAAAATTATCATACTAATTAAGTATTTATATAATAATAATATAAAATAATAAGTTATTTTATATTATTATTTAATATATTTAATAAATTAAGCTATTATATATATTATGTTACTATTATATTTATATAATTAAATTATTAAATATTCAAATGTTAATTAAAAAATTGTTTCTATTTAATAGCCATAATCATTAGTATTTTACAAATACTAGGAAACTTATATTATATGATCTAGAAATGACTATTTGCTTATTATAATTATATTAATACGTAAGTATCAGTTTAACTAAGTTAATAATAAAGATAAAATATAACAATAAAATTGTTATAACAAAATTGAATAATACAAAACTTATTAATTATTATTATTTAAACCAATTAATTAAATATTATAATTTAATACCAATTTATAACAATTAAATATTATATTACAGATAATATTGTACTAATAAGTTTAAAATTATTATAATTAATAATTATGTTAACAATTAAAATAAGTTAAATATTTATAATAATTATTATTAAATTATATATTAAAATTACCATTTATAAACAAAAGTAGAATATATAATATTAAAATACATGTTATGAATATAAATTATATTCATTAATATTAATGAATGATTAATATTAAATATATTAAAATAAGCTTGTAAAATAACATTTTATTCTAATACTAATAAATTTATAAAGTATATATATTTTTTTAAATATATATTATAGTATTATAACTTTTAATTTATTTTAATTATATAATTATATAGTTAATATTTATCGATTTAAATTTTTAATTAAATAATTAAACTTTTTATAATTAACAATCTTAATTATTAATATTTTACATATCAATATATTTCTATTATTAATATTAATAATTTAAATTTTAAAATTATCAATTTAAGGATATAAATTGTTATATTTAATTTTTAATTAAATTATATTTATTTCTATTTGTTAAATTTATTAATTAAAATTATCTGAATAGTAATTATAAATTAAAATAAACAATATTTTTATTCATTAATATTTTTATCTAGAGATTCAAGAAATTCATGAGGATGAACAAGTTCTCAAGTAGAAGAGAAAGGGATCAAATTATTTACTATGAATGCAACAAACCGAGTCACATTAAACTTGATTGTCTTTTGTGAAAAAAGCAAAACATGACAAAGCCAAAGAAGAAAGCTATGGTAGCAACATGGAGTGATAGTGACTTCTCCGATGATGAATCAAATGAGGGGGAAGTAGCCAATCTATGTCTCATGGCTCTTGATGAGCCCAAGGTAACCTCTAATCCATGTGATTTAAATTCATACACATTTGATGAACTACAAGATGCCTATGATGAATTAGCCACAGAATTTGAGAACATAAGCATGAAATATAGAAAAATGGTCTTTAAATAGAAACTAGAAAATGAATCATTGACTAAAGTAAAAGAAGACTTAGAAAGGAAGTTGAGCTCTTAAAGTTGAATGTCAATGACTTGACTAAGAAAAATGAAAATTTGCATAATTCATTTTCTAGATTTTATATGGGACATCAAAAGCTCAACGACATACTTGAAATGTAAAGAGCTTTCTTTGATAAATATGGACTAGGTTATAATGGTGGCAACAAAGAAACTCATTTAAAGAATTTCCTTGTTAAGCCAAATGATTCATCTAGATATGTGCACATTGTCATAAATTGGGTCATTCTATACAATATTGTTCCTTGAAGAAAGTCACTTATAGAGGTAAGCTCATTAAGAGAGTGTGGATTCCAAAAGGAGTTAGAACATCTCAAGATGAGATTACTAAAATGAAATAGATTCCAAAAGGCACAAAAATTGTTAGTACTAACACTTAAAGACCCAAGAAAATTTGGGTACCCAAAACAAAAATTTAATTATGTTTTTGTAGGTGGATGAGCATTGCTACAAAGCCAATTCAAGCAAGAACAATCTATGGTACCTTGATAGTGGATGCTCAAAACACATGATCGGGGACAAAATTCTTTTTAAGGACTTGAAAGCTAAAAGTGAAAGAGATGTTACATTTGGTGACAACTCTAAAGGCCAAATTGAAGGGATTGGCTCCATTGGTAACAATTCCTCTACTATTATTGAAAATGTTTTACTTGTGAAAGGACTCAAGCATAACTTACTTAGCATAGTCAATTGTGTGATAAAGGATTTAGGGTTGTGTTTGAATCCATGTGCTGTCAAGTAATTGATATCAAAACTAAGAAACTTGTTTTTGTTAGACATCATCAAGAAAATATTTATGTAGTGCATCTAGATGACCTATCCTCTAAAAATGTTTGTTTTATGGCTTAAAAAGAAAATGAGAGTTGGATTTGGCATAGAAGGCTTGGACATGCAAGTATGCATGTAATTTCAAAACTTTCTCAAAATGATTTGGTTATTGGTTTGCCAAAGTTGAAATATGAAAATGACAAGGTTTGTGATGCATGTGCTCAAGGAAAACATAGAAGAATTTCTTTCAAACCTAAGAATTGCATTTCAACTAGTAGACCTCTTCAACTACTTCATATTGATCTTTTTGGCCCTACTAGAACAAGAAGTCTTGGTGGAAAACAATATGGGTTTGTTATTGTTGATGATTTTACTAGATTTATATGGGTTCTCTTTTTGCATTCAAAGAATGAGGCTTTGGAAAAATTCATCATTTTTAGCAAACAAATACAAAATGAAAAGGTTATTCAATTACTAGTATTAAAAGTGATCATGGAAAGGAATTTGAAAATCTTGGCTTTAATGTATTTTGTAGTGAAAATGGTATTAGCCATAATTTTTCTGCTCCTAGAACTCCTTAACAAAATAGGGTAATAGAAAGGAGAAATATAACTTTAGAAGAAATGGCTAGAACCATGCTTTGTGAAACTAATTTACCTAGATATTTTTGGGTGGAAGCCATAAATACTTCTTGTTATATTATAAATAGAGCTATGATTAGGCCAATTTTGAAAAAAACTCCCTATGAGCTTTTTAAAGGAAAAAGGCCTAGCATAAGTTATTTTCATCCTTTTGGTGGCAAATGTTTTATTTTGAACAATGAAAAAGATGATCTTGGTAAATTTGATGTAAAAAGTGATGAAGGGATTTTCCTAGGATATTCTTTGAATTCAAAAACTTATAGAGTTTTTAATAAATGAACATTAGTGGTTGAAGAATCTATACATGTTATTTTTTATGAGTCTAACCCACCTCCAAGAAAGGTGTTTCTTAATGATGATGATGTAGTAGGTATACTTCAAGAATGGATTAATGATGCACCTCATGAAATTGAGGAGAACAATTAAAAAGAAGATGATGAGTTTCTAGAGCCATAACACATAGAGAGAGAGCCAAATCATCTTAGAGAAAAGAGGTATGTCAAAGATAATAAAATTATTGGTGATCCAACTCAAGGGGTAAGAAATAGATCTTCTTATAATGTATGTAATTATGTTGCTTTCCTATCTCATATTGAACCTAAAAATATAGATGAAGCCTTAGGAGATGATCATTGGATATTGGCCATGCAAAAGGAATTGAACCAATTTGAAAGAAACCAAGTATGGAATCCTGTACCTAGGCCTGGTGATCATCCTACTATAGGCACAAAATGGGTTTTTAGGAATAAAATGGATGAGCATGGGAATGTTATTAAAAACAAAGCTAGATTGGTAGCTCAAAGGTATAGTCAAGAAGAGGGAATTAATTAATGATGAAACCTATGCCTCGGTTGCAAGGTTAGAGGCCATAAGAATGTTGCTTGTGTTTGCATGTTTTAAAAATTTCAAGCTTTTTCAAATGGATGTCGAGTGCATTTTTTAATGATTTTATAAATGAAAAGGTGTATGTAGAGCAAACTCCTGGTTTTAAAAGTCCAAAATTTCCAAATCATGTTTATAAATTGACAAAAGTATTATATGGTTTAAAACAAGCTCCTAGAGCTTGGTATGAAAGATTGTCAAATTTTTTGGTAAAAAATGTTTTAATAGAGGGAAGATTGATACTACACTTTTTATTAAAACAAAAAGAAAAAACATTCTCATAGTACAAATTTATGTTGATGATATTATATTCAGTGCTACTAATGAAACTCTTTGTCAAGAATTTGCTAAGATTATGCAAAGTGAATTTGAAATGAGCATGATAGGAGAACTCACATTCTTCTTGAAACTACAAGTAAAGAAAACAAAAAGATGGCACCTTCATCAATCAAGCCAAATACATCAAGGATTTGCTCATAAGGTTTGGATTCAAAGAATCAAAGCCTTGCTTAACACCAATGAGCACTTCAACAAAACTCGACAAGGATGAAGGAGGTAAATGTGTTGACTCTAAACTATATAGGTCTATGATTGGGTCATTGCTATATCTTACTGTAAGTAGACCCAATATTATGTTTAGTGTATGTTCATGTGCCAGATTTCAATCTTCACTTAGATAATCACATTTATCTACTGTCAAAAGAATTTTTTGGTACCTTAAAGACACCCTTAATTTAGGATTATGGTATCCAAAAGGTTCATCTTTTGCTTTACATGCCTATTTTGATACGAATTTTGGTGGGTGTAAAATTGATAGAAAAAGTACTTTCGGTACTTGTCAATTGTTTGGAAATATGCTCATATCATGGTTTTTCAAGAAACAAAATAGTGTTGCTTAATCTATAATCGAAGTCGAATATGTGGTGGTCGAAAGTTTTTGTGCTCAAGTTTTATGGATTAAGCAACAATTGGAGGATTTTGGAATAATCATGGATCATATTCCCATTAAATGTGACAATACTAGTGCCATCAATCTCACTAAAAACCCAATTCAACACTCTAGAACTAAACATATTGAAATTATGCATCATTTTATTAGAGATCATGTTCAAAAGGGTGATATTATGCTTGAATATGTTGATACCTTGTATCAACTAGCTGATATCTTCACAAAACTTCTTAATAAGGATAGATTTTATGCAATTAGAGGTGAACTTGGTATGATGAATGTTCCTTGAGGTGAATTTCTTGATGTTATGATGAATAATGCACTCTTGATTGATCAAAATGTGTGTTTTTCTAAATTTTTCTTTGGTTTGTGCATGTTTGAATGATCATATTGCATGGTTTTTAAATATTTTAATTAAAAAAATGCTACAACAAAAACCAATCAATCCCCTTTGGAATGGATCGATTGGTTTCTTACCCCGTAGCCAAATTAAAGGGAAAACATAAGGAATCGATCGATCCCTTTGGGATAAGATCGATCAGATGTGCATCTAGTAACCAATTTTAGTTGAAACCATGCAGAACTAATCGATCCCCTTGGGACAGGAATGATCAGGTATTTAACTAGTAGCTAAAAGAAGTTGAAACATGCAAAACTGATCGATCACCTTCAAAACCAATCTATCTGTTCCATGCAAGGACCAAAATTGATCAATCCCCTACTTCAGTCGATCGATCGGGTCGTGTTTTTTTGGCATGATAAAATCAGGTCTTCTTCTAGTTTGACTGATCATTTCAGCTTTTTTCTCTTGTTCATCTTCTTCCAAACTCATCCTTTCCAAACCCTAAACACTCCCACTCATTTCTCACCCAAAACTGATCATTCTTGGTTACATCTTTTGCAAATTTCTTCACTCCAACTTGATTTCTTGTCAAAATTCCTTCTTGACACCCATCAAATCACACAAAAATTGATACTTATCTTTTCTCACTCTAGAAGGTTGATCTACCACACTCACTCACCTTTCTTGTATCTCACACACATATCTTGCTCTTCATTACCTACTATCACAAATTCATTCATCAATTTCACCTCAACATGGCCTCAAAAACCAAAGTCAATGCTAGAAGAAGGAATCCCCCAAGGGAAGCTTCAAGCTCAACAATGAAGCCTTCCTTCAATCAAAATTCCAACAATCCAAATGCAAAAGACCAATATGAGATGCATTTTGCACATCGAGAAGTAAAGCATGAAAGGGTAATTTCACTAGATTTCCTCTAATCAATAGAATTCCTTTACTTGCATGCTTTTGAGCAATTTGGATGGTTACATTATTTGTGCATGGATGGTCTACTATTTGAAAATATAGTAAGATTTTTTTATTGTAATGCTAGCTGTGTCCAAATTGAAGGATCAAATAGGCATTACCTTGATAGATTCAGAACATATGTGATGGGGAAGGAAATATTAGTTACCAAACAAGTGCTAGCTGAAGCTTTTAAGTTAGATGATGAAGGGGAAACAAATACTAGATGTGACATGGTGCAACTAGCTCAAGACATCTTTAGGAATCATAGTCTACAAGTTGCTCCCACTTAAGCCTCTAAGTTATCCATGCATGATAGGTTGCTACAGCTCATTGTACCTCATATGCTAGCACCTTTTGAAACACAATACTCCACCATTAGAAAGCAAGATTATTGGTAGATGTACAAAATCAAGCATGAATAGAAATCAAATTTGGTACACTTCATTTTTAATAATATGATGAAGATAGTTTAGAATAGAGATTATGTCTTGGTATATGAGTATGCCATAAGTAATCTTTTAAGGCATTTGGATATGAATACTAGAAGATATAAGGAGATGTTATTCAATGACCCATTTAGTGTTCTTGGGCCTTTTACACTGCATAGCATGGGGTATGTTCAAAATGCAGTTGGACTATAGGTTAAAAAAGGTGATATTAGGGCTGCACGAGAAGAGGAAGAAGAGAAAGAACCTTTAGATATGTCTGAACCTCAAGAAGAACCCTCTATCCCACCATTTGACACTCAAGAAGCCTCAGAAATGCTCTTACTTCAAATGAATAGCTTGCATTAGGTGGTTGGAAATATGAACACTAGATTGGAAACTATGGAAGAAACTCAAAATGAGCTGGTAGCACAAGTTCGCCATCTTAGAGCTGACATTGAGCACATGAGGTCTAGTCATTAGCACATGGGGCAGCCTTCTCATCACTCTCTTCATCCTCATCAATCTCCTCATTCTCCATCTCCACCTCAACGAGCTTTACTAGTGCCATTCCTTATGTTTTCCCACATCTTTGTATTTTGTAAATCTATCTTTGCATTATGGTTTGTAAACTTTGATACTTGATCTTTATGTTAATGAAATTTATCTTTCATTCTCATATGGCTTGTGACATTGTGGCATGTGACATTGATGTGTGTTTGATGATTGATATGAGCTTAAGTGGCCTTGAATTGATTGTTCCCTCATTTTGCTTTACTTCATCCTTTTTGCTATGACAAAAAGGGGAAGAAATATTGGTATAAATTGCTTTGATGATCCTAATGATATTATGGTTTTGGTGATATTGGTTTTGGTGATAAGTTACCTTAAAACTTATGCTTAAATTCAGGGGGAGCTATATTATTATTCAGGGGAGTTTGTTTTTCATAAATTCAGGGGGAGATTATTTTTCAAAAGGAAAAATGTTTTTAAAGCAAATTTTTTTATTTGGTTTTGTTATATCAAAAAGGGAGAGATTGTTGGCCTTGAATTGATCAAGAGTTTTGACTTGACAAAACAAAAATTTACCTAACTTGAATCAATCTTTTCTAAGTTTAAATTGAACATTTTTCCACCTTTTTATCTTGCCAAAATCTATTTGAGAACCAAAACAAGTCAAATTCTCATAACAAAACCTGATTAGTGTATGTTTTGATAGAAATGATCGATCCCCTCCTTACCAGATCATGCCTAGCAAAAAGGATCGATCCTATTTTCTTCCAAAATTGAAATTCTTCAAGTTTTGACAAAAACCAATCGATCTTCTCCCTATAGGGATCGATTGGTTGGGGTTTCAAGCTGACTAGATCGATCCCCTCATTCAAAGGATCGATCACTTTTTCATACAAAAAGTTTTCATCTTTCACATTTTCATAAAAGGGATCAATCCCCCCATATAGAGGATTGATCACCTAAGGTAAGGGATCTATCCCCTCTTAAAGGGATCGATCAGTTGCTCAAACAGAATGCTCATCGAGTCTAAAAATCTAGAAAAAAGGATCGATCCCCCTACATAAAGGATCAATCACCTAAAGAACGGATCGATCAGGTAGATTACTTGATCGATCGAGTAAGGCAATTTAGGCACAAAATTGTGCCTTCTTCAACATGAACTAATCGATCCCTTGAAGGCCAAAAACTCCCAACGGCTATTTTTTCTCTAAAATTTCTATAGGTTTAAAGCATTAAATGCAATCCAATGGCTCTAAACTTCTCTCTACCTATAAATGAAGCTTTCCACTATAGAACAAGAGTAATAAGAGCCAAGAGAACTTATTGCTATTCACCTACCAATTTGCTCAAGCATTCAAAGCTAAAAAGTGCAGAATTCATATCAGTTTTTCTCTATTTTCTTGTCTATACCATTGTATACTTCAAATTAGCAAATACCGAACCTTTGAGAGGTTTTTAGAGTTTGCAAAACACTTCAAAAATTATGTATTATAAGTTTGTAAGCTTAAGGGGGAGGATAACCCTTAAGAGTGTGTAGTGTTGAGTTTGTAAAGCTTTGAAAAGCTTAGTTGTAATCTTCAAATCATAGTGGATTGAATTCCTTGGCAAGAGAGGCTAAAGGAGAGGACGTAGGTGCCTAAGGAAGGACTGAACGTCTATAAATCTTGGTGTCAAATTCTCTAACCCTATCTCTTATTTACTTTCAATTATTGTGCTTATTTGCTTAGATAATTTGTTTAGCTGAATTTGTGCTTATTGAATATTGTTTTTGAAAATTTTATTAAAACCAATTCACCCCCCTCTTGGTTTATTCCAAATCTTTAAGCTAACATAATATTATTTTAATCCAAATAGGCTTTTATGAAGAAAAACAATTGTGTCATGAGAAAACAAAAAGTCATAGCAATTTGAAATAAATAATTGTTCAAATAGTCATAATTATTTAAACATATTTGATAAATAGATTTATTTTTTTAAATCTTTTTCTTATTAGTTGTCTGAATATTAATAAATTTGTATAATTTTATTTGAAATAAGCTTGTATGAATAGAAAATTTTGTTTTAGGACAAAAAAAAGGTTATAGCGATTAGAAATAGATAATTATTCAAATAGTCATAATTATTTGTAGTTGTTCGATAAACAAATTTATTTTTTAAATCTCTTATTAATTTTTAGGATATTAATAAAATAAAATTATATTATTTCAAATAAGCTAGTATAGACAGAAACAATTGTTTTGTGATGAAACATTTGTTTTGTGATGAAACATTTGTTTTGTGATAAAACAAAATGTCATAATGATTTAAAATAGATAATTATTCAAATAGTCATAACTATTTGTACTGGTTAGGCCAATTGATTCATTTTTTAAATCTATTACTTATTAATTTCAAACTATTGATAAATTAGTATTACTTTATTTTCGAATAAGACTGTATGAACAGAAATAATTATTTTATGACAATACAAATGGTCATAATGATTTGAAATAAATAATTGTTGAAATAGTTATAACTAATTGAACTAGTTTAATAAACAATTTTACTTTTTAAATTTCTTACTTCTTAATTTTCAAAATATTAATAAATAATTATATAACTTATAAATAATTTATATGAATTGTCTATATACTTGTAATTTATTAACGTATGTAATAATTATAAATACATAATAACAATTTACTAAACCTAATATAATTTATATTAATAATAAAATATTATAGTATTATAGTTAATATATAATAAATTTATATTTAATAATTACTATTAATATTATTAAAGAATATATATAGTTATTTTATAGTTATAAAATATAATATAATAAATTTTAATATATTTAACTTATTATAGTATACTAATATTTTAGATTATATTATGATCTTTTAATCGATTATAATTTATAATAAGTTATTAATATTTGAATAAAATCAAATATAATTATATAATATTTGAATAACAATAAACTTAATAATAAATTTGTCTGATAACAATTAATTTAATAAATTACTTATTAAACTTTAATAAATTAGTAAATTATTTATTTAAATTTATCCAAGCAATTAATAATAATATCAAATTATTATCAAATTATCATTAATATTGAATTATTTTGACTAATTATTATAACTAATTTTTAATAATATTATAAATGATTATAATATTCATATTATTTATTTAAATAATATGAATATTTAAATGTTATAATAACAAAATAATTAAATAACAAGATAATTTTCATATTAATATAGAATTTAAATATACTTATTTGATTTATAATAATAATTAATAACAAAAAATATTAGTTATGATAGTTAAATTATCGTTATATTCAACCAATATATATTAATTATTAGTAATATATATATATATATATTAATTATTAATAATAATTGAGATATTATTATACCATCTGCTTCAACAACAATTATTTGTTATGATACTATATTTAATTATAATATGGATTACCCTTAACAAAGCTATATCAATTCAATATTAACAATTATTAATAGGTATGAATAAATAATTAGATTTATTTGTATTAATTATCCAAAATAAAAATAATTAATTTTCATAATTTAAATTATTATAATGTATTAGTTTTGATAATATTATTAATACGATAATAATAAATATTTATTATAATTATTATATATATTAAAACAGATTTAACATAATAATTATTTTATATTTTACATATTAATAATGTTATAATAGTTTAATAGATATAATAATGATAAACTATATTAGTATCTTAATTATTATTAATTATAACATTATTATTATTATCTTAATAATAACAATTAAAGTTATTAATTATTTTAATAATTTATAATACTAATAATATTATAATTATCCTAATAATTACTAATAATATCTTTAATTAATTAAAATAGTCATAACTATTTGAACTGGTTTAGTAAATAGATTTAGTTTTTAAATCTCTTATTAATTTTTAAAATATTAAAAAATCAAAATTATTGTATTTTGAATAATTTTGTATGAACAGAAACAATTATTTTATGACAAAACAAAAGGTCATAACAATTTGAAATAGATAATTGTTCTAATAGACATGACTGAACTTGTTTGGTAAACATATTTATTTTTTAAATCTCTTACCTATTAATTTACAAAATATTAATAAAGTAGTATTATTATATTTTTTAATAAACTTGTATGAATAGAAACAATTGTTTTATGACAAAACAAAAGATCATAACTATTAGAAATACAAAATTGTTCAAACAATTATAACTATTTGAGCTTACTCAGTAAACAGATTTATTTTTTAAATTTTTTACTTATTAATTGTTGGAATATTATTAAATTAGTATTATTTTATTTTGAATAAGCTTATATAGATAGAAACAATTGGTTCGTCACAAAACAAAATGTCATAACTATTGAAATAAATAATTGTTTAAATAGTCAGATCCATTTGAACATGTTAAAAAACAAATTTATTTTTTAAATTTTTACTTATTAAATTTTGGAATATTAATAAATTTGATTACTTTATTCAGAATAAGCTTGTATGGATAGAAAAAATTGGTTTATCACAAAACAAAAGGTCATAACTATTTGAGATAAATAATTGTTCAAATAGTCAGAACTATTCGAATATGTTCAAAAAACAAATTTATTTTTTAAATTTTTACTTATTAAATTTTGGAATATTAATTAATTTAATTATTTTATTTGAAATAAGCTTGTGTGAACAGAAACAATTATTTTATAACAAAACAAAATGTCATAACGATTTGAAATAGATAATTGTTCAAATAGTCATCACTATTTAAACTTGTTTAGTAAACAGATTCATTTTTTGAAATCTCTTACTCATTGATTTTTAGAATATTAATAAATTAGTAATATTTTATTTTGAATAAACCTATATGAATTGATACAATTGTTTTATGACAAAACAATAGATCATAATGATTTGAAATAGATAATTATTCAAATAGTTAAGAATATTTGAATTATAGGATTTCAAATTCAATTGTTTTTAAATCTTTATTAGCAAAATAAATCTATTTTTAGAATAAGTTATATCTAATTATAAGAATAAGTAATAAGTTTACAATTATTGATTTGAATAAACATATTTAATTAATATTAAATTTATGAATATTGATTTTAATTTAAATATTTTAATTATTGAATTCTTATTTTAATTAATTAATTAATAATGTTAATTATGGACTAAAAGTCAATAATTATTAATAACAATAATTATTAATAACAATAATTATTTAATAATTGTTTCTAAATTGTATATTAATAGTTATAATATTTAATTGTAATTAATTAAATTAATTAATATCCATTCTTGTACTATTTGAAATCGCTATAACCTTTTGCTTTGTCGTAAAATATTTTTTTATGTTCATAGAAGCTTTTTTCGAATAAAATAATACAAATTTATTATAAAAGTGATCAAATCTACCATACTGTGATAGTTTATAATTTCAATTAGTTAAATAATTGTATATTAATAAATTAATAAATTATTTTATTATTTATAAATTTAAATTTAATAAATTTTATTAATAATTATTGTGTATTTATTAATTATAATAAAAATTAAAAATTATTAACTATAATAAATATGTATTATATTTTTACTTAATATAAATAAAATTTATTATTTAAACTTGATTAAGGTTAATTTATAATAAACTAAAAATTATAATGTTATATTATTATAAATATAATATTTATATTAAAATTATATGTTATACAATATTAATAATTATTTGTATTAATTATATTAACATAATTAATAACTTAATTATTAATATTTATTATAATTATATATAATTATATTATTTAATAATTATTATAATTTTATATGAACTATATCCAAATAAAATAGTTATATTAATACTAATTTAAATTAATATTTGAACTTTAATATATTAAATATTTAAAGTTTAATATTTGACTTGTTCCTACAATTTAAGTTATAAGTTAACATATAACTTAATTATCAATAATTAAATTATAATAAGTTCTAGTTATATGTTAATAATAAATATGTATTATAAATTATTTATAACTATTTATAATTATAAAATTATTTGTAAATAAATTTGTTACTTTATTAACAAATTATTTTATTACGATACTTTATTATAATAATTATTATAATTATTTTAATTTGAAATATAATATTATATTTATAGTCTTAATATAATTAAATCATTTCAAACGTACCTATGACCTTTTGTTTCTAATTCTTATATATAAGGGTTTAGTCAAAATTAATTTAATTAATTAAAGCTTTATACCAATTTTATGATTATTCATTATTATAAATATATATAATAGGAACATTAATTTAAAAAAACAAATTATAATAAAATTGTTTATTAATAATAAGTAATTTATTATTAATAAATAATAAATTATATTTATAATTTAATTTTAAATATGGATAATCTTTTATGATTATTATAATAAGACTATTTAATAATTATTGCTTAAAATTTATATTATTGAAATAATAATTATATAATAATTATTATATTATTTATTCTTAATAATAATTAATTTATATATACTTATAAATATACATATAAGTAATATATTATATTAATTATAGTTATAAATATAATAAACAAAAGTAGAATATATAATAAGATATCCACTGATAATTTAACTAGGTAATTTATAATAAATCTTATGAATCTAAATTTACTTATATTTATTAAAAATTATTCAGTTATTTTATTACATTCATATTATTAAATAATTGTTACAAACAATTATTAACTAATACTAATTTATAATAATATTAATTATACTATTAATGAATTTATATGTTAATAAATTTAATAATTATTAACATTTTATAAATTAGTTACTATATCTAAAAATTAATATTAATAATTATTTATAATAATATATAAAATTTATTAATTAATTATTATAAGTTAATAATAATTTATATTAAATTATTAATTTTATATTATAATTTATAATTATATTATAAATTAACATAATATTAAATAAGTATTATATTATAATTAAATTAAATAATTCAATTTAAATTTAATATAAGTTTATTACTTAAAGTATAATATTAATTATAATTTTAGTTATATTAATTATTAAATTTAATTTATTATTATAATATATTAATAAGTAATATTATAATAAAATATATAGTTTTAGATAATTATATTATTTTTTAATAATTATAACAAATTTATTATAATTAGTTATATTTAATATTATATTTTTATTAAATAGAAAATTAAATATGTAATTTCTAATCTATATACTATTATAATTAAATATATTTCAAAATTAATTAATTATTAATTAATAATAAATTAAATTATAATTTAATATTAATCTGATAATTATAACTAAATTATAAGGATTATAGTTAACTATTTAATTTAACGATTATACAAATTTATTACATTTTATAATATAAGTTTTTATATTATAAAAAATTATAATTATTATAATTATATACTTAATTAAATATATTATAGATATATAATAATTATATATTATAAACAAATACAATTAAATTACTTAGTTACAAAAGGTTATAACTATTTGAAATAGATAATTGTCCAAATAGTTAGATTTATTTGAACATGTTCAAAAAACAAATTTATTTTTTAAATTTTTACTTATTAAAATTTGGAATATTAATAAATTTAATTATTACTAATTGTTTTAATAGTACTATCTAACAGTTAAATCAATTAGATTTAATAGTATAATCAAACTAATAACAATATCAATCTAATTTAATAGTATAATCAAATTAATATTTTATAATTAAACAAAAGGTCAGAATAATTTGAAATAGATAATTATTCTAATAATCTTAACTATTTGAGTTGATTGGCAAACACATTTATTTTTTAAATCTCTTACTTATTAATTTTTAAAATATTATTAAATTAGTATTATTTTTATCTGAATAAGCTTATATGACAAAAAAACAATTATTTTATGACAAAACAAAGATCATAACGATTTGAGATTAATATTTATTCAAATATTAGAATTGCTTTGAAAAACAGCTTTAGTTTTTAAATCTCTTGCTTAATAATTTTTGAAATATTAATAAAGTAGTATTATTTTATTTCAGATAAGTTTTTATTAATTCAAACAATTGTTTTATGACAAAACAAAATGTCAAAATAATTTTAAACAGATAATTGTTTAAATAGTCATATTTATTTGAAATTGTTCAGTAAACAGATTTATTTTTTTAAATCTCTTGCTTTAATTTTGCAAATGTTAATAAATTAGTGTTATTAATTAATTATAATATATTAATATTTTACACTAATTTAATAACTATTATATAATATATAATTAAATTATTTAATTAATTTAAATAATTATTAAAATAACTATTAATTTTATAATAGTGATATTTATATTAATTAAATAATTTAATATTTAAATGGAGACGGTTAATATGAATAACTTATTATTCATTAAATAATAATTATTATTTAATAATATTATATAATATATTACAACAATAGTTTTATCAATTTAATATAAGATTATATTAATTAATTTAATGTCAAGTTATTTAATAATTAATATTAATACTTAAATTATATTAATATTAATATAATTTTAATAATTTATAACAATTAATATTATAATTATATATATACATATTTGACTATTAGAATTTACATAATTAAATAAATTATCTACTTATATAAGTATTAATATATTAATATTATTTACTTATAAATTTATAATTATAATATTAATAATTTGTTAAAAATAATTTATAATACTATTAATAATATATTATAAAAAAATAATATTATAATACAATAACTATATTAAAATAATTTAAAACTTACAATGTTTAGTTAATATTTATGAAATAATTATTAAATAATATAATTATTATTAATTTATAGTATTAAATTACATTATAATTATTTATTTAGTGTAAATATTAATATATTATAAATATTATTAAATTATTTTTAATAATTTACTCAATTATTTTATTAATTGATTAAACTTAATTAAATATTAATTAATATTTAGTAATAATAATTAACATAATTATTAATATATAAAGGTAATATTATGTTTTATAACAATGAATATTATAGTAATTTAATATCATAATATTTTTAATTAAATTTGTTTAATAATGATAATTATTATGTTAATAATAATTAATATTAATATAATTTATTAATTTTAAATTTTTTTAATTAATAATAAGTATTAGTTTACTAATAATAAATTATAGAATAATATTATAATAATATTAGAAATCTAAGATAATTAATAATATTAATTATAATAATTAAATAAATTATATTAATATAATTATTTATTGCATAAATTATAATTTGTATATTATTTTATTATCTAATTTATTATAAATTAGATATAATTTGACTTTTTGTTTAATTAAATTAGTATTATTATAGTTATTATTCTATTAATAATTTTAGTTATATTAAATAATAAGTATAATATAATTAATTATTATTGTTATTATATATAATAATTTATTATAAATTATAAATTTATATTAATAGTTTAATAATTATAACTTTAAGTTTAAATATCATATATAATATTTTTTATTATTATATAATAATATTAATAATTATATAAATTAATTATATTATTAATTTAAAATATACTAATTAAATAACTTAATTAATTGGTTATTATTATATATATCATTAACTAGTAAGTGATAATTGGTTATTATTCATAACATTTGTTCCTGTTCATGCAAAATTATTTAGAATAAAATAATACTAAATAGATTAATAATACTATAATTTGTTATTACTATTAATAATCTTAGTATTTGAAATAGTTTGGTAAGCAGATTTTCTTTTTAAATCTCTTATAGATTTATTTTTTAAATATTAATAAAATAATATTATTTCATTTCAAACAAACTTATATTAACAAAAATAATTGTTTTATGACAAAACAAAAAGTAATAACAATATAAAATAGATAATTGTTCAAATAGTTATAATTACTTAACTAAACAAAAACATAATTATAACTTTTCGAACCAGTTCAAATAATGATGACTATTTAAACAATTACCTATTTCAAATTGTTAATACTTTCATTTTGTTATAGAACAATTGTTTTAGCTAATACAAGCTTATACAGACTAAAATAATACTAATTTATTAATAAGTAAGAGATTTAAAAAATAAATTTATTTTTTGAATCAATAATAAAAATCTAGTTATAATTATATTTCAATTATAAAATGATTGTTTATTTATAATTATATGTTAAAATAATTTATATTATTAATAAACTAGTAATATTTTATTCTAATTAGGCTTGTATGATGAAAAACAATTGTTTTATGACAAAACAAAAGTTCAAAATAATTTGAAATAGATAATTGTTCAAATGGCCATAATTATTTGAACTGATTCGATAAAATTATTTATGCTTTAAGTCTCCAACTTCTTAATTTTTGAAATATTAATAAAGTAATATTAGTTTATTTTGGATAAGCTTTTATGAAATGAAACAATTGTTTTATGATAAAACAAAAGGTCATAACAATTTTAAAATGATAATTATTTAAATAGGCAAACTATTTAAACTTATTTGGTAAGCAGATTTATTTTTTAATTCCTTGCTTATTAATTTTTTGAATGTTAATAAAATAGTATTATTTTATTTCAAATAAGCATGTATGAACTAAACAATTATTTTATAACTAAACAAAAGGTCAAAATGATTTGAAATAAATAATTATTATAATAGTCTTAATTATTTGAACTGGTTCAACAAATAAATTTATTTTTTAAATTTTTTACTTATTAATTTTTAGAATATTATTAGTTTAGAATATTTTACTCCGAATAAGTTTGTATGGATAGAAACAATTGTTTTATGACAAAACAAAGATCATACCAATTTGAGATAGATAATTATTCAAATAATGATAACTATTTGAATTGGTCCGATAAACAGATATAGTTTTTAAATCTCTTATTAATTTTCAAACTAGTTATAAATATATATTATTCTATCAAATAATTAATATTATTTAAATTATTTAAATTTAATTATTAATCTAGTTATATAATCCTAATTAGATTTATTTAATTAAATTATTTAAATAAATAATAAAACAATTTTAAATTAATTTAATATCTAGTTATATTAGTATCAATTATAATATAGCTATTATCTATCTTAATTTATTTAAAAATTATATAATTATATTTAAATAATGTAGATAATATTGTTAATAAGAATTTGTTAATCATTTATTATAATTATTAATAAGTATTTATTATAGATACTATAATATCTATATAATATTTAATTAAAATTTTAACTACAATTTATATTATTAATAGTATTTATATTATTAAATATTAGTTATTTAAATGTATAATATTTGGATAATATTATAAATATTAATATAATAAATTAATAATAAATTTATTATATTTTTATTAATTATTTATTTAATAAGTAAGGATTTATATCCTTAAATCTTATATAAGCTTATCATGTTAATAATAAATATTAATATGAATAATTGTTAATAATTGTCCAATCTGTAATTGTTAAAATTTAAAATATTTAAAATATTAATATCATAAAAATTAAGCAAAGATAAAATAAATATTTTTAAATGTCTTTCATATTAAAACAAATAATGATTTGAAATAAATAATTATTTAAATTGTAAAAACTATTTGAAATGGTTTGGTAAGCAGAATTACTTTTTAAATGTTTTACAAATTTATTTTCTAAATATTAATAAATTAATATTATTTTATATTATGAATAATAAAATTAAAAATAATATTAATATATTAACTTATAATTATTATATTATATTTAAATAATATAATGTTTAAATTATTTATTATAATATTATAATAATACAATATAATTTATTAAATTATTAAATTATAACTTTATAATATATTAGTCTTATATTATAGAATTTAATTATAATAAATTATATATTTAATTAATTATATTATAATTGTAACAAAATTTTGGAATTATATTATTTTAATTATAAATCTCTAATATTTTAAAATAAATTAATGTATCATAAATTGTTAAATAATCGTTAAATTATAATTATTATATTATAATTATTATTATTAATAATTATAGTTAATAAATTTAAACATATAATATATATTAATATTAATTAATAATTATTTCATATAGTCTTAAGTATTTGAACTAATTTAGCAAATGGATTTATTTTTTAAATCTCTTAATTATGAATTTTCATACTATTATTAAATTAGTATTATTTTTTCGAATAAATTTGTATGAATAGAAATAATTATTTTATGATATAACAAAAAGATATAATAATTTATTATAATAATTGTTAATTAATTAAATTTAAGTTATATAATTTATAATTATAGTATTATTAATACAATTTACAATTACTAAATTATAATTTATTAATTAATATTAACAATTATATAACAATTAAATTATTTATTTCATAATTAATTATAACTAATATAAATTATTAATTAATAATTGTTTATTAATTAGTATGTAAAATTATTTATTGTAGCTATTTAATTTGTTTAATATCAATATATGGGGAACCTGTTCAAAAATTTAGTTGTTCATTAAATATAAATTTATTAACATTTACACTATAATTTAATTATATTTAAAATTTTCATAATAAATTACTATTAATATTATTATTTATTAATTCAAATTTATATTCACAATATAATTTTAATCCATATTATAATTATTTAATGAAATATTATTAATATTATCTAATATAATTTATCTATATAATTATAAATAAATAAATTATTAACTATTAATAATAATTAATATAAATAGATTATAATCATTAATTAATAAAGTTTTATTATTATTTCATAACTAATAGTTACTTTGAATAATAATTGAAAAATTATTATTCAATTATAATATTTTATACATATTATATTATGTATATACTAATTTAATATTGTATTTGAATTATTAATATAATATTTAATTAACAATTAGGCTATTTATATATTCTATCAATTATTAATATTAAATATTAACATATAAATAATTTGTTATAATTAATAATAGAATTATATCAATATATTTTTAAATACTATTAATAATAATAATAATAATATCAAATTATTTATATTTTTATAAAATAATAATTAATATATAATTATTTGTAACATTAAAAATATTATTTAATTATTATATGTTATAAATATCGTATATTAATAATTTATTAATTGTTCATAAATAATTGTCTATTATCTATTTCAAATTTTTGGAATTATGTTATTTTAATCATAAATCTCTATTATTTGTAAATAAATTAATGAATCATAATTTATCTATTATTAAATAATTGTTAAATTATAATTATTATATTATTATTATTAATTATAGTTAATAAATTTAAACATATAATATATATTAATATTAATTAATAATTATTTCATATAGTCTTAACTATTTGAACTGATTTAGCAAATGGATTTATTTTTTAAATATATTAATTATGAATTTTTAGATTATTATTAAATTAGTATTATTTTTTTCAAATAAATTTGTATGAACAAAAATAACTGTTTTATGATAGAACAAAAGTTATAATAATTTGAAATAGATAATTGTTCAAATAGTAATAACTATTTGAACTAGTCATAATTATTTAAACTGGTTTGGTAAATAGATTTATTTTTTAAATCTCTTAGTTATTAATTTTTGAAATATTAATAAATTAGTACTATTTTATTTTGAATAAGCTTGTAAGGTCAAAAATAATTTTTTATAATAAAACAAAAGGCCATAGTGATATGAAATAAATAATTATTTGAACTGATTCAATAAACTGATTTATTTTTTAAATCTCCAACTTCTTAATTTTTGAAATAGTAATAAAGTAATATTATTTTATTTTAGATAAGTTTTATTGAATTGAAACAATTGTTTTATAATAAAACAAAAGGTCAAAATGATTTTAAATAGATAATTGTTCGAATAGTTATAACTATTTGAACTTGTTCGATAAACAAATTTATTTTTTAAAATTTTTTGCTTATTAATTTTTTGAATGTTAACAAAATTATATTATATTATTTCAAATTAGCTTGTATGTACTAAAAAACTTTTAATAATCATTAATTAATAATTGTATTAATAATTAACAATATTATTAATGGCTACTGAATAAATTATTAATATTATTATTATATTAATATTATTAATATATTTAATAATCCAATCAAAATTTAACATATATTAAATTTCTATTATAATTATAATAAGTATTAATAATTAATTATAATTAATACAAATAAATCTCTTACTTATTAATACACAATTATTTGAATTATCATATAAATTAACAAATATTAAAAAATAAATATTTTTATTGATCAATTTTAAATAATTATGACTATTTGAATATTTAAATATTAGTTATTTAATTATCATGGATCAAATAAATAATAGAATAAATTATATTAATTAATAAGTAATTAAATATTTTATGAGTAACAATAATATTAACTAATCGATAATTAGTTAATATATTATAATTTTTGATCATAACAGGTATTTTAATATAATATGTTAAATATTAATTATTAAATTTATAAATAATAAATTATTAATAATATAGAACAAGTTCAAATAGTTATGACTATTTGAATAATTATTTATTTAAAATCTTTATGACCTTTTGTTTTGACGTAAAAGAATTGTTTCAATTTATAAAAACTTATCTAGAATAAAATAATACTAATTTCTTAATATTTCCAAAATTAATAAGAAAAAGTTTTAAAAAATAAATTTCTTTATTGAACAAATTTAAAAAGGTAATATTATTTTATTTCAAATAATAATAATAATTTTAAAAGTAGAATAATTATCTAAATTATTAATATATAAATCGATGTATTATAAAATTGCTTGTTAATATCAATTATTACTAATATACAAATAATTGCTTATATAATAAAACAGAGTTCTAATTATTATATAAATTAGGATTTAAATAGTTAAATGTTATATTAATATTAATAATTTTATATAATTATTAAATTAAAAATTGTCTAGAGCATATATTATAATAATTATTTAATATTGTTTGTCATTTAAATGGTCATTATACAAGTTTTATAATTAAAGTATAATATTAATTTTATTTGTTTATTAATTATTTGATTATTTAATTATTTACTAATTAATTTTTGTTATTATGATTATTTATTATTAACAGTTTAATAATCAATTGTAATTAGTATTATTATATTATTATTAAACTACTAATTAATATTATAAACGATTAGTTTTAAATCTAATCATATAAAATAATAGTATATTATTAAACAAAATTCAATTTTATTAACAAATTATTAATTTAGTATGATTTGAAATAAATAAATGTTCAAATTGTTATAACTAATTGAACTAGTATGGTAAATAGATTTATTTGTTAAATCTCTTATTAATTTTTGAAATATTAATAAATTAATATTATTTTATTTCGAACAAACTTATATGAACAAAAACATTTGTTTTACGATAGAACAAAAAATCATAACGATTTGAAATAGATAATTATTCATATAGCCTTAATATTTGAATTGGTTTAGTAAACAAATTTATTTTTTAAATCTATCAGTTATTAAATTTCATAATATTACTAGATTAGTATTATTTTATTTTGAATAAGCTTGTATGAAGATAAATAATTATTTTATGACAAAACAAAAGGTAGATTGGAAATATATAATTGTTCAAATAGTCATAACTATTTGAACTGATTCGATAAACATATTTATTTTTTAATCTCCTACTTATTAATTTTTCAAATATTTATAAATTAGTATTATTTTATTATGAATAGGCTTGTATGATGAAAACAATTGTTTTATGACAAAACAAAAGTTCATAATGATTTGAAATAGATAATTGTTTAAATGGCCATAATTATTTGAACTGA
Organism: Durio zibethinus; assembly: GCF_047325235.1. Taxonomy (NCBI): domain Eukaryota; kingdom Viridiplantae; phylum Streptophyta; class Magnoliopsida; order Malvales; family Malvaceae; genus Durio; species Durio zibethinus. Next base: position 9,074,579 of record NC_143183.1, on the reverse strand, counting down.
TTCGTTAAACTGATTTATATTTTAAATCTTTAACTTATCAATTTTTATAATATTAATAAAGTAATAATATTTTTATTTCAGATAAGCTTTTATAAACTGAAACAATCGTTTTATGATAAAATATAAGGTCATAACGATTTAAAATAGATAATTGTTCAAATAGTCAAAAATATTTGAACTTGTTCGGTAAATAGATTTTTTTTCTAATTTATTACTTAATAATTTTTTGAATATTAATAAATTAGTATTGTTTTATTTCGAATAAGCATGTATGAGTTGAAGCAATTATTTTATGACTAAACAAAAGGTCAAAACAATTTGAAATAGATAATTGTTCTAATAGTCTTAACTATTTAAATTGATTCAGCAAACACATTTATTTTTGAAATCCTTACTTATTAATGTTTAGAATATTATTAATTTAGCAATATTTTACTTCGAATAAGCTTGTTGAACAAAAATGAAATGTTTTAGGAATATTATATTATAATAATTAATGACTATAATATATCATTAGTATATATTAAAACAATTGTTTCTGTTCATACAAGCTTATTTTGAATAAAATAATTAAATTAATTAATATTCCAAAATTTAATAAGTAAAAATTTTTAAAATAAACTTGCTTTTTGAACACGTTCAAATGGATCTGACTATTTGAACAATGATCTATTTCAAATAGTTATGACCTTTTGTTTTGTGATGAACCAATTGTTTTTGTCTATATAAGCTTATTCAAAATAAAATAATACTAATTTAATAATATTCCAACACTTAATAAGTAAAAGATTTAAAAAATAATTTAAATTAATATAATTTACTATATTATTAGTATATAGATTAACAAGCTTTATAATCCTTAAATAGTAAAATAATTATTCAATTATTAATATTAATCATATATATAATTAATTTAATATATATTTATAATAATTAACTATATTCCATATTTTTACCATACTTATAATAAATTTATAATATGATATATAAATTATTAAATTAGTATTATTTTATTCTAAATAAAATTGTATGAACAGAACCAATTGTTTAATGATAAAATAAAAGGTTATAATGATTTGAAATAAATAATTATTGAAATAGTCAAAACTATTTGAAATGGTTTGGTAAGCAGATTTTCTTTTTAAATCTCTTACAAATTTATTTTCTAAATATTAATAAAATAATATTATTTTATTTCAAACAAACTTATATTAACAAAAACAATTGTTTTATGACAAAACAAATCTTTAAATATTTTTACTTTAAAATAGATTTGAAATTAAATATTTAATTTTTAAATTAAACAAATTTAAACTTAAATTAGAATAATATTCAAATAGTTATGAATATTTGAATTATAAGATTTCAAATATAAAAAATTAATAACTAAGAGATTTAAAAGGTAATTTTTTTTAATTATTTAGTTGTTTTATGACAACTTAATTAAAAAACTTTTAATAAGTTTAAATTACAAAAGGTACGATTCAAATTTATTAACAAATTATTAATTTAGTACGATTTGAAATAAATAAATGTTCAAATTGTTATAACCAATTGAACTAGTATAGTAAATAGATTTATTTATTAAATCTCTTATTAATTTTTGAAATATTAATAAATTAATATTATTTTATTTCGAGCGAACTTATATGAATAAAAACATTTGTTTTATGACAAAACAAAAGGTCATAACGATTTGAGTTCGAATAATTCTGACTATTTGAACAATTATTTATTTCAAATAGTTATGACCTTTTGTTTTGTGATAAACCAATTGTTTCTGTCCATACAAGCTTATTCCGAATAAAATAACTAAATTTATTAATATTCCAAATTTTAATAAGTAAAAATTTTAAAAAAATTACTTTTGAACATGTTCAAATAGATCTAACTATTTGAACAATTATCTATTTCAAATAGTTATGACCTTTTGTTTTGTGATGAACCAATTGTTTTTGTCTATATAAGCTTATTCAAAATAAAATAATACTAATTTAATAATATTCCAACAATTAATAAGTAAAAGATTTAAAAAAATAAATTAAATTAATATAATTTACTATATTATTAGTATATAGATTAACAAGCTTTATAGTCTTTAAATAGTAAAATAATTATTCAATTATTAATATTAATCATATATATAATTAATTTAATATATATTTATAATAATTAACTATATTTCATATTTTTACCATACTTATAATAAATATATAATATGATATATAAATTATTAAATTAGTATTATTTTATTCTAAATAAAATAGTATGAACAGAATCGATTGTTTGATGATAAAATAAAAGGTTATAACAATTTGAAATAAATAATTATTGAAATAGTCAAAACTATTTGAAATGCTTTGGTAAGTAGATTTTCTTTTTAAATCTCTTACAAATTTATTTTCTAAATATTAATAAAATAATATTATTTTATTTCAAACAAACTTATATTAATAAAAACAATTGTTTTATGACAAAACAAATCTTTAAATATTTTTACTTTAAAATAGATTTGAAATTAAATATTTAATTTTTAAATTAAACAAATTTAAACTTAAATTAGAATAATATTAAAATAGTTAAAATATTTGAATTATAAGATTTCAAATATAAAAAATTAATAACTATGAGATTTAAAAGTAATATTTTTCTAATTATTTAGTTGTTGTTTTATGACAACTCAATTAAAAAACTTTTAATAAGTTTAAATTACAAAAGGTACGATTCAAATTTATTAACAAATTATTAATTTAGTATGATTTGAAATAAATAAATGTTCAAATTGTTATAACTAATTGAACTAGTATGCTAAATAGATTTACTTATTAAATCTCTTATTAATTTTGAAATATTAATAAATTAATATTATTTTATTTCGAACAAACTTATATGAACAAAAACATTTGTTTTGTGACAAAACAAAAGGTCATAAAGATTTGAAATAGATAATTATTCATATAGCCTTAGCTATTTGAATTGGTTCGGTAAACAAATTTATTTTTTAAATCTATCAGTTATTAAATTTCATAATATTACTAGATTAGTATTATTTTATTTTGAATAAGCTTATATGAAGATAAATAATTGTTTTATGACAAAACAAAAGGTTATATTGATTGGAAATATATAATTGTTCAAATAGTCATAACTATTTGAACTGATTCGATAAATAGATTTATTTTTTAAATCTCCTACTTATTAATTTTTCAAATATTAATAAATTAGTATTACTTTATTATGAATAGGCTTGTATGATGAAAAATAATTGTTTTATGACAACACAAAAGTTCATAATGATTTGAAATAGATAATTGTTTAAATGGAATTATTATCTTATATATACTTAATTAATCTAATAAAATAATATTAATCATATTGTCATAATGTCTAGATCCGGGGATCTATCGCTAGACATTGACTTAAGAAGTCGTCACCGATCTTTTTTATCTAGGTGCGATTGGCCACCTACGAAATCTATCCTTTTAAAGAACACCTAAGCTTAAAAGTCCTTAAAAGAATAGGTTCAGGTCTACTAACCAGAACATGATTCAGGAGTTCAGTTACGTGTGAGGAAGGTTATAGCACCCTTACAACGCCCATCGAAAGATGGTACCAGCTTAATTTTGTGTTATCCAATAAGCCTTAAAAATTTACCAAGTAATTAACTATTGAAAATTATTCTCAATTGACTCTAATACTTTTAGTAGAAAATTGAAAAAATTCCCTCACCTCAAGAGTGTGCAAAGAGACTATTGTTTCACTTACAGAGGCTCTATCGTTGGATTATTTAACAGTAAAGAAAATTTAAGAAAACAAAAAGGAAAAGAAATAAAATGAAAAAAAAGAAAAAAATGATTCAGCTTTAGGTATAAATCTTTTCCTCTTAAAAAAAAAACTCATTGCTTTCGTACAAGGAAAATCGATACTTTTAACTTTTTCCTAAAAAAACCTTTTTTTAAAAAAAATTATTTTCAAAGAAAATTGATACTTTCAACTTTTCCTCAAAAATATTTTTTTTAGAAAACTTATTTTCAAGAAAAATTGATACTTTCAACTTTTCCTCAAAAATATTTTTTAGAAAACTTATTTTTAAGGAAAATTGATACTTTCAACTTTTCCAAGGAAAATTGATACTTTCAACTTTTCCTCAAAAATATTTTTTAGAAAAACTTATTTTCAAGGAAAATTGATACTTTCAACTTTTCCTTAAAAATATTTTTTTTGGAATTTTATTTAAAGAAAATAAAAAAATAAAATAAAAATAAAAATAAAGATAAAAATAAAATAAAATAAGAAATACTAAATAATTCTAATCTAAGCAATAAATAATAATAATAATAATAAATAAATAAACATATAAATATAAACAAAAAACAAAAAACAAAGAAAAAAAACTTTTGAACGGCTTGGCTCAACTGGAAAATGGCTCGGCTCAAGACAGAAAGGGCGGCTTGAAAATGCGGCTCGGGGACGTCGACTCGGCTCGGCTCCAAGGGTCGACTAGCACTCGGGTCACACATAGGTCAGCGTTCGGGTCGGGTAGTCCGATTTCAAAACGCGCGAATCTTCTTAGAACAGTAATGCCAAAACGATGTCTTTTTCAGCAAGTATAAAAGGCCCTAACCTCTGTTTTTTCATAAATCTCTCATTCTCTCTCTCTCTCTCTTCCCTTCTTTTCCTCTTTTCTCTCTCTACCCGAACTAAGAACTCCGGTTGAATCTCGTCAGATTTTGAGATTTTCGTCAAAAGTTCACTGAAAAGTTGGTCGATTTCTGGAAATAGTACGTCAGAAACTAGGTATTGGCCAAAAAATTCAACCGGTGCCAGAAAAACCACCAGAAAATTCAAAATTCGTCAAAAAATTCATCGAAATCTAGAAATTTTCTAGAAATTTCCAAAAAAATTCACCTAAAAATCCTCCAAAATCTCTAAAAGATTCTTAAAAATTGCTTCTGATCCTTCTGAACGTGATTCTTTCTCTTTTCGCTCTCTCTCTGTCAATGTGTTTTCTATTCTATTCCAGCACCTATTTATAGGGATTGATCATAAGAGTTTCTGATCAATCCCAATTCCTTATGGGATTTGGATTCAATCTTTGAATCTAATCCCAATTTTGCCAGCCCCAAATTCACGCCAGAATTTCAGTTGTTCCTAATCCTAATCCCAATCGGGCAAGCAGAAAAAGAAAGAAAAAAAAGATAAAATAAAATAAAGATAATATATTAATAGATAACTAAAAGAAAATAATTAGATAAATAAAAAATATTAATAGATAAATAATAATAATAATAATAGATAAATAATAATAAAGTATATATATTAATAGATAAATAATAAAAAAAAATAGTAATAATAAATAAATAATAAATAAATAAATAAGGTACAAAAAATAAAAATACAAAATACAAAATAAAAATAAAATAAAATAAAATGAAATGGGCTTACCCATTTGGATCAGGCCTAATTGATCCGGGCCTTGATCAAATTAGGTGTCTACAGCTGCCCCTCTTTGTACATTTTTTGTGAAACAGGAATTGTACAAAGATGTAGACACCCATTCAAGACTAAACTTGACACTTTTTTTTGCTTTTTTTTTCTTTCTTATTTTTTAAAATTTAGATCAAAGTTCATCTAAGTAGAGGCTCAATGACAGATACTCAACAACTTTGGAAAATAAACGAAGGCTCCTCTAAGCAGAGGCTCAATGACTTTGGAAAGATAAATTGCTCATCTAAATAGAGGCTCAACAATTTCAAAAAAATAAACAAAGCTCTTCTAAACAGAGGCTCAATGATTTTGGAAAAATAAATAAAGCTCCTCTAAACAGAGGCTCAACTACTTTTAAAAAGATAAACAAAGCTCCTCTAAACAGAGGCTTAACGACTTTTAAAAATAAAGGCTCCTCTAATCAGAGGCTCAACGACTTTTGGAAAGTAAATTGCTTCTCTAAACAGAGGCTCAATGACTTTTAAAAAGTAAAGAAAGCTCCTCTAAACAGAGGCTTAACGACTTTTAAAAAATAAAAGGCTCCTCTAATCAGAGGCTCAATGACTTTTGGAAAGTAAATTGCTCCTCTAATCAGAGGCATCACAACTTTGAAAAATAAATTACTCCTTGACAATCATGTCTAAAGGAGTTGAAAATCATGTTTGAAGGGATTTCAAGAGATTATGCCCAAAGGTCTTACAAATTAACCCTGATACTGAGAGATATCCTATTTCAAGGGTTAAAAATTTACTTGACAAGTTTTTTGAAAATGTCTTCACATCTGTGTTCTCCATGTGGGATGTTGGAATACCCTTACTTCTTGAATTTATGCACTATATTTTTTTGAATGTAGTATATGTTATGCAATGCATGTGAAATTCAATGCATGCTATAAAAATGTTGGCTAATTGATTCCTATTCAATTATGGTACTTAAGTTTCTCAAGCTCTTTTCTTGGGCCTCAAACCCTTGATTCTTCAAAGACCAAGTTACGCTACTCTTCTAAGATCAAGCCAATGTAACTCTCAATCATCTCTTCCACTTAATTCTCACATTCTTCTTGTAAGAAATCTCTTTCCAAATTCAATGTCCTTATCAGGAATTGAACATCTTGATTTTACCTTTATCACTCTTGACTTCTTTAATGTAATATAAAAATCTTTCATGCCATTATTCATTTATCAATCATTATTCCAAACTCAAAAAGTAAGAATGCATCTGCATATTTCTTCCATTGTAGGGTATTAAGAAGCAAAGAATAAGAATGGTTGAGAAACAGTCAATAGAAAAGGCACACAAAGAGTGAAATAGAATGTCTTTTATTAGCAAAATGTTGGCAAACTTTGGCCAAGAAAAGAAATACAAGGATAAGTATGGGGAGACAAAGCCCAAAAATGAATAATTGAACAATCTTGATAACACATCTCAAGGTTTGTCTGAAAACCCAACCATCTGATGCATTCAACAACTTAGAGCTCCTCCAAATTTGCTAGTCTCCATGCCAACGGATTTTCAAATTTGATGTTGTATTCTCTTTATCTAAGCTGCCTTTTCAGGTTTTCAACTTAGATAAACCCCCTATAACTCAAACCGCCCTTTTAGGGTTTTTGCCTTGAGTCCTCCTTTTTTATTCACTTTTTTTTTTCATTTTTTTCATTTTTTTTTTCATTTTTTTTCAAGCATAGTATTTCTTCGCAGCATCAAAATTTATAGGACGGGGTAAATCATTTCCATCCATCTCAATCAGTATCAATGCTTCACCCGAGAAAGCCCGTTTCACCACATACGACCTTTCCCAATTCGGAGTCCATTTTTCTCTATTATCATGTTAGGTTTGGAGGATTCTCTTCAAGACCAACTCTCCTTCTCGAAAGTAATGGGGTCGAATCTTTTTGTCATGAGCCCTCATCATTCTTCTTTGATATAGCTGACCATGGTACAATGCAGTCAATCTATTTAACTGTTCATAGTGTTCTCTAATTCATTCAACTTCTTCCAATTTAACTTTTTTTAAAACCCTCAAGGATGGGATCTCCACTTTCACTGGTAGTACTGCTTCCATCCCATAAACCAAAGAAAATAGGGTTGCCCTAGTAGAGGTGCGTACTAATGTTTGATATGCATGCAATGCAAATGGCAACTTCTCATACCAATCTTTACAAGTCTCGGTCATCTTCTCAAGAATTCTTTTTATGTTCTTGTTGGCTGCCTCAACTGCCTCATTCATTTTTGAACGGTATGGTATCGAGTTATGATACTTGATCTTGTATTGAGCACATATTTCTTGTATCATCTTACTATTTAGATTCTTGACATTATCTAAAATAATTCTCTCTAAAAGTTCATATCTATAGATGATTTTCTCTTTATGAACTTGCAAATCACAGATCATGTTACACTTGCATATGATGCTGCCTCTACCTATTTTGTGAAGTAATCTACCATCACAAAAATAAATTTATGCCCATTATAAGCCTTTGGGGTGATAGGACCAATGACATCCATGCCCTACATTGAGAATGGCCAAAGTGGTGCCAAAACATATAAAATAAATGGTAGAGCATGGATCTTATCAGTATATATCTGGCATTTATGGTATTTACGAGCATAGTCAATGCAATCACTTTTTATTGTCAACCAGTAGTATCTTACTCTCATGATCTTTCTCATCATCATATGTCCACTGGCATGTGCCCCACATATTCCATCATGTACCTCTTCAATGATTTTCCTTGCTTCAGCCTTACTTACGCATCTTAGTAATACTTGATCACGACTTCTTTTGTACAGAACATCCTCATCCAGGAAAAAACTCATAGCCAATTTTTGGATGACCCTTTTATCATTTTTTGTTGCTTGAACTGGGTATTGTTGATATTTAATATACTGTAAAAAATCATAATACCAGGGCTTCCCATCTTTCTCTTTTTCTACATTGAAGTAATGAGCTGGCATATCCTTAACATCTAGCCTGATGGGTTGAATGTCAGTATTGTCATTAATTCAAATCATTACAGGCAGAGTAGCCAATGCATTGGCAATCAGATTCCTTCTCGAGGTAAATGGTCAAATTGGATATCTTCAAATTGTTTTATCAACTCTAAAATATACTTATGATATGAAACAAGTTTTGAATCTCTCATCTCTCATTCTCCTTTCAATTGATATATAACTAAAGCTGAGTCCCTAAACACTTTTAATGCTTTCGCTCTTCTATCTATAGTAGCTTGTAAGCCCATGACATATGCCTTATATTCAACGATATTATTTGTGCAATTGAAATTTAACCTTGCTATTACAGGACAGTATTGTTCTTCTGAAGAGATCAGAATCACCCTAATTCCATGTCTCAAAGCATTGGTAGCTCTATTAAAATACATTCTCCAACACTTTTCTTCATGCTTCCCCTTATCCAGTTGGGAAATAGTCATTAAATCTTCATCAGAGAATTCTAATCTTATTGGTCATATTCTTCAATAGCATAATCTGTAAGGAACTTCGCTATAGCGCCCCCTTTTATTGCTTTTTTGGCTTACATATATAATATCATATTTCGAGAGAATTACTTGCCATCTTGTAATTTTTCCAAATAAAGAAGACTTTTCGAAGATGTATTTAATTGGATCCAGTTTTGCTATGAGTCATGTGGTATGATAAAGCACATACTGTCTGAGTCTTTTGGTAGTCCATGCTAATGCACAACACATTTTCTCCAATAAGGAATACTTGGATTCATATTCTGTGAATTTTTTACTCAGATAGTAAATAGCTCTCTCCTTTTGGCTAGACTCATCTTGGTGCCCCAGCACATATCCCATTGAATTCTCACACACTGTCAAGTATAGAATTAAGGGTTTTCCTAGAACAGGTGGCACCAACACTGGAGGATTTGACAAGTATTTCTTAATTTTATCAAAAGTCACTTGGCATTCCTCATTTCATTCTCTAAGATTATTCTTACGGAGAAGCTTAAATATAGGATCACATTTGTAGGTAAGCTAAGAGATGAACCAAAAAATGTAATTCAATCTTCCAAGAAAATCTCAAACTTTTTTTGGTGTACTCGGAGGTGACAAATTTTGAATAGCCCGTATCTTGTTTGGATCAACTTCAATTCTTCTTTCACTGACCATAAAGCCTAGTAATTTCCCTGACTTTACCCCAAAGATGCACTTGGCTAGGTTTAACTTGAGCTAAAATCTTCTCAACCTCTCAAATAACATTTTGAGGCTGGTGACATGATCTTCATCCTCACAAGATTTTGCAATCATATCGTCTACATACACCTCAATCTCTTTGTGCATCATGTCATGAAAGAGCATCACCATAACCCTTTGATATGTTACCCCAGCATTCTTTAACCCAAAAGGCATGATTTTGTAACAAAAGGTTCTCCACATGGTCACGAAAGTGGCCTTTTCCATATCATCTGCAACCATTTTTATTTGATTATACCCTAAGAATCCATCCATAGAAGAGAAAATTGAATGCCTAGTCATGTTATCTACTAGTGTGTCGATATGAGGCAAAGGAAAATTATCTTTTAGACTAGCTTTGTTCAAATTACGATAGTCTACACATATTCATACCTTTTCATCTTTCTTAAGAATTGGTACTATATTGGCTACCCACTCTGGATACTTAGCCACTTGTAGAAAACCTACATCAAACTATTTTTTCATTTTTTTTTTAATCTTTAGTAGCATTGCAGGCTTTATTCACCTCAGTTTCTACTGGATTGGCTTACATTTTGGCTTTAGGGGTAATCTGTGCTCTACTATCTCTGTGCTCAATCTTGACATATCCTAGTAAGACCAACCAAACACATCTATGATTTCTCGAAGTAGATATGCCAAACGTTGCCTATCTCTTGATGAAAGTGAAGTGCCAATTCTAACATCTTTTTTATTCTCTTCATCTATCAGATTCACTAAGTTAATTATCTCCTGATAGGGCTCAATTGGCTTATTTTCTTGTTCAATCAATCTCATTAGGTCTGGAGGCATAACATATTCCTTAGAATTCTCTTCATTGTCAAGTTCATCAGTGTTAATTGAATTCTTAAAACTAACCTCTTGATTGTTATCATAATTATCTTCATGTTCATTTAGGGACCTAAAATTGAATGAAATGGGATATGTTGGCAAGATGTATTTGGAAAAATGGCAACAATGAAAACATAAGAAGAAATGAATGAAAATGCTCCTTCCTAATCTTTATTAGAATAATAAAAGATAAATGGCCTAAATAAGAAAGATCACCCCAATGCCTTGGGCAATAACTATTGGTATGTACAATTACATTAAATTAGTTTCAAAGGTCAAAGGCATTTCAATGGCACTCCAATTGTTAAGCTCATAATTTGGCGAACAAAGACGGACCCACCTTTCTTAATTAAGCTCCACTTCATCTTCAATAGCATGAATGGTTAACTGGGCAAAAGCTCTTTTTATGCTTTTTCCTGTATCTGGGTACATGAATCTTCTAGGTCTGAAAATCTCGTACAGATGTGGAATAACCATTAGTTTTGCTATTTTACCTACTGGCCTTCTCTTGATCTCCCATTCTACTACTTCATAGCCTAGGCCTAGCCTTTCACTATTGTCTACCACTGTTGGGGGTTCCCTTATTCCTTGTAAGTTCTTGCCTAACCCTAATCCTAAATACCAGCCCTTATTGATGACTTAACTCATCACTATTCTTGAAAAAAGCTAATTTTTAAGTCATTCACCTACAGAATTAACTAGTTCAAAAGATCGATAGGAGCATTCTACTGCTTCTTCAATAGCCTTTACATATGGAACATTCAACGATTGGGTCACTAGCATGTCTTTCTCCCCAACTACCACTACTAATTGACCCTCTACATTAAACTTGATCTTTGGGTGCAAGGTAGAAGGCACAACACCTGCCATGTGAATCCATGGCCTTCTCAATAGACAGTTGTAAGATGAAGAGATATCCATCACTTGAAACTTTACATTAAAAATACACGACCCAATTTGCAAGGGCATCTCGATATCTTTCAAGACTTCTTTTCTAGTCCCATCAAAAGCTCTCACGATCATTTGACTACCTTTTATATGAGAGTAGTCAATGGGTAACCTTGTCAAAGTTGACATAGGCATAACGTTGATAGTGGAGCCATTATCAATAAAGACATTAGCTATGATATGGCTTTTGCACTTGATCGTGATATGCAAAGCCTTGGTAGTTCCCTTTCCCTCTGAGGAAATCTCATCATCGCTAAATGAAATGTAATTTGGCATGACTAGATTTTTAGCCAGGTGGTTCACATATTCAACCGATACATTATGTGCCACATATGCTTAGTTCAATACTTTCAACAGGGCATTTCGATGTAGTTTTGAATTTAATAGCAGTGATAATAATGAGATTCGTGATGGCATCTTGTTCAACTGTTCAATAATTGAATATTCACTATGTTTTACCAACTTCAGAAATTCACAAGCCTCTTTTTCTGACATCAACTTTCGGTGATCTTCCTCATATTCTACTTCAGGGTTATTTTATCTTTTTTTCACCTTGACTTTCTCTCTTCTAGCCTTCTCCAATATTTTTGGAGTGTAGCATCTTCCATTTCGGGTAATGCCTCTTACACCAGTTATATTAGAAGCATCAGCTTTAGAGACATCCCTTTTTTACCCCTGAACTACTGTATCGCAACCATATTTCTAGGGTATAACTTTATCATCCTTATATGAGAATGGAGCTGAAACTTTAAAAGTTACCGACCTGGGAATGAATTTATCTAAGACTGACTTTGGCTTATTCCCATAATAAATGTCACCAACTTGGGAAACAACTTTACAGGCTTATCAGTCATGGATACTTTAACAGTTTTTAAATCTTCTCTCTTTTTGTAGACCTCCATCTGGTATGAATCCAAGATTTTTTGCACCTCTTGGTAAAAGTATTCATACGTTTCGATAGAGTGACCTATTACCTTACTATGATATTTACAACTAGTGCTTGCTATATATACTCCATGATAGCTATACAGACTCACTGGTTGTATCATGTCAGCTTCCCATAAAATATCAAATAGCTGACTAAAAGGTGTCTTAATATCTGCCACTTTTTTCTTTAAATGGCGCTCATGTTCTTCACTAAAAGCATTCACATTATGATTAGGCAAATGATTGCCACTAACATTTGGTGTAGTCACCCCTCCTGTATCAAAGCTAATCATTCCATCCTTGATCGACTGTTGCACTTTGTGTTTCAAGGCGATGTAATTTTTAATGAAATGATCGGTAATCCCATAGTGATAGTTACAATGGGCTGTGGGATCATACCACTTAGGGTAAGGTGGCTTGAGGGGCTCTAATTTACTAGGAGCAATCAGATGACTGTTGTAAAGCTCAGATATAATTCTGTATAGGTCATTGAGATTGGGTCACATACAGGTTTCTCACGAGTAGTTTGTTGTTCCCGTGAACTAACCATTGAGCTAGTTGGACGGGTCTGAGGTCTTGAGGTAGGTTGAGTGTTAGGACTGTATGTGACATTCTGAGGTCGAAAGGAAAGTTGATATGTTTGGGGGTAGAATGGCTGTGGGATGGGTTGGTATGGATAAAGAGATGTGCTATTCACATCAGGATAGTATGTGGGGTATCCTTATGATGGGTAGGGTTGATAACCCCTATATTGTTGCCTGTCAAAGCTCACAGCTTGATCTTCAGTTTTTTTTTTTTTCGAGGCCTTTTTAGTGGATGCTTCATTTTTTTCTAGCTTACCATGCTTGATGGCACTCTTAATAATTTCTCCTAAAATTACCATGTCAGCAAAATTTTTGGTTGCATTCCTATCATCTTTTCATAATAAAGAGGTTTCAAAGTGCTAACAAATAGCACTGTAGTCTTTTTCTCAATCAGAGGAGGTTGTACCTAAAAAGCTACATCCCTCCATCTCTGGGTGTATCTTTTAAAAGACTCATTTGCTTTTTTTTCCAAGTTCTATAAAAATAAATCATTAGGAGCCAGATTGATAATATGTCGATATTGACTAATGAAGTCATGAGCCATATTGCTCCAAGAACAAATACAGGTTCTATCCAGCTGGACATATCACCTGGCAACAGAGCCTCTAATGCTATCTTGAAAAACATGCATTAATAATTTTTCATTATAGGCATGGGCTGCCATCTTCCGGCAATACATGGTGATATGAGTTTTTGGGCACTTTGTACCATCATATTTCTTAAATTTTGGTACTTTGAACTTTGGTGGAATGACTACATCCGAAGCTAAGCATAGCCTAGCAGCATCGACAGAACCATAAAATCCAATCCGTTTTACAGCCCATAACCTTTGTTCAAGCATACTAATCTTTGGATCTTCCTGAGACTCTACCACCTTTTTTTTTTCCTACTCTTTCTTTTTCAAGTCATCTAGATCAAGAATCGATTCTACTATTTTTTCAGTAAATATAGGATTTACATAGCTATGGTAATGCTCTGGATTCAAAGTTGATGGTATTTCGAGGTATACAGGATATGAGAACTATTGTGGCAGAATATCCTGTGTGGGCTGGGTTTGTTATAAGCCAAAACCTGGAGGATACAAAAGGTTGGCCACTTCTTGTAATGGGGGGCCTTGTTGGCTTGTATTTTCTTCTATTCTTTTTCTTTTGTTCAACTTATTGAGAGCATCTAGAATCTTGCTTAACTCATTCTCTATCTTTTCTTGTGTTTTTTCTAGCTTTTCAAATCTGTGAGAGTTTTTTTGCTCCATTTGTTTGGCTCTAGCTCTTGTGTTGTATCGATAGACAGGGTTCTCGCTAGATGGAGCTATCTTTGAACCTTTAATACCATATCTTAGAATTAGCAAAAGTTATATGACTATTTCATGGTTACTTTGTTAAGTGTAATGAGTGAGAATACAATGAATGAAAATGCATGTATACAAAGAACATTTGCCTTAAGACGGTATTTAACCAAAAGATTTATTTATTCCAAAAAACTTTTATTTACATTGAGTTTATCATCCTAGAGTTATAACCATAAAATTGCTTGATTTGTTCATACTGAGCCTTGGCTTCTTCGATGAAGTTTAATAGACACTGCCCATGCTCTCCTACTAGGGCCACCACTTATTTCAATGCCTCTACCTCTTCTACCATCTCTCTTGCCTTGCATATCCCTTTACAAATTTGGGTCATTAGGTACTCAATGTATTTCTGTCTTCTTAAGTTCTCTCTTTTACCACACCAAACTTGGTATGATAACTCTCTATGCTCTCTAACCAATGCAACAATATGGTCTTCTTGTTTATTCAACTTTTATCTCAACCTGCTTAGGTAGCTATTCAACATGTTATTCTTTGTCTGCACTTGGATACTTTTTTCTTCCAATTTAGCATATTCTTATTTCAATCTTGCATTCTCTTTAGTCAGCTCAACAATGTTTATCTTTTTGGCCATTTCTCTCACACATAACCTCTTATGTTCTTGGTGTAGCTCTGCTAAGTCTTCAATAGTTGTATCACGTTCTCTAGCAATCTTGCAAACTTTGGCTTTATGTCTCTTAGCTCTATCTTTCTACTGATCTTTTTCTTCTTAAAGCTTCTAAATTTCTTGCTTTAACTTATCCTTTTCAGACTCAAATTCTTTTGTCATAAGCTCTAATTCTGATAGTGTCTATTTAAGCTTTTCTCCTGTTGGCGGTTGAAAGCTTTCATAAGTGAATACCATTTTCTGTCATCGTCTTGCTCTATAAGGCAAATACCCTAGGGTGGCTTTATCAATAAACGGTCCAGAACTCACTATTTAGGGATTTTTTCATCCTTTAATCATCTTATTCATCCTCTGAAATGCTTTTGGCTCACTGTAAGAAAAATCTAACTAATGAAGCCAATGCATCATAGGAATGAACTGTTCTACCCCAAATTGTCTTCTCACTAAGAGTGGTGCATAATTTTTCACTCCCCATAAACCTAAAAGTAGGACCATTGTATTATCCCTACACTGATACAACATAGGTTCACGATTCATCCATGGGGCCAACCATCTTACTTCGGCACTGGTCAATTTTTGTAGGAAAGTTATCCATTCCTTTTTAGACTTTTGTTTTGACCACCCACTTTCATAGAATTCCTTGATTGAAGCTCGATTGTGGACATAAAGCTTTGAGAAAACACATTTTCTCCATTCGAAATGGCTTTTCATCCATAAGTATAATAACTATATGTAGCTTATAAAGTGCCCTCCATTCTGATAACAGTAACTCAAAGATCTGATAGTTTCTACTAATATTACTGTTGAAGGGTTACAGCCATTGATCACACTCTCGAAGAAGTCAACCACCGCTATCTTAATATAACCCAAAACCTTTGGAAATATCACCATTCCATATATAGCTAAGGCAAATACATCTAACCCCTGTTCTTCGTTGACATGTTGCACTAGAAACTCATGAAAGAACTTCCAAGGTAGGTAAACTTGTTCTTGTTTCTTCTTTGTCTATCCCTATGAGTCGAGCCAAACCCTTATGAAATCTTGACTTATTTTTTTTGACATATATCTTATCAGGAGCCTTGAGGTGCAAACCCAACAAAGTTGAATATTCTTTGATGGTCGGTGTCATATCAGCTTCATTAAAGATGAAACATTTATATGTAGGATCCCAGAATTGGGTTGGAACTCTAATTAGTTGATCATCGACAACTACTGTGAGAAGGTATGCTATATGCCCGTGTCTCTAGCAAAACTACTCATATCTTGACGAACTCATCTTTTTCCATATATCAACCAAATCTTTCAGATTATTTTGTTTGAGGAGGATAGATCTTTCTTGAGATAATGTAGAATCATATTTGATTGGTAAGCAATCCCCTATCTTCAGTTGAATCTTTTCTGACTGGACCCTTACTTCGTTGGGTGCTCGTAATGAGCTAATACAGATGAAGAACAAACTAGTCATTTTATGGAGTCCATGAAAAATTTTTGTTGAAGACCGTCTTTCAAGCAAATGTTCTTTATGCAACTTTATGATATGAGCATGAACCAATGCAAAAGAATGAGAGAAAAGGTTAAATAACTAAGTAATAAATAACTAACTAAGTAAATTAAAACGTCACACAAAATAAGAGGAATGAACCTTATGCTTTTGGTTAATTCTAAAAGGGAAGAATGATGGCTCTATCTATAGGTTAGGCATTCTTAAGGTTCACTATATGTCGTTTGAGGTTAAAGTCTAAAGGTTCCCAAATTGCTCCTTACATCATTATCCATCACAGACTAGTAAGGCCTAATCTTCACCCATCACAGGCTACAAGCGAAAAAGGTTCAATTTGAGTGGAAGTATTTCGCTAGCCACTGCGGAGGCATTAAACCTCACGAAAGTAATAGGTACTTTACTCCCTCTTAGAGGGACGGAGCTCGGGTATAGAGCTCATGTTATGCATATGCATATGAATGACATAATTAATAAAGTAAATAAACATGAATGAATAAAAAAATCTATACAAAAGGTTCAATTTTATTAGGTTTTTGGATAACACAAATTTATTTGCTGGCCTGACTCTTGGTTATCCCCAGTGGAGTAGCCAAACTGTCATAACGTCTAGATCCGGGGATCTATCGCTAGACATTGACTTAAGGAGTCACCACTAATTTTTTTTATCTAGGTGTGATTGGCCACCTAAGGAATCTATCCTTTTAAAGAACACCTAAGCTTAAGAGTCTCTAAAAGAATAGGTTTAGGTCTATTAACTAGAATAGGGTTCGAGAGTTCGGTTACGTGTGAGGAAGGTTATAGTACCCTCACAACGCCCATCAAAAGGTGGTACAAGCTTAATTTTATGTTATCCAATAAGCCTTAAAAATTTACCAAGTAATTAACTATTGAAAATTATTGTCAATTGACTTTAATACATTTAGCAAAAAATTGAAAAAATTCCCTCACCTCAAGAGTATGCAATGAGACTATTATTTCACTTGCAGAGGCTCTATCGTCGGATTATTTAACATTAAAGAAAATTCAAGAAAACAAAAAAGAAAAGAAAAAAATGATTCAGCTTTAGGTATAAATCTTTTCCTCTTTAAAAAAAAAACTCATTGCTTTCGTACAAGAAAAATTGATACTTTCAGCTTTTCCCCAAAAAAACCTTTTTTAAAAAAAATTATTTTCAAAGAAAATTGATACTTTCAACTTTTCCTCAAAAATATTTTTTTTAGAAAACTTATTTTCAAGAAAAATTGATACTGTCAACTTTTCCTCAAAAATATTTTTTAGAAAAACTTATTTTCAAGGAAAATTGATACTTTCAACTTTTCCTTAAAAATTATTTTTTTGAAGACTTATTTTCAAGGAAAATTGTTACTTTCAACTTTTCCTTAAAAAATTTTTTTTGGAATTTTATTTAAAGAAAATAAAATAAAATAAAATAAAAATAAAAATAAAGATAAAGATAAAAATAAAAATAAATAAAATAAAATAAGAAGTACTAAATAATTCTAATCTAATCAATAAATAATAATAATAATAAATAAATATAAAAATATAAAAAAAACAAAGAAAAAAAAACATTTTGAACGGTTCAGCTCAACTTAAGACAGAAAGGGTGGCTCGAAGACGCGGCTCGGGGACATCGACTTGGGTCGGTTCAGCTCCAGGGGTCGGTTAGCACTCGGGTCACATACGGGTCAGCGCTCAGGTCAAGTCACCCGATTTCAAAATGCGCGGATCCTTTGGGAACAGTAATGCCAAAACAACATCGTTTTCAGCAAGTATAAAAAGCCCTAACCTTTGTTTTTCGCAGATCTCCCATTCCCTCTCTCTCTCTTCCTTTCCTTTCCTCCTCCTTCCCTCTATCCGCACCAAGAATTTCGATTGAATCTCACCAGATTTTGGAAAAAATCACTAGAATCTGAGTTTTTTGTCAAACGTTAGTCAAAAAATTAGTCAGTTTCTGGAAATAGTACATCGAAAACTGGGTAGTTGGTCGAAAAATTCAAACTTTGCCAAAAAATTCACCTAAAAATCCTCCAAAATCTCTAGAAAATTCTTAAAAATTACTTTTGATCCTTCTGAATGCCCCTTTTCTTTCTCTTTTCGCACTCTCTCTGTCAGTGTGTTTTCTGTTCTATTCCAACACCTATTTATAGGGATTGATCAGAAGAGTTTCTGATCAATCTCAATTTCCTCTGGAATTTGGATTCAATCTTTAAATCCAATCACAACTCTGCCAGCCCCAAATTCACGCCAGAATTTCAGTTGTTCCTAATCTTAATCCCAATCGGGTAAGCAGAAAAAGAAAAAAAGAAAAGAAAAAATAAAATAAAGATAATATATTAATAGATAACTAAAAAAAAAAATTAGATAAATAAAAAATATTAATAGATAAATAATAATAATAATAGATAAATAATAATAAAGTATATATATTAACAGATAAATAATAATAATAAAAATATATAGAGTAATAATAAATAAATAAATAATAAATAAAAAGATACAAAAAATAAAAATACAAAATACAAAATAAAAAATAAAATAAAATAAAATGGGCTTACCCATTTGGACCAGGCCCAATTGATCTGGGCCTGGACCAAATTGGGTGTCTACACATATTATAAATAAGTTAATAGTTAATAATTTATTATATAAATTTATAAATCTATTACTTATTTAGTATTAATTATAATTAAGTTTTGAATATATTAAAGATATATTCATTATATAAATGTATTTATTATTAAATGACTAAATAAAAGAATTATTAATAATTTATTAAATAAATTTATGAAAAAATAAATATTATTAATTTATTATATATAATATAAAAAATATATTATATATTCAAATAATATATTTAATTATTATTATATATAATAATTATAATCATTAATTTTATTAATTATAAGTAATACTATTTTATAATAATA
Organism: Durio zibethinus; assembly: GCF_047325235.1. NCBI lineage: Eukaryota > Viridiplantae > Streptophyta > Magnoliopsida > Malvales > Malvaceae > Durio > Durio zibethinus. The sequence goes on along the minus strand of NC_143183.1, from coordinate 9,055,184 downwards.
TTATTTGAATAATATCTTATACATTATATTTAATAATATAAATAGTTAATAATTAATTATATTAATAATAATAATTATCTATTTTAATTATCGATAATTTATCATAAAAGATCAAATATACATTTTAAAATATTTATGATTATTTTTAATAATTATTTAATAAAATTCATAAATTATATTATTATTTCATAGCTTATTTATTAATAAATATCAATAATTAAATAATAAAAATTAAATATTTTAATTTAAATATTTAAAATTTAAAATTTTTAATTATTAACATTCAAAAAATTAATAAGCAAAAGATATAAAAAAATAAATCTGTTTACCGATCAAGTTTAAACAATTATGATTATTTGAATAATTATTTATTTAAAATCATAATGACCTTTTGTTTTGACAAAAAACAATTGTTTCAGTTCATAAAAGCTTATCCAAAATAAAATAATACTAATTTCTTAATATTTCAAAAATTAATAAGCAAGAGTTTAAAAAAATTAATTTGTTTACTGAACAAATTTAAATAGTTATGACTATTTGAACAATTATCTATTTAAAATCATTATGACCTTCTAGTTTGTCATAAAATAATTGTTTCAGTTCATATAAGCTTATTCGAAATAAAATAATAGTAATTTATTAATATTCCAAAAATTAATAAGTGATTTAAAAAATAATTATGTTTACTGAATTAGTTCAAACAATTATGGCTATTTCAACAATTATCTATTTGAAATCAATATTACCTTTTGTTTGGTCATATAACAATTTTTTTTATCACACAAGCTTTAGAATAAAATAATACTAATTTATTAATCTTTCAAAAGTTAATAAGTAAGAAATTTAAAAAATAAATTTATTTATCGAATCCGTTTAAATAATTTGACTATTTGAACAAAATGTATAGTTTAAATTAGTTATTTAAAAAATAAACATTTTTTGTTCTATCATAAAACAATTATTCATGTTCATAAAAGCTTATTCGAAATAAAATAATATTAATCTAATAATACTCTAAACATTAATAATTAAGAGATTTAAAAAATAAATTTGTTTGCTGAACCAGTTTAAATAATTAAGATTCTATGAAAAATTATCTATTTTAAATCATTATAACATTTTGTTTTGTCATAAAACAATTTTTTCAATTCATACTAGCTTATTCAAAATAAAATAAAATGAATTTATTACTATTTCAATAATTAATAAGAGATTTAACAAATAATTCTGCTTACCTAACCAGTTCAAATAATATGATTATTTGAACAATTATTTATTTCAAATAATTATGACTTTTTATTTTGTCATAAAACAAATGTTTTTGTCCATATAAGTTTGTTCGGAATAAATTAATATTGCTCTATTAATATTTTAAAAATTAATAATAGATCTAAAAGGTAAATCTTTTTAGATATCTATTAATTAATAAAAATCAATAATTAAAATATTTAAATTAAAATCAATATTCAGATAATTAATAATAAATTATAAGTATTTGTAATAATAACTTAATTAAATATTTATATTTTAATTAATTCAAATAATATTATATTTGTTATAATTAAAATTTAATATTATAATTATAAAATATAATGTGAATAATATTATAAGTCCAATTTTAATTATTTTATTATAAATATATAATTATAATAAATATATAATATAACCACTATAGATATAATTATTATAATTATTTGAACTGATTCGATAAACTGATTTATGTTTTAAATCTCTAAATTATCAATTTTTATAATGTTAATAAAGTAATATTATTTTATGATAAAATATAAGGTCATAACGATTTTAAATAGATAATTGTTCAAATAGTCAAAAATATTTGAACTTGTTCAGTAAATAGATTTTTTTCTAATTTCTTACTTAATAATTTTTTGAATGTTAATAAATTAGTATTATTTTATTTTGAATAAACATGTATGATTTGAAGTAATTATTTTATGACTAAACAAAAATGTCAAAATGATTTGAAATAGATAATTATTCTAATAGTCTTAACTATTTAAACTGATTCAGTAAACACATTTATTTTTTAAATTCTTACTTGTTAATGTTTAGAATATTATTAATTTAGCAATATTTTAGTCTGAATAAGCTTGTTGAATATAAATTAAATGTTTTAGGACAAAACAAAAATCATAACAATTGGAGATAGATAATTGTTCAAATAGTCATAACTATTTGAACCGGTTCGATAAAGAGATTTAGTTTTTAATTCTCTTATTAATTTTTAAAATAGTAATAAAATAGTATTATTTTATTACTATTAGTTATTCAGAAGTTATGTATAATACTTGGACCATACTCTATGAATTTCTTGCTCAGGCAATAAATAACTTTCTCTTTCTTGCCGAATTCATCTTGTAATTTAAATAAATTTGTATTTCTAATATAATATTTTTTTAATTATCTATTACTTATTAATATTATTATAATTATATAATTATATAATACAATTAATAAATACTAAGTATATTATTTCAATATATAATAATTACATTAATAAGTAAGATATTTATTCTAATACTTATTTAATTCATTATAATATACAAATAATAAATTAGATTAATTTATATATAATATTACAATAAACTTAATATAGTTTTGTTAATAATTATTGTTAATATTTATTTAATTATTATTTCAAATAATTTAAATATAGTTTCTATTAATATTTGATATAGATTATTAAATTAATATAGTTAATATTATCAAATACTAATATTAATTATTAATATTACTAATATTTAAATTAATAATATATTTATTTATATTACTAGATTTATTGTCGGATTATACAATTAAATTACTATATAATATAAATATATTAGTAACAAATAAAAATATAATTAATATTAATAAATATTATTAATAAATTAATAAAATATTATTTATAAAGTAGTACTATCGATTAGTACTTCTTAAATAGTTTATTGTTATTCAAATTACAGAACTAGTTAAGCTAATCATCTAAAATATTTATATTAATAGATATAATAATATATTAGTATTAATAATTAATAATCAATTAAATATCTTATATTTAATTATTAATAACCTTTAATTATAATTAATTTACTTAAAGTATTATTTAATTATTAAATATAATTAATTAAATTAAATTAAATATTATATTACATATTTAATAATAAAATTTTCTTATTATTATTATTATGCTATTAAATAATTATCTTAATTAATAATATTATATTATTATATTATATTTTTTATAACAAATAATTATCGATCAAGTTGAAATAATTATGACTATCTAAATAATTATCTATTTCAAAACATTATGACATTTTGTTTTGTCATAAAACAATTGGTTCTGTTCATGCAAGCATATTTTGAATAAAATAATATAAATTTATTAATATTTCAAAAATTAATATGTATAATTTTAGAAAATAAAGCTATTTTTTGAACACATTCAAATAGTTATGACCATTTGTTTTGTCATAAACCAATTATTTCTATTCAAACAAGCTTATTTGGAATAAAATAATTCTAATTAATTAATATTCCAAAATTAATAAGTAAAAGATTTAAAAAATAAATTTGTTTACTGAGTGAGTTCAAATAGTTATTATTGTTTGAACAATTATTTATTTCAAATCATTATGATCTTTTGTTTTGTAATAAAACAATTGTTTCTATTCATACAAGTTTATTTGAAATAAAATAATACTAATATATTAACATTCTAAAATTAATAAGTTGAAGATTTAAAAAATTAATTAGTTTACCAAACCAGTTCAAAGAGTCATGTCCACTTGAACTATTATCTATTTCAAATTGTTATGACATTTTATTTTGTTGTAAAACAATTGTTTCTTATCGATCAAGTTAAAATAGTTATGACTATCTAAGCAATTATCTATTTCAAAACATTATGATGTTTTGTTTTGTCATAAAACAATTGGTTCTGTTCATGCAAGCGTATTTTGAATAAAATAATATAAATTTATTAATATTCCAAAAATTAATAACTATAATTTTAGAAAATAAAGCTGTTTTCTTAAATTAATTAAAATGATAATTTTAAAATAATTAATAAATTATTATCGATAATTTTAATAATTATAATATTTTTATTAAAATTATTATTCTTATATAATATAGTTATTATATATAGTAATAACTAATTGTTCTAATTAATATTTAAATTAATTAAATTATTAAAACTAATCATTATTATTTAATAGATTATAATTTTATTAAGAAAATTATTTGTTCAATATGCTTATTTATTAAACCCAATTATTGGATAATAATTATATATTTTATTAATTAAACCATAAGTATTAGATAAATTATATTATGATTAAGCTTGTGTGATAATAAAATAAAGATCTTAATATGAATTATTGATTTTAATGTAATATAACTAATAAATAATTAATTATATTTATTAATTTTCAAAATATTTAACAAATATTTTAATAATTATTATTAAATATATTTTTACTAGTTATATTTAATACTATAATATATATTAATTTTAAATATTAAATCTAATTTATTTATACAATTAAAATTAATTAAAATTAAAATTATTATTATAATTAAATAATACTCTAATTTAATTATAATATATAATTAATTAAAATATCATATAAATATTTAAATTTTAAATATTAAGTTTAAATATTAAAACTAATATATATTGTTTTAATAAATTAATTTGTTTAAATTAAAAATAAATATTAAAATTTATTTTAAGTAATAAATATTGCAATAGGTTAATAATTAATATAAAGAAATCTAATTATTTAATCTAATTATTAATAAAGTATTAATTAGTTTATTATATAAACTATTGTTATAAGTATAACAAATATTGCATGAATATAATAAATTATTGTTTATTATAAATTAAATATTAATTTAATTTCCATTCTCATATATAACCATAGTCATTCTCATAAGCATCATTGACATTGCAGGTGGTCTTACTAAATAAGTTTTACCTATCCACCTCTCTTCCTCAACTTTTTGCATGAACATAATTTAACTAAGACTTTTACAAAACCTATAGCTCTTCTGAATATATTCTGAAAATAAAAGAAAAAAGAATCTCTTAAACCGAATCAGGTTGAGGAAAATTATATTATTATAACATAGTATATAATTATTATAATTTAAATTAATATTATAATATTAACTAATTAATATAATTTATTAATATTAATATAATTATTAAAATTTAAATAATTATATTATAATTAAGTTATGTTATTGTGTTAAATAACAATATCTACTTCAAGTTATTATATATTTACTCAATTATTTATAATTTAATATTTGAATATTAAATTGATATTATCTAATAACAATAAGTATAATATTTTAGTTCAATTATTAACTATACTACTTATTATATTATATTATACAATGAAATATTTTATTATATATTTCATTTGTATAATTATAAAAAAATGATTTAATTAAATCAAATATTTAAATAATAATCATAATTACCTATTATATTTAAATTTTTTAATTGTTCAGATTTAAAAAATATAAATATTAATAATAAATTAAATATTTAAAATTTTTAATTGTTCAGATTTAACAATTATCTATTTTAATTCAAATAGTCTATAATAAGAAAATCTATACAATTATTTTATGATAAAACAAAAAGTCATAACAAGTTGAAATAAATAATTGCTCAAATAGTCATAACGATTTGAACTTATTTGGTAAACATATTTATTTTTTAAATCTTTTACTTATTAATTGTCTTAATATTAATGAATTTATATTATTTTATTCGAAATAAGCTATTATAATAAACTATTATAATATTATATAATTATAATATAATTTATAAATTATTCAAATATTAATTATTATTATAGTCATTTTTTATATTATAACTATTAATATTAGTTAATATTATAACCTTAACTATTAATACCTTAATATAATTATAATTATTTAATAATTTTAATAAATATATAAATTAGGATAATACTATAATAAGTTCTTACTTATTTTTAATTATAAAATTAATTAATAGTTATTTATAGCTTATAAAATAATTATTATAACTATGGTATTCTAATTGTTTATTATAATATTTTATAATATATGTATTATTAATAATATAAGTATAACTAGTAATATTAACTAATAAGTTATTCATAAAACTAATTATAATTATAACAATTATTAATTAAATATTTTAATTATATTATTAATAAATCATAATAATTATATTATATTTAATAATTTATAATATAAATTATAAATTAATTATAAAAATTAACTAATAATAATTAATTATTATCATAATATATTATATTATTCTAGTCATACTATAAATTGTTACTTATAATTTATATTAAACTATAAATTATATAATATTATATTATACTATAAATCAAATATTATAATTATTAATAATATTTACTAAAAATTTATAAGATATTTATAATAATTATTAGTTATTAATAAATGCAACCATTATAGTTAATATTATCAAATAATAATAATTATTATTAATATTATTAATATTTAAATTCATAATATAATATATTTATATTACTAGATTTATTGTAGGATTATACAATTAAATTACTATAAAATATAAATATATTAGTAACAAATAAAATATAATTAATATTAATAAATATTATTAATAAATTAATAAAATATTATTTTATAAAGTAGTACTATCGATTAGTACTTATTAAATAGTTTATTGAATAGATTAATAAATTAATAATTAGATTAAATAATTATAATAATATTTATTTATATAATTTATTATATTATTATAATTTATGTATAAATTATGAAATATAATAATTATATTATTATTATTTATACCTGATATTATACTATAAATTAGTTATAGTATACTAATAAATAATAAGTTATATTAATAAGTTATTAATATAATATTTATTTAAATTATTACTAATTTAAATAATAAGAAAATAGTTTTTTTATAAACTGATTATAAAAAATTAATAATTAATTTTTTAATTAAGTTATTAACAAATAGTATAATAAATTATAATATGATTTAAAATAGATAATTATTTATTAATAAATATTTATTAATTGAAATAGTCAATTATTATAATATTTGACCTTTTGTTTAGTCATAAAATAATTGTTTCAATTCAAACAAGCTTACTCAAAATAAATTAATACTAATTAATAATATTTGAAAAATTAATTAGAAAAATATTTTAAAAAATAAATCTGTTTACCAAATAAGTTCAATTAGTTATTACTATTTTAACAATTGTCTATTTAAAATCTTTATAACCTTTTGATTTATCATAAAATAATTGTTTTAGTTAATACAAGCTTAGACAATAAAAAAATAATACTAAATATTAATACTACCTAAATTAATAAGTAAGAAATTTAAAAAATAAATCTGTTTACTGAATTAGTTAAAATAATTATGTAATAATTATTATTATTTAGAATACTAATAAAATAATACTATATCCAGTTACAAAATGTGAGGAGTTTATTATGATATTAATATAAAATAATTTCAATATTTTCCAATGTTAACTATTAATAATTATTATTAATTTTTATATTATTGTTACAAATATTTTTGTTATTAATAATATTAATTTTACTTATTAATAAATTACTAATAAATTAATATTTATTCTATAATATCTATCTAATAATTTTAAATTATTATATTTAATTAATCAACTATATAAGTAAAAACTTATTATTAATTTAAAATTGGTTATTTTATGTTATTTACAATATTATTTATAAATAATAAATTGTTATTAAACTTATAATGATAAGTTTAATGATATGAGGATAAGAATGGATATGATTTTAAATTTTTATTAGATATGAAAATGGAGACGGATAATAATGTACCAACCTCGTATCTGTACTCATACCTTATGTATATATTTATATATATTTAGAATATATATTTTTTATTAAATAATATAAATTATTATTTTAAATTAATTAGAATTAATATATTGTTATTGAAAAATATATATTTATAAAAAATTATCTAACTATACAAGATAAATATAAAAATATTAAAAAATAAATTTTATTTATTATTTCTTTTAAAAATTATGGGTATGAAAATTACTCACACTGATTAAATACCAGCAAAGATAAGATAAATTTAAAATATCCTTTTGGTATAGGTACGGGGATGGATATAATATAAAAATCTGAAAATGATAATGAAAACAATTAAAATAACTTGGCTTATAAATTACGATATTATTTTAATTCTTTATTTAGTAATTATATGGTATAATTATCAATTTGGCTATTATAATTTAATATATTAATATAATTTCAATTTTAAACTAATAGTCATATATTAGTTAATATTTATGATATTATTACTATTTATTATAATAATTAATTTATATAGTATCATGTAATAATTTAATAAATTATTATAATTAAATATTATTAATAATATTTTATGAATCATATTAATTATTATAATATGTAATTATAATTGTATATTATATATTATATAACAATTATTTATTATATAATTTAATTGGACATATATATTTATAATTAAATAACATAACGATAATTGATTGACAATAATAGTTAATAAAATATTAATAATAACTATTAACTATTAATATTATAATTAATTATAAGTTATAATTAAAATAATTTGATATAATTATATTTAAATTTTAATTTAATTATTAATAGTAATTAAGTTACTTTATTATAAGTTATAATAATAATTTAATATTATTATAATTAAAAAATTATGAATTTATTAATATTTCTCAATTGAATTATTTATTATAATTCAATTCAATATATAAAATTATTCATAATAAATATATTGTATCTAATATATTATGATATTAAATTACTAAATAATAATTAAGTATATAATTTATTAATATACTAAATAATATATTTATAATAGTAATTATTAATTAATAGTTTAATTACTTATTATGATAAAATGATTTAATAAAATATCATTAAATATTCATATAATCTCTTATATGTTTATATAATTTACAAGTCAAAGATTAAACTGATTATAAAATTTATTAATAGCAATTTAATAATAGTTTATATAAATAATTGTTATTATAATTAATTGTATAATTATTTATAATAAATAATTATTATTATACAAAAATAATAATAGTTATAATAAAATTATTCTTATTAAAATAAATAGTTAATAATATATAATATTATTATAATGTCATTATATAATTATAAATATATTAATATATTTTTAACACATTTATAATTTAGATAACTTATATTATTATTAAATAATTAATTATCATATTATATTAATGGAAATATATTTGTAATTATTGTATCTATTATAATTATAATTATATAAACTTATCTATTAAAATTAAATTGTTCAAATAGTCATAACTATTTGAACTTTTTTGATAAATAAATTTATTTTTTAAATCTCTTACTCATTAATTTTTGAAATATTAATAAATTAGTATCATTTTATTTCAAATAAGCCTATATGAACTTATACAATTGTTTTATGATGAAACAATTCGTCATAACGATTTGAAATAGATAAATATTCAAATAGTTAAGAGTATTTGAACTTTTTCGGTAAACATATTTATTTTTAAAATTTTTTATTATTAATTGTCAAAATATTAATAAATTAATATTAGTTTAATTTGAATAAGCTTGTATGAACAAAAACAATTGTTTTATGATAAAACAAAAGGTCATAATGATTTCAAATATATAACTTATTATTAAAATATTATATAATTAATTATTTATTAATAGTGTTATTTTTAATAAATAAACTTATAAATAAAATATTTAGTATGTTATATACTATTATACAATTAAATAATTAGTTTAATTATTATTAATATTATAAATGTTAATATTAATTTATAATTAATAATTATATTTAAAATATCTTATAATTTTATATAATAATTTATATATATGATAGTTAACATCTATCATAAATTAATGATAAATAATTTATATTGTTTATTATAATTTATAATATTAATTAATTTATATTATTAAATTATTATGGAAACATTATAATATTTATATTATCATAATTAATTAATTATTAATATTAATTATTAATTAATTAATAATGTTAATTATTTTAACAAGTTATTATTAATATATAATTATATCTATTAAATAAGTTTATGATATAATATGAATTATTAAGATTATTTATTAATATATTATAATAATAATATATTAGTTGTAAATTAATTATTCATATAACATTAACTATTTGAACTGGTTCAACAAATAAATTTATTTTTCAAATCTCTTAATTATTAATTTTCATAATATTATTAGATTCATATTATTTTCTTTCAAATAAGCTCGTATGAACATAAATAATTGTTTTATGACAAAACAAAAGGTTATAATGACTTGAAATATATAATTGTTTAAATAGTTATAATTATTTGAATTAGTTTAGTAAACAGATAATCTCCTACTTATTAATTTTTGAAATATTAATAAACTAGTATTATTAATAATTTAAAAATTAATAATATATTATTGATTATAATAATTAATTATGACTATTTTAATAATGAATTGTTTAATTATTCATATAAATTATGTATAAAATGAACTAAGATAATTGTAATAATTATTATTATAATAATTTATAATATATTATTTATAACACGTTCAAATAGTTATGACTATTTTATTAAATAGTAAATCTAATTTACTATTTTCATATTAAATTAATATAATATAACTATATATTAAATTATAATATAATTAGTTAATATAATTGAATACTAAGCTATTAATTAATAATATTGTTTTAATATTATAACAAACTTATTTCAAATCTATTTACCGAATAAATTCAAATAGTTATGACTATTTGAGTGATTATTTATTTCTAATCATTAAAATAATAATAAATAATTAAAATATAATATAATAATTATAAATAACTTAAATATATTATATAATTATATAGGATAATATATTAGTATAATTTATAAATATGATATAATTAGATTAGTTTATCAAATAGTTAAATAATTATTTGTAATCATGAATTAAGATTAGTGTTTTAACTATATTAATATTAATTATAGTATTATATTTAAATTATAGAGTTAATATTATTATTTAATATATTACTAATATAGAAATAATATAACATAATTATTAATTTCGAATAAACGTGTATGAGTTGAAGCAATTATATTAAATTTAAATTATAATAATTATAATATTATTTTATTAATATTTTAAAAAAATTTTAAACTAATAGTTATATTAAATTGTAATAAATTATAATATTTTAATATTATAATTATTGAAAAATTTGATTATAAACTTTAATCAAAAGGAATTTATTAATTATTTATTGTTATATTAATTTAATAATAATAATTATCCATTATTTGATAATAGATTAAATATTTATACTTGTTTATTTTTATATAAAAATACACTCATTCATTATAATATAAAACAATAAATATTTAATATTATTTTACAAATAATATATAATATATATTTATATATTTGAATAATATAATATTATTTTACTGTTTGATTAATTAATAATTGTTGAAATATTACTACTATTGTTGAAATTGAATACTAATTATATAACAGGTCACTTGTTAATTTATCATTAATTTTATACTATTAATTAATTATAAAATATTATAATACTTATAATATTATAATTAATATTATAAAATTATTAAATTATTTATAAATTTAAAGTAATAGATAATTTAAGAAATTACTACAATAATTTATTTTACTAATTTAACAATTAGGATTTGAAAAGGTCTTAACTAGGCTTCAAATATAACAATAATTATAATTATTAAATATTAATAAATTAGTTAATTAACCTATTAATTGTTAAATTATAAAGTGATTTAAAAAATAAATCTATTTATCAAACTTGTTCAAATAGTTATGACTATTTGAGCAATTATTTATTTCAAATCTTAACATATTAATATTATATAATTTATCCAATATTAGTAATAATTAATGGTATATTAATAAATATAATATATTATAATTAACTAATATAATTTCAATTAGTTATATTATTAATAATTATTATTATTAAATAATTATAATTATAAATATTATATATTATACTTTATTTATAATATAAATCAATAAATTATATAATTAGTTATAATTATAAATAATTATATTTGTTAAATATATAAATAATTAATATAATAATTTATATTGTTATTTATCACCTCTAACCAAATAGAATTACAAGACTGAGTAGAAGGCATAACCAAACAAGTTTATCATATGGGAGGTTCACTAAAATGGAAAATATTCTTAAGCACATATCAAAAAATAGCAGGCATTACAAACTATTATAATGAACAATTTATATTTAATGTAATACTAATTTATTATTTTAAATTAATAATTTAAATAAAAATTATATTATAATTTATATATAATAATAACTAGTAAATATATAAGATATATTAATTATTTTATCTATTTTAATAATATCTATATAATAATACTAATTTAATAATATAATTTATATATTATAATAAGTAAATATTTAATAATATTTATAATTATAATCTTTAATTAAAATATAATAAATTTTAATTTATAATTAAAAAATAAATTTGTTTGCTGAACTAACTCAAATAATTAAGAATGTATGAATAATTATTTATTTCAAGTCGTTTTTGTTTTATCATAAAACAATTTTTTCAATTCACGTTAGCATTTTCAAAAGAAAATAAAATGAATTTATTAATATTTCAAAAATTAATATGTAAGAGATTTAAAAAATAATTTTGTTTACCTAACCAGTTCAAATAATTATGACTATTTGAATAATTATCTATTTCAAATCATTATATCCCTTCGTCATAAAACAAATGTTTTTGTTCATATAAGTTTGTTTGGAATAAAATAATACTAATCTATTAATATTTCAAAAATTAATAAGAGATTTAAAAAATAAATTTGTTAATCAAACTAGTTAAATAGTTATGACTACTTAAGCAATTATTTATTTCAAATTGTTATGACTTTTTAATAATTATTGAAATATTAATAATTATTAAAAAATTATTTATATAAACAAAAATAATTAATATAACTATAACAATATATATGTTTAATTATATCTATTATATTTATAAAAAATTAATAAATAATAATTAATTGATTTTATAATTTGATAAAATCAAATAGTCATAATTATTTGAACTAGTTATATAATTTAACTATTTTATTAATTACTAATAAATATAAGTTATTTATATTTATTAGATATAACTTATTCTAAAAATAGATTAAAAAATAATGTATATTATAACAAAATCCTCACTCGCACAAATTATAAAATTATAAAACTTATTATAATTAATTATAGTAAATAAAATTAGTTATTTAAAATATTAATTATTAATTTATAATTGTTATAAGCAAGAGTAATTCAAATATTATATATTAATTATATTAATAATTAATTAAATTAATTATTATAAATATAATATTATAATGTTAGTTACTATATAACTAATTAATATAATTTCAAACTATTATAAATAAAATATATAATATAATTCTATTTGAAATAGTTATAATTTCAAATATTTCAATAATTATTAAATTATTATAATAAATAATAATATAGTTAAATAATTATTATTAATGATAATTATATTTATTAAAATTACCATACTAATTAAATATTTATATAATAATAATATAAAATAATATGTTATTTTATATTATTATTTAATATATTTAATAAATTAAGCTATTAGATATATTCTATTACTATTATATTTATATAATTAAATTATTAAATATTCAAATGTTAATTAAAAAATTATTTCTATTTAATGGCCATAATCATTAGTATTTTACAAATACTAGGAGACTTATATTATATGATCTGGAAATGACTATTTGCTTATTATAATTATATTAATAAGTATCAGTTTAACTAAGTTAATAATAAATATAAAATATAACAATAAAATTGTTATAACAAAATTGAATAATACAAAACTTATTAATTATTATTATTTAAACCAGTTAATTAAATATTATATTACAAATAATATTGTACTAATAAGTTTTAAATTATTATAATTAATAATTGTATTAACAATTAGAATAAGTTAAAATATTTATAATAATAATTATTAAATTATATATTAAAATTACCATTTATAAACAAAAGTAGAATATATAATATTAAAATATCTGTTATGAATATAAATTATATTCATTAATATTAATGAACGATTAATATTAAATATATTAAAAATAAGCTTGTAGAATAACATTTTATTCCAATACTAATAAATTTATAAATTATATATATATTTAAATATTTATTATAGTATTATAACTTTTAATTTATTTTAATTATATAATTATATAGTTAATATTTATGGGTTTAAATTTTTAATTAAATAATTAAACATTTTATAATTAAAATTCTTAATTCTTAATTATTAATATTTTACATATTAATATATTTCTATTATTAATATTAACAATTTTAAATTTAAAATTATCAATTTAAGGATATAAATTGTTATATTTAATTTTTGATTAAATTATATTTATTTCTATTTGTTAAATTTATTAATTAAAATTATTTGAATAGTAATTATAAACTAAAATAACCAATATTTTTGTATACTATAAAACTAGTAATATTTGTTAAATAATAATGTTAAGCCTTAATTAATATTAATTGAATAATAATTATTTATTATTTATGATTATTCAATTATATAATACTAATTTTATCTAATAATTTTTTAATAAATCCTAAATACAAAATATTATTATTTAATTTAAATTATTAATTATATTTATTAATAGTAAATATAATATTAATTAATAATTGTATTTAGGATTTATTATAAAATTATTAGATAAAATTATTAATATTTTACTAAATATTTAATTTTACTATCTTTAATTCCAAATCAATTAAGTCATGAGTATAATTAATTATGATTTATTAATTTAATAGTAATTAATAATATAAAATTATTGGTTTTAATATTTCAAATAATAAATATTGTTTACTTATTAATTATTTCAAATGGTTAAGACTATTAGAATAATTATATACTTCAAATCATTTTGACCATTTTTTAGTCATAAAACAATTGTTTCAATTCATACAAGCTTATTCAGAATAAATTAATACTAATTTATTAACATTTAAAAAATTAATAAGAAAGAGATTTAAAAGATAAATCTATTTACCAAATAAATAGTCATAATTATTTGAACTGATTTGGTAAACAGATTTATTATTTAAATCTGTTACCTATTATTTTTGAAATATTAAGCAATTAGTATTATTTTATTTCAAATAAGCTTGTATGATAAAAAATAATTGTATTATGATAAAATAAAAGATCATAATGATTTGAAATAGATAATTATTCAAATGGCCATAATTATTTTAATTGATTTGGTAAATAGATTTATTTTTTAATTTCTTATTAATTTAGGAAATATAATAAATTAGTATTATTTTATTCCATCTAAGCTTGTATTAACTAAAACAATTGTTTTATGACAAATTAAAAGTTATAACTTTTTTAAATAGACAATTATTCAAATAATAATAATCTCAAATCGTTAAAATTTTTGTTATTTTGTTTCATATTATATGTTACAATATAATGTATATTAATATAAAATATTATATTCATAAATCTAATCAATAATTAATATAATTAATATTATAATATGAATAATAATAGATATGTTATATCTATAATAACTAATTATTAAAAAATTATATTTATTAAAATAAT
Organism: Durio zibethinus; assembly: GCF_047325235.1. Classification (NCBI taxonomy): domain Eukaryota; kingdom Viridiplantae; phylum Streptophyta; class Magnoliopsida; order Malvales; family Malvaceae; genus Durio; species Durio zibethinus. Next base: position 9,039,336 of record NC_143183.1, on the reverse strand, counting down.
TTATATATTATTTATAAATAAATAAGTATAATAATAGCATTATGATAATTATAATTTGATTATAAATTAATATTTATATATTAATTTAATTATATATATAATTAATAATATATTATAATAATTATAATAATTATAATAATTTATAAATTATTATTTATTAACTAATATGAATATATGTTATATTAGTAAATATCAAATCAAGATAAATTTGATAAATTGTTATTTCAAATAGCAATTTGAAGTATACTACTGCTCTAATAGGCATAACTATTTGATATGGTTTTCTAAACAAATTTATTTTTTAAATCTTTTACTTATTAATTTTTGAAAGATTAATAAATTAATATTATTTTATTCTGAATAAGCTTTTAGAATAAAAAACAATTGTCATATGACCAAATAAAATGGTAAGAACAATTTGAAATAGATAATTATTGAAATGACCATAATGATTTGAACTAATTTAGTAAACATATTCACTTTTTAAATCACTTATTTGAATTTGTTTGGTGAACAGATTTATTTTTTTAAATCTCTTTCATATTAATTTTTCAAATGTTAATAAATTAGTATTAATTTATTTTGAATAAGCTTGTATGAGCTGAAACAATTGTTTTATGACTAAACAAAAGATCAAAATGATATGAAATAGATAATTATTCTAATAATTTTAACCATTTGAGCTGATTCAGTAAACAAATTTATTTTTTAAATCTCTTACTTATTAATTTTCAAAATATTATTAAATTAATATTATTTTAATCCAAAGAAGCTTGTACGAACAAAACAATCGTTTTACGTTAAAAGAAAAGGTCATAACGATTTTGAATCTATTATTGCACTAATAATAGATTTTGAAATAAATTATTATTTAAAATAATAATGCTTATAATTAAAATAAGGTTTTTTAATAATACTATTTTTATTAAATAATATGAAAATTAATATTATTTTTTATTAATTAAATATTAATTAATATTAAATTAAATTAACAAAAATATAAATACAAAAATAAACTTTAAAACATAGCTTGTTTTATAATAAATTCATAATATATAATTAATATAGTTTATTAATTTATAAATTAATTTGTATCTTGATAAAATATCATTTTATAATTGTTAAATGACTTATGATAATATTAACATATGATATTAATAATTATTTAATTATTAATAAATTTAATTAATCAATAAATAAATCATTATTGCTATATTATTAACTTTATAACTTATTAAATATAATATATTTATTTTTATTATTTATAAATAAATAATATTAAATAATTTATTATAAATAATAATAAATAGTAATATTACCTAAATTAATAAGAACTTTAAAAAATAAATCAGTTTACTGAATTAGTTAAAATAAATAATTTTTATTAATTTTTATATTATTATTACAAATATTTTTGTTATTAATAATATTAATTTTACTTATTAATAAATTACTAATAAATTAATATTTATACTATAATATCTATACAATAATTTTAATATTATTATATTTAATTAATCAACTATATAAGTAAAAACTTATTATTAATTTATAGTTGGTTTATTTTATGTTATTTACAATATTATTTATAAATAATAAATTGTTATTTAAACTTATAATGATAAGTTTAATGATATGAGGATAAGAATGGATATGATTTTAAATTTTATTAGATACGAAAATGGTGACGGATAATAATGTACCCACCTCGTATCCGTACTCATACCTTATGTATATATTTATATATATTTAGTATATAAATTTTTTATTAAATAATATAAATTACTATTTTAAATTAATAAGAATTAATATATTGTTATTGAAAAATATATATTTATAAAAAATTAAAAAATAAATTTTATTTATTATTTCTTTTAAAAACTATAGGTATGAAAATTACTCACACCGATTAAATACCTGCAAAGATAAGATAAATTTAAAATAATAATGAAAACAATTAAAATAACTTGGCTTATAAATTACAATATTATTTTTAATCTTCATTTAGTAATTATATAGTATAATTATCAATTTGGCTATTATAATTTAATATATTAATATAATTTCAATTTTAAACTAATAGTCATATATTAGTTAATATTTATAATATTATTACTATTTATTATAATAATTAATTTATATAGTATCATGTAATAATTTAATAAATTATAATAATTAAATATTATTAATAATATTTTATGAATTATATTAATTATTATAATATGTAATTATAATTGTATATTATATATTATATAATAATTATTTATTATATAATTTAATTGGACATATATATTAATAATTAAATAACATAATGATAATTGTTTGACAATAATAGTTAATAAAATATTAATAATAACTATTAACTATTAATATTATAATTAATTATAAGCTATAATTAAAATTATTTGATATAATTATATTTTAATTTTAATTTAATTATTAATAGTAATTAAGTTATTTTATTATAAGTTATAATATTAAATATTTGAATTGGTTAGGTAAACAAAATTATTTTTTTAAATCTCTTACTTATTAATTTTTAAAATATTAATAAATTCGCTTTATTTTATTTCAAATAAGCTAGTATGAATTGAAAATTTTGTTTTATGATAAAACAAAAAGTCATAATTTTTGAAATAGATAATTGTTATTATAGTCTTAAATATTTACACAGGTTTGGTAAGCAAATTTATTTTTAATTCTCTTAGTTATTAATTTTCAAAATATTATTAGATTAGTATTATTTTATTTCAAATAAGCTTTTATAAACAGAAATAATTATTTTATGATAGAACAAAAGATTATAACAATTTGGAGTATACAATTGTTCAAATAGTTATAATTATTTGAACTAATTCAGTAAATATATTTATTTTTTAAATCTTTTATTAATTTTTGATAACTTAATCGATTATTAAGTTAATTAATAATTATAATTTAATATATAAATAATTACAAACATAATTAAATAATTTAATATATAATTAAATAGTATGAATTATATATAAATTATAACAATTATATAAACATAAATTATATTAATAACTTAATATTATATTATATTTTAAACTTAAAAAAACATAATATGTTAAATAATATTGCTAATTTTAATATTGAGTTGAAAATAATTACTATATTAATTCTACAAAAGAAGGAATTACTATTAAATATTAAATATTGTATATAATATAAAATTATTAATTAAATAATTAAGTATATCTATTATAATTTACTTAAAATAAATTATAGAATAAATCTCCAACTTCTTAATTTTGAAATATTAATAAATATAGTTATTCTCTTATTGATTATATTTTATAATATTAACTAAGAAAGAGATTTAAAAAAAAATTTATTAATTTAAAAACAGAATAATAATTATTAAACTATTATTAATATTATTATAAATTATAATAGTTAATTAATAATTACTATAGTTATTAATATTTGAACTTGTTGGTAAACATATTTATTTTAAAATATTAATAAATTAATATTATTTTAATCCGAATAGGCTTTTATTTTGAAAAACAATTGTGTCATGAGAAAACAAAAAGTCATAATTATTTAAACTTATTCGATAAATAGATTTATTTTTTAAATCTTTTACTTAGTAGTTGTATGCATATTAATAAATTTGTATAATTTTATTTGAAATAAGCTTGTACGAACAGAAAATTTATTTTAGGACAAAACAAAAGGTTATAGCGATTAGAAATAGATAATTATTCAAATAGTCATAATTATTTGTACTTGTTAGATAAATAGATTCATTTTTTAAATCTTTTATTATTTTTTAGAATATTAATAAAATATAATTATATTATTTCAAATAAGCTAGTACAGATAGAAACAATTATTTTATGATGAAACAATTGTTTTGTGATAAAACAAAAGGTCATAATGATTTAAAATAGATAATTATTCAAACAGTCATAACTATTTGCATTGGTCAGGCCAATTGATTCATTTTTTAAATCTATTACTTATTATTTTCAAAATATTGATAAATTAGTATTACTTTATCTGAATAAGGCTGTATGAACAGAAATAATTATTTTGTGACAATACAAATGGTCATAATGATTTGAAATAAATAATTATTCAAATAGTTATAACTAATTGAACTGGTTTAGTAAACAGTTTTACTTTTTAAATTTCTTACTTCTTAATTTTCAAAATATTAATAAATAATTATATAACTTATAAATAATTTATATGAATTGTCAATATACTTGTAATTTATTAACATATATAATAATTATAAATACATAATAACATTTTACTAAACCTAATATAATTTATATTAATAATAAAATTTTATAGTATTATAGTTAATATATAATAAATTTATATTTAATAATTGCTATTAATATTATTAAAGAATATATATAGTTATTTTATAGTTATAAAATATAATATAATAAATTTTAATATATTTAACTTATTATATTATACTAATATTTTAAATTATATTATGATCTTTTAATTGATTATAATTTATAATAAGTTATTAATATTTGAATAACAATAAACTTAATAATAAATTTATCTAATAACAATTAAATTTAATAAATTAGTAAATTATTTATTTAAATTTATCCAAGCAATTAATAATAATATCAAATTATTATCAAATTATCATTAATATTGAATTATTTTGACTAATTATTATAACTAATTTTTAATAATATTATAATGATTATAATATTCATATTATTTATTTAAATAATAATAATATTTAAATGTTATAATAACAAAATAATTAAATAATAAGACAATTTTCATATTAATATAGAATTTAAATATACTTATTTGATTTATAATAATAATTAATAACAAAAAATATTAGTTATGATAGTTAAATTATCATTATATTTAACTAATATATATATATTAATTATTAGTAATATATATAATAATTATTATTAATAATTGAGATATTATTATACCATCTGCTTCAACAACAATTATTTATTATGATACTATATTTAATTATAATATGGATTACCCTTAACAAAGCTATATCAATTCAATATTAACAATTATTAATAGGTATGAATAAATAATTAGATTTATTTGTATTAATTATCCAAAATAAAAATAATTAATTATCATAATTTAAATTATTATAATGTGTTAGTTTTGATAATATTATTAATACGATAATAATAAATATTTATTATAATTATTATATATATTAAAACAGACTTAAAATAATAATAATTTTATATTTTACATATTAATAATGTTATAATAGTTTTAATAGATATAATAATGATAAACTATATTATTATCTTAATTATTATTAATTATAACATTATTATTATCTTAATAATAACAATTAAAGTTATTAATTATTTTAATAATTTATAATACTAATAATATTATAATTATCCTAATAATTACTAATAATGATTATCTTTAATTAATTAAAATAGTCATAACTATTTGAATTGGTTTAGTAAATTGATTTAGTTTTTAAATCTCTTATTAATTTTTAAAATATTAATAAATCAAAATTATTGTATTTTGAATAATTCTGTATGAACAAAAACAATTATTTTATGACAAAACAAAAGGTCATAACAATTTGAAATAGATAATATTCTAATAGACATAACTATTTGAACTTGTTTGATAAACAGATTTATTTTTTAAATCTCCTACCTATTAATTTGCAAAATATTAATAAAGTAGTATTATTTTATTTTGAATAAACTTGTATGAATACAAACAATTGTTTTATGACAAAACAAAAGTTCATAACTATTAGAAATAAAAAAAAAATTGTTCAAACAGTTATAACTATTTGAGCTTACTCGGTAAACAGATTTATTTTTTAAATCTTTTACTTATTAATTGTTGGAATATTATTAAATTAGTATTATTTTATTTTGAATAAGCTTATATAGACAAAAACAATTGGTTCATCACAAAACAAAAGGTCATAACTATTTAAAATAGATAATTGCTCAAATAGTCTAATCTATTTGAACATGTTCAAAAAACAAATTTATTTTTTAAATTTTTACTTATTAAATTTTGGAATATTAATAAATTTAATTACTTTATTCGAAATAAGCTTGTATGGATAGAAAAAATTGGTTTATCACAAAACAAAAGGTCATAATTGTTTGAAACAAATAATTGTTCAAATAGTCAGAACTATTTGAACATGTTCAAAAAACAAATTTATTTTTAAAATTTTTACTTATTAAATTTTGGAATATTAATTAATTTAATTATTTTATTCAAAATAAGCTTGTATGAATAGAAACAATTGTTTTATAACAAAACAAAATGTCATAACGATTTGAAATAGATAATTGTTTAAATAGTCATCACTATTTAAACTTGTTCAGTAAAAAAATTCATTTTTTAAAATCTCTTACTCATTAATTTTTAGAATATTAATAAATTAGTAATATTTTATTTCAAATAAGCCTATATGAATTGATACAATTGTTTTATGACAAAACAATAGGTCATAGTTATTTGAAATAGATAATTATTCAAATAGTTATGAATATTTGAATTATAAGATTTCAAATTCAATTGTTTTTAAATCTTTATTAAGAAAATAAATCTATTTTTAGAATAAGTTATATCTAATTATAAGAATAAGTAATAAGTTTACAATTATTGATTTGAATAAACATATTTAATTAATATTAAATTTATGAATATTGATTTTAATTTAAATATTTTAATTAATTAATTAATAATTTTAATTATGGACTAAAAGTCAATAATTATTAATAACAATAATTATTTAACAATTGTTTCTGAATTGTATATTAATTAATTATAATATTTAATTATAATTAATTAAATTAATTAATATCCATCCTCGTATTATTTGAAATTGCTATAACCTTTTGCTTTGTCATAAAATAATTTTTTTTGTTCATAGAAGCTTTTTTTGAATAAAATAATAAAAATTTATTATAAAATTGATCAAATCTACCCTCCTGTGATAGTTTATAATTTCAATTAGTTAAATAATTGTATATTAATAAAGTAATAAATTATTTTATTATTTATAAATTTAAATTTAATAAAATTTATTAATAATTATTGTATATTTATTAATTATAAAAAAATTAAAAATTATTAACTATAATAAATATGTATTATATTTTTACTTAATATAAATAAAATTTATTATTTAAACTGATTAAGGTTAATTTATAATAAACTAAAATTATAATGTTATATTATATATATATAATATTTATATTAAAATTATATGTTATACAATATTAATAATTATTTGCATTAATTATACTAACATAATTAATAACTTAATTATTAATATTTATTATAATTATATATAATTATATTATTTAATAATTATTATAAATTTATGTGAACTATATCCAAATAAAATAGTTATATTAATACTAATTAAATTAATATTTGAACTTTAATATATTAAATATTTAAAGTTTAATATTTGAATTGTTCCTACAATTTAAGTTATAAGTTAACATATAACTTAATTATCAATAATTAAATTGTAATAAGTTCTAGTTATATGTTAATAATAAATATGTATTATAAATTATTTATAACTATTTATAATTATAAAATTATTTGTAAATAAATTTGCTACTTTATTAACAATTATTTTATTACGATACTTTATTATAATAATTATTATAATTATTTTAATTTGAAATATAATATTATATTTATAGTCTTAATATAATTAAATCATTTCAAACATACCTATGACCTTTTGTTTCTAATTCTGATATATAAGGGTTTAGTCAAAATTAATTTAATTAATTAAAGCTTTATACCAATTTTATGATTATTCATTATTATAAATATATAATAGGAACATTAATTTAAAAAAACAAATTATAATAAAATTATTAATTATTAATAAGTAATTTATTATTAATAAATAAAAAATTATATTTATAATTTAATTGTAAGTATGGATAATCTTTTATGATTATTATAATAAGTACTATTTAATTTATTGCTTATAATTTATATTATTGAAATAATAATTATATAATAATTATTACATTATTTATTATTAATAATAATTAATTTACATATACTTATAAATATACATATAAGTAATATATTATATTAATTATAGTTATAAATATAATAAACAAAAGTAGAATATATAATAAGATATCCACTGATAATTATTACTAGGTAGTTTATAATAAATCTTATGAATCTAAATTTACTTATATTTATTAAAAATTATTCAGTTATTTTATTACATTAAAATTATTAAATAACTGTTACGAACAATTATTAACTAATACTAATTTATAGTAGTATTAACTATACTATTAATAAATTTATATGTTAATAAATTTAATAATTATTAGCATTTTATAAATTAATTACTATATCTGAAAATTAATATTAATAATTATTTATAATAATATATAAAATTTATTAATTAATTATTATAACTTAATAATAATTTATATTAAATTATTAATTTTATATTACAATTTATAATTATATTATAAATTAACATAATATTAATAAGTATTATATTATAATTAAATTAAATAATTCAATTTAAATTTAATATAAGTTTCCTACTTAAATTATAATATTAATTATTTATATAATTACAAATAAATTAATTATTTATTATATATTAATTATAATTTTAGTTATATTAATTATTAAATTTAATTTATTATTATAATATATTAATAAGTAATATTATAATAAAAAATATATTTTTTGATAATTATATTATTTTTTAATAATTATAACAAATATATTATAATTAGTTATATTTAATATTAAATTTTTATTAAATAGAAAATTAAATGTGTAATTTATAATCTATATAATATTATAATTAAATATATTTCAAAATTAATTATATATTAATTAATAATAAATTAAATTATAATTTAATATTAATTTGATAATTATAACTAAATTATAAGGATTATAGTTAACTATTTAATTTAACAATTATACAAATTTATTATATTCTATAACATAAGTTTTTATATTATAAAAATTGTAATTATATACTTAATTAAATATATTATTGATATATAATAATTATATATTATAAACAAATATAATTAAATTACTAAGTTACAAAAGGTTATAATTATTTGAAATAGATAATTGTTCAAATAGTCAGATCTATTTGAACATGTTCAAAAAAACAAGTTTATTTTTTAAAATTTTACTTATTAAATTTTGGAATATTAATAAATTTAATTATTACTAATTGTTTTAATATTACTAATTATCTAACAGTTAAATCAATTAGATTTAATAGTATAATCAAATTAATAACAATATCAATCTAATTTAATACTATAATGAAATTAATAATTTTATGACTAAACAAAAGGTCAGAATGATTTGAAATAGATAATTATTCTAATAATCTTAACTATTTGAACTGATCGGCAAACACATTTATTTTTTTAAATCTTTTACTTATTAATTTTTCAAATATTATTAAATTAGTATTATTTTTATCTGAATAAGCTTATATGATAAAAAAACAATTGTTTTATGACAAAACAAAGATCATAACAATTTGAGATTAATATTTGTTCAAATAGTCATAACTATTAGAACTACTTTGAAAAATAGCTTTAGTTTTTAAATCTCTTGCTTAATAATTTTTGAAATATTAATAAAATAGTATTATTTCATTTCAGATAAGTTTTTATTAACTGAAACAAATTTTTTATGACAAAAAAAACATCAAAATAATTTTAAATAGATAATTGTTTAAATAATCATATCTATTTGAAATTGTTCAGTAAACAAATTTATTTTTTTAAATCTCTTCCTTTAATTTTTCGAATGTTAATAAATTAGTATTATTAATTAATTTATACTAATTTAATAACTATTATATAATATATAATTAAATTATTTAATTAACATAAATAATTATTAAAATAACTATTAATTATATAACAGTAATATTTATATTAATTAAATAATTTAACATTTAAATGGAGATAGATACATGAATAACTTATTATTCATTAAATAATAATAATTATTTAATAATATTATATAATATATTATAACAATAGTATTATCAATTTAATATAAGATTATATTAATTAATTTAATATCAAGTTATTTAATAATTAATATTAACACTTAAATTATATTAATATTAAATATAATTTTAATAATTTATAACAATTAATATTATAATTAATATTAATTACTAATATAATAGTATAATATTTCAACAATTATTAATTAATCAAATAGTAAAATAATATTATATTATTTGTAAAATAATATTAAATATTTATTGTTTTATATTAAAATGAATGAGTATATTTTTATATAAAAATAAACAAGTATAAATATTTAATCTATTATCAAATAACGGATAATTACTATTATTAAATTAATATAACAATAAATAATTAATAAATTCCTTTTGATTAAAGTTTATAATCAAAATTTATTTTAGTTATTTGATTATTATAATGTATTACAATTTAATATAACTATTAGTTTAATTTTTTTTTAAAATAGTAATAAAATAATATTATAATTATTATTATAATAAATTAGTAATTATTATAATTTAAATTTAATATAATGCTTCAACTCATTCATGCTTATTCGAAATTAATAATTATGTTATATTATTTCTATATTAGTAATATATTAAATAATAATATTAATTATATAATTTAAATATAATACTATAATTAATATTAATATAGTTAAAATACTAATCTTAATTCATGATTACAAATAATTATTTAACTATTTGATAAAATAATCTAATTATATCATATTTATAAATTATACTAGTATATTATACTATATAATTATATAATATATTATATATTTATTATTTATATAATATTATAACTATTATATATTTAAGTTATTTATAATTATTATACTAATTTTAATTATTTATTATTATTTTAATGATTTAAAATAAATAATTGTTCAAATAGTCATAACTATTTGAACTTATTAGTTTAATAGATTTGAAATAAGTTTGTTATAATATTAAAACAATATTATTAATTGATAGCTTAATATTCAATTATATTAATTAATTATATAGTTATATTATATTAATTTATTACTAAAATAGTAAATTAGATTTACTATTTAATAAAATAGTCATAACTATTTGAACGTATTATAAATAATATATTATAAATTATTATAATAATAATTATTACAATTATCTTAGTTCATTTTATACATAATTTATATAAATAATTAAACAATTCATTATTAAAATAGTCATAATTAATTATTATAATCATTAATATATTATTAATTTTTAAATTATTAATAATACTAGTTTATTAATATTTCAAAAATTAATAAGTAGAAGATTATCTGTTTACTGAACTAATTCAAATAATTTTGACTATTTAAATAATTATATATTTCAAGTCATTATAACCTTTTATTAATTAATTATTCAAATTAATAAATATATTAATATATTATAATTATAATTATAATATAATTGTCATAACGGTTTTGTGTCCGCCCAACGAATTTGAAAACGAAATAAAAAATAATGGAGTCGCCACCAATCTTTTTTTGGCTAGGTGCGATTGGTTACCTACTAAAACATATCATTTTAATAAAGTTTTAAAATTAATTAAAATTTATTAAAAAGATAATTTATAGTCTGCGAAACAGTCTAGGTTAAGGAATCGATTACGTGTAGGGAAGGATTAGCACCCCCACAGCGCCCGTTAAAAATGGTACCAATTAACAACGTGTTATCCTTTGATTTTGATAAAAATAGTCCAATTTTTAGTGTTCGAAAAATAATTTTTTTGATTTTGTTATTTATTAAAAAAAATTTATTCTCGAGAAAAATAAATTAAAACCTTTTTATTGAAACAATTCTTAAAATGTTCCAGTACGTTGGTAACATTAGAAGAACTTTTTCTCACCTAGAGATTTTTTAGGCATCACTACTCGGAATAGCTTAGAATCTCATCCTTGAAGGCTCAAATTTACTTTTCGTAAAAAAATGTCATACATGCGATGAAAAATGTTACCATGTTGATGCACACATTTTATTTTCTGTTGTTAGAAATTTTATTAATTATTTTATTAATATTCTTATTTAAAATTTTGAAGAAAAATGAAAATTTCATTATATTGAAGATTTTCTATAAATATTCCAATACACTAGTAATATTTCAAAAAATCTTCTCACCTAGATATTTCTTAAAGCATCTCTACTCAGAATACTTTTAGAATCCCATCATTGGATAAAATTTCTTCTTTTCTCATTTTTATTACTTATATTTTTAATATATTAATCAATTTTTATTTATTACTTTTAAAAAAAAGAAAATTCTTTATAAATACTCCAATACACTGGTAGTATTTAAAAAAAATCTTCTCACATAGAGATTTCATAGGCATCACTACTCGGAATACCTTTGAATCTCATCGTTGGATAAAAATTTTCTTTTCCTATATTTTTTATTAATTAGTATTATTATTAAATTTTATTTTTATATTATTTTGCTTTTAAAGTTTATTTTAAAAAATTAACAAAATTAAAAAAAAAATTAACCACATATTTCATCATTTAATCTAACAAATATAAATATTTTAATATGCATAAATATTAATAAAATAATATATAAAAATTTTAAAAAATTTTTTTTTACCTGAATCGGATCGATCAACAATCCGATCAACGTATGGTTCGGTCCGACGATTCGACTTGATCTGGTCCAGTTTAAATGGATCAGTCAGGGGCTGAAGGAGAAACGGGTCATCGGGTCGGGTCACGGGTCGACACGCAAATCTTCAGAGGTTAAAATGGTGTCGTTTTGGGCCTTTAATGAAACGACGTCATTTTGGTTTTGACGATTTATATAAAAGAGCAAAAAAAACTTTTTTTAGCCATTCTTTCCTCCTCTGAAAAAAAAGCCCTATTTCCACTATTTTTTTTCAGACTGACCTAGGGCCGGTGGCCATTCGTCTTGACGGCCGTCGTGATCCTCGTCGACGGTGAGCTCTGACCGCTGTCGTCGGTGTTGAAAATTCCAAAAAACTCTCACAAACTCCTCTCAACCCCCTGAACACAGATCCAACCTTTTCACCAAAAAGAGTCCCAAAATCCTCAGATCTGCTGGTGAAGTTTTAGTGAAACTGTATTTTTTTTTGTATTCTGACTTTTTTTTTTAAACTGACTTTTGTTTTTCTTTTTCGTGCAAGAAGCTCGATGTTGGGTTCTTCTCTATGGGGAGGACTATTTGATTTTTTTTGGTAGAATCTCTCTTTTATTTTTCTTTTTTTTTCCTCTCTTTTTTTGATCGGCCAAATAGAGCTTTGGCAGTGCCTCGTGCCTAAGGGAATGGCACAGGGCTAGGCATGAGGGTGCAAACACGAGCCCCATGCCTCTTTGTTTCTTCTGTATTATCTGGTACCAGGGTAAGATGAACAGGGTATGGGTGAGGGATGGGTGGTAGGGTATAACGATCAGAGAGGTAGTAGTGGTACCAGGGAAAGCACCACTGCCATCCCCAAAATTTTTTTTTTCTGTTCCTTTTTTTGGTATTTTTTTTTGTATTTTGTATTTAATAGTATTATTATTTTTTTTAGGACAAATTTGATGTCCACAGCTGCCCCTCTTTGGACATTATTGATAATCAGTAATAGGACAAAGACAAAGACAACAATTTTGTCCAAAATCCAAATAGATCAAATAAAAAATGCTCCTCTCACTTGAGGCTCGACAACTTTAAAATCTCTTTTGGAAAAGTTTCTCTCAGCAGAGGCTCAACAATTTTTAAAAATTCTTATCTTGAAAAAGGCTCCTCTCAACAGAAGCTCAATAGCTTTAAAAATCTCATCTTGAAAAAAACTCCTCTCAACAGAGACTCAACGACTTTAAAATCTCTTTTGAAAAAGCTCCTTTCAGCAGAGGCTCAACAACTTTAAAAATCTCATCTGAAAAAGTTCCTCTCAACAGAGGCTTAACAATTTTAAAATCCATCTTGAAAAGGGCTCCTCTCCATCTTAAAAAGGGTTCCTCTCAGCAGAGGCTCAACAACTTTAAAAATTTCATCTTGAAAAAGGGCTCTTCTCAACAGAGGCTCAACGACTTTAAAAATCATCTTGAAAAAGGGCTCATCTCAGCAGAAGCTCAACAACTTTAAAAATTTCATTTGGAAAAGCTCCTTTTAACAGAGGCTCAACAACTTTAAAAATCATCTTGAAAAGGGTTCCTCTTAGCAGAGGCTCAATAACTTTAAATTTTCATTTGGAAAAGCTCCTCTCAGTAGAGGTTCAACAACTTTAAAATTTCATTTGAAAAGCTCTTCTCAGCAGAGGCTCAACAACTTTAAAAATTCTCATATTAGAAAAACTCCTCTCAGTAGAGGCTCAACAACTTTAAAATTTTATCTTGGAAATGGCTCCTCTCAGCAGAGTCTCAACAACTTTAAAAATATAATTTGGAAAAGCTCTTCTCAGCAGAGGCTCAACGATTTTAAAATCTCTTCTTTTCTCAAAACTGAGTTCTTTTCTTTTAACAAGTAAATTTTTCTCTTTTGAAATCTTTTGTTTGATCAGAAAATGGAAAGTCTCTGTCCTTATTAAAACTGCTCATGGATGCATGTACTGAGTGCTCTAAATGCAATGCATGTAATGAAATCAAAATTATTCATTGTAGTAAAAAGGTTCTAAAAATCTTTCACTTTTGGCTTCTTTTATCATAATTCTTATATGACCGATTTGTTCATAATATTTTTCTTTTTCAAAAGTTTGCAACATCATTATCTTGTCATGCTTTTCTCATCATTTTTCATTTGTCTTTGTCAATTTTTTTTTAAAAAGTAATGCTAAGATCTTTCATGTTTGTTTTTCTTTTCATCATTTTAAATCCAAGACCAATAAAATGCAATCACACATTTCTCCTATTCATGTGGAGGACAAAAAAATGAGAATAAAGGAATGGATAGGTGTTATTTCGAAAGGAAAGATAGCATATTGGTCACAAGTGCATGGCAAAGTATTTGAGTTGAAACAAAGGTGCCCAAATGATGATCATAAGATAATCATGAACAAAATATTCCCAAATTCTTTTTCTAAAACTAAATTAGATGACTTCCTTGATCCTTCAGAGTTCATCAAACTACACTTGCCCCTATATTGTGGAATGATGCTTCTTCTTCGCATCCAAGTTGCCTTTTGTCAAGTTTTCAGCTTCAGATGAGTCATTATTTTTTTATTTTTTACTTTTTTTCTTTTTTTTCTTTTTTCTTTCAAGAAAAATATTTCTTTCACAGCATCTGAGTTTATTAGAGTAGGTAAATCACTTTCGTCCATCGTTGCCAAAATCAATGCCCCACCAGAAAAGGCTTTTTTCACCACATACGGGCCTTCTCAATTTGGTGTCCATTTTTTTCGATTATCATGTTGATTTGTAAGGATCTTTTTCAGCACTAAATTTCTTTCCTTAAAGCAACGGGGATAGATTTTCTTATCATGTGCTTTCATCATTCTCTTTTGATATAATTGACCATGACAAAGTGTTGTATGTCTTTTCTCTTAAATAAGGTTCAACTGCTCGTAGCAATTTTGAACCCATTCTGCTTCTTCTAATTCTACCTCCATCAAGACTCTTAGCGAGGGAATTTCACTTCGATCGGTAGCATAGCTTCCATTCCATATACCAAAGAGAACAGAGTGGCCCTATTAGGAGATATTAAAATTACCCCAATACCATGACCCAAAGCATTAGCAGCTCCATCAAAATACATCCTCCAAGACTATTCAACAAGTTTATTTTCTTCAATGGCCATCACATCTTCATCGGGAACTCCAAATTCATTAGTTCATAATTTTTGATAGCACGATCGGTAAGGAACTCGACTACAACACTTTTTTTATAGCTTTTTGAGTCACATAAATGATATCATATTCTGAAAGCATAACTTGCCACCGTGCTATTCTTCCTGCCAATGAGAGCTTTTTGAAGATATACTTAATAGGATCCAACTTTGCTATGAGCCAAGTGGTATGATAAAGCATGTATTGTCGGAGCCTTCGAGTTGTCCAAGCTAATGCGCAACATATCTTTTCTAATGGTGAATACTTGGACTCATAATCAGTGAATTTTTTACTCAAGTAGTATATTGCTCATTCTTTCCTGTCAGTTTCATCTCTTTGCCCCAGCACACATCCCATTGAATTTTCATGCACTATTAAGTACAAGATCAAAGGTTTTTTCAGGATTGGTGGCACTAACACAGGTGGATTTGACAAGTATTCTTTGATCCTATCAAAAGCTTCTTGGCATTTATCATTCCATTCTCCGGGATCATATTTTTTGAGAAGCTTGAAAATAAGATCGCACTTATAGGTGAGTTGAGAGATGAAACAAGCAACATAGTTCAGTCTCCCTAGAAAACCTCGCACTTCTTTTGGGGTACAAAGAGGAGATAAGTTTTGGATGGCTTGTATTTTATCTGGGTTCACTTCGATTCCTCTTTCACTAACCACAAAGCCCAATAGTTTTCTTGACTTGGCACTAAATGTATATTTAACGAGATTTAACTTCAGCTAAAATTTTCTCAACCTGTCAAACAGCTTTTTGAGATTGACTATATGATCTTCTCTTTCATGAGATTTTACAATCATATCATCCACATATACCTCTATTTTTTTATGCATCATGTCATAGAAGAGAGTTACCATCGCTTTTTGATAAGTGGCACCAGTATTTTTCAACCCAAAAGGCATGACTTTGTAACAGAATGTCCCCCACATGGTCACAAATGTAGTTTTCTCCATATCATCTCTAGCCATCTTGATCTGATTATAGCCTAAAAAACTATCTATAAAGAAAAATATGGAACGCCTAGCAGTATTATCTACTAGAGTATCGATGTGAGGTAGAGAAAAGTTATCCTTAGGACTTGTCCTATTCAAATCTCGATAATCGACACACATTCTCACTTTTTCATCTTTTTTAAGAACTGACACTATGTTGGCTACCCATTCAGGATATTTTGTCACTTTCAGAAATCTAACATCGAATTATTTCTTCACTTTCTCTTTAATTTTCAGCAGCATCTCTGGTTTCATGCGCCTTAGCTTTGGCTGTATCGACTTACATCCTGATTTTAAAAGTAACTTGTGCTCTACAATATCAATGCTGAGTCTTGGCATATCCTGGTAAGTCCATGCGAACACATCTACATATTCTCGAAGTAGCTCTTCTAGCTTCTGTCTTGCAGTTGGTAAAAGAGATATACCAACTTTAACCTCTTTTTTGTTTTCACCATCTCCCAAATTCACTAATTCGATAATTTTTTGATGGGGTTCAATTGGCTTATCTTCATGTTCTATTAATTTTAACAAATCAAGAGATAGTGTTTAGTTATCTGCATCTTCCTCATTATCAAGTTCATCAACATGAATTAAGTTTTCAAAATCAAATCCGAGATTATTGCCATGATTATCTTCATGTTCATTGTTTGAGACCCTGCAAAGGGTAAAATGAAGAGAATATTGGCACACAAAAATGCAATGGCAAGAAAATGATGGAAAGAAAAGAATGGAAAGTAAAATGAAGATGAAAACAATAGAAGAAATATAGATGCATCTTTTAAGTCTTTTATTAAAACGACAAACATAAACACACCATAAAAGATCTCTTAATACTCGTAAAAAATAATTAGGGATTTAAAGTTTCACAGTACATTAATTTTCCAAAATTTTAAAGACAATAGGCAGCTCTGTAACTTTTCAATTATCCAGCTCAAAATCTGGAGGACAAGGGTACACAAACAGCTCTTCACTTCGACTTTTCTTTTCTCCATCATCCACTATTTGAATGGCCAACTCTGAAAATTCTTCCACAAATCCTGCACTTAGGGCTCCCGATAAATCTGGATAAATATATCCTCTTAAGTGAAAAGAATCATGGAGGTATGGAATGACCATAGGCTCTGACTCCAGCTCATATCCCCTAAGATTAGTTATCTTCTTATCTCTTTTCTCATTTACCATTCTTATTCTGTCCCCTCTTGTTGGCTTTTATCCCAAGCTAAATCTGTCTTTATTTTCATATATGGCTGATGGCTTCGTGATTCCTTGTAGGTTCTTTCCAAGTCTGGCTTTAGGTTGTCATCCCATCTTGGTAAGCTGTTTGACTACCATTTTAGTTGTCGTAGACAAGTGTGGTGAATATAATTTAAATCTTTTAGCTATATATGTTGCATTGGCAATCTTAAAGGATCTATAAGAGCATTCTAGAGCTTCATCTGTTAATTTTACATAAAGAGTATTTATCAGTTGAGTTACCAATAAATCTTCTTCTTTTGCCACACATGTTAGCTTTCCTTCAACAATGAATTTGACTTTTTGATGTAATGAAGATGGAACAGCACTTGCCATATAGATCCATGACCTACCTAATAAATAACTGTATGAAGGAGAGATGTCCATAACTTGAAATTTCACGTTGAAAGTGCATGAGCCAATCTACAATGACACTTTTATATCTCCTAGCACCTTTTTTCTGGTTCTATCAAAGGCTCTCACTATCATATGACTAGGTTTCATATAAGATCCATCAACAGAGAGTTTTACCAGAATAGTCACAGGCATAACATTAATGGATGAGCCATTATCAATCAAAACCTTAGCTATTATATGACCTTTACATTTCATAGTAATGTAAAGAACCTTGGTACTTCCTCTACCTTTAAAAAAAATCTCTTCATCACTGAACGAGATATAGTTTGAAATCGTCAGATTACTAACAAGCTGTTCCACATATTCAATAGAAGCATTGTGAGACACATATGATTGATTTAGCACTTTCAACAAAGCATTATGGTGTGACTCTGAACTGAGTAATAATGATAATAGCGAAATTCTAGCTGGCATCTTGTTAAGTTGTTTTATCATGCTATACTCTATGTTTTATTAACTTTAGAAATTCATATGCTTCACTTTCAGATATTGGCTTCTGACATTCTTTTTCTGTGGCTGCGTCAAGATCACTCTGACTTTTATTTTCTTCTCCTACCTTGGCTTTTTTTTTTCTAGCTTTTTCTAGAGCTTTTGGGGTATAACACCTGCCACTTCGAGTTATGCCTCCTACACCTGTTATGTTGGTAGTATCTGGGTTGACTACGACATCATAATCATACTTCCAAGATATTGCTTTATCATTCTAATATGAAAAAAGGCTAGGAACTTTAATTATCACCACTGGTCGGGAGACAGACTTTTCTAGCTTCGATGTTGGCTTTTTATCATAATAGATAGTTACCGATCTATGCACAAACTTATTCTTTGAATTAATGGTAGACATTTCAGCTTTCACCAACTTTTCTCTCTCTTAGTAAAACTCTATTCGACCTTCATCCATCAATTTTTACACCGTTTGACGAAATTGATGACAATTCTCGATAGAATACCCCAAAATACCTCTGTGATAATTGCAGCTTTCAGTTGTGTTAATTGCTTTAGAGTAATTTTGAGGTCTATTAACTTTAATATGTCAGCTTTGACCAATACTTCAAACACCTTAGCTATCAGAGTCTTAACTTCATTTATTTTTTCCTTCACATGGCTTCTTTGCCCATCAATTAAGGTATTTATTGATGGTCTAGTATGATTTGGTACAAGGTTCCCATTGACATTTGGAGTCCCTTGTTGGTTGGTATCAAAATTTAATACTCTTTCATTGATTAACCCTTGCACTTTATGTTTCAAAGCAGTACAATATTTAATGAAATGACCTGAATTCCCATAATGATAATCACAATGTGCATTGAGGTCATACCATTTAGGAAACTGAGGTTTTAAGGGTTCAACGATAACATGAGCAAGTAGATGTTTCTCAATAAGTTGAGGATACAAATCTATGTATGTCATGGGAATGGGATCAAAAGTGATTTTTTCTTGGTATTTCTCAGGGTTGTTAAACCACTATTAGGATTGGATCTTCATTCTGGTCTGATAGGTGCAGCAGGACGATTGTAGGTGGGTGTCTGAAAGGATGGTTGAAAATGGGGTGGATAAGCTGGTTGTGGTAATGACAGGTATGCTGATATGAATGAGGGATGGATGTAACATGGTTTACAGAAGGGTAATGGGTTTGGTAGACTGGTGTAAGATAAGGTGTGAAACCTTTGAATTATTGCCCTATATAGTTCACTGCTTGAGCTTCATTCTCTTTTTTTTTAGGAGCTCCACCTTTTCTTACTCCACTTGCCTCTCTCCTGCATCGAGCTTACCATTTTTTATGGTGTTTTCAATGATCTCACCTGATATCACCATATCTGTAAAGTTCTTGATTGCATTGCCTATCAATCTCTTATAGTACGATGCTTTCAGGGTGTTCATAAATAAAATAATTATGTCTTTCTCAGTGAGAGGAGGTTGAACTTATGTAACCATGTCTCTTCATCTTTGTGCATACTCCTTGAAGTTTTCAGTTGCTTTTTTTTCCATACTTTGTAGAGATAGATGATCTGAAACCAATCCGTGACATGTCGATATTGTGTAAAGAATGCTTTTGTAAGCTCTTACCAAGAACGAATACGAGTCCTATGTAATTGAACATAACATCTAGCTACAGAACTCGTAAGACTATCTTGAAATATGTGCATTAATAACTCTCATCATGAGCATATGCTGTCATCTTTCGATAATACATGGTGATATGGGTCATCGGGCATTTTGTGCCATCATATTTTTTAAATTTAGGGACCTTGAATTTAGGCAAAATGACCACATCTAGAACTAAACAAAGGTCAGCCACATTTTTGAAGCCATAAAAATGCATTCTCTCTGCAGCCCTAAGCATTTCTTTCAATAACTTCATCTTCTCCCGGGCACTGGTATCTTCTACTTTTTCAAGTGTTTGCATCCTTAGCTTTTTTTTTTCCTTGGGATCATCCAAATCAGGAACTAAGATTGGCTCAGGTGGTTTTTCCATCATAACTGGATTAACAAAATTTTGAATTTGTCCTAAAGCAAGTGTGGATGTCATTCCTAGATAAGGATTGGGATATCCACCGAGAGTAGGAATTGGTACTCTAGTTTTTTGAAAAAGTTGGGTCGATCGTGGCTCAAACCCTGAAAGGTAAACAGGATCTACCATATTTGACGATTGCTCTTGAAAGCTAGGATTTTCTTCCACTGCTTTTCCCTTGTCAAGTTTTCTGAGCATATCCATTATTGTACTGAGATCCCCTTTTAGTTCTTCTTAAACTTTTTCTATTCTCTCAAATCGACTGGCCTGCTCTTGCTCCATGATTTTGTCTGAGTCCTGGTATTATATGAATGATGAGTAGGGTGGGTCAAAATTTTTGATGGGTGAGCTATTCTTGAACCTTTATTACCACAAAGTTTTTATTTTGAAAAAGAAGAAAGAAAGAAAAAATTAGAATGCTATGTGTTGAAAATTTTATTTTTTACTTATTTTATGAAAAATGATGTATATGATGCATGAATGCAAGTGGGATATATTTACTTTTGGACGAATTTCAACATTAAAAATTTTTATTGATCCCATACAACTTTTATTACATAGGATTTACCATCCTAGAGTTATATCCATAGAAGCATTTGACTTACTCATAATGGTCTTTCACCTCATCTAGAAAGTTCACTAGGTGCTGTCCATATTCCTTTATGGGATTAACTTCTTTTCTTAATGATTCTACCTTTTCAATCATCTCCCATGTTTTCTTTACTGTCTTGTAAACTTGATTAGTTAAGTGCTCTATGTACTGTTGCCTCCTTAAGCTTTATGTCTTTCATCTCATGTGAGCATCTATTTTTGAATTACATGTGAAGATCCAATCTTTTTCCATTCTATGCCACTCATCTATTATTGCTGAAATATGGCTCTTGTGGTCTTGTAGTTATATCTCTAACCTTTGGATCACCTGGTGAAGTGATTCTTTTTCATTCAGTACTTTGAAATGTTTTTTTCTCTCTTTTATGAGCATGACTTTCAACCTTTCCTTTTCGTTTTGGCATTCCACCAATCTTGCTAAGGTTGTAGAGTATAATCCCTTATAATTCTGATATTCTTAAGAAATTATGGTGGTCTCCTCTTACTTTTCTTGAGCTTTGCTCTTTCATTGGTTCATTCCCTCTCGGAGCTCATCCATTTCACATTGTCGATAAAGGTAAGACTTGGTGACTTTTCCAGTTTCGAATTGAACTCGTAACCTCTTATTTTCTTGGCATGGATCTTTCAAATCACTATTAGCCAGATCCCGTTCTTTTATGACTTTTTCTAATCTGCTCCTTTATATCTCTACTTCATATTTCAATTGCCCTACTTTCTCATGAAGTCTTAAATTTTCTCTTCTTATTTCTTATTTTTTAGCTTCTAATTCTTTCTTAACAAGCTCAACTTCTAATAATTGCACCTCTTTCGAAAGATTAACCAATTGATATGAGCTGTCATCATAAGGGAGTACTATGTCTCTAGGCAGTCTTGCTTTCCAAATCTAGTAATCATAAGTGGTTTTGTCGATGAAAGGCCCTAACCTCATTTTTCATGTTCTCTTTCATGCTTTGATTAACTGCTCCAAGGTTTTTGATGGATTTGGTTCCCCATAAAGGAATTTACTTAGACCAGGCTATGAGTAGTAGGAACAAACTACTTTGCACCAAATTACCTAAACACCATTAATAGAGCATAACTTATAACACCCCATAGCCCTAATAACGGTATCCATGGCTCATTTCCTCCATGATACAACAAGGGCACATGAGCCATCCAAGGCGCCATCCATTCGATTTCATCCCCAGTAAGCCTTCACAAGAAAAAGACCCATTCTTCCTTCGTCTTTAATGTCAGCCATTGGCTTTTACAAAACTCTTCAATTGGTGCCTTATTTCGAAGATATGGTTTCAAAAATGCACTCTTTCCACACTTGAAATGACTTCTAACCCATATGTATAATAGAGATGCACATCCTATGAATCATCTTTTTTTATTTCGTCAACAAAAATTCAATGACCTGATGGTTTCGGCTAGGACTGCTGGAGTGGGATTAATTACTTGGGTTTTAATTTGCTCAAAAAAGTCTATCACAGTTATCACAATGTAACTCAAAGTCTTTGAAAAGATTACCATGCCATATAATGATAAAAAAAACACAGCCATACCTTGATCGTCATTTAAATGCTCCTAAATGAAGTTTTAGAGAAAGTCCCAACGAATGCCGAGATGTTCACCTTTAGACTTCGTGAAGGAATAAATGGTTTCTACTTTAACCCCCATAAGCTTGGCTAACTTTTTGTGATAACCTGATTTTGGCTTTTAGGTAAATACTTTATCTGGACATTGTAGTTCTATCCCGAGCAAAATTGAATACTCCTCGATAGTTGGCACCAAATCTTCCTGATTAAAAGTGAAGCATTTATAGGATGGATCCCAAAACTATATAATTGCTTTGACCAGCTGTTCATCGATCACTACTAAAATGAAGGATGCAATCTGCCCATAATTTTTGCAAAAACTTTCTTTTTTTTCTTCACTTAACTGACTCCAGACAGTAGCTAACTCTTTTAAATCATTATGTGTGAGATCTAAATGCACTTTCTCGGGTAATTTAGACACATAACTGGTAGGCAAACAATCTTCATTCTTTTGTTGAGCTTTTTTTGACCAAACATGTATTTCATTATACGACTTACATGGCACACCGACTGAGGATGAGCAAATCTGTAGTTCTATGGGATCCATGAAAACTTCTTGAGAGAAATATGTCCTAGAGCAAATATCTCGATGCAAAACTGTATGATAGGATTAATGCAAAAAGAAAAAGAAAAAGAAACAAAATTGAGTTAGTGTGAGGATGTGGTTTAAGAAAAAAATATTTTTTTATTTTTTTAGTGTTTTTTTATTTTTTGTTTGTTTTGTTTTGTTTCGTATTATATACAACTTTTATTCTTAGGTATTTCCTACAAGAGAATGGACAAGGCTTTACATAAGGCTGGTTTCCTACGCTTATTACATGCTGGGTTTGGATTGATAGTGTCTAAAGGTTCTCAAATTATTCATCACTATCGTCCATGTTGGACTAGTAAGGCACCCCAATCTTTACCCATTACAGGCTACGAATGAAAATGGTTCAATTCGAGTAGAAGTATTTCGCTTGCCATTGCGGAGGTTATCACCTCATGAGAGTATAGGTACTTTACTTTCTCCTATAAACGATGAAGCTCGGGTATAGAGCTCATGCATGAGATGCATCGTGCCATTGTGTGCAAATATATCTTAATTTATTGAGAGTAATATATACAAAAAAAAATAAAACATAAGAGGCATAGTAAAAGAAATGTGTGTGAATTTTTTGCTTTTTATTTTCGATTTGCTTTGTTTTGTTTTGTTTTTTTATTTGTACTTTTTTACCTTTTTTATTGAAAATGAAAAATAAAAATCTAAGAAATTGATTAAGACTGTTTAAATCAAAATTTGAGGATAACAAGTAGTTAATTTTGGCCTAACTCTAGAAAACAAAAGGCTTCCCCAGCGGAGTCGCCAAGCTGTCGTAACGGTTTTGTGTCCGCCCGACAAATTTGGAAACGAAATAAAAAATAATGGAGTCACCACCAATCTTTTTTTTGGCTAGGTGCGATTGGCCACCTACTAAAACATATCCTTTTAAGAAAGTTTTATAATTAATTAAAATTTATTAAAAAGATAATTTTACGATCTGCGAAACAGTCTGGGTTCGGGAGTCATTACCTGTGGGGAAGGATTAGCACCCCCACAATGCCCGTTAAAAATGGTACCAATTAACAACGTGCTATCCTTTGATTTTGATAAAAATAGTCTAATTTTCAGTGTTTGAAAAATAATTTCCTTGATTTTTTATTTATTAAAAAAAATTTATTCTCGAGAAAAATAAATTAAAACCTTTTTATTGAAATAATTCTTAAAATGTTTCAGTACGTTGGTAACATTAGAAGAACTTTTTCTCACCTAGAGATTTCTTAGGCACCGCTTCTCGAAATACCTTAGAATCTTATCCTCAAAGGTTCAAATTTACTTTTCGTAAAAAAATGTCATGCATGCAATGCAAAATGTTATCATGCTGATGCACACATTTTATTTTCCTTTGTTAGAAATTTTATTAATTATTTTATTAATATTCTTATTTAAAATTTTGAAGAAAAATGAAAATTTCATTATATTGAAGATTTTCTATAAATATTCCAATACACTGCTAATATTTTAAAAAATCTTCTCACCTAGAGATTTCTTAAAGCATCTCTACTTGAAATTCTTTCAGAATCTCATCATCGGATAAAATTTCTTCTTTTCTCATTTTTATTACTTATATTTTTAATATATTAATCAATTTTTATTGTATTAAAAATTTTTTATAAATACTTAAATACACTAGTAGTATTTTAAAAAAATCTTCTCACCTTGAGATTTCGTAGGCATCACTACTCAGAATACCTTTAAATCTCATCGTCGGATAAAAATTTTCTGTTCCTACATTTTTTATTAATTTAGTATTATTATTAAATTTATTTTATATTATTTTATTTTTAAAGTTTATTTTAAAAAATTAACAAAATTATAAAAAAAAATTTAACCACATATTTCATCATTTAATCTAACAAATATAAATATTTTAATATGCATAACTATTAATAAAATAATATATAAAAAATAAGAAAAATTCAAAAAAAAAAATTTTTACTTGAACCAGACAGGTCAATGGTCTAGTCAACGCATGATTTGGTTTGGTCTGGTCTGGTTCAAATGGACCAGTCAGGGGCTGAAGGAGAAGACCCCAAGTCGGGTCACGGGTCATCGGGTCAGGTGTGCGGACCCCAAGTCAGGTCACGGGTCGACGCGTGAATCTTCAGAGGCTAAAATGGTGTCGTTTTGGGCCTTTAATGAAACGACGTCGTTTTGGTTCTGACGATTTATATAAAAGCGCAAAAAAAAAATTTTTTAACCATTCTTTCCTCCTAAAAAAAAAATGCCCTATTTCCTTCGTTTTTTTTGTCAGATTAACCTGAGGCCGATGGCCGTCCGTCGTGACGGCCGTCGTGGTCCTCATCGATGGCGAGCTCTGACCACCGTCATCGATGTCGAAAAATTCTAAAAAACTCTCACAAACTCCTCTTGACCCCTTGAACACAAATCCAACCTTCTTTTCACTAAAAAGAATCTCAAAATCCCCAGATCTGCTGGTGAAATTTTGGTGAAACTATTTTTTTTTTGTATTCTGACTCTTTTTTTTTTAAACTGACTTTTGTTTTTCTTCTTTGTGCAGGAAGCTCGACGTTGGATTACTCCTTATGGGGAGGACTGTTTGATTTTTTTTACTTTTTTTTTTGCAGAATCTCTCCTTTGTTTTTTTTTTTTCCTCTCCCTTTTTGATCGACTAGGAGCTCTATTTATAGAGCTCTGGCAGTGCCTCGTGCCTAAGGGAATGGCACAGGGCTAGGCATGGGGGTGCAAACACGAGTCCCATGCCTCTTTATTTCTTCTATATTATCTGGTAATAGGGTAGGATAAACAAGGTATAGGTAAGGGATGGGTGGTAGGATATAACGATTAGAGGTAGCAATGGTGCCGAGGAAGGCACCACTGCCATCCCCAAATTTTTTTTTTTTGCTGTTCTTTTTTTTGGTATTTTGTATTTTTTTGGTATTTTGCATTATTTGGTATTTTTTTGTATTTTGTATTTTGTATTTAATAATAATAATATTAGTATTATTTGGGACAAATTTGATGTCCACAATAATATTAAATATTTTAATAAAATATTAATTATAATTTATCATATAATTAATATTCTCTAAATAATAATTAATTTAAGTTAATTAATTAATTTATATTATTATAAAGTATAATAAATATTATAATATTAATTAATAATAAATATAATCTTTAAATAATAATAATAATAATAATAATAATAATTTTATCCAATTATTATTAGTTATAACATAATAATTTATATATATGATAGAGAAATTAGTTCAAAAAATTATGGTACTAGTTATAACTATTATTATAATTAATTTATAAATAATTATTATAATAATTATTAATATTTTAATATATTATTTGATAAATATAATTATATTTATTGATATTAATAAAAAATATTAATGCTAATTTATTATAATTAATTAATTATAATAATTATTAATTTATAATGATAAATTAATTTTTATTTAATAATTATATATTAAGTATAATATATTAATTATAATATTATATAGTTATTAAAAAATTAATAATTATGACTATTTATAATAACATTTATTATATTCTTATATTAGCTTATTTAATATTAATAATTATAATATAACAAATAATTATATTATTTAATTAATTAATTTTATTTTATTATACATGAAACTAAAAGAATATTAAACTAATAATTAATTACAACTATTTGTTATTAATTAACTTAATATTGAATTATATTAAAATTAATAATTTATTAATTTGAAAAATTAGTTATTTATAATAAATAATCAGTAGTCATAAAATATTTGTTACTATAAATTTATATAAATAATTAAAATTATTAATTATATTAATATTAATAAAATAGTATAATTTGAGACAAGCATATGACTACTAGTTTGTTTTAAATAATTATAATAATAAATGTTTTTTAATTTATTATATATATTAACTAATTATTAGTAATAATATAATTTAATATATAATTTTATAAATATTTATTTTATTTATGATTATCTATTTCAAATCGTTATGACCGTTTCTTTTGTCGTAAAAGAATTGTTTTATTCATACAAACTTATTCTAATTAAAATAATACTAATTTAATAATTTTTGAAAATTAATAAATAACAGATTTAAAAAATAAATTTATTTATCGAATTAGTTCAAATAGCTAAGACCATTAGAACAATTATCTATTTAAAATCGTTTTGACCTTTTGTTTAGTCATAAAACAATTGTTTTAGTTCATACAAGCTTATTCATAATACATTAATACTAATTTATTAATATTCAAAAAATTAATAAGAAAGAGATTTAAAAGAATAAATCTATTTATCGACTAAATAATTTTGAATTATAATTATTATATAATTAATATTGTAATTCATAATTACATATTTGATATATATTTAATAAAAATATAATAATTATTTGATACTAAATTATAGCTAAAATAATACTAATTAAAAATTATTGTTTTTTAATTAAGAAGAATTATGGCACCTGGAGGATGTGTATTGACTACAGATAATTAAATATAGTTATAGTGAAAAATAAATTCCCTATACCTATAGTAAAAGACAGAGAACAATAATAATAATATTAAATAGATTAATTTATTAACTATTATAAATTAAAATATAAGCAAAATATATTAATATAATTAATTGTTAAATATTTAAATAATATATTTATGTATTTATTAACATAAATAATAAATTAATATTATTTTATTTTGAACAAACTTATATTAACAAAAATAATAATAATATTAATATATTAATTTATAATTATTGTATTATATTTAAATAATATAATGTTTAAATTATTTATTATAATATTATAATAATACAATATAATTTATTAAATTATCAAATTATAACTTTATAATATATTAGTCTTATATTATAGAATTTAATTATAATAAATTATATATTTAATTAATTATATTATAATAGAATATTAAAACATTAATAATTATTAGTAAATAATATATTAATATATTATTTAATAACTTACATATTTTAAATTTGTATTATAATTGAGATATTATTATACTTTATTAATTTATTGTTATATATAAAAATATTACTACTATTAATAAAGTATAGTTTATAACCAAATCAGATCAAATAATTATGGCGTAATAAAATTATAATATATTATAATGTATGTTATAGTTATAACATTATATTTAATTTTCTTAATTTATAAATTAATTTATAATTTATATTATAATTGTATTAAAATTTATAATAGTTTTATGAATAATAACTTAAATATAAATAGTATTATATACTATTTATTATATAAATTTTTTTATAATTAAAATTTTATTTATTATAATGTACATTATAATAATTGTTCTAATAGTCTTAACCATTTGAAATACAATTTAATGTTTAATTAAATTATTTATAATAATTAACATAAATTATGGTAAATAATTTAATACTATTTATATTAAAATAGTTATGACTATTTGAACAATTCTATACGTCAAATCATTATAACCTTTTGTTTTGTCATAAAATAATTATTTATGTTCATACAAGCTTATTCAAAATAAAACAATACTAATCTAATAATATTCCAAAAATTAATAATTAAGAGATTTAAAAAATAAATTTGTTTGCCGAACCAATTCAAATAGTTAAGACTATATGAATAATTATCTATTTCAAATCATTATTATCTTTTATCTTGTCAAAAACAATTTTCTCAATTCATACTAGCTTATTTGAAATAAAATAAAATGAATTTATTAATATTTCAAAAAATAATAAGTAAAAGATTTAAAAAATAATTCTGTTTACCTAACCAGTTTAAAAAATTATACTATTTGAACAATTATATATTTCAAATCATTATTATTTTTTGTTTTGTCATACAACAAACGTTTTTGTTCATATAAGTTTGTTTGGAATAAAGTAATACTAATCTATTAATATTTCAAAAATTAATAAGTGATTTAGACAATAAATCAATGAATCAAACTAGTTCAAATAGTTATGACTATTTGAGCAATTATTTATTTCAAATCATTATGACATTTTGTTTTGTTGTAAAACAATTGTTTCTATTCATACAAGCTTATTTGCATTAAAATAATACTAATTTATTAATATTTTGACAATTAGTAAGTAAAAAATTTTAAAAATATGTTTACCACACTAGATCAAATAATCATGACAATTTGAATAATTATCTATTTCAAATCATTATGACCTTTTGATTTGTCATAAAAGAGTTGTTTCAATTCATATAAGCTTATTCAAAATAAAATAATACTAATTTATTAATAATCCAAAAATTAATAATAAAGAGATTTAAAAAATGACTTTGTTTACTAAACAAGTTTAAATAATTAGGACAATTTGAATAATTATCTATTTGAAATAGCTATAACCTTTTGTTTTGTAATAAAAGAATTTTTTCTGTTCATCTAAGCTTATTTTGAATAAAATAATATAAATTTATTAATATTAATACAATTAATTAGTAAAAGATTTAAAAATAAATCTGTTTACCAAACAAGTTCTAATAATTATGGCTATTTGAGCAATTATTTATTTCAACATGTTATGATTTTTTGTTTTGTCATAAAATAATTATTTCTATTCATACAAGTTTATTTGAATTAAAATAATATTAATTAATTAATATTTTGACAATTAATAAGTAAAAGATTTAAAAAATAAATATATTTACCAAACAAGTTCAAATAGTCATTAATATTTCAATAATTATCTATTTCAAATCATTATGACTTTTTCTTTTGTAATAAAACACTTGTTTCAATTCATATAAGCTTATTTGAAATAAGATAATACTAATTTATTAATATTCCAAAAATTAATGAGTGAGAGAATTAAAAAAAGAATATATTTACCGAATAAATTTAAATAGTTATGACTATCTAAACAATTATCTATTTCAAAACATTATGACCTTTTGTTTTGTCATAAAACAATTGGCTTTGTTCATGCAAGCTTATTTCGAATAAAATAATTTAAATTTATTAATATTCCAAAAATTAATAAGTAAAATTTTAAAAAATAAATATGTTTTATGAACACGTTCAAATAGTTATGACTATTTTATTTGAAGAATTATCTATTTCAAATCGTTATGACCTTTTTATTTTGTCATAAACTAATTGTTTTTAGTGATAAAAGCTTTTTCGAAATAAAATAGTACTAATTTATTAAAATTCCAAACATTAATAAGTAAAAAATTTTAAAAATAAATATGTTTATCGAGCAAGTTCAAATAGTATGACTATTTGAATAATTATTTATTTCAAATCATTATGATCTTTTTTTGTCATAAAACAATTTTTTTGTTCATACAAAATTGTTCAAACTAAAATAATTTTGATTTATTAATTTTTGAAAATTAATAACAGATTTAAAAACTAAATCTATTTACTAAACCAGTTCAAATAGTTATAACTATTTGAACAATTATCTATCTCAAATCACAATGATCTTTATTTTGTCATACAACAATTGTTTCCTTTCATACAAGCTTATTCAGATTAAAATGATACTAATTTAATAATATTTTAAAAATTAATAAAAGATTTAAAAAATAAATATGTTAGCCTAACTAGTTCAAATAGTTAAGACTATAAAAATAATTATCTATTTTCTATCCTTTTGTTTAGTCATAAAACAATTATTTCAATTCATACAAGCTTATTTGGAATAAAATAATACTAATTTATTAATATTCAAAAAATTAAAGCAAGAGATTTAAAAAAATAAATTTGTTTACTGAACAATTTTAAATAAATATGACCATTTAAACAATTATCTGTTTAAAATTATTTTGATATTTTGTTTTGTCATAAAACAATTGTTTCAGTTAATAAAAACTTATCTGAAATAAAATAATACTACTTTATTAATATTTCAAAAATGGTTAAGCAAGAGATTTAAAAACTAAAGTTGTTTTTCAAAGTAGTTCTAATAGTTATGACGATTTGAAATATTAATCTCAAATCGTTATGATCTTTATTTTGTCATAAAATAATTGTTTTTTTATCATATAAGCTGATTCAAATAAAAATAATACTAATTTAATAACATTTTAAAAATTAATAAGAGATTTAAAAAATAAATGTGTTTGCCGATTAGTTCAAATAGTTAAGATTATTAGAATAATTATCTATTTCAAATCATTCTAACCTTTTTGTTTAATCATAAAATAATCGTTTCAGTTCATACAAGCTTATTCGAAAGAAAATAATACTAATTTATTAACTTTTGAAAGATTAATAAGCAGGATATTTGAAAAACTAAATTTGTTTACCAAACAAATTCAAATAGTTATGATTATTTGAATAATTATCTATTTAAAATCGTTGTGAATTTAAATTAGTCATAAAATATTTTAAAATATTTAACTAATATTAAATATTAGTAATATTAAACAATATATTATATATTGTATTAGCTTATATAATAATTACTATTATTAGAAACAATTGTAAATATTTTAATTATTGTTATTAATTAATATTAGTTAATTTATTAATTAACATTTATTAAGTAGTAAATTAGTAATATATAATTAATTAATATTTAATTTAATATAATAATTTTAATTAAACAAAATAATTTAATAAATTAGTGTTATTTTATTTTGAATGAAATATTTCATATTATTTGTTAAATTATAAAACTAATTTAATATATATTAAATATTAATATTAATTATTTAATATTAATAAAATATAACTATTATATTTTATCTTATTATCAAATTAGATTAATAATATAATTTCATATTCCATAATTCATATTAATAATTTATATTCATATACAGATTAGTACGAGGAAACTAATTAATAATTATAAAACATAATTTTTGAGAAGTTTATTAAGTTCAAATTAATAAGTTCATAATAATGAACTATAGTTTTTTACATATTTTTATAAGTAAATTATAAATTTATATATTTGAATATCTTATTCAAATAATTATTATGATTCATTAGCTATAACTTAGCTATAAACGTATTTTTAATAGTAATAATAAATATACCTTTATTATATAAATAAAAAATTAATAAATAATTAATATAATAATAAAGTATTAAAATTATAATTAAATTATAATAATTTAACTATTAATTATAGTTAACATATTTAATAAGTTTATATAATTAGTAATATTAATATATGTTATATCATTATAACGTATAACTATTAGTATAATATTTTTTTATTTAAATATAATGTTTATAAATGTTTAATAACTAATTATTAGTTATAATTTATTAATTATACATTATATTAATAATAACAAATAATTAATTATAATATATAATTATAATAATAATTATAATATTAGTTAATTTTAATATAAATTATAAGTTATAATAATAATTAATATAGTTTTACTATAGTTATTATAAATTAGTAATAATTTATTAGTTGATATTATTTATAACATTTCAATTAATAAATAAATATTAATAATATTCATAATTATAATCTAATTATAGTAAAAATTAATAGATTTTTTTAATAGTAATATTAAAAATTATTAGTTAATTTATAATAATACAATATTAATTAATTATTAAATAATATTTATTATATTAATAAATTAGTTAACTTAAAATTAATATTATATTATTTATAACATATTTAATAAATTAGTTAATTGTCCATTTCGAAGCTAATTAAAATTATTCGATACTAATTAATTAAATATTTAATATTATGAATTATTCATAATTAAATTAATTAATTAAGTATTAGATATTAGCTTAATAATATTTAATAATTTAGTATAATATAATTTTATATAAGACTACATTTTATTATAATATTATTTAATTATTATAATATATAATGGGTTAATATAATTATTTTATAATTTAATAATTAATTAAATTAATTTATATTATATCACACAAAGGTTGTGCAATCCATTGAGTTATCATGAATCATCAGATAAATATTTTAATAAAAATATATATATTGTTATAAATATTATAAGCTTTTATAATACTAAATAAATAATTATAGTTAAATAATTTATTTAATTATTATATATATAACAAATTCATTAATTGTTATAACAATTATAAATTAAAGCTCCAAGGGATTTTTACTTAATTATTATTATCAAATAGATTAAAATATATAATTCTTAGTTATAATTATAATAATTAAAAATATTTATAATAATAAAATATTTTTTAAACTTTATTAATCTATTAAATCAATTTTATTTATTGTATTAATCTATAAATAATATTATACATATTACAATAAATATTAATTAATAATTTTTTTAAATAACTTTAATATTTAACTTTATAAATTAATATATTTGTAATCAAGCAACTTATACTATATATATATTATTTATATATATAATTAATATTTATTAGTTTATAATTATTAAAAGAACAAATTAGTTAAAATTTATTTTAAGTAATTATTTAATTATTATATTACTTAAATTCATTAAATTTAATATTAATAAATAAATAGAGATTATTAACTAATAGTTAATTACTAATAACTATCATTTAAATAATTATGTTAAGATTTTAATTTAAGTAACAATTAAATAAATTTTAATTAAATAATTTTCTATTTAAACTATAAACTAAAGTGACAAATCTATATAATCTTATATAATCTGATTAATATAAAATAACTTATATTAAACTATAAACTATAATACTTAACTATTAATTTTATTTGTTATATAACTAAATTAATTATATAATATTTATATTAATCAAATATTAATAACTTATTATAGATTATAATCGATTAATTTAAATTAAGGCATAATTTAAATTTAATTGTTATAAATTATTAATATAAATTTAAATTTATTTAAATTATAATTAAATTTAATTATTATAACTTAGAAATATTTCATAATTTATAAATTATATTATATTATCTATAATATACAAAAAATATTAATATAAAGTATTTATATTATTATAACACTATAATACAATTAATTATAATTTTTCTATACTAACTGAAATAATAGATATATTTGTTATTTTTTACATTAACTTATCTTTTATATAAGTTATATTAATTTATTAAATTCAAATTTTATATTAACATAAATATTAGTATTAATTGTTATAGACTTAATAGTTATAATTTTAATATATCTTGTACTTATTTATAATAGTAATTATATAATGCTAATTTGTTTAAATATTTTAATAACCATATTAATAAATAGTTATGATTATTTGAACAATTATCTATTTCAAATAAATATGACCCTTTGTTTTATCACAAAACAAATATTTTTGTTCATATAAGTTTGTTCCGGAATAAAGTAATACTAATCTATTAATATTTCAAAAATTAATAAGAGATTTAAAAAATAAATCTATTTATCAAGCTAGTTCAAATAGTTATTAATCCTTATTTGGATTAAACTAATACTAATTTATTAATATATCGACAATTAATATGTAAAAAATTTTAAAAATAAATATGTTTACCGAACTAGATCAAATAATCATGACTGTTTGATTAATTATCTATTTTAAATCGTTATGACCTTTTGTTTTATCATAAAAGAATTGTTTCAATTCATATAAGCTTATTCGAAATAAAATAATCTATTCATACAAGCTTATTTCGATTAAACTAATACTAATTTACTAATATATTGACAATTAATAAGTAAAAAAATTTTAAAAATAAATATGTTTACTGAACTAGATCAAATAATCATAACTATTTGAATAATTATCTATTTCAAATTGTTATGACCTTCTGTTTTGTCATAAAAGAATTGTTTCAGTTCATATAAGCTTATTCGAAATAAATTAATACTAATTTAATAATAATCTAAAAAGTAATGACAAAAAAGATTTAAAAAATGAATCTGTTTATTGAACAATTTTCAATAATTATGACTATTTAAATAATTATTTATTTGAAATCACTATAACCTTTTGTTTTGTCATAAAATAAAATTTTTTGTTCATACAAGCTTATTTCAAATAAAATAATACAAATTTATTAATATTAAGACAATTAATAAGTAAAAGATTTAAAAAATAAATTTGTTTGCTAAACAAGTTCAAATCGTTATGACTATTTAAGCAATTATTTATTTCAACTTGCTATGACTTTTTATTTTGTCATAAAACAATTGTTTCTATTCATACAAGTTTATTCAAATAAAATAATATTAATTTATTAATATTTTAATAAGTAAAAAATTTAAAAAATAAATGTTTACGAATCAAGTTCAAATAGTGATGACCATTTAAATAATTATCTATTTCAAATTATTATGACATTTTCTTTTGTAATAAAAGAATTATTTCAGTTCATACAAACTTATTCGAAGTAAAATAATACTAATTTATTAATATTCTAAAAATTAATGAGTAAGAGAATTAAAAAAAAGAATTTGTTTACCGAATAAGTTCAAATAGTTATGACTATCTGAACAATTATCTATCACAAAACATTATGACTTTATGTTTTGTCATAAAACAATTGGTTTTGTTCATGAAAGCTTATTTCAAAAAAAATAATTTATTAATTAATTTTTATATCAATTATTAACTAATAATTATTATAATAATATTTAATTAAATATTTACTAAATTATAATATTATAATTATAATAATTTATTACATTAATATAATAATACATATTATTATTAATTTTATAAGATTTAGCAAATTAGTTAACTTGTACAATTGAGTTATTCTAATACTAATAATATTAATTTATAATATCTTATAACTTTAATTATTAAAATTCATATCATTATAGGTTTTTTATAAATTATAATGATTTAATGAATTATTATCTAATATTTCATAAATGATTAAATTAGTTTAATAATATTTACAATATTTATAATTTAATTATATATAATTTAATTTATATATAATTATTGGTATATAAATATTAAATTAATTAATTAATTTTCATACAAGTTTATAATTAAAATATAACTATAATTTGTTCAAATAGTCATAACTATTAGAACTGCTTTGAAAAACAGCTTTAGTTTTTAAATCTCTTGCTTAATAATTTTTGAAATATTAATAAACTAGTATTATTTTATTTCATATAAGTTTTTATTAACTGAAACAATTGTTTTATGACTAAACAAAATGTCAAAATAATTTTAAACAGATAATTGTTTAAATAGTTATATCTATTTGAAATTATTCAGTAAACAGATTTATTTTTTTAAATCTCTTGCTTTAATTTTTTTAATATTAATAAATTAATATTATTAATTAATTATAATATATTAATTAATTTATACTAATTTAATAACTATTATATAATATATAATTAAATTATTTAATTAATTTAAATAATTATTAAAATAACTATTAATTATATAATAGTAATATTTATATTAATTAAATAATTTAATATTTAAATGGAGACGGATAATATGAATAACTTATTATGTGTTAAATAATTATTATTATTTAATAATATTATATAATATATTATAACAATAGTATTATCAATTTAATATAAGATTATATTAATTAATTTAAAATCAAGTTATTTAATAATTAATATTAATACTTAAATTATATTAATATTAATATAATTTTAATAATTTATAACAATTAATATTATAATTATATATATACATATTTGACTATTAGAATTTACATTATTAAATAAATTATCTATGTATATAAGTATTAATATATTAATAATATTTACTTATAAATTTATAATTATAATATTAATAATTTGTTAATAATAATTTATAATACTATTAATAATATATTATAAAAAATAATATTATAATATAATAATTATATTAAAATAATTTAAAACTTATAATGTTAGTTAATATTTATGAAATAATTATTTAATAATATAATTATTATTAACTTATAGTATTAAATTACATTATAATTTATTTATTTAGTATAAATATTAATATATTATAAATATTATAAATTATTGTTAATAATTATTCAATTATTTTATTAATTTATTAAACTCAATTAAATATTAATTAATATTTTAGTAATAATAATTAACATAATTATTAATATATAAAGGTAATATTATGTTTTATAACAATGAATATTATACTAATTTAATATTATAATATTTTTAATTAAATTTGTTTAATAATGATAATTATTATGTTAATAATGATAATTATTATGTTAATAATAATTACTATTAATATAATTTATTAATTTTGAATTTGTTTAATTAATAATAAGTATTGGTTTACTGATAATAAATTATAGAATAATATTATAATAATATTAGAAATCTAAGATAATTAGTAATATTAATTATAATAATCAAATAAATTATATTAATATAATTATTTATTGAATAGATTATAATTTGTATATTATTTTATTATCTAATTTATTATAAATTAGTATTGTTATATTTATTATTATATTAACAATTTTAGTTGTATTAAATAATAAGTATAATATAATTAATTATAATTATTATATATAATAATTTATTATAAATTATAAATTTATATTAATAGTTTAATAATTATAACTTTAAGTTTAAATATCATATATAATATTTTATTATATTTTATAATAATAATAATAATTATATAATAATTATATAAATTGATTATTATATAAATTAATTATATTATTAATTTAAAATATACTAATTAAATAACTTAATTAATTGGTTATTATTATATATATCATTAAATAGTAAGTGATAATTGGTTATTATTCATAACAATTGTTCTTGTTCATGCAAAATTATTTAGAATAAAATAATACTAAACAGATTAATAATACCATAATTTGTTATAATAAATATCAATTTTATTTATATCAATTTTGAATTATAATTAAATTATATTTATATTTATATTTATATTATTAATAGTTAATGATATATTATAATTAATAGTTTCTAAATTAATAAGTAAAAAAATTATTATAATCTATTTAGTTTTTAATTAGTATTATAAACTTATTACAATTTTTAATAATAAGCTTGATTTTCTAGACGAGGAACTAATGGCAATCTCAGAGTTAGAGGAAGATGATGAAGAGATATGGAGGATGTATTTCGATGGGGTTGCTAATAAATTATTTTATTAATGAGTAATTAATATAATATATATTATTTTTAATAATTGGTTATGAATTATTAAACCATTATAATTATTATATTACATATTATATATATTATAATATAATTATAAAAATTATATTTTATAATCTATTTTTGGATAAATTTATATTTCATATAAATATTATTAATTAATTAATAATACTAATAGTATTATGGTTCAATTATTAATTATTAATAGATACATTTATTAATAATTGATAATTATTAAATATTATTAAATTATAATTATAATTTTAGATTGATAAATTATAAAAATATTATTTCTCTAAAATATTAATAACCTCTAAATTATAGTATTATTAATATAAATTATTTAATTATTATAACTATATTAATAAATTGTTTTAGTTTATGTATTTAGATTATTATAATTTAACAATTTAATATTAAACAATATAATTATAATTTAATAATTTATTATTAAATTAATTAATTATAAAATTAGCATATTAATTTATTAATTTAATATTAAATCTATTTTGATTATATTATTGATAATACTTTAATCAAAAGTAATAATGTTAATTAGAGTAGTAAATTAATTATAATATTAAGTTTATAAGTTAATAGTTAATGATACTCAAATTAATACATGATTATTGTAAATAATAATTATCATGAGATTTAAAAAATAAATCTATTTAATTTATAATCTTTAATTAATTATTTAATTATTTAATTTTAATAAATTATTGCTATAAATAATATATGATAATTAATTAAAGATTATAAATTAAATATAATAGTAACAAATAGTTTTAGTTAATTCTAATAATTTAAAATATTTAATTGATATTAATTATTAGAATAAATTATTATATATTAATAATTTTGTATTAGATTTATTTTAATAATATTAATAATTAATAAATTATTGAAAAATTATTAATTACTTTTTATGATATTAATTTTATTAATGTAAATCATATTATTGTTAATATTATTATTAATTTAATTTAAATTATTTTAAATTAATACAATTAATTAATATTATATTTAAATTTTGAATGTTATATATAAGGAGTTATTATAATATAAACCTTTATATATATTTCTATTATTCGTAATAGATAATATTATTAATAAGAATTTGTTAATCATTTATTATAATTATTAATAAGTATTTATTATAGATACTATAATATCTATATAATATTTAATTAAAATTTTAACTACAATTTATATTATTAATAGTGTTTATTTTATTAAATATTAGTTATTTAAATGTATAATATTTGGATAATATTATTATAAATATTAAAAAAATAAATTAATAATAAATTAATTATATTTTTATTAATTATTTATTTAATAAGTAAGGATTTATATCCTTAAATCTTATATAAGCTTATCGTATTAATAATAAATATTAATGTAAATAATTGTTAATAACTGTCCAATCTGCAATTGTTAAAATTTAAAATATTTAAAATATTAATATCGTAAAAATTAACCAAAGATAAAATAAATATTTTTAAATCTCTTTCATATTAAAACAAATAATGATTTGAAATAAATAATTATTGAAATTGTAAAAACTATTTGAAAATGGTTTGGTAAGCATAATTACTTTTTAAATGTTTTACAGATTTATTTTCTAAATATTAATAAATTAATATTATTTTATTTCAAACAAACTTATATTAACAAAAATAATTATTTTATATTATGAATAATAAAAATAATAACAATATTAATATATTAACTTATAATTATTATATTATATTTAAATAATATAATCTTTAAATTATTTATTATAATATTATAATAATACAATATAATTTATTAAATTATTAAATTATAAATTTATAATATATTAGTCTTATATTATAGAATTTAATTATAATAAATTATATATTTAATTAATTATATTATAATAGAATATTATAACATTAACAATTATTAGTAAATAATATATTAATATATTGTTTAATAATTATATATTTTAAATTTGCATTATAATTGAGATATTATTATACTTTATTAATTTATTATTATATATAAAAATATTATTATTATTAATAAAGTATTGGTTATAACCAAATCAGATCAAATAATTATGGCCTAATAAAATTATAATATATTATAATGTATGTTATAGTTATAACATTATATTTAATTTTCTTAATTTATAAATTAATTTATAGTTTATATTATAATTGTATTAAAATTTATAATAGTTTTATGAATAATAACTTAAATATAAATAGTATTATATAAATTATTTTATAATTAAAATTTTATTTATTATAATGTACATTATAATTATTCTAATAGTCTTAACCAATTGAAATACTATTTAATGTTTAATTAAATTGTTTATAATAATTAACATAAATTATGGTAAATAATTTAATACTATTTATATTAAAATAGTTATGACTATTTGAACAATTCTATACTTCAAATCATTATATCCTTTTGTTACGTCATAAAATAATTATTTCTGTTCATACAAGCTTATTCAAAATAAAACAATACTAATCTAATATTATTCCAAAATTTAATAACTAAATGATTTAAAAAATAAATTTGTTTACCGAACCAATTCAAATAGTTAAGACTATATAAATAATTATCTATTTCAAATCATTATGACATTTTATCTTGTCATAAAACAATTTTCTCAATTCATACTAGCTTATTCGAAATAAAATAAAATTTTGAATTTGATTAACATTGATTAAGTAATAGATAATTAGACAAATAATATTATCTTTTTTTACTTATTATTAAAATATTAGTATTATTAAATTAATAATAAAAATTTATATAATAACTATTCAATAAGGCATGAGCTTATTAATTATCTATAAATATCCAATAATAATCCTTAATTAATATTATAATTTAATATTTATTTGTTAAATATTTTAACAAATAATAATTATTAGATTATTAATACAGTAATCTACTTTTATTATATAATAATAATTAGCTTATTATTATAATTCTTAGTTATAATTAATTGAATGGTTATATGATTATTGATTATATGAATTAATTATATAAAATAAATAGTTATTATTAAGATATGAAAATGTTTTTAAGCACATATAAAAAAACAGCAGGCATTACAAACTATTATAATGAACAATTTATATTTAATGTAATACTAATTTATTATTTTAAATTAATAATTTAAATAAAATTTATATTATAATTTATATATAATAATAACTAGTAAATATATAAGATTATTAATTATTTTATCTATTTTAATAATATCTATATAATAATAATACTAATTTAATAATATAATTTATATATTATAATAAGTAAATATTAATAATATTTATAATTATTATCTTTAATTAAAATATAATAAATTTTAATTTATAATTAAAAAATAAATTTGATTGCCAAACTAGCTTAAATATTTAAGAGTGTATGAATAATTATCTATTTCAAGTCATTTTTGTTTTATCATAAAACAATTTTTTCAATTCACGTTAGCATTTTTAGAATAAAATAAAATGAATTTATTAATATTTCAAAAATTAATATGTAAGAGATTTTTAAAAAAAATTTGTTTACCTAACCAGTTCAAATAATTATGACTATTTGAACAATTATCTATTTCAAATTGTTATGCCCCTTTTTCATAAAACAAAAGTTTTGGTTCATATAAGTTTGTTTGGGATAAAATAATACTAATCTATTGATATTTCAAAAATTAATAAGAGATTTAAAAAATAAATCTATTCATCAAACTAGTTAAATAGTTATGACTATTTGAGCAATTATTTATTTCAAATCGTTACGACTTTTTAATAATTATTAATAAATTAATAATAAATAATTTATATAAACAAAAATAATCAATATAACTATAACAATATATATGT
This sequence comes from Durio zibethinus, assembly GCF_047325235.1. Classification (NCBI taxonomy): domain Eukaryota; kingdom Viridiplantae; phylum Streptophyta; class Magnoliopsida; order Malvales; family Malvaceae; genus Durio; species Durio zibethinus. The sequence continues at coordinate 8,996,616 of NC_143183.1, read as the reverse complement.
TAATTATAATTTTAAATTAAAAGATTATGTTTAATTATATCTATTATATTTATCAAATATAAATAAATAATTAATTGATTTTATAATTTGGTAAAATCAAATAGTCATAATTATTTGAACTAGTTATATAATTTAACAATTTTATTAATTACTAATAAATATAAGTTATTTATATTTATTATATATAACTTATTCTAAAAATAGATTAAAAATATATATATTATAACAAAATCCTCACACACAAATTATAAAATTATAAAACTTATTATAATTAATTATACTAAATAAAATTAGTTATTTAAAATATTAATTATTAATAATTAATTAATATAAATATAATATTATAATGTTAGTTACTATATAACTAATTAATATAATTTCAAACTGTTATAAATAAAATATATAATATAATTCTATTTGAAATAGTTATAATTTCAAATATTTCAATAATTATTAAATTATTATAATAAATAATAATATAGTTAAATAATTATTATTAATGATAAATATATTTATTAAAATTATCATACTAATTAGATATTTATATAATAATAATATAAAATAATAAGTTATTTTATATTATTATTTAATATATTTAATAAATTAAGCTATTAGATATATTCTGTTACTATTATATTTATATAATTAAATTATTAAATATTCAAATGTTAATTAAAAAATTGTTTCTATTTAATGGCCATAATCACTTGTATTTTTAAAATACTAGGATACTTATATTATATGATTTGGAAATGACTATTTGCTTATTATAATTATATTAATAAGTAAGTATTAGTTTAACTAAGTTAACAATAAATATAAAATATAACAATAAAATTGTTATAACAAAATTGAATAATACAAAACTTATTAATTATTATTATTTAAACCAATTAATTAAATATTATATTACATATAATATTCACTAATAAGTTTAAAATTATTATAATTAATAATTGTATTAACAATTAGAATAAGTTAAATATTTATAATTATTATTATTAAATTATATATTAAAATTACCATTTATAAACAAAAGTAGAATATAAAATATTAAAATACCTATTATGAATATAAATTATATTCATTAATATTAATGAATGATTAGGCTTTTATATAGTATTAGTAATAATAGGTATTAATAGTTATAAATTATAAGAATATAATTATTTATCTCAATTATTTAATTTATAATTATTATAATTATTAGCAATAATTGATTTTAGTCAATTATAACAAAATTTAATCATAATCAATTCATACAAGCTTAATATTGTAATAGATAATAATATTAATTATAATTATTCTAAATATAAAATTTAAATTTAATTAATTTGAAATAAAAATATTTTGATTAGATTCAGTTAAACAAAATAAAGATCATTAGGATTTGAGATAGATAATTATTATTCATAATTTTATAAGATTTAGTAATATTTAATTAACAATATATATTAAATAATAAAAATAAATCTGTTTACATATAATTTTTTGTTATTTTATAATAAATTAATAGTGAATTAAATTATTATTAATAATAATAGCTTATTATTAAATTTTATATTTAATAATTTAATATAATTGATATTATTATTTGTAATTAAATTATTAATTAAAATATTATTAATTATTATTAATTATTTAGTGTTAATTATATAACTAATTTTATAATTAAACTTTTATTATAACTTTATATTTAATTAATAATTTAATTACAAATAATAATATCAATATTAGGTATAATTATTCAAATAAATAATTGTACAATTGTCACTTAGATGTCGTAATTTATTTAAATTATTTTAAATTATTACATTTATTAATAATAAATTATAATACTATAACTTAATTTATAGTTATAACGATTATAAATATAATTTATAAATTATGAAATAATTAAAAAAAATTATTAATCAGTTAAAACAAAAAAAAAAACTATTTGTAATATTTAAATATTAGTTATTTAATAATTAAATTTATAATAGGATATATTAGTAAATAAATTTATTATTATTTTATTATTAATAATTATATTAATTTAATCATTTATTATTATTAATAATATTATTAATAGTTAATTAGATATTAGTTTAATAATAATATATAAAATAATTAGTTTATAACATTAATATAATATAATTAATTAACTATTAATTATATTAAATTTATATATATAATTTATAAATTTATTAGTATTATTTATTATATAAATACTAATATTCTTAATTAATCTAATAAAATAATATTAATTATATTATAAATAAATTAATAGTTAATAATTTATTATAAAAATTTATAAATCTCTTACTTATTTAGTATTAATTGTAATTAAGTTTTGAATATATTAAAGATATATTCATTATATAAACATATTTATTATTAATATGACTAAATAAAAGAATTATATTAAATTTATTAAATAAATTTAATATAATTAAAATGATTATTATTTCGAATAAGCAATTTAGATTAAATGGGTTCATCAATAATAGAATTACTTATAATTATTATAGTATACTTAATATAATATAATATTTTAATTATTAAATATTTGTAGTAATTATAATTATTAATTACTTATAATTATAATATAATTATATTAATAATATTATTACTGGATAATTAAATTGTTATATTAATAATTAATTTTTAAATTAATTATACAACTTAGTTAATTATATTATTAATTTAATAAATAAATTAAATGCGTGAATAATGAAAACTAAATATAATTAAATTAATTGTTTTGTCAAAATATAATATTGTTTCCTATTATTGATAAATTATGTATATATATACTTTAACTTTATATATTAGATAAATATTATTTATATGACAAATCATATTTACTTAATAATTAATATTTAACTTCATTAATTCAATGATATATTATAATTAATTAATATAAATTATAACAATTGCTTATTAGTATAATTATTTTACTATTTAAATAATTTTAAATTATTAATATTTATTATAATTAATTTAAAATAAATTTATAATAATAATATTATAAGTTAAATATCTATATATAAAAATAATATATATTATTCAATAGATATTAATATTAATATAATAAACAATTGTTTATCATTATGACTAATATTATTGTTTGTTAAATAAATATTAACATTAATAATAATGTTAATAAATATTTGTAATATTTATCCTATAATATTAGTCAATAATTAAAATATTAATTAATATTAAAATATGATTAATATTTTAATATTTAATTATATTATTATAAATTTATCTGATAACAATTAAAATATATTGTTATCATTATTAAAATATAATTATTCATATAATTATATTTATAATATAATTAAATTAAAAAATTTTAATTTATGTTAAATTAATATATAATATATTATTAATTTATAGTATTAAATTTAATAAATTATTTAATTATTATTTAATAGATTATATATTATTATTATTATTCATAAAACTAATTATTGTAGTATGAATAATTAAATTAATATAATTAATCTAATATTTCATAAATGGTTAAATTAGTTTAATAATACTAATTTTATTCCAAATAAGCTTGTATGAACTAAAATAATTGTTTTATGACTAAACAAAAGTATAGAATGATTTGAAATAGATAATTATTCTGATAGTCTTAACTATTTGAACTAGTTTGGCTAACATATTTTATTTTTTAAATCTCTTATTAATTTTGAAATATTATTAAATTAGTATCATTTAAATCCAAATAAGCTTGTATGAAAGGAAACAATTGTTGTATGACAAAAGAAAGATCATTATGATTTGAGATAGATAATTGTTCAAATAGTTATAACTATTTGAACTAGTTTAGTAAATAGATTTAGGTTTTAAATCTCTTATTAATTTTTAAAATATTAATAAATCAAAATTATTTTATTTTGAATATTTTTGTTCAACAATTGTTTTATGATAAATTATTAAATATAATTAATTAAATTAAATTAAATATTCTATTAAATATTTAATAAAAAATTTTTCTTATTATTATTATGCTATTAATTAATTATCATAATTATGATATTTAATTGATAATATATTAATTAAATTAAATTAATTAAATATTTATATTAATATTTAAATAGTAATATAAATTAATAATATTATTATTAATTTAAATTAATTTATAATCAATTATATATTTATTTAATATGTTATACAAATTAAGTTAATAAATAACTATTTGAATTATATTAATAAATATATAAATTAATATAACTATAACCTTATTAAATATTATGGATTATAATTAGTAGTTAATATAGAGATTATAATATTAATAATTTATTATCTAATAAATTATTATTTGTTATTTTAATAATGATTAATAAAATTGGATTATTTTAATCCAAATAAGCTTGTACGAACAAAACAATTTTATTAATATATAATTTAATATATTTAATATTAAAACTATCAAATAAATTCTATTATTTGTAGTTAATATTTATTAATCATGATTATAATAATTTATAAATATAATTTTTTTAAATATAGATTAATAACAATTTATTATTTATAAACAATACTGTAATTAGTACTATTTAGTTATAGTTAAATTTCTATTATAATAATTATTTAACAAATAAATCTATTAATATGAATGTTTAATAATTGTGATATCACAATTAATTATTGTGAATTAATTTATTAATATTCCAAAAATTAATAAGTGATTTAAAAAGTGAATCTGTTTATCACAATATTTATACTATTATAACCAATTGTTTATTAAATAAATTATTAGTGATAATATAAACTATTAATATATTAGTTATCAGTTTAATTATCCAATTAATAAATATAAATATGATATAAAAATTATATGAATAATATTACATAACTAAATATCAAACTCAATTTATAATATTTAAATATATATAAAAATTATATAAATGATTATTATAGTATCTTATAATAAATTAATAAATTATTAATATAATATTAATTATTAAAGTAATTATATTTAATAGATGTTATAAATTAATTAATGATTAGTTCTAATCCAATAATTACAATTTTAATAACTAGTTATAAGAATTAATTACAATTATAGATTACGGTTAATTGAATAATTATCTGAATATATTTATAAATTATTATAAATTAATATAATAATTTAATCTGTTCAAATAATTAATTTACTATAATTTATTATTATATTATATTTAACTATAATTATAATCAAAGTATTACTATAATACTAATTATTAATAATGATATTATTATTATTATTATTTAATAATAGATATAGTAATAATAAGTAATATATTATCAAATTATAATAATTTAATTATTATATATATAATAATAAGAACAGTTTGAAATAAATAATTGTTCTAATAGTCTTAACCATTTGAATTTGTTCAGTAAACACATTACTAACAATATTTAATATATATTATTACTATTTTATTTATAATATTTAATAAATTATATAATAACATAATAAGACATTTATAAAATAATAGTTATCTAATTTATAAGTTAATATAAATTAATTAAGTTATTATATTATATATGAAGAATTTACATATGTAAAACAATTTATGATTTCAATATAATTATTATATTAATAATAGTTTATAACATGTAACTTGATTAACTAATATTAATAATTATATAATTTAAATATGTAATAATTGTTTATAACTTATTTGTTATTATTAATAGTTTAATAATTATTCTAATAGTACTAATAATATTTATTATTATAACTATAGTATATTTATATTTAAAAAATATAATATCACTTCGAGAATTAATTTATTATAAAAATTATATAGTTATTTTATTTATTAATATATATAAATGTAAGCTTTTAAATAATTCTAATTTAAAAAGTAAAGAATATATTTTTATATCTTAAAATAGTTTAGTTATATATCAAATTATTAATTTTATAATTTATTTTATTACATTATAATAAAAATACTTATATTATAATTAATTATAATATATTTAAAAAATATATAATTAATATTAATATTTAAATATTCATTAATTAAATAATATAATATAATATAAATATTATTAGATAATATATTTTAATATTACTTAATTATATATAATCTAAATTAGATTTATAATATATAATATATTTATATATTAATAATTATTATTTAAACTAACTATTTGATAATTTAATAGTTATAAATAACCATAATTAATTATTAAAAAGTAGATTAAATACAATCTAAATTAATATAATAATATTAATTATAAGTATTAACATACTTAATATATACTAATTTATAAGAATTTAAAATTTAATATTAACTTAATATTAATTATATTAATAATTAATAAAAATAAATTATCTATAAGTTAGGAATATGTTTAATTTATTAAAAATGATTTGAAATTAAATATTAAAACTATTATAATTTATTTCTATTTATATCATAAACATATTGATAATTAAGTCAATTTATAATATTGTATTATTATTAATTTATATTTATATAATTATTTAAATAACATCACATTATTATTAATATATTATAATTATAAGATTATAAATTAATAATTATATATAATTTATAAATATTAAATTAATATTATTTTATATTAAATTATAATTATAAAATATAAAATAATAATAACTTATTTATTCTAATATAATTTTATAAAAAATAACAGTTATTTTTAATAAATAATTATGATGTAATATAATTAAATTATCATAACTAAATTTATTTATGAACAATAAATTAATTATTAATTTATATTATAAATATAAGTATAATATAAAATATTTATAATTATTTAATAATAATTATTATTATTAACATAAATAATTGAAATTATATTATTTAATTTTAATATATTAAACTAATATATTATATTTATTAATATACAATTAATTATTACTAATATTGGATAAATTATATAATATTAATATGTTAAGATTTGAAATAAATAATTGCTCAAATAGTCATAACTATTTCAACAAGTTTGATAAATAGATTTATTTTTTAAATCACTTTATAATTTAAGAAATAATATATTAATTAACTAATTCATTAATATTTAATAATTATAATTATATCATTATATTTAAAGCCTAGTTAAGACCTTTTCAAATCCTAATTGTTAAATTAGTAAAATAAATTATTGTAGTAATTTATTAAATTATCTATTACTTTAAATTTATAAATAATTTAATAATATTAATTATACTATTATAAGTATTATAATTAATTAATATTATAAAATTAATGATAAATTAACAAGTGACCTGTTATATTAATTAGTATTCAATTTTAATAATAGTAGTAATATTTCAACAATTATTAATTAATCAAATAGTAAAATAATATTATATTATTCAAATATATAAATATATATTATATATTATTTGTAAAATAATATTAAATATTTATTTTTTTTATTATAATGAATGAGTATATTTTTACACAAAAATAAACAAGTATAAATATTTAATCTATTATCAAATAACGGATAATTATTATTAAATTAATATAACAATAAAAAATTAATAAATTCCTTTTGATTAAAGTTTATAATCAAAATTTTCAATAATTATAATATTAAAATAAAACATTATTTCAATTATTTGATTATTATAATGTATTACAATTTAATATAACTAAGTTTAAAATTTTTTTAAAATATTAATAAAATAATATTATAATTATTATTATAATTTAAATTTAATATAATGCTTCAACTCATACATGCTTATTCGAAATTAATAATTATGTTATATTATTTCTATATTATTTCTATATATAATTAATAATTATTATTATATAATTTAAATATAATACTATAATTAATATTAATATAGTTAAAATACTAATCTTAATTCATGATTACAAATAATTATTTAACTATTTGATAAAATAATCTAATTATATCATATATATAAATTATACTAATATATTATACTATATAATTATTTAATATATTATATATTTATTATTTATATAATATTAATAACTATTATATATTTAAGCTATTTCTAATTATTATATATTTATTAATTATTTATTATTATTTTAATGATTTGAAATAAATAATTGTTCAAATAGTTATAACTATTTAAACTTATTCGGTAAATAGATTTGAAATAAGTTTGTTATAATATTAAAACAATATTATTAATTAATAGCTTAATATTCAGTTATATTAATTAATTATATTATAATTTAATATATAGTTATATTATATTAATTTAATATTAAAATAGTAAATTAGATTTACTATTTAATAAAATAGTAATAACTATTTGAACGTCGTATAAATAATATATTATAAATTATTATAATAATTATTATTACAATTATCTTAGTTCATTTTATACAGAATTTATATAAATAATTAAACAATTCATTATTAAAATAGTCATAATTAATTATTATAATCATTAATATATTATTAATTTCTAAATTATTAATAATACGAGTTTATTAATATTTCAAAAATTAATAAGTGGGAGATTATTTGTTTATTGAACTAATTCAAATAATTATGACTTTTTAAACAATTATATATTTCAAGTCATTATAACCTTTTATTAATTAATTATTCAAATTAATAATTATATTAATATATTATAATTATAATATAATATTAAATATATTAATAAAATATTAATTATAATTAATTAATTTAAGTTAATTAATTAATTAATTTATATTATTATAAAGTATAATAAATATTATAATATTAATTAATAATAATCATAATCTTTAAAAATAATATAATAATAATAATAATAATTATAGTAATTTTATCCAATTATTATTAGTTATAACATAATAATTTATATATATGATAGAGAAATTAGTTCAAATAATTATGGTACTAATTATAACTATTATTATAATTAATTTATAAATAATAATTATTATTATATTTAATACATTATTTGATAAATATAATTATTTATTATATTATTAATATGAAAAAAAAAATATTAATGCTATTTATTATAATTAATTAATTATAATAATTATTAATTTATAATTTTAAATTAATTTTTATTCAATAATTATATATTAAATATAATATATTTAATTATAATATTATATAGTTATTAATAATTATGACTATTTATAATAATAGTTATTATATTCTTATATGAGCTTATTTAATATTAATAATTATAATATAATAAATAATTATATTATTTAATTAATTAATTTTATTTTATTAGACATGAAACTAATAGAATATTAAACTAATAATTAATTATAACTATTTGTTATTAATTAACTTAATATTGAATTAAATTAAATTTTATAATTTATTAATTTGAAAAATTAGTTATTTATAATAAATAATCAGTAGTCATAATATATTTGTTACTATAAATTTATATAAATAATTAAACTTATTAATTATATTAATATTAATAAATAGTATAATTTGAGACAAGCATATGACTACTGGTTTGTTTTAAATAATTATAATAATAAATGTTTTTTGAAATATTATATATATTAACTAATTATAATATAATTTAATATATAATTTTATAAATATTTATTATATTTATGATTATTTATTTTAAATCGTTATGATATTTTCTTTTATAGTAAAAGAATTGTTTTGGTCATACAAACTTATTCTAATTAAAATATTATTAATTTAATAATATTTTAAAAATTAATAAATAAGAGATTTAAAAAATAAATTTATTTACCGAATTAGTTCAAATAGCTAATACTATTAGAACAATTATCTATTAGAAATAGTTTTGACCTTTTGTTTAGTCATAAAACAACTGTTTTAGTTCATACGAGCTTATTCAAAATAAATTAATACTAATTTATTAATATTCAAAAAATTAATAAGAAACAGATTTAAAAAAATAAATCTATTTATTGACTAAATAATTTTGAATTATAATTAATAAATTATAAATTATTATAATTATTATATAATTAATATTGTAATTCATAATTACATATTTGATATATATTTAATAAAAATATAATAATTATTTGATACTAAATTATAGCTAAAATAATACTAATTAAAAATTATTGTTTTTTAATTAAGAAGAATAATGCCACTTGGAGGATGTGTATCGACTACAGACAATTAAATATAGTTACAGTGAAAAATAAATTCCCGATACCTATATTAAAAGATAGAGAACAATAATAATAATATTAAATAGATTAATTTATTAATTATCATAAATTAAAATATAAAAAATATATATTAATATAATTAATTGTTAAATATTTAAATAATATATTTATGTATTTATTAATATAAATAATAAATTAATATTATTTTATTTCGAACAAACTTATATTAACAAAAATAATTATTTTATATTATGAATAATAAAAATAAAAATAATATTAATATACTAACTTATAATTATTATATTATATTTAAATAATATAATGTTTAAATTATTTATTATAATATTATAATAACACAATATAATTTATTAAATTATTAAATTATAACTTTATAATATATTAGTCTTATATTATAGAATTTAATTATAATAAATTATATATTTAATTAATTATATTATATAGAATATTACAACATTAATAATTATTAGTAAATAATATATTAATATATTATTTAATATTTTAAATTTGTATTATAATTGAGATATTATTATACTTTATTAATTTGTTATTATATATAAAATTATTACTATTATTAATAAAGTATAGGTTATAACCAAATTAGATCAAATAATTATAGCCTAATAAAATTATAATATATTATAATGTATGTTATAGTTATAACATTATATTTAATTTTCTTAATTTATAAATTAATTTATAATTTATATTATAATTGTATTAAAATTTATAATAGTTTTATGAATAATAACTTAAATATAAATAGCATTATATACTATTTATTATATAAATTGTTTTATAATTAAAATTTTATTTATTATAATATATATTATAATAATTGTTCTAACAGTCTTAACCATTTGAAATACTATTTAATGTTTAATTAAATTGTATATAATAATTAACATAAATTATGGTAAATAATTTAATGCTATTTATATTAAAATAGTTATGACTATTTGAACAATTCTATACGTCAAATCATTATAACCTTTTGTTATGTCATAAAACAATTATTTATGTTCATACAAGCTTATTCAAAATAAAACAATACTAATCTAATAATATTCTAAAAAATTAATAATTACGGGATTTAAAAAATAAATTTGTTTGCCAAACCAATTCAAATAGTTAAGACTATATGAACAATTATCTATTTCAAATCGTTATGACCTTTTTTCTTATCATAAAACAATTTTCTCTTTTCATACTAGCTTATTTGAAATAAAATAAAATGAATTTATTAATATTTCAAAAAATAATAATTAAAATATTTAAAAAATAATTTTGTTTACCTAACCAGTTCAAAAAATTATACTATTTGAATAGTTATATATTTCAAATCATTATTACTTTTTGTTTTGTCATACAACAAATGTTTTTGTTCATATAAGTTTATTTGGAATAAAGTAATACTAATCTATTAATATTTCAAAAATTAATAAGTGATTTAGACAATAAATCTATGTATCAAATTAGTTCAAATAGTTATGACTATTTGAGCAATTATTTATTTCAAATCATTATGACATTTTTTTTTGTTGTACACTAGATCAAATAATCATGACAATTTGATTAATTATCTATTTCAAATCATTATGACCTTTTGATTTGTCATAAAAGAGTTGTTTCAGTTCATATAAGCTTATTCAAAATAAAATAATACTAATTTATTAGTAATCCTAAAATTAATAATAAAGAGATTTAAAAAATGACTTTGTTTACTAAACAAATTTAAATAATTAGGACTATTTGAATAATTATCTATTTGAAATAGCTATAACCTTTTGTTTTGTAATAAAAGAATTTTTTTGTTCATCTAAGCTTATTTCGAATAAAATGATACAAATTTATTAATATTAAGATAATTAATAAGTAAAAGATTTAAAAATAAATCTGTTTATCAAACAAGTTCTAATCATTATGGCTATTTGAGCAATTATTTGTTTCATCATGTTATGATTTTTTGTTTTGTCATGAAATAATTATTTCTATTCATACAAGTTTATTCGAATTAAAATAATATTAATTAATTAATATTTTGACAATTAATAAGTAAAAGATTTAAAAATATAAATATATTTACCAAACAAGTTTAAATAGTCATTAATATTTCAATAATTATCTATTTCAAATCATTATGACATTTTCTTTTCTAATAAAACACTTGTTTCAATTCATATAAGCTTATTTGAAGTAGGATAATATTAATTTATTAATATTCCAAAAATTAATGAGTGAGAGAATTAAGAAAAGAATATGTTTACCGAATAAGTTCAAATAACTATGACTATTTGAACAATTATTTATTTCAAAACATTATGACCTTTTGTTTTGTCATAAAACAATTGGCTTTGTTCATGCAAGCTTATTTCGAATAAAATAATTTAAATTTATTAATATTCCAAAACTTAATAAGTAAAATTTTAAAAAATAAATCCGTTTTCTGAGCACATTCAAATAGTTATAACTATTTGAAGAATTATCTATTTCAAATAGCTATGACCTTTTATTTTGTCATAAACCAATTGTTTCTGGTCATAAAAAGCTTTTTTGAAATAAAATAGTACTAATTTATTAAAATTTCAAAAATTAATAAGTAAAAGATTTAAAAAATAAATATGCTTACCGAGCAAGTTTAAATAGTTATGACTATTTGAATAATTATTTATTTCAAATCTTTATGATCTTTTGTTTTGTCATAAAAGAATTTTTTTTGTTCATACAAAATTATTCAAAATAAAATAATTTTGATTTATTAATATTTTGAAAATTAATAAGAGATTTAAAAGCTAAATCTATTTAACAAACCAGTTCAAATAGTTATGACTATTTGAACAATTATCTATCTCAAATCATAATGATCTTTATTTTTTCATACAACAATTGTTTCCTTTCATACAAGCTTATTCGGATTAAAATGATACTAATTTAATAATATTTTAAAAATTAATAAGAGATTTAAAAAATAAATATGTTAGCTGAACTAGTTCAAATAGTTAGGACTATTAGAATAATTATCTATTTCAAATCATTCTATCCTTTTGTTTAGTCATAAAACAATTATTTCAGTTCATACAAGCTTATTTGGAATAAGATAATACTAATTTCTTAACATTTGAAAAATTAAAGCAAGAGATTTAAAAAAATAAACTGTTTATTGAACAATTTCAAATAGATATGATTATTTAAACAATTATCTGTTTAAAATTATTTTAACATTTTGTTTTGTCATAAAATAATTATTTCAGCTAATAAAAACTTATCTGAAATAAAATAATACTACTTTATTAATATTTAAAAAATTATTAAGCAAGAGATTTAAAAACTAAAACTGTTTTTCAAAGCAGTTCTAATAGTTATGACTATTTGAACAAATATTAATCTCAAATTGTTATGATCTTTTTTTTATCATAAAATAATTTTTTTATCATATAAGCTAATTCAGATAAAAATAATACTAATATATAATATTTTAAAAATTAATAAGTAAGAGATTTAAAAAATAAATGTGTTTGCCGATTAGTTTAAATAGTTAAGATTATTAGAATAATTATCTGTTTCAAATCGTTTTGACCTTTTGTTTAATCATAAAATAATTATTTTAGTTCATACAAGCTTATTCAAAAGAAAATAATACTAATTTATTAACTTTTGAAAGATTAATAAGTGGGATATTTGAAAAACTAAATTTGTTTACCGAACAAATTCAAATAGTTATGACTATTTGAACAATTATCTATTTAAAATCGTTGTGAATTTAAATTAGTCATAAAATATTTAACTGATATTAAATATTAGTAATATTAAACAATATATTATATATTGTATTAGCTTATATAATAATTAATATTATCAGAAACAATTTTAAATATTTTAAATATTGTTATTAATTAATATTAGTTAATTTATTAATTAACATTTATTAATTAGTAAATTAGTAATATATAATTAATATTTAATTTAATATAATAATTTTAATTAAACAAAATAATGTAATAAATCAGTGTTATTTTATTTTGAATAAAATATTTCATATTTTTTATTAAATTATAAAACTAATTTAATATATATTAAATATTAATATTAATTATTTAATATTAATAAAATACAACTATTATATTTTATCTTATTATCAAATTAGATTAATAATATAATTTCATATTCCATAATATATATGAATAATTTATATTAATATATAGATTAGCACGAGGAAACTAATTAATATCTTATTCAAATAATTATTATGATTCATTAGCTATAACTTAGTTATAAACATATTTTTAATAGTAATAATAAATATACCTTTATTATATAAATAAAAAATTGTAAATAATTAATATAATAATAAAGTATTAAATTATAATTAAATTATAATAATTTAACTATTAATTATAGTTAACATATTTAATAACTTTATATAATTAGTAATATTAATATATGTTATATCATTAAAACATATAACTATTAGTATAATATTTTTTTATTTAAATATAACGTTTATAAATGTTTAATAACTAATTATTAGTTATAATTTATTGATTATACATTATATTAATAATAACAAATAATTATAATATTAGTTATATTTTAATATAAATTATAAGTTATAATAATAATTAATATAGTTTTACTATAGTTATTATAAATTAGTAATAATTTATTAGTTGATATTATTTATAACTTTTCAATTAATAAATAAATATTAATAATATTCATAATTATAATCTAATTATAGTAAAAATTAATAGATTTTTTAATAGTAATATTAAAAATTATTAGTTAATTTATAATAATATAATATTAATTAATTATTTATGATTTGAAATAAATAAATAAATAATTATTAAATAATATTTATTATATTAATAAATTAGTTAACTAAAATTAATATTATATTATTTATAACATATTTAATAAATTAGTTAATTGTCCATTTCGAAGCTAATTAAAATTATTAGATATTAATGAATTAAATATTTAATATTATGAATTATTCATAATTAAATTAATTAATTAAGTATTAGATATTAACTTAATAATATTTAATAATTTAGTATAATATAATTTTATATAAGACTACATTTTATTCTAATATTATTTAATTATTATAATATATATAAGGGGTTAATATAATTCTTTT
This sequence comes from Durio zibethinus, assembly GCF_047325235.1. NCBI lineage: Eukaryota > Viridiplantae > Streptophyta > Magnoliopsida > Malvales > Malvaceae > Durio > Durio zibethinus. The sequence continues at coordinate 8,981,373 of NC_143183.1, read as the reverse complement.
ATAATTTAATAATTAATTAAATTAATTTATATTATATCACACAAAGGTTGTGTGATCCATCGAGTTATCATGAATCATCAGATAAATATTTTAATAAAAAAATATATTTTTATAAATATTATAAGTTTTTATAACACTAAATAGATAATTATAGTTAAATAATTTATTTAATTATTATATATATAACAAATTCATTAATTGTTATAACTATTATAAATTAAAGCTCCAAGGGATTTTAACTTAATTATTATTATCAAATAGATTAAAATATATAATTCTTAGTTATAATTATAATAATTAAAAATATTTATAATAATAAAATATTTTTTAAACTTTATTAATATATTAAATCAATTTTATTTATTATATTAATCTATAAATAATATTATACATATTACAATAAATATTAATTAATAATTCTTTTAAATAACTTTAATATTTAACTTTATAAATTAATATATTTGTAATCAAGCAACTAATACGATATATATTATTTATATATATAATTAATATTTATTACTTTATCATTATTAAAAGAATAAATTAGTTAAAATTTATTTTAAGTAATTATTTAATTATTATATTACTTAAATTAATTAAAATTAATATTAATAAATAAAAAGAGATTATTAACTAAGAGTTAATTACTAATAACTATCATTTAAATAATTATGTTAAGATTTTAATTTAAGTAACAATTAAATAATTTTCTATTTAAACTATAAACTAAATTGACAAATCTATATAATTTTATATAATCTAATTAATATAAAATAACTTATATTAAACTAAATTGACAAATCTATATAATTTTATATAATCTAATTAATATAAAATAATTTATATTAAACTATAAACTATAATACTTAACTATTAATTTTATTTGTTATATAACTAAATTAATTATATAATATTTATATTAATCAAATATTAATAACTTATTATAAATTATAATCGATTAATTTAAATTAAGGCATAATTTAAATTTTATTGTTATAAATTATTAATATAAATTTAAATTTATTTAAATTATAATTAAATTTAATTATTATAACATAGAAATATTTCATAATTTATATTATATTATCTATAATATACAGAAAAAATATTAGTATAAAGTATTTATATTATTATAATACTATAATACAATTAATTATAATTGTTCTATACTAATTGAAATAATAGATATATTTGCTATTTTTATATTAACTTATCTTTTATTAAGTTATATTAATTTATTAAATTTGAATTTTATATTAATATAAATATTAGTATTAATCGTTATAGACTTAATAGTTATAATTTTAATATATCTTGTACTTATATATAATAGTAATTATATAATGCTAATTTGTTTAACTATTTTAATAACCTTATTAATAAATAGATATGACTATTTGATCAATTATCTATTTCAAATAAATATAACCCTTTGTTTTGTCATAAAACAAATATTTTTGTTCATATAAGTTTGTTCCAGAATAAATTAATACTAATCTATTAATATTTAAAAAATTAATAAGAGATTTAAAAAATAAATCTATTTATCAAACTAGTTCAAATAGTTATTAATCCTTATTTGGATTAAACTAATACTAATTTATTAATATATCGACAATTAATAAGTAAAAAATTTAACCAATAAATATATTTACCGAACTAGATCAAATAATCATGACTATTTGATTAATTATCTATTTTAAAATCATTATGACCTTTTGTTTTATCATAAAAGAATTGTTTCAATTCATATAAGCTTATTCGAAATAAAATAATCTATTCATACAAGCTTATTTGGATTAAACTAATACTAATTTACTAATATATTGACAATTAATAAGTAAAAATTTTTTAAAATAAATATGTTTATTGAACTAGATCAAATAATCATGACTATTTGAATAATTATCTATTTCAAATTGTTATGACCTTCTGTTTTGTCATAAAAGAATTGTTTCAATTCATATAAGCTTATTCGAAATAAATTAATACTAATTTACTAAAAATCTAAAAATTAATGATAAAAAGATTTAAAAAATAAATCTGTTTACTGAACAATTTTAAATAATTATGAATATTTGAATAATTATTTATTTGAAATTACTATAACCTTTTGTTTTGTCATAAAATAAAATTTTCTGTTCATACAAGCTTATTTCGAATAAAATAATACAAATTTATTAATATTAAGACAATTAATAAGTAAAATATTTAAAAAATAAATTTATTTACTGAACAAGTTCAAATCGTTATGACTATTTAAGCGATTATTTATTTCAACTTGCTATGACTTTTTGTTTTATCATAAAATAATTATTTCTATTCATTCAAGTTTATTCGGATTAAAATAATATTAATTTATTAACATTTTAATAAATAAAAGATTTAAAAAATAAATATGTTTATGAAACAAGTTCAAATAGTGATGACCATTTAAATAATTATCTATTTCAAATTATTATAACATTTTCTTTTGTAATAAAAGACTTATTTTAGTTCATACAAGCTTATCTAAAGTAAAATAATACTAATTTATTAATATTCTGAAAATTAATGAGTAAGAGAATTAAAAAAAAGAATTTATTTTTCGAATAAGTTTAAATAGTTATGACTATCTGAACAATTATTTATCCCAAAACATTATGACTTTATGTTTTGTCATAAAACAATTGGTTTTTTTCATGTAAGCTTATTTCGAAAAAAATAATTTATTAATTAATTTTTATATCAATTATTAACTAATAATTATTATAATAATATTTAATTAAATATTTACTAAATTATAATATTATAATTATAATAATTTATTATATTAATATAATAATACATATTATTATTAATTTTATAAGATTTAATAAATTAGTTAACTTATACAATTGAGTTATTCTAGTACTAATAATATTAATTTATAATATCTGATAACTTTAATTATTAAAATTCGTATCATTATATGTTTTTTTATAAATTATAATGAATTAATGAATTATTATCTAATATTTCATAAATGGTTAAATTAGTTTAATAATATTAATAATATTAATAATTTAATTTATATATAATTATTGGTATATACTTATGGCTAATTCCTAAAATCAAGGGATTACAATATCTCTTAAAAATAAGGGATTACACTAATTACAGATTAATACAGAAGCCTCCCCCTAATTTTAGAGTCAACCAGATCCTGCTAAAGGCTTCTACTGATCCTGACTGGTTTTGGAAGATCTTGGATCGCATTTACTCCCTCGGGCCCTCTTACGTGTGGTGTGGGCATCTTGCGGGCCTAGCCTAGGCTGTGCGGTCAAGCCTGCATGCTGTGTGGGTAGTCTGGACTCCTTTCCAATACCTAGTGCACAAACCTCACCAATGTCCTTGGTACTCATGCTTATGCACTTGATGCCCCTACCCAAGGCGTGACACATGTGTCATGCTTCGCAAGCTGGTTTAGACCTAAAAGTTCTTTTTGAGTCGAGAAGCAATTCTAACTCTAGTAAGACAAGGTCTGATAGCTAGGAAAATCAAGCCTTGAAGCATATTAGAGGCTTAAGACTTGGGAAACTAGCCCAAAATAGTGATACAGGTAGTGATCAAGACTCTAGAGGGTCAGGCATGGTGTTTAGATTTGGCAGAATTGACCTAGGCCCAAGTGTGGGTGCTGGTGAGTGCTTATATGAATTTACAAGCCCTAAAAACGGCATTAGCACAACAAAAATATGAAGATGTGCCAAAACCTACCTACTACTTGATCGTGGTGCACATTGTGCGAGGCCTGGGTCCTAGATACTAGCGGGTCATGCGTAGCCTAGCATGTGTTGATGGTGTTTATGGGAACAACCTACAAAAAAAGGCCATAATGTGCTAATGGTGGTTGAAGCATATGCCAAGGCCAAGGGTGAACAAATCCTAATAATGGTAAAGGCATGGGCATATGTCATGGTTTGTAAGCTAGTTTAAGTCTAAGGGTTCTCTCTGAGTCAAAAAGTGATTCCAATTCTAGCGAGATAGGTTTGACTTCCTTGAGGACTAGGCTTTAAGCCTATTGGAGGCCTAGCTTATGGGGAACTAGCCCAGAGTTGTGGTATGGGTAGAATTGAGCCAAGCTTAGATGCTGGAGGCTAGTGAGTGCTTATATGTATTTACAAGCCAAAAAAATGATAGCATGATAGAAATATGAAGATATGCCTGAACCATCCTACTACCCAGTCGTGGTTCGCATGGTGTATGGCTCAAGGCCAAGATACTTGCACATGGTGCATGACCCAACATTTGCTAATGGTGTTTGGGGGAACTACAAGCACAATGGGCTAGCATGTGCCTAAACCAAAGGCTAACATTTCCCAATGGTGGTTGAGGCATGTGTATATGTCACAGTCCACAAGCTGGTCCAGGGCCAGGTGTTCTAGTTCTAGTTGGACAAGGTCTGACATTCAGGGGGACCAGGCCTTGAGGCCTACTAGAGGCTTAGGTCATGGGGAACTAGCCCAAAATAGCGATATGGGCAATGATCAAGACTCTTGAGACTCAGGTACAATGCTCAAGTTAGGCAGAATTGAGCCAAGCCCCAAGTATGAGCATTGGTGAGCAATGCATAAGCACATAATTAGACCTAGTGTAGGCACTGATGATCAAGGTGTGGTCACACATCAAACCCAGGTGTGGGCACACATTAACAGAGTCCTAAGAAGATTAGATTTATGGCCTTCCAAAAGGCCCAATACTATAGCACAAACTTTGACAAGTCAGAATTATGCTAAGCATTTGAGTTTCATAGGCTGACTTAGCCAAACAAAGTCAATTCCCTATCCAAGGCCATACAGAGTTTGACTTAAGGTTTGAGCCCATGACATATGACCTAACGTCATTTGGTGCTATGCTGATCAAAAGGCAGACAAGTGTCTTTGGTGGGAGGGATACAGTATGCATGCACACCAAGTGCCAGTGTCACACCCTGGGTGGGCACACCAGGCACATTAGGCGCACCAGCAAGCGAGCCAGAGGTTGAAGCTCATACACCATGCGCGCTGGCAGGTATTTGTGCACAAGGCCAGATCCAAAAGAGCCCAATGTGAGAGATATGCAAGTGAAGCTTCTGAAAGCTTGCAGGATCAACAGGAGCCTCATGGCAGATTTGGTTGACCCTAGAATTCAGGAGTTAGAATCTTGATTGATTGTAATCTTTGTAATCCTTTGATTTTAGCCTTTATTCTAGGGATATTGCCATTAAGTGTAGCTGGAGCCTCAACTATAAATAGAAGGCTACTCCACCCTCATTTGTACACCATCAAACACTTCTGTTTCAATGAATATAGAGCATATTTCCAGTATTCTACCTTGTTATCCTATTTCTCTTTAACTTGCATAATCAACCCTTCCCTATTGTTCTAGTGCCCGTACGCTTGTGTTTTAGGCTAACTTAGGCATCAAGGAGGAGATTCCAAGCCTAAGGCCGTATGAATTCTGAGTCTAAGGTTGGAGCTCGTGACAGTTGGTATCAAAGCAAGTTCAATTTTATGTGTTTGTGTTGTGCAAGTTAGATCGTGATTGAGGAGATGGCATCTCAAAGCGACGTTGCTAGCCAACAACCAGAGGCCTAGGAGCAGGGGCGTGGAAGAGGCAGGAAAGCTAGTTCAAGAGATATATTGTCTACCATGGACGGTAGGCTGGCCAAGGTGGAGGTGACCATAGGCGACATAGGGGAGAAGCTTGAAAAAGTAGAGACTCATATCACATTGCTAGACTCTATAAGAGAGGAGATCCAAGGTGAGCTATAAGCTACTTTCAACAAAGGCATGGACGTGATCACCCAAAGGAATGAGGCCTTAAAGGTTGAAGTACTGACCTTGTGTGATGGCATGGAGGCCATGCGCTAGCGTATAGAGGAGCTTGCCAGTAAGCTTGTTGCTTGTAAGATTGCCATTGGGAATGGCATGTTTGCTGAAGTGTTTAAGTCCATGGTGGATGTCCTGAAGTGTAAAGATTTCAAGGGAACTAGGGTGACCAAGGAAGTAGACAACTACCTATGGGGTATGAAACAGTATTTTCAGGCCATGGGCATGCAGGACGAGACAATAAAAGTAAGCACCATTGCTATGTATCTCACTTATGTAGCCTTGTTGTGGTGAAGGCACAGGTATGATGATGTTAGGTGTGGGAACGCCAAGATTGGAACTTGGGCAGAGTTTCAAAAAGAGTTCAGAGGGTAATGTTACCTATAGTATGCCGATGATGAGGCGCGGGCCAAGTTACGCAATCTGAGCTAGTAAGGGGACATAAGGGAGTATGTTTAAAAATTCTCTGAACTGATGCTACAGATCTCGGATCTAGGTGAGAAGGATGCCTTATTTGCTTTCATGGATTGGTTGAAATCATGGGTGAAGCATAAGCTACAATGAAGGGGAGTTCATGACTTGGCTAAAGCCATGACTACTGTTGAGTCCTTGATAGAGTTAAAGCCTCTAAACAAGTTTGAGTCTTCCAAGCCCAAGGGTAATGACAGGGACAATAGGGACTGAAAGAAGCAGTCCAAGGCGAAGGACTGTGATCAGGAGTCCAAGGATGACGATTGAGACCATTTAACGAAAGATGGCGAGAGGAAGCCACTAGCAGGTAAGTGGAAAGCAAAATGGGACCGAGAGCCTCTAGCATGCTATCTATGTGGAGGGAGCCACATAGCGCTCAATTACCCACAGAAGGGTAAGTTGACTGCTATAGACAAAGAGTCTGACGAGGAGCCAGAGTTAGGGGCAGTAAAGCTTGGGTCGTTGGTGCTCAATGCTGTCCAGAGTAAGGGGAGCCACAAGCCAAAGGGCTTGATGTTTACGGATCTGATGGTTACGAGTCAGAAGGTGAGCACACTAGTGGACATGAGTGCCTCACATCTTTTTATTTCAGGTGATGGAGCCTAGAAGCTCAGACTAAAGGTGCAGAAAGGGACTGGTACCATTAAAATGATGAACTCCAAGGAGGTTCCAGCCATTGGAATAGCATGGAGAGTAGAGTTACAGCTTGGAGACTAGAAAGGTAAGGAGACCATAGAGGTAATACCTCTTGACGACTATGAGTTTGTGATTGGGTTGGATTTCCTTGTTCGGATTAACACCCTCTTTGTGCCTTTTGTCAATTGTATTTACATCCTGGATGCATGGTGCCAATGCTTAGTGCCATTGAGGAAAGGGTCTGGAGTTGGGTCGTGGGTGGTGTCAACCATCCAATTTGCCAAGGCGATTAGCAGAAAAAAAGATACCTTCTTGGCAACCTTGAAATATGAAGAACCAAGGGAGAAAGAGACTGAGTTACCCTTTGAGGTGCTAAAGGTGTTGAAGACCTTTAGTGATGTGATGCCTGTAAAGCTGCCTAGCCAGCTAGCACCTAAGAGGGAGGTGGACCATAAGATTGAGCTGGTTTCTGTGGCCAAGCCACTAGCTAAAGCCCTTTACCGAATGTCCCCACCAGAGTTGGAGGGACATTCAGTCGCGTTCAAGAGCAGGAAGCTGAACGAGACTGAGTGCAAGTACATAATCCAAGAGAAAGAGATGACTGTAGTGGTGCACTACTTGCGTATTTGGTGTCATTACTTGTTAGGGTCAAGGTTCTGGTTAGGACGGACAATGTGGTGACCAGTTACTTCCAGACACAGAAAAAGCTATCCCTCAAGCAGACGAGATGACAAGATTTTCTTACAGAATTTGATTTCCAAATGGAGTACAAGTTGGGGCGGGCGAACCTGGTGGCAGACACCCTAAGCAGGAAGGCTAACCTTATTGCCATTAGCCAACCAGAAGGGTCACTAGTGTCGCACATCAAAGAGGGACTTATGCATGATCCTATAGCCAAGGCTCTTACAGAGGATGCGCAATAAGGTAAGACTAGACAGTTTTGGGTGCAGGATGGTTTGTTGTACACCAGGGGCAGTAGACTATTTGTGTCACAGCACAGGAAGTTTCGTGAAGAAGTTTTACAAGAGTACCATGATTCAAGGTAGGCTGGACACCCATGAGTGAGCCGCACCTTGGCGTTGATTGAGGACAGGTACTATTGGCTGCACATGAGGTAAGATGTGGTGGCCTATGTGAAGACTTGTCTTGTGTGCCAATAGGAAAAAGTGGAGCTCAAGAAATTGATGATCTCTTAGAGCCATTGCCAGTGCCAAAGCAACCATGGGAGAGTGTTTCTCTGGACTTTATAGTTGGTCTACCCAAAGTAGAGGGGTTTGAAAGCATCATGGTAGTGGTGGACAGGTTTTCCAAGTATGGAATCTTCATTCTAGCAACCAAGGAGTGCCCAATAGAGGAGGCAGCTTGATTGTTCCTAAAGAACATGGTTAAGTACTGGAGAGTACTGAAGACCATTGTTAGTGATCGGGATGGACGTTTCACTGGCAGGTTTTGGACTGAGTTGTTCAAGCTATTAGGGTCAGACTTGAACTTTTCCACCAGTATGCATCTACAGATCGATGGGCAGACTGAGTGTGTGAATGAACTATTGGAGGTCTACCTCAAGCACTATGTGAGTGCGACACAAATGGACTAGCCAAAGTTGCTAGATGTTACGCAGTTTTCTTACAACTTGCAAAGGAGCAAGGCAACGAACTAGAGCCCATTTGAGGTTATGACAGGGTAACAACCACTAACACCTAGTTGGATTGCTGTAGGTTATACAGAGCCAAATCCAGTAGCATACAAGTTTGCCAAGGCATGGCAGGAGCAAACTCACTTGGCCAGAGTCAGTCTACACAAGGTGGCAAAGAGGTCGAAGAAGTGGGCAGACCAGAATAGGCAGGACGTGCAGTTCTAGGTTGGAGACTTGGAGTTGGTGAAGCTGCATCCCATTGTGCGCCTCAGAGGGCTGCACAAAGGCCTAGTCCGGAGGTATGATGGACCTTTTTGAGTAGTCAAGAGGGTAGGCAAGGTTGCTTATAAGCTAGATATGCCACCCAAGTTGAGGGTACACTTGATGTTCCATGTAAGCATGCTCAAGTCGTTCTATGAGGATGAAAGAGATCCAGGATGGGCAGAGTCAAAATGGGTGCCATTGGGAGCAAGGGCCTCATATGAAAAGGAGGTCCATAACATCATAGTTGATCAAGAGGTGAGATAAAAAAACTATCAACCAAGGTAAGAGTACTTGGTACGCTGGAAGGGACTTTCAGATAGTGAGGTGAGCTGGGAACCAGTAGAGGACTTATGGTAATTTAAGGATGAGATCAGGTAGTACCATGTAGAGGACGCAATGAAGGTGTTACACAATCAGGTGGAAGAGAATGTCATGCCCTGGGCGGGTGCACCAGGCACATCAGGTGCACCAGCAAGCGAACCAGAGGTTGAGGCCCGCACACCATACGCGCTGGTGGGTATTTGTGCACAAGGCCAGAACGCCCACCCAGCTTACAGGCCAGCCCATGAGGCCAAGGCTTGGCCAGTAAGCTGCTCGTACCATATCTAGAAGGGCCCAAAGTAGAAAATATATGTAAGTGAAGCCTTTATATAGACTCTAAGACTCAAGAATGGACACATCCAGTGTCCCAGATAAGCCTTTATATAGACCAATGCATGAATACTCGAAACTTGAGGGCTAGCCATTCCAAGTTGTTGCTAGAGAAAGCAACACATAAACTATTTGATGGAAAGCTAAAGAGGACAATAGAGAAAGGTAAAAGTAAACATGTACTACTTAAGTATTGGTGTGTACAATGAGGGTATGGGCACTTCTTATTTATAGCTAAAGCCCCTTTGAATCAATAGTTGACTTTGTTCCTATCCTAGGGCTCTCACAAAGAGTCCAGTATATATATGAGATTACAAAAGGATTACATTAAAAAGTTCTAATTTTACATGGACTCTATCAATAAAGGAGTTTGAACAAGCTTGGAATCCTTCAGTAGTGCTAGCATGAGGCCCATTCTTGGGCCTAACCTGGATTGGTTCTACCCATACCTGGGCTTACTCCAGCACCCATGCTTGGGTCTATCTAAAAGCTACCAACTAGATCTTGTGGCCTAAGCTTCCTGAGCTTATTTTAACACCCATACACCTATTATAGGTTATAGTCCTACCTTCAAGATCGCCATTTCACCTTTGGGCCTAGTCTTCTTTACATTTTGACTTAGTCTCAATTGCCTTAGAATTGCTCCCTATCTTGGTGAGAATCCCTGGGCCTAGTCATTTTCATGGACCGTGACACCCACACTAAGTGCCAATATCTGGCAATGGTGTTCGAGACAACATCATGCATTATGGGGCCAACACCTACTGATGGTGTCCAAAGCAACAACAGGCCATATCTGTCGATGGTGTTAGATGCAACTGCCTGCACCAACCAAGGGCTAGATGTTGTCAATGGTGTTCGGGGCAATAGCTCACACCAGGGGCCAACATGTGTCAATAGGGTTTAAGGTAAGTGCCCGCACCAAGGGCAAGCCCATCCCAGTAACAAAAACCAAAGGCATTAGGTTGTTACTTAGTTGGATGCTCGAGGTAGGGATGTCATTACCCAGACAAATCAATTGCAATGGAGAACACCATTCATCCCTAACCTTAGGGGGGTGTGGTATAAAAATATGAAGTGAAAGGACTTTGGTAGGTGTGAGGGGGGATGGACAAATCGAAGCTACAAAGGGTTGAATCTCAGTGGTTCATGATAAGAAGGCAACTCTGCCACTTAAAATATCTTGTCACATATTTAAGTCGTTTGTAAAGGATTCTACCCATCATTCGATAGGAATTGAGCTTGTTGACACCCTATTTAGTTTGGGGCTCAAGCTAATTGGGCACAGATTCAATCCAAGCCTAATTGTCTGATTTCTTACATTTTTTTTATCTTGTTTCTCTTATTTATTTGTTTATTTATCCTTTTTTTATATTTTAGTCTTTTGTTTATCTGGTTTTAAATTTTTATCATAAATCATAAATCATAAATCATGTGGAGTAATTTGAGCACTAATTAAGGATCATCTCTGGAATTAAGACTAAAACATGATCTTTTCAAATATTAAAGGAAGGTTCAAAAGAAATCAAATCAAGGAATCAAAGTTAGATTTAATATGGGAAATTTTGAAGGATTCTAAAAATCAAGGAAAATCAAGACAATTCTATAAATTAATTAAACAGATTTTAAAAAGAATTAAGAAAAAATCAATTTAAAGCATAATTAGATCTACAATATTTTTCTATTTAATGCAAATCCCTAAAATTCCTAGTCGAAAGCCCTATATAAACATCAATCAACCACACACAAAAGGGGGGGAGAAAAAAGAAAAATTGAAGGGATCTTAGTTTTTTGTTTTTTTTTTTTGGAGGAATCATTCAAGCAAATTCTAGGATTTTTTTCTTTAGGTTTTGTGATTTTATTTTATTATGAGTTTGATTTGATTTTTGGGTTTCCTTAATTTGGGTTTTAATTTTTGAGTTTGATTTCATATTCTATTGAGTTTCTAATATTTTTGCTAGAGTTTTCTATTGGCATTTGTTTTTGGGATTTTTATTAGGCTTTCAAGAATTTGAAACATTTTTGGGTTTAGGATGAACTTTCCCGTTGAAATTTGAAGTTTTTACATGAACCTGATGACCTGCATAAAAATCCGTGCTTCTAGCCCGACCCAATGGTTGGTTTTCCTTTTTTTTCTTTAATCCTATTTTTTGTTTTTATTATATTTTATTATACTTTTTCTATTTTATTTTTAGATTTTTTATTTATTATTATTATTATTATTTTCATATTTAATTATTATTTTATTCATGACTTTAAATTGAAAATTTTATTATTTATTTTTTAAAATGCCTTTACGAATTTCATTTTATTTATTTATTTAAAAATAATAACCAAAAAATGTTTATAAAGTAAATTCATGAATCCTACCAAACTTTTAAAGGACTTTTCATGAAATTAAATTTTTTATGAATTCTACCAAACTATTGAAGAATCTCATAAATCAATTTTTATAAAAAACTATTACTAATAAAATATTTTGCTTTGATCCTACCAAACTATTGGAGGATATGCATCATAAATTAAGTCTTACCAAACTATTGAAATATTTAATACATTTTCTAAAATAAATTTACAAGGAAATCTCACCAAACTATTGAAAGATCTGCATCAAAAGTAAATCTTACCAAACTATTAGATTTTACTAATTATTTTCTTGAAGAAAAATATATTAAAGAATCTAATGATATAGTCTTTTCAAAATGGGACATTAGTCTCCATGAATACTCTTGGGGTGAGAGAATTATCTTAAATTGCTACCAAACTATTGGTGTAATTTTAAGATCAATTTTCAATATTAAATATTTTGGTAAAACATAAATATGGTTAAGGCTTGGATAATTTGAAACCAAACTGGTACTATCCCTTAGATGGGCATTGTAAGGGTGCTATAACTTTCCCTATGTGTAACCTTACTCCCAAATCCAAAATTTGATTTTGTAGATTAAAATTTACTATTTAAAGATACCTAAGTCAATCTTGGGTTTCCTCTTTAAATAGAACAAATTTGTTTATGTGGCCAATCACACCTTAACAAAAAAGATTGGTGGTGACTCATAAAGTTTATGTCTAGCGATAGGTCCACGGATCTATATGTCATGATAGTTTAGTGACTCCACTGGGGACGTAAAAGAGTTAGGCCATTAAAAGATTTCTTGTTATCCAAGCCTAACCTAATAAATTTAAGATTTTTTTTCTTTCTTATTTGTATTTTATTTTTTTTTATTTATTCATTTTATATATCTATCATTCACATACACATGCATAACATGATCTCTACACCTGAGTTCTGTCCCTTAGAAAGGAGTCAAGTACCTACACCTTTGTGAGATTTCTTGTCTTCGTATAGGCAAGAAAAAAGTACCATTCAAATTGAACCTTTTTCACTTGTAGCCTATAATGGGTGAGGATTGGGGTGCCTTATTAGTCTATATTGGACAATGATGCAATGAACAATTTGAAAACCCTTAGACTGTCAAACCTTTGAACCTAGCATGTAAATAAACCCTAAAGGTCGAAACCTAGGATAGAGCTTCGCCGTTTCTTGTGTTAGGAAATCCCAAATAGGACATATGATGGGACATTTATTCTGCTTGTAAATTTATATGTTTTCTTTATATTTGTGTACTAACCCTTTATCCTATTTTTTCTATATATTATTTTTTGTATATATCATTTTTTACTAACCTTTTTCTTTTATTTTATATGCATGCTTGACATCATTAAATCCTCTTTGTTGCATTCATGCATTTTAGCATTCAGTCTCATGCATAATTTAAAGGTTATACAAACATATCTTTAAATTTGCACCATAATTGTGAAAAATTAAGGTTCAAGAATAGCTTGACCAACCCACCACAAGTACAATACCCGAGTTCAAGCTAAGAGAATGGAACAAGATAATGTGAGCCATGTTGAGAAACTGGAAAAAGCTTAGGAGGAAATCAAGGGAGAACTTAGCAAGATCCTTAAAGCTTTGGGTAAGTTGAATAAGGGAAAGGTGGTAGAGGAAGATGTTTCACATGAACTTTCTTATCCATTGTATCTTTTGAGTTATGGCCCACTTTGGGCCAGTCCACTCCGAGCCTACCATTACAACAATTTACATTTTTGATAGGCTATACTTACACAAAAATGTCACCTACACCCAGCGAAGGGAATGTCCAAAGTTACAACAACCTTGGCCTTGCTGAAAAAGTAGTGAATCAATCCAAATTCCTAATTTGGACATTCCAAAAGAGAAATTGAAAATGGTTGAGGCTTGGAAGATTTAAAAGCTAATTACAAGATGAACATGCTCAAAGAGAGGTTGCAAGTTGTTGCAAAGATAGATTTTTATGGTTCTATGGATGCTACCAGCTTTTGTTTAGTCATAGATGTTGTGGTTCCTCTAAAATTTAAAGTTTTAGAGCTTAAAAAGTATAATGGTACTAAGTGTTTAATAACTCATGTCACTATGTATTATTGAAAAATGGCAGCATATGCTAATAATGAGAAGTTACTCATGCATGTATTTTGAGACAGTTTAACTGGTTTTACTACAAAGAGGTATGTCTAGTTAGATAGGACTTGCATCTAATCATAGAAGGATTTGACCTATTCTTTTATCAATCAATACTGCCATATTATATATGTGGCTCCTAATCATCTTTTTTTATAGAGCATGGACAAGAAAGCAATAGAGTCTTTCAAAGAATATGCCCAACAATGGAGGGATATGGTTGTGTAAGTTTAACCTCCTTTAACTAAGAAAGAAACAATGGTCTTATTCATAAACACCATAGAGGCACCTTATTATGAGAAGATGATAGTGAACACAGTAAAGAATTTTCCTAATATGGTGATCTTAGGGGAGATTATTGAAAATACCATCAAAAGTAGTAAGCTTGAAGAAAGAGAGGCCAGTAGTGCCAAGAAAGGTGGGATGCCTAAGAAAAAAGAAGCTAAAGCCCAAGTGATGAGTTTTTAAGGGCAACAATTTAGAATTTATGCTTCATACCTACCATATGTTTATCCTGCTTACTACCTAACAATCAATAATGTTGCATAAGTTGCTTACCAGCCTTATTTCCTAACCATGAACAACATTGCTCCAAGTCCTCATTAATTAGCTTTTTAAGAATCGACGTATAGGCCTAATCCTGTTACTATACCAATTCTAAGGCCTAACAATCAAATGAGTAATTTGGGAAGATCCATGGGCAATCAAGAGAGAGCTCGCATTGATCCTATCCCCATAACCTATACTATGCTATTTCCATAATTGGTCAAGAATGACCTCGTATCCCCAGTCCTTTTGGAACCATTAAAGCCACCCTATCCTAAATTGTACAATGTTGATGGCACATACCATAATGAGAATGTGGGTCAATCCATAAAAACCTGCCCTACTTTCAATCATACGGTGCAAAGTTTGATTCGAGTAGGCTCAATGAGCTTTAATGAATCAGGGGAGCTGAATATCCATAATGGCCCTTTATCCAATCACCCAAGGGCATGGTTTTTAGGAGGCTAATTGGAACAGCTTATAATCTTAGAATTTCTTGAGAATATGGAACTCTTTTATGTATTTGGATTTCATCTTATTTTTTATCATTTTAATAAAAATGGTAGATTTGTTGCATTTTCTTGACATTTTCTCTTTCATGTGAATTACCATTGTATACTTTTACCTTCTCACATCTTTTCACTATATCCATTCTTTGATTTCGAATAATGCAAGTTCAGACAATCATGACAATAATTCAGGATTTGATTTTGAAAATATCATTCAAGATGATACGGTTGATGAATTGAGATTGTTGATTCATTAGGACTACTAAATAAAAGAAGATAAATCTAGTGAAGAATTTTGAAAGTGATGCAATACATGATCTTTGTAGTAGTTCATTCACAAGTCTGTTTTTACTGAATCAATGTTCTCCATTGAAATTATTCATGTTAGAAATGATAAATGACCATTTTTCTTTTATATTTCACTGAAAGAGTAAAATTATCACTTGCTAACCCATTTTAAGCCTGTTGAAATTTTCTTTCAAGAGACCCTAGCCAAGGATCACCCCACATAAGGACAAACTTTGATAAACTTGTTTATCCTTAGTGATTTCAAGGGCAAAACCCTTTTGTGCTCAAATTTTTCTTGAAAAATGATGAAAGAAAAAAAAAAGGAAAAGAAAAAAAGGAAAAAAATGAAGGAAAAATTGATGAGACAAAATGTCAAGGTGCTTCACATGAAAAGAAATGGTTCTTGGTTTGATAACCCTTCAAATACAATTTGGGCCTATTTTTTTCATTTCTTTCATAACCCCTCACCCTAGCCTACGTTATGTCCCTTAAAAGTCCATTTTGATTGAATGTAAATACTTGAATTAAAGAATCATGAATTGAATTAAGGCATATTTGCCATTGGATTGCTTGGAGTTTTGATCAAAATATCATTGATGGATCAAAGGGGAAAAAGAAATGAAAAGAAAAAAAAGAGAAATAAGTGTGCAAAAAATGAAAAAAAACAAAAAAAATGAAATGCAAAAAAAAAAAAAAAAGAGAGAAAAAAAAGGAAAAAGGAAGACTTAAACTAAAAACTTGAGAGGGTGGTTTAAGTAAAGATGGAAACTTGGAAATATAGCTTCATTTGAGGATCCAAAGGATATGGATAATGTCTAAAGATCGAGAATATTAATCGAATGTGTTTTCGAAATAGGATTCTAAGTTAGAGTTCAAAATTGTCGAAACAATCACTATTCTGGATGTTGATATCCCATTTACACAGTCACAACATTTTGCTTTCATTTATCTTTGAGTTGTTTTTTATCATACTTTTTCTTTCAATAATAAAGACCCATTGGCTTATTCTTTACCAAGTGTACATCCCTTGAATGAATCTAGGAAATGTATCATGTTTGTCATGAATTAGAATGATGATAAATAAATGAATAATGATGTTCATAAAAGATTTTCCATTCTTTTGAAAAAAATCTAAGATGAAAAAGTGAAAGAAGCCTAAAAAAATGATTTGAAAAAGGCAAATGAAATGACCGGTGATTAATACAGTGATGGATTAGTCAACATAACCTATGAGATGTGACCAAATGAGGAAAATAATATGGATCGAGTGATGGAATCTATTCTGAGATCATTAATGGTAAGAAGCTAAGAAGGAATGGTGGAGTCCTGAGAACCTTGTTACCACAATTAGAATTTTGTGACATTCATTTAGTGACATTTGCATTACATACATTGTGTTTACATTGTACTTAAATACTTGATAATTGCATTGTTAGGGCATGCATTAGCATCATGTAGAAAACATTTGAATTATAGTAGGATATTGGCATTAGTGAGAATTTGGATTGCTATAGTTGCAACATGTAGAAGACATTTGCATTGACATTTATTGCATACAAAATCTGACTTTGATTGGAGAAAATTTTTGACCTTTGAATCCTTGAATAAGGAAAATCTTTCATGATGAGATTTTTTGTTGGCAAACTTTCCAAAATTTAAAAGTTATAAGTGTTTATTTAAAAGAGCCTTTCGAATGAGAATCTTTGAAATTTTGGATGTGAATACCAAAATTATTTTAGTGAGAATATTTGCGTGTGAAGCCATAAAGCTTTTGAAAAGAACCTTTGAAACTTTGGATGTCAATCTTTGAAACTTTAATGGGAATTTCTTAAAATTTTCCAATATGAAATTTTGAAAATTTGAATGTGAATCCTAAAATTTTTTAAATGAAAATCTTTGAAATTTTGGATATGATCCTAAGTTTTTTGAATGAAATCTTTAAAACTTTGCATGTGGAACCTTGAAATTTTTTGAATGAGAATCTTTGAATTTTAGCTATGAACCTTGAAATCTTTGATGTGGATCCATGAATTTTTTTTCCCTTTTGAATGCAAATCTTTGAATTTGTTACGCAGTCCTATTTGTGACCGTTTATGATGATGAAAATTCTTGCAAATCTTTGAAGTTCTTATGAATTTGAATTTCTTACGAATCTTTAAATTTTTTATAAACCTGAATTTCTTACAAAACTGAAGCTCTTGTGAATCTTTCAATTTCTTGTGAACCTAAATTTATTATGAATTTGAAGTTCTAAGAATCTTTGAATTTATTACGAACTTGAATTTCTTGCAAAATTGAATCTGTTACGAATCTTTGAATTTCTTATGAACTTGAAACCTTTGCAAATCTAGAACCTTTGTGAAACTTGGAATCTTGTGAATCTTCCATTCTTTCAATTATGAAAGTCCTTGTGAATCTAGAACCTTTACGAATCTAGAATCTCTATGAAACTTGAAATCTTGCGAATCTGAAAGTCCTTGTGAATATAAACCTTTGCAAATGTCGAACCTCTGCAAAATTTGAAATCTTGCAAATTTGAAAATCTTTGTGAATATGAAAACCTTTGTGAATCTTTTAATCTTTGCAAATTTTGAAATCATTACAATTTTTTTTTGAATGTTAGAATATTGGACTCTTTCAATTTTGTTATGGAACTTTGTGAATCTTTGTAGTTTTGTAACAAACCCATGAATTTCCAAATTGTGAATCTTTGTATTTCAAGTTAAGATTTTCAGTTTTTCTGGACCCAAACAAAATGGATGTCTTTTGTCTTTGTACAATTCTTGTTTTGCATAAACTATATAAAGAGGGGTAGTTATAAGCACCCTAATTAGTTCAGGGCTCAAACCAATTGAGCCCAGATTCCATCCAAGTCCAATTGTCTAATTTCCTACATTTCTTTTATATATCTTTTTTTTTCTTATTTATTATTTATCTTTTTTTTTTTTATATTTTAGTCTTTTATTTATTTTCTTTTAAATTTTTATCATAAATCATAAATCATGTGAAGTAATTTGAGCACTAATCAAGGATGTTCTCTACAATTAAAACTAAAACATGATCTCTTCAAATAAAAAAGGAAGGTTAAAAGGAAATCAAATCAAGGAATCAAAGTTAGATTTAATATGAAAAATTTTGAGGGATTCTGAAAATCAAGGAAAATCAAGACAATTCTTGAAATTAATTAAACATAATTTAAAGAGAATCAATAAAAAGATAAATTCATAGCATAATCAGATCTGTAATCTTTTACATCCAATTCAAATCCCTAAAATTCCTAGCAAAAGGTCCTATATAAACACCAATCAACCACACACAAAAAAAAGGGGAAGAAAAAAGCAAAATTTTAGGGATCTTAGGTTTTTTTTTTTTTTTTTGAGAAAACATTCATGCAAATTAGGGGATTTTTTTCTTTGGGTTATGTGATTTTATTTCATTTTGAGTTTGATTTGATTTTTAGGTTTCTGTTGGGTTTGTAAGAATTTAAAAAAATTTTGGGTTTAGGATGAACTTTTTGGTTGAAGTTTGAAGTTTTTGCATGGACCTGATAACTCGTGAGAAGATTCGTGCTTCAAGCCTGACCCGATTGCAAGTTTTCCTTTCTTGTCTTTCATTATATTTTTTGTTTTGATTTTATTTTATATTACTTTTTCTATTTTAATTTCAAAATTTTAATTTTTACTTATTATTATTATTTTCATCTTTAATTATTAATTTACTCATGACTTTAAATTGAAAATTTTATTATTTATTATTTAAAATGCCTTTATGAATTTTTATTTATTTATTTATTTATTTTAAAAATAACCAAAAAAATGTTTCTAAAATAAATTCATGAATCCTACCAAACTATTAGAAGATTTTTCATGAATTTAAAATTTGTATGAATTCTACCAAACTATTGGGGAATCTCATAAATCAATTTTTATAAAAAATTATGGCTAATAAAATATTTTGTTTTGATCCTACCAAACTGTTGGAGGATTTACATATTAAATTAAGTCTTACCAAACTATTGGAAGATTTAATACATTTTCTAAAAATAAATTTATAAGGAAATCTCACCAAACTATTGGGAGATTTGCATCAATAGTAAATCTTACCAAACTATTGAAAGATTTTACTAATTAATTTCTTGAATAAAATATATTAATAAATCTGATGACGAAGCCTCTTTACAGTGGGACACTAGTCTCCATGAATACTTATAAGGTGAGAGAATTATCTTAAATTGCTACCAAATTATTGGAGTAATTTTAAGATCAATTTTCAATATTAAATATTTTAATAAATTATAAATATGGTTAAGACTTGGATAATTCAAAATCAAATTGGTACCATCCCTTAGATGGGTGCTGTGAGGGTGATATAACCTTTATCACGTGTAACCATACTCCGGAATCTAAAATCTAGTTTTGTGGACTAAAATCTACTATTTAAAGATACCAAAGTCAATCTTGGGACTCCTTTTTAAATATGATAGGTTTGATCAGGTGGCCAATCACACCTTAACAAAAAAGATTGGTGGCGACTCCTAAAGTTTATGTCTAGTGATAGGTCCACGGATCTATACGTTATGACAGAGCTCCAAGGAGGCCCACGTGGGTTGTTTGCTACAGAGGCTACACCTATAACATATGCCCCTAGGGGCCTTGGCCCTACTGCTGGTTGGCAATTAGGTAATAGGTGCGTGTGTCACTCCTAGCCCATATTTTAACTTAGAGGCATTCAGTCATAATCTAGTAGATGGTAGTTTCACGCCACTAGCTTTTCAACCAAGCGTGATCCCAATCAATGGTTTCTTTTATACTAGATTGAATTACAATTATGACGCTGCCATTAGTAAGGTAAAACTAACTTGCCTCACAATAGTCTAAACCCAGCTCACGTTCCTTATTGATGGGTGAACAATCCAACAATTGGTGAATTTTGCTTCACAATGACAAACAAAAGCCAACTTCAAAGGATAAAAAAGCAACATCGCTATGAGTACTTGGCTACCATAAGCAAGTTATCCCCGTGATAACTTTTCTGACACCTCTAGCTTCAAATTTCAAAGGTCTAATGGATCAATAGGCCACATTTTCATGGTTTGTATTCATATTGGAAATCAGAATCAAACAAGCCTTTACCCTTGTGTTCTACATAAGATTTCTATTCTCATTGAGCTCATCTTAGGACACCTGCATTATCTTTTAATAGATGTGCTACCCTAGCCAAACTCTCCATATGACAATGTCTTCTACCCAAATTGACCAATCAAGGCTGACCTTGGGTTTAAAAGAAAGGGTCGTGCCCTGCTTCCAATTCACAAAATAAGTAAAATAACATTAAAAGTAGTGATATTTCAATTTTGCCTGAGGTCTCTCACTTATCCTACACCTCTTAATTCATTTTACAAAGTTAGACTAGAGTCAAGCTCAATAAAGTCTTCTTTTCCTACTGATTCTATTAAGCCTATTCCCTTGGTTGTGGTTTTGTTGGATAGTAGACAAGGGTAGAGAGAATCTCGTTAATCCATTCATGTGCATCACTAATTAGATGATGAGACATTTGGCTACCTTAAGAGAGTCATAGTTACTCTTATCGTTTACCCGTGCTTGGTTGAATTTATTCACTTGGACATTTAGAGCACTAAGCAAAAATCATGTTGCACGAACATCAGTAGGGACCATTGCAATGCTTTATTTTAATTAAATAGTCAGATTCCCTTTATTCATACTAATTTTGAGTTGACTATTCATCGTCCAGGAAAGGCCCCTGAGGAAGCCATTCCCAATCCGTCTTTCGTTTGACACAAGATAACCTACTCTCATTATAAGAGCAGCTTGAGTAATGCACTGATAGTTGATGGATTTAGGACTAGGTCCCCTAGGCCCAGCCCTCAGAGCCAATTTTTTTTTCTGAGGTTATAGATCTATTTTACTGACTTCCTTTGCCTACATTATTCCATCAGCTAGAGGTTGTTCACCTTGGAGACCTAATGTAGTTATGAGTACAATCAAGAATAGAAGATACTCAGTCCTTTAGATTTTTAAAGACCACTAGGGGTGTACTAGACACCACGTGATGTGTGGTATTCTTTTAACCACTGGACCCTAGCTCTAGTTGAGCCATTTCAAGGGTGGGTAGGCCATTAAATTGAAAAGATAACTCTTTTTTAGGCCTCCATCGACATATTTGGACTCCTTAACATTGTCGTCAGTTGTCATGTCTCGATTCAAGAATTTTAATCTAATTCCCTTTCAAAGCTTGCACTAGACATGCTATTTGATGGGCTTCCCCTATTTATTAAGATCAACTAACCTATGTGCAAGTGCCTTTCACATGAAACCTTTCCTTTCTTTGGCCTTCAAAGTTCTCATTTGAAAATTTGCTACTACCACCAAGATCTGTATCGATGACTACTTTGCACGGGTTCATGCTCTAGGTTTTGCAATGATCATCGCACCCTTTTACTCATTGGAGCCTGGCCCTTGCCCCGATAGTTAGGTATAGGTCACACGGTTAAGTGCCATCCATTTTTTAGGCTAGTTGAGTTGGCAAGTGAGTTGTTACAATTTTTTAATAGATTCAAGTTCCATGGCCATTGTCCTACTATCTTAATCGACCAGCACCCTTAGTGGGTTCTAGGTTAGTGCATAATTAGGCATCATAACTCAGTTTCTGATTCATCCTACATCACTAGTTCTACTTATAAAAAAAGGCCCACTTGGAGCTCTTGATTCCATGGCATGACTCAACAAAGTAGTCACATCATCCTACCTATTTAAAGTTTAAGAATAGGTTGAGGGCATTGCATCCTGATGCCTCTAATTGTTGGCTTTACCTAATAGAACTCACTAAGGGCTATCCTGAGGGAAACTTTAGAGAGAACTAGTTACTAGATGGTTTGATTAGTCTTTCACCCCTATACTCAAGTCAGATGAATGATCTGCATGTTAGTATCATTATAGTCCTCTAGCAGAGTTTCCTCTAGCTTTTCCTCGCTCAAGCATAGTTCACCATCTTTTGGGTCTTGCAGGCATGCTTAAACTCAAACCCTTTTCAGAAGATCAAGGTTGATCGATGGTACACCTCAAGGGATCTTACCAATCAGCTTCCTTACATCTTATGAGTTTTCTAGCCTATTGACTTGTGCACGTGCCAAACTCTTTGGTTTGTGTTTCAAGATGGGTTGAATGAAGAGCTCACAAGTTGACACCATGAGCATGCTGGTGTTAAGGCACACCGAGATAGTGTGTGCTACATTCCATGATTGTGGCAATAATGTCTTAATAGGTATATGAAAAGCCCAGGCTTGAGTCACTGTTGTGACCGACATTGGGCCATACCTTGAGTCAATTGAGGGACCAGCTTTTGCTATTCAACATCTGATCGAGGCATATCATTGATCCCCATCTATTTCTCTTTCGACAATTTCAAGCATACTTTGACTCTTTTTTCAAATTCATTTTCATCTTTCTTTCATGGTACTTTTTCGCTATTGATGTCACACCTGTATACTTAACTCACAGATAGTGCCTTATGGTACGTTAAGGTCCAGGCACAATGAGGCTCTCACCTTTTTTGGCACCTCTTTTTAGGGGACTTAGGCCTAGTCCATTAGTGAGGACATTTCTCTATACTACAATTCAAATACCGAGGATGCTCAATTCTCATAATGGGCTTTTTCTAGTTCAATTGCTTTTACCAAGAGAATCCCGGTATGTTTCCTTTCCTCTACTTACTGATATGCTTAGACTCAATGGTTGATCTCGCCTGACATAAGGTCACAATAGGAGCATTAATCGAGTGATATATGGGGTTCTCTAGGTTCGAATGGACAATAAGCATGCATCACTGGAGATGAGGTACAACAGGAGCCTTACCATAAATGGTGATGGCACTATTATTATCGAAGACTTGCTTTTGGGCCAACCACAGCTGATAAGATCATGGGAATCCATCTTTCGACCTTTTACCCAGAGCTCGATGGGTGAAGGGTTGGTGAAGGTGATGATACATAACACCTAGGTAGGTGTGCCTTTGGCTTAATGGCTTGGGACGTAGCTTGCATTCAAAAACTCGATGGTTCATGGGATTCTGTAGTTCACACCAATTATCACATTTTGCTATGTTCTTCATCAATGTGAGAGCTGAGATATCTATTTTCGATAGTTGTTTTTCATTTTTCATAATAAAAGTAGTCATGGTGTCGACTGTGCATGCATCGTAAATGGGATGCCGACAACACACGAGCTCTTTCCATTCTAGTTACTTGGTATGATTTATGCTGAGGGTTCATTATTTGGCCATGGATGATGATATCGATTGTTTAGCCCTATCAGGAGGTGAAGTGAAATGACCATCATGCCTACTCAAGGTTGGAAATGGATCGGGCATGGAGGCACCCTCGCCTCATCGATGTTTCATTAACGTATTCATGGTTCATTTGTTGAGTAGGTTTTAACAATGATACTTCCGTAGGTTCACCTATGAAAATTTTGTTACCATTTCTCATTCCTTTAAATGGTAAGGTTCAATGGACTTCTCATGATGTTGTGGATAGTGAACTATCCTTGTTGCCGTGATCCAAACACTTGACCAGACCATTCAATTGTTAAAAGTGATAAGTGGTGTGTACAAAGGGTAAGGACATAATTAACATGAGCTGATGACTCATACTTACTAGAAATTCCTCATTGAAGTCCAATAAGTGCAATGATATATCCCCATCACGATGAATTTTCAAAGATTACCTAGGCTTGTTGGCCAAGGCTATAGACTCATTGAATACATCAGTGCATGTGTGGCCCAAACTTCTTTGGCTTAAATGGCTATAGTCCCTCTAAAAAACTAGCCACAAAGGATCACCTCCATGTAGCTAGTTGGCAGGCTAAAGTCCTATTAGTTAATGGAATTAACCAAACAAATCACTCCACCAATTAAGAATGACCATGCACCATCATGCACAATCTTTGACAAGCTGGAATTATGCTGAGACTTGAGTTTTGTAAACTGATTTAGGCAATAGAGTCAATTGCCTATCTAAGGACACACAAAGTTAGCTTAAGATTGGAGCCCATGACACATGCACCAAGCATTATTTGGTGCTGATGGCAATCAAGGAGCAAACAAGTGCCTTGGGTAGGAGGGTCATAATCACATGCCATACCAACTGCCAGTATCTACCAAAGAGGTGTCTGAGGCAACAACCTACATCAAGTGCTAGCATCTATAGAAGAGGTGTTCAAGGTAACAATCCACAAAAAGGGCTCACTTTTATCGATGGTGGTCGAGGCAAGTGCCCAAACCAAATCTCAACATCCAGTAATGGTGTGAGAGGTAACATCTTGCACCAAGGGGTTAGCATCTGCTGATGGTGATTGAGGCAATAACGGGCTAGCATCTATCAATGGTGTTGGATGTAATTGCCACCACTAGCCAAAGGTCAATTATTGTTAATGGTGTTTAGGGTAATAGCCCACACTAAGGGCCAATGTGTGTTGATAGGGTTCAACACAAGTGCCTGTGTCACAGGTTCTGACCTTAGACTTATAATTCGTGCGACTTTAGGCCTGGAATCCCCTCATTTATGCCTAAGTCAGCCTAAAACACAAGCGTACAGGCACTAGAACAATGGGAAGGGTGATTACGCAAGTTAAAGAGAAACAGGATAACAAGGCAGAGATGGTGGAATATGCTGTGTATTAACTGAAACAAAAGTGTTTGATGGTGTACAAATGAGGGTGGAGTAACCCTCTATTTATAGTTGAGGCTCCAGCTACACTTAATGGCAATATTCCTAGAATAAAGGTTAAAATCATGGGATTACACAGATTAAAATCAATCAGGTTTCTAACTCTTGATTTCTAGGGTTAACCAAATCTACCAGGAGGCTCCTGTTGATCTTGCAAGCTTCCAGAAGCTTCACTTGTGTATCTAGCACCTTGGGCCCTTCTAGATGTGGTATGGGCAGCCTGCATGCCAAGCCTTGGCTTCACGGGCTAGCCTGTAAGCTGGGTGAGTGTTCTGGCCTTGTCTCCTAGGCCTTACGCTCAAATACCTGCCAGCACACCTGGTCTGCAGGCCTTAACCTCTGGCTCATGTGTTGGTGCGCTTGATGTGCCTGGCACACTCATCCAGGGTGTGATATTCTCCCCTACCTGATTACGCAATGCCCTTGTTGCATCTTTTGCATGGTACTACCTAATCTGGTCCCTAAACTGCCATAAGTCTTCTACTGGTTCCCAGCTCACCTCACTGTCTGGAAGTCCCTTCCAGTGCATCAAGTACTCTTGTCTTAGTGGATAGTTCTTTTGTCTCACCTCTCGATCAGTTACGATGCTATGGACCTCCTTTTCATATGAGGCCCTTGCTCCCAATGGCGTACGCTTTGACTCTACCCATCCTGGATCTTTCTCATCCTCATGGAATGGCTTGAGCATGCTCACATGGAACACCGGGTTACCTTCAGCTTGGGTGGCATATCCAGCTTATAGGCAACCTTGCCTACCCTCTTGACTACTTGAAAAGGTCCCTCATACCTTTGGATTAGGCCTTTGTATAGCCCTCTGTGGTGCACAATGGGTGCAGCTTCACCAACACCAAGTCTCCAACCTGAAACTGCACATCTCGCCTATTTTGGTCTGCCCACTTCTTCGACCTCTTTGTCGCCTTGTATAGATAGACTCTGGCCAAGTCAGTTTACTCCTGCCATGCCTTGGCAAACTTGTATGGTGCTGGATTTAGCCCTGTATAACCTGCAGCAATCGAATTGGGTGTTAGTGGTTGTTGCCTTGTCATAACCTCAAATGGGCTCTGGTTCATTGCCTCGTTCCTTTATAAGTTGTAGGAAAACTACGCAACATCTAGCATCTTTGGCTAGTCCCTTTGTGTGGCACTCACATAGTGCCTAAGGTAGACCTCCAATAGTCCATTCACACGTTCTATCTACCCATCGATCTGTGGATGCATGCTGGTGGAAAAGTTTAAGTCTGACCCCAATAGCTTGAACAACTCAGTCTAGAACCTGCCCCTGAAATGCCCGTCCCGATCACTAACAATGGTTCTCGGCACTTCCCAGTACTTAACCATGTTTTTTAGGAACAATTGAGCTGCCTCCTCGACTGGGCAGTCCTTGGTTGCTAGAATGAAGATTCCATACTTGGAAAACCTATCCACTACTACCATGATGCTTCCAAACCCCTCTGCTTTGGGTAAACTGACTATAAAGTCTAGAGAAACACTCTCTCATGGACGCTCTGACACTGACAATGGCTCCAAGAGGCTGCTTGGTTTCTTGAGCTCCACCTTGTCCTATTGGCACACAAGACAAGTCTTCACATAGGCCTCCACATCATCCCTCATGTGCGGCTAGTAGTATCGATCCTTGATCAGTACCAATGTACGGCTCACTCTCGGGTGTCCAACCCATCTTGAATAATGGCATTCTTGCAAAACTTCCTTGCAGAGCTTCCCGTGCTATGGCACAAACAGTCTACTGCCCCTGGTGTACAACAAACCATCATGCATCCAAAACTACCTAATCTTACCTTATTAGGTGTATTCCATAAGAGCCTTGGCTGTAGGATCATGTGCAAGTCCCTCATTGATGCACAACACCAGTGACCCCTTTGGTTGGCTAATGGTAGCAAGGTTAGCCTTTTTGCTCAGGGCGTCTGCCACTAGGTTCACCCGTTTTGGCTTGTACTTCATTTGGAAATCAAATTCCGTAAGAAAATCTTACCATCTCGTCTGCTTGGGGAACAGCTTCTTCTGCGTCTGGAAGTAACTGGTCGCCACATTGCACATCCTAACACGAACCTTGACCCTAACAGGTAATGGCACCAAGTGCGCAAGCAGTGCACCACTGTTGTCATCTCTTTCTCTTGGACCGTGTACTTACGCTCAGTCTCGTTCAACTTCCTGCTCTTGAACGCGATTGGATGTCCCACCTGCATCAACACGCCCCCTATGGCAAAGTCTGATGCATCCGTATACACCTCTTATGGCTTGGCATGGTCTGGCAAGGTCAAGACTGGCTCTTCGGTCACAGCCTACTTTAACCTATCAAAGGCTTCTTGGCACCCTACGCTCCACTCCCATGCTCTCCCTTTCTTGAGCAAGTCAGTCAATGGCGTGGCTATTGTTGAGTGACCTTTGATGAAGCACCTGTAGTAGTTAACCAGCCAAAGGAATGATCTCAACTCAGTGACCTTGGCTGGTGGTTGCCACTCCAGGATGGCATGCACCTTGCCTTCATCCATGCGTATCCTGCCACCTCCCATTATGTGGCCTAAGAACGAGATCTTTCGCTGGGTGAATGAGCACTTCTCTCTCTTGACAAATAGCTTGTGCACCCGCAACACCTCGAACACCTATCTCAAGTGGTCTACATGCTTTCCCAAAGTCTAGTTGTAGATCATAATGTCATCCAAATAAACCACAACAAATCGATCAAGGAACGACTGAAGTACCTTATTCATAAGGGTGCAGAATGTTGCTGGGGCATTCGTGAGTCCAAAAGGCATCACCAAGAACTCATACGAACCATATCGAGTGACACATGCTATCTTTGGCTCATCTCCCTCTACGATCCTAGCTTGGTAGTAGCTCGACCTCAAATCCAGCTTGGTGAACCACCTTGCGCTCTTAAGTTGATCGAACAAGTTCGCAATGAGTGGGATAGGGTACTTGTTCTTGATGGTCAGCTTGTTCAAAGCTTGGTAGTCTATGTACAGCCACAACAACCTATCATGCTTGCATTGGAAAAAAACCAGTGCACTATAGGATGCCTTTGATGGCCTGATAAAGCTAGCATCAACTAACTCTTTGAGCTGCTTCCTTAACTCCTCCAACTTTGGTAGAGACATTCGGTAAGGGGCTCTAGCTGGTGGCTTGGCCTCGGACACCAGCTCAATCTTATGGTCCACCTCCATCTTAGGTGGTAACTGGCTAGGCAGCTTTGCGGGCATCACATCACTAAAGGTTTTCAGTACCTTTAGCACCTTTAGCACCTTCAAGGGTGACTCGATTTCCTTTTCCCTTAGCTCATCATATTTCAGGGCTGTCAAGAAGGTATCTTCTTCTCTAGTTACCACCTTGGAAAATTGGATGGCTGACACCACCCGTGACCCAACTCTAGACCTTCTCCTCAATGGCACTAGGCATTGGCACCGTGCATCCAGGATGCAAACATAATTGACAAAAGGCACAAAGAGGGCATTATTCCGAACAAGGAAATCTAACCCAATAACAAACTCATAGTCGTCAAGGCGTATTACCTCTATAGTCTCCTTGCCTTTCCAGTCTCTAAGCTACAACTCCACTCCCTGTACTACTCCAATGGCTGAAACCTTCTTATAGTTCACTGTTTTAATGGTACCAATCTTTTTCTGCACCTTTAGTTTGAGTTTTCAGGCTCCATCACCTGAAATAAAAAGATGTGAAGCACCTGTGTCCACCAGTGCACTCACCTGACCTACAACCATCAGATTCGTAAATATCAAACCTTTTGGCTTATGGTTCACCTTACTCTGGACAACATTAGCACCAACGACCCAAGCTTTGTTGCCCCTGACTCTGGCTCCTTGTCAGACTCCTTGTCTACAGTAGCCAGCTTGCCCTTTTATGGGCAATTGCGTGCTATGTGGTTCCCTCCACATATGTAACATGCTAGTGGTTCTCGGTCCCTCTTTGCTTTCTACTTGCGTGCTGATGGCTTCCTCTCGTCATCCTTGGTCGAATGGTCTTGGTCTTCATCCTTGGACTTCCGGTCACGGTCCTTCCCCTTGGACTATTTCTTTCGGTCCCTATCATCCCTACCCTTACCCTTGGGCTTGGAAGACTCAAACTTGTTCAGAGGCTTGAACTCTATCAAGGCCTCAGCAGTAGTCATGGCTTTAGCCAAGTCATGAACTCCCCTCCATTGTAGCTCATGCTTCACCCACGGCTTCAGCCCATCCATGAAAGCAAATAAGATGTCTTTCTCGCCTAGATCTGAGATCTGTAGCATTAGTTCAGAGAATTTCTGAACATACTCCCTTATGTCCCTTTACTGGCTCAGCCTGTGTAACTTTGCCCGCACCTTATCATCGGCATACTTCGGGTAAAATTGCTCTCTAAACTCTTTTTGGAACTCTGCCTAGGTTCCAATCTTGGTGCTCCCATGCTTGACATCATCACACCTATGCCTCCACCACAATAAGGCTACATCAGTGAGATACATAGCAGCGGTGCTTACCTTTATCGCCTCGTCTTGCATGCCCATGGCTTGGAAGTACTGCTCTATACCCCATAGGTAGTTGTCTACTTCCTTGGTCGCCCTAGTCCCCTTGAACTCCTTAGGCTTGGGGATATCCATTCTGGACTTGGACACTCAAGCAAACATGCCATTCCAAATGGTAGTCTTGCAAGTAACGAGCTCACTGGTAAGCTCCTCCATCCACTGGCGTATGGCCTCAATGCCATGGCACATGGCCTCCATGCCATCACGCAAGGTCAGCACTTCAGCCTCCAAGGCCTCATTCTTTTGGTGATCATGTCTATGCCTTTATTGAGAGCAGCTTGTAGCTCACCTTGGATCTCCTCCCTCATAGAGTCTAGCGATGCAATGTGAGTCTCTACTTCCTTAAACTTCTCTCTCATGTCGCCCATGGTCACCTCCACCTTGGCCAGCCTACCGTCCATGGTAGACCATATATCTCTTGAATTAGCTTTCCTACCTCTTTCACACCCCTGCTCTTGGGCCTCTGGTTATTGGTTAGCAACATCGCTTTGGGATGCCATCTCTTCAATCACGATCTAACTTGCACAACAAAAACACGCAGAATCAAACTTGCTCTGATACCAATTGTCACAGGCTCTGACCTTAGACTCAGAATCCATGCAGCCTTAGGCTTGGAATCTCCTCTTTTATGCTTAAGTCAGCCTAAAACACAAGCATACGGGCACTAGAACAATGGGAAGGGCTGATTACGCAAGTTAAAGAGAAATAGGATAACAAGGCAGAAATGGTGGAATATGCTGTGTATTCACTGAAACAGAAGTGTTTGATGGTGTACAAATGAGGGTGCAGTAGCCTTCTATTTATAGTTGAGGCTCTAGCTACACTTAATGGTAATATCCTTAGAATAAAGGCTAAAATCATGGGATTACACAGATTAAAATCAATCAAGATTCTAACTCTTGATTTCTAGGGTCAACCAAATCTGCTAGGAGGCTCCTACTGATCCCGCAAGCTTTCAGAAGCTTCACTTGCGTATCTAGCACCTTGGGCCCTTCTGGATGTAATGCGGGTAGCCTGCATGCTAGGCCTTGGCCTCACGGGTTGGCCTGCAAGCTGGGCGGGAGTTCTGGCCTTATCTCTTAGGCCTTGCATGCAAATACCCGCTAGCACGCCTGGTCTGTGGGCCTTAACCTCTGGCTCACGTGCTGGTGCACCTGATGTGCTTGGGGCACCCGCTTAGGGCATGACACCTGCACCAAAGGTGAGTGCATCCCAATAACAAATACCCTTGACATTTGATTGTCATTTAGTTGGATACTCAAATAAGGGATGTCATTGCCCCGTTGAATCAGTTGTAACATCCTCAACCTTGAAGGAGTGTGGTGTAAAAAAATAAAGTAAGAAGACTTCGATGGGTATAGAAGGGAGGGATGAATCAAAGTAAGAAAAGGCTAACTTTTAGTGGATCTTGGTAGTAAAGCTAGTTTGCCACTTACAATACCCCATCACATACTTAAGTCATCTATAAAGGATTTTATGCATTGATCAATAGGAATTGAGATTCAAAGAGGGCTGCATGGCTCATCTACTATAGGGGTTGCACCTACAATATGTGCCTTTGGGTGCCATGGGCCCTTACTATAGGTTGGCAATCAAGTGATGGGCATATGCATCACTTCTAGCCTAAATTCTAACTTAGAGGTGTTCAACCATAATCTAGTGCACTGTAGCTTTCTACCATAAGCTTTTCAACCAAGCATGATGACCAATTATGTGAATCAATAGTTCCTCTTATACTAGGTTAAATTACTATTGTGACATTGACATTAGTAGGGTAAAACTAATTTGTCTTACAATGGTCTAAACCTAGCTCATATTCCCTAATGGTGGGTGATTAATCCAATCGATGGCATCCGAGGTAACTGCTTGTACCAAGGGCCATATTCTATTAATACTGATTGAGGGATATACCTACACCAAGGGCCAACATATGTTGATGGTGGTCGAGGCAGATGGCCATACTAAAGTCCAGCTTGTGCCAATGGTGGTAAAGGTAGGTGCCCATACCAATGACTAGCTTGTGCTAATAGTGGTAAAGGTAGGTGCCTATATCAAAGGCTAGCTTGTGTTGATGATGGTCGAGGCATGTGCTTGCACCATGTGCCAACATGTACTAATGATGGTCAAGGCCTTGGCCAAAGTTTGATTTGTTTGCTTAGGGCACATCACCAGAGCATTATTAGAGACCATAGTTAGTGGCATTAAGGGTTTTCGTGATTGGGGGAGGGAGTCGAGGGGCGTGCACCCATGAAGTACAATAGGTGCTAGTCCTTGGTCTTTATATTGGCCCCTTATCCCCCAAGGAACCTTAACAACTCACACCACCTTAAAGAACATAAGAGGCTTTACAGGTTTGTAGCCAGTAGCCATTCAAGTGTTTGAAATAGGGATATTTTTTTCAAATGCCACAAAAACTTCTACACTTTAATTTTTTATATGAATTTTTTTATGGATGCCAACAAAAATTCTTGTACACCAAATTTGGGGACAAAACTCCTTATAAAAAAATTTTAAAAAATCCTGAACCATGAAAAATTTTTAAAATTGTGACAAATAGAAAACGAGTCATCTTGCCATGAAACTTCACATGAAGGCTTAGGGATCCGTTACATGAATTTACAAGCCATAAAAATGGCATTGGCATGGCAAAAATAGGAAGATGTGCTTGAATCCACCTACTGTCTAGTCATGGTGCGATGGTCCGTGGTCCAAGCCAGGGATACTCACATGCAATGCACGGTTTAGCATGTACCAATGGTGTTTGATGGAGCTACCTATACCAAGGGCCACAATGGGCCAATGGCGATCGAAGCATGTGTGGTGACCAAGGGCCAACATGTCTCGATGGTGGTCAAAGCACATGCATGTGTCATGGTCTGCAAGCTAGTCTAGGCCCAGGGGTTCTCTCTTAGTCAAGGAGTAATTCTAATTCTAGCAAGACAAATGGTGCATTTGGATTTCACCATACCTTTGTTACAGTGCAATTAAGCTCATCGCACCTCCAGTTGAATCCAAATGCCAACTTTAATGATGTCAAGTCAACATAAATTTCTCATTAAATTTTTTTTCAATTGCAGCTACAGTAACTTTTTTTTTTTCAATCGTAGCTATAGTAAATTTGATTACTATTTTCAATCTCATAGTAACCAATCTCAACACCTACCCAAATGGAACCAAAGTCTGATAGCCAGGAAGACCAGGCCTTAAAGTGTATTGGAGGTCCAGGTCATAGGGAACTAGTCCAAAATAGTGGTACAAGTAGTAATCAAGACTCCAAAGGCTTAGGCTTGGTGTTCAGGTTTGGTAAAATTGAGCCAAGCCTAGATGTGGGTGTTGGTGAGTGTTATATGAATTTACAAGCCATAAAAATGGCATTGGCATGGTAAAAATTGAAAGATGTGCCTAAACCCACCTACTACTCGATCATGGTATGCATAGTGCATGACCTGGGCCTAGGATACCCGTGCTTGGTGCACGACCTAACATGTGTCGATGGGATTTGGGGGAACTACCTACACAAAGGTCAAAGCATATGTCAATGGTGGTCAAAGCATGTGCCTAGACCAAGGGCCTGTATGTCCTTATGGTGGTCAAGGCATGTGCATATGTCAGGGTCTGTAAGCTAGTCTAAGCCAAGGGGTTTTCTTTAAGTCAAGGAGTAGTTCTAGTTCTAGCAGGATAGCATCTGACTACTAGGGGGACTAGGCCTTGAGACCTACTGAGGCCCAAGTTGTGGGGAATTAGCCTAGAATAGTGTTATGGGTAGTGACCAAGACTCTAAGGCCTAAGCATGGTGTTCAAGTTTGGTAGAAATGAGCCAAGCCCAGGTATGGCAGCTGGTGAGTGATACATGGGCACATAATCAAACCTAGGTGCAGGAATTGATTATCGAGGTGTAAGTGCATAGTCAGTCCGAGGTGTAGACACTGA
Source organism: Durio zibethinus (assembly GCF_047325235.1). NCBI lineage: Eukaryota > Viridiplantae > Streptophyta > Magnoliopsida > Malvales > Malvaceae > Durio > Durio zibethinus. Next base: position 8,947,844 of record NC_143183.1, on the reverse strand, counting down.
TGATCAAGGTATGGGCACATGGTCAGACCTAGGGAAAGGCATGCCTAAATGCAGTCTTTGAAAGATCAGATTTGTGGGGTTTTAGATGGCCTAATACTATAGCATAATATTTGACAAGTTGGAATTATGTTAATCACTTGAGTTTCATAGGCTAACTTAGGTAGATAGAGTCAATTCCCTATCCAAGGTTGTATGAAGTTTGGCTTAATAACGGAGCCCGTGATACATGCACTAAGCATCATTAGGTGCCAATGGTGATCGAGGGATAGACAAGGGCCTTGGTTGGGAGGGTCACATTACATATGCCACACCAAGTGTAAAAATCTACCAAAGAGGTGTCCAAGGCAACAGCCCTAACCAAGTGCTAGCATCTATCAAAGAGGTGTCTGAGGTAACAACTGGCACCAAGGGCCCATTTATGTCGATAGTGGTCAAGGCAAGTGCCTGCACCAAGTGCCAGTATTTGGCAATGGTGTCCGAGGCAACACCTATTCCAAGGGGCCAGCATATACTAATGGTGTTCGAGGCAACAACAGGCCAGCATCTACCGATGGTATTAGATGTAATTGCCCACACTAACCAAGGGCCAAATGTTGTCAATGACATTCGAGGCAATAGCCCACATTGGGGGCCAATGTGTGCGATGGGGTTTGAGGCATGTGCCTACACCAAGGGCAGGCTTATTTTTATAACAAATACCGAAGGCATTTGGTTGCCATTTAGTTGGACCTTCAAGGAAGGGATGTCATCATTTGGCAAAATCAATTGCAATGGAGAATACCACTCACTCCCAACCTTAAGGGAGTGTAATGTAAAAAATGAAGTAAAAGGACTTCGGTGAGTGTGGGCAGGGGACGACTTGAAGTGACAAAGGGTTAAATCTCAGTTGATCATGGCAACAAGCTCACTCTGCCACTTATAATACCCTATTGCATATTTAAGTATTTACAAAGGATTCTACTAGTCACTCGATAGGAATTGAGCTCTAAGGAGGCTTGCACGACTTATTTGTCATGGGAGCTGCACCTATGACACATGCCTTAGGGCTATGGGCCCCTACTATAGGTTGATAATCGAGCAGTGGGCACGTGTGTTGCTTCTAGCCTAGATTCTAACTTAGAGGCATTAAGTTATAATCCAATGCATGGCAGCTTCGTCCATTGGCTTTTTAACTAAGCATAATGACTAATTATGCAAATCAATGGCTCCTCTTGTACTAGATTTAATTATTATTGGGACACTACCATCAGTAGGGTAAAACTAACCTATCTTATGATGGTCTGAACATAGCTCTTGTTTCCTATTAGTGGGTGAAAATCTAACAATTGGTGAAATTTGCTTCATAATGATATGAAGAGTTGACATCGAAGGATCAAAATGTAACATCACTATGAACACTTGGCTGCCACAAGCTAGTTATCCCTGTGGTAACTTTTCTAACACCTCTAGCCTTAAATTTTGAAGGTCTAAAAGATTGATAGGCCATGCTTTCATAGTTCATATTCATACTGGAAATTAGAATCAAATGACCTTTTACCTTTCTATTCTACATGAGATTTCTGTTCTGAATGAGCTCATTTTAAGACACCTATGTTATCTTTTAATAGATGTGCCATCCCAGCCAAACTCCCTACTTGACAATGTCTTTTGCTTGGATCGACCGACCAAGGCTAACCTTGGGTCCAAAAGAAGAGGTTGTGCCTTGTCTCTAATTCATGGAATAAGTAAAATGATGTTAAAAGTAGTGTTATTTCAAGGTAGGCTAGCCTATACCCAAGTTAAAAGAATAACTTTCATGTTAGTATCACTACGGGCCTCCACTAGAGTTTCCTTTGGCTTCACCCTACTTAGGCATAGTTCACCATCCTTTAGGTCCTAATAGGTATGCTCACACTCAAACCCTTCTTAGAAGATCAAGGTAGGTCAATGGTGCACCTATGAGGGATCTTGCCTTTTCACCTAAAGGCTAATGGGTGGGGGGTTTTCTAGCCCATTGACTTACACACATGCCATACTCTTTAGTCTGTGTTTCAAGATAGGCTAGATAGAGAGTCTGTAAGCTGATAACAAAAGCATGCTAGCGTTGAGGTAAGCTAAGACAATGCATTCTACATTCCACTATTGTGGCAATGACATCTATGTGGCATATTGAAAGCCTAAGCTTCAGCTGCCATAGTGACTCGTATTAGTCAAAGCCCAAAGTCAATCAATGGACTCACCTTGCTATTCCATATCCAACTGGGGCATATACCAGCCCCCATCTATTTCCCTCCTAACAATTTTAGGCACTCTTTGACTTTTTTTTCAAAGTCATTTTCATCTTTCCCTTGCAGTACTTGTTTGCTATCAATCTCTCGCCTATATTTAACCTTGGATAGAATTTACCACTTGATTAGGGCTGCATTCCCAAACAACCCAATTTGTAGACAATGCTTCATGGTGTGACAAGGTCTAGGCACAAGGGACTCTCACCCTTTTTGGCACCCCTTTCCAAAGGACTTAGGCTCTATCTGCCATTGAGGACACTTTTCCATACTATAATTTAGATGTTGAAAGTGCTTGATTCTCAAGTTGGGGTCTTTCTGGTTTGCTGACCATTGTCAGGAGAATCTTGGTAAGTTTTCTTTCCTCTACTTATTGATATGCTTAAACTCAATGGATGATCTCACCTGACCTAAGGTCATGATTCAAGTATCAATCGAGCAATTTAAGGGATCCAATGGGGTCCAAATGGATAACGAGTGCATGTCAGCAGAGATGAGGCATGTTAGGAGCTTTACCACGACAGTCATAGTGCTATCATTGCTGATAACTTGCTTTTAGGCCAACCAAGACCAACATGATCATGAGAGGCCATCTTTTGCCCCTTCACCTAAAGGCTGATAGGTAGAAGGTTGGAGGGGGTGACGATGCATGACACCCAAGCAAGCATGCCTTCAGCCTAATGTCTTAGGGTGCAACTTGTGTTCAAAGACTCGATGGTTCATGGGATTTTACAATTCACACCAAATATCACATTTCGCTATGTTCTTCATCAATGCGAAAGCCAAGATATCCATTATTGAGAGTTGTTTTAGTTTTTCATGATAAAAAGAGTCACCATGCCGCCCGTGTATGCACCATGAATGGGATGGTGACAGTGCATGCATTCTTTTTCATTCTGGTTCCTTAGTGCGATTCATATTATGGGTTCATTATTTGGCTGTGAGTGATGAAACCAATTGTTTAGCCAACCCGGGAGGTAGAAAAAAGCAATCATCATGCTCACCTAGGGCTAGAAGGGGTATAAGGCATTAAGGCACCCTCACCTCCTTAATGTTTCATTAACCCATTTATGGGTTATTCATTGAGTAGGTTTTGACAATGATCCTTCTGTTGGTTCACCTATAGAAACCTTGTTACGACTTCTCCTTCCTCTAAATGCTGAGGTTCAATTGACTTCTTGTGATGTCATGGGTAGTGAACTATCCATGTTGTCACGATCTAAACACTACAATAGACCATTCAATTGGTATGAGTGACAAGTGGTGTGTACAAAGGGCAAGAATGTAGTCAATGTGAGCTAATGACTCGCACTTACTAGGAATTCCTCATTGAAGACCAACAATTATGATGATCTATCCCTATCATGTTGAAATTTCAAACATTACTTGGGCCTATTGGCCAAGGCTATATACTTGTTGAATACATCAGTGTAGCAAACGTATAGCTCAAAACATCTAAGGGCATCATAGACCTGTCATTCCTTCAAACTTCTTAGGCCTAAATGACCATAGTCCCTCTAATAAGCTAGCCATAAAAGATCACCTTTGTGTAGCTAGCTAGCAAGTTGAGGCCTTATTCCTTAATGGAATTAACTAGACAAATAGCTCCACCAACTAAGAATGGCCATGCACCACCACCCATAGAATCAAGAAAGAGCTCTCAGTCTATCAATCCTTACTATGTTTAGACCCCGTAAGTTTCCCCATGTTAAGTCAAATTAAGCTGTAGTTTCCATTCTTAGTGGTGCCCTTCCATCAATTCTTTTAATTTTTAGCATTGTGACCATACTCCCAACATAACCTAAAGACTTTGATTTCTCATAAAGAGCCAATGAAATCCTATAAGTAACATTTGTCGATCTTTAGTTGGCACATTTATGGTTGAAACTAGGATGATATTTGATTGTCTTCGAGCCCCCAACTTTCATTCTTGATTAATGAAAACATCATTAGCAAATGCTTTTGCAATTGTTCATCTTTCATAAATCCAAAAATTTTGCCTCTGATAATGATACATGAATGCCCCTGACTATCCCTATTAATCATTACTCTGTTCCCAAAGGTCAACACAATAGGATTGAAATCCTATGATGTTATCCCATGCTAATGTATACAAGTATAGACCCACTTTGAGCACTCTAATTTCCCCAAAGTAATAGTGCTAGATGAATAACCCAGCTACTTAAGGCTGAAAGCTCATTACTGATGGTAGGGATGAGTAGACTAATGATCACCATGAGGTAGACTGGATGACCCAATCCTAGTTCCAACTATGAGCTTTTTAACTATAACAACTTAAATATATGCTATTGGAGTTGGAAATACTAAGGCCACTAGCATTAGACTTACCCTCCAATGGGTCCTCATTAAGGGATTTAGATTGTACTCATTCCAATTACTAGACTCATAGAGCTTGGTATTGCTATTTATTATCGCTACCTTCCTATGTCATGATTGGGTAATTTATGTGCCTATTGCCTTCTTTAGATGTGGTAGCAATTTTTTAGGCTCCCTCTCTAGAATCAAACCCTAGTTCTCCATCACCTGTCACCACCATAGTAAGCCACTATCCTACCATTAAAAATTGATAAGGTAGAAATTTGAATGATGTGCCATCAGCACAAAAGGCCTTGTAATCCATCGAGTTATCATGAATCATCAAAACAATGGGCAGAGCCCACATCGACCTTTTATCTAATAATTGCATCCTTTTTAGAAGTCGGGGTTTTTGCACATATTAGCTTAGAATTACTATAGTTATCTGAGTAGTGATACCATTAAACAAATTAAAACTGATTTAATGAGCTATTCATAGTTTCACAGTCTAAATTAGTTTATAATTATAAATGCATGGCTTAATCTTTGAAACATCCATATGACTACTAGCAGGATCAATGAGGTAGCATTCCTTTAAGATGTTGGCACTACATGGGCCTCAACACATCGACTAAGTAGCAGAGAGAGCCAACATAGAGCTTAAGCATCATGCATGTTGAGGACATAAAATGCATAGCATCGGATGAACATGGGTTAAAATGTTTTGTATCTGAAAGCATGATGAAACATCATTGCACCAATTCAACCATAAGGTTTGGTGGCATACTTAGGACATGGGGTATGATTGAGGTCCAAACCATAACCTTTAAGGACACAAGACAGACGAGGGATGGTGAGACATCTAGTTTCCATCGATTAAGGTATGTAGCACAAGATCTTGATTGCACCCCTAAGGTATGATAACCACATAAGGGGAGACTAAAAAGGATGATGGATCAATAGCTCGATGCATCAAGAATGGAGCCTGCTAACATGGACAACCATAGCACTATTCATATGCCCATTGTACAAGTGGTAGCATCCATGCACATGAGTCCACGACCCACCCAATTGATTACTCAACAATTGAGCAAAGAAAATGATGTACAAGGCCATGCCATAACTACTTTGCATGAGAAAAATACAAGCAAGGGCCATGAGACTACCCTACCATCCAACAGGCAATAATAGCATGACACCGTTAATGCTTGGTTTAGTCGGGACCGTACATGTAAACTCTACTGTCACCCCTCAAGGGGACATTGCCCGATTTAAAGACTTGTTCCTAGGGTGTTGGGTATCATCGACTATATGCAAGGGCTTGACAAGTCAAGGCATTTTTGTAGCCGATGAGAAGGGATCGTGAGACTGCTAATACCCGAAAGACTTGGCTAAACCAAGCTCGTGACCATAACTTCTACTTACACTACTGTAACAAGCCGTTGCTTAATTCAGGGACTTGCTCTGGGGTTTAAGGTAACATCAACTGTAGGCATGGGCTTGAGCTCTACAAAGCTAAACCATTTTTTCACATGCACACCAACTGGTTGAGGCCATGGTGCTAGCGGCTCACTAAAGCAACTAGTCATCGAACAACATGGCTAGAAGGCATGCACAGCCTGGATTTTGCTTCAAAGATGTTGCCATAGATGTATGCAATGACAAGCCCATCACGCACACCTACTCCCCTTGTAGGGGGGAAAGAGAGGGCTCATACAACACCCCCTAAAGGGCATAAGAGATTTTATAGATATACTAGTAGAAAACATTAATGTGTTTGTAACGGGAACATTTTTTCCAAACAAACAGCTCATCTCAAGTGTACTTTGGCACTCTAACCTTGGCCTTGGCCCATATGTCATGGACCTAAAGGGGAGTCCTGAATCTCACATCGAACATAATAGGAGGGTCACTGGGGTATAAAAGGGTTCACACCATCTTCGCCTTGTGAGGCACCTTTTATAGGACAAAACTGTGAGGCCAGGGGGCCAAAGCAGATAATACCTCACAAGGGTGTGAACCGTGGCAGGAAGGTTAATCTGGGACGCTGGAAGGGTGAATGCTCGAGTCTCAAAGCTTAAGTCTCAACCCGTGACAAGTGGTATCAGAGCCAACCCTAAACTGTTCGATCCACGCCAAACACTTCGAGAGAGGTAGGCAGGGTGGCCAGCCTCCGTGACGAGGGCGTCATGAGGTTGGGTGCGGGAGAATGTCACGGACCTAAGGAATAGTCCTGAATCCCACATCGAACATAATATGAGGGTCACTGGGGTATAAAAGGGTTCACACCACCTCCGCCTTATGAGGTACCTTTTATGGGATAAAACCGTGAGGCCAGAGGGGGCCAAAGTGGACAATACCTCACAAGGGTGTGAACCATGACAGGAAAGCTGATCTGGGATGTTGGAAGGGTAAATACTCGGGTCCTAGAGCTGTGCGGGTTCAGAGCTTAAGTCTCGACCCGTGACAAGTGGTATGAGTCTTAAATCTCACATCGAACATAATAGGAGAGTCACTGGGGTATATAAGGGTTCACACCACCTTCGCCTTTTGAGGCATCTTTTGTAGGACAAAATCATGAAGCCAGAGGGGTCAGAGTGAACAATACCTTACAATGGTGTGAATCGTGGCGGTCAGGCTGATCCGGGATGTCGGAAGGGTCAATGCCTGAGTCCCGAAGCTGCACGGGTTCAGAGCATAAGTCTCAACCCATGACAAGTGGTATTAGAGCCAGCCCTAAATCATTCGATCCACGCCAAGCACCTTGAGGGAGGTAGGCAGGGTGGCCAGCCTCTGCGACGAGGGTGTCACGAGGTTGGGTGCAGGAGAATGTCACAGACCTAAGAAAGAGTCATGAATCCCACATTGAACATAATAGGAGGGTCACTGGGGTATAAAAGGGTTCACACCACCTCCGCCTTGTGAGATGCCTTTTGTAAGATAAAACCGTGAGGCTAGGGGGGCGGGCCAAAGCAGACAATACCTCACAAGGGTGTGAACCATGGCAGGAAGGTTGATTCGGGATACCGGAAGGGTGAATGCCCGGGTCCCGGAGTCGTGCAGGTTCAGAGCTTGAGTTTCAACCTGTGACAAGTGGTATCAGAGCCAGCCCTAAATCGTTTGATCGATGCCAAGCACCTCGAGGGAGGTAGGCAGGGTGGCCAACCTCCGTGACGAGGGCGCCACGAGGTTGGGTGTGGGAGAATGTCATAGACCTAAGGGGGAGTCCTGAATCCCACATCGAACATAATAGGATGGTCACTGGGGTATAAAAGGGTTCGCACCATCTCTGCCTTGTGAGGTGCCTTTTGTAGGACAAAATCGTGAGGCCATGGGGGGCCAGAGTAGACAATACCTCACAAGGGTGTGAACCATGGCAAGAAGGCTGATCTGAGATGCCAAAAGGGTGAATGCCTGGGTCTCAGAGTTACGCAGGTTTGGAGCTTGAGTCTCGATCCGTGATAAGGAGATCGAGGCAGGAAGGCTGATCTGGGACACTGAAAGGGTGAATGTTCGGGTCTCAGAGTCACGTGGGTTCAGAGCTTGAGTCTCCACCTATGACAAGTGGTATCAAAGTCAGCCCTAAACCGTTCGATCCACGCCAAGCACCTCGAGGGAGGTAGGTAGGGTGGCCAGCCTCTGTGATGAGGGTGTCACGAGGTTGGGTGCGAGAGAATGTCACGGACCTAAGAATGAGTCCTGAATCCCACATTGAACATAATAGGAGGGTCATTGGGGTATATAAGGGTTCACACCACCTGTGCCTTGTGAAGCACCTTTTATAGGACAAAATCATGAGGCCAGGGGGGCCAGAGCAGAGAATATCTCATAAGGGTGTGAACTGTGGCAATCAAGCTGATTCAAAACATCAAAAGGGTGAATGCTTGGGTCCCAGAGGTGCATGGGTTTGGAGCTTAAGTCTCGACCCGTGACAAGCTTTGCTTTCCACTTACCTGTTGGTGGCTTCCTCTCGCCATCCTTGGTTGAACTGTCTTGATCTCTATCCTTAGACTCCCGATCATGGTCTTTCCCCTTGGACTGCTTCTTTCGGTCCCTATCATCCCTGCCCTTACCCTTAGGCTTGGAAGACCCCACATCGAACATAATAGGAGGGTCACTGGGGTATATAAGGGTTCACACCACCTTTGCCTTGTGCGACACCTTTTGTAGGATAAAACTGTGAGGCCAGGGGGGCTAAAGTGGATAATACCTCACAAAGGTGTGAACTGTGGTGGTCAGGCTGATTCGAGATGTCAGAAGGGTGAATGCCCGAGTCCCAGAGCCACACGGGTTTGGAGCTTCAGTCTCAACCTATGACAAGCTTTGCTTTCCACTTGCCTGTTGGTGGCTTCTTCTTGCCATCCTTGGTTGAACGGTCTCGATCTCCATCCTTGGACTCCCGATCATGGTCTTTCCCCTTGGACTACTTTTTTCGGTCCCTATCATCCCTGCCTTTACCCTTAGGCTTGGAATATGCTCTTTTATGCCTAAGTCAGCCTAAAACACAAGCGTGCGGGCACTAGAACAATGGAAAGGGTTGATTACGCAAGTTAAAAAGAAACAGGATGAGAAGGTAGAATTTTGGAAATGGTCTTCTATTTACTGAAACAGAAGTGTTTGATGGTGTACAAATAAGGGTGGAGCAGCCCTCTATTTATAGTTGAGGCTCCAGTTACACTTAATGGCAATATCTCTAGAATAAGGGCTAAAATCAAGGGATTATATAGATTACAATCAATCAAGATGCTAACTCTTGATTTTCAGGGTCAACCAAATCTGCCAGGATGCTCCTACTGATCCTGCCTACTTCCAGAAGCTTTCCTTGCGTCTCCAGCATCTTGGGCCCTTCTGGATGTAGTACGGGCAGCTTGTATGCTAGGCCTTGGTCTCACGGGCCGGCCTACAAGTCGGGCAGGTGTTTTGAACTCATTTGCTAGGCTTTGTGCGTAGATACCCGCCAGCATGCCTAGTCTGCAGGCCTTAACCTCTGGCTTGCCTGCTGGTGCGCCTGATGTGCTTGGTGTACCTACCCAGGGCGTGACATTCTCCCCCACTTGATTGTGCAATGCCCTCGTTGCATTTTCTACATGGTACTGCCTGATCTGGTATTTAAACTACCATAAGTCATCTGCTGGTTCCCAGCTTGCCTCACTATCTGAAAGTCCCTTCCAGCACACCAGGTACTCTTATCTTGGTTGATAGTTCTTCTGTCTCACCTTTCGATCTATTATGATGCTGTGGACCTCCTTCTCATATGAGGCCCTTGCTCCCAATGGTGCACACTTTGACTCTGCACGTCCTAGATCTCCCTCATTCTCATGGAATGGCTTGAGCATGCTCACATGGAACATCGGGTGTACCTTCAGCTTGGGTGGCATATCTAGCTTGTAGGCAACCTTACCTACCCTCTTGACTACTCGAAAAGGTCCCTCATACCTCCGGACTAGGCCTTTGTGCAGCCCTCTATGGCACACAATGGGATGCAGCTTCACCAACACCAAGTCTCCAACCTGGAACTGCACGTCGCGCCTATGCTGGTTTACCCACTTCTTCGACCTCTTGGCTGTCTTGTGTAGACAAACTCTGGCCAAGTCAGTTTGCTCCTGCCATGCCTTGGCAAACTTGTATGTTGCTAGATTCAGCCTTGTATAACCTGCAGCAATCGAATCGGGTGTTAGTGGTTATTGCCCTGTCATAACCTCAAATGGGCTCTGGTTGGTTGCCTCGTTCCTTTGCAAGTTGTAGGAAAACTATGCAATATCTAGCAGCTTTGGCCAGTCCCTTTGTATGGCACTCACATAGTGCCTGAGGTAGACCTCCAATAGTCCATTCACTCATTCTGTCTGCCCATCGGTCTGCAAATGCATGCTGGTGGAAAAGTTCAAGTCTGACCCCAATAGCTTGAACAACTTAGTCCAGAACCTGCCCGTGAATTACCCGTCTCGATCACTAACAATGGTCTTCGGCACTCTCCAGTACTTAACCATGTTTTTCAGGAACAATCGAGCTGCCTCCTCAACTGGGCACTCCTTGGTTGCTGGAATGAAAATTTCATACTTGGAAAACCTGTCCACCACTACCATGATGCTTCCAAACCCTTTTGCTTTGGGTAGACCGACTATAAAGTCCAGAGAAACACTCTCCCATGGTCGCTTTGGCACTGGCAATGGCTCCAAGAGATCGCCTGGTTTCTTGAGCTCCACCTTGTCCTGTTGGCACACAAGACATGTCTTCACATAGGCCTTCACTTCATCCCTCATGTACGGCCAATAGTATCGGTCCTCGATTAGTGCCAAGGTACGGCTCACTCCTGGGTGTCCAGCCCACCTTGAATCATGACACTCTTGTAAAACTTTCTTGCGGAGCTTCCCGTGCTGCGGCAAAAACAGTCTACTACCCCTGGTGTACAATAAGCCATCCTGCAACCAAAATCGCCTAGTCTTACCTTGTTGGGCATACTCCATCAAAGCCTTGGCTGTAGGATCATGCATAAGTCCCTCCTTGATGCGCGGCCCCTCTGGTTGGCTAATGGTAGCAAGGTTAGCCTTTCTGCTCAGGGCGTCTGCCATTAGGTTCGCCCATCCTGGCTTGTACTCCATCTGGAAATCAAATTCTGCAAGAAAATCTTACCATCTCGCTTGCTTGGGGGATAGCTTCTTCTGCGTCTGGAAGTAGCTGGTCACCACATTATCCGTCCTTACCATGAACCTTGACCTCAATAGGTAATGGCATCAAGTGCGTAAGCAGTGCACCGTTGCAGTCATCTCTTTTTCTTGGACCATGTACTTACATTCAGTCTCGTTTAGCTTTCTGCTCTCGAACACGACTGGACGTCCCTCCTGCATCAACATGCCCCCTATGGCAAAGTCTGATGCATCCGTATGCACCTTATACGGCTTGGCATGGTCTAGCAAGGCCAAGACTGGCTCCTCGGTCATAGCCCGCTCTAACCTGTCCAAGGCTTCCTGGCACCCTACGCTCCACTCCCATGCTCTCCCTTTCTTGAGCAAGTCAATCAATGGCGTGGCTATTGGTAAGTGACCTTTGATGAAGTGCCTATAGTAGTTAACCAGCCCAAGGAACGATCTCAACTCAGTGACCTTGGCTGGCGGTTGCCACTCCAGGATGGTGTGTATCTTACCTTCATCCATACGTATCTTTTACCTCCCACTATGTGGCTGAGGAACGAGATCTCCTGCTGGGCGAATGAGCACTTCTCCCTCTTGACAAACAACTTGTCAGCCCGTAACACCTCGAACACCTGTCTCAAGTGGTTTACATGCTCTCCCAAAGTTTGGCCGTAGATCACAATGTCATCCAAATAAACCATAACAAACCGATCAAGGAATGACTGAAGTACCTTGTTCATAATGGTGCAGAATGTTGCTGGGGCATTCGTGAGTCTGAAAGGCATCACCAAGAACTCATACGAACCATACCGATTGACACATGCTATCTTGGGCTCATCTCCCTCTGCGATCCTAACTTGATAGTAGCCCGACCTCAAATCCAACTTGGTGAACCACCTTGCGCTTCCAAGTTGATTGAACAAGTCCACAATGAGTGGGATGGGGTACTGGTTCTTGATGGTCAGCTTGTTCAAAGCCCGGTAGTTTATGCACAGCCACAATGACCCATCATGCTTGTGCTGGAATAGAATCGATACACCATAGGGTGCCTTTGATGGCTTGATGAAGCCAGCATCAATTAACTCTTTAAGCTGCTTCATCAACTCTTCCAACTCTGGTGGAGACATTCGGTAAGGGGCTCTAGCTGGTGGCTTGGCCTCAGACACCAGCTCGATCTTGTGGTCCACCTCCCTCTTAGGTGGTAGCTTGCTAGGCAGTTTTGCGGGCATCACATCACTAAAGGTCTTCAGCACCTTTAGCACCTCTAAGGGTGACTCGATCTCTTTCTCCCTTGGCTCATCATATTTCAGGGCTGCCAAGAAGGTGTCTTCTTGTTTGCTTACTGCCTTGGCAAATTGGATGGCTGACACCACCCGTGACCCAACTCCAGACCCTCTCATCAATGGCACAAGGATTGGCATTGTGCATCCAAGATGCAAACACAATTGATAAAAGGCACAAGGAGGGCGTTAATCCGAACAAGGAAATCCAACCCAATCACAAACTCATAGTCGTCAAGGGGTATTACCTCTATAGTCTCTTTGCCTTTCCAGTCTCCAAGCTGTAACTCCACTCCCGGTGCTACTCCAATGGCTGGAACCTCCTTGGAGTTCACCGTTTTAATGGTACCAATCCCTTTCTGCACCTTCAGTATGAGCTTTCGGGCTCCATCACCTAAAATAAAAAGATGTGAGGCATCTGTGTCCATCAATGCGCTCACCTTCTGACCCGCAACCATCAGGTCTACAAACATCAAGCCCTTTGGCTTGCAACTCCCCTTACTCTGGATAACATTGAGCACCAATGACCCAAGCTTTGTTGCCCCTGACTCTGGCTCTTCATCAAACTCCTTGTCTACAGCAGCCAGCTTACCCTTCTGTGGGCAATTGTGTGCTATGTGGCTCTCTCCACATAGGTAGCATGCTAGTGGCTCTCGGTTCCCCTTTGCTTTCCACTTGCCTGATAGTGGCTTCCTCTCGCCATCCTTGGTTGGACGATCTTAGTCTCCATCCTTGGACTCTCAGTCACGGTCTTTCCCCTTGGACTGCTTCTTCTGGTCCCTATCGTCCCTGCCCTTACCCTTGGGCTTGGAAGACTCGAACTTGTTTAGAGGCTTGAACTCTATCAAGGCCTCGGCAGTAGTCATGGCTTTAGCCAAGTTATGAACTTCCCTCTTTTGTAGCTCATGCTTCACCCACGGCTTCAGCCCATCCATGAAAGCAAATAAGGCATTCTTCTCGCCTAGATCTGAGATCTGTAGCATCAGTTCAGAAAATTTTTTGACATCCTCCCTTATGTCCCCTTACTGGCTAAGCTGATGTAACTTTGCCCACACCTCATCATCGGCATACTCCGGGTAAAATTGTTCTCTGAACTCTTTTTGGAACTCTGTCCGGGTTCCAATCTTGGTGCTCTCACACCTGACATCATCACACCTGTGCCTCTACCACAATAAGGCTACATCAGTGAGATACATAGCAATGGTGTTTACCTTTATCGCCTCGTCTTGCATGCCCATGGCCTGGAAGTACTGCTCCATACCCCAAAGGTAGTTGTCTACTTCCTTAGCCACCCTAGTCCCCTTGAACTCCTTAGGCTTAGGGACATCCAATCTGGATTTAGACACTCCAGCAAACATGCCATTCCCAATGGTAGTCTTGTAAGCAACAAGCTCACTGGTAAGCTCCTCTATCCGCTAGCGCATGGCCTCCATGCCATCGTGCAAGGTCAGCACTTCAGCCTCCAAGGTCTGATTCTTTTAGGTGAACACATCCAAGCCTTTGTTGAGAGCAGCTTCTAGCTCACTTTGGATCTCCTCCCCCATAGAGTCTAGCGATGCAATGTGAGTCTCTACTTCCTCAAGCTTCTCCCCCATGTCGCCCATGGTCACCTCCACCTTGGCTAGCCTACCATCCATGGTAGACCAAATATCTCTAAAACTGGCTTTCTTGCCTTTTCCACACCCATGCTTTTGGGCCTTTGGTTGTTGGCTAGCAACGTCGCTTTGGGATGCCATCTCCTTAATCACGATCTAACCTGCATAACATAAACACGTAGAATCGAACTTGCTCTGATACCAATTGTCACGGGCTTTGACCTTAGACTCAGAATTCGTACGGTCTTAGGCTTGGAATCTACTCTTTTATGCCTAAGTCAGCCTAAAACACAAGTGTGCGGGCACTAGAACAATGGGAAGGGCTGATTACGCAAGTTAAAGAGAAACAGGATGAGAAGGCAAAATTCTAGAAATGCTCTTGTATTCACTGAAACAGAAGTGTTTGATGGTGTACAAATGAGGGTGGAGCAGCCCTCTATTTATAGTTAAGGCTCCAGCTACACTTAATGGCAATATCCCTAGAATAAAGGCTAAAATCAAGGGATTATACAGATTACAATCAATCAGGATGCTAACTCCTGATTTTCAGGGTCAACCAAATCTGTCAGGATGCTCCTGCTGATCTTGCCTACTTCTAGAAGCTTCCCTTGCATGTCCAGCACCTTAGGCCCTTTTGGATGTGGTACGGGCAGCTTGTATGCCATGCCTTGGTCTCACGGGTTGGCTTGCAAGTCGGGCGGGCGTTCTGAACTCGTTTGCTAGGCTTTGTACGCAGATACCTGCCAGCACGCCTGGTCTACGGGCTTGAACCTCTGGTTCGCCTGCTGGTGCACCTGATGTACCTGGTACGCCCACCTAGGGCGTGACATTCTCCCCCACCTGATTGCACAACGCCCTCGTTGCATCTTCTGCATGGTACTGCTTGATCTGGTATGTGCCTTTAGGGCCTGAGTTTTTATCTTTCCTGATCTATTGCCTGTACCATTTCAAGTAAGTCTCATCAAATAACTCTCTTAGTCTTGGACTCGTATGCGGTCCATGGTACCAATATTTACCAAAGAGCTATCCAAGGTAACAACTTGCACTAAGTGCTTATGTCATAGTTTGAGGGAAAGACCAGGCCTAAGGGTTTTTACCAAGATAGGGAACGGTTCTAAGGTAACAAGAACTAAGTTAGAATCCAAGGGAGACTAGGCCCAAAGGTGCAATAAAAGTCCTACAGGTAGGACCATGACCTAAAATTAGTGTATGAGCACTGAAATGAGCTCAGGGAGCTTAGGCTAGGGGATTTATCAAAAGCTTTTAGATAAAACCAAGTGCAGGTAGAACAAATCTAGGCATGGGCCTAAAAAGGGGCCCTATGTAGGCACTATTGATAAAGGAGTCCAACTTGGTTCCAACTACTTTCGTAATAGAGTCCATGCAAAATTAGAACTCTCCAATTTAATCCTATTGTAATCTTCTACATATATTGGACTCTTTGAGAGCCCTAGGATAGGAACAATGCCAACCATTGATTCAAGGGGGCCTCAGTAATAAATAAGAGGTGCCCCCCACTCTTATTGTACACACATTTCAACTTGAGTCATACAAGTTTACTATTATCTATCTTTGTTGTTCTTTTTAGCTTTCCATCAAATAGTTTATGTCTAGCCTTAGCAATAACTTTGGGTGGTTGGCCCCATGGTTTTGAGTGTCCATGCACTAGTTGAAGGATGATCTAAGACATTGGATGAGTCCATTCCTAGGTCCTAAAGCTGTACGAGCTAGAGCTTGAGCCTTAACTCATGACAAGTGCTATCAAAGTAGGTTCAAAGCTAGTTTAGAGTTAGCGAAAGGTGATCCATAAGAGGTGATCAATGCTAGGTGCTATTAGAACCAGAGTTAGCCTTAGGGGAGGTTTCAAATGTGTTGGTATGAGCATCCTAGGTTGTTTTTATGCTTGTGTGCTAGTGATACGCCCTTTAGTGCACATGGTGCAAGCATGCAAAAGTGTAAATCAAGTGTTTGACTGATTGTTATTCTAATGCTGTGGGAGAACTAGCATGCTGTGTAGGTGTGCAAATTGGTGCCTAACCGAGAGTGCAGGGTATGCTGAGCTAGTGACTAGATTGGTGCCTAAAGTGTGTGTGTGTACTGATGGGCTATGCCGATAGGCAGATGTGCTAGTTCGTGGAGACTAGGACTGGATCACTCAAGTGTACAAAAAGGTTGAAGTAATCTTATTGGTTTCATGCATTTGTGACTAACAATGTGTTTTGGGGCTGTGGCATGCCTAGGGATAACTAAACCAAAGGCCTTATTGAGGGCTTTGATGAGTGCCTACCTACAAACAAAGGAAGGAATGTTGGATCGAGAGACATATTGATATCCCTAGACACATAACTACAAAATTGCAACATAACCATTGCTGATTTGAGGAATAGGTTCAAGGATAAGGAAGGATCCTTCAACAAGGCATTGGAGGTGCCCATACAGTGGAATAAGGCTTTGGAGGCCATGATGTCAACCTTGTGAGAGAAGTTGGCAAGGCTTAGGGTTGATCACATTGCATTACGAGCTATCATAGTTGCTAGTGTAGGCTTAAGACCTAAGGTGGTAGTGCCTAAGCATTTTTTAGATGGTTAGAAGTCATGAGTAAAGATCATGCTACAGCAAAGTAGCATGCAAGAGTCAAGTTAGGCCTATGTTGCTATAAAACCTAAGACTCAAGTAAAGTGCAACAAGTCTCCAAGGCCTAGGGAAATAGCTAGAGTGGGAGGGACATTGATGTTTGATCCTTATGTGAGGAAAGGGTTGCGATAATGCCCAAATTTTGCAAGGCCAATAGTGCCATAAGTAAGGGCAAGGAAAATAAGCCCTTAAGCTACTTTTTGTATGGCAATCCGCATAGGGTCAAGGAGTGCCCAAGGTATGCAAGGCTTTCAACCATCAACTGGGGAGATGAGCTATACATAGGTAAAAATAGTAGTGGTGATAAACACTTGGAAGAGCCCAAAGTGATACAGCTTGATGCTTCTTAATTCTATCGAAATGGAAAATCCTTTCTAGGAGATGAGGCAAAGTGGCAATGGAGTGCCATAGCTTGAGTCTTGAGGTGCAGCTAAATCTTTCTAAAAATGTGTGTAATGGGCAATTTAGAGGAAGTAAAGGAAACATTAGGCGTGTAGGCAAAAGGGAGTAGCATATTATATGGCTGATGACACTTAGGAGAACAACCAGTAGAGTACTTGTTCAAGCATGGGATCGATACACGAGAAATCTAGTTTGAGGGGCAAAAGACAAAGCCAATGTGCACAGGGGCATGTAGTCCAACTGTAGCATCCTTTTAACGATGAGGATGTCACTAGAATAAGTAGGGGAAAATGTCACGATCCATGGGAAGGACCAGGTCTAGAGGTTTTCATTTAGATAGGGAGTGATTCTAAGGCAACCAAGACCAAGTTAAAATGTAAGGAAGACTACGCTTAAGGTTCTAAAGGTATAACCATGACCTAGAATAGGTGCATAAGCATTGAAAAGAGCTCAAAGAGCTTAGCTAGGCAATTCTATTTGGTAGCTTTCAGATAAACGCAAAAAAGGCTGTGGGAGTAAGCCAAAGTGTAGGTAGAATTGATCTAAGTGTAAGCCTTAGAAAGGACCCCGCACAAGCACTACTAGTTAAAGAGTCCAACCTAGTTCAAACTCTTTTCCTAATAGAGTCTATCTAAAATTAGAACTCTTTAAATGTAATTCTATTATAATCTTTTGTATATATTAGGCTCTTTGTGAGCCCTAAGATAGGAACAATGTCAACCATTGATTCAAAGAGGTCTTCATTATAAATAAGAGGTGCCCCCACCCTCATTGTACACACACCACAACTTGAGTAATACAAGTTTACTCTTGCTTATCTCTATTATTCTCTCTAGCTTTCCATCAAATAGTTTATGTGCAGCTTTGTCTGGTAGTAGTTTAGGATGGTTGGCCTTGGAGTTTTGAGTGTTCGTGCACTAGTTCGATTGAAGGTTGATTTAGGATTATGGATAAGTCCATTTTCGGGTCCTGGAGTCATACGAGTTAGAGTTTGAGTCTTGGCCTATGACACTAGTATCTGCTAAAGAGGTGTTTGAGGCAACAACTTATGCCAAAGGCTTGCTTGTGCCAAAGGTGGTCAAGGCAAGTGCCTACACCAAGTGCTAGCATTTGGAGATGTTGTCTAAGGTAACAATGGGCCAGCATCTGTTAATGTTGTTGGATGCAATTGCCATCCCCAACTAAAAGGCTAGATGATGTTGATGACATTCGAGGTAACAGCTTGCACTAAGGGCCAACATGTGCCAATAAGGTTCAAGGCAAGTGGCTGCAATAAGGATAAGCTAACCCATCTCTACAATAAATACCAAGGGCATTTGGTTGTCGTTTAGTTGGATACTCGAGGAAAGGATGTCATTGCTGGCCTAATCAATTACAATGGAGAACATCACACCCCTTTAGTGTGTGTGGATGGGAGGAATGAATCAAAGTGACAAAGGGTTGAATGTTAGTGGATCATGGTAGCAAGGCCACTCTACCACTTACAATACTCTATGACTTATTAAACTCATCTACATAGGATTTTACCTATTGTTTAGTTGGAATTGAGCTCCAAGAAGGCTCGTATGGCTTGTTTGCTGTGGGGGTTACACCTACAACACGTGCACTTGGGGATCATGGGCCCCTACTAAAGGTCTCCAATCGGGCGATGGGCACGTGCATTACTTCTAGCTTGGATTCTAACTTAGAGGCATTTAGTCATAATCCAGAGCATAGTAGCTATGTGCCATTGGTTTTTCAACCAAGCATAATAACCAATTGTATGAATCAATGGTTTCTTTCGTAATAGGTTAAATTACTATTGTGATGCTACGATTAGTAGTGTAAAACTAACATGTCTTATGATGGTCTAAACCTAGCTTACATTCCCTATTAGTGGGTGAACAATCCAACACTTGGTGAATTCTACTTCATAATGATAGGAGGAGCCAACATCGAAGGATCAACAAGCAATGTCATTATGAACACTTGGCTATTAGAAGTCTATTATCCTTATGGTAACTTTTTTGACACCTTTAGCTTCAATTTTGAAGGTTTAAAGGACTAATAGGCTACGCTTTCGTAGTTTGTATTCATTTAGAATCAAATGAGCTTTCACTCTTTTGTTCCACACAAAATTTTTGTTCTTGTTAAGCTCATTGTAGGACACCTATGTTATCTTTTAACAGATGTGTCACCCCATCCAAACTCCCCACCTAACAATGTCTTCTGCTTAGATCAATTGACCAAGGCTTGCCTAAAGTCTAGAAAAAAGGGTCTATCGTACCTCTAATCCATGGAATAAGTAAAATAATGTTAAAAGTAAGGGTATTTCAATTTTGGCTAAGGGTTCCCACTTATCCTACACCTCTCAAGTCATTTCACAAAGTCAAACTAGAGTCAAGCTTAATAGTATCTTCTTTCCTTGCTAAATCTGCCAATCTTATTCCCTTGGTTGTGGTTTTGTTGGATAATAGATAGGGATAGTGGGAATCTTGTTAATCTATTCTTACACGTCACTAATTAGATGACAAGGCATTTGGCTACCTTAAGAGAGTCATAATTACTCTTGCCATTTACCTAAACTGGGTTTAATTACTTCACTTTGACATTCAGAGCACTAGGTAGAAATCATATTGCGTTAGCATTTGCAGGGACTAACACAATGCTTTTTTTTTAATTAAACAGTCAGATTCCCCTTGTCCGTACCAATTTTGAATTGATTTTTCATTGCTCGAGGAAGGCCTCCAAGGGAACCATTCCCAGTTCATCACCCAGCTAGCATATGATGACCCACTTTCACTACGGGAGTAACTCAAGTAGTGCACTGGCAACCAAATTTGTTCAAGACTAGGACCCCATTGCCTAGCCCTCAAAGCCAATCTTTTTTCTGAAGTTATGGATCTATTTTGTTGACTTCTTTTACCTATATTGTTCCATCAACCAAAGGCTATTCACCTTGAAGAGTGGTTATGAGTACGATTGAGTTTGGATGACACTCTATCCCTAAATTTTCAAAGGCCACTAGGGTGCACTAGACACCATATGATGTGCGATGCTCTTCTAGTCTTTGGACCTTACCTACAGTTGAGCCTTTTCTAGGGTGGGTAGGTCATTAAATAGAAAAGATAACTCATTCCAAGGCCTCTATTGATGTCTCCAGACTCCCTAATGTTGTCGTTAGCCCTGGCATCCCGATTTAGGATTTTTAACTTGATTCTCTTTTAAAGCTCATGCATCACAAGAGACAAGGCACACTAGCACCAATTGTTATAGCCATATCATTGTTAAGGACTTTCTTTTGGGCCAACCATGATTGATGAGATCATAAGAGGCCATCTTTGGCCCTTTCACTCAAAGCTCGATGGGTGGGGGTTTGGAGTGGGTGATGATGCTTGATACCCAAGTAGGCATGCCCTCGGCCAAATGGCTTAGGGAACAACTTGCATTCAAAGACTTGATGGTCCTTGGGATTCTGCAATTCACATCAAATATCACATTTTGCTACATCTTTCATCAATGTGAGAGTCAAGATATTTGTTGTTAAGAGTTGTTTTAGCTTTTGATGGCTAAAAGAGTCATGATGCCACTCATGCATGCACCACAAACGAGATGGTGATGGCTCTCATTCTCTTTTCATTCTGGTTCCTTGGTGCAATTCACCCCAAGGGTTTGTTATTCAATCACAGGCAATGATACTGATCGTTTTGCCCACCTAAGAGGTAGAACAAAGAGACTGTCATGCTTGCCTGGGGTTAGAAAGGGCTTGGGGCATAGAGGTAGCCTTGCCCCCTTAGTGTTTCATTAATGTGTCTATAGTTCATTCGTTGAGTAGGTTTCAACAATGATCTTTCTCCAGGTTCACCTACGAAAACCTTATTACGACTTCTCATTCCACTAAATGATCAGGTTCAGTGGACTTATTGTGATGTCATAAGCAATGGACCGTGCACATTGCCATGATTTGAACACTTCGCTAGATCATTCAATTGATAGGAAAAATGGGTGGTGTGTGCAAATGGTAGAGATATAGTCAATGCAAGTTGATGACTCTAGCTTACTAGGAATTCCTCGTTGAAGACCAATAATTACAATGATCTATCCCTATCATGATAAAATTTCAAAAATTACTTGGGCTTGTCAGCCAAGGCTATAAACTCATTGAATACATCAATGTAGTGCATGTGCAGCCTAGAGCATTTAAGGGCATCACAAACCTATTATTGCCTTAAACTTCCTTGGCCCTTAAACTTCTTTGGCTTAAGTGGCCATAGTCCCTTTAAGAAGCTAGCCATAAAGGATCATTTCCATGTAGCTAGTGAGTAGGCTGACGTCTCATTCGCTAATGAAATTAATTGGACAAATTGCTCCACCAACTAAGAATGGCCATGCACCACCACCCATAGAATCAAGATAGAGCTCTCAATTTGTTAATCCTTACTATGTTTGGACTTAGTAAGTTTCCCTATGTTGAGTCAAATCAAACTGCAGGCTCCACTCCTTATGGTACCCTTCCATCAATTCCTTTAAGTTTCAACCTTGCGACCATACTCAGCCTGAAACCTAAAGACTTTGACTTCTCATAAGGTGTCGATGGAGTCCTAAAAGTAACATCCACCGATCCTTGGTTAACATCGTTTATGGTTGAGATTAGGATGGTATCCAATCATCTTCGAGCACCTAACTTTTATTCTTGATTAAAGAAAACATATTGTTCGTCTTTTATAAATCCAATAATTTCACCTTTGACTATGAAATATGAATGCCCCCAACTATCCCTATTAATTAGTACTTTGATCCCAAAGGCCAACACAATTGGACCAAAATCCTATGATGTTATCTTATGCTAATGTATACAAACGTAGGCCTACTTTGAGCCTTTAATGTCTTCAAAGTAATAGCATTAAAGGAATGACCCGACCAACTAAGGCTAGGAACATGTCACCTGTAGTAGGGATAAATAAACTGATCTTTATTGTGAGGCACATCGGATGACACAACCCTAGTTCTAACTACGAGCTTTTTAATTGTAATGACTTAAATATATGCTATTAGAGCTAAAATTATCGTGGCTATTGGCACCAAACTTACCCTGCAATGGATCCTTGTTAAGGGATTTAGATGGCACTCATTCCAATTACCAGATTTGTAGAGCTCGATATTGTTATTTATTATCACTACCTCCCTATGTCAAGATTTGGTAATTTGCATACTTGCTGCCTTCCTTGGATGTGGTAGCCATTTTTAAAGCTCCCTCTCTAGAATCAATCCTAATTCTTATTCATTACTTGTTACTACCATAGTAGGCCAATATCCTACCATCAAAAGTTGATAGGGTAGAAATTTCAATGATGCATCACTGCATAAAGGTCGTGTAATCTGCTGAGTTATCAAGAATCATCAGAGCAACGAGCAAAGCTTGTATCAACCTTTTATCTAATAAATGCATCCTTTCTAGAAGTTGGGGTTTGTTGCAAGTATTAGCTCTAGAATCATTATTGCTATCCAAGTTATAGATATGATCAAACAAATTATAATTGATATAATAAGCCATTCATAGTTTCATAGTCTGAATCAGTTTATATTTAAATGGCTTAATCTTTGAGACAAGCATATGAATACTGGTAAGATCAACCAAGTAGCATTCTTTCAGGATGTTGGCACCACATGGGCCTTAACACATAAATTGAGTGATAGAGAGAGCCAACATAAAGCAATAGCATCATGCATGTCAAGCATGTAAAATGCATAGCATTAGGGAAACAAGGGCCTAGAGTTCATGCCCACAAAATGTTTTGCATTTGATAACACAATCAAAGACAAGTGCACTAATGTGGCCATGGAGGTTTGGGTGGCACACTTGGAAGGTGGAGCATGATTGAGGTTTGACCCATAGCTTTGAAAGACATAAGATAGATGAGGGATGGCAAAACACTTGGTTTCCATCGATTTAGGCATGTAGCCTAAGATCTCGACCTTTAGGGTACGATAACCACATGGGGGGATATTGAAGAATATGATAGGTCGATAGTTTGATGCATCGAGCATGGAGCCTGCCAACATGCACAACTATAACATCATTCATATGCCTATTGCCTATAAGTGGTAGCATCCATGAACACCGATCCATAACCCACACAATCGATTACTTGATAAGCAAATAGAGGAAATGATGTACAAGGCCATACCATAACTGCTTGGCATAGAGAAAACACTAGCAAAGGCCATGAGACTGCCTCTTTCATCCAATAGGTAACAATAGCATGGTACCACCAATGCTTGGTGTAGCTAAGACTACACACGCAAACTCTCTTGTCACCACCCGAAGGGGATGTTGCCTGATTTAGAGACTTGTTCTAGGGGTTTTGGGAAGCATAGACTGCATGCAGGGGCTTAGCTAGGCCAAGGCATTTTTATGGTCAATGAGAAGGGACCACGAGATTGCCAAATACTCAAGAGACTTGGCTAAACCAAGCTTGCAACCATAGCTTCTACTTACACTACCCTAAGGAGTCATTACTTAATTTAGGGACATAGTTTGGGGTCTAAGGTAGCATCAACTATAGGCATATGCTTGAGCTTAACAAAGTCAAGCCTGTTTACCACATACAAGCTAACTGATTAAAGCCATGGATACCTGTTGGTCATCAGAGCAACTAGTCGTTAGACAACACGACTGAAAGGCATGCACAACTTGGATTTTGCTCTAGGGACACTACCCTAGATGTATGCAATGATAGGCCCATCATGCACACCTATTTTCCCCCGTAAGAGGAAGAAGGGGCATGAATAACCACCCTCTAAAGAGCATAACAGATTTTACAAATATGCTTGCAATCGGCATAAAAGTGTTTGTAATAGGGGCATTGTTTTTTCAAACAAACATATCTTATACCAAAGGCTTACAAATGCCGATGATGGTTAAGGAATGTGCTCGCACCAATGCTTAGCATGTGCTGATGATGTTTGAGGTAACTACTTACACCAAGGGCCATCTTTTTTCAATACTAATTAAGGCATGTGCCTTCACTAAGGCATAGCTTGTACCAATGTTGTTACTTCTATCTTGGTTGATAGTTTTTTTGCCTCACTTCTTGATCAACTATGATGCTATAAACCTCTATTTTATATGAGGCCTTTACTCCAAAAGGCGCGTGCTTTGACTCTGCCCTTCCTGGATCTCTTTCATCCTTATGGAATGGCTTGAGCATGCTAACATGAAACATCAGGTGTACCCTTAGCTTAGGTGGTATATCCAGCTTGTAAGCAACCTTGCCTACCCTCTTAAGAACTCTAAAAAGTCCCTTATACCTTTGGACTAGGCCTTTGTGTAGCCCTCTATAATGCATAATGGGATGTAGCTTCATCAACACCAATTTTCCTACTTGGAACTGCACATCCTCTGTGCTGATAATGGTAGAAGCATGTGCCCATGTCACAGACCACACATGAGTCCAAAACCAAGAAGGTTATGTGATGAGACTTATTTAAGATGGCATAGGTAATAGACTAAGAAAGATCGAAATCAAGGCCCTAATGGCACATATTTTACCTAAATGTGTTGGCTAAGGCTAAGGCTAGAGTGTAAGAGTACACTCGAGGTGAGCTGTACGATGCCAGGGATGAGGACTACTTGTTGCAAGGTTCTGGATACCTCAAGATATGCTGTGGGTAGTCAGACATAGAAGCCACAAGCAATAGGTGACCACATAATGAAGTAAGAGTATGAAGTATTAGTGACTTAGGCATTGAATGCCTTTGCAAAGAACACATATGGACTGTGCTAGAAGAGCAAGTGTACATACCCTATCAAGTAAATATACTACTCATGCCTTAACCATTTCCCTCTTCGTTTTCTCCTAAACTCTTAAGAGGTTAGTCAAGTTCTAGTAAAAATGCATGGCACAATCAATTAGTGCATATCATAGAGTTAGTTAAAGGCTTACTAAAGCATACGAATGGTAATTTCTAGCCTAAGGCCAACAGTAGCTAGGCTTAAGCTCCTGGCCCATGATAATTGGTATCAGAGCCAGTTCCAATCAAACTTGGTATTTGAGTAGGTTTCGACCATAGTGGGATCAAAACCTTAGTTGTGATTAGTATTGGTGTCAGTTTGAGTGTGTGTGTAGCTTGCATGTCAGTGTGCCAGTTTGTTGTTGACTTGCAATAAAAAGTGTTTGTGTGGGTGATTGCTAGTTGTCAATGTCGAGAGTAGGGCACAAAGATGCTTGAGTGCTCCTAAGGAAATTATGGGAAATCCTTAGTCTAAGCTTCATGATTGTGGTGTACATGCAAAAACTTGGCTAGAAACCCTTAAGTGGAGTGCACGAGTGTCGTGCAAGATGGCCGCCCACCCACGAGCTAGTGGAGAAGGGCTAGTTCGAAGGATCTATTATCATCCATGGAATCTTGGTTGGCAAAATATAAGTTAGCCATAGGAGATTTGAGGATTGGTTCGAGGAGCTAAAAGAAAAGATGCATGGTGCCTTGGCCTGAGAGATGGAAATGCTCACATAGCATAATAAGGCTCTAGAGGCTTAGTTGGTAGCCTTATGGAAGAACTAGAGCAATTCATTTGGGAGTTTGGTGCATTTTAAGCCACCATAGTTGCAAACAGGGGTTTGGGACCTAGGGTGGAGGTGCCCAAACGAAAGCCATTGCTAGAAGTTGCTAGGCCAAAGATGTCCACAACTTCATGTGGGGCATGGAGAAGTACTATCGAGTGGCTAGTTTAATGGAGAAAGCCAAGGTAAGCACCACAACATGTACTTAATTGATGTGGCCCTATTATGGTGTCAAAAGTGCGATGACATGGAATGAGGAGAGATTGCATCACCACAAGGGATCAATTTGTGAGAAAGCTAGTGAGATAATTTAAATTAGAGTATGTGGAAGAAAAAGTTTGGTGAAGCTTTATCAGCTCACTCAAGGCGAAATAGTGCAGGAAGATTGTCAGAAGTTTTCAAAATTGTCACTTATAGTTCCTAACATGGCTGAGTAGGAAGCCTTGTTCTACTTTCTCAATAGAATCAAGCCATAGGCAAGAATCGAGATAAAGTAGCATAGAGTCCAAGACTTGAGTCAGGCAATTGTGGTTGTTGAATCATTGGTCGAGTATGAGCGCACCAAGTCTCATGAGCTAGGTACAATAGCTTGAATGGGGGAGACAAGAATAACCACTTTTCATCAAAAGATAAGGCTAAAGAGAAGTCTCATCATCACAAGGCAAAGGTCAAGGAGCTTGACAAGGAGAAAGGTAAGAAGGACATTACCTTTAGCTACTTCTTGTGTTCAAGATCACATAGGCCCAGGGATTACCCGTAATGAAAGAAACTTGTAGCCATTGGAAAGACTTATGAGGAGTCCAATGGCTAGAATAACAATAGCAATTAGCACCTTGAAAACTTTAATAGTATGTTGTAGCTAGTAGCCATTCAAGTGTCTGAAATGATGATGCCTTTTTTAAATGGCCACAAAATCTTTTACACTTCAATTTTTTTAGCTAAATCTTTTTATGGACGCCAACAAAATTACAAGGATCACGTATACCAAATTTGGGGCCAACACTCCTTCTAAACAAATTTCAAAAAATCCCAAACTGTAAAAAATTCTAAAAATTATGAAAAATAAAAAATAAGTCATCTTGCCATGAAACTTTACATGAAGGCTTAAGAGAATATTATATGAACTTATAAGCCATAAAAATGGCATTGGCAAGGTAGAAATAAAAGGATGTGCTTGAACCCACTTACTACTTGATCATGGTGAGCATGGTACGTGGCTCGAGCCCAAAATACCTACAAATGGTGCATGGCCTAGCAATGGTGATGGTGTTGAGAGAACTGCCCACACCAAATGCCAGCATGTGTTGATAGTGGTCGAAGAATGTGCGAAGACCAAGGTCCAACATGCTTCAATGCTGGTTGAGGCATGTATAAGTGTCATGGTATGTAAGCTAGTCTAGGACTAAGGGTTCTCTCTAAGTCGAGGAGTAGTTCCACTTGTAGTGAGAGAGGGTTCGACTACTAGGGAGACTAGGCCTTAAGGCATACTAGAGGTTCAGGTCACAAGGAACTAGCCCAAAACATTGGCATAGGTAATGATCAAGACTCTAGCGGCTCAAGCATGGTGTTTAGGTTTGATAAAATTAAGCCAGGCTTAGGTGTGGGTGCTGCTGAGTGTTATATGAATTTACAAGTCATGAAAATGGCATTGGCATGGTAGAAATATGAAGATCTACTTGAACCCACCTATTGCCCAATTTTGGTACGCATGGTGCATGGCTCAGGCTTAGGATACCTGCACTTGGTGTGTGACCTAACATGTGTCGATGGTGTTCAAAGGAATAGCTCACAAAATGGGCCAGCATATGCTGAGACTAAAGGCCAACATGTCCTAATAGTGGTCAAGACATGTGCATGTATCATGGTCCATTAGCTAGTCTAGGCCTTAGGGTTCTTTCTAGTTAAAAAGTAGTTCCAGTTCTAATGAGATAGGGTTTGACAGCCAAGGGGACTAGGCTTTGAGGCCTATTGGAGGCCTAGGTCTCAGGGAACTAGCTTGAAACAATGCCATGGGTAGTGATTAAGACTTTAGATACTCAAGCAAGGTGTTCAAGTTTGGTAGAATTGAGCTAGGCCTAAATGCAAGCACGGTGAGCAATGCACAAGCACATAGTCAGACCCAAATGTGAGTGTTGATGTTCAAGGTGCAAGTGCATTGACAAATCTAGGTGCAAGCATTGATGGTCAAGGTACAGGTGCATGATCAACCCAAGTGCAGGCATGCCTAAACATTGTCATAGGAAGATCTAATTTGTGGGTTTCTAAATGGTCTAGCACTACAGCATAATATTTGAGAAGCTTAAATTATGCTTAGCACTTGAGTTTCATAGGCTGAGTTAGGCAGACAGAGTCAATTCCCTATCCAAGGCCACATAACATTTGGCTTTAGATTGAAGCCTATGACACATGCATAAATGTCATTTGGTGCCAATGGTAATTGAGAGGCAGACAGGTGCCTTGGGTGGAAGGGTCATGGTACACATGTCACACCAAGTGCCAGTGTCACACCTTATTTGAGCACCATCAAAGCCAATGCCCAAGCACCAATGCATAGAGGCCAGACTTTCGCTCAAGCATCTGGCTGTGAGAATGAGTCTTATGAGAGTTACCTAATACAGAGCCTAAAAGACCATTCAAGAGAAGCTTCTAGAATGCCAAAAAAGGTGGTATGGGCATTGTAGGTGTGAAGGTTTTAGATAAGCTTAGACACAAGCCAGGTGCATTAGCATGGAACCTTTTAGAAGAGCCAGATATGGAAAAGGTCATAGGTATTGTAGCACCAAGGTAAGGAAGCTTTTAGAAGGCCTTGGTCATGGGCACTTTTTGAAGAGAGCCTAAAACCTTCTAGACCTAGTGTGCCATAGAGTGTTTGGAATGAACTCCTTTCTAGAAATTCCC
Source organism: Durio zibethinus (assembly GCF_047325235.1). Taxonomy (NCBI): domain Eukaryota; kingdom Viridiplantae; phylum Streptophyta; class Magnoliopsida; order Malvales; family Malvaceae; genus Durio; species Durio zibethinus. The sequence continues at coordinate 8,919,283 of NC_143183.1, read as the reverse complement.
TAACTGACCCTGTATGTATCTAGAGGCTTTAAAACCTTCTAGAATGTATATAAAAGCCACACACTTGGCTCTTTAGTGACCACATAGGCCATGGGGGCTTAAGTATAAATACGGGTGCCTCTGCCTCATAGGACCAACTCATGAAACTATGAACTTGTGAACCAATAAGCTATTTAAACACATTTGTACATAGCCACATGTTCTAATAATAGAAAGGATCTTGTATTCTTTCACCAGTGCCTTTTTAGTGTGTTATAGTGTTTGATTGTTTTTAGGGTCCAACTAGTCTTTGGTGAGTGGCACACTCACTCAACTGATTAAAGGATGACTTAGGCATATGTGAGAGGTAGTTTCCCATATAAGGTTGCATAGTTACAAGGCTTAAAACTAAAGCTTGTGATAGTTGGTATCAGAGCATGGTTTAATGTGTGACCTCTATCCAAGATAATGTCTACTTTTGAAATAAGCCACTAGAACGCTAAGGGGAAAGAGTCTCATAAGACATGCACTACTAGAAGGGGTAAGAAAGGCACCAATAGGGACATGATCTCAACCTTTAATGCTTAGTTGGCCAAGGTGGAGTTGGCCATGGTTAAAATGGTTAAAATGTGGTCTTGGCTAAAAAAGAGATCATGAAAGAGTTAAAACAAACACTTTTTTTTGAAGAGATTGAAGGCATTACCTATATCAACTCTACCCTAAAGGCTATGGTGGAGGCCATGAGGAAGGAGATGGAGTAGCTTAATAAGAGGCTCTCTGCATGCAAGGTAGCTATAGGGGGAGACATACTTGTAATTGCTCTTAAGATTAGAGTGGAGGTTCACAAGCTAAAGAAGTTCAAGGGGACACAATCTGTAAGGGATGTAGATAACTTTTTATAAGGCATAGAGTAGTATTTCCATGCAATAGGCATCGAAAAGGATGTTGGTAAGGTAAGCACCACTTTTATATATCTTGTAAACATCTCACTTCTATGGTGGCATCACTAGTATAAGGATGCCAGGTGTAGGGGTGATGCTATTAGAACATGGGAAGAGTTTTAAAAGGAGTTTAGGTAGTAGTTTTACCCATAGTACATCATGAGAAGGCATAGAGTAGGGATCCTAGAACAAGCTAGATTCTGTAAAAGCCTTATTTGACTTAGGAAGTGTCTAAGGACTAGGAAGTGTCTAAGGACTAGGAAGGGTCTAAAAGGCCTATAAAGTCTACACACTTAGATTAATAAGGGATATATGTGCTAAGGAGGCTCAAAGATAAATAAAGGCCCTTCCCTTCATTGGTTAAAGGTTTTAAGCAACAAGATAAACAAGTAGAAGAGAAACCAAGTCATAGACTTAGCCATACTTAGAGTCTTAGTGATAGACATAGGAATCATTGTAAGGACATGGAGTAATTGTACATAGCATTAAGTAAATAGAAATACAATTGCTTTAACTCTCTTTCCTGGCTTTCTCCAAGCTTCTAGAGAGCCAATGGAGTGCATGGCACAAGCATTAAGCACAGAGTTAGGAAAGAGGCTAACTTAGGCACATGGATGGTAGGTTCTTATCTAAGGCTACATGGGTGCTAAGCTTGAGGTCCCGGCCTATGATAGTTGTTATTAGAGCTAGTTCCAATTAGAGTTGATATCACAGTAGGTTTTGACCATGGTGGGATTAAAGCTTTCATTACAACTAGAATTAGTGTCAGTTTAGTGAATACAGGTAGCTTACGTGCTAGTGTGTCACTTGTTCTATTAAGTTATATGTGGGGTTGCATGCTGCGAGCATCATTGGTCATAAATGCTAAGAGTGGGGCACAAGGATGCTTGAGTGCTCTTAAGGATATATAGGAGATCCTTAGTTCGAGCATCGTGTTTGTGGTTGAGTGCACAAGTGGCATGCATAAGGGCCACCCACCCATATGCAAAAAGAGAAAAGTTGGTTTAAAAGAGAGATTTTCATCCATGAAAGTCGATTTGAGGGCAACAAAGATCGCATATGAGTGCTAGACTCCACAACAAAGGAGTTTGAAAAAAGGTAAAAGTCATGGGTAAGAGCTAAGTGAAATGGTAGGGTATAAGACTTGTAGCAAGAGTATTGCTATTGCTGAATCAATTGTCAAGGCTAAGTGCACTAACTTTCCATAGCCCAAGGGTAAGGGTTAAGTTTCCATAGCCCAAGGGTAAAAGATGAGCCTAGTGATAAGGCCTTAACTAGGAGAGATGAGAGTAGTAGTTCTTCGAGGAAAAAAAAGGCTAATGAAGAACTGTAGCATCGAAAGGCAGGGACCAAGTATTTGATCCAAGACAAAGGTTTGGTGACTATGTCCTTTAACTACTTTTTATGCTTAGGACCGCATAAGGTCAGGGAATAGCCATAGTAGAAGAAGCCCGAAGCCATTGCAAGGATTTAGGGAGAGTCTAATGGTAAAAGTCATGATGGTTGTTGAGCCAAGAGGAAAGGATCTCTTAGGCTCTTAATAAAGGCAAGGTGAGTATAGCTGTAAAGAGCCATCAACCTTGGAGATAGATAATTTGTTAAAGAAACGGTAATGGCCTAGACATAAGCATTGCACACCCTGAAGGGCCCTTTGAGCATGGAAAGAGTGTAAGGACCCTATGGTGAAGAGGAGAGGGTAATGGCACATCAAACATAGAGGCATTGCACACTTTGATAAGCCAGGATCATGAAAGAATCCATGACATGGATGCTGCACACCCCGTAGTACTTATTAAACATGAGGAAAAGATAATGGCATGTCACCAGCTAAAGCACTGCTTGCTTTGACAAGCATTTGTTTCACCGAAACTATATGGGATCGCTACCAAAACAATGGATGATTATGAAGGTTTACCAAAAACCATCACATGCCAAAGACCATTAGGATGAGAGTGGGACATTAATCCAGCATGCACATGCAGAATGACATCCCCTAGCAATGAGTGCATTGCTAGAACAAGTGGTAGAGAATGTCATGGTCTGTGCACAAGTTCTAAGCCAAGAAGGTTTATAAATATAGCTTGTTCGAGTTGGTGTAGGTGAAGCACTAGGAAGGATCTAGACCAAAGTCCTAAAGGCACACACAATGACTGAGTGTACAGACTAATACCTAGGCTATGGTGTGAGAGCATGGTGAGGTTCGCAGTATAGTGACAAGAAAAGGGATTGCTCATTGGAATTATTTAGAATGCCATAAAAGAGTGGCACAGGTAGACAAGCATAAAGTGCTCTAGATTAGCCTGGAGATAGACCAAGCACACATGCACATAAGAGTCTAAAGAAGTCTAGAGGCTAGCCAAGTGTGCCAAAACCAAAGGTTTAAGAAAGGCATACCACAAGAACAATAGTGGGCACTATAGTGCCTAGATGAAAAAGGCTCTGAAAGGCCCTAGCTGTATGTAAAACAATGACCAGATAAGGAAGCTTTTAGAACCCGTTAAGCACGTACTTAGGAAGAGTACACTAATTCTTCCAGATTCAAGGCTTAGCAGGGAACTTGGAAAATGCTAGATTATGCAAAGGCTTTAGTTGACCTAAAAAGTGTTTAAAGACTATGAAAGGATCTAAAAGGCTTATAAGGGCCACATACTTGGATCAATAAGGGCCATATGTGCTGGGGAGACTCAAGTATAAATAAGGGTCTTCCCCTTCATTGGTAAGAAGTTAGAAGCAACAAGATAAGCAAGTAAAAAAGGAACAAAGTCTTAGACTAAACCACACTTAGAGTCTTAGGGATAAACATAAGAATCATTGTAAGGACATTGACCAATTGTACATAGCATTAATTAAATAGAAATACTATTGCTTTAACTCTCATTCCTAGCTTTCTCTAAGCTACTAAGAAGCCAAAGTAGTGCATGGAAAAAACATTTGGGATGAGTCAGAAAAGAGGTTGACTTAGGTAAATGGACAGTAGTTTCTAACCTAAGGCTGTATAGGTACTAGGCTTAAGCAATTTCCCATGACACAAACACATGCCTTGACCACTTTCATGACATATTAGCCCTTGGTCTCAATACATGTGTCAACCACCATCAACACGTGCTAGCCTTTGGTGTAAGTTATTACTTTGGACACTATCGCTAGATGTTGGCATTTGGTATGGCATGTGTATTGTGACCTTTCCACCATTCTTCTATTCCTTCCAAAGCACTTGTCTACCCTTCGAGCATCATTAGACCTAATGACGCTCGGTGTATGTGTCACAAGCTTTAATCTTAAACCAAACTCTATGCAACCTTAGATAGGGAATTGGTTTCGTGTGCTAAAGTCAACCTATAAAACTCAAGTGCGCAGCATAATTCTAGCTTATCAAAGATCATGCTATGGTATTAGGCCTTCAAAAGCCCCTAAATCTAATCTTTCCAAGATTGTGTTCAGGCATGACTGCACTTCAGTCTAACCATACACCTATATCTCAATCATAACACCCTCAAATCTAGTTTGATTGTGTGCCCATACATCATTCACCAGTGCCTACACCTAGGCCTAGCTCAATTCTATCAAACTTAAACACCATGCCTAAGCTGCTAGAGTCTTATCACTATCCATACCACTATTTTGTGCTAGTTCCCCACACATGGGTCTCAATAGACCTCAAGCTTGGTCCCTCTAGTTGTTAGACCCTATCCCACTAGAACTAGAACTATTCCTTGACTTAAAGAGACTAGTTTGTGAATTGTGACACATACACATGCCTCGACCACCATCAAGACTTGATGGCCCTTTGCCTCAGTACATACTTTGACCACCATCGGCACATGGTAGCCATTGTGTGGGTAGTTCTCTCAAACACCATTGACACATGTTAGGCTTTGCACCATGTGCGGTTATCCTAGGCTTGGGCCATTTACCATACATATCATGATCGGGTAGTTGGTGGGTTTAGGCACATCTTCATATTTTTTCCATGCCAATGTTATTTTTATGGCTTGTAAATTCATGTAATGGTCCTCTAAGCCTTCATGTGAAGTTTCATGGCAAGATGATTCATTTTCTATTTTTCATGATTCAAGATTTTTTTAAATTTTTTTAGAAAAAGTTTTGGCCCCAAATTTGGTATATGTGATCCTTGTATTTTTTATGGCATCCATAAAAAAATTCAACTAAAAAATCAAAGTGTAGAAGATTTTATGGCCATTTGAAAAAAAAAAATCCCTATGTAAGACACTTAAATGGCTATTGGTTACAAACCTGTAAAAGCTCTTATGCTCTTTAAGGGGGTGTGAGTTATCGAGGTTTCATGAAAGATAGAGGCCAATGTAAAGGCCAAGGACTAGCACTCATTGCACATCATGTGCACACAACCCCGTTCCCTATCCTTAATCGTCAAAGCACCTAGTGCCATCAGTCATGTTCTCTAGCAATGCTTTGACGATGGTGCCCTAGAGAAAAAAATGCAACACCAGTACATGCCCAAGCCTAGCATGTGCATCATGGCCTAGAATTAAACTTCGACCAACACCTCAACCATCAATGGCACATGTTAATGCATGAAGCAAGCACATACCTCGATCATCATTGGCATAAGCTGGCCCTTAGTATGGGCACTTACCTCGACTGCCATCGGCACATGTTGGCCCTTGGTGTAAGCACATGCCTTGATTAAAATCGACATAATTTAGACTTAGTATGAGCACATGCCTTGATCAACATTGGCAAAAGATGGCCATTAGTGCAAGGAGTTGCTTCAAACACTATCAGCACATGTTGGCCCTTATTATGCCACTTGCCTAGAACACCATCGACACATGCTAGGCTTTGGTGTGGGCACATACCTTGACACTATTGGCACTTGTAGACCCTTGGTGCAAGATATGCTTGTTTGAAAAATGTGTCCCCATTTAGACATTTAATGTCTACTGCTAGCATATTTATAAAATCTCTCATGCTCTTTAAGGCTGGTTTTTGGCCCTCTCTCTCCCCTCACCAATGGAGTAGGTGTGCATGATAGGCTTATCATTTTGTACATCCATGACAATGTCCTTAGAGCAAAACTAGGTTATGTATGCCATCTAGACATGTTGTTTAGTAATGATTGCTATGATGGCCTGCAAGCACCCATGTCCTTGGCTAGTTAGCATGCATGTGGAAAAAAAGGCTCAGCTGTGTCAAGTTCAAGCTTGTGCTTATGACTGATGCCACCTTAGACCCTAGACTAAGTCCTTAATCAGGCAATAGCTCTTTAGGGTGGTGCAAACAAAAGCCATGATTACAGGTTTGGTTTGGCCAAGTCTCTTAGGTATTTGGCAGTCTTGTGATCCCTTCTTATTGACCATAAAAATACCTTGGCTTGGCTAAGCCCGTGCATATAGCCAATGCTACCCAAGGCCCTATGAAAAAGTCTTTGAATTAGGTAACATCCCCCTAAGATGGTGACAATGGAGTTTACATGTGTAGTCTCAGCTAGACTAGGCATTGGTAGTGTCATGCCATTATTACCTAATGGATGGCATAGGTAGTCTCATGGCCCTTACTTGTGTTTTTCCTATGCCAAGTAGCTATGGCATGGCCTCGTACATCATTTTCTCTGCTTGCTTATTAAGTAATTTATTGGGTGGGTTGTATAATATGTGCATGGATGTTGCCACTTGTCTGTAATGGGCATATAAATGGTGCTATGGTTGTGTATGTTGGCAGGTTCCATGCTCGATGCATTAAACTATCAACCAATCATCCTTTTCAATCTCCCCTTATATGGTCATTGTACCATAAGGGTTGGGATCCTATGCTCATATCTAAATCAATGGAAACTGGATGTCTTACCATCTTTCATCCAGCTTGTGTCCTTAGGGGTTATGGGTTAAACCTCAATAGTGCCTTGTGTCCCAAGTGTGCCACCCAAACCTCTGTGGTAGCATTGGTGCACTAGTGTTTGAATGTGCTCTCAGATGTGAAACTCTTTGTTGGTGTGGGCTTTTGGGTCCTATTCATTTGATGCTATACACTTTACATGCTCAAAATGCACAATGCTTGTACTCCATGTTGGCTCTCTCTATCACTCAATCGATGCATTGAGGCCTATACAGTGCCAATGTCCTATAGAAATACTACTTGGTTGATCCTACCAATAGTCACATGCTTGTATCAAAGATTGAGCCATGTATGTGTCAGTATGAACTAATTCAAATTGTGAAACTATGATTGGCTCATTAAATGAATTATAGTTTGTTTGATGGTATTTGCTACTTGGATAACTGTAGTACTTCTAGAGCTAATATGTGCAACAAACCCTAACTTTTGGAAGGGATGTATTTATTAGATAAAGGGTTGACACAAGCTTTGCCCGTTGCTCTGATGATTCATGATAACTCAACAGATGGCATAGCCATTATGCCAACAATGCATCATTCAAATTTCTACCCTATCAACTTTCATGGTAGGATGGTGGCCTACTATGGTGGTAATGGGTGACAAAAAATTAGGGTTCGATTTTGGATAGGGAGCCTAAAAAAAAGCTACCACATCTAAGGAAGGTAGCAAGAGTGCATATTACCCAATCCTGACATAGGGAGGTAGTAATAATAAATAACAATAGTAGGCTCTATAAGTCTAATAAATAGAATGAGTACAATCTAAATCCCTTAATGAAGATCCTTTGGATGGCAGTTAGGGTGCCAGCAACTGTAGTAATTCTAGCTTCAATAGCATATATTTAAAGTGTTACAGTTAAAAAGCTTGTAGTTGAAACATGAGTTAGGTCATTTGGTCCACCTTATAGTGAGCATCAGTCTACTCATCCTTACTATTGGTGATGTGCTTCTGGCCTTAACTGGCTAGGTCATTCTTCTGGCACAGTTACTTTCAAGAAATTAGAGTGCTCAAAATAGACCTACACTTGTATACATTTGCATCGAATAACATCATAGGATCAATGGATGTTACTTTTAGGACTCTACCTACGCATTATGAAAAATTAAAGTTTTTGGGTTCTAGGGGAAGTATGGTTGCAAGGCTAAAACTTAAAGGAATTGAAGGAAGGGCAACACTGGGAGTGGAGCTTGCAATTTAATTTGACTCGAGAAACTTACCAGGTCTAGATAGAGTAAGGATTCACAAACTAAAAGCTTTTTTTTTATTCTATAGGTGGTGGTGCATGGCCATTCTTAGTTGGTGGAGTGATTTGCTAGTTAATTCCATTAACGAATGAGACCTCAGCCAGCTAATTAACTACATAGAGGTGATCCTTCATGGCTAGCTTCTTAGAGGAACAATGGCCACTAAGGCCAAGGAAGTCTGAGGTAATAAAAGGTCTATGATGCCCTTAGATGTTCTAAGCTACAAGCATGCTACACTGATGTATTTAATGAGTCTATAGCCTTGGCTGAAAGGTCCATGTAATCTTTGAAATTTCATCATGATAGGGTTAAATCATTGTAATTATTGGTCTTCAATTGGGAATTCCTAGTAAGTGCAAGTCATTAGCTCATGTTGGTTATGTGCCTGCCCTTTGTACATGCCACCTGTCACTCCTACTTATTGCATGGTCCAATGAAGTGCTTGAATCATGGCGACATGGATGATTCACTACCCATGACATTACGAGAAGTCCACTGAACCTTATCATTTAGAAGAAGAGAAGTCATAACAAGGTTTTTGTAGGTGAACTTGTGGAAAGATCATTGTTGAAACCTGCTCAATGAACGACCTACAAATGCATTAATGAAACACGGAGGGGTGAGGGTGCCTTTATGCCTTGAGCCTATTTTGGCCCTGAGCATGTGTGATGGTTGATTCATTCCATCGCTAGAGCAGGCGAAATGATCGATATCTTTACCTGTGGTCAAATAACAAACCTCAAGTGTGAATTATGCTAAGGAACCAAAATGAAAAGATCGTATGTGATATGGCCATCTTGTTTGTAATGCCTACGTAGGTGGCACCATGACTCTTTTTATCATGAAAAACCAAAATGACTCTTGGTAATGGATATCTCAACTCTCACATCAATGAAGAACATAGCAAAATGCTATACTTGGTGTGACTTGCAGAATTCCATGAACTATCGAGTCTTTGAATGTAAGTTGAACTTGAAGAAATTAGGCTGAAGGCAAGCTCACCTAGGTGTCATGCATTATCACCCCTTACAACCCCCTACCCATTGAGCTTCAGGTGAGGGGATAAAAGATGGCCTCCTATGATGTTATTAGTCATGGTTGGCCCAAAAGTGAGTCCCCGACAATAATAGTGCTATGACCATCAGTGGTAAAGCTTTCAATATGCCTCGTCTCTGGTGATGCATGCTCATTGTCCATCCAAACCCTATTGAACCCCTTGCATCACTCAGTCAATGCTTGTATCACGAACCTAGGTCAGTTGTGATTACCCACTAGTTGAAGCATATTAATAAGTAGAGGAAAAGAAACTTACTAGGATTCCTCTAGTAACAATGAGTAAATCAGGAAAAGCATAGCTTGATAATCGAGTACCTATGCCATCTGAATTGTAGTTTGGAAAAACATCCTCAGTGGTGGACTAGGACCAAGTCCCCTAGAAAAGGGTGCCAGATAGGGTGAAAGCCCTATTATGCTTGGACCTTATCACACCATGAGGTGCTATCTATGAGTTAGGTTGTTTGGGAATGTAACCCCATTCAAGCAATAAATTTAATCTAAGGTTGAATATAAGTAAGAGACTAATAGCAAACAAGTATCGTGTGTAAAAGATGAAAAAAGCTTTAAAAAAAGAGTCAAAAAGTGTTTGAAATTGTTAAAAGGAAAGAGGATAGGGGATAGCAATGTACCATAGTTGGATATGGAATGACGAGAGTTAGTTCATTGATCAACTCATGTTTAGATTGACACGGGTTACGATAGCAACCCAAGGCCATGTTTTTGATATACCCATGGAGACATCATTGTTGTATTCATAGAATGCAGCACACACCATCTTGGTGTGGCTTAACACCCATTTGCTTCCAAAATTGGCCTGTAGGCTCCCTATCCGACCTATCTTGAAACACGAAGCAAAGAGTTTGACATTTGTGTGTGTCTACTAGCTAGAAAGCCTATAAAGCACAAAGAAACTAATTGGCAAGATCTTTTACAGGTGCACTATCAGCCAACCTTGATCTTCTAAAAAGGGTTCGAGTGTGACATGCCTATTAGGATCCAAAAAATGGTGAACTATGCTAGAGTGGGGTAAAGCCAAAGGTAATATTAGTGGAGGCCCATATCAATATTGACATGCAAATCATTTGTCTGACTTGGGTATAGGGGCAAAAGACTAATTGAACCATCTTGTAGCTAGTTCCTTTTAAAGTTTCCCTTAGGATAGTTGAAGCCTTTAGTGAGTTCTATCAGGTAAAGCCAATAATTAAAGGCATCATGGGTGCAACACCTTCACCTATTCTCAAACTTTAAATAGTTAAGATGACATGGCTACAGTTGCATCCTAAAATTGAAAGCTCTAAGTAGGCCATTTTTGGTAAACATAATTGGTGATATGGTATGAATCAAAAGTTGGGTTATGATGCCTAACTGCACGTTAACCTAGAACCCACAAAAGGTATTGGTCAATTAAGACAATAGGATAATGGTCATGGAAGTTGAAATTTGCTAATGAGTGTGTAACAACTCACTTATCGAATCAACTAGTCCCAAAAATGGATGGCGATTAAGCACGTGACTTATACTCGACCATCTGAGCAAGGGCCAAGCCTTGATGAGTAAGAGGGTGTGGTGTGGTGGTCATCATAAAAGTTAGAGCATGAGCCAAGGTAGAGCACCTATCGGTGCAGATCTTAGTGGTAGCAACAAATATTCAAATGAAGACTTTGAAAGTTGAAGAAGGGAAAGGTTCTATGTGAACAACATTGCACATGGGTTAGTCAATCCTAAAAGATGGGGGAAGCCTATCTAATGAATGTCTAGTGTGAGCTTCAAAAGGGTATTAGGTTAAAATTTATGAATTAGGACACGACAATTGATGGCAACGTTAGGGAGTCCAAAGATGTTAGCACCAGCCTCAAGAAGAGTTATCTTTTATGTTTAATGGCCTGTCCACCCTTGAAATGACTCAATTGAAGGTAGGGTCAAGAAGCTAGAAGAGCCTGCATGTCATATGGTATCTAGTGCACCCTTGATGGCCCTAGAAAATCTAAAGAACCACGTGTCATCTATGCCTAGTCATACTCATAACCGTATCAGGTATCCAAGGTGAACAACCTCTGGTCGATGGATAATGTAGGCAAATGAAGTCGACAAAATGGATCCATAACCTTAAAAAAAAGATTGGTACTAAGGGCTAGGCACGGGGTCCCAATCCCAAACCCATCGATTGCTAGTGCACTACTTAATCTACTCTTATGGCTAGAATAGGTCATTACATGCTGATTGGGGGGTAGACTATGAACAGTTCCTTTAGAGGCCTTCTTTAGGTGATGAACATTCAACTCAAAGCTATTACAGACAAGGAGAATCTGACTATTTAATTAAAACAAAGCACTATAATGGTTCTTATGGATGCTTACACAATGTGATTTCTATCCAATGCTCTGAATGTTAAAGTGAAAAAATTCAACCAAGTGCTTGTAAATGGCAGGTGTAACTATGGCTCTCTTAACGTAGCCAAATGCCTCATCATCTAATTGGTGATGTGTATGATTGGATTAATAAGATTCCTACTATCCCTATCTACTATCTAGCAAAACCACAGCCAAAGGAACGGGCTTGGCATAATCTATAAGAAAAAAAGACCTTATTGAGCTCAACTCTAGTTCGACTTTGTGAAATACCTTGAGAGTTGTAGGATAAGTGGAAGCCCTCAGACGAAATTGAAATATCACTACTTTTAACATTATTTTACTTATTCTGTGAATCAGGGATGAGGCACAACCCCCTCTTTTAGACCCAAGGTTAGCCTCGATCGATCAATCTAGGCAAAAGATATTGTTAAGGGAGAGTTTGGCTAAGGCATCACATCTATTAAAAGATAACATAGGTTTCTTAAGATAAGCTCAATGAGAACATAAATCTCATATGGAACAAAAAGATAAAAGCTTGTTTGATTCTAATTTTTAGTATAAATATGAACCATGTAAATGTGGCCTATTGATCCTTTAAACCTTTAAAATTTGAAGCTAGAGGCATAAAAAAGGTTACCACATGGATAATTGGCTTGAGGCAACCAAGCATTCCTAGTGACATTGCTTTTTGATCCTTCGATGTTGGCTCTTCCTATTATTGTGAAGCAAAATTCACCAAGTGTTGAATTGTTCACCTACCAATAATGAAAGCGAATTGGGTTTAGACCATCATGAGACAGGTTAATTTTACCCCACTATGGTAGCATCGAAATAATAATTCAACCTAGCATAAAAGTAACCACTGATTTGCACAATTGGTCATCATGCTTGGTTAAAAAGCTAGTGGCATGAAGTTACCATACGCTGGATTATGATCGAACACCTCTAAGTCAAAATTTGGTTTAGAAGTGATACACGTGCCCATAGCCCAATTACCATCCCTTAGTAGAGGCCCATGTCCCCTAAAAACATGTGTCATAGGTGTAGCCCCTATGGCAAACAAGCCACACAGGCCTCTTTGGAATCAAACAATGAATAGAATCTTTTGCAAATAACTTAAATATGTGGCAGGGTACTGTAAGTGGTAGAGTGGCCTTGCTGCCTCTATCCATTAAGTTTTAGCCCTTTGTCACTTCATTTCATCCTTCATTCTATACACCCATTAAAGTCATCTCATTTCATTTTTTTACATTGCACCCTTTTAGGGTTTAGGATGAATGGTCTTTTCCATTGCAACCAATTTGGCTGGGTGATGACATTCCTCCCTCGAGCCCTTCATATTTGTTTTAGGGATAGGCTTGCCCTTAGTATGGGTACTTGCCTCGAACTCCATCGGTACATGTTGGCCCTTAGTGCAAGTTATTACTTTGAACACCATTGATAGCATCTAACCCCTGGTTGATGTTGGCAATCACATCCAACACCATTGGTAAATGCTAGCCTGTTGTTGCCTCAGACACCATTAGCAAATGCTGGCCCATTAGTGTAGGATGTTGCCTCAGACTCCATCATTAGATGCTAGCACTTAATGCAAAAACTTAACTCAACCACCATCAATGCAAGCAGGCCCTTGGTGCGGGATGTTACGTTGGACACCTTATTGGTAGTGCTGGCACTTGGTGTGACATGTGTACAGTGACCCACCCACCCAAGGCACTTATCTACCCTTCGATTGCCATTGGTACCAAATGACGCTAAGTGCATGTGTCATGGGCTCTGTTCTTTAGAAAAATTTTATGTGGCTTTGGATAGGGAATTGACCTCATTTACCTAAGTCAGCTTTTAAAACTTAAGTGCTTAGCATAATTCCAACTTATCAAAGATTGTGCTATAGTAGTGGGCCTTCTTAAAGCCTATAAATACTAGTCTTCCTAAGATTTTGTTTAGGCATGCCCACAACTAGGTCTAACCATGCACTACACCTCACTTATCAGTACCTACACCTAGATTTGACTAGTGCTTGTGCATCGCTCACCATCGATTACACTTGGGCCTGGCTCAAATTTGCTAGATTTGAACTCTATGCCTAAGCCTTTAGTATTTTTATCACTACCCATGCCATTGTTTTGCACTAATTCCTTATGACTTAGGCCTCTAGTAGGCTTGAAGGCATGGTCCCCTTAGTTGTTAGACCCTATCTCGCTAGAACTAGAACTTCTTCTTAACTCAAAGTCATGGTCAGACCCTGTTGTGCGTTGGACTTGCCATGACTGACCTTGAACTGAGTAGCAATCAAGGCCTTGTGGTTAAGACAGTGGTTATAGAGCTATACACGAGCAGTATAAGCTAAGAAACATGATGCTGATAGAGTGTGCAAGCAGTGTATACCCTAATCCTAAGATAGATGAACAAGTGCAGGCTAGTGTGTGGGTGCCTTATAGCCTAGTGGCTAGTTGGGTTCTATTAGTAAAAGATGTATGCATGCACCTTTGAATGGGTTAGTAGAGTAACAAGCAAAATCTGAGTGTCATGGTGACCAAGAGAAAACTCATTGGGCCCTGAGTTAGGTGAAGAACGGTCCTAAGATGGCTGGGGAGATAGGTGTCCCCATTTCATTATGATTCCTGGTAGGATGCCTAGGAAATCTCTTATGCTCTTTACAGGGGAATGACTGGTGTTAGTTTTTCACCACCCCTTTGGCTAGTGGGTAGGTAAGGCCTAGCTAGTCTAAAGTAAGCTACTCCTAGGCACAAGTGGTGTCTAGATAGGCGGGCATCATCAGGTCACAAGTGTGGCACATTGTCTCTTTGGGTCATGGTAAACTTGAAGATGGTCAAGGTCGATAGGCCTTATATCATGGCATTACATTGAACCGTGGGGTAGATGGTAGCATTTGCTATGCCCCTAAATTTCTCTTTTTTGAGCCAAATCAATGAGTAACCAATTATTATGAGATAGTGTTTGTGTAGAACTGACACCATCGAGCTTAAAAGATGAGCAGGCTAGGTGGCAGGCATGTTGCTAGACCCTTATGGCTAATTGATAGAGCTGTGCTATGGCTAAAGCAGCACACTTGAGTTCCCCATGGTAGGATGGGCATAATGTTGACTGTCCATCATCCATATGGGTAGCCTAGAATGAGGCTTAGGGCTGAGGCCCAAAGGTATAAGTTTCATGGGATGAGATAAGGTGTGGCTCCAAGCTAGCTGCTAAGCAGCATTTAAGTTGTGCCTTTGGGTTCAATGCATGAGAGCTTACGTATGATGTGGATAGGCATGGTGTAGGGTTTTCAACATGCCAAAATGAGAAATATCATGAGAACCGAGGTTGTGCACCCTTATGATCTAGAGGGGTCGGTGTTGGGGACCTTGATGCGTATGGCAAAGATAGGTGCTTAAGGCCACCCTAAAAATTATGGGCTAATTATGATGATGGGAGTTGGATTGCTCCCTACCAAATTTGAGAATGTTATGTATGACCCTATGGGGCTTGAGCCAAGAAGGGCTCACTAATATGTGGGTTAAAGGATCAAAATAGTCTACCCATGGAGAAATGGACTTGAGAAAGGCTGGCCTTAACTAAGAGTAGTCTTGGTGCCTCACGGATGCATGGTTTCAATTTAGGGAACAAATGGTTTGTGAAATTTTGGTATCAAAGCCATGTTTGGCTCTATGGTTAGACTAACATGGCCCCAAGTGTGGGCATGATAAAGAGAAATTGAGGCAATGCTATGCTTGAAAAGAGTTATCGAGGTGAGACTATAATATTATGGCTATGTGAGCTTGAGAATGAGCCATCGATGCATGCTGTGGGAAAACTAACCTAGGTGGAAGGCCTTTAAGTTGACTCTTGGATGTCAAGCAAAAGGGTACAAGAGTCTAGCCTCACCTAGCGAAAGTTGTTGGTACTTGCAAGCATGTAATGCCCTTACGGTGGGAAAAACTGTTTGGAGACTATGATGTGAAAAGGGCATACACCATGAAATGGAGTTGCATGAGGCCATGTAGGCCAAAAGAGTCTTGTCTCAAGGGACTTAAGTTGAGCTTATTAAGATTAATTACTAACATGTGCACTTGTTGTGTGATGCAGGTACCTTAGCGAGGCTACAAAATGAGTATTTGGGGACCAAGTGTGAAGCCATTCTATAGAGGTAGACGAGTTTGTGTTGGTTGGTAGACTAGGCATTCTAGTGGTTAGAGGACCATAAGATTATGCCTGTCAATAGACCATACTTATATTGGTTGAAAAAGAAGTCCTTATGAGATGTGATGGTCAGTGGGCCATGACAGTGTGTAGTTTAGTGAAATAAGCAAGCAAGAATTGGCTAGTTGACAAGGCCTTATGAGTTGTATTGGTCAGAGGATCAATCGATTTGAGTAAGCTGATGGTATAAGCATTCAAGTGGCATTTGGTCAGTAGACTAGATGAGTTTAAACATGGCAAAATTGAGCCAATGATTTGAGCAAGATGCCAGCCAATGAGATGGCCCTGAGTTTGAGTACGTTAGTGGACCTTGAGTATCGAATGGGTTGGTGAATAGTGTGATCGACTAATCAGTGAATAGTGTGATCGAGTGGATCGATGGATCCTTGAGTTTTATGTGGGCTTTGAGTTGCCCTTTGAGATATGCAAGAGTCAAGGTAGATGAGTTATCGAACCATCATGGAAACATGGTTGCATGCAATGTCAAGCTTAGTTCGAGTAAAAATAAGGGGACTTGCGATGTCTTGGGGAATTGTACTAAGGTAGTGAAGCCTACAAGGGCATGAGTTTGAGTCTGAGATAGCAAGCATTAAGGTGCCATCTTGAGGGCGGTTGGCCAGAGGGCCATAGCTAGAGAGGTGACCTTGGAGGGGCAGAAAGGACACAAGTTGTAAGATGACCGAAGTGCTTGAATGCCACCATGCTAGGGTCTATAGTGGATGGTGCCATATGAGTATAGTTGACCTAAGCACCACATCAAAAGGGGCACATTAAAAAGTTGGTGCTACAAGTGTGTGGTTGGTGTGATGGGTCATGTCCAGCGGGGTACACCAACGTGTGGCAAAGTAGGTGGTCATTTATTTACTGAGGGTCATGATTGAAAAGGGCACCTCGAGGTCACAACATTATGATATCATGGAAGAAGCCATGCAGTGGCACATATTGAGTAACCAAGATAGAGTCGGATGGTCAAATAAGAAAACCGCACAGAGGTGCTATAGAGCTTGGATGAGATACATTAATATCAGCAATGAATGAACATTATGGGTGGTGCCTCATGTGACAAGATCTCAACCAAATCCTTGAGGGCACAAGTGAGGGACATATGAGAAAATGTCAACTATGTGCAACAATAGAGTTAGGGTCATCTTCACATCGATGAGGCCATTGACATAGGAAGTGGAAGAGAGTGTCATGATTAGGGCCCTGTGTGCCTTAGTCTTGTTATGACTGACCCTAAGCTGAGTAGTAGTCAAAGCCTTATGGTCAGGATAGTGGTCCTAGAGCTATGTGTAGGTAGAATAAGCCAAGAAACATGATGCTGATAAAGTTTGTAGGCAGTGTCTGACCTAGTCCCAAGATGGGCGAACAAGTGCGGCTAGTGTGTGGGCATCTTGGAGCCTAGTAGCCAGTTGGGTTCTATTAGTCGAAGACATGTAGGTGAACTCTTAAGTGGGTTGGTAGAGCAACGAGCAGAATCTAAAAATCATGGTGACCAAGGGCAAAGTCACTAGGCCTTGAGTTGTTGAAGAAAGGCTTGAGATGCTAGGGAGAAAGGTATCTCCATTTCAAATAGTCTTATAGTTCCTGGTAGGATGGCTCGAAAATCTTTTACACTTTTTATTAGAGGACAAATGGTGTAAGCTCTCCACCACCCTTTGGCTAGTGAACAGGTGGGGGGCTTGGTAGTCTGAAGTGAGCTACTCCTAGACACACCTAGTATTTGGGTGGGTAGGCATCACCGGGTCACAAGTGTGGTAGGCTGTCTCTTCAAGTCATGGTAAACCCAAAGATAGTCGGGGTTGATAAGCCTCATATCATGCCGTTACATTAAACCATGAAATTAGATGGTAGCATTTGTTATGCCCTTTGGTTTCCCCTTTTTGAGCTAGATTGATTAGTAACCAATTTTCATGAAATGGTGTTTTCATAGGAGGGGTACCATCAAGCCTGAGGGATGAACAGGCTAGCAGGTAGGCATGTTGCTGGACCTTTGTGGCTAATCAGAAGAGGTGTGTTACGACTGGGCTAGCACACCTGAGTTCCTCAATGTGGGATGGGCATGATGTTAAGTGTCCATCATGCATGTGGGAAGCCTAGAATAAGGCTATGGGTTGAAACCCTAAGATATGAGTTTCATGGGACAAGATGAGCCTAGTGTTGCTCCAGGCCAGCTACTGACTAACATTTGTATTGTGCCTTTAGGTTCAAGGCAAGAAAGCTTGCATATGATATGGGCGGGCATGGTGTTGGCTTCTTACCATGCCAGAATGAGATAATATCATGAGAACCAGGGCTATGTACCCTTATACGTTAGGGGGTCGGTGCTTGAGACCTTGATGCCTATAAGCAGATATGACTGCTCGGGGCTACCTTGAAAATCATGAGCTAATTATGATGAAGAGAGTTAGGTTCCTCCATATCGAGTTTGAGAATGTTGCATGAGACCCTATGGGGTTTGTGCCAAGAAAGGCTAACAACTATGTGGGTTGAAGGATAAAAAATGATCTATCCATGGAGAAATGGACTTAAGAAAGGTTGACTTTAACTAAGAGTAGTCCTGGTGCTGCACGAATGCATGGTTTCAATCTAAGGAATGCATAGCCCATCACAATGAACTTGTAGACCGTGACACATGCACATTCTTGGACCACCATCGGGACATATTAGCCCTTGGACTTAGCACATGCTGGCTTTTTGTGTGGGTAGCTCCCTTGAATAGCAACGGCACATGCTAAGCCACGTACCATGTATAGGTATCCAAAGTCTGGGTTGTGCACCAAGTGCACCATGACTGGCAGTAGGTGGGCTTAGGCTCATTTTCATATTTCTGTCATGCCAATGGCAATTTTATTGCTTGCAAATTCATATAAGTGCTCACCAGTGCCCATACTTAGACCTAGCTTAATTCTACCAAACATAAACACTGTGCCTAAGCCTTTGAAGTCTTAATCACTGCCCATACCACTATTTTGGTTAGTTTCCAGTGACTTGGGCCTCTAGTAGGCCTCAATGTCACAGGCTAAAACTCAAGCTTTAGGTTCGCACAACTTTAAGACACAGGAATGGACTTTTTCGCATCTCAGATTATCCTAACACAAAAAATCATGTATAGATGCTCTAGATAATGGGGCTTGGCTACCTACTATGTTGCAAAATGAAAGGACACAATAAATGCCAAAGGAAAAGCTAAAAAAAAAATAAAAAGGTTTAAAGCAAGAGTAAGGACGTTATTACTCAATGGTCTTAGTGTGTGTACAATAAGGGTGGGGGACTTTCTATTAATAGCTAATCCCCCCTTACATTTAGTGCCTGAGATAAATTTCAAAACTCTAGATACAATTCCTTGATTCTAAGAGCTAAGTTACAATTCTTGATTCTAAGGGATTTGGTGCTGTTGCTCAATCTTTGACTTGTTGAAATCATTCTAAGCACTAGGCTTTCAAAAGCCCCCAAATTTCATCCTCTCATGACTATGTTCATTTGTTCCTACACCTGTGCCTGACTGTGCACCTGCAACTCGATCATTAGTGCTTTTGCTTGGGTCTGACTGGGTGCCTGTGCTTGGGCCTGACTCAATCTTGTCTAACCTAAACACTTTTCTTGAGCCTTTGGAGTCTTGATCAGAACTTGCCCCATTGTTCTAGGCTAGTTCCCTATGACCTAGATCTCTGGTGCACCTCAGTGCCTAGTCCCCTTGGCTATCAAACTCTATTGCACTAGAACTGGAGCTGCTACTCGATTGGGAAAGAACCCTTAGGTGTGGACTAGCTTGCATACTATGACATTCTCCCCCACTCAATCTAGCAATGCCTTTGTTGCTAGGGGGATGATATGCTCACTTCGCACATCGATTCCAACTCCTAGCTCACGAACCAATTTTCCAACATATCAGTCCCTTTCCCAAACATATACTTTGTTGGCTTTCACTATTCTCACTCCAAAGTCTCTTAGCACTCTATTGTAGTGGTCTCTTCTACCTATGCCACTGATGCTTTTTGTGTTTCCACTGAGTTGCCCATGGCACACTCTCCTATGAGGAATCTAGTTGAATTGTAAGACTTATGCTGTGGCAATCAACTGCCATTGCTTTCCCCTTATCAGCTACTTGAGAGTTCCCAACCCCTTGTTAGTCTCGACTATCACTTAGTCGCTCTTTTTTGGGCTTTTTTTTAGTGCTATTTACCACTGCCATGCTTGCCTTCAGATAGCCTCTCTACCTAGTTGATGGCTAAAAGCTTTGGGCACTCCCTGACCCGATGTAGACTAGCACAACAATGGTAACTCAAAGGTTTCTTCCCTTTGCCCCTACTAGCAACTCTATCAATTTTTTGAAATTTGGGCTTCCCTAAAGCTCTTTTCGCCCTTGAGGAATTACCACTAGTGTCTCTCCCACTTTGGCCTTTTCATTTCGACTTGGAGACATGGTGCACTTAACTTGAGTAATTCATTTCATAGCAACTCTAGCCTGACTCAACTTCTGCATACCTCTTCATTATGGCTTGGCCTTTATGTAGGGCTTTAACCTATCACTAAAATGCTTAGGCACCTCCACTCTCTGTCCCAAGCCTACATCAGCAACCATGGCACCTTGCAATCCAACATGGTCAACTATGAGCCTGGCCAGCTCCTTTCGTAAGGTTGACACCATAGATTCCAATGCCTCATTACACCACATGAGCTTTTCCATTACCTTAATCAAGGATCCCTCAATATGCCCAAACTGATCTGTTATCTATAGAATGACCTTTTCATGCTTCACTAATCGAGTGCTTGTCAACACTTATCCTACTAAAGCCTTCCTTCACTTGTCTGTACATGGGCACTCCTCGAGCACCTTGTTTGGGCCCTTTTCTAGTTTTCCCTAGCCATGCCATAGCCTAAACATACAAACTATTAGACCACAAATGTAGATACCAAAAGGATTACCTTAACTCTAGTAAGCACTCAACTAATCCAGTTCTAGTTCTCGAAAACTAGCATAGCATACATTGTTAGGCACTAGTCTGTACACTAGCTCAACATTCCAACCTCTTGGTTAGACACCAGTCTACACACCTACACATCGGCACAGCATGCCTAGCACGCTCATAGCACACATCAACAACTTGTTGAGCACCTAGCTTGCACTCTAGCTTGCCAACACCTAGCACACTAGGAGTGTTTCACTAGCAACACACAAGCAGAGTAGCCCTTTTAAGATGCATGCACCAAGCATCAAACTACTAACATGACATAATCAAATACTGTACACATAATAAGATGCCTTCAAAACTTACCAAGATGGTCACATACCACACTAGGATGCCTATATACAAGTCTTTGAACCTGTATCGATGCTAACTCTAGCTTTCCATGCCAACTTTGGCTTTCATGGCAACTCTAGCTCCATTTGTCATGAGCAAGGATCTATCTACACACTTTGAACTAAGGCTCTAGTCACTGCCTCTAGTCTAATCTAGGATTTGATGCCCTTTAGTGTTTAGTTCAGCCACTTATTCCCAGCTCCCCCAAACTGGGCTCTGATACCATGGTCACAGGCCAAGACTCAAGCTCTAAGCATGTATGGCTCTAGAACACAAGAATGGACTCTTCTATGTCCCAGATCAACCTAACATAAGAAATTATGTGCGGAGACTCTAGACTATGGGGCTTGGCCCTTCAATACACTGCAAAATGAAAAGGCACTATAAGTGTTAGAAAAAAGGCTAACGAAAGAACAACAGAAAGGATTAAGGCAATAGTAAGGATGTTATTACTCAATGGTTTTGGTGTATGTACAATAAGGGTAAGGGACTCTTTATTTATAACTAAGCCTCCCTTACATTTAGTGCCTGAGATACATTCCTAAACTCTAGAGACTACAATCCATTGATTCTAGGAGCTAAGTTACAATCCTTGATTCTTAAAGATTTGGTGTTGTTGCACAATCTTTGGCTTGCTGAAATCATGCTGGGCATCGGGTCTTATAAAAGCCCTCAAATTTGATCATTCTAGGACTATGTTTAGGCATGCTTGTGCATCACTCACCAGCGTCTGTCCCTAGACTTAGCTTAATCTTGCTGAACCTAAACACTTTCCCTAAGGCTTTAGAGTCTCAATCACTGTCTGCCCCATTGTTATAGGATAGATTTACTTGACCTGGACCTTCAGTGCACTTCACAATTTGGTCCCCTTGGCTATCAGACTCTGTCTTACTAGAACTAGAACTACTACTCAACTAAGAGAAAACCCTAGGCCTGGACCAGCTTACGAACCATGACATTAAGGCTTGGTCCCCTTGGCTGTCAAACCCTATCCTACTAGAACTAGAAATGCTCCTTGACTCGAAGACAATCCATGGGCTTAAACCAGCTTGTGTACTATGACACATGCACATGCCTTAACCATCATCGAGACATGTTGGCCCTTGGTGTCAGCATAAGTTTCGACCACCATATGCAGATGCTGGGTTGTACACCATGTGTGGGTATCTTGGGCCTAGGCTAGGCACTATGTACACCATGATTGGGCAGTAGGTGGGTTCAAGCACATCTTCATATTTCTATCTTGCCAATGCCATTGTTATGGTTTGTAAATTCATACAAGCACTCATCTCTGCCTGCACCTAGGCCTGGCTCAATTTTACCAAACATGAACACCATGCTTGAGCCTCTGTAGTCTTGATCATTGCCAATACCATTGTTTTGGGCTAGTTTCCCATGTCTTGGGCCACTAATAGGCCTCAAAGTCTAGTTGCTTTGGTTGTTGGACCCTGTCCTGCTAGAACTAGAACTTTTCCTCAACTTGAAGAGAACCTCTGAGCTTGGATCGGCTTGTAGACCATGACACATGCACTTACCTCATCCACCATTAAGATGTGTTAGCCCTTGGTCTCGGCACATGCTTTAACCACCATCGACATATGCTAGCCCTTTGTATGGGCAGCTCCCTCAAACACCATTGGCACATGATGGGACACGCACCATGCATGAGAATCCTAGCAAGGGTCACATAGCATGCGCACCACGAATGAGTAGTAGGTTGGTCCAAGCACATCTTTATATCTCTATTGAGCCAATGCCATTTTTATGGCTTTTAAATTCATATAAGCACTCACCAGGGCCTGCACTTAGGCTTGGCTCAATTTTGTTGAACATAAACAACATGCTTGAGCCTCTGAAATCTTGATCACTACCCATACCACTATTTTGGGCTAGTTCCCCATGACTTAAGCCTTAAGTACACCTTAAGTCCTAGTCCCTTTAGCTGTTAGATCCTGTCTCGCTTGAATTGGAATTACTCCTCGATTTGGAGTGAGCCTCTAGGCCTAGAATGACACATGCACTTCTCTCAACCACCATTGACACCTAATGACCCTCAGCACATGCACATGTCTTGACTACCATCGGGACATGTTGGTCCTTGGTCTCAACACATGCATCAATCACCATCAACACATGGTGGCCTTTAGTGCAATTTGTTGCCTTAAACACCATCATCAGATGCTAGCACCTAGTGTGGCATATGTACTATGACTCTCCTATTACTCTTTTATCCCTCCCAAGGCACTTTTTTACTCTTTGAGTGCCATTGGCACCAAATGACACTTAGTGCATGTGTCACTAGCTCCGGTTTTAAGCCAAACTTTATGTAGCCTTAGATAGAAAATTGATTGGGTTTGCCTAAATCAACCTACAAAACTGAAGTGCTTAGTATAAGTTTAGCTTGTCAAAGATTGTGCTATAGTATTGGGCTTTCTAGAAGCCCTCAAATATGATTCTCCTAGGATTATGTTCAAGTGTGCTTGCTCTCCTCAATCATTAGTGCCCTTATGTTGTGGTCAGGCCTTGGTGTGCCTCGATCTTACCATGATTGACCATGAGCTAAGCAGTAAATAAGGCCTTATGGTTAGGACAATGGTCCTAGAGCTATGCAAAAGTAATGTACGCTTCAAACATGTTATTAATAGTTTGTGCAGACGGTATAAGCCCTATGCCCTAAGATGCATAGGTAAGTACAACCTAATGGATAGGTACCTTGGAGTTAGGTAGCTAGACGGGTACTATCGATCAAAGCCATGTGTAAGAACCATCGAGTGGGTTGGTGGAGCAATGAGTGGAATGCCAAAATTATGGTGGCCAAGTGATAGGTCATTGGCTCTTGAGTTGGTTGATGAAAGGCCCTAAGGTGATTGGGAAAAAAGGTGTCCCTATTTTAAATAGTCTTGTGGTTCCTGATAGGATGGCTGGGAAATCTCTTACTCTCTTTATAAGGGGATGATTGGTGTCGGCTCTCTACCACCCTATTGGCAAGTGGGCAAGTAAGGACCTGGCTAGTCTGAAGTGAGCCAATCCTAAGCACATATGGTCTAGGTGGGTAGGCATTGTCAAGTCAGGAGTATGGCATGATGTCCCTTTGGGTCATGTAAACTTGGGGACGATTGGGGCTAGCGAGCCTTGTATCGCATTATTACTTTAAACCATGGGGCTAGACACTAGCATTCACTATGCCCTTCAGTTTCCCTTTCTTAAGATGGTTTTGATGAGGAACCAAGGATCATAAGATGGTGTTCACATTGGAAGAGCACCATCAAGCCTAAAGGATCAGTGGGCTAGCAGGCAGCCACATTGCTAGCCCTTTGTGGCTAATCGATAAAGGTGTACTATGGAAAGGGTAGCACACCTGAGTCCCTTAAAGTGTGATAGGCATGATGTAAGGTGTCCATCATGCATAAGGGCAGCCTAAAATCAGGCTAAGAGTTGAGGCCCTAAGATAGAAGTTTCATGGGATAATATGAGCCCAATGTGGCTCCAGGTTGGTTGCTAACCAACATTTGTGTTATACCTTTAGGTTTAAGGCATAAAAGCTTGTATACAATAGGGGCGGGCAAGGTGTTGGGTTCACACTAGGCCAGAATGAGATAAAATCATGAGAACTAGGTTGTGCACCCTTATAAGGAAGATGGGTAACTAATCAAGATTTTGATGCCTACGAGCAAAGATGGGCGTTTGGGGCCACCCTGAGATTCATAGATTGAGAATCATTATGAGAATTAGGTTCCTCCTTATAGAGTTTGGGAATATGTGTCTGACGCTACAAGGTTCGAGCCAAGAATGGCTCATGAGTATGTAGCTTGAAAGATAAAAAATGATCTATCCATGGGGAAAGGGACTCATAAAAGGCTGACCTCAACTAAGAGTAACCTTGGTGCTGTATGGACATGTGGTTTCAATATAAGTAACACGTGGCCCATGACACATTGTATCAAAGCCTAGTTTGGCTTAGTTGTGGGACTAAAGTGACCTAGGTGTGGGCATGTTAACAACATATTGAGATGATAAAAAGCTTAGAGAGAGCTGTCGAGTTGAGAATGCAATATAGTTGCTATGTAGGCTCTAGAAGGAGCCATCAATGCATCTTGTGGGAAAATTATCCTCGGTGTAAGGCTTTTAAGTAGGCTCATGCTACAATACTATGCCTTCTAGAAGCCCTCAAATCTAATCTTTCTAGGATTATGTTTAGGCATGCCTGTACTTGGGTTTGACCATGCACCCACTCCTCGATCATCAATGCCCTCAAGTTATGGTTAGGCGCTAGTGTGCCTTGGTCCTGCCATGACTTACCCTAAGCAAATGAGGCCTTGTGGTTAGGACAATAGTCCTAGAGCTAAACGAGGTCAGTGTAAGCCCTGGAACATGTTGTTGATAGCATATACAAACAGTGTGAGCCCTAGTTACCAAGATGTATGGGCAACTATGAGCCAATGGGTGGGCACCTTGAAGCCGAGTAGCCAGTCAGGTGCTACCAATAGAAGCCATGCATAGGCACCCTTGAGTAGGTTGGTGAAACAACGAGTTGTATGCCAAAATTATGGTGGCCAGGAGACAGGTCACTGGACCTTAAATGGGTTGAAAAAAAGGCCCCGAGTCCTTATTTCATATATTCTTATAGTTCTTGGTAGGATGGCTAAGAATTCTCCTATGCTTTTTATAAAGGGACGACTAGTGACAACTTTCCACCACCCTCTTAGCTAGTGGGTAAGTAGGGGCCTAGCTAGTCTAAAGTGAGCTACTCCTAAGCACATATGGTGTCAAGGTAGGTAAGTATCATCAGGTCATAAATGTGGCACAATGTTTACTTTGGTCATGACAAACCCAAAGACGGTCGAGGCTGGTAGGCCTTATATCACATCATTACATTAAACTATGGTGTTAGACACTAGCATTTGCTATGCCCCTTGGTTTCCCCTCCTTAAGTCAGTTCGATGAGCAACCAAGGATCATGACATGGTGTTTATGTAACAGAGGAACCATTAAGCCTAAGGGATGAGTGGATTAGCAGGTAAGCATGTTGCTAGATCTTTGTGGCCAATCGTAGAGGTGTGCTATGATTTGGGTAGCACACCTGAGTCCCTTAAGGTGGAACAAGCATGATGTAAGGTGTCCATCATGTGTAGGGTAGCCTAGAATCAAGCTAAGGGTTAAGGCCATAAGATACAAGTTTCATGGGTTGAGATGAGCCAAGTGTGGCTCCAAGCTAGTTGCTGACGAGCATTGGTGTTATGCCTTTTGGTTCAAAGCACGGAAGCTTTCATATGATACAGGTGGCCATAGTGTTAGGTTCTCACTAAGCTAGAATGAGATAAAATCAAGAGAACTAGGGCTGTGCACCTTTTTGAGTAAGGTAGGTTTATGTTTAGGATCTTGATGCCTGTAGGTAGAGATGGGTACTCAAGGCCACCCTGAGATTCATTGATTGAGAATCATGATGGGAGTTGGGTTCCTCCCCATAGAGTTTGGGAATGTGTGTACGACCCTATTGGGTTAAAGCTAAGAAGGGCTTACGAGTATACAGCTTGAAAGATTACAAAATGATTTGTCCATGGAAAAAGGGACTTGTAAAAGGCTAACCCTGACTAAGAGTAGTCTTGGTGTCACGTGTACACATGGTTTTGGTCTAAGGAATACATGGCCTATGACACCTTACTTGCATCTGACTATGTGCCCATGCAACACTCACTAGTGCCCAAATTTGCGCCTGGCTTAATTCTATCAAACTTGAACACTATGCCTAAGCCTCTAGAGTTTTGATCAGTGCCCATACCACTATTTTGTGCTAGTTACCCATGACCTAGGCCTCCATTAGGCCTCAAGGCTTGGTCTTCATGGTTGTCAAATCTTATCCCACTAGAACTGAAATTATTCTTAGAAAGAACCCTTGGGCTTAGGCTAACTTGGCAACTATGACACATGCACTTGCCTCGACTACCATCAGCACCTCAATGCATGGACATCCTTCAATCACCATCGAGACATGTTGGCCCTTTTATCTTGGCACATGCTTTGACCACCATTGAAAAATGCTGGCCCTTAGTGTGGGTAGTGCCTTTCAACACCATCGACACATGTTAAACCATGCATCATGTATGGGTATCTTGGGCCTGGGTTGCACACTATGCACACCACACTAGGTAACAGGTGGCTTCAGGCACATTACCATATTTTTGTCATACCAATGCCATTTTTATGGCTTGTAAATTCAAATAATGGTCCCCTAAGCTTTCATGTGAAGCTTCATGGCAAGATGACTTGTTTTCTATGTTTTCATGATTTTTAAAATTTTTTGTAGTTCAAGATTTTTTGAAATTTTTTGAGAAGGAGTTTTGGCCCCAAATTTGTTATAAGTCATCCTTGTATTTTTGTTGGCATCCATAAAAAATATTTAGCTAAAAAATTGAATTGTAGAAGATTTTGTGGCCATTTGAAAAAAGCATACCCATTTTTGACACTTAAATGGCTACTAGTTGTGAACTTATAAAAGTTCCTATGCTTTTTAAGGGGGTGTGAGTTGTTAAGATTCCTTCAAGGATAGAGAGCAAATATAAGGGCACAGGATGAGTATCCATCACACATCATGTGTGCATAGCCCCCCGATCCACTACCCCTAATCTTTAAAACCCTCAATGCCACCGATCATGTTTTTTAGTGATGCTTCGATAATTATGCCACAGGCAAAAAAATACGATACCAACACATGCTCGAGCCTAACATGTGCACTGTGGCATAGAATCAAACTTCAACCAACATGTGCACACACCTTAATCAACATCGGTAGAAGATGGCCTTTAGTGCAGTTAGTTGCCTTGAACACCATTGGCATATGCTAGCCCTTACTATGGGAACTTGCCTTAAATAGAATCAGCACTTGTTGGGCCTTGGTGTGTACACATGCCTTGACCACATCAACATCTATGAACTCTTGCTTTGGGATATGCTTGTTTGAAAAAGTTATCCCTATTTCAAACATATTAATGTCTCTTACTAGCATATCGATAAAATCTCCCACCAATTAGCTTTCTTGTGCCTTATGGGTTTTCTAGCCCATTGACTCACACACATGTCAAACTCCTTGGTCCATGTTTAAAGATGGGTTAGATGGAAAGCCCACTGGCCGACATCGAGAGCATATGGGTGTTGAGGCATGCTAAGATGGTGCAAGCTATAATCCATGATCATGGTAGTGATGTCTTCGCAGGCATATCAAAAGCTTGGGCTTAGGCCACCATTATGGCCCACATCAATCCACACCCTATTTCGATCAAGAAGCTAGCTCTTGCCATTCCACATTCGACTATGGCACATCGGCAACCCCCACCCACTTCTATCCCTATAATTTCAAGCACTATTTGCCTTTTTTTTTAAAGTCCTTTTCATCTTTCCTTAGCAATACTTGTTTGTTATCGGTCTTTGACCTATATTCAACCTTAGATGAAATTTATTGCCTAATTAGGGCTACATTCCTAAACAACCTAACTTGCAAATAGTGCCTTATTGTGCAACAGGGTCCAAGCTAAGGGTGTAAATGAGCCGAGCCGAGCTGAGTAGTGAGAAGCTCGAGCTCGAGCTCGACTCACAACTCGAGGCTCGATACTCGGCTCGAGCTCGATCGAATTTTATTTTTCAAGCTCGAGCTCGCTTGATTAAGCTCGATTAATATGTAAAAAAAAAGCTCGATTCGTATATTCGACAAGAGTTTGATTATTCATGCTCGAATTCGAACTCAAACTCGGACTTGAAATATTTTATTAATTAAAATAATAAAAATATATTTAAATATAAAAGCTCGATTAGGCTCATGAGCTACTCGAGTCAGATATAAGAATACTCGAATTTAGCTCGATCGATAAGTCGAGCTACTCGAGCTCGAGCTCGACTCGACAATAATCGAACCGAATTCAAGTTTTTTTTTTGAATCAAACTCGAGTAGCTTGCGAGTACTAATGTATCATTTACACCTCTAGTCCAAGCATAATGGGGCTCTTTCCGGCACCCCTTTCTAGGGGACTTAGGCTTGGTTTGTTGTAGAGGATGTTTCTTTAGATTATAATTTGAACATCAAGGGTGCCTAATTCCCAAGTTAGGCTCTTCTTGATCTGCTCACTGTTACTAGGAGAATCTTAGTAAGGTTTTTTTACTTTGCTTATTGATATGCTTAAACTCAATGAATAATCCCTCATAACCCAGGGTCACAATGCTAGCATCAAACTAGTGATGTGGGTTGTTTGATGGGGTCGGGATGGACTATGAGTGTATGTCACCAGAGACGAAGCACGCCATGAGCTTTACCATTAATGGTCACAGTGCTATCATTATCGAGGTCTTGCTTTTAGGCCAACCACAACCAATGAAATCATGGGAGGCCATCTTTTGCCCCCTTTCAATTGAAGCCCAATCGACAAAAGGTTAGAGGGGGCAATGATTCATGACACTTAGTAGGCATGCCCTTGGCCTAATGGCTTGGGGTGTAGCTTGCATTCAAAGATTGATGGTTCACAGGATTCTACAATTCACACCAAGCATCACATTTTGTTATGTTATTCATCATTGTAAGAGCCATGATATCCATTATCGAGAGTTGTTTTGGTTTTTCAAGACAAAATGAGTCATGGTGCCACCCATACATGTACAGCAAACAGGATGATGATGGCATGCATGCTCTTTTTCATTCTGGTTCCTTTGTGTAATTTACTTTTAGGGTTCATTATTCAGTAGTGGGTGACGATACTGATCATTTCACCTATTTGAGAGGTAGAACAAAGTAACTATCATGCATGTTAGGGGTTAGAAAGGGCTTAGGAAGACACCCTCACCCCTTTGATGTTTCATTAATGTGTTGTGGGTTGTTCATTGAGCTGGTTTCAACAATAATCCTTTTACAGGTTCACTTATAGAGACCTTATTACAACTTTTCCTTCCTCTAAATGAAAAGGTCCAGTGGACTTCTCGCTGCATCATAGGCAATGAACTGTCCATGTTACTACAATTTGAACACTTTACCTGACCATTCAATTGGTAGGAGCAATAGGGGGTGTGTACAAAAGGCAGGGACATGTCAACATGAGCTATTGACTCATGCTTACTAGGAATTCCTTATTGAAGACCAACAATTGCAATGATCTATCCTCATTATGATGAAATTTCATAGATTACCTAGGCCTATCGAACAAGGCTATAGACTTATTGAATACATCAATGTAGCATGCATGTGTCTTAAAACATCTAAAGGTATCACAGTCTTGTTATTGCCTCAAACTTTCTTGGCCTAAGTGGCTATAATCCCTTTAAAAAGCAAGCCATGAAGGATTACATCCGTGTAGCTAGTTAGCAAGTTGAGGTCTTATTTGTTAATGGAATTAACCAGAAAAATTGCTCTACCACCTAAGAATAGCCATGCACCACCACTTATAGAATCAAGAAAGTGCTTTCAGCCTATCAATCCTTACTATGTCTAGACTTGGTAAGTTTCCTTATGTTGAGTCAAATTAAGCCGTAGGCTCCACTTTTGGTGGTGCCTTTCCATCAATTTCTTTAAGTTTCAGCCTTATAGCCATACTCCCCTAGGAACCCAAAGACTTTGATTTCTTATAAGGTGCCGATAGAGTTCTAAAAGTAACTTTTGTTGATCACTAGTTTGTATCATTTATGGTTGAGACTAGGATGATATCTAATTGTCTTTGACCCTCAACTTTCATTCTTGATTAATGAAAACATTCTTAGCAAATGATTTCATAGTTGTTTATCTTTCATAAATCCAAGAATTTCACCTCTAACTAAGAAATACGAATGCCCTTGACTATTTTTTTTAATCATTACTTTGACCTAAAAGCTAACACAATAGGATTCAAATCCTATGATGTTATCCCATGCTATTGTAAATAAGCCTAGGCCTACTTTGAAAACTCTAGTTTCTTCAAAGCAACATCACCAAAGGAATGACCTGGCCAGTTAAGGGTTGGAGTGCATCATTGGCAATAAGGACAAGTAGATTGGTGCTCACCGTGAGGCATATTAGACAATAGAACCCTAGTTCCAACTATGAGCCTTTTAATTGCGGTAACTTAAATATATGTTATTAGAGCTAGAATTATCGTGGCTACTGGCACCAGACTTGCCTTTCAATGGATCATCATTAAGGGATTTAAATTGTACTCATTCCAATTACCAAACTCACAGAGCCTGATATTGTTATTTATTGTCACTACCTTCCCATGTCAGGATTGGGTAATTTGTGCACTTGCTACCATCCTTGGATGTCATAGCTACTTCTTAGGCTCTCTCATTGGAATCAAACCCTAATTCTCCATCATC
Source organism: Durio zibethinus (assembly GCF_047325235.1). Classification (NCBI taxonomy): domain Eukaryota; kingdom Viridiplantae; phylum Streptophyta; class Magnoliopsida; order Malvales; family Malvaceae; genus Durio; species Durio zibethinus. Next base: position 8,888,006 of record NC_143183.1, on the reverse strand, counting down.
CATTACCACCATAGTAGGCCACTATCCTACTATCAAAAGTTGATAGGGCAAAAATTTGAATGATCCATGATCGGTACAAAGGCTATGTGATCCGTCAAGTTATCATGAATCATCATAGCAATGAGCAAAGCCTACATCGACCTTTTATCTAACAAATGCATCCCTTCCAAACATATGGTTCCTGGTAAGATAGCTGGGAAAGCTTTTACACTCTTTAGAGGGGGATGACTAGTGTTAGTTCTCCACCACCCCTTTGGGTAGGGGTAGACAAGTGCCTAGCTAGTCTAAAATGAGCTACTCCTAGGCACATGTTGTGTGTAGGTGGACAGGCATCAATAGGTCATGAGTGTGGCATGGTGTCTCCTCAGGTTATGTTAAATGTTGGGATGATTGGGGCCAGCAAGCTTTGTATCATGCTACTGTGTGAAACCATGGGGTTAGATAATAGCATTTGCTATGCCCCTTAGTCTCCCTTCCTTGAGCTAGTTTAATGAGTAACTAAGGATCATGACATAGTGTTTGAGTAGGAAGGGCACCATCGAGCCTAAGGGATGAATCGACAAAGGTGTGTTGCTATTGGGATAGCATATCCTAGTTCCCCGAGATGAGATGGGCATGAAGTTGAGTGCCAATCATGCGTGTGGGCAGCCTAGAATGAGGTTAAAGGCTGAGGCCCTAAGATATGAGTTTCATGGTATAAGATGAGCTTAGTATGGCTTTGGGCTGGTTGCTGACTAGCATTCGTGTTGTGCCTTTGGGTTCAAGGCATGAGAGCTTGCATGCAATACGGGCAGGTATGGTGTTAGGTTCTCACCATGCCAAAATGAGCTAATATCATGAGAATCGAGGCATGTGCCCTTATGAGCTAGGTGGGTCAATGCTTGGGACCTTGATGCCTATGAATAGAGATGGGAGCTCAGGGCCACCCTGAGAATTATGGGTTGATTATGATGAAAGGAGTTGGGTTCCTCCCTACCAAGAGTGAGAATATTGTGTGCTACCTTGTGAGGTCAGAGCCAAGAAAGGCTCACGAGTATACAACTTGAAGGATTGGAAATAATCTATCGATAGAGAAATGGACTCAGGAAAGGTTAATCTCGACTAAGAGTAGTCTTGGTGCCATACAAACGCATGGTTTCAGTCTAAGCAACGTATGGCTTATGACATTAGTCTAGGACCAAAAGTTATTTTCAAGTCAAAGAGCAGTTCCAATTCTAGTAGGATAGGGTCTGATAGCTAGGAGGACTAAGCCTTGAGGTTTATAGAAGGATCAAGTCACTGTGAAATAATTCAAAATAGTGGTATAGGTAGTGATCAAGACTCCAGAGGCTTAGACACATGTTCAAGTTTAGCAGAATTGAACCAGGCCTAAGTGTGGGCCCTGGTGAGTGATGCACAGGCACATAATCAAACCTTGGTGTGACCACTAATGATTAAGGTGTAAGCACATGGTCAGACCTTGGTGTGAGCACACTTGAACAAAATCCTAGGAAGATCAAATTTGTGGGCTTATAGAAGGCCCAATATTGCACCACAATCTTTGACAAGTTGAAATTTTGGTAAGCACTTGAGTTTTGTAAGGTGACTTAGGCAGAGAAAGTCAATTCACTATCCAAGGTTGCATAGAGTTTGGCTTAAGACTAAAACCCATGATGCATGCACTGAGCATTATTTGGTGTTGATGGTATTCAAGGGGCAAACAAGTGCCTTAGGTAAGAGGGTTATGGTACACATGCTGCACTAAGTACCAGCATCTACCAAAAAGGTGTATGAGGCAACAACCCATACTAAGTGCCAGCATCTGTCAAAGAGGTGTCTGAGGCAATAACCCATACCAAGGGCCCACTTGTGCCAATAGTGGTTGAGGTATGTGCTAGCACTAAGTGCTAGCATTTGGCGATGGTGTTTGGGGAAACATCCTACACTAAGGGAATAACATCTACTGATGTTGTCCAAGGCAACATTGGGCTAGCATCTATTGATGGTGTTGGATGCGATTACCTACACCAACGAGGGGCTAGATGCTGTCCCATGGCTATGGTTTTGCTAGATAGTAGATAAGGATAGTATGAATCTTGTTAATCCATTCATGCACATCACTAATTAAATGATAAGGCATTTGGCTACCTTAAGAAAGCCATAGTTACTCTCGCCATTTACCTGCACAGAGTTGAATTTTTTCACTTTGACATTTAGAGCACTAGGTAGAAATCACATTGCATGAGCATTTGCAAGAACCATCACAACGCTTTATTTTAATTGAACAGTTGGATTCCCCTTGTTCACTGCTAGGGGGAAGGCCTCCGAGAGAGCCATTCCCAATTTGTCCCCCAGCCAGCATGCAGTGACCCACTCTTTCCATGAGAGCAACTCGAGTAGTACATCGATAGCTGATGGATTTTGAACTGGGACCCTCATGTCCAACCCTCAGAGCCAATCCTTTTTCAAAGGTTACAAATCCATTGTGCCAACTCCCCTTGCCTACATTATTCCATCAACTAAAGGTTGATCACCTTGAAGACTTGATACAGTTATGAATACGATTGCGTATTGATGGCACTCAATCTTTCAAATTTTGAAAGGCCACTAGGGGCACACTGGACACCACATGATGTACGGGACTCTTCTAGCCATTGGACCCTGCCTTCGATTGAGCCATTTCTAGGGTGGGTAAGCTGTTAAATAAATAAGATAACTCTTTTCATGGCCCCTGCCAATATCTCCAAACTCTCAAACATTGTTGTCAGCTACCATGTCTTGATTCAAGAATTTTAACCCAATTCCCTTTCAAAGCTAATGCTAGACATGCTATTGGATGGGCTTCCCCTATCTCTTAGGATTGACTAACCTGTGTGCAAGTACCATACACATGAAACCTTTCCCTTTTTTGGCTTCCAAAGTTCTTATTTGAATATTTGCTACTACCACCAAGATTTGCATGAACGGCCACTCTACTCGGGCTTGTGCCCTAGGTTTTGTAGCATCTACCATGCCCTCTTACTTATCGAGCTTGGCCCTTACCTCGACAACCTGGTATAGGTCACACGCTTAAATGCCATTCATTTTTTAGGCTAGTTAATTCAGCAGGTAAGTTGTTACACACTCCTTAGCAGATTTTGACTTCCATAACCACTATCCTACTATCTCAATTAACCAACACTATTTGTGGGTTCTAGGTTAGCATGTAGTTGGTCACCGTAACTTAGCTTTTGGTTCATCTTGCAATGCCAATCTTATTTATCCAAAATGGCACACTCAAAGCTCTCGATTTAGTGGTGTGGTTCAATGAAGCAGCCATGTCATCCTACTTATTTAAAAGTTCGAGAATAGGTTGAGGGCATGGCACCCTTAATGCCTCTAATCATTGGCTTTGCTTGATAAAACTTACTGACATACACACATGTCAGACTCCTTGGTCTATGTTTCAACACAAGCCAAATGGGGAGACTGTAGGCCGACACTGAAAGCATGCCAATGCTATGGCATGCTAAGATGACACGTGCTACATTCCATGATTATAGCAACAACCTCTCCATGGGCATATCGAAAGCTTGGGCTTCAATGTTGGTCCACACTTCAAACTAATTAGTGAATTGTTTTTTGTTGTTCCACATTCGAATGTGGTGCACAGTCAACCCCCATCTACTTCTCTTATAATAATTTCAAGCACTATTTGACTATTTTTTCAAAGTCCTTTTCATCTTTCCCTTGCGGTATTTTTTTGCTATCGATCTCTCAATCATATTCAACCTTAGGTAGAATTTACTACTCGATTAGGCCTGCATTCCCAAACAACCCAACTCACATACAGTGCCTAGTGGAGCAATAGGGAAACTATTACTCTCATCTCCCCCACTCAAGCCCTTACCCTTGGGTTCAACCCATACCTTTGGGCTGTGGAGACTTAGTGCACTCAACCTTGACCACTGACTTAGCAATGGCAATAGTCTTGCTTCAAGTCACATACCCTACCATTTCACTTGGCTCTTACCCATGACTTTTACCCTTCTTCAGACTCCTCCCATATGGAGTCGAACACTCATATGTGATCCTTGGTGTCTTGAACCAGCTGTCATGCATAACAACCTCTCCTTCAAACTAGCTTTTCTCCCCTTACACGTGGGTCAGTCGCCCTCATACATATCACCCGTGCATTCAACCATAAATGTGAAGCCTAAACTAAGCATCTCCCATACATCTTCAGTGGCACTCAAGCATCTTTGTGCCCTATTCTTGACAATGACAACTAGTAATTCCTACACCACACAACCCTACATGCAAGCTATCAACAGAAGCAACACACTAGCACATGAAGTTGCCTGCACAATGAAATCGATATCAACTTTGGTTCCAACAAAAGTTCTAATCCCACCATGGTTAGAACCAGCTCTGATACCAACTACGATTGGAATTGGCTCTGATACGAACTATCATAGGCCATGGGGCTTAAGCCCAGCACTCGTGTGGCCTTAGGCTAAAAACTTCTATCCATATGCCTAAGTTAGCCCATTTTCCAATTCTATGCCAAATGCTTGTGCCATGCACTCCATTGGCTCCCTAGGAGCTTGGGAGAAAGCTAGGAAAGAGAGTTAATGCAATCGTATTTCTATTTACTTGATGCTTTGTACAATTGTTCAATGTCCTTATAATGATTCCTATGTTTATCCCCAAGTCTCTAAGCATGGCTAAGTCTATGACTTAATTCCTCTTTTGCTTCCTTTTTGTTGCTTCAACTTTTTACAAATGAGAGGGAGGGCCCCTATTTGTACTTGAGCCTCCCCAGCACATATGGCTCGTTTGATCCAAGGGTGTCACCCTCATACACCTTTTAAACCCTTTAATGGTCCCTAGACACTTCCTATGTTGGCTAAGGCCTTTGTAGAATCTAGCTTGTTCTAGGCTCCTCATTGAGCCTCAGGTCTGCAAGAGTTTAGGCACTCTTACTTAGTGCCCGAGCCTAGTGCACATGAAGGGCCTTCATCATCTGAATGCTATAGTATTTGCTACTATTCTCGTACCTAGCCTTTTTGGAACTTTTGGTGCCCAAACAGTTGGCTTACCTCTAGGCTTCTCTAGACTCTTCTACACCAAAACGCCTAGCCTATCTCTAGGCTAATCTAGAGCCTTTCATGCCTACCTCCCCATGCCACTTTTTTGGGGCATTCTAGATCCTTCTAATAAGAAATCCCAATTCTCAACACTAGCTGCTCACCTTGCCATGCTCTTGCAACTTAGCCTAGGCTTGAATTTTTACACTTGGGCCTCATATGTGCCTTTAAGACCTTGGTCTCGATCCTTTTCGATCCTTTGCTTACACCAACTCAAACATCTTATGTCTTTTCACCCACTTGGCTTAGGACTTGCACTTAGAGTATGACATATGCACTGGTTTGGCTAGCCAAGGCATTTTTATGGTTGACGAAAAGGGACCATAAGACTGCCAAATACTTAAGAGACTTGGCTAGACCAAGCTCACGACCATAGCTTCTACGTGCACCATCCCAATGAACTATTGCCTGATTTAGGGACTTGGCCTAGGGTTTGAGGTAGCATCAGCCATAGGCATAAGCTTTGTCGAGCCCCTTTACCACATGCATGCTAACCAGTCAGGCCATGCATAGCTTAGATCATGCTCCAAGGATGTTGCCATGGATGTACGTGATGATATGCCCATAGGGGGGAAAAGGGGCATGGACAACCACCCTCTAATGACTTTAAGAGATTTTACAAATATACTAGTAGTAGATATTAAAGTGTCTGTAATGGGGGCACTTTTTTCAAACAAGCATATCCTGCACCAAGGGTCCACAGGTGCCAATGGGGGTCTAGGAATTTTCTACAACAAGGCCTAAAGTGTGTCAATGGTGTTCAAGGCAAGTGCCCATAATAAGGGTGAAAATGTGCCTATAGTGTTTGAGGCAACTAGCCATACAAATGGCTATCTTTTGCCGATGCTGGTCGGGACATGTGCCCACACCAAGGGCCAGCATGTGCTGATGGTAGTCAAGGTAGGTGCTCATACGAAAAGCTAACTTATGCCAATGGTGGTCGATGCAATTGACTATACCAAAGTCTAATTTATGCCAATGATGGTCAAGGCATATGCCCACACCATGCACCAACATATGTCGATAATGGTTGAGGCCTTGCTGAAGTTTGATTATGGGCCATGGTGCACATGCTTGGCTTAGGATGTGCTAGTGCCACATTTTTTTTCCTAGCACCCCATTGCTGACACATTATGGGAGAGCCTAATCGATGGCATTAGGGGTTCTAATGATTGGGGAAAAAGGCCAAGAGGTTTGCGCTTATGATGTGTGATGGATGTTTATCCTTGGCCCTTATATTGGCCTCCTATCCCCTAAGGAATCTTAACAACTCACACCCCTTTAAAGAGCATAAAAGCTTTTACAAGTTCACAGCCTATAGCCATTTAAGTGTTTGAAATGGGGATGTTTTTTTACAAATGGCCACAAAATATTCTATACTTCGATTTTTAAGTTAAATTTTTTTTATGGATGCCAACAAAAATATGACGATCACATATACCAAATTAGGGGCCAAAAAAATTAAATCGTGAAAAATTTTAAAAATCATGAAAAATAAAAAATGAGTCATCTTGCCATGAAACTTCACATGAAGGCTTAGGGGACTGTTATATGAATTTGCAAGCCATAAAACATGGCATTGGCAAGGCAAAAATATGAAGATGTGCCTAAACCAACCTATTGCCCGGTCATGGTGTGCATCGTGCATAGCTTAGGCGTAGGATACTTGTGCATGGTTTGTGGCCCAGCATGTGCTGATGGTGTTCGATGGAACTACCCGTATCAAGAGCTAACATTTATCGATGGTGGTTGAAACGTGTGCCATAACTAAGGGCCAACATGTCCAATGGTGGTCGAGGCATGTGCATGTGTCACAGTCCGTAAGCTAGTCCTGGTTTAGGGGTTCTCTCTGAGTCAAAGAGTAGTTTTAGTTTTAGTGAGATAGAGTCAAGGCATGTGTATGTGTCACAGTCTATAAGCTGGTCCAAGCCCAAGAGTTCTCTCTGAGTAGAGGAGTAGTTCCAGTTCTAGTGGGATAGAGTTTAACAGCTAAGAGGACTAGGCTTTAAGGCATATTAGAGGTCTAAGTCACAGGGAACTAGCCCAGAATAGTGTTATAAGCAATGATCAAGACTCTAGAGGCTTAGGCCCAATGTTTAGGTTTGGTAGAATGAAGCTAGGTCTAAGTTCAGGCACTGGTGAGTGTTATATGAATTTACAAGGCATAAAAATGGCATTGGCATGGTAGGAATATGAAGATCTGCTTGAACCCACCTACTTACATGGTCATGTGCATTGTGTTCGGCCTAGGCCTAAGATAGTCATGCTTGGTGCTTAGCCCAGCCTGTGCCAATGGTGTTCAGGGGAATTGCCAACACAAAGGGCTATCATATGCCGATGGTGGTTGAATTATATGCCGAGACCAAAGGCCAACATGTCCCAAAAGTTGTTAAGGCATATCCATGTGTCATGATCTATAAAATGGTCCAGGCCTAGAGGCTTTCTCCAAATCAAAGAGCAATTCCATTTCTAGCAAGATAGAGTTTGACAGCTAGGGGGACCAAGCCTTGAGGCTTGCTAGAGGTTAGGGTCATAAGGAACTAGCCTATAATAGTGGTATAGGGAGAGATCAAGACTCCAGTAGTTTAGGCATGGTGTTTAGGTTTGACATAATTGAGCCAGGCCTAGGTACGAGCCTTGGTGACCATTATAAGAATTTACAAGCGATAAAAATGGCTTTGCCATAGTAGAAATATGAAGCTTAACCTACCAACTACCCGATCATGGTGTACACAGTGTGTGGCTCAGGCCCAGGATACTTATGCTTGGTGCACGACCCAGTATGTGCCAATGGTATTTGAGGGAAATACCCGCACAAAGGGCCAACATGTATCGATAGTGGTCAAAGCATATGTCGAGACCAAGGGCCAACATGTCCTGATGGTGGTTGAGCCATGTGCATGTGTCACGGTTCGTAAGCTGGTCTAGGCCCAAGGGTTCTTTTTGAGTCAAAGGGTAGCTCCAACTCTAGCAGGATAGGGTCTAATAGCTAGGGGGATTAGGTCTTGAGGCATACTAGAGGCCTAAGCCACTAGGAACTAGCCCTAAAAAATGGTATGTACAGTAATCAAGACTCTAAAGGCTCAAGCTTATGTGTGGGTGCTGGTGAGCCTTATATGAATTTACAAGCTATAAAAATGTCATTGACATGGCATAAATTTGAAGATGTGCCTGGACCCACCTAATGCCCAATTATGGTGTGCATTGTGTGTAGCCCAGTCCCAAGATAGCTTCAAATAGTGCATGGCCTAGCATGTGCTGATGGTATTCGAGGAACTGCCCATAGAAAGGGCCATCATATGCCAATGGTGGTCAAAGCATGTGCTAAGATGAATGGCCAACATGTCCTAATGGTGGTCGAGGCATGTGTATGTGTCATGGATCACATGCTGGTTGTCACGGGCTATGCATTGCCTATACCAAAAGCACATGTCTATGTGACACCAAGACTACTTATAGTAGAGGGTAGCCTTTCATGAGTCCATTTTCTCATGGATAGCTCATTCTTTATCCATCAAGCTACATACTCATGAGCCTTTCCCAGCTCAAACCCCATAGGGTCGCATGTAACATTCCTAAACTTGATAGGGAGGAACCTAACTCCTATCAACTCATTAAGCCATGATTCTTAAGGTGGCCCTAACACCCATTTTTACCCATAGAGAAGGTCCCAAGCATCAACCCATCTTACTCATAAAGGTGCACCTTGGTTCTCATAATATTATTTCCTTCTGGCATAGTGGGAACCCAACACCATGCCCTCTTGAAACATCTAAAAGTTCTCATGCCTTAAACCCAAAGCACAATACAGATGTTGGTTAGTAGCAAGCCTAAAGCCACACTAGGCTCATATCATCCATAAAACTCATAACTCAAAACCTCAGCCCTTAGCCTCATTCTAGGTTACCCGTACACATGATGAACACTTTACATCATGCTTGTCCCACCTCAAGGGACTTGGGTGTGCTACCTACAGCACACCTCTACCGATTGGCCATAAAGTTCTAGCAAAGTGCTTGCTTGGTAGCCCACTCATCCCTCAGGCTTAATGGTGCCCCTCCTATGCAAACACTTAAGGAGGGGAAATCGAGGGCATAACGAACATTAGCATCTAACCCCATGGTTTAATGCACTGGTATGATATAAAGCCTACTGGCCTTGACCATCATCGAGTTTATCATGACCTGAAGAGACATCGTGCCACACTTATAACCTAACAATGCTTGCCCATCTAGACACCACATGTACCTAGGACTAGCCTAGCAAGGCCCTGTCCACCTGCTAGCTAAAAGGGTGGTGTAGAGCTAACACCAGTCGTCCCTCTATAAAGAGCATAAGAGCTTTCCTAGCAATCCTACTAGGAATGTAAGAATGTCTAAAATGGGGATTCTTTTCTCTCTAACCACCTTAGAGCCTTTTTTCAAATGAACTCAAGGCCTAATGGCCTGTCTCTTGGCTACCATAATTTTGGCATTCCACTCATTACTCCATCTACCCACTTAAGGGCGCCCACGCATAGCTTTTGCTGATAGCACCTAATTGACAACTCGACTCTAAGGTGCTCACCCACTAGCTTGCACTTGCCTGCACATCTCAAGGCCTATGGCTCACACCATTTGCACACACTATCAGTAACATGTTCTTAGGCTTATATTGCACTCCACTGCTAGGACCTCCATCCTACCAAGAAGCTTTCGACAACTACTCAACTCAAGGTCAGTTATGGCAGAACCAAGGCAAACTAGAGCCTAACCATGACAATCTCCCCCACCTATTATGTCGATGCCTTTATCGATGCCAGGACCACATACAACTCTCTTATTACACACTATTAACATTTTCCCATATGTCCCACACTTGTGCCCTCAAAGATTGGGTCGAGATCCTATCACATGAGGTACCACCTATACTTACCATTCATTGCTGAGCCAGATAGTCTCACCCATCTCTATTGTACGTTTGTGCTATTTCCACATCTACCTCTAAGACTCAATCTTAGTTACTCAATACATGCCACTGCATGGCTTCCTCTATGGTCTCATAATGTTACAACCTCAAGGCAACTTTATCAATCATGTCTTTTAGTTAAATGAACGACTACTTACTTTGCCACACATTGGTGCGCTCTGCTAGACATGACCCATCACACCAATTACATGCCTGCGGCACCGACTCTTAGAAGCACCCATCTAGTCATGGTGCTTAGGTCAACCACACTCACATGACACCACCCATAATACACCTTAGCATGGTGGTATTCAAAAACTTTGGTCATTTCATAATTGGGGTCCTTTAAGCCCCTCCAAGGTCACCTCTCTAGGTGTGGCCCTTTGGCCAACTGCCCTCGTGGTAGCACCTTAGTGCTTGTTATCTCAAACTCAAACTCAAACTCATGCACATATATCTAATAGGCTTCACTACCTTGGCTCAATTTCACAAGGAATGACAAGTCTTCCCCACTTTTACTTGAACTCTGCTCAGCTTTGAATGCAACCATGTCTCCATAATGGTTCCACAACTCATCTACCTTAACTTTGGCATATCTTAAAGGGCATTTCAAAGCCACACAAAGCTTAAAGATCCATTGATCCACTCGATCATACTATTTATTGATTGCTTAATCTCAGGGTTCACCAACCCGTTTAATACTCAAGGTCCACTAACCTACTTGAACTTATGGCCATCCTATTGGCCAGTATCTACTCAAAAAATGTTCTATATTTGACTCAATCAATCAGCTTAATTTTGCCTTGCTTAAACTCATCCAGTCCACTAACCAGATCCCACTCCAAAAATGCTATTGGCTTACTTAACTCAATCAGTCCTCTAATCGATACAACTTAAGGCCTTGTCAACTAGCCATTTCCCTCTTGCTTATTTCTTTGAACTACACATTGTCATAGTCTATTGACCATTACATCTCATAAGGCCTTCTCTCTCGACCAACACAAGCATGGTCTATTAACCAGTATAGTCTTGTGATCCTCTGACCATAAAAACTCATGGTCCACTGACCATCACGAACTCATGGCTTTAATCTTCAACGAACTCAAACTCGTCTACCTCTATAGAATAGTTTTACACTTGGACCCCAAATACTAAGCTCATACTCCCGCCAAGACACCTGCACCTTACAACTACTGCACACACTAGTAACTAATCTTAATAAGCTCAAGTTTCTTTGGACAAAACTCTTTCAGCCTACATGGCCTCACATAACACCCTTGCATGGTGTAGCCATTTTTGCATTTTGGTCTCAACATTGTTTTTCCACTGTAAATGTATCACATACCTGCATAAGCCAACACCATTCACTAGGTAAGGCTAAACTCCCTTGTCTTTTCACTTGGCATCCAAGTGTCCACTTAAAGACCTTCCATCTAGGCCAATTTTTCCTATAGCATGCATCAATGGCTCATCTTAAGCCCACATAGCCACATTAACACAATCACACCTTGATAGCTCTTCTTAAACTTAGCCTAACCTTGATTTCTCAATCTCATGCCCGCACTTAGGGCCATTTTAGTTCCATCACTAAGCCAACCATGGCTTTGATACCAACTATCATGGGCTGTGTGTTCCCTACACCAAAACCATGCATCTGTGTAGCACCAGGATAACTCATAGTTGAGATCAATTTTTCTTGAGTCTATTTACCATGGACAACTCAATGTTGATCCTTCAAGCCACATACTTGTGAGCTTTTCCTTATTGGAACCTTTTAGGGTCACATGTAACATTCTCAAACTCGGTAGGGAGTAACCTAACTTCCATCAACTTATCAACTGATTATTCTTAAGGTGGCTTTAAACACCCTTCTTTGCCCGTAAACATCAAGGTCTTGAGCACCAACCTGTCTTCCTTATAAGGATGCACTACCTTAATTCTCATAATATTATTTCCTCCTAGCATAGAAAGAACCCAACACCATGCCTACTCAAAAAATCAGTAAGGTTTTGTGCCTTGAACTCAAAGGCACAACACAAATGCTAGGCAGTAGTCAGTCCAGAGGCACACTAGGCTAGTTTCATCCCATGAAACTCATAACTCAGGGCCTTAGCCCATAGCCTTATTAAAAGCTACTTGCAAGCATGATGGACACCTTATATCATGCTTATCCTACCTTAAAGGACATAGGTGTGCTACCTCAGTCATAGTATACCTCTACCAATTGGGCACAAAGGTCTAACAGCGTGTTTGGCTGTTAGCTTGCTTATCCTTTAGGCTCAATGGTGCCCTTTCTATGCAAACACCATCTCATGATCCTTGGTTACTTATTGAATTAGCTCAAGGAAAGGAAATTAAGGGTATAGCTAACGCTAACACACTGGCGTGATGTGAGGTTGGCTACCCCTGACAATCTTCAAGTTTATCATGACTTGATGAGATTTCATGCCACACTCGTGATCTGATAATGCCTACCCATCTAGATACCATATTTGCCTAGGATAAGTTCACTTCAAACTAGCAAGGCCCAGCTTGTTTGTTGGCTAAGAGGATGGTGAGGAGCCGACACTAGTCATCTTTTTATAAACAGCATAAAAACTTTCCCAGTCATCCTACTAGGAAACCATAAGAATGTTTGAAATGGGGATATTTTTCTCCCCAACCACTTTAGGGTTTAACCAACTCAGGGCTTAGTGGCCTATCTCTTGGCCATCATAATTTAGGCATTCCACTGGTTGCTCCACCAATGCACTTAAAGGTGCCTATGCATGACCTTAACTGACAACACTAGGTCATGGTGTGCATGGTGCATGGCCGAGCCTAAGATACCTACGCTTGGTGTGAGGCTGAGCATATGCTAATGGTGTTTGTGAGGGAACTACTCACACAAAAGGCTAGCATGTGTTTATGGTGGTTAAAGTATGTGTCGAGACCAAGGGCCAACATATCTTGTTTGCAATCAAGGCATATGCATGTGTCACACTTCGTGAGCTGGTCCAAGCCTAGGGGTTCTCTCCATATTGAGGAACAATTCTAGCTCTAGCAGGACAGGGTTTGATAACGAAGAAGACCAGGTCTTGAGGTATACTAAAGGCCCATGTCATGAGGAACTAGCCAAAATAGTGGTATAGGTAGTGATCAAAACTCTAAAGGCTTAGGCACAATGTTCAAGTTTAGCAATATTGAGCCAAGCCCAAGTGTGGGCACTAGTGAGCACTTATATGAATCTACAGGCCATAAAATGACATTGGCATGGTAGAAATATGTATAAGTGCCTAAACCCATCTACTACCAGGTTGTGATGTGCATTGTACAAGGCCTAAACCTAAGATACCTATGCGTGGTGCACGACCAAGCATATGTTGATGGTGTTTAAGGGAATTGACCATACAAAGGGCCAACATGTGAGATGGTGGTTTAAGCATGTGCTAAAACCAAGGGCAAACATGTCTTAATGATGGTCGAGGCAAGTGAATATGTCACGATCAACAAGCTGGTCCACACCCAGAGGTTTTTTTTGAGTAAAAAAGTAGTTTTAGTTCTAGTAGGATAGGGTTCTATTACTAGGGGGACCAAGCATTGAGTTCTACTAGAGGCCTACGTCATGGGAAACTAGCCTAAAATAGTGGCATGGATAGTGACCAAGACTCTAGTAGCTTAGGCATGGTGTTCGGGTTTGGTAGAATTGAGCTAGGCCCAGATGCAGGGCTTGTTGAACAGTTATATGAATTTACAAGACATAAAAATGGCATTGGCATGGCAAAAATATGAAGACATGCCTAAATCCACTTGGTGCCCTATCATGGTGTGTATAGTGTATGGCCCAGGCCAAAGATGCCCAGCATTGTGCATGGCCCAACATGTTCTGATGGTGTTCGAAGCATTTGTCAATACCAAGGTAGTGGTCGAGGCAATTGCATGTGTCATGGTTTGCAGGCTGGTCTAGCCCCAGGGGTTCTTTTCAAATTGAGGAGCTATTCAAGTTATAGTGAGATAGGGTCTAACAACTAGGGGGACTAGGCCTTGAGACCTACTAAAGTAGACCAAAATAGTGGTATGGGCAGTGATCAAGACTCTAGAAACTTAGGCATGGTGTTCAGGATGTAAAATTGACCTAGAACCAAGTGCAAGCACTAATGAGCTATGCATATGCATAGGTTGGACCCAGGTGCAGGCATTCATGATTGAGGTATAGGTACATAATTAGACCCAGGTGCGAGCACACCTGAACACAGTCTTGGGAGGATAAGATTTGTAGGCTTCTAGAAGGTCCAATACAATAGTACATGTGATATTGAGAATTGATGTTGAGATGTTGGAGATTAATAGCAAATAGAAAAACTCACAAAAAAGTCAAACTCACAAGAATTCGAATAATAGTAGAATATGATTATTAGATTAAAAGGGATAGAAGTTTACCACTAAGAGTAGACACTAAATGGTACAGAAACACCACCCTAAGAATTCTAATCAAGGGTACAGAACTATAGAAATTCACCACTATAGAAAATCCACCTAAGAGATATAAAACTTAAACACAATCTAAAAGATTGCTTAAGGATAAAAAAAAAAACTCTATTATGCCATTTACCAAAAAATAATAGAAAATAAATAGGCTAGGAACATCTCTCCAAGCTTAACAACTTCACAGATTGAATTACTATAACTGTGCCTAAAATCATGGGATTTGCATGTTATCAAAATAATCTATAACATGAACGTAATTATCTACCCATTTACTCCTACAAATTACATGGTAATGAATTTGACCATAATCCTATCCATCTTTATGCATTTCTTTTCCAGCTAGTGTGAACACAATCTCCCTATTCTAGCCCACCTTATTTCTACATTTATTTAGTGGATTTGGAATAAAGATAGGCCCATCTTATTTTTGGATAAGTCTTCCTTACTTTTAGCCTAAGTTGTAAGATGTGTTGACACTTTGGGGTCAATCTCCTCTGGTTGGAAAAGAGTTGTCTTCAAGTTTGAATTAGTCTTCTCGCCATGGTAGGGTAACACATCTACAACATTAAAGGTGGTAGATACTCCATAAGTGTCAAGAAGCTCAATCTTATAGGCATTCTCCTCAATACATTGGAAAATTCTTAATGGACCATCAACATTAGGTTGTAATTTGCCAAACTTTCTTAGAGGAAATCTCTCTTTTCACAAGTTAATCCACACCAAATCACGTTCTTTGAACTCCACATGTTTTCAATGCTTGTTTGTTGCCTTTTTATATTTCTCATTTTGATATAAAATCTTAGTTTTCACTTTTCATGCAATCATTAGATACCTTTAGCCAATTTATTTGCATCTCCACTAAGTTGTTGATTAGTAAGGAGAAGAACTAAATCTAAAAGGCTTATTGGATTCTTACCATACATCACCTCAAAAGGCTATAACTAGTGGATTGGCTTGGTGAGCGGTTGTAGGTAAACTCTACTTAAGGTAAAACAAAATCCCATTACTTGATATTTTTTCGCACATAACTTCTTTGAAGGTTGCCCAAGCTACGGTTGGTTACTTTTGTTTGACCATCTGTTTGAGAATGATGAGAAGAACTATACTTGAGATTGGTGCCAAGCTTCCTCCAAAAGGTATGCTAAAAATGACTAAGAAATTTAGGATCCCAATAAGACATCATGGATCTAAGAACTCCTTGTAGCCTCACAATTTTCCTAAAATACAAATCAAAAACATGAGAAGCATTTATAGTTTTGGTGCAAGGAACGAAATGGGCTATCTTGGAAAAATGATCCACAAACACCATGATGGAGTCTTTGTTCCTTTAAGTTTTAGGTAGTCCAACTACAAAGTCCAAACCAACATCTTCCTAAAAAGCATTAGGCATAGGCAATGGATTATACAATCTAGTGTTTTGACCATGACTCTTGGCAATGTGGCATACTCTACATCATTCAAGGTGTTTCATCACATCCCTCTCCATTTTTGACTAATAAAACCTATCCTACAAAAGAGCAAGTGTCATGTCCTATCTAAAGTGTCCACATTATGCACTATCATAAGCCTCATTAATTAAGGTTTGTCTTAAAGAACAAGAAGGAATACAAAAACTATTAGTCTTGGAGAGATATCCATCATACAACAAAAACTAGTTATGTGGTCATTGCTTACATTCTTCCTAAATTCAGCCAAAGTAAAGGTTTACCCCATAAAGCCCTTTGATCACATCAAATCTAATAACTTCAATAGTCATAGTCCCCAATAAGGAGTGCTTTCGACTTAAAGCATTTGTGACCACATTCTAACCTTTCGATTTATGTTTGATAATGAGTTGTAGGCTTGAAGGAACTTTACCCAAACTGTATGCTTTCAGTTGAGCTTGTACTAGCTATTAATAAATTTTAAGGCCTCGTGGTCTAAATATAGGACAAATGGCTTAGAAAAAATAAACTAATTCCAATGGAATAAAGCTTTATATATGGCCTAGAACTCCTTATCATAAGTTGAATACTTCTTCATGGCTTCATTAAGCTTCTCACTGAAAAACACTATAGGTTTTCCTTCTTGACTTAAAACATCACCTATTCCAAAATTGGATGCATCATATTCCACCTCAAACACTTGATCAAAATCTAGTAGGGATAGGATAAAAGCTTCGATAATCCTCTTCTTGATGAGCTTAAAGTTGTATTGGGCTTCTTTGGTCCACTTAAAATATTTACTCCTCAAATAGTTAGTGATGGGAGCCATAATGGAGCTAAAACTCCTAATGAAATGCCTATAAAAAGATGCAAGGCCATGGAAGCTTAAGATATCATGCAAAGATACTGGTGTTGGCCAATTTAAAATTACTTCAACCATGCTAGGATCCATCTTTATTCCTTCTTTTGACACCACAAACCCTAGGAACATAAGGCTGGAAGTAAAGAAACTACATTTTTTAAGGTTAAGGTTAGCATGAAGTTTTTTTCCCTCAATATGTAAAACAATTGGTGTAGATGATTTAAGTGTTGGTTTTCATCTTTGTTGTACAGCATATATCATCAAAATATACTACTACATATAAGCCAATACAAGGTTTAAGGATATGATTCATAAATCTCATGAAAGTACAAAAAGCATTGGATAAACCAAAAAGCATTGACATCCATTCATAGAGACCATCCCTTCTCTTGAAAGTTATTTTCCACTCATTGCCAAACCTTATTCTGATTTGATGATAACCATTACATAGGTCTATCTTAGAGAAAATGGTTGCTCCATGTAGTTAGTCTAACAAGTCATCTAAGCACGAAATAGGAAAGTGATAGTCAACTGGGATTTTGTTGACCGCCCTACTATCCACACACATATGCCATGATCTATCCTTTTTAGGCACCAAAAAGGTTGTGATTACACAAAGGCTTATGTTTTCATCATTATTTCTTTTCTCACCAATTCATCAACTTGGCATTGTAACTCTGCATGCTCTTTAGTGGTTGTCTATAGGTTGCCTTATTGGGTAGAATAGCTATTGGGATAAGGTTTATGCAGTGTTGAATGTCTCTTATTGATGGTAGACTAGCTGGTAACTCTTCTTGAACAACATCTTGAAATTTTGCCAATAATGGTTATATCATTGCAAAGGGTTCCTCACTATCTTCATTCTCTTCAATCAGCACTAATGCATACATAGTACCACCTATCTTAACTTCCCTTTTGTAATTGGCCTTGGTAAACAAGCTACTTCCTTCCCTTTTGGTTGGTTTTGACATCACTATGGGCTTGGTAAGACCTAGGATGATTTTGCATCCATCCTTCACAAATGTATAAGTGTTATGGTAACCATTATAAATAACCCTCCTATCATAATGCTAAGGTCTTCTAAGCAATAAATGGCAAGCATCCATCAGAGCTACATCACACACCACTTCATCATTGTATTGCTTTCTTACGAAAAAAAGAACTAAACACCTCTTGCTAACCTTGATTTCATTCTCTTTTTGCAACTAAGACAGCTTATATGGTTGGAGGTGATCCATAATTTTGAGGCCTAATTTTTGCACCATAAAAGTAGAAACAACATTTGCAAAACTTCCACTATCAATTATAACAGCACATACCTTCCCATAGATAGTACATCGAGTGTGGAACACATTTTTATGCAACCAATCTTCTTTTTTAGTAGGTGTAGTACTCAAGCTACATTATACGACTAAAGATGCTCCACAATCACCATAGGTTACCTCTTCCTCTTTTTCAACGTTTTAATTCTCTTTAACTAGCTCCTCTTCATTTTCCTCTAAGTCTTCCTCTATTAGAGTCAAAATCTTCTTGTTTTGGGCATTCTGAGGCAATGTGTCCAAGCCTTTGACACTTAAAACACCTTTTGGTTTATGGACTAGACTGAGGCTTGCTTGTTAAGGTTTCATATCTCTTTTAGGGTTGCTTTGGAACAGTCTTGAAGGAACAACTATTTTGGATAAGCCATCATTATTAATATAGCCTTCTTGGGACCAAAATCTTAAGTTGCTACCACAGGCCTCTTTTTGGTGTCTCTCCACCTTAAGGCTAAGCTTGCATACATTATTGAAAGTCTAATAGGGTTACAATTATACTACATTAGCTATCTTGATCTTCCATTATCCAAGATACTGTGTAATAGTCTACCTTCCACTATCTAAGATACTGTGCAATAGTCTACTCTTCTTATTCCATTAATTTACATTTTAATAGGAAGTGGTGAAACTTAATCGTATACTCCTCCACTGAAAGATCTTTTAGCTTCAAGCTATAGAGCTTAAGGAAGACATCTTGATGGAAGTTGTCTAGGAGATACTTCCTCTTCAACTCTTTTTTCATCTTTTCCCAAGTTGTAATTTTTCTCCTGCCTTCTTTTTCCTTTTGTTTCTTCAAATTTTCCCACCAAAAAGATGCATGCCTTCTAAGTTTAATGGCCACTAGCTTCACTTTGCGATGTTTAGGGGATCATGGTATTCAAATATGCACTATACTGTGTGTAGCCAATCTAAGAACTTTTCAGGTTATATCTTCCCTTCTAACTTACGAATCTCTATGTTTGGATTGAATATGCTATGTTGAAGTTGGCTTTTGCATAGATAATCTCTAACTTGTCATGGGTGAGGTGGGGTGCTATCATCAAAATCACTATTGTTTCCATGATATGGATTGGTTTCTCCTTCATCTTTTTTGTTCCTCTTTCCTTGCCTTCTTATCTCCTCTCTCTCTTCTTGTATATGCAACGTTGTTACAGCTAAAAGATCTATTGCCACATCTCCTCTATGAAAGCATCCTTTAGGTCAACATTGTTAATTACATCAACATCGGTATTGGCTTTAATCTCTTCTGCTGGTATTTGATGACAATGACCTATCATGGCACTGATACCAATTTGATGCCAAGAATTGATGGTTAAGATGTTGGAGATTAATAGCAAGTAGAAAAACTCACAAAAAAGTCAACTCAAAAGAATTTGAATAACGACAAAATATGATTATTGGATTAAAAGGGATAGAAGTTCACCACCAAGACTATATACTAAGAGATACAAAAACACCACCTTAAGAAATCTAATCAAGGATACGAAACTATAGAAGTTCACCACTCTAAGAAATCCACCTAAGAGGTACAAAACTTGAACATAATCTAAAAGATTGCTTAAGGATAAAGAAAACTCTATTCTACCTTCTACCAAAGAATAATAGAAAAAAATAAGCTACGAACATCCCTCCAAGCATGGGAACTTCATATATTGAATTGTTAGAATCGTGCCTAAAATCATGGGATTTTCATGTGAACACAATAGTCTATAATGTGAACACAATATCTACCCATTTACTCTTGTAGATTACATGATAATAAATCTGACTATAATCCCATCCATTTTCATGCTCTTCTTTTCAAACTAGTGTGAACATAATTTCTCTATTCAAACCCACCTTATTTTTACATTTTTTTAGTGGATTTGGACCAAGGATAGGCCCATCATATTTTTGGATAAGTCTTCCTTAGTCTCAGCCCAAGTTGTAAGTGTTAACACTTTAGGGTCAAGTTAGGGTTTGTTGCACATATTAGCTCTAGAATTACTATGGTTATTCGAATAGTAAACACTATTAAACAAACTATATAACTAATTTAATGAGACATTCATAGTTTCACAATCTAAATTAGTTCATACTTACACATGCATTTCTTAATCTTTAAGACAAGCATATGACTACTAGCAGGATCAACCAAATAGCATTTCTTTGGGATGTTGGTACCATATAGGTCTCAACGCATTGACTAAGTGGTGAAGAGAGCCAACACAGAGCACAAGCATCATGCATGCTGAGCATGTAAAATGCATAACATTGGACAAAAGAGGGTTAAGAACCTACACCTACAAAACATTCTACATTTGAGAGCACAATTGAACACTAGTGCACCAATACTGCCATAGAGGTTTGGGTGGCACACTTTGGACATGAGGCATGAATGAGGTCTAACTTATAGTCCTTAAGGACACAAGGCGGATGGGGAATGACAAGACATTCAGTTTCCATTGATTTAGGTATCTAGCATAGGATCCCAATTGCACTTCCAAGGTACAATGACCATATGAAAGGGAGATTGAAGAGGATGATGGGTCAACAGTTTAATGCATCAAGCATAAAACTTGTCAACAGGCACAACCATAGCAACATTTGTATGCTTATTGTGTATAAGTGGCAGCATCCACACACACCAGTCTACGACCCACTTAATCTATTACTCAATAAGTAAGTGGAAGAAATGATGTACGAGGCCATGCCATAACTACTTAGCATGGGAAAAACATAAGTAAGGGCCACGAGACTGCCCCTATCGTCTAATAGGCAATAACGACATGACACCACCAATCCTTGGTTTGGCCAAGACTACATACGCAAACTCCATTATCACCACCCTAAAAGGACATTGTCTGATTCAAAAACTTATTCTTGGGGTCTTGGGTAGCATTAACTGCTTGCACAGGCTTAATGAAGCTAAAGCAATTTTATGGTCAATGAGAATAGACCATGAGACTACCAAATACTAGAGAGATTTGGTAGACCAAGCCCACGATCATAGATGACGATGGCTTCTACTTTCACTACCCTAGAGAACTATTACCTGATTCAAGGACTTGGTTTAGGGTAGCATCAGCCACAAGCACTGGCTTGAGCTCTACACAATTGAGCCCTTTATTGGCATGCACACCAACTAATTGAGCCCATAGGCACCTATAGGTCACTGGTGCAACTAGTCATCAGATAACACGACCAAAAGGCATCCATGGCCTAGATTTTGCTCCAAGGACATTGCCAAAGATATACATAATGATAGGCCCATCATACACACCTACTCCCCCTATGAAGGGAAAAAAGGGCCCTAATAACCACCCTCGAAAGAGCATAAAAGATTTTACAAATATGCTAGCAGTAGACACTAAAGTGTCTAAAGTGGGAACACTTTTTTCAAACAGACATATCCCACACCAAGGGTCCATAGGTGCCATGATGGTCGAGGCATGTGCCCACATTAAAGCTTAACATTTGCCAAAGGTGTTCGAGGCAACTACATGCACTAAGGCCCATCTTCTACTAATGTTGATGGAGGCATATGCCTGCACTAGGTCCAAATTATGCCAATGTTGATCGAGACATATGCTCTCACTAAGGCAAGTATGTGCTGATGGTGGTCAAGGCAAGTATGTGCTGATGGTGGTCAAGGCAAGTATGTGCTGATGGTGGTCAAGGCAAGTACTCGTATCAAGGCTAACTTGTGCTGATGGTGGTCAAGGTAAGTGCCCGTATGAAAGGCCAACTTATGCTAATGATGGTTAAGGCATGTACATGCAGCATATGCCAGCATATGCCATTGATGGTTGAGGCTTTGGCCGAAGTTCAATTCTAGGCCACGGTGCATAAGTAGGGCTTAGGCATGTGCTAGTGCCACATTTTTTTGCCTAGGGCACCATCATTGTAAGGAACTTGACCAGTGGCATTAGGGGTTTCGATGATTGAAGGGGGCCTGAGGGATGTGTGCACATGATGTGTGATGGGTGCTACTCTTTGGCCCTTATATTGGGCCACTATCCACCAAGGAATCTTGATAACTCACACCCTCTTAAAGTGTATAAGAGCTTTTATAGGTTCATCGCAATGGGGATGCTTTTTTCAAATGGCCACAAAATCTTCTACACTTCGATTTTTTAGCTTAATGTTATTGTGGATGCCAACAGAAATACAAGGATGATGTATACTAAATTTAAGGCCAAAATTCCATTTAAACAATTTTTAAAAAATTTTAAAAATTGTGAAAAATAAAAAATGAGTCATCTTGCCATGAAACTTAACGTAAAGGCTTAGGGGACCATTATATGAATTTAGAAGCCATAAAAATAGTATTGGCGTAGTGGAAATACAAAGATGTGCCTGAACCCACCTATTGCTTGGTCATGGTGTGTATGGTGCATGGCCTAGGCCTAAAATACCTGTATGTGTTGTACAGCCCAGAATGTGCCAATGGTGTTTGATAGAACTACCTACACCAAGGGCTACCATGTGCTGATGGTAGTCAAAGAATATGCCGAGACAAAGGGCCAAAACTCCCGATGATGGTTAAGATATGTGCATATATCATGGTTTACAAGCTAGTCTAGGCCTAAAGGTTCTCTTTGAGTCAATGAGTAGTTTCAGTTCTAATAAGACAGTGTCTAATAGATAAAAGACCAGGCCTTGAGGCTTACTAAAGGCCTAAGTCATGGAAAACTAGCACAGAATAATGCTATGGGTAATGATTAAGATTCTAGAGGCTCAAGCATGATGGTTAACTTTGACAAAATTAAGCCAAGTGTGAAAGCTGGTGAATAATGTGTAGGAACATAGTCAAACCCAGGTAAGGACATTGATGATCAAGGTAGATGATCAGACCTAAGTGCAAGCATGCCTAAACACAATCCTAAAAGGATCAGATTTTAAGGCTTTTAGAAGGCCCAGTACTATAGCACAATCTTTGACAAGTAGGAATTATA
Organism: Durio zibethinus; assembly: GCF_047325235.1. NCBI lineage: Eukaryota > Viridiplantae > Streptophyta > Magnoliopsida > Malvales > Malvaceae > Durio > Durio zibethinus. The sequence continues at coordinate 8,864,945 of NC_143183.1, read as the reverse complement.
CTGAGCACTTGAGTTTCATAGGCTGACTTAGGCAAACAAAGTCAATTTCCTGTATAAGACCATACAGAGTTTGGCTTAAGATCAAAGTTTACAACATATGCATCAGGCATCATTTCATCTTGATAGCACTCAAAGGCCAAACAAGTGCCTTAGGAGGGATAGGAGAGTGGTGGGAGGGTCACAATGCACATGCCATACCAACTGCCAGCATCTACTGATGATGCCTGAGGTAATAACCTGCACCAAGGGCCAACATGTGTTCATGTTTAGCAAAATTAAGCTAGGCCCACGTGTGAACACTGATGAGCACTTATATGAATTTACAAGTCATAAAAATGGCATTGGAATGATAGAAATATGAAGATGTGTGTGAGCCCATTTACTACCCGATCATGGTGTGCATAGTGCGTGGCTCGAGCGAAAGATACCCACATATGTTGCATGGCCTAGCTTATACCGATGGTGTTCAAGGGAAAAGCCCTTGAATACCCCGTACAAAGGGCCAGCATATGTTGATGGTGGTTGAAACATGTGCCAAGAGCAAGGGCCAACATGTTTTGATGGTGGTCGAGGCAAATGCATGTGTCGTAGTTTGCAAGTTGGTTTTGGCCCAAAAGTTTTCTTCGAGTCAAGAAGTAATTCTAGTTTTAGCAAGACAAGGTTCGATAGCTAAGAAGACTAAATTTTGAGGCCTATTAGCAGCCCAGGTTATGAGGAACTAGCCTAGAATAGTGGTATGGGCAATGACCAAGACTCAAGAGGCTAAGCACATTTTTTAGGTTTGGTAGAATTGAGCTAGGCCCAAGTATGGTTGCTGGTGAATGATGCACGAGCACACAGTCAAATTTAAGTACCGACACTGATGATCGAGGAGTGCATGGTCAGACCTAGGTGTAGCCATTGATGATTTAAGTACTAGTGCAAGGTCAAACCTAGGTGCGAGCATGTTTAAACAGAGTCCTAAGAGGATCATATTTGTTGGCTTCTAGAAAGCCCAATACTGTAGCATTATTTTGAGCACTTAAGTTTTGTAAGCTAACTTAGATAGATGGAGTCAATTCCCTATCTAAGGCCACATAGAGTTTGGCTTAAGACTAGAACCCATGACACATGCACCATGCATTAGTTTGTGTGGATGGAGATTGAAAGGTAGATAAATGCCTTAGGTGGAAGGGCTATGGTACACATGTTGCACCAAGTGCTAGCTTCAATAAAAAAGGTGTCCAAAGGATTGACCCATACCAAGGACCTACTTGCACTTATGGTGGTTGAGGCAAGTTCTCACACCAAGTGGCATTTAACGATGGTGTCCATAGCAACATCCCATACTAAGGAGCCAACATCTATTAATAGTGTTTGAAACAACATCGATTCAGCATTTGCCAATGGTTTTGATGCGATTACCTACACCAACCAAGGGCCAAATGTTGTCGATGGCGTTCAAGGCAACAACCTGCACTAAGGCTTAGTATGTGCCAATGGAGTTTGAGGCAAGTACATGGAACATGGGCAAGCCCATCCCTGTTACAAATACTAAAGGCATTCAGTTAGTGTTTACTTGGATGCTCGAGGGGATGATGTTATCACTCAACTGAAGCGAATGTAATGAAAAACACCATTCATCCCTAACCCTAGAGGGGTATGGTGTAAAAAAATGAAGTGAGAGCACTTAAATGGGTGTGGGGGGTAAGGAGTGGATTAATTGAAGTGATAAAGGGCTATATCTCAATGGATTGTTGTAGCAACGCCACTTTACCACTTGCAATACCCCATCATATATTTAAGTCATCTGTAAAGGATTCTACCTATCTCTAGATAGGAATTTAACTCCAAAAAGGCCTGCATGCCTTGTCCACTATGGGGGCTACACCTACAACACATGCCTTTGGGGACTGTAGGCCCCTCTTGTAGGTTGGAATAGGGTGACAAGCTCATGCATTACTTTTAGCTCAGATTTTGACTTAAAGGCATCCAGCCACAGTCCAGCATATGGTAGCTTTACACCATTAGCTTCTTAACCAAGTGCATGACCAATTATGTGAATCAATGATTCCTCTCATACTAGGTTCAATTACTATTGCAATGCTACCATCAGTAGGGTAAAACTAACCTATCTCACAATGATCGAAACCCAACTTAGGTTCCCTATTGATGGGTGAACAATTTAACACTTGGTGAATTCTGCTTCACAATGATAGGAAGAGCCAACATCGAAGGATCAAAAAGTAATGTCGCTATGAACTTCATTGCCACAAACCAGTTATCCCTATTGTAACTTTTCTAACACCTCTAGTTTAAATTTTGAAGGTCTACAGGATCGATAGACCACACTTTCATGATTCTTATTCGTACTAGAAATTAGAATCAAATGAGCTTTTACCTTTTTGTTCCACATGATATTTTTATTCTCGTTGAGATCATCTAAGGACACATGTGTTGTCTTTTAATAGATGTGTTGCTCCAGCCAAACTCTTTACCTGACAATGTCTTTTGCTTAGATTAATCGATCGAGGCCAGCCTTGGTTTAAAAAAAAAGGGTCATGCCCCTCTTCCGATTCATGAATTAAGTAAAATAACATTAAAAGTAGTGATATTTCAATTTTGCCCAAGGTCTCCCATATATCCTACACTTTTCAAGTCATTTCACAAAATTGGACTAGAGTTAAGCTCAATAGGGTCTTATTTCCCTGGTTATTTTGCCAAGCCCATTTGCTTGATTGTGCTTTAATTAAAGAGTAGACAGGGGCAATGGGAATCCATTCCTGTTCATCATTAATTACATGATGAGGTATTTGGCTACCTTAAGAGAGTCATAGTCACTCTTATCGTTTGCACGTGCTTGGTTGAATTTCTTCACTTTGACATTTAGTGCACTGGGCAGAAATCACATTGCATGAGCATCTGTAGGGACCATTACAATACTTTGTTTTAATTAAATAGGTAGATTCCCTTTGTTTGTACTAGTTCTAAGTTGACTACTCATCACCCTAGGAAGGCCCTCAAGGGAGTCACTCCTAGTCCATCCCTCGACCAGTACATGGTGACCCACTCTTTCTATGGGAGTATCTCAAATAGTGCACTGACAGCTAATGGGTTTAAGACTAGGACCCCTATGCCTAGGCCTTAGAGCTAATCCTTTTCTTGGGGTTATGGATCCATTTTGCTGACTTTGTTTGCCTACATTATTCCATCAACTAGAGGCTATTCACCTTGGAGACTAGATGCTGCTATGAGTACAATTGGGCATAAACGGCACTTGGTCTTCTAGATTTTCAAGCATCATCGGGGAAACACTAGACACCATGTAACATGCGATGCTCTTTTAGCTACTGGACCCTACCTCCGACTGAGCTATTTTAATGGTGGGTAGGCTATTAAATACAGAAGATAACTTTTCCCTAGACCCTCGCTAACGTGTTTGAACTCCTTAACCTTGCTATCAATCGTTGCATCTTGGTTCAAGAATTTTAACCTGATTCCCTTTTGAAGCTCATGCTAAATGCGCTATTAGATGGACTTCCCTCATCTATTAAGATTGACTAACCCATGTGTAAATGTTATTCACATAGAACTTTTCCCCTCTTTAGCATTCAAAGTTTTCATTTTAATATTTGCTACTACCACCAAGATTTAATATGGCTGCTTTGTCTGAGCTTGCATCTCAGGTTTTATGCCAACCATTGTGCCCTCTTACTCATCAAGGCCTAGCCCTACCTCAACAATCGGGTATAGGACACATGCTTAAGTGCCATCCATTTTCGGGGCTAGTTAATTTGGTAGGTGAGTTGTTACACACATTTTAATGGATTTTAACTTCCATTACCACTGTCCTACTATTTTAATCAACTAATACCCTTTGTGGGTTATAGGTAAGCACACAGTAGGGCATCATAACCCAACTTTTGGTTCATCTCACATTGTCAATTTTGCTCACCAAAAATGGCCCATTTGGATGTCTCAATTCTATAGAGAGGCTTAACAAAACAGCCATGCTGTCCTACCTATTTAAAGTTCGAGAATAGGTTAAGGGCATTGTACCCCTAATGCCTCTAATCATTGGCTTTACCTAATAGAACTCATTAAAGGTCCCAACTATACTCAGGGAAACTTTGGAGGGAACCAGCTACTAGATGGTTTGATTAGTCTTTTGCCCCTATACCTAAGTTAGATGAATGTTTTACACGTCAATATCAATGTAAGCCCTACTAAAGTTTCCTTTGGCTTCGCCCTACTTATGCATAATATACTAGCTTTTAGGTTTCGACAGGCATGCTCACACTCAAACCCTTCTTAAAAGATCTAGGTTGGTCAATAGTAAACCCATGAGGGATCCCACCAATAAGATTCGTTGCCTCTTATGAGTTTTCTAGCCCATTGACTCGTATACATGTTAGACTCCTTAGTCTGGATAGAGAGCTCACAAGCTGACGTCAAGAGCATATGGATGTCGAGGCATATCAAGACAGCGCATGCTACATTCCATGATCATGGTGACAATGTCTCCATGGGCATATCAAAAGCCTGGGCTTGGGCCATCACCATGACTTGCATTGGCCCATGCCTTGAGTTGATTGACAGATTGGCTCTTACCATTCCACATCTTACTAGGTCACATCACCAATCTCTATCCACTTTTTTTCCAACAATTTCAAGCTCTCTTTGACTTTTTTTTCAAAGTCCTTTTCATCTTTCCTTTGATGTACTTGTTCACTATCGATCTCTCACCAGTATTTAGCCTTAGATGAGATTTACCACTCGATTAGGGCTGCATTGCCAAACAACCTGACTCATAGATAATGCCTCATCATGCGATAGGGTCCAGGCACAGTGGGGCTGTCACCCTGTCTAGTGCCCCTTTTTTAGGGACTTAGGCTTGGTTTGCCACTAAGGACACTTCTTCATCTACAATTCAGATGCCAGGGGTGCAGGATTCTCAAGTTGGGCTCTTATTAATTTTCTTGCCATTACTAGGGGATTCCTCGTAAGTTTTTATTTCTCCACTTATCGATTTGCTTAAACTTAGTGGCTAATCCTGCTTGACCTGAGGTCATGATGTGAGCATTGATTGAGTGATATAGGGGATCTGATGAGCTATACAATGACAATGAGTGCACATCATTAGAGATAAGGCACACCAAGAGCTGTACCATCAATGGTGACAGTGCTATCATTGTTGGGGACTCTTTTTTGGGCCAACCATGATCGATGAGATCTTGGAAGACCATTTTCTACCCCTTTCACCTAAAGCTTGATGGGTAAAAGGTTAGAGGGGGCAATGATGCATGACACCCATGTAGGCATGCCCTCGACCTAATGGCTTAGGATGCAACTTATGATTAAAGACTCGATGGTTCACGAGATTCTATATATCACACCAAGTATCACACCAAGTATCACATTTTGCTATGTTCTTCATTGATGCGAGAGTTGAGATATCCATTACCAAGAGTTGTTTTGATTTTTCATGACAAAAAAAGTCACAGTGCTGCTCATGCTTGCACCATAAATAGGATGGTAATGGCACACATCCTTTTTTTCATTCTGGTTCCTTGGCATGATTCACATTGAGGGTTCGTTACTTGGCTATAGGTGATGATACCAATTGTTTCACCCACTCAAAAGGCAGAACAAAGTAACCATCAGGCATGCCTGAGGCTATAAGGGGCTCGAGGCATAGAGGCACCTTTGCCTTATCAATGTTTCATTAACGCATTTGCAAGTCATTCATTCAATGGGTTTCGACAAAGATCCTTCTCTAGGTTGACCTTTGGAAACCTTATTACAACTTCTCTTTCCTCTAAATGATAAGGTTAGGTAGACTTCTCCCAACGTCATAGGTAGCAAACCATCCACATCACCATGATCTAAACATTTCAATGAACTATTTAATCGATAAGAGCAACAAGCATGTGTATAAAGAGTAAGGACATAGTCAACATGAGCTGATGACTTACACTTACTAGGAATTCCTTGTTGAAGACCAACAGTTACAATGATCTATCCCCATGATGATGAAATTTCAAAGATTACCTGGGCTTACATTGAATACATCAGTGTAGTGCACATGTAGCCCAGAACATTTAAGGGCATCACAAACCTATTATTACCTCAAAGTTCCTTGGCCTAAGTGGCCATAGTCCCTTTAAGAAGCTAGCCACAAAAAATCACCTCCACGTAGCTAGTTAACAAGTTAAGGTCTCGTTTGTTAACAAAATTAACCAAACAAATCATTTCACCAACTAAGAATGGCCGTGCACCACTACCCATTGAATTAAGAAAGAGCTCTTAGTCTGTCAATCCTTTCTATGTCTAGATCTTATAAGTTTTCCCATGTTGAGTCAAATTAAGTTGCAAGCTTTACTCCTAATGGTGCCCTTCTATTGATTCCTTTAAGTTTTAGCCTTATGACTATCTTCCCCCTAAAACCCAAAGACTTTGATTTCACATAAGGTGCCAGTGAAGTCTTAAAAGTAACATCTGTTGATCCTTGGTCAGCATTATTTATGGTTAAATTTATGATGGTATTTGATCATCTTCAAGCCCCTAATTTTCATTCTTGATTAATGAAAACATCCTTGGTAAATGTTTTTACAGTTGTTCATCTTTCATAAATCTAAGAATTTCACCTCTAACCATGAAATATGAATGCCCCTAAATGTCCCTATTAATAATTACTCTGATCCCAAAAGCCAACATAATAGGATTAGAATCCTATGATGTTATCCCAAGGTAATGTATACAAGCATAGGTCTACTTTAAGCAATTTGATTTCTTCTAAGTAACAATGCTAGAGGAACAACCTAGCTAGTTAAAGCCAAGAGGACATTATCAGCTGTAGGGATAAGTAGACTAGTGCTCGCCATAAGGTGGATCGGATGACCTAACCCCAGTTCCAACTATGAGCTTTTTAACAGCAACAAATTAAATATATGCTATTAGAATTACCATGGTTGTTATCAGTAAACATGCCCTAAAATAGATCCTCATTAAGAGATTTAAATTGTACTTATTCCAATTACCAAACTCATAAAGGTCAATATTGTTATTTATTGTCACTATCTCCCCATGTTAGGATTGGGTAATTTATGAGTCTGTTGCCTTCATTGGTTGTGGTAGCCATTCTTAAGCTCCCTTTTCACAATTGAACCCTAATTATCTGTCACCTATCACTACCATAGAAGGCCATTATCATAACATTGAAAGTTGATAGGGTAAAAATTTGAATGATGTATCATTGGCACAAAGGCTAACAATCTATAAAGTTATCATGAATCATCAAAGCAATGAGCAAAGTATGCATTGACCTTTTATCTAAGAAATGCATCCCTTCTAGAAGTCAAGGTTTGTTGCATATATTAGCTCCAGAATTGCTATGGTTATTCGAGTAGTAAATACCATCAAACAAACTATAAGTGATTTAATAAGCCATTCATAGTTTCACTATCTAAATTACTTCATACTTACACATGCATGGCTTAATCTTTGAGACAAGCATATGAATACTAGTAGGATCAACCAGGTAGCATTCTTTTAGGATGTTGGCATTGTATGGGCCTTAATGCACTAATTGAGCAATGGAGAGAGCCAACATTGAGCACAAACGTCGTACATGTTGAGCACATAAGATGCATAGCATTGGATGAACAAAGATCGAGAGCCAGTGTCCATAAACATTTCATATCTAAGAGTACGATCGAATGTCAGTGCACTAATGTAGCCATAGAGGTTTAGGTGGCACCCTTAGGACATAGGGTATAATTAAGCTCTGAATCATAGCCTCAAAGGACACAAGATGGATGGAAGATGGTAAAATAGTCAATTTTCATCAATTTAGGTATGTAGCATAGGATCTCGATTATGCCCCCAAGGTATAATGACTACATGAAAAGAGATTAAAGAGGATGATGGGTCAACAGTTTGATGCATCAAGCATAAAGCCTACCAACATGCACAACCATAGCACCACTTATATGCCTATTGTGTAAAAGTGCTAACATCCATGCACACTAGTCCATAAACCACCCAATCAATTCTCTACAAATGAGTAGAAAAAATGACATACGAGGCTATGCCATAATGTTTGGCTTGGGAAAAACACAAGCAAGGGCCACGAGACTACCCCTGGTGTCCAACAGGTAATAATAGCATGACATCACCAATGCTTGGTCTAGCTAGGGTTGCACACGTAAACTCTACTATCACCACCCTAAGGGGACATTATCTGATTTAAGAACTTGTTCATGGGGTCTTGGGCAACATCGACTGGACATATAGGCTTGGCCATGCCAAGGCATTTTTATGATCGACAATAAGAGACCATGAGCTACCAAACACCTGAGAGTCTTAGCTAGACCAAGCCCGTAACCATAGCTTTTGCTTGTACCACCCTAAAGAGCTATTGCTTGATTTAAGACTTGGTATGTGGTTTAACGTAGCATAAATCATAGGTAAGGGCTTGAGCTCAGTATAACGAGGCTTATTTTTGGCATGCATGCCAATTAATCAAGGTTATGGTTGCCTACATATAAGTGAAACAAGTAGTCACCAGTCAATAGAATTAAAAGGCATGTGTGGTGTCATGGATAGGCCTTGGTGTGCCTCAGTCTTATCTTAACTGACTCTGAGTTGAGCAATAGAAGAGGCCTTTTTAGTGGGATAGTGGTACTAGAGTTTTTGACATACAGTGTATGCACAAGAACATTATCCTAATTTAATGTGTGGGCAGTGTATGCCATAGTCCCAAGATGGGCAGACAAATGCAAGCCAATGTACGACCAGTGTATGGGTACCCTAGAGCTCAGTAGCTAGTTGAGTGCTATCGATCGAAGCTGTATGCATGCATTTTTAAGTGGATTGGTGAAGCAATGAGTCGAATGCTAAAATTATGGTGACCAAGAGAAAGGTCACCAAAACCTGAGTTGGGTGAAAAATGGCCTTGAGATAACTGGGAAAAAAAGTGTCCCATTTTTAAATAGCCTTATGATTTCTAGTATGATGGCTAGAAAATCTCTTCTTACTCTCTTTATAAGAGGTATCTGGTGTCAGCTCTCCATCACCTTTTTGGCTGGTAAGTAGGTAGGGGCCTGGTTAGTTTGAAGTGAGCTACTCCTAGGAACATGTAGTGTTTAGTTGGGTTGGCATTGTCAGGTCATGAGTGTGATACAGTGTCTTCTCGGGTCATGGTAAACCCGAGGATGATTGGGGCTAGTGGGTTTCATATCGCACTTTTACAGTAAACCATTGGGTTAGGCAGTAGCATTTACTATGCCCTTCGATTTCCCTTTATTGAGTGAGAAGGATCATGAGATGGTGTTTGCATAGAAAGGGCACTATTAAGCTTGATGGATGAGTAGGCTAGCAAGTAGACACGCTGCTAGACCCTTGTGACCAATTCGTAGAGGTGTGTTATAGGCAAGTAGCACACTCGAGCTCTCTAAAGTGGGACAAGCATGATGTCTAGTGTCCATCATACATGCAAGCAACCTAGAATGAGGCTAAAGGCTGATACCCTACGATATGAGTTTTGTGGGATGAAATGATATAGGCCTTTAGGTTCTAAGCACAAAAGCTTGCATATGATATGAGTGATCATGGTGTTAGGTTCTCACCCTGCTAGAATGAGATAATAATATGAGAACAGGGGCTATGTACCCTTATGAGTAAGGCAAGTTAGTGCTTGGGACCTTGACGTCTGCGGGCATAGATGGGTGCTCAAGGTCACCTTGAGAATTATGGGTTGATTAGTTGATGGGAGTTAGGTTACTCCCTATTAAGTTTGGGAATGTGTGACCCTATAGGATCAGAACCAAGAAAGGCTCATGAATATACAGCTTGGAGGATTGAAAATGATTTGTCCATGGATAAATAAACTCAAAAAAAGTTAACCTCAACTAAGAGTAGTCTTAGTGCCATACAAATGCGTGGTTTCAACCTAACAAACACATAGCCCATGACACGTGGTATTAGAGCCTAATTTGGCTTAGTGGTGGGACTAACATAGCCCTAGATGTGGGTGTGGTATTAGAGCCTTGAAATGGTGTTTGAGCAAGGCCATGTGGGACACGATGTGTGTATTCTCTTGAGGGACTTGAGTTGAGCTTGCTGAGATTAGTTACCAATAGGCATGCACTTGTTGTATGGTGCAGGTAACCTAGCAGGGGTATAAGCCTAGTATTGGAGTCCAATCATGGAGCCATTCTATAGAGGTAGACGAGTTTAAGTTAGCTGAGGATTGAAGCCATGAGTTGTGATGATTAGTGGACCAAGAGTTCTAGTGATCAGAGTATCACAAGATTGTGCCAATCAGTGGATCGTGCTTGTGTTGGTAAAAAAAAAGGCCTTATAAGATATGGTGGTCAGTGGACCATTACTGTGTGTAGTTCAATGAAATAAGCAAGTAGGAATTGGCTAATTTACAAGGCCTTAAGTTGTGTGAGTTAAAGGATCGGTTGAGTTGAGTAAGCTAATGGTATTGGTGTTAGAGTGGGATCTAGCTAATAAGCTACATGAGTTTAAGCAAGGTAAAATTAAGTCAATTGGGATGGTGTAACTTTCTAAGTAGATGTTGGCCAATGGGATGGCCTTGAGTTCAAATTGGTCTATGGACCTTGAAGAGCGATTGGGTTGGTAAACCCTGAGATTGAGCAGTTAGTGAATAGTGTGATCGAGTGGATTGATGGATCTTTGACCTTTATTTGGGCTTTGAGTTGCCTACAAGCTATGCTAGTGTCAAGGTGGATAAGTTATGGAACCATCATGGAGATATGGTTACATGCAAAGTCGAGTTAAGTTTGAGTAGAAGTGGGGGAGACTTGTGATTTCTAGTGGTACTAAGCCAAGGCAAGCAAACCTATGAGTTTTATTGAGCATGAGTTGAGTTTGAGATAACGAGTGTTAAGGTGTCATCATAAGGGCAGTTGGCTAGAAAACCATACCTAGAGAGGTGACCTAGGAAGGGCCAAAAGTATCCAAGTTGTGAGATGGTCAAACTATTTGAACACCACCATGTTAAGATTTATTATGGGTGTTACCGCATGAGTGCAATTGATTTAAGCACCATGTCCAAAGGGGCACATCAAAAAGTTGGTGCCATAAGCATGTGGCTGATATGATGAGTCACATCAACGAGGTGTACCAATGTGTGCCAAAGTAGGTGGTAATTTATTCTATTAAGGGTCATGATTAACAAGTGTGCCTTGAGGTCATAACATTATGTGATCATGGATGAACCAGTGCAGTGGCACTTATCAAGAACAGTTTAAGTCTAGTAGTCATATATGGAGATAACATAGAGGGGCAATGGAGCTGGGATGAAACTTGTCCACATAAAAGATGAATGAGTATAGTCGGCAATGCCTTATGTGACAGGATCTTGACCTAATCCTTGAGGGCATAGCTGAGAGACATGAGAAAATGTCAACTATGTGCAACAAGAAAGTTGGGTGTAGTTTTGGTGTCAATAAGGGCATTAACATAGTAAGTAGGGAAGAATGTCATGGTCAGGCCCTAGTGTGCCTCAATCCTAACATGACTAACCTTAAGCTGAGCAGTGGATGAGGCCCTATTAGTAGAACAGTAGTCCTAGAGTTACTGGCATGTAGTGTAAGCACTAGAACATGATGCTGATAGAGTGTGTAGGCAATGTGTGCCCTTGTCCCAAGATGGGTGGACAAGTGCAAGCTAGTGTGCAAGTACACTAAAGCCTGGTAGCCAGTCAAGTGCTATTGGTCAAAGTCATGTGCATGAAGTGGGTTGGTGGAGCAATGAGTGAAATGTTGGAATTATGGTGACCAAGAAGAAGGTCACTAGGCCCTGAATTGGGTGAAGAAAGGCCTTACGATGGTTAGGGAGAAAAGTGTCCCCATTTCAGACACTCTTACAATTCTTGGTAGGATGACTAGGAAATCTCTTATGCTCTTTATAATGGGACAATTGGTATTAGCTATCCACCACCCTCTTGGCTAGCGAGTAGCCAGGGGCCCGGCTAGTCTGAAGTGAGCTAATCCTAGGCACATGTGGTGTCTAGGTGGGCAGAAGTGTGGCACAATGTCTCTTAGGGTCATGGTAAACCTGGGGACATTTAGGGCTAATAAGCCTTATATCACACTTTTGCGTTGAACCATAAGGTTAAGTGGTAGCATTTGCTATGCCCTATGCCCTTCTATTTCCCCTCATTGAGTTGAAAGGATCATGAGATCGTGTTTGCATATGAAGGGCACCATCAAGCTTGAGGGATGAGCGGGCTAGCAAGAAGACACATTGCTAGACCCTTGTGGCCAATCGATAGAGGTGTGCTACTAGTGGATAGCACACTTGAGTTCCTCGAGGTGGGATAAGCATGATGTCAAGTGTCCATCATACGTCCGGGTAGCGTAGAATAAGGTTAAGGGTTAATGCCCTAAGATATAAGTTTCATAGGACAAGATGAGTTGAGTGTCACTCTGGGTTGGCTACTAACTAGTTTTGGTGTTGCACCTTTAGATTCTAGGCATGAGAGCTTGCATATGATGTAGGCAGGTATGGTGTTGGGTTCTCACCACACCAGAATGAGATAATAGTATGAGAACCGAGGCTATATGCCCTTATGAGCAAGGTGGGTTGGTGCTCAGGACCTTGAAGCCTGTGGGCAAAAATGGGTGCTGATGGCCACCCTGAGAATCATGGATTGATGAGTTGATTAGAGTTGGGTTCCTCCCCATTGAGTTTGGGAATGTGTGACCCTACAGGGTGAGAGCCAAAAAAGGCTCACGAGTATGTGGCTTGAAGGATCAGAAATGATATGTCCATGAACAAATGGACTCAAGAATGGCTAACCTTGACTAAGAGTAGTCTTAGTGCCACACAAACACATGGTTTCAATCTAAGAAATATATGGCCCATGACACATGGCTTGGATGTTGCCATGGATCTATGCAATGACAAGCCCATCACACACACTGACTCCCCTCGTGGGGGGGAGAGGAAGGGCCTAGACAAACACCCCCTAAAAAGCTTGAAAAATCTTACAGATATGCTAGCAGTAGACATTAAAGTGTCTAAAATGGAGATGCTTTTTACAAATTGACATATCCCAAGCCAAAGTTCAGCAGGTGCTAATGGTGGTTAAGGCATGTACCCATACTAAAACACAGCATGTGTCAATCGTGTTCGAGGTAACTGTCCACACCAGGGGGCATCTTCTGCTAATGTGATAAAGGCATGTGCCCACACCAGGTCTAGATTGTGCCGATATTGATCAAGGCATGTGCCCACACTAAGGGCCAGCATTTGTCGAGGGTGGTCGAGGCAAGTACCCATACCAAGGCTTGCTTATGCTGATGATGGTCGAGGCAAGTGCTCATACCAAAAGCCAACTTATGTCAATAATGGTCGAGGCATGTGCCCACACCATCTAATAGCATGTGCCATTGATGGTTAAGGCCTTGGCTAAAGTTTGATTCTGGGTCACAGTGCACATGCAAGCTCGGGCATGTTCTGGTGCCATTTTTTTTGCCTAGGGCACCAATGCTAGAAAACTTGACTAATGGCAGTGAGGGTTTAACAATTTGGGGTGGTGGGCAAAGGGGTGTGCACACATGATTTACAATGGGTGTTGGTCCTTGGCCCTTATATTGGGGCCCTATCTCCCAAAGAACCATGATAACTCATAGCCCTTTAAAAAGCATAAAAGCTTTTATAGGTTTGTAGCCAGTAGCCATTCAAGTATTTAAAATTAGGATGCTTTTTACAAATGGCCACAAAATCTTCTACACTTTGATTTTTTAGTTAAATTTTTTTTATGCCAACAAAAATACAAGGATCATATATACCAAATTTAGGGCTAAAACTACTAAAAAAATTTTAAAAAACCCTGAACCTTAAAAAATTTTGAAAATCGTAAAAAATTAAAAATGAGTCATCATGCCATGAAACTTCACATGATGGCTTAAAGGACCATTATATGAATTTACAAGCCATAAAAATGGCATTAGCATGGCAGAAATATTAAGTTAGGCCTAAACCCACCTACTACCCAATCATGGTACGCATGGTGCACAGCCCAGGCCTGGGATACCTAAGCATGGTGTATGGCCCACCATGTGTCGATGGGATTTAAAGAATTGTCCATACCAAGGGCCACCATGTGTCGATGGTGACTGAAGCATGTGTCAAGACAAAGGGTCAAGAAGTCCCGATGGTGGTTGAGGCATGTGCATGCATTGAGGGTATTAGATGTTGATAGTGGTTAAGGCATCTACATGTGTCATAGTCTACAAGTTGGTATAGGCCAAGGGTTTTCTCCGAGTCAAGGAGCAACTCTAGTTCTAGTGGGATAGGGTATGATAGCTAGGGGAACTAGGCCATGAGGCTATTAGAAGCTCAGGTCATGGGAAACTAGCACAAAATAGTGGTATAGGTAGTGATCAAGACTCCAAAGGCTCAGGCATGGTGTTTAGGTTTGGCAAAATTGAGCCAAGCCCAGGTCTAGGCATTAGTGAGCAATGAATGGGCACACAGCCAGACCCAAGCGAGGGCATTGATGATTAAGGTGTGGGTGCACGATCATACCTAGGTGTGACACGGCTAAACATAGTCCTAAGAGGATCAAATTTGAGGCCTTCAAAAAGGCCTAGTACTGTAGCACAATCTTTGAGAAGTTGGAATTATACTAAGCACTTAAGTTTCATGCTTGACTTAGGCACATGGAGTTCATTCCCAATCTAAGGTCGCATGGAGTTTGGCATAAGACCAAAGCCCGTGACATATGCACTAAGCATTATTTAGTGCCGATGGTGCTTGAGAGGTAGATAAGTGCTTAAAGAGGGATAGAAGAGTGGTGGGAGGGTCACAATACACATGCCGTATTGAGTGCCAACATATGAAGATGGCGTTCGAGGCAACAACAGAACCAAGGGCCAGCCAATGTTCATGTCCTGTAAAATTGAGCCAAGCCCATATGTGAGCACTACTGAGTGCATATATGAATTTACAAGCCATAAAAATGGCATTGGCACCACAAAAATATGAAGATATGCCTAGGCCCACCTATTGCCTAGTCGTGGTGCACATAGGGCATGGCCGAGGCCCAAGATAACCGCTTTCAGTGTATGGCCCAAAATGTGTCGATGGTGTTTGAAGGAACTATCCGCACAAAGGGCTAGCGTGTACTAATGGTGATTGAAGCATGTGTCGAGACTAAGGGCCAACATGTCCCATTGGTGGTTGAAGCATGTGCATATGTCATGGTCTATAAGGTGGTCCTCTTCTAAGGGTTATTTCTAAGTCGAGAAGCAATTCTAGTTCTAGCAAGATAGGGTTCGATAGTTAGGGGACCTAGGTTTGAGGCCTATTAGAGACCTAGGTCATGGGGAACTAGCCCAAAACTATGGTATGGGTAGTGACCAAGACTCCAAAGGCTTAGGCACGGTGTTTAGGTTTGGTAGAATTGAGCTAGGCCTAGGTGTGGGTGTTGGTGAGTAATGTGCGAGCATATAATCAGACTCGAGTGTAGACATTGATGATTGAGATGCAGGTGTATGATCAAACACATATGAGCACTGATGATCGAGTTATGGACACATGGTCATACCCTAGTGTAGGCACTAATGAACAAAGGGTTGGCACACAATCAGACCTAAGTGCAACCATGCTTAAACAAAGTCCTAGAAGGATCAGATTTGTAGGTTTCTAAAAGGCCCAGTACTACAGCTCAATCTTTGACAAGCTAGAATTAAGCTAAGCACTTGAGTTTTGTAGGTTGACTTAGGAAGCTGCAGTCAATTCCCTATCAAAGACTACATGGAGTTTGGCTTAAAACTGGAGCCTATGACACATGCACTAAGCATCAGTTGGTGCTGGTGGTGATCAGGGGCAAACAAGTGCCTTGGGTGGGAAGGTCATGTTATACATGCTGCACCAAGTGGTAGCATATGCCAAAGAGGTGTCCAAGGCAATAACCCACACCAAGGGCCCATTTGCACCAACAGTGGTCAAGGCAAATGCCTGCACCAAGTGCCAACATCTGGCAATGGTGTTCGAGGTAACATCTTGCACCAAAGGGCTAGCATCTATTGATGGTGTTTAAGGCAGCAATGAGCAAGTTTCTACCGATGGTGTTAGATGTTATTGCTTGCACCAACCAAGGGCCAGATATTGTCAATGGTGTTTGAGGCAACAACCTAAATTAGGGGCCAGTGTGTGGCAATGGAGTTCGAGGTAAGTGCCCAAGCCTGTCCTTGTAACTAAGACCAAGGGCATTCGATTGTCATTTACTTAAATGCTCAAGGGAGGCATGTTATCATCTGACTGACTTAGTTGCAATGGAGAACACCATTTATCCCCAACCCCAGAGGGGTGTGGTGTAAAAAAATGAAGTGAGAGGACTTCGGTGGGTGGTGGTGGTGGGAGGGATGATCAAAGTGACAAAGGGCTGAATCTTAGTGCATCATGGCAGCAAGGCCACTCTACCACTTACAATACCTCATCATCTATTTAAGTAATTTGTAAATAATTCTACCCATAGCTCAATGGGGATTTAGCTCTAAGAACGCCCGTGTGACTTGTCTGCTATATGGGCTACACTGAGACACATGCCTTTAGGGGCCATGGGCCCCTACTATGGGTCGACAAATGGGTGATGGGTACGTGCATCACTTTTAGCCTAGATTTTGACTTAGAGGTGTTCAGTCATAATCCAATGCACAGTAGCTTTACACCATTGACTTTTCAACCAAGTGTGATGACCAATTGGGCAAATCAATAGTTCCTATCATACTAGGTTGAATTACAATTGCAATGCTACCATCAGTAGGGTAAAACTTATCTGTCTCATGATAGTCTAAACCTAGCTTATGTTCTTCATTGGTGGGTGAACAATCCAACACTTGGTGAATTCTACTTCACAATGATAGGAAGTGCCGACATTGAAGGATAAAAAAGCAATGTCACTCTAAACGTTTGGCAGCAATAAGCCAATTATCCCTATGGTAACTTTTTTGACACCTCTAACTTAAACTTTTAAAGGTCTAAAGAATCAATAGGCCATGCTTTCATAGTTCATATTCGTATTGGAAATCAGAATCAAATGAGCTTTTACCTTTTTATTTCACATGAGATTTTTGTTCTCGTTAAGCTTATATTTGAGCACCTGTGCTATCTTTTAACAGATGTGCCATCCTAGCCAAACTAGCCATCTGACAATGTCTTTTGCCTAGATCAACCTACCAAGGCCGGTTTTAAGTCTAAAAGAAAGGGTCATGCCCTACCTTTGATTTACAGAATATGTAAAATAACATTAAAAGTAGTGTTATTTCAATTTTGCCAAGGGCTCTCACTTATCCTATACCTCTCAAGTCATTTCACAAAGTTGGGCTAGAGTGAAGCTCAACAAGGTCTTCTTTCCTTGTTGACTATGCCAAGGCTATTCTCTTGGCTGTGGTTTTGTTGGATGATAGATAGGGATAGTGGAAATCTCATTAATCCATTCATGCACGTCAGTAATTAGATGACAAGGCACTTGGCTATCTTAAAAGAGTTATAGTCACTCCCATTATTTACTCACTTTTGGTTGAATTTCTTCACTTTGACATTTTGAGCACTGGGTAGAAATCACATTGCATGAGCATCCTCAGAGACCACCACAATGCTTTGTTTTAATTAAATAGTCAGATTCCCTTATCCATAATTGTTCTAAGTTGACTATTCATCACTTGAGAAAGTCACTAAAAGAGCCATTCCCAGTCTATCCCTCGATTGGCATACGATTACCCACTCTTGCCATAGGAGTAGCTCGAGCCATTCATTGGCAATCGATGGGTTTGACATTGGGACCAGCATGGCCAGCCCTCAAAGTGAATCATTTTCTAAAGGTTATGAATCCATTCAAGGGTGCACTGGACACCATGTGACATGCTGTATTATTCTGGCCATTGGACCCTACCTTTAGTTGAGCTATTTCCAGAGTGGGTAGGTCATTAAATAGAAAAGACAACTTTTCTTGAGGTCTCCACCAACATAGTTGGACTCTTTAACATTACTGTCAATTGTCGCATCCTGGGTCAAGAATTTTGACATGATTCCTTTTTGAAGCTCTCACTAGACGAGTTGTCAGATGGCTTTCCCCTGTCTCTTAAGATCGATTAACATTTGTGCAATACCATTCACATGGAACCTTTCCCCTCTTTGGCTTTCAAAGTTCTCATTCGAATATTTGCTACTACCACCAAGATTTTCTTCGATGACCATTCCACCTAGGCTCATGCCTTATATTTTACAGTGATTACCGTACACTTCTACTCATCTGGGCTTGGCCCTTACCCCGATGACTAGGTATAGGTCACACACTAAAGTGCTATCCATTTTCAGGGCTAGTTGAACCGACAGGTGAGTTGCTACACACTCCTTAGAGGATTTTGACTTCCATGACCATTGTCTTACTATCATAATCAACCAACACCATTGTGGGTTCTCGGTTAGTGCATAATTAGGCACTGTAACTTGGCTTCTAGTTCTTCCCACATTGCTAGTTCTGGTTACCAAAAATGGCCTACTCGGAGCTCTTGATTCTATAGAGTGGCTCAAAGAAGCAACCGTGCCATCCTACATATTTAAAGTTTGAGAATAATTCTAGAGTGTTGTGCCCCTAATGGCTCTAATCATTGGCTTGACCCGATAAAACTAACTAAAGGCTCTAGCTATCTTGAGGGAAACTTCGAAAAAAACCAGCTACTAGACAATTCAATTAGTGTTTTACCCCTATACCCAAGTCAAACAAATGATTTGAATGTTAGTATCACTATAGTCCTCCATTGGTGGACAATGAGCGTTTGTTACCGAAGACAAGGCACACTGGGAGCTTTACCACTAATGGTCACAATGCTATCATTGTTGAAGACTCACTTTTACGCCAACCACTATCAATGAGATCATGGAAGGCCATCTTTCCCCCTTCACCCAAAGCCTGATGGGTGGGGGTTTGGAGGGGGCGATGATGCATGACAGCTAAGCAGGCATGGCCTTGGCCAAATGGCTTTGGGCAAAACTTATGTTCAAAGACTCGATGGTTCTTGAGATTTTACAATTCACACCAAGTATCACATTTTGCTATGTTTTTCATCGATGTAAGAGTCGAGATATCCATTACTAATAGTCATTTTGGCTTTTCATAATAAAAGGAATCGTAGTGCCACCCACTCACACTCGACAAATGGGATGGCGACAGCACGCATGATCTTTTTCATTCTGAAATCATGCCAAATGTTTGTTATTTAGTCATGAAAAATGATACCGATCATTTTGCCCACTTGAGAGGTAAAACGAAGAGACTATTGCATATTCCTAAGGCTGGAAGGGGCTAAGGGCATAGAGGCACCCTCTGCCCATTAGTGTTTCATTAACGCATTTGTGGGTCATTTGTTTAGCGGATTTGAATAATAATCCTTCCACAGGTTCACCTACAAAAACCTTGTTATGACTTCTCCTTCCTCTAAATGATAAGATTTAATAGACTTTTCATGACATTGTGATTAGAAAATCATCCACGTCATGACAATTTGAACACTTCACTGGACCATTCAATCGATAGGACTAATGGACGAAGTGTACAAAGGGCAGGGACATATTCAACATGAGCTGATGAGTCAAACTTATTAGGAATTCCTTGTTGAAGACTGACAATTGCAATGATCTATCCCTATCATGATGAAATTTCAAAGATTATCTAGGCTTGTCAGCCAAAAATATAGACTCATTGAATACATCAGTGTAGCACATGTGTGGCCCAAAACATCTAAGGGCATTATAGACCTATTATTGCCTCAAACTTTCTTGGCCTCGATAGCCGTAGTCTCTTTAAGAAGCTAGCCACGAAGGATCACCACCCCATAGCTACTTAACAGGCTGAGGCCTCATTCATTAATAGAATTAACTAGACAAATCGCTCCACCAACTAAGAATAACCATGCACCAACACCCATAGAATCAAGAAAGAGCTCTTAATCTGTCAATCCTTACTATGTTTAGACCTAGTAAGTTTCCCTGTATTGAGTCAAATTAAGTCATAGGCACCATTCATGGTGTTGCCCTTTTGTCAATTCCTTTAAGTTTAAACCTTGCAACCATACTCCCATTGGAATTGAAAAACTTTGATTTGTCATAAGATGCCAACAGAGTCCTAAAAGTAACATCCACCAATCCTTGGTTGGCATCATTTATGGTTGAGACTGGTATGGTATCTAATGATCTTTGAGCCCTCAACTTTTATTCTTGATTAATGAAAACATCCTTGGCAAATGCTTTCCAGTTGTTCATCTTTCATAAATCCAAGAATTTCACCTTAGACTATGAAATATGAATGCCCCTGACTATCCCTTTTAATCATTACTCTGATCATAATGGCAACATAATAGGACCAAAATCCTATGATGTTATCCCATGCTAATGTATATAAACATGGCCTACTTTGAGCACTCTAATTTTTTCAAAGTAATAATGTCAAAGGAATAATCCAGCCAATTAAGGCTAGGAGTGCATCGTTAGTAGTAGGCATGAATAAACTTATGCTCACCATAAGGCAAACTAAATGACCTAACCCTAGTTCCAACTATGAGGTTTTTAACTATGACAACTTAAATATATGCTATTGGGGCTAGAATTACCATAATTGCTGGCACCAAAGTTGCCCTCCAATGGATCTTCGTTAAAGGATTTAGATTGTACTAATTTGGATTACCAGACTCCTAGAGCCTAGTATTATTATTTATTATCACTACTTCCCCATGTTAGGATTGAGTAATTTGTGTGCTTGCTGCCTTCCTTAGATGTGATAGCCATTTTTCAACCTTCCTTTTTAGAATTGAACCCTAATTCTCTATCACTCGCCACCACCATGATAGGTCACTATCTAACCATTAAAAGTTGATAGGGTAGAAATTTGAATGATGCATCATTGAAACAAAGGCCATGTGATCCATCAAGTTATCATGAATCACAAGAGCAATAGGCAAAGCCCATGTTGACCTTTTATCTAATAAATGCATCCTTTCTAGAAGTCAAGATTTGTTGCATGTATTAGCTTTAGAATTATTAATGTGATCCGAGTAGTAGATACCATCAAACAAACTATAACTGATTTATGAGCCATTCACAGTTGTCTAGTCTAAATTAGTTTATACTTACACATGTATGGCTTAATCTTTGAGACAAGCATATGACTTCTGGCAGGATCATCTAAGTAGCATTCTTTTGAGACATTTGCACTATATAAGCCTCAACACATCGACTGAGTGATGCAGAGAGCCAACATGGAGCACCAGTGTCATGCATGTCAAGCATGTAAAATGCATAGCATCGAACAAACAAGGGCCAAGAGCTCACGCCCACAAAACATTTTGCATCCAAGAGCATAATCGAACACCAATGTACCAATGTGGCCATAAAGGTTTGGGTGGCACACTTGGGACATGAGGCATAATTGAGGTTTGATTGGTAACCCCTAAAGACACTAAATGGATGAGGGATGGCAAGACATCTGATTTTCATTGATTTAGATATACAACATAGGATCCCAATTATGCCCTTGAGGTACGATGACCATATAGAGGGAGATTAAAGAGGATGATCGATCGATAATTTCATGCATTGAGCATGAAGCCTGCCAACATACACAACCATAGCACCACTCATATGCCCTTTGTGTACAAGTGGCAGCATCTATGCACATTGGTCCATAAGCCACTCAATTGATTACTTGATGAGTGAGTGGAGGAAATGACATACAAGGCCACACTATAACTACTTGGCATAGAAAAAACATAAGCAAGGGCCACGAGACTACCCCTGCCATCTGACAGGCAACAATGGTATGACACCACTAATGCTTGGTCTGGCTAGGACCACAAACGTAAACTCTACTATCACCAACATAGGGGGACATTATCTTAGACTCTTGGGCAACATCAACTGCATGCATGAGCTTGGCCAGGCCAAGGCATTTTTGTGGTTGATGAGAAGGGACTGCAAGACTACCAAATACCTGATAAACTTAGCTAGACCAAGCTCATGATTGTAGCTTCTACTTGCACCACCCTAGGGAGTCATTGCTTGATTCAAGGACTTGGTTTAGGATAGCATCAACTGTAGGCACAAGTTTGAGCATGGCATAGTCGAACCTCTTTTTTGTATACATGCCAATTGGTAAAGGTCATAGGCACCTACGGGTCATAGAAGCAAACAATCACTAGACAACATGACCATAATGCATGCATGGCCTAGATTTTCCTCCAAGGACATTATCATGGATGTATGCAATGATAGGCCCATCACGCTCACCTACTCCTCAATAACCACCCATTAAAAAGCATAAGATTTTATAGATATGCTAGCAGTAAACATTAAAATGTCTGAAATGGGGATAGTCTTTCCAAACAAGCATATCCCACAATAAAGGTCTATAGGTGCAGATGGTCATCGAGGCATGTGCTAATGGTGTTTAAGGCAACTGCCTACACAAAGGGCCATCTTCTAGTAATGCTGATTGAGGCATGTGCCTGTGTCATGGGCATGGGACTTATGCCAACACTCTATGCAATGTTACGTTGGACTCCCTCCATGTACACCTAAGTCAACCTAAAAATACTTTTGAAGAGTTAGCACTCAAAAGAACATTAAAAGGCTTCTAAAGCTAGAAAAGGCTAGAAAGTAAGAAATGCTTGGAAATGTTATATATTCTATTCACTCAAGTGTTTCTATACATCTAATAAGGGTGGAGAGGCCCTTTTATTTATGGTTGAAGCCCCCATGAATCAAAGGTAGGATTGACTCAATCCAATGGCTATTATAGAGTCCAAGATTATAAAGAAATTATAAGAGATATACATCAAGCGTTCAAATTGTATAGGGAACTATATTATCCTTGAGAGTCTTCAAATCCTTCTAGGAGGTTCTATCTATTAGGTTTGCTTGGGCCTGGCGTTCTATTGGGTTTGCTATGGCCTGATGTGCTCACACCTGAGCTTAGTCTGCCTGTAACAAGGCTTAGTCTATCCGAAGCTTTTCTAGAAGTGTTAACCTCAGTTTGGAAAACTTGTATGGGCCATCACACTCTCTCCCTCCTGATTCCATAATGCCCTTATCATATGCTGTGAATGAAACTGGTTGATCTAGTCTTTAAACTGCCAAAGATCTTTAACTAATTCCCAACATACCTCACTATTGGGAAGTCTTATCCACTACACTAAATACTCATGCCTTGGCTTGTAATTCTGCCTTCTCAAAATCTTATCAACTAAAATGCACTAGACCTGTTTGTCATACGTGGCCTTTATCCCCATGGGTGCATGCTATTACTCTACCCATGCTAGATCCTCCTAATCCTCATGAAATGGCTTTAACATGTTGACATGGAAAATTGGGAGTACCTTAGACTTTGGTGGCATTTCTAGCTTGTAGGCTACCTTGCTTGCTCTTTTCAAAACTCTAAAAGGTCTTTCATATCTCTAGACTAGGCCCTTATGTATCCCTTATGGCATAAAATTGAGTGTAACTTCCCATCAGTAAGTCTTTAACTGGTACTGCACATCTCATCACTTGTGATTTGCCTACTTTTTGCTCTTCCTGGTTGTTTTGTGTAGATAGATTGTTGCAAGGTCTACTTGTTCTTGCCAAGCCTTGGCAAATCTATAAGCCACTAGATTAGGTTTAATGTACCTGAAATGAGTGGCTACTAGCCTATCACTAACTTAAATGGACTTTGCTTGTTACCTCACTCCACTACAAGTTGTAAGAAAACTAGGCAACATCCAATAGCTTCAGCCAATCTTGCTACATTGCACTAACATAACGCCTGAGGTAGATGTCTAATAAACCATTAACTCACTCAGTCTACCCATTAGTTTACGAATACGTGCTAGTGAAAAAGTTTAAGTTTGACTATAATAGCTTGAATAACTCTATCCAAAACTACCCAGTAAAATGCTTGCCTTAATCACTAATGATGGTTTATGGTATGCCCTAATACTTCATTACATTTTTTAAGATTAAGCTGGCTGTCTCCTCGATCGGACACTTCTGGGTTGCTAGAATGAATGTTCCATACTTGGAAAATTTGTCCAACAATTCCATGATGCTTTGAAACCTATCTAACTTGGGTAGTCCAACTATAAAATCCAATAAAATTTTCTTCTATGGGTGCTTTGGTATAGGTAATGGCTTCAATAGACTACTGGTAACTTCTACTCCACCTTGTCCTGCTGGTAGACAAGATAAGTTTTGACATAGGCCTCATTGTCATCTTACAAGTAAGGCCAGTAGTATCAGTCCTATACCACTGCTAATGTGCGATGCACTCTAGGGTGGTTAGCCCACCTGGAGTCATGGTATTCCTACATAACTTCCTTATGGAACTTTGCATACTATAGCATAAATATCATATTCCCTTTATTGAAAAAGTATTCTGTAACCAAAAACATCTAGGTTTACCTTGTTGGGCATACTCCATAAGCATTTTGGCTACAGGATCATGGGCCAGTCCCCCTTAATATGCAACACTAGGGAACTATTAGGTTGACTGATGATAGCAAGCATCACCTTCCTACTGAGGGTATTAGCCACTAAGTTAGCCTTCCCTGCCTTATGCTACTTACTAAAATCAAACTCTATAAGGAAATCCTACCATCTAGCCTATTTGGGAGACAGCTTCTTCTGCATTTGAAAGTAGCTTGTTGCAACCTTACCGATTCCAACCACAAATTTAGATCTTACCAAGTAATGTCTTTATATGCACAAACTGTGCATAATTGCTATTGTCTTTTTTTCTTGGATAATGTATCTACGCTTGATCTCATTAAGCTTCTAGCTCTTAAAGGCAGCTAAATGGTTCTCCTGCATTAGCACCCCTTTAATGGCAAAGTTTGATGCATTCATATGCACCTCATACGGCTTAGTGTGATCCAACAAAGCAAGAATAGGCTCTTCAATCAATGCATGTTTTTATCGATCATAGGATTGCTAGCACTCCTAACTCCAATCTCATAATTTCTCCTTCTTGAGCATGGTGTGGTGATGGTAGAATAGCCTTTGATGAAGTGCTTATAGTACATTAACCCAAGGAATGGTCTCAACTTTATGACCTTGGTGGCATTTTCCAATCTAGTATGGCCTGGACTTTGCTTCATCCATCTAGATCTTGCCACCTCCAACAATGTGGCCTAAGAATAGCACCTCTTTCTGAGCAAAGGAACATTTCTCCTTCTTTATGAATAGCTCATTTTCTCAAAATACCTAGAACACTTGTCTAAGGTGCTCCACAAGCTCTTCTAATGACTGACTATAAATTACAACATTGTCAAGAGAAACCACAATAAAATGATCTAAGAATGGCTGTTGTACCTTGTTCATTAAGGTGTAAAACGTTACGATGCATTGGCCAAGTCAAAAGGCATCACTAAAAACTTATAAGATCTATAACAAGTAACACAAGTTGTCTTAGGCCATCCCCATCAGCAATTATGACTTGGTAGTACCCTGACTGTAAGTCTAGCTTGCTGAAGCACCTAACATCTCCAAGCTAGTTAAACAAATTTGCAATGAGTGGGATTGGGTACTTGTTCTTCATTATCAGCTTGTTTAGTGCCCTATAATCTATACATAGTCGCAAGGACCCATCATGCTTCCATCGAAACAATATTGGGGCACCAAATGGGGCTTTAAATGGTCTAATGTAGCCTGTATCAATAAGCTCATTGAGCTAATTCCTTAACTTTTCTAACTTCAAGGGAGACATTCAATTTAGGGCTCTAGCTAGTGGGATAGCATTTGACACCAGCTCAAATTTATGATCCACAACTCTCTTTGGTGGTAGCCTCTTAGGTAATTCAGTGGGCATCATGTCTCTGAATGACTTTAACACCTCTAGCAATTCCAAGGAGGTGTCAACACTATTCTACCTAGACTCCTCCATCTTTAAGGTTACAAGGAAAATGTCTTAATTTCTACTCACTTCCTTGGCCAACAATATAGCAAATAGCATCTTGGTCCCTAACTTCAATTCTCATTTCATTGACATAATGCATGGGTATCAATGATTCAATATGCAAATATGATTGGCAAAAAACACCATAAGTGCACTATTTAAGGAATTCTAAACCAATAATAAGATCATAATCATCTAGAAGAATTACCCCAATTGATTTCTTGGCTTTTCATTCACCAAGTTATAGCTCTACTCCAAATGCTATTCCAATTGTTGGGACCTCTTAGGAGTTAACTATTTTGATCATACTAGCTTTTTTTGCACCTTAAAATTCAGCTTCTGGGTTGCATCTCCAAATATGAACAAGTGAGATGTTCTTGTGCCTACAAGTGCATTTAGTTTCTTGCTTGCAATCATCATGTCTATAAACATTAGTCTTTTCTATTTACGGCTCGCTTTTGCTTGGACTGAATTTAGCACAATTGAGCCAAGCTTCATGGTCTTTTTCTCTGATCTTTTACCATCCACTTTGTTCATGGTAGATATCTTGGTTTTCTTGGGCTAGTCTCTTGACATGTGCAGACCTTCACAAATGAAACAAGTCAGTGGCTTACAATCTTTGTTATTCCACTAATTGGCTTTCACTTCCTAAATGGTGGCTTGCCTTGGCTATTCTTGGTTTGTTAACCTTTGTCCCTATCCTTGGACTGTTGGCCTTTATCTCTCTCCTTAGACTGTCGGTCTCTACCATTACATTTTGGCTTGAATGACTCAAACTTCTTTTATGGTAGATCTCTACCAAGGACTTAGCAGCTATCATGGTTTTGGCCAAATTTTTAACACCTCATCACTACAACTCATTCTTGGCCCATCGTTTGAGTCCATCCATGAAACAATAAAAACTTTCCTCCATTCTAAGGTTTGAAATCTAGAGCATTAATTTTAAAAACTCTCAAACATGCTCTGACACTTTATCTCTTTGGTTGAGCTCGTGGATCTTCACTTTTGCCTCATCATTAGCATACTTAGGGTAGAACTACTGTTTAAACTTTGCCTTGAACTCTTCCTAAATCAAGATAATAGCATTTCCATGGCTTGCATCATCACACCTGCATCTCCACCACAATAGCTCAATTTCAACCAAATACATAAAGGATGTGCTTACCTTAGTGGCATCCTCATTAATGCCCATGGCTTAGAAGAATTACTCCATTCCCCACAAAAAGTTATCCATATCTTTTACGAACATAGCTCCTTGTATTCTTTTATCTTAGGAACTTTCACTCAAACCCTAGTTGTTATAAGTAACACCATATTCCTAGTGGCAACCATGCATGCCATGACTTCCCCTTTGAGCTCATTCATCTCCTTGTACATTGCCTCACCAAGGTGTCTAAGGCATTATTTTTTTAGGTGAACATGTCTATGGTTTCAATGAGGGCATCATGGAATCCTTCCTTGATCTCTTTCAATCTCTATGAACCTCTCCTTGAGGTCTGACACTATCATTTCCACCTTAGCTAAGAGCCATCCAAGGTTGACATCATGTTCCTTGGGGTAGCCTTTTTCCCCTTTCCACTAGCTAGCTCCTACACCTCTGGTTTTTGACTACCAACATCACTTTGAGATGCTATTTCTTTGAACACCTCGAGTGTAATCCAAACTCAACCTTGAAGCAAAACCTACTCTACTACCAACTGTCATGAGCCTGGGACTTATGCCAATACTCTGTGTGGCCTCAGGCTGGACTCCTTTCATATATGCTTAAGTTAGCCTAAAAAAACTCTCAAAGAGTGAGTACTCAAAAAAACATCAAAAGGCACTCTAAAGCTAGAAAAGGCTAGAAAGTAAGACATGCTTGGAAATGCTATAACTTATATTCACTCAAGTGTTTCTATACATCCAATAAGGGTGGGGATGCCTTCTATTTATAGTTAAAGCCCTCATGAATCAATGGCCAAGATTGACTCAATCTAATGGCTATTACAGAGTTGAAGATTACAAAGAGATTACATGAGATATACATTAAGAGTTCAAATTGTATAGAGAACTATACTATCCTTAGGACTTTTCAGATCCTTCTATAAGTTTCTATCTATTGGGTCTACTTGGTTTTGGTTCTTTGTTGGGTCACTTGTGGCTTGGTGTGCTTATACTTGAGCTTGGTATACCTATACCAAGGCTTAACCCATCTGGAGCCCCTTTAAAAGTATCAACCATGGTCTGAGAAGCATACATAGGTCGTGACACCTGCACTAGGTCTAGATTATATTGATGCTAATTAAAGCATGTGCCCACACCAAGGGCCAGCATATGCCAATGGTGTTTGAGGCAAGTGCTCATACCAAGGTCTAGCTTATGCTAATAGTGGTTTAGGCAAGTGTCTGTACCAAAGGCCAGCTTGTGTAGATGATGGTTAAGGCATCTGCCTGTACCATGCACCAGCATGTGCTATTGATGGTCAAGGCCTTGGCTGAAGTTTGATTCTGGGCCATGGTGCACATGCAAGGCTTGGGCGTGTACTAGAGCTGTATTTTTTTACGTAAGGCACCATCACCGGAGCATCATTGGATAACCTAATCTACAACATTTGGGGTTTCGACAATTAGGGGTGTATGCACATAATGTGTGATGGGTGCTAGTCCTTAGCCCTTATACTGGCCCTCTATCCCTTAAAGAACCTTGACAACTCACACCCCTTTAAAGAGCATAAGAGCTTTTACAAGTTTGTAGCCAGTAGCCATTCAAGTGTTTAAAAAGGGGATGCTTTTTTCAAATGGCCACAAAATCCTCTACACTTTGATTTTTAGCTAAATTTTTTTGTAGATGTTAACAAAAATACAAGGATCATGTATACCAAATTTGGGGCCAAAAATCCTAAAAGATTTTCAAAAAATCTCGAACCACTAAAAATTCTAAAAATTATAAAAAATAAAAAATAAGTCATCATGCCATGAAACTTCACATGAAGGCTTAGAGGACCATTGTATGAATTTAAATGCCATAAAAATGGCATTGGCATGGTAGAAATATGAAGATTTTCTTGAAACCACCTACTGCCCAGCATGGTGCACATGGTGCGTAGCTTGAGCCCTGGTTACCTACTTATGGTGTGTGGCCCAGCATGTGACAATGGTGGTCAAAGGAACACAAAAGGTTAGAATGTGCTGACAGTGGTTGAAGCATGTGCTAAGGCTAAGGGCCAACATGTCACAATGATGGTTGAGCATATGCATGTGTCACAATTCGTAAGCTAGTCCTGGCCTAGGGGTTTTCTCCAAGTCAAGTAGCAATTTTAGTTCTAATGGGATAAGGTCCAACAGCTAGGGGGACTATGCCTTGAGGCCTACTGGAGGCCTCAGTCCCAAGGAACTAGCCCAAAAGAGCGATATGGGTAGTGATCAAGACTTCAAAGGCTCATGCATGATGTTTAGGTTTAGCATAATTGAGCTAGGCCCAAGTGCGGGTACTGGTGAATGATTCATGAGCACATAATCAAAATCGGGTGCAAGTATTGATGATTAAGTTGTAGGTACATGATCAAAGCTGAGTATGAGCACTGATGATCGAGATGTTGACACGTGGTTAGACTCAGGTGCAAGCATTGATGATGGAGGTGCCAATGCACGATTAGATCTAGGTGCGTACACACCTGAACTTAGTCTAGAAAATATTAGATTTATGGGCTTTTAGAAGTCCCAATACTATAGCACAATCTTTGACAAGCTAGAATTATGCTAAGCACTTGAGTTTTAAGCAAACAGAATCAATTCCTTATCTAATGATGCATGGAGTTTGGCTTAAGACTAGAGCCCGAACACATGCTTTAAGTGTTAGTTGGTGCCGATGGCAATTAGGGGGTAGACAAGTGCCTTGGGTGGGAAGGTTAAGTACACATGGCACACTAAGTGCTAGCATTTGCCAAAGAAGTGTCCAAGGCAACAACCTGCACTAAGGGCTTACTTGTGCCAATGGTGGTCAAGGCAAGTGCCTACACCAAATGCCAATATCTGGTGATGGTGTCCAAGGCAACATCCTATGCCAAGGGGCCGGCATATGCTGATGGTGTCTGAGACAACAATAGACCAACATCATTAATGGTGTTGGATGCGATTGTTTACACCAACCAAGGGCTAGATGCTATCGATGGTGTTCAAGGTAATAATCTGCACTAGCATGCCAAAGGAGTTCGAGACAAGTGCCTGTACCAAGGGCAATCGATTGTCATTTACTTGGATGCTTGAGGGAAGGATGTTATCACCCAATTAAACTGGTTGCAATGGAGAACACCATTCATCCTTAACCTTAAAGGGTTGCAATGTAAAAAAATAAAGTGATAGGACTTTGGTGGGTATATGGGGGGTGGGATGAATTAAAGTGACAAAGGGGTTAAATCTTAATGAATCAGGGTACCAAGGCCACTCTGCCACTTATAATACCATATCATGTATTTAAGTCATCTGCAAATGATTCTACCTATCAGTCGATGGTAATTTAGCTCCGAGTAGGCTCAAATGGCTTATCCGCTATGGGGGCTACACCAATAACACATACCCTTGGGGCCATAGGCCCTCATTGTAGTCCCTAATAGGGTGATAGGTACGTGTATCACTTCTAGCTTGGATTTTGATTTAAAGGTGTTCAATCATTATCTTGTGCACAGTAGCTATGTGCCATTAGCTTTTCAACCAAGCATGATGACAAATTATGTGAAGCAATGGTTCTTCTCGTACTAGATTGAATTACTATTGTGACACTACCATTAGTAGGGTAAAACTAAACTATCTCATACTGTTTAAACCTAGCTCATGTTCCCTATTGATGGGTGAACAATCTAACACTTAGTGCATTATGCTTCACAATGCTAGGAAGAGCCAACATCAAAGGATAAAAAAACAATATTGCTATGAATGCTTGGCTACCATAAGCCAGTTATCCCCATGGTAACTCTTTTTACACCTCTAGCTTCAAATTTCAAAGGTCTAAAAAATCGATAGGCCACACTTTCATGGTTTGTATTCATACTAGAAATCAGAATCAAACAAGCTTTTACCTTTTTATTCCGCACAAGTTTTTTATTCTCATTGAGCTTAACTTAGGACACATGCATTGTCTTTTAACAAAGGTACCACTCTAACAAAACTCCTCACTTGACAATGTCTTTCACCTAGATCGACAAATCGAGGCTGGCCTTGGGTCTAAAAGAAGGGGTCGTTGACACCAAATCACCAACACGTCTTACAACTTGGGTTGAGACTAAGGAGGACATATCCAAAAATAAGATGGGACTATCTTTGGTCCAAATCCATTAAATAAGTATAAAAATAAAGTGGGTTGAAATGCAGAGGTTGTGTTCATACAAGCTGGAAAAGGAAAGTAAGAAAGATGGATAGGATTATGGTCAGATTCATGGATGAACCTAGACACTAAATATTAAACACATTACCAGTGTGCAAGGCTGTAATTTGCTAGAGTAAATGGGCAAATAATTGTGTTCACATGCAAATCCCATGATTTTAGGCACCAATTTAGTAAGACAAGATTAAAGGCAATCCCAACAATTTAGCAATCCAAAAAAAAGGAAAGGCAATCTTTTGAAGCTCTCATTGTTGGAAGGATGTTCCTAGCCTATTTATTTTTCATTATTCTTTGTAGAAGGTAGAATAGAGTTTGTTTTATCCTTAAACAGTCTTTTAGATTGTTCCCAAGTTTTATATCTCTTAGGCAGATTTCTAGAGTGGTGAACTTCTATAGTTCTATATCATTGATTAGAATTCTCAAGGTGGTATTTCTATATCCCTTAATGTTTAGTCTTGGTGGTGAACTTCTATCCCTTTTAATTCAATAACCATATTCTACCATTATTCAAATTCTTGTGAGTTTTTATTTCTATAATTACTCTTCAACATCTCAACCATCAATTCTCTATATCAAATTGGTATCAAAGCTATTTTATGTTGTCATTGTCAAGCACTAGCAAAAGATGTTGAAGCCAACACCAATGTTGCAGCAACTACAAATGATGACCTAAGGAATGCCTTCATAGAGGAGATGTGGCAACAAATCTTCCAACTATAACAATAGTTGCATATGTAATAAAAAAGTGAGGAAATAAGGTGACAATGAATGAGGAATGAAAAAGATGAAAGAGAGGTCAATCCATACCATGAAAACAAAAATGATTCTGACAATAACACCCCACCTCACCTACAGCAAGTTAGGGACTACTTATGTAGAAACCAACTTCAGCATAGCATATTCAATCTAAAGATAGAGATTCCTAAGTTTGAGGGGAAAATGTAACCTAAAGAGTTCTTAAATTAGCTACACACAGTGGAACGTATCTTTGAATACCTTGACACCCCTGAACATCACAAGGTGAAGCTAGTGGCTATTAAACTTAGAAAGCATACATCTTTTTGATGGGAAAATATGAAAAAGCAAATAGAAAAAGAGGGCAGGAGAAAAATTGCAACTTGGGAGAAAATGAAAAGAGAGTTGGAGAAGAAGTATCTCCTAAACAACTTCTAGCAAGACATCTTCCTTAGGCTTTATAACTTGAAGCAAAGAGATCTCTCAGTGGAGGAGTATATGGCTGAGTTTGACCACCTCATGTTGAAATGTAAAATAGTGGCACAAAAAGAGTAGACTATTGCATGGTATCTTACAGGGTTGAAGATCGAGATAGCTAATGTGGTATAGCTACAACCTTATTAGACTTTCAATGATGTCCACAAGCTTGCCTTTAAGGTGGAAAGACAACAAAAGGAGGCTTGTGGTAGCAATAAAGAATTAGGTCCCAGAAAGGCTATATCAATAGCCTTCAAAACTATTGTTTCTTCTAAGCCTAATCCAAAGTAGCCCTAAAAGAAAAATGGAACCTTAACAAGCAATCCTTAGCCTAGTGCACAAATCTAAAGGTGTTTTAAGTGTCAAAAACTTGGACACATTACCTTAGAATGCCCAAACAGGAAGATTGTGACTCTAGTAGAGGAAGACTTAGAGGAAAATGAAAAGGAGCTAGTTAAAGAGAATCAAAACCTCAAAGAGGAAGAAAAGGTAACCTATGGTGATTATGGAGCATCCTTAGTTATACAATGTAGCTTAAGTACTACACTTACTAAGGAAGAAGATTGGTTGTGTAAAAATGTATTCCATGCTCAGTGTACTACCCAATGGAAAGTATGTGATTCTGTAATCAATAATGGAAGTTTTGAAAACATTGTTTCTACATTTATGGTGCAAAAATTAGGCCTTAAAATAATGGATCACTACTAACCATATAAGTTATCTTGCCTACAAAAAGAGAATGAAATCAAGGTTAGCAAGAGGTGTTTAGTTCTTTTTTCCATACGAAAGTAATATAATGATGAAGTGTGGTGTGATGTAACTCTAATGGATTCTTGCCACTTATTGCTTGAAAGACCTTGGCAATATGATAGGAGGGTTATTTATGATGGTTACCGCAACACTTGCACATTTGTAAAGGATGAAAGCAAAATCATCCTAGGCTCTACCAAGCCCATAGTGATGTCAAAACTAACCAAAGGGAAAAAAAAGTAGCTTGTTTACCAAGGCCTATTATAGAAAAAAAATTAAGATAGGTGGTACTATATATGCACTAGCATTAATTGAGGAGAATGAAGATAGTGAGGAGCCCCTTATAGTGAAATAACCATTGTTGGTAGAATTTCAAGATATTGTTCAAGAAAAGTCATCAGCTAGTCTACCACCAATGAGGGATATTTAACACTATACAGACCTTATCCCAAGAGTTGTTCTACCTAACAAGGCAGCCTATAAGATGAGTCTTAAAAAGCATGAAGATTTACAACACCATGTTGATGAATTGGTAAGAAAAGGAATGGAGCGCGAAAGCATGAGCCCTTGTGTAGTCCCAACCTTTTTAGTGCCTAAGAAGGATGGATCATGGTGTATGTGTGTGGATAGTAGAGCGGTCAACAAAATCATGATTGAATATTGCTTTTCTATTCCACACTTAGATGACTTACTAGACCAACTACATGGAGCAACTATTTTCTCTAAAATAGACCTAAGCAGTGGCTATCATCACATCAAAATGAGGCCTGGAGATGAGTGGAAAATAGCTTTCAAGACAAGGGATAGTCTCTATGAATGGATGGTAATACCTTTTGGTTTATCCAATGCTTCTAGTACTTTCATGGGATTTATAAATCATATCCTTAAACCTTGTATTGGTAGATATATAGTAGTATATTTTGATGATATTCTAGAGTATAACAAAGATGAAGGCCAACACTTGAATCATCTACAACAATGTTTTGCATAATGAGGGAACAAAAACTTTAACCTAAAATAGTGTTGTTTCTTTACTTCTAACCTTGTGTTTCTAGGATATATGGTGTCAAATGAAAGAAGAAAGATGGATCCTAGCAAGGTTGAAGCAATTTTAAATTAGCCAACACTAGCATCTTTACATGATATCTAAAGCTTCCATGGCCTTGCATCTTTTCATAAGTGTTTCATTAGGGGTTTTAGCTCTATTATGGCTCCCATCACCGAATGTTAAAGAATGAAGCTTTTAAATGGACCAAAGAAGCCCAACACAGCTTTGAGCTCATAAAGACAAGGATCACCAATACTCCCATCCTATCCCTACCAGATTTGGATCAAGTGTTCAAAGTGGAATGTGATACATCCAATTTTGGAATAGGTGATGTTTTAAGACAAAGAGGAAAGCCTATAGCAATTTTTAGTCAAAAGCTCAACGAAGCCAAGAGGAAGTATTCAACTTATGACAAGGAGTTCTACACCATATATAGAGCTTTATTCCATTAGAGGCAATATCTCCTTGCCAAGCCATTTGTCTTATATTCAGACCATGAGGCCTTGAAGTTTATCAATAGCCAGCACAAGCACAACCGAAGGCATATAGCTTGGGTAGAGTTCCTTCAAGCCTATAATTTCACTATTAGGCATAAATCAGGAACTCAAAATGTGGTGCTAGATGCTTTAAGCCAAAAACACTATTTATTGAGGACTATGGCTATTAACATTATTAGATTTGATGTGATCAAAAGGCTCTATGAGGTAGACCCTTACTTTGGCTAAATTTGGGAAGAATACAGGTAAGGACCACACAACCAGTTTTTGTTGCATGATGATTACCTTTTCAAGACTAACAACCTTTGTATTCCCTCATGTTCCTTGAGACAGGCCTTAATCAATGAAACTCATGATGGTGCACTAGGTGGACATTTTGAAAAAGACAGGACACTTGCTCTTTTGCACGATAGGTTTTATTGGCTGAGAATGGAGAGGGGTGTGATGAAATACCTTAAATGATGTAGAGTGTGCCACATTGCCAAGAGTCATGATCAAACACTAAATTGTATAATCCACTGCCTGTGCCTAATACTCATTGGAAGGATGTTAGTTTATACTTTGTAGTAGGACTACCTAGAACTCAAAGGAACAAAGACTCCATCACGGTGGTTGTGGATCATTTTTCTAAGATGGCCTATTTCATTCCTTGTACCAAAACTATAAATGCTTCTAATGTTTTTGATTTGTATTTCAAAGAAATTGTAAGGCTACATGGAGTTCCTAAATCTATGGTGTCTGATTGAGAATGTAAGTTTCTTAGTCATTTTTGGCACACCCTTTGAAAGAAGCTTGGCACCAATCTCAAGTATAGTTTTTCTCATCATCTTCAAATAGATGGTCAAATAGACGTAACTAATCATAGCTTGGGCAACTGTTAAGAAGTTATGTGGGAACAAATATCAAGTAATGGGATATTGTTTTACCTCAAGTAGAGTATGCCTACAACCATTCAATAAGCCAAACCACTAGTTGTAGCCCTATTGAGGTAGTGTATGATAAGAATCCAATCAACCTTTTAGATTTTGTTCCTCTCCCTACTAATCAACAATTTAGTAGAGATACAAAAGAAATGGCTAAGAGTATCAAATGATTACATGAATGAGTGATAGCTAGGACTTTGCAACAAAATGAGAAATATAAAAAGGCAACAAACAAGTATTAAAGACATGTGGAGTTCAAAGAAGGTGATTTGGTGTGGATTAACTTGTAGAAAGAGAGATTTCCTCTAGAGAAGTTTGAAAAATTACAATCTAAGGTAAATGGTCCATTTAAAGTTCTCTAACGTTTTAGGGAGAATGCTATAAGATAGAGCTTCCTAACACTTATGGAGTATCTCTTACCTTTAGTGTTGCTGATTTGTCACTTTACCATGGCAAGAAGACTAATTCAAACTTAAGGACAAGTCATTTCCAACCTAAAGAGATTGACACCAGAGTGCCAACACATCTTATGACTTGGGCTGAAACTAAGAAGGACATATCCAAAAAAGATGGGCTTATCCTTGGTCCAAATCCACTAAATAAATGTAGAAATAAGGTGGGCTAGAATATAGAGGTTGTTTTACACTAGTTGAAAAATGAGAGCATAAAGATGGATAGAATTATGGTTATATTCATAGATGAACCTAAACACCAAATATTAAGCACATTATCAATGTGTAAGGCCATAATTTGCAGAAGTAAATGGTAGATAATTGTGTTCACATTACAAATTATTGTGTTCACATGCAATCCCATAATTTTAGGCACCATTTCAGCAACACAAGATTCAAGGCAATCCCATCAATTTAGCAATCCAAAATAAAAGGTAATCTTTTAAAGCACACATGTTTGGAGGGATGTTCCTAGCCTCTTTTTTTGTTATTCTTCATAGAAGGCAAAATAGAGTTTGTTTTATCCTTAAGCAATCTTTGAGATTGTTCTCAAGTTCTATATCTCTTAGGTCGATTTCCTGGAATCGTGAACTTCTATAGTTCTATATCCTTAATTTGAATTCTTCAAGTAGTGTTTCTATATCCCTTAGTGTTTAGCCTTGGTGAGGAACTTCTATCGCTTTTAATCTAATAACCATATTCTTCCATTATTCAAATTTTTATGAGTTGTTTTCTTTGTGAGTTTTTTTATTTACAATTACTCTTCGACATCTCAACCATCGATTCCTGACATCAGTTGTGCCCCAACTCTAATTCATGAAATAAGTAAAATAACATTAAAAGTAGTGGTATTTCAGTTTCACTAAAACGCTCCCACTTTTCCTACACCTTTCAAGTCATTGCACAAAGTCAAACTAGAGTCAAGCTCAATAGGGTCTTTTTTCCCCATCGATTCTACCAAGCTAGTTCCCTTGGTTATGGTTTCACCAAATAGTAGATAGGGATAGTGGGAATCTCATTAATCCATTCATGCATGTCACTAACTAGATGACAAGGTATTTGGCTACCTTAAGAGAGTTATAGTTACTCTTGTCATTTAATTGCGCTTGGTTGAATTTCTTCACTTTGACATTTAGAGTACAAAGTAGAAATCACATTGAGTGAGAATTCACAAGGACCATTGTAATGCTTTATTTTAATTAAACAGTCAAATTCCCTTTGTTTATACTAGTTCTGAGTTAACTGTTCACCATACAAGGAAGGCCATTCAGGGAGCTGTTCCTAGTCCATCCCCTGACTAGCATGCTATGACTTACTTTGGCCACAGTAGTAGCTCGAGTAGTGCACTGTAGTCGATGGGTTCAAAAATGGGACCCTTATGCCCAGCCCTCAAAGCCAATATTTTTCTTGAGGTTATGAACCATTTTTCCAACTTTCGATGCCTATATTGTTCCATCAACCAGAGGCTGTTCACCTTGGAGACCGAATGCAATTATGAGTATGCCAAATTTTCAAGGGCTTACATTGTTCCATTGACCAAGTTATGGATTGGGTACGGACAACACTCAATCTTTTAGATTTTTAAGGGCCATTAAGGGCACATTAGACACCACATGACATACGGTGCTCTTTTGCTTGCTGAACCCTACCTCTTATTAAGCTATTTTTAAGGTAGGCAAGTAATTAAACAAAAAAGATAACTTTTCTTAATGCCTTAGCCAACATCTTTAGATGCCCTAACATTGTCATCAATTGATAGCCTTGATTCAAGAATTTTAACCTGATTCCCTTTCGAAGCTCGCATTGAACGCACTATTAGATGGGCTTTCCCCATCTTTTAAGGTCCACTAAACTATGTGCAAGTGTTGTTCACGTGGAACCTTTCCCTTCTTTAGCCTTTAAAGTTCTCATTTGAATATTTACTACTACCAGCAAGATTTGCACTGACAGCTGCTTTACCCAAGCTTACTCTTCAATTTTTGTAGTGATCGTTTTACCCTTTTACTTATTAAGGCTTAACCTTTGTTTTAACTATCGGGTATAGGTTACGTGCTTAAGCACCACCCAATTTTTTGGCTAGTTAATTCAACAAATGAGTTATTACACATTCCTTAGTGGATTTTGACTTGCATAACCGCCATCTTGCTGTCTTAATTGACAAACACCCTTTGTAGGTTCTAGGTTAGCACATAGTTGGACACTGTAACTTGGCTTCTGGTTTATCCTACATTGCTAGTTCAGCTTACCAAAATGGCCCATTTTGAGCTTTTGATTTTGTGGCATGGCTCAATTAAGCAGTCACATTGTTCTACCTATTTAAAGTTTGGGAATAGGTCGAAGGTTTGCTCTTTTGATGCCTCTAATCATTGGCTTTACTCGATAGAACTCGTTAAGGGCTCTAGCTATCTTGAAGGAAACTTTAAACTGAACTAGCTACTGGATGGTTCTATTAGTCTTTTGCTCTTATACCTATGTCAGATGAACTATTTGCATGTCAATATAGCTATGAGCCTCTACCAAAGTTTTTTTTAGCTTCACCTTGCTCAAGCATAGTTCACCATATTTTGAGTCTTGATAAGTATGCACACACTCGAACCCTTATCAGAAGATCAAGGTCTCTTGGTAGTGTACTTGTGAAGGGTCTTACCAATCAGCTTCCTTGTGCCCTATGGGTTTTCTAGCCTGTTGACTCACACACATGTCAGACTCCTTAGTCTCTATTTTAAGACAAGCCAAATGAGAGCCCACAGGTTGATGGTGAGAGCATACGGATGTCGAGGCATGCTAAGATGGTGTATGCTATGATCCAAAATCGACAACGTCTCCACAAGCATATTAAAAGACTAAGCTTGGGCCACTGCTGTGATCAGTGTCAATCCACATCTTGAGCCAATCATTGGATCAACTTTTACTGTTCCATATTTGATCGGGGTGCATTGTCAACCCTCATTTGCTTCCCTCTCGATAATTTCAAGTACTCTTTGACTCTGTATTCAAAGTACTTTTCATCTTTCCTTTGTAGTACTTTTTTACTATCAATCTCTCACTCGTATTTAGCCTTGGATGAAATTTACCACTCAATTAGGGCTATATTCCTAAACAACATGACTTGGAGAGAATGCCTTATGGTGCAACAGGGTTCAGGCATAATGGGGCTCTCACCCTCTTTGTCACCCCTTTTTAGGGGACTTAGGCCCAATCATCATTGAGGACACTTCTCCAAACTACAATTCAAACATCAAGGGCACCCAATTCTCAAGATGGGTTTTTCCTAGCTCATTTGCCATTACTAGGGGAATCCTAGTAAGTTTCTTTTCCTCCACTTAGTGATATGCTTAAACTCAATGAGTAATCTCACTTGACTTAGGGTAATGATGTAAGCATCAACTGAGCAATGTAAGGGCTTTGATGGGGTTCGAATGGACAATGAGCGTACATCACTAGAGGCAAGGCACACTGAGAGCTTGACCATTGATAGTCACTGTACCATTGTTGTCAACGACTTGTTTTTGGGCCAATCACAACTGACGAGATCATGAGAGGCCATCTTTTGCCCTCTCACCTAGAGTATAATGGGTGAGGGGTTGGAGGGGGTGATATGCATGACACATTGGTAGGTGTGCCCTTAGCCTAATTACTTAGGGCACAACTTGCATTCAAAGACTCGATGGCTTATGGGATTCTACATTCACACCAAGTATCACATTTTGCTATGTTCTTCATCGATGCAACAGCTAAGACATCTATTGTTGAGAGTTATATAGACATCAAATTTGCCCTTGATGGCTTTGCTATTTTTTATTAAATAAATAAGATAATAAAAAGATTATTAAATACAATAATAAACATTAAACAAAAATATAGAATACAAAAAAAAACCAAAAATAATATAAAATACCAAAAAAAATAAAAAAAATAGAACAGAAAAAAAATCAAGGATGGCAGTGGTGCCTTTCTCGGTACCACTACCAGCATGCCCTACCCCCCACCTCTCTGATCACCATATCCTACCCTTCACCCCTCTGATCACCCATCTCGTTGATAGTCATTACCCTCACTGTCAAATAAGACAGAAACAAATAAAAGCAGCATGGGGCTCGTACTTGCACCCCATGCCGAGCCTTATGCCATTCACTACTGGAGCTCTATAAATAGAGCTCCTGGCCAAACAAGAAAGTGAGGAGAGGAACGAAGAAGGAAGAAAACCCTGCAAAAAAAAAGATCTTTTTTGCTAAAAAAAAAATACAAAAAAAAACTCAATCCCCTAGAATGGTGAACCCAGCGCCGAGAGTTCTTGCACAAAGAAAACAAAAAGAGTCAATTTCAAAAAAAAAAAGAGAAAATAAAAATGGAGGGTTTGACCAAAACTTTACTAGTATTTCTAAGGAATTTGGGATACGTTTTGGTGAAAATGAGGTTGGATCTGTGTTTAGGGTGTTGAAGGGAACATTTTGGGAAATTTTGGAATTTTTTGACACTGACGACAGTGATCAGAGCTCGTTGCTTGTGAGGACTGTGGTGACCATCGCGACGGACGACCACCTGCCCCAGGTCGGCCTGAAAAAAAAAAGAAAAAAAATGGTGTTTTTTTCTGAATAAAGGGGGAGAATGACAAAAAAAAATTTACCACATTTTATATAAACTGCCAAAACCAAAATGATGTCGTTTCAATAAAGGCCCAAAATGGCGTCATTTTAAGCACCCAGGATCCATGCGTCAACCCACGACCCCACCTGAGATCCGCGCACCTGACCCACGACCCGCTTCTCCATCAGCCTCTGACCGATCTAACTGACCCAGAATCAAACCGCTGAACCTGATTCGGACCGCAATCAAACCGCTAAATGCGACCGAATTACTGGACCAAACTGCTCGTTGACCAGAACGTTGATTGGTCCGGTTCAGGTAATCTTTTTTTTAAATTTTTTAAAATATTATTTATGTTATTTTTATTATTATTCTTAATATTTAAGCATGTTAAATGTTTAAATTTAAAATAATAAATTTTTGTTGTTTTATACTAATAATTAATAAAAAATATATAATAAAAGTTTTTGGTAATTATATTAATCTTAGAATAAATTTTATAAAATAATAAAGAATAATAAGAAAAAAAAATTTTATCTGACGATGAGATTCAAAGGTACTCTGAGTAGTGATGCCTACGAAATTTCTAGGTGAGAAGATTTTTTTAAATACTACTAGCGTATTGGAGTATTTATATAAAAATTTTCAATACAATAAAAAATTTCTTTTTTTCTTATATAATAATAATAATAATAATTGATTAACTAATAAAATAAAAATATAAGTAATAAAAATGAGAAGAAAAGAAATTTTATCTGATGATGAGATTCTAAAAGTATTTTGAGTAGAGATGCTTTAAGAAATCCCTAGGTGAGAAGATTTTTTTAAAAATATTACCAGTGTATTAGAATATTTATAGAAAATCTTCAATATAATTAAATTCTTTTTTCTTCAAAATTTCAATTAAAAATAAATATTAATAAAATAATTAATAAAATTTCTAACAAAGGAGAATAAAATGTGTGCATCAACATGGTAACATTTTGCATTTCATGCATGACATTTTTTACGAAAAGTAAATTTGAGCCTCCTAGGATGAGATTCTAAGGTATTTCGAGAAACGATGCCTAAGAAATCTCTAGGTAAGAAAAAGTTCTTCTAATATTACCAACGTACTGGAACATTTTAAGAATTATTTCATTAAAAAGGCTTTAATTTATTTTTTTCAAGAATAAAATTTTTTTCTAATAAATAAAAAATCAAGGAAATTATTTTTCGAACACCAAAAATTGAACTATTTTTATCAAAAACAAAGGATAAAATGTTGTTAATTGGTACTGTTTTTAACGGACGTTATAGGGGTGCTAATCTTTTCCCATG
Organism: Durio zibethinus; assembly: GCF_047325235.1. Lineage (NCBI taxonomy): Eukaryota > Viridiplantae > Streptophyta > Magnoliopsida > Malvales > Malvaceae > Durio > Durio zibethinus. The sequence goes on along the minus strand of NC_143183.1, from coordinate 8,822,853 downwards.
CATAACGGACTCCCGAACTCAGACTGTTTCGTAGACCATAAAATTATCTTTTTAATAAATTTTAATTAATTTTAAAACTTTATTAAAATGATATATTTTAGTAAGTGGTCAATCGCACCTAGCCAAAAAAAGATTGGTGGTGACTATTATTTTTTATTTTATTTCCAAATTCATTGGGCAAACACAAAACCGTTATGACAGCTTGGCGACTCCACTAGGGAAGCCTTTTATTTTTGAGAGTCAGGCCAAAATTAACTGCGTGTTATCCTCAATTTTTTATTTAAATAGTCCTAATCAGTTTTTTAGATTTTTTTCCGTTTTAACAATAAAAGGTAAAAAACAACAAACAAAAGAAAAAGAAAAAGAAAAAAAATTCACACACAATTCTTTTACTATGTCTCTTATGCTTTATTTTTATTATTATTTTTTTACTCTCAATAAATTAGGATATATTTGCATACAATAGCACGATGCATCTCATGCATGAGCTCTATACTCAGGCTCCGTCCTTTATAGGAGGAAGTAAAGTACTTATGCTCTCGTAAGGTGATAATTTCCGCAATGGCAAGCGAAATACTTTCACTTGAATTGAATGCTTTCTGTTCGTAGCCTGTAATGGGTGAAGATCGGGGTGCCTTACTAGTCTAACATGGACGACAGTGAGGAACAATTTGGGAACCTTTAGACCCTGTCAATCCAAACCTAGCATATAATAAGCCTAGGAAATGAGCCTTATGTAGAGCTTCGTCCACCTTCTTGTAGGAAATACCTAAGAATAAAAGTTGTGTATAATACAAAACAAAACAAAACAAACAAAAAATCTCAAAACACAAAAGAAAAAAACACTAAAAAATAAAAAATGTTTTTTTCTTAAACCACATCATTACACTAACTCAATTTTGTTTAATTTTCTTTTTCTTTTTTGCATTAGTCATATCATACAATTTTGCATCGAGACATTTACTCTAAGACATATTTCTCCTAAGAAGTTTTCATGGATCCCGTAGAACTACAAATTTGCTCATCCTCAGTCAATGTGCCATGTGAGCTATATAATGAAGTACATGTTTGGTCGAAAGAAGCTCAACAAAAAAATAGAGATTGTTTGCCTACCAGTTATGTGTCTAAATTACCTAAGAAAGTGCATTTAGATCTCACACAGAATGGTTTAAAAGAGTTAGTTGTTGTCTGGGGTCAATTAAGTGAAGAAAGAAAAGAAAGCTTTGACAAAAAGTATGGACAGATTGCATCCCTTATTTTAGTAGTGATTGATGAACAACTGGTCAAGGTAACTATACAGCTTTGGGATCTATCCTATAGATGCTTCACTTTTAATCAGAAAGATTTGGTGCTAACTATCGAGGAGTATTCGATTTTGCTCGGGATAAAACTACAATGTCCAGATAAGTATTACCCAAAAGCTAAAATCAAGTTATCGCAAAAAGTTAGCCAAGCTTATGGGGGTTAAAGTAGAAACCATCGATTCCTTTGTGAAGACTAAAGGTGAACATCTCGACGTCCGTTGGGACTTTCTCTAAAACTTCATTCAAGAGCATTTAAATGATGTCAAGGTATGGCTGTATTTGCTTTAGCGTTGTATGGCATGGTAATCTATTCAAAGACTCTGGGTTACATTGAGATAACTGTGGTAGACTTTTTTAAGGAAATTAAAACCCAAGCAATTAAACCTGCTCCAGTAGTCCTAGCTGAAACCATCAAGTCATTAAATTTCTATCTATAAAATGGAAAAGGATAATTCATAAGATGTGCAGCTCTATTATACGTATGGGTTAGAAGTCATTTCAAGTGTAGGAAGAGTGCATTTTCAAAACCATATCTTTGAAATAAGGCACCAATCAAAGAGTTTTGTAAAAGCCAATAGTCAACATTGAAGATTAAGGAAGAGTGGGTTCTTTTCTTACGAAGGCTTACTGGGGATGAAATTGAATGGATGGCGCCTTGGATGCCTCGTGTGCCCTTGTTGTATCATGGAGAAAATGATCCATGGATATTGTTATTAGGGCTATGGGGCGTTATAAGTTATGCTCCATTAATGGTGCTTCGGCAATTTAGTGTAAAGCAGTTTGTTCTTGCTACTCATGGCCTGGTCCAAGTAGAATTCATTTATGGGGAACCAAATCCATCAAGAATCTTAGAGTAGTTAATCTAAGCATGGAAGAGAACACGAAGAATGAGATTAGGGCCTCTCATCGACAAAGTCACTTTTGATTACCAGATTTGAAAAATAAGGTGACCTAGAGGCATAGTACTCCCTCCTGATGACAGCTCATATCAATTGCTTAATCTTTCAGAAGAGGTGCAATTACAGAAGTTGAGCTTGTCAAGAAAGAATTAGAAGCTAAAAAAAAAGAAATAAGAAGAGAAAATTTGAGACTTCACGAGAAAGTAAGGCAATTGAAGTATAAAGTAGAGATACAAAAGAGTAGCTTAGAAAAAGCCATAAAAGAACAAGATGTGGCCAATAGTGATTTGAAAGATCTACACCAAGAAAATAAGAGGTTACGAGTTCAATTCAAAACTGGAAAAGTCACCAAGTCTTACCTTAGTCGATAATGTGAAATGGATGAGCTCCGAGAGGGAATGAACCAATGGAAGGGCAAAGCTCAAGAAAAGTATAAGGAGACCATCAAAATTTCTCAAGAATGTCAGAATTGGAAGGGATTATACTCTACAACCTCAGCAAAATTGGTGGAATGCCAAAACAAAAAGGAAAGGTTAAAAGTCATGCTTGCAAAAGAGAGAAGAAAGCACTTCGAAGTACTGAATGAAAAAGAATCACTTCACCAGATGATCCAAGGGTTAAAGATATAACTACAAGACCACAAGAGCCATATTTCAGCAATAATAGATGAGTAGCATAGAAGGGAAAAAGATTAGATCTTTACATGTGATTCAGAAAGGGATACTCACATGAAATGGAAGTTAGAAAGCTTAGGAAGGCAACAGTACATAGAGCACTTGACTAATCAAGTTTGCAAGGCAGTGAAGAAAGTATGAGAGATGGTTGAAAAAGTAAAAGCATTAAGAAAAAAAGTCAATCTCATAGGGGAATATGGACAACGCCTAGTGAACTTTCTAGACGAGACAAAGGACCATTACGAACAAGTCAAACGCTTCTATGGATATAACTCTATGATGGTAAATCCTAGATAATAATAGTTGTATGGAATCAATAAAAATTTCTAATGTTGAAATTCATCCAATAGCAAATATCTCCCACTTGCATTCATGCATCATGTACATCATTTTTCATAAAATAAGTAAAAAATAAAATTTTTAACACATAGCATTCTAATTTTTTTCCTTTTTCTTTTAAAAAAAAAAAATACTTTGTGGTAATAAAGGTGCAAGAATAACTCGCCCATCAAAAATTTTGACCCAACCTACTCATCATTCATACAATACCGGGCTCAAACAAAAATCATAGAGCAAGAACAGGCCAGTCAATTTGAGAGAATAAAAAAAGTTCAAGAAGAACTAAGAAGGGATCTCAATATAATAATGATTATGCTCAGGAAACTTGACAAGGAAAAAACAGTGGACGAAAATCTTAGCTTTTAAGAGTAATCACTAGATATGGTAGATCTTGTCTACCATCTAGGGTTTAAGCCATGATCAACCTAACCTTCTTAAGGAACTATAGTGCCAATTCTTACTCCCGGTAGATATCCCAATCTTTATCCAGGAATGACATCTATATCTACTTCAAGACAATTTCATTATGATGGAAAAACCACTTGAGCCAATCTTAGTTCCTAATTTGGATGATCCCAAGGAAAGAGAAAAGCTAGGGATACAGACACCTGAGAAAGTGGAAGATACCAGTGCTTGAGAAAAGATGAAGTTATTGAAAAAAAGGCTTAGGGCTATAGAGGGAATGAATTTTTATGGCTTCATAGATGCTGCTGACCTTTATTCAATTCCAGATGTGGTCATTCCACCAAAACTTAAGGTCCCTAAATTTGAAAAATATGACGGCACAAAATGTCCAATGACTCATATCACTATGTATTATCATAATATGACAGCACATCACAAAATGTCCAATGACTCATATCACTATGTATTATCATAATATGACAGCACATACTCATGACGAGAAGTTATTGATGCACATATTTCAAGATAACCTTACAGGATCTGTAACTGATGGTATGTCCAACTAGATAGTACTCATATTCATTCCTGGCAATAGCTCACAAGGGCATTTCTTACACAATATCAGCATGTCAGGGATTTAGCTCCAGATCATCTATCTTTACAAGGTATGGAAAAGAAAACAACTAAAAGCTTTAAAGAATATGCACAAAGATGGAAAGATATGGCTGTACAAGTTCAATCTCCTCTCACTGAGAAAAAAATAACTGTTTTATTTGTGAACACCCTAAAAGTACTGTACTATGAGAGATTGATAGGCAATGCAACCAAGAACTTTACAGATATGGTGATATCAGGTGAAATCATTGAAAACGCCATAAAAAATGGTAAGTTTGATGCAAGAGAGACAAGTGGAGCAAAAAAAAGTGAAGCTCCTAAAAAAAAAGAGAATAAAGCTCAAGTAGTGAACTATATGGGGCAACAATTCAAAGGTTTTGCACCTTATCCTACACCAGTCTACCAAACCCATTACCCTTCCATAAATAATATTACATCCACTTCTTATCCATTTCGGTCATTACCACAACCAGCTTATCCACCTCATTTTTAGCCAACCTTTCAGACACCCACCTACAACCATCTTGCTACATCCACCAGACCAGAATGGAGACCTAGTCCTAATAGTGGTTTGAGAGCCCTAAGCAATAACCAAGAAAAAATTACTTTCGATCCCATTCCCATGACATACACTGATTTGTATCCTCAACTTATTGAAAAACATCTGCTTGCTTCTATTATCGTTGAACCTTTGAAACCTCTATTTCTCAAATGGTATGACCCCAATGCACATTGTGATTATCATTATGGGAATTCAGGTCATTCCACTGAGAACTGTAATGCTTTGAAGCATAAAGTGCAAGGGTTGATCAATGAAAGGATATTGAACTTTAATACCAACCAACAAGGGACTCTAAATGTTAATGAGAACCCTCTACCAAATCATACCAGACCATTAATAAATGCCTTAATTGATGGGTAAAGAAGCCACATGAAGGAAAAAATAAATGAAGTTAAGACTTCGATGGCTAAGGTGTTCGAAGTCTTAGTCAAAGCTGACATGTTAAAGCCAATAGAACCTCAAAAATGCTCTGAAGTGATTAACTCAACTGAAAGCTGTAATTATCACAAAGGTGTTCTAGGACATTCTATCGAGAATTGTCACCAATTTCATCAAAAGGTACAAAAGTTTATGGATATGGGTCGAATAGAGTTTTATCAAGAGAGAGAAGAGTTGGTGAAAGTTGAAGTGTCTACCACTGATTCAAAGAATAAGTTTGTGTGTAGATCGATAACTATCTATTATGATGAGAAGCCAACATCGAAGCTAGAAAAGCCTATCTTCCGACCAGTGGTGACAATTAAAGTTCTTGACCCTTTTCCATATCAGAATGATAAAATAGTACTATGAAAATATGATTTTGATGTTGTAGTCAACCCAGATACTGTAAACATAATGGGCGTAAGAGGTATGACTCGAAATGGGAGGTGTTATACCTCAAAGGCTCTAGAAAAAGCTAGAAAGGAAAAAGCTAAGGTAAGAGAAGAAAAAAAAAGTCAGAGTGGTTTTGACGCAGCCTCAGAAAAAGAATGTCAGAAGCCAGTCTCTGAGAGTAAAGCATGTGATTTTCTAAAGTTAATAAAACATAGCGAGTATAGCATGGTAAAACAACTTAACAAGATGCCAGCTAGAATTTCATTATTGTCATTATTGCTTAGTTGAAAGTCACACCATAATGCTTTGCTGAAGATGCTAAATCAAGCATATGTATCTCACAATGCTTTTGTTGAATATATGGAACAGCTTGTTAACAATCTGACAATTTCAAATTATATCTTTTTTAGCGATAAAAAAATTTCTCTTGAAGGTCGAGGAAGTACCAAGGCTCTTTATATTACTGTGAAATGTAAAGTTCATATAATGGCTAAGGTTTCGATTGATAATGGCTCATCCATCAATGTTATGCTTGTGACTACTTTGAAAAAACTTCCTGTTAATGGATCTTATATGAAGCTTAGTCATATGATAATGCAAGCCTTTGATGGAATCAGAAGAGAGGTGCTGAAAGATATAAAAGTGCCATTATAGATTGGCCCATGCACTTTTAACGTGAAATTTCAAGTTATGGACATCTCTCATTCATATAATTGTTTATTGGGTAGGCCGTGGATCCATATGACAGGTGCTGTTCCATCCTCATTACATTAGAAAGTCAAATTCATTGTTGAAAGGAAGCTAACATGTGTGGTAAGAGAAAAAGATTTATTGGTAACTCAATCGATAAATACTTTTTATGTGAAATCAGTAGATAAAGCTCTGGAATGCTTTTATAGATCCTTCGAGATTGTCAATGCAACATATATAGTTGGAGGATCTAAATTGTATTCACCACACTTGTCTACGACAACTAAAATGGTAGTCAAATAACTTACCAAGATAGGATGGAGACCTAAAACCAAACTTGGGAAGAACCTACAAGAAATCACGAAGCCATCGACCATATATAAAAAAAAAAATAGATTTGGCTTGGGATATAAGCCAACAAGAGGGGATAGAATAAGAATGGTGAAAAAGGAAAGAGATAAGATAATATTTAATCTTAGAGGATATGAGCCAGAGTCAGAGCTTATGGTCATTCCATATCTCTATGATTCCTTTCATTTATGAGGATATATTTATCTAGCTTTATTGGAAGCCCTAAGTGTAAGATTATTGGAAGAATTTTTAGAGCTAGCCATTCAAATGATGGATGATGGAGAAAAGAAGAGTAAAAGTGAAGAGTTGTTCGTGTACCCTTGTCCTCCATATTTTTAGCTGGATAATTGGAAAGTTATAGAGTTGCCTATTGTCTTTAAAACTTTGGAAAAGTAATGTACTGTGAAACTTTAAATCCCTAATTGCTTTTTACGAGTATTAAAAGATTTTTTATGGTGTGTTTATGTTTGTTGCTTTAATAAAAAACTTATAAAATGCATCCGCATTTCTTTTATTGTTTTCATCTTCATTTTGCTTTCCATTCTTCTCTTTCCATCATTTTCTTGCCATTCTATTTTTGTGTGCCAATATTCTTTTCATCTTACCCTTTGCAAGGTCCCAAACAAAGAACACGAAGATAATCATGGCAATAATTTTGGATTTGATTTTGAAAACTTAATTCATGTTGATTAACTTGATAATGAGAAAGATTCAGATAACTACACATTGCCTCTTGATTTGTTAAAATTAATAGAACATGAAGATAAGCCAATTGAACCCCACCAGAAAATTATCGAATTAGTGAATTTGGGAGATGGCGAAAACAAAAAAAAAGTTAAAGTTGGTATATCTCTTTTACTAGCTAAAAGACAGAAGCTAAAAAAGTTGCTCCAAGAATATGTATATGTGTTCACATGGACTTACTAGGATATGCCAAGACTCAGCACTGATATTATAGAGCACAAGTTACCTTTAAAATCAGGATGTAAGCCGATGCAACAAAAGCTAAGACTCATGAAACCAGAGATGCTATTTAAAATTAAAGAAGAAGTGAAGAAGCAATTTGATGCTAGATTTTTGGAAGTGGTAAAATATCCTGAATGGTTAGTGCCAGTTCCTAAGAAGGATAAAAAAGTGAGAATGTGTGTGATTATCGAGATCTGAATAGGGCAAGCCCTAAGGATAACTTTCCTCTACCTCACATCAATACTCTAATGGATAATACTACTAGGCATTCTATATTTTCCTTTATGGATGGCTTCTCAAGCTATAATCAGATCAAGATGGCTCAAGATGATATGGAGAAAACTACATTTGTGACCATGTGAAGGATATTCTATTACAAAGTCATACCTTTTGGGTTAAAAAATACTAGCACCACTTATCAAAGAGCAATGGTGACTCTCTTTCATGACATGATGCATAAAGAAATAGAGGTATATGTCGATGATATGATTATGAAATCTCATGAAGGAGAAGATCATGTAGTCAATCTCAAAAAGCTATTTGACAGGTTGAAAAGATTTCAGCTGAAATTGAATCCTGCTAAATGTACATTTGGTGCCAAATCAAGAAAACTATTGGGCTTTGTGGTCAATGAAAAAGGAATCAAAGTGGACTCAGATAAGGTACAAGCCATTCAGAACTTATCTCCTCTTCGTACCCCAAAAGAAGTGCGAGTTTTCTTAGGGAGACTTAACTATATTGCTCATTTCATCTTTCAACTCACCTATAAGTGTGATCCTATTTTCAAGCTTCTTAGAAAACATGATCCAGGAGAATGGAATGATGAATGCCAATAAGCTTTTAACAAAATCAAAGAATACTTATCAAATTTGCCCATATTTGTACAACCTGTTCTAAGAAAGCTTTTGATCTTATACTTAACAGTACATGAAAATTCTATGAGATGTATGTTGGGGCAAAGAGATGAAACTGATAGAAAAGAACAAGCAATATACTACTTGAGCAAAAAAATCATTGATTATGAGTCCAAGTATTCACCATTAGAGAAGATATGTTGTGCATTAGCCTGGACAACTTGAAGGCTTAGATAATACATACTTTATCACACTAATTGGCTTATAGCAAAGCTGGATCCTATTAAATATATCTTCAAAAAGCCCTTATTGATAGGAAGAATAGTACGGTGGCAAGTTATGTTTTCAGAATATGATATCATTTATGTGACTTAAAAAATTATAAAAAAAAGTGGCGCAGCCAAGTTCCTTGCTGATCGTCCTGCCGAAAATTATGAACCAATGAACCTGAAGTTCTCTGATGAAGATATGATGGTCATTAAAGAAAATAAACCTATTGAAGAGTCTTAGAGGATGTATTTTGATGGAGCTGCTAATGCTTTGGGTCATGGTATTGGGGCAATTTTAATATCTCCTGATGGGCACTATTATCCCATTACTGGCAGGTTAACTTTTAATTGCACAAATAATGTGGCTAAGTACGAGGCCTGTATTATGGGTCTACAAGCAGCAATTGAAAATAAAATCAACGTATTAGATGTGTTTGAAGATTCAGCTCTAGTCATCTATCAGTTGCGAGGAGAACGAAAAACCAGAGATTCCAAGTTGATACAGTACCATAAGTACATCTCTCAGTTGGTCAAACAATTTGAAGAAGTTTAATTTGAGCATTTACCGAGAGAGGAAAACCAAATTGCTGATGCATTGGCTACTCTAGCTACAATGATTAAAAGATGCAAATACTGAAATCCAACCCATCAAGCTAGATGTGAAGGATGAACCAACACATTGTTTAGGTGTTGAAGAAAAAGTTGATAGGAACCCATGGTATCATGACATCATGCAATACATTAAAAGCTAGCAATACCAAAACATGTAACAGAAAATGATAAGGGAACTATTGGAAGGTTGGCTATGAGTTTCTTTCTTGATGGAGACGTTCTCTATAAAAGGGGTCGAGATCAAGTACTCTTAAAGTGTGTGAATGCAGCTGAAGTGAAGAGGATTATTGAAGAAGTGCATGATGGAGTTTGTGGGGCACATATAAATGGTCATATGATGGCTAGATAAATTATGAGGGCTAGATACAATTGGTTGACAATGGAGAGTGACTGTATTGATTATGCTAGAAAATGCCATAAGTGTCAAATCTAGGCTGACAAGATCTACACTCCTCCAATAGCATTGCATGTTTTGACTCCTTCATAGCCATTCTCTATGTAGGGTATAGATGTCATCGGTCCTATCACTCCAAAAGCTTCTAATAGACATAGATTCATTTTTGTGATGATTGATTACTTCACAAAATGGGTAGAAGCCGCATCATATGCTAGTGTAACCCGATTTGTGGTATGCAAATTCAAAAAAAAAGAGATAATATGCATATATGGGCTTCTAGAGACAATTATTTCTAATAATGCCAAAAATTTGAATAACAAAATGATGAATAAAGTTTGCACTCAGTTCAAGATTCATCACCGTAATTCGACACCATATCATGCAAAGATGAATGGGGCAGTAGAGGCTACAAACAAGAACATCAAAAGAATCTTAGAGAAAATGACTGATACTTATAAAGATTGGCATGAGAAATTACCTTTTGCTTTGCATGCTTATAGAACATCAATCTGAACATCTACTGGGGCCACTCCGTTCTCTTTGGCATATGGAATGGAAACTGTGCTACCGGTCGAAGTGAAAATTTCCTCGCTGAGAGTCCTGATAAAGGTAGAATTAGAGGAAGCAGAATGGGTTTGAAATTGTTATGAGCAGTTGAACATCATTGAAGAGAAAAGACTTACAACACTTTGTCATGGTCAATTATATCAAAAGAGGATGATGAGAGCACATAACAAGAAAATTCATCCCCATTGCTTGAGGGAAAGAGATTTAGTGCTGAAAAAGATCCTTTCAAATCAACATGATAATCGAAGAAAATGGACACCAAATTGGGAAGGCTCGTATGTGATGAAAAAGGCCTTTTTTGGTGGGGCATTGATTTTGGCAGAAATGGACGAAAGTGATTTACCTACTCTGATAAACTCAGATGCTGTGAAGAAATATTTTGCTTGAAAGAAAAAAGTGAAAAAAAAGTAAAAAATGAAAAATAATGACTCATTTAAGCTGAAAACCAAAAAAATGTGGCTTGGATGCGAAGAAGAAGCATCATTCCATAATACAAGGGCATATGTAGTTTGATGAACTCTGAAGGATCAAGGAAGTCATCTAATTTAGTTTTAGAAAAAGAATCTGGGAATATTTTGTTCATGATTATCTTATGATCATTATTTGGGTGCCTTTGTTTCAACTCAAATACTTTGCCATGCACTTGTTATCAGTCTAATAAAATATGCTATCCTTCTTTTGGAAATAACACCTATCTATTTCTTTATTCTCATTTTTTTGACCGCCATACGAATAGGAGAAATGTGTGATCACATTTTATTGGTCTTAGACTTAAAATAATGAAAAGAAAAACAAACATGAAAGATCTTAGCATTACTTTTTAAAAAGTTAACAAAGGCAAATGAAAAAGAAGGACAAAAACATGACAAGACATTGATGTTGTAGACTTTTGAAGAAAAGTATTGGTAAGGAAGAATTCATTGGTCAAATTTTGAGAATAGGTTGATCATATGGCAATTATTAAGAATTTTGATAAAAGAAGCAAAAAGCGAGAGATTTCGAGAGCCCTTTTACCATAATGAATAATTCTAATTGCATTACATGCATTGCATTTATAGCACTCAGTACATGCATCCATGAATAATGAGGATAGAGACATTCCATTTTCTAATTAAACAAAAGATTTCAAAAGAGAAAAATTTACTTGATCAAAGATGAGAACTCGATTTGAAGAAGATATAAGATTTTAAAGTTATTGAGCCTCTACTGAGGGGAGCTTTTCCAAGATGAGATTTTTAAAGTTGTTAAGTCTCTGTTGAGGGGAGCTTTTCTAAGATGAGATTTTTAAAGTTGTTGAGCCTCTGCTGATAGGGGCCTTTTACAAGATGAGAATTTTTAAAGTTGTTGAACCTCTATTGAGAGAAGCTTTTTCCAGTGAATTTTTAAAGTTGTTGAGCCTCTGCTGAGAGGAGCCTTTTTTAGATTTTAAATTCTCAAAAGTTGTTGAGCCTCTACTGAGAAGAGCTTTTTCAAGATAAATTTTTAAAGTCATTGAGCGTCTGCTAAGAGGAGCTTTTCAAGATGAAATTTTTAAAGTTGTTGAGCCTTTGCTGAGATGAGCCATTTTCAAGATAAAATTTTTACAATTGTTGAGCCTTTGCTAAGAGGAGACTTTTTTCAGATTTTAAAATTTCAAAAGTTGCCGAGCCTCAAGTGAGAGAAATATTTTTTATTTGAAAAAAAAAATTTTTTTTTAGTAGTCTATGTTCAAAAAAAAAAAAGGAAAAAAAAATCCATTTGGATTCCGGACAAAATTGTTATCTTTGTCTTTGCCTTATTCCTGATTCTCAACAATGTACAAAGAGGGGCAGCTATAGCATCAAGTTTATCCTTGATAGCTTTGCTATTTTTTATTAAATAAATAAGATAATAAAAAGATTATTAAATATAATAATAAACATGAAACAAAAATACAGAATACAAAAAAATACCAAAAATAATACAAAATACCAAAAACATAAAACAAAAAAAAAAGTCAGGGACATCACTGCCACCATGCCCTACCCCCCACTCCTCTGATCACCATACCCTACCCTCCACCCCTCTGATCACCTATCCTGCTGACAGCCACTACCCTCACTGTCAAATAAGATAGAAACAAATAAACGTAGCATGGGGCTCGAGCTTGCACCCCATGCTGAGCCTTATGCCATTGACTACTGGAGCTATATAAATAGAGCTCCTGGCTGAACATGAAAGAGAGGAGAGGAACGAAGAAGGAAGAAAAACCTATAAAAGAAAAAAAAATCTTTCTGCCAGAAAAAAATATACCAAAAAAATACAAAAAAAAAACTCAATCCCTTGGAATGGGGAACCCAACGCCGAGAGTTCCTGCACAAAGAAAATAAATCAATTTCAAAAAAAAAAGAGAGAAAATAAAAATGAAGGGTTTGACTGAAACTTCACCAGCAGATCTAAGGAATTTAGGATACTTTTTGGTGAAAATGAGGTTGGATCTGTGTTTAGGGTGTTGAGAGGAACATTTTGAAAAATTTTAGAATTTTTTGACACCGGTGACGGTAATTGGAGCTCGCCACCGGCCCTAGGTCGGCCTGAAAAAAAAAGAGAAACAAAAAAGCATTTTTGTTTTAGAAAAGGGGGAGAATGATAAAAAAAAATTTAGAACCTTTTATATAAACTGCCAAAACCAAAATGACATCGTTTCAATAAAGGCCCGAAACAATGTCGTTTTAAGCACCTAGGATCTGCTCGTCAACCCACGACTTGACCCGGGATTCGTACACCCGACCCGCGACCCACTTCTCAATCAGCCTCTAACTGGTCTAGCTGAATCGAAACCGAACCGCTGAACCTAATCTGGACCATAATCGAATTGCCAAACCGAACCGTTAAACGTGATCGAACTGTCGAACGAAATCGCTCGTTGACCGAACCATTAACCGGTCCGGTTCAGGTAATTTTTTTTAAATATTCTTTTTGTTATTTTTATTATTATTCTTAATATTTATGCATGTTAAAATGTTTAAATTTAAAATAATAAAATTTTGTTGTTTTCTACTAATAATTAACAAAAAATATATAATAAAAGTTTTTGATAATTATATTAATCTTAGCATAAATCTTATAAAATAATAAAGAATAAAAAAATAAGAAAAAAAATTTTTATCCAACGATGAGATTTAAAGGTATTTCGAATAGTGATGCCTATGAAATCTCTAGGTGAGAAGATTTTTTTAAATACTACCAGTGTATAGGAGTATTTATATAAAAATTTTCAATACAATAAAAATTTTCTTTTTTTCTTATATAATAATAATAATAATAATAATTGATTAATTAATAAAATAAAAATATTAGTAATAAAAATCAGAAGAAAAGAAATTTTATCCGATGATGGGATTCTAAAAGTATTCCGAGTAGAGATGCTTTAAGAAATCTCTAGGTGAGAAGATTTTTTGTAAAATATTACCAGTGTATTGGAATATTTATAGAAAATCTTCAATATAATTAAATTCCTTTTCTTCAAAATTTCAATTAAAAATAAATATTAATAAAATAATTAATAAAATTTCTAACAAAGGAGAATAAAATGTGTGCATAACATGATAACATTTTGCATTTCATGCATGACATTTTTTACAAAAAGTAAATTTGAGCCTCCTAGGATGAGATTCTAAGGTATTCTAAGAAGCGATGCCTAAGAAATCTCTAGGTGAGAAAAAGTCCTTCTAATGTTACCAACGTACTGGAACATTTTAAGAATATTTCAATAAAAAGGTTTTAATTTATTTTTCTCGAGAATAAAATTTTTTTCTAATAAATAAAAAATCAAGGAAATTATTTTTTGAACACAAAAAATTAGACTATTTTTATCAAAATCAAAGGATAACACGTTGTTAATTGATACCGTTTTTAACAGGCGCTGTGGGGGTGCTAATTCTTCCCCACACATAACGGACTCTCGAACCCAGACTGTTTCACAGATCGTAAAATTATCTTTTTAATAAATTTTAATTAATTTTAAAACTTTATTAAAATGATATATTTTAGTAGATGGCCAATCGCACCTAGCCAAAAAAAATTGGTGGCGACTCCGTTATTTTTTATTTCGTTTTCAAATTCATCGGGCAGACACAAAACCGTTACAATAAGTCATTTTGATTTTTCATGTAAAAAAAAGTCACAGTGGTGCCCATGCATGCACCATGAAGGAGATGATGATGACACACATACCTTTTTTCATTTTGGTTGGTTCATATTTCAACTGTAGATGATGAAACCAATCATTTCACCTACATAGGAAGTAGAACGAAGTGATCGTCATGCAACTCAAGGCTAGAAGGGGCTCTAGGCACTAATGCATAGTCACTCCCTTGTTATTTTGTTAACACATTCACAGGTCATTTGTTAAGCAGGTTTTGACAATGATCCTTTTGCAAGTTCACCCATGGAAACCTTGTTACAACTTCTCCTTCCTCTAAATGATAAGATTCAGTGGACTTCTCATGACATTATGGGCAGTAAGCCATCCATGTTGCCATAATCTAAACATTTCATTAGACCATTCAATCGATAGGAGTGATGGGTGATGTGTACAAAGGGCAAGGATGTAATCAACCAATAATTGCAGTGACCTATCCTTATCACGATGAAATTTGAAAGATTACTCAACCCTATTAGCCATGGCTATAAACTCGTTGAATACATCAATGTAGTGTATGTGTGGCCCAAAACATCTAAGGGCATTATAGACCTGTTATTACCTTAAACTTCCTTAGCCTAAATAGCCATAGTCCCTCTAAGAAGCTACCAGAAGGATCACCTTCGTGTAGCTAGTTAGTAGGCTAAGGTCTCATTCGTTAATTGAATTAACTAGACAAATCACTTTGCCAACTAAGAATGGCCATGCACCACCATCCATAGAATCAAGAAAGAACTATCAATTTGTCAATCCTTCTATGTGGAGTCAAATAAAGTAACAAGCTCCACTCTTTGTGGTGCCTTTCCATCAATTCTTTTAAATTTTAGCCTTGCGACCACTCTCCCCTTGGAACCCAAAGACTTTGATTTATGATAAGGTTCCGATGGAGTCCTAAAAGTAACATCTGTTGATCCCTGATTGGCATCATTTATGGTTAAGACTAAGATAGGACTTTGATCGTCTTTGGGCCCCCAACTTTCATTTCTGATTAATGAAAGCATCATTAGCAACTACTTTGTAGTTGTTCATCTTTCATAGAATCAAGAATTTCATCTCTGACTATGAAAAATGAATGCCTTCAACTATCCCTGTTAATCATTACTTTAATCTTGAAGGCCAACATAATAAGACCAAAATTCTATGATGTTATTCCATGCTAATGTGCACAAGCATAGGTCTACTTTGAGCATTCTAATTTCTTTAAAGTAATAACGAAAAAAGAATGACCTGGCCAGTTAAGGCTAGAAGTGCATCATCAACAATAAGGATGAGTAGACCGATGCCTACCATGAGGTACACCAAACCACTCAACCCTCATTCCAATTACAAGCTTTTAACTACAACAACTTAAATATATGCTATTGGAGCTAGAATTACCATGGTTGTAGGCACCAAACTTGCCCTCCAATGGATCCTCATTAAGGGATTTAGATTGTATACTCATTCCAATTACCAGACTCATAAACCTTGTATTATTATTTATTGTCACTATCTCCCTGTGTCAGGATTTGGTAATTTGCGTGCCTGCTGCCTTCCTTAGATATGATAACTATTTCTTAAGATTTCTTTTTGGAATCGAACCTTAATTCTCCATTACCCATCACCACCATAGTAGGCCACTATCCTACCATTGAAATTTGATAGGGCAAAATTTTGAATGACGCATCACCAACACAAAGGCTATGAGATCTATCAAGTTATCATGAATCCTCGAGGCAATAGATAATGCCCGCATTGACCTTTTATCTAATAAATGCATCCCTTCCAAAAGTTAGGGTTTGTTGCACATATTAGATTTAGAATTACTATAGTTATCCGAGTAGTAGATACCATCAAAAAAACTATAACCGATTTAATGAGCCATTTATAGTTTCACAGTATGAATTAGTTCATACTTACACTTGCATGGCTTAATCTTTGAGACAAGCATGTGACTATTGGCAAGATCAACTAGATAGCATAGAGAGAACCAACACGAGGCACAAGCATCATGTGTGTTGAGCATGTAAAATGCATAGCATCAGATGAGCAAGGGCTAAGAGCCCACACCTATAAAATTTTTGCATCTAAAATCATGATTGAACACCAATATACCAATGAACCCATAAAGGTTAAGGTGGCACATTTGGGACACAGGGCATGATTAAGGTATAACCTATAGTCCCTAAGGAAAAAAGATGGATGGAGGATGGCAAGACATCTGACTTCCATCAATTTAGTTATGTAACATAAAATCTTGATTACACTCCCATGGTAAGCTGACCACATGGGGGGAGATTGAAAAAGATTATGGGTCAACAATTCGATGCTTCCAGCATAGAGCCTACTAACATGCACAACCATAGTACCACTTATATGCCCATTGCGTTCAAGTGGCATCATCCATGCATATCGATCGACAACCCACCTAATCGATTACTCGATGAGTGAGTGAAGGAAACAACGTACGATGCCACGCTAGAACCACATGGCATAGGACAAACACAAGCAAGGGCCATGAGACTACCTTGCCATCCAACAAGCAACAATGACATGACACAACTAATGCTTGCTTTGGCCAAGACCACACACACAAACTCTTCTGCTATCACCACACTAGAAGTATTTTGCCTAATTTAAAGACTTGTTCTTAGGGTTTGGGTAACATCGATTGCATGCATGGGCTTGGCTAGGACAATCCATTTATGTGGTCGATAAAAAGAGACCATGAGACTACCAAATAATTGAAAGACTTGGCCAAACCAAGCCTCATGACCGTAGCTTTTATTTCACCACCCCAGAGAGCCATTGCCTAATTTAGGGACATGGTCTAAGGACTAGGGCAACATTAGCCGTAGGCACAAGTGTCAAGACCATTTTTCATATGCATGCCAACCAGTCAAAGCCATGGTGCTTGCAGGTCATTGGAGCAACCAATCACTAGATGACAAGGCAAAAAAGCATGCATGACTAAGATTTTGCTCCAAAGATGTTGCCATGGATGTACGCAATGATAGGCCCAGCATGAACACCCCATAAGAGATTCTATAGATATACTAGTAGTAGACATTAAAGTGTCTAAAATGGGGACACATTCTTCAAATGGGCATATCTCACACTAAGGGTCTACTGGTGCAAGTGGTGGTTGAGGTATGCGCCCTTACCATGACCTGGCATGTGTTGATGGTATTTGAGGCAAGTAGTATTAGAGCAAGTTTGGAGCTAGTTCAAAGTTGACAAAAGTTGGTCTGAAGGAGATGATCAGTTTGGGTGCTACTAGAACCAGAGTTGGCCTTAGTGGAGGTTATAGATGTGCTGGTGTGAACATTCATTCGTGTAGAGCAAGCATCCTAAGTCATTTTTATGCTTTTGTGGTAGTGATACACCCCTTGGTGCATAAGGTACAAACGTGTAGGAGTGCAAGGTAGATGTTGCACTAATTACTACTATAATGTTATAAGCATCCTAGGTATACATTATAGGTGTGCAAACTGGTGCTTGATCGAGAGTGTAGGGCATACTGAGCTAGTGTGTAGATTGTTCCTGATAGTATGTGTGTTTTAGTGTGCTATGTCAATAGACAGGTGTATTGGTTCATCATGACCAAGATCGAATTATTGGAGTGCACAGAAAGTTGAAGTAATCTCTTTGGTTTTGTGCATTCATGACTGATAGTGTATTTGAGGTTGTGGCATGGCTAGGTAAACCAAATAGAGGGCCAGACCAAGGGTTTTGATGAGTGCCCACCTACAAGCAAGGCTAGGGAAGCTATATCGAGAGACATGGTGATGCCTCTAGACACCTAATTACAAAAGTGCAAGGTGACCATTGTTGATTTGAAAGAGAAGTTCAAGGATAGAGAAGGATCCTGAATGAGGCATTAAAAGAGCTCATGTAGAGAAATGAGGCCACAATGTCAACCTTGCGAAAGGAGCTGGAGAGGCTCAAGGTAGATCACAATATATTGTAAGATGTTGTAATTACTGGTGTGAGCTTAAGACCCAAGATAGTGGTGCTTAAGCACTTTTTAGATGGTTAAAAGTCAAGAGTTAAGATAATGCTACAATAGAATAGCGTGCAAGAATCAAGTCAAGCTAGTGTTGCTATGGATTCGAAGACTTAAGTCAAGTGCACAAAGTCTCCAAGGCCTAGGGGAAATGACTGAAGTGAGGGATAAATCAGTGTTTGTTCTTCAAGGGAGGAAAAGGTTATAGAAAAGCCTAGATTTTACAAGGTTAACAATGCCACCAATAGGGGCAAAGAGAAGAAGCCCTTCAGTTGCTTTTTGTGTGGTGGTCAGCACAAAGTCAAGGAGTGCCTAAGGCATGAAAGGTTTTCAACCATCAATCGAGTAGAGAAGCTATCCGTAGGTAAGAGTAGTAGAGATGATGAGCACTAAGAGGAGCCTAAGGTGATGCAACTCGATGTTTTTTTATTCTATCAAAAGGGTAGAACCTCTCTAGAAAATGAAAGCAAAGTGATAATGGAGTGCCATAGCATGAATCCTAAGGTATATCAAAATCCCTCCAAAAGGAGTGTGCAATGGACAACTCAAAGGAAGTAGAGGAAACATCGAGCTTGTAGGTGAAAAAGACCAATGCAACATGGGGCTGATGATACTAAGGAGAATAACTAGTAGAGTTCTTGATCAATATGGGATAGACACATTAGAAATATGGTTCAAGGGTAAAAGATAAAGCCAACTTGTATAGGGGCATGCAGTCTAAGTGCAGCATCCCCTTAGCAATAAGTGCATTGCTAGAGTGAGTGGGGGAGAATGTCATGATTTGCAAAAAAGATCAAGGCCAAGGTTCTTATCGAGATAAGGAATGGTCTAAGGTAACCAAGATTAAGTCAGAATGCAAGGAAAACTAGGCCTAGAGGCTCAATAGAAGTTCTAAGGGTAAGACCATAACCCAAAATAGGTGCGAGCACTAAAATGAGCTCATACAGCTCAGGCCAGGGGATTTGGTTTGGTAGCTTTCAGACAAACCCAAGCATAAGTGCAGGAGTAAGCCCAGGCACGAACAAAACAAATCTTGGCACAAGCCCAAAAAGAGGGCCCCTCGTAGGCACTGTTGATTAAAGAGTCCAACCGAGTTCAAACCTTTTTTTTGATAAAGTCCATGTAAAATTAGAACTTTTCAATTTAATCTTATTGTAATCTCTGGTATATATTAGACTTTTTATGAGCCCTAGGATAGGAACAATATTAGCCATTGATTTAAAGGAGCTTTAGCTATAAATAGAAGGTGCCCCCACCCTCATTGTACATATACCACAACTTGAGTAACACAAGTTTACTCTTGCCTATCATTGTTGTTCTCTTAATCTTTCCATTAAATAGTTTATGTGTAGCCTTGTCTAGCAACAAATTAGCATAGCTAACCTTGGAGTTTTGAGTGTCCATGCACTGGACTAGTTGAAGTTGATCTGGGATGTCGAATGAGTCCATTCCTGGGTCTTAAAGCCACACGAGTCAAAGCTTGAGTCTTAACCCATGATATATGCAGTAAGGGCTAGCATGTGCTAATGGTGTTCAAGGTATCTGCCCACACCAAGAGCCATCTTCTACCAATGTTGATCGAGGTATGTGCCTTTACCAGCTCTAGATTATGCCAATGCTGATCGACACATGTGCCTTCAATAAAGGCTAGCATGTGCTGATGGTAGTTAAGGCAAATGTCTATACCAAAGGCTAGCTTATGCCAATGGTGGTCAAGGTAGGTGCCCATACCAAAGGCCAGCTTATGTTGATGATGGTTGAGGCATGTACTCACACCATACTCCAACATGTACTGATAATGGTCAAGGCTTTGGCTGAAGTTTGATTCTAGGCAATGGTGCACATGTTAGACTATGGCATGTGTTGGTGCCACATTTTTTTGCTTAGGGCACTATCATCGAAGCATCATTGTGAACCTGACTGGCGATATTGGGGGTTTCAGCTATTAAGGGAGGGGTGAGGGCTGTGTGCACATGATATGTGATGAGTGTTGGTCCTTAGACCTTATATTGGCCCCCTATCCCCAAAGGAACCTCAACAACTCATAACCTCTTAAAGAGCATACAAACTTTTACAGGTTTGCAACTAGTTGCCATTTTAGTGTTTAAAATAGGGACACTTTTTCAAATGGCAACAAATTCTTTTACACATCAATTTTTTAGATGAATTTTTGTATGAATGATGAAAAAAATATAATGATCACACATTCCAAATTGGGGCCATAATGCCTTTTAAAAAAATTTCAAAAAATCTCAAACAGTGAAAAATTTTTAAAATCATGAAAATTGGAAAATGAGTCATCATGCCACAAAACTTCACATTAAGGCATTGGGGGAATGTTATATCAATTTACAAGCCATAAAAATGACATGTTACGGTAGATATATGAATATGTGCCTAAACCCACCTACTATAGATCGTGGTGTATGTGATGTATGGCTCGGGCCCAAGATACCCTCGCATGATGCGTAGCCTAGCATATGCTGATGCTATTTAAAAGAACTGCTTGCACTAAGGGCCAGCATGTACCAATAGTGGTCGAAGCATGTGCCGTAACCAAAGGCCCATGTGTCTCAATGGTGGTTAGGACATGTGTATGTGTCATAGTCTTCAAGCTAGTCTAGGTCCAAAGGTTCTCATTAAGTCGAGAAGTAGTTCAAGTTTGGTAGAATTGAGCGAGCCCTAGGAGCATGTGTTGGTGAACGTGCATTGGTGAACGTTATATGAATTTACAAGCCATAAAAATGGCATTGGCATGGTAAAAATATGAAGATGTGCCTAAACCAACCTATTTGCCTAGTCGTGGTGCATATGGTGCCCTATTCGAGCCCAAAAACTAGAGCTTGGTGCATGACCCAACATGTCTGATGGTATTCAAGGGAACTGCTTGCACAAAGGACCAACATGTGCCAATGGGGGTCAAAGCATGTAGCGAGACTAAGGGCTAACATATCCTGATTATGATCAAAGTATGTGCATGTGTCATGGTCCATAAGCTAGTCTTTGCCTAGTGTTCAATCTGAGTCGATGAGTAGTTTTAGCTCTAGCAGGATAGAGTTTGACAACCAGGAGGACCAGGCCTTGAGGTAACTATAGGCCTAGGTCATAGGGAACTAGCCTATAATAATGGTACGGGTAGTGATCAGGACTCCAGATGCTCAGGCCTGGTGTTCAAGTTTGATAGAATTAAGCCAGGCCTAGGTGAGGGCAATGGTGATTGTTATACGAATTTACAAACCATAAAAATGGCATTGACATGTCAGAAATATAAAGATGCGCCTGAACCCACCTACTATCCAGTCATGGTGCACTTGGTCCATAACCTGGGCCTAAGATATCCCCGAGTGGTGTGTGGCACATCATATGCCAATGGCATTCAAGGGAACTACCCACACCAAGGGCCAACATGTGCCAATTATGGTAAAGGCATGTACATGTATCATGGTTTGGAAGCTAGTCTAGGCCTAGAGGTTCTCTCATAGTCAAGGAGGTGTTTAAGTTTGGCAGAATTATGCCAAGCCTAGGTATGGGTGTTAGTGACCGTTATATGAATTTAAAAGCCATAAAAATGGCATTGGCATCATAGAAATATGAAAATGTGCCTAAACCCACCTGTTGCTAAGTCATGGTATGCATGGTGTTGGCTCAAACCTAAGATCCCTTACACTTGGTGCTCAACCCAGTATGTGTTAATGGTGCTCAAGGAAACTGCCCGTACAAAGGACCTATATTTGCTGATGGTGGTTGATGCATGTGTTGACACCAAGGGCCAACATTTCTTGATGGTGGTCAAGGCATGTGCATGTGTCATGGTCTACAAGTTGGTCTAGGCCTAGGGGTTCTCTTTGAGTCGAGAAACAATTTTAGCTTGAGTGGGATAGAGTTTGACAACTAAGGGGACTAGGCCTTGAGGTGTATTGGAGGCCCAAGTTATGGGGAATTATCCTAGGATAATGGTATGGGTAGTGATCAAGACTCTAAAAGCTTAAAAACAATGTTCAGACTTGGCAAAATTGAGCCAACCCTAGGTATGGGTGCTTGTGAGTGTTTATATGAATTTACAAGCCATGAAAATGGTATTGGCATGGCAAAAATATATGTGCCTGAACCCATCTACAGCTTGGTCATGGTGTGCGTGGTGCACAACCCAGCATATGCCGATGGTGGTCAACACATGTGTTGAGACCAAAGGCCAACATGTCCCAAAAGTGGTCGATGCAAGTGCCGAGACTAATGGCTAACATGTGCCGATGATGGTCAAGGCATGTGCATGTGTCATAGTCCACAGTTGGCATAGGCCTAAAGGTTCTTTCTGAGTCAAGGAGTAGTTCCATTCTAATGGGATAGGGTCTGACAGTTAGGGGCACTATGCCTTAAGGCCTACTGGAGGCTTAGGTCATAAGGAATTAGCCCAGAATAGTGGTATAGGCAATGATAAAGACTCCAAAGACTTAGGCATGGTGTTTAGGTTCAGCAGAATTAAGCCAGCCCCTAGTGTGGGTGTTGGTGAATGATGCATGGGCACACAATCAGACCCAAGTGCACGTACACCTAAACATAGTCTTGGTAGGATCAAATTTATGGGCTTCCAAAAGGTCAAGTACTGTAGCATGATATTTAACAAGTTAGAATTATGCTAAGCACCATGTTTCATAGGCTAACTTAGGCATACAGAGTCAATTCCTTATCCAAGGCCATATGGAGTTTGGCTTAAGATCGAATCCTGTGACACATGCACCAAGCATCATTTGATGTCGATGGCGATCGAAGGGTAGACAAGTGCCTTATACGAGAAGGTCACAATACACATGCTACACTAAGTGCCATCATTTGTTAAAGAGTTGTCTGAGGTAACAACCCATACCAAGGGCCCGTTTATGCTAATGATGGTCAAGGTATTTACAAACACCAAGTGCAAGCATCTAGCATGGTGTCAGAGGCAACATCTTACACCAAAGGGCCATTATCTAATGATGATATCTTAGTCAACATTAGGCAACAATGGGCTAGCATCGGGAAGGTCATAGTACACATGCTACACCAAGTGCCAGCATCTACTAAAGAGTTGTCTAAGGTAACAACCCACACCAAAGGCTTGCTTATGTCGACAATGGTCAAGGTAATTGCCCACTCCAAGTGCAAGCATCTAGCATGGTGTCATACGTAACATCTTACACCAATGGGCCATTATTTAATGATGATGCCTTAGTCAACATTTGGCAACAATGGGCTAGCATCTACTAATGGTGTTCGATGTGATTGCTCACACTAACCAAGGTCCAAATGCTATCAATGGTGTTCGAGGCAACTACCCACACCAAGGGCCAATGTGTGTCGATAAAGTTCAAGGTAGGTACCCACACCAAGAGTGAGCCTGTCCCTATAACAAATACGAAGGGCATTTGGTTGTTATGTACTTAGACATTCAAGAGAGGGATGTCATCCCCCAGCCAAATCAATTGCAATGGAGAACATCATTCATTCCTAACCCCAAAGAGGTACGGTGTAAAAGAATAAAGTGAGAGGACTTTAATGGGTGTGTGTGTGGGAAGGGACGGATGAATCAAAGCAACAAAAGGGTTAAATCTCAATGGATCATGGTAGTAAGGCCACTTTATTACTTACAATACCCTATTGCATATTTAAGTCATATGTAAAGGATTTTACCTGCCACTCAATAGGAATTGAGCTCTAAGGAGGCCCACGTGGCTTGTTCGCTACAAGGGCTACACCTACGACATATGCCCTTGGAGGCCATAGGCCTATACTACGGGTTGACAATCAAGCAATAGTACATCTGAATTATGACTTAGAAGCATTCAGATATAATCTAGGGTACAATAGCTTCATGCCACTAGATTTTCAATCAAATATGAAGACCAATTGTGTGAATCAATGGCTTATCCGTAATAGGTTGAATTACTATTGTGATGTTGCCATTAATAGGGTAAAACTAAGCTATCACACAAAGTCTAAACCTAACTGATGGTCCCTATTAGTGGGAGAACAATCCAACACTTAGTGAATTCTACTTCATAATGATAGGAAAAGTTGACATCAAAGGATCAAAATGCATGTTGCTATGAACATTTGGCTACCATAAGCCAGTTATCCTTGTGGTAACTTTTTTGACAGCTTTAGCTTCAAATTTCGAAGGTTTAAATGATCGATAGGCCATAATTTCATGGTTTGTATTCATACTAAAAATAAAAATCAAATAAGCTTTTACCCTTTTGTTCCACATGAGATTCTGCTATCATTGAGCTCATCTTAGGACACCTATGTCGTCTTTTAATAAATGTGCTACCCTGGCCAAGCTCCCTACTTGACAATGTCTTTAGCCTAGTTTGACTGGACATGGTCAACCTTAGCTTTAAAAGAAGAGGTTGTGCCCTGCCTTTGATTCATGAAATAAGTAAAATAACATTAAAGTAATGGTATTTGAATTTTGCTTGAGGGCTACCACTTATCCCACACCTCTCAAGTCATTTCAAAAAGTTGAACTAGAGTCAAGTTGAATAAGGTCTTCTTTCTCGATTGATTTTACCATGCTTATTCCTTTAGCTATGGTTTCGCTGGATAGTAGATAGGGATATTAGGAATCTTGTTAATCCATATCACTATTTAGATGACGAGGCATTTGGCTACTTTAAGAGAGTCATAGTTACTCATGTAATTTACTTACGCTTACTTAAATTTCTTCACTTTAACTTTTGAGCACTGCACAAAAGTCACATTGCACGAGCATCTACAAGGACAATTAGAATGCTTTATTTTAATTAAATAGTTAGATTCCCCATGTTCGTAC
Source organism: Durio zibethinus (assembly GCF_047325235.1). NCBI lineage: Eukaryota > Viridiplantae > Streptophyta > Magnoliopsida > Malvales > Malvaceae > Durio > Durio zibethinus. The sequence goes on along the minus strand of NC_143183.1, from coordinate 8,797,581 downwards.
CAATTTTGAGTAGACTATTAGTCACTCAAAAAAGGCCATCATGGGTGCCATTCCTAATCTATCCCCTAATCAATACATGGTGACCCACTCTTACCATGAGAGTAGCTCAAGCAATGCACTAACAACCAATGTGTTTGGGATTGGGACCCTCATGCCTAGCTCTCAGAGCCAATCTTTTTCTTGAGGTTATGAATCCACTTTGTCGACATCCCTTGTCTATATTGTTTCATCAACCACAGCCTGTTCACCTTGGAGACCTAATACGATTATGAGTACGATCGAGTACAGACGGCACTTGATCTTTTGGATTTTCAAGGGCCACCGTGGGCACATCATACACCATATAATGTACTATGTTGTTTCAACCATTGGACCCTACCTCTAGTTAAGTCATTTCCAAGGCGGGTAGACCATTAAACAGAAAAGATAACTCTTCCCAAGGCCTTCACCAATGTCTTTGAACTCCTTAACATTGCTAGCAGTCATTGCATCTCAATTCAAGAATTTTAACTCGATTTCCTTTCGAAGCTCATATTGGATGCACTATCAGATGGGCTTCCCTCGTCTCTTAGGATTGACTAACCCATGTGCAAGTGACATTCACATGAAACCCCTCCTTTCTTCACCCATCAAAGTTCTTATCAGGCACACACCTTAGATTTTGTGGCAACCACCATGCCTTCTTACTTATCAGAGACTAACGTATGCCTTAATGGTTGGGTGCAAGTTGTGTGCTTAAGTGCCAACCATTTTTTAGGCTAGTTGATTTAGTAGGTGAGTTGTTACATACTCTTTAGAGGTTTTCGACTTCCATGACCACCGTTCTGTTATCTTAATTGACCAACACCCTTGTAGGTTCTAGGTTAGTGTGTAGTTAGGCATTGTAACCCAGCTTTTGGTTCATCCTACATCACCAGTTTTGCTTACAAAAAAAGGCCCACTTGGAGCTCTTGATTTCATGGTGTGACCAAACGAAGTAGCCACATTATCCTACATATTTAAAGTTTAAGAACAGGCCAAAGGTGTTGCACCCTCGATGCCTCTAATCATTGGTGTTACTTGATAGAACTCGTTATGGGCTCTAGCTATCCTAAGGGAAACTTTGGATGCAACTATCTACCAAACGGTTTGATTAGTCTTTCACCCTTATACCCAAGTCAAATGAATAATTTGCATGTTAATATCATTGTGGGTCTTCACTAAAGTTTCCTATGGCTTCACCTACTTAGACATAGCTCACCATCTTTCGAGTTCTGACAAGCATGCTTACACTTGAACCATACTCAGAAGATTAAGGTTGGTTAGTGCTGCACCCATAAGGGATCCTATTAATTGGCTTCCTTGTGCCTTATGGGTTTTCTAGCCCATTGATTCACACACATGCTAGACTCCTTGGTCCTATTTCAAGAATGGTCGGATGGGGAGCCTATAGGCCGATGTTGGAAGCACGTAGGTGCTAGGGCATGCCAAGATGATGCGTGCTACATTCCACGATCACAACAATGATGTCTCCATAGGCATATCAAAAGTGTAGACTTGGGCTGTTACCATAACCCATATAAGTCCACACCACAAGTTGATCTACGAATCAGCTCTTATTGTTCCAAATCCAACTGAGGTGCATCGCCTAACCCAATATTCTTCCCTCTCAATACTTTCAAGCACTTTTTAACTCTTTTTTCAAAGTCCTTTTTATCTTTCCCTCATAGTACTTGTTCATTATCAATCTCTCACCCATATTTTGCCTTGGATGAAATTTATCATTTGATTTTGGTTGCATTCTCAAGCTACTTGACTCACAAATAGCGTTTCATGGTGCAATAGGGTCTAGGCACAACATGACTCTCAACCGCTGTAGAGCCCTTTTCCAGAGGACTTAGGCTCAGTCTACCACTGAAGATGCTTCTCTAGACTACAATTCAAATGTCAAGAATGCCCGATTCTCACGCTGGGCTCTTTTTGGTTCACTCGTTGTTACTAAGGGAATCTTGATAAATTTCTTTTCCTCTACTTATTAATTTGCTTAAACTCAGTGGGTAATCCCACCTGACCTAGGGTTGTAATATGACCATTGACCGAGCGATGCTGGTGGTTTGATGGGATCTAGATGGACAATAAGCATGCATCACTAGAGACAAGGCATGATGGGAGCTTTAGCACTAATGGTCATGGTGCTATCATTGCTGGAGACTCTTTTTTGGGTTAAGCATGATCAATGAGATCACGATAGGCCATCTTCTACCCCTTTCACCTAAAGCCTAATTGGCGATGATTAGAATGGGTGACAATTCATGGCACCCAAGCAGACATACCTTCAATCTAATGGCTTGGGACACAACTTATGTTTAAAGACATGATGGTTTATGGGATTCTACAATTCATACTAAGTATTGCATTTTGCTACATTCTTCATCAATGCAAGAGTAAAGATATCCATTATGAGTTGTTTTGGTTTTTTTATGACAAAAAGAGTCACAGTGCCACTCATACATGCACCATGAATAGGATGGCAAAGGTATACATGCTTTTTTTCATTCTAGTTCCATGGTACGATTCATGCTAAGGATTCGTTATTCGACCACGGATGATGATATCAATTCCTTCACCCACTCGGGAGGTAAAGTGAAGCAACTATCATGCATGCCCAAGGTTAAAAGGGTCTCAGGGCACATAGGCACCCTCACCCCTTAGGTTTTATTCATACATTCATGAGTTGTTCATTAAACAAGTTTTGACAATGATCTTTTTATAGGTTCACCTACGAAAAACCTTGTTATGACTTCTCTTTTCTCTAAATAATAAGGTTCAGTAGACTTCTCATGACATCGCAAGTAGTGAACTATCCACATCTCCATGATCTGAACATTTCACCAGACCATTCAATTGGTAGGAGCAATGAGCAATGTGTACAAAGGGCTGGGACATAGTCAACGTGAGCTAATGACTAGTGCTTACTAGGAATTCCTTATTGAAGACCAACAATTACAATGATATAACCCATTCATGATGAAATTTCAAAGATTACTTGAGCCTGTTAGGCAAGGCTATAGACTCATGGAATACATCAGTGTAGCATGTGTGTAGACTAGAACATCTAAGGGCATCATAGACCTATTATTGTGTCAACCTTCTTTGGCTTAAGTGGCCATAACCCTTCTAAGAAGCTAACCATAAAGGATCACCTCTATATAGATAGTTAGTAAGCTAAGGTCTTGTTCATTAATAGAATTAACTAGATAAATCGCTCCACCAACTAAGAATGGCCATGCACCACCACCCATATAATCAAGAAAAAGCTCTTAGTCTATCAATCTTTACTATGTCGAGACTTGGTAAGTTTCTCCGTGTTAAGTCAAATTAAGCTGCAAGCTCTACTTTTGGTGGTGCCCTTTCATAAATTCCTTTAAGTTTTAATCTTGCGACCATACTCCCTCAAGAACCTTAAGATTTTGATTTCTCATAAGGTAACAGCAGAATAATAACATCTGTTGATCCTTGGTTAGCATCATTTTATGGTTAGGACTAGCATGGTATCTGATCATCTTTTAGCCTCTAACTTCTATTCTTAATTAGTGAAAACATCCTTGGCCAATGCTTTTCCAATTGTTTTTTTTTTTTTATAAATCCAAGAATTTCACCTCTGACTTGAAATATGAAAGCCCTTGACTATCCCTATTAATCATAACTTCAATCCTAAAGACAAACACAATAGGAACAAAATCCTATGCTAATGTATACAAGTATAAGCTTACTTTAAGCACTCTAATTTCTTCAAAGTAACAGTACTAGAGGAATGATCTAGCTAGTTAAGGCAAGGAATGCATCACTAATAGTAGGGACAAGTAGATCAATGCTCATTGTGAGATGGATTGGATGACCCAACCTGAGTTTCACCTATGAGCTTTTTAACTGCAACAACTTAAATATATGCTATTGGAGTTGGAATTACCACAACTGCTAGCACCAAACTTGCCCTCTAATGGATGGTCATTAAGGGATTTAGATTGTACTTATTCCAATTACTAGACTCATAGAGCTCGGTATTGTTATTTGTTGTCACTACCTCCTCATGCCAAGACTGGTTAATTTGTGCGACTACTACTTTTCTTGGATGTGATAGCTATTTCTCAAGCTCTCTTTTTTGAATCAAACCCTAATTCTCTGTCACTCATCACCAGCATAGGAGGCCACTATCCTACCATCAAAAGTTTATAGGAAAGAAATTTGAATAATGTGTCACTTACACAAAGGCTGTACGATCTGTCAAGTTATCATGAATCATTAGAGCAATAGGTAAAGCCCATTCAACCTTTTATCTAATAAAGGTATCCCTTCTAGAAGTCAGGGTTTGTTGCACATATTAGCTCCAGAATTACTACTATTATTCGAGTAGTAGATACCATCAAACAAACTGTAACTACTTTAAAGAGCCATTCGTAATTTCACAGTCTAAATTAGTTCATACTTATACATGCATGGCTTAATCTTTGAGACAAGCATATGTCTAGTGGTAGGATCAATCGAGTAGCATTCCTTTAGGACATTAGCACTGCATAGGCCTTAACACACTAATCAAACAATAGAGAGAGCCAACACAGAGCACAAGCATCGTGCATGTTGAGCACGTAAAATGCATAGCATTAGACAAACAAAGGTTGAGAGCCCGCATACATAAAACTTTCCACATCTAATAGCATGATTGAACACCAATGCATCAATGTAGCCACAAGGCTAAGGTGGCACACTTGGGACATGAGGCATGATTAAGGTCTGACCTATAGCTCCTAAGGACACAAGATGGATGAAGGATAGCAAGACATCTAGTTGTCATCGATTTAGGCATTAGTATAGGATCTCGATTGCACCCCCTGGGCGCAATGACCACATGGGTAGAGATTGAGAAAGATGACGAGTCGACAGTTCAACGCATTGAGCATGAAGCCTACCAACATGCACAACTATAGCACCACTCATATGCCCATTGCATACAAGTGACAATGCACTCCAGTCCACAACCCACCCAAGCAATTACTCGATGACTGAGTAGACGAAATGATGTATGAGGCCACACCACAACTGTTTGGCATGGGAAAAACACAAGCAAGAGTGATAAGACTATCCCTACCACCCAACAAGTAATAACGGTATGACACCACCAATGCTTGGTCTAGTCAAAACCACACACACAAACTCTATTGTCACCACCCTAATAGGACGTTGTCTAGTTTAGGGACTTGTTCTTGGGGTCTTGGGCAATAGCACTTGCATGCATGGGCTTACCCAAGCCAAGGCATTTTTATGGTCAACGAAAAGGGACCACGAGACTACTAAATACCTGAGAGACTTAGCCAAACCAAGCCCCACATTAATAGCTTATGCTTGCACCACCCCAAAGAGTTGTTGCCCAATTCAGGGACTTGGTTTGGGGTCTAAGGTAGCATCAGCTGCAGGCATAGGGTTAAGCTTTTTTGCATGTACACCAACCAATCGAGGCCATAGGTGCTTGCAGGTTATCGAAATAACTAGTCATCAGACAACATGGACAAAAAACATACATGGCTTGGATTTTGCTCTAGGAACATTGCCATAGATATGTACAATGACAAGTCCATCACAAACACCTATTCCCCTCATGGGGGAGGGGGCCCCAAACAACCACCCCCTAAAGAGCATAAGAGATTCTATAGATATGTTAGCAATAGACATTAAAGTGTCTGAAATGGGGATAGTTTTTCAAACAAGCATATCATACACCAATGGTTAGCAAGTGCTGATGGTGGTCGAGGCATGTTTCCTCACCAAGGCCCAATATGTGCTGATGGTTTTTATGGCAACTACCCACCCTAAGGTTCATCTTCTACCAATGTTGATCGAGGTGCCTACACCATGTCCAGATTATGCCAATGCTAATCTAGGCATGTGCCTGTACCAAAGGCCAACATGTGTCGATGATGGTCAAGGTAAGTGTCCATACCAAAGGCCAGCTTGTGTCGATAGTGGTCAAGGTAGGTGCTCGTACCAAAGGTCAGCTTGTGCCAACAATGGTCAAGGCATGTGCCTATACCATGCTTTAGCATTTGCCTACACCATGCTCTAGCTTGTGCTAATGATAGGTAAGGCCTTGGTTAAAGTTTGATTCTGGGCCATAGTGCACATGCTAGGTTTAAGCATATGTTGGTGCTGTACTTTTTCACCTAGGGCATCATCATTGGAGGACTGCTAAAGAACATGACCAACAACATTGGGGGTTTCAGCTTTGGCAATTGAGGGAAGGGGCAGGCGACATGCATAAACAAAGTACGATGGGTGCTGGTCTTTGGCCCTTATATTGGCCCTCTATCCCCTAAAATTAAGCTTAGCCCAAGTGCAGGCATTGGTGAGCGTTATATGAATTTACAAGCCATAAAAATGGCATTTGCATTGTAAAAATATGAAGATACACTTGAACCCACCTATTGGCTGGTCGTGGTGCACATGGTTCGTAGCTCGAGCCTAGGAAACCCATACATGGTATATGACCCAACATGTGCCTATGATGGTCAAAGCATGTGCCAAGACCAAGGGCCAACATGTGCTGATGGTGGTAGAGGCATGTGCATGTGTCACAGTCCACAAGCTGGTCTAGGCCTAAGGGTTCTCTTTAAAGTAAAAAGGTGTTCAGGTTTGATAAAATTGAGCCAAGCCCAGGTGCAGGCGCTGGTGAGCATTATATGAATTTACAAGCCATAAAAATGGCATTGTCATAAAAGATATATGAAGATGTGCCTAAACCCAACCACTACCAGGTCATAATGCATAGGGTGTGTAGCTTGAGACTAGGATACCTATGCTTGTTGCATGGCCCAACATGTGCAAATGGTGTTCAAGGGAACTACCCACATAATGGGCCAACATGTGTCGATGGTGGTCAAAGTATGTGCCAAGACCAAGGGCTAACTTACCTTGATGGTGGTCGAGGCATGTCTATGTGCCATGGTCTGTAAGCTGGTCTAGGCTAGCCATTCTCTCCAACTCAAGAAGTAGTTCAAGTTTGGTAAAATTAAGCCAAGCCTAGGTGTTGGCGCTGGTGAGTGTTATATGAATTCACAAGCCATAAAAATTGCATTGGCATGGCAAAAATATAAAGATATGCCTGAACCCACCTGCAACCCAATCATGATGCACATCGTGTGCACTCTATGCCCAGGATACCCGTACGTGGTGCATGGCCTAATGTGTGCCAATGGTGTTTGAGGGAGCTGCTAGCACAAAGGGGCCAACATGTGCTGATGGTGGTTGAAGCTTGTGCCAAAATCAAAGGCTAACATGTCTCAATAGTGGTCAAGGCTTGTCCATGTGTCATGGTCTGTAATATGGCCCAGGAACAAAGGTCCTCTCTGAGTCAAGGAATAGTTTAAGTTTGATAGAATTAAGATAGGCCTAGGTAAAGGCACTGGTGAGCATTACATGAATTTACAAGCCATAAAAATGGAATTCGCATAGCAAAAATATAAAGATGTGCCTAAACCCACCTATTATCCAATCATAGTGCATATGGTGGATAGTATAGGCTCAAGATACCTGCACATGGTACATGGCCCAGCATGTGCTGATTGTGTTTGAGGGAACTACCCGCACCAAGGGCTAGCATGTGCTAATGGTGGTTGAAGTATGTGCCAACAACAAAGGCCAACATGTCCTGACGTTGGTCAAGTCATGTGCATGTGTGACGGTTTGCAAACTGGTCCAAGCCTGAAGGTTTTCTTTAAGTTAAGGAGGTGTTAAAGTTTAGCATAATTGAGCCTGACCTAAGTGCAAGTGCTAGTGAGCATTATATGAATTTACACAAGCCATAAAAATGGTATTGACATGGTAAAAATATGAAAATGTGCTTGAATCTACTTACTGCTAGGTAGCAATGTGCATGGTGCACAGCCTAGGCCTAGAATACCTATGCTTGGTGTGTGGCCTAGCATTTGTCAATAGTGTTCAAAAGAACTACTAACACAAAGGACGAGCATGTACCGACGGTGGTCGAAGTGTGTGCTAAGACCAAGGGCCAACATGTCTCGATGGCAGTTGAGGCATATGCATGTGTCATGGTTTGTAAGCTAGTCCAAGCCCATGGGTTCTCTTCAAGTCAATGAGCATTTTTAGCTCTAGTGGGATAAGGTTTGACAACTAGGGGATAGAGGCCTTGAGGGGTATTGGATGCCCAGGTCATGGGGAACTAGCACAAGATAGTGGTATGGGCAATGATCAAGACTCTAGAGGCTCAAGCATGGTGTTAAGGTTTGACTGAATTAAGCCAAGCCCAACTACGAGCATTTCTGAGTGTTTATATGAATTTACAAGCTATGGAAAAGGCATTGGTATGCTAGAAATATGAAAATATGCCTAAACCCACATACAACCTAGTCATGGTGTGCATGGTGTAGGGCCCATCATGTGTCGATGGTGGTCAACGCATGTGCCAGGACCAAAGGCCAACATGTCCCAATGGTGGTTGAGGCATGTGCGTGTGTCACGATCCATAAGCTGGTCTAGGCCAAAGGGTTCTCTTCAAGTCGAGGAATAGTTCCAGTTCTATCGAGATAGGGTCTGATAGCTAAGGAGACCAAGGCTTAAGGCCTACTAGAGGCCTAGGTCATAGGGAACTAGCTCAAAATAGTGGTATGGGCATTGATCAAAATGCCAGAGGCTCAGGCATAGGTTCAATAAAATTAAGCCAAGCCTAGGTGCAGGCACTAGTAATTGATTCACAGGCATACAGTTAGACCTAAGTGTAGGCATGCTTAAACACAGTCCTAGAAGGATCAAAATTTTGTGCTTTTAGAAGGCCTAGTACTACAACACAATCTCTAGCAAGCCAAAATTAGCTGAGCACTTGAATTTTGTAGGTTAACCTAGGCACACAACTCAATTCCCTATCCAAGGCCGCATGAAGTTTGGCTTAAGACTGGAGCCTGTGACACACGCACTAAGGGTCATTTTATGCCGATGGCAATCAAGGAACAAACAAGTGCCTCAGGTAGGAAGGTCACTGTACACATGCTACTCTAAGTGCCAACATATAACAAAGAAGTGTTCAAGGCAACAACCCGCACCAAGGGCTCACTTGTGCCAACCATGGTTGAGACAAGTGTCTTCAACAAGTGCAAGTATCTGGTGATGGTGTTTGAGGCAACATTCTACACCAAAGGGCTAGCATTTGGTGCTAGTTTCCTAGTCAACATCCGACGACATTAGGCTAGCATCTGTCAATGGTGTTTGATGTGATTGCCCTCACCAACCAAAAGCCAAGTGCCAGTGACGGTGTTCGAGGCAACAACCTGCATTAGAGGCTAACTTGTGTCGATAGAGTTTGAGGTAGGTGCCCGCACCAAGGACAACCCCATCCTTATAACAAATGCAAAGCGCGTTTTTTGTTATCATTTACTTAGACACTCAAAGGAGGGATGTCATCCCTAGCCAAATAAGTCATAATGGAGAACACCATTCATCCTTAATCCCAGAAGGTGCAATGAAAAAGAATAAAGTGAGAGGACTTTGGTAAGTGTGTCGAGTGAGAGACGATTCGAAGTGACAAAGGGCTAAATCTCAGTGGATCATGGCAAAAAGGCCACTCTACCATTTACAATACCCCATTGCATATTTTAGTCATCTGCAAAGGATTCTACCTATCACATTATAGGAATTAAGCTCTAAAGAGACCTTTGAGGCTTGTCCGCTATGGGGGCTGCACCTATGACAGGTGCCCTTAAGGGCCATGGGCCCCTACTTCAAGTCAACAATTAAGCAATGGGTGCATGCATAGCTTCTAGCCCAGATTCTAACTTAGAGGCATTCAGTCATAATCCAATGCATGATAGCTTTGCACCGTTGGCATTTCAACGAAGCATGATAACCAATTGCGTGAATCAATAGTTTCTCTCATACTAGGTTGAATTACTATTGTGATGCTACCATCAGTACAGTAAAACTAACCTATCTCATGATGACTGAAACCTAGCTTATATTCCCTATTTACGGGTGAACAATCCAACACTTAGTGAATTATACTTCACAATGTTAGAGAGAGCCAATATCAAAGGATTAAAAAGCAATGTTGCTATGAATGCTTGGCTACCACAATGCTTGGCTGCCGCAAGCCAATTATCCCTGTGGTAACTTTTCTGACACCTCTAGCCTCAAATTTTAAAGGTCTAAATGATTGATGGGCCATGCTTTTGTAGTTCATATTCGTACTAGAAATCAAAATCAAATGAGCTTTTACCCTTTTGTTCACATGAGATTTTTATTCTTGTTGAGCTCATCTTAGGACACCTACATTATCTTTTAATAGATGTGCCACCCCGACCAAATTCTCTATCTGACAAAGTCTTCTGTTGGGATTGACCAACTGAGGCTAGCCTTGGGTCTAAAAGAAAGGGCCATGCCCTACCTCCTATTCACGAAATAAGTAAAATAATGTTAAAAGTAGTGGTATTTCAATTTCGCTCTAGGGCTCCCACTTATCACGTCATTTCACAAAGTCAAACTAATGTCGAGCTCAACAAGGTCTTCTTTCCCTATCAATTTCACCAAGCCTATTCCCTTGGCTATGATTTCGTTGGATAGTAGATAGAGACAATGGGAATCTCGTTAATCCATTCACATGCATCACTAATTAGATGATGAGGCATTTGGCTACCTTAAGAGTGTTATAGTTACTCTTGCCATTTACTCGCTCTTGGTTGAATTTTTTCATTTTGACATTTAGAGCACTAGGCAAATATCACATTGCATGAGCATCCATAGGGACCATCACAATGCTTTGCTTTAATTAAATAGTCAGACTCCCTTTGTTTGTACTAGTTTTAAGTCAACTATTCATCACTCGGGAAAAGCCTCTAAGGGAGCTGTTCCTAATCCATCCCCCGATCGGCATGTGAGGACCCTCTCTCATAGAGAGAGCAACTCAAAAGTGCATCGATAGCCAATAAGTTTAGAATGGGATCCTCATACCCAGCCTTTAGAGCCAATCATTTTCCCAAGGTTTTGAATCCATTTTACTGACTTCCCTTACCTACGTTTGTTCCATCGACTAAAGGTTGTTCACCTTGGAGACCTAATGCGATTATAAGTATGACTAAGCATGGATAGCACTTGGTTCTTCAGATTTTCAAAAGCCACCGAGGGTGCACCAAACACCACATAATGTGTGGTGCTTTTCTAGCCACTGGAACCTAACATCACTGAGCTATTTCCAGGGTGGGCAAGGCATTAAATAGAAAAGATAACTCTTCCCAAGGCCTCTACTAACATCTCTAGCCTCCCTAATGTTACCATTAGCTATCGTGTCTCGATTTAAGAATTTTAACCTGATTCCCTTTTAAAGCTCATGCTAGACATGCTATCGGATGGGCTTTTCCTATCTCTTAGGATTGACTAACCTATGTGCAAGTGTTGTTCACATGGAACCTTTCCCCTATTTGGCCTTCAAAGTTCTTATTTGAATATTTGCTACTACCACCAAGATCTACATCGACAGCCACTTCACCTGGGCTCACACCTTAGGTTTTATAGTTATCACCATGCCCTTCAACTCATTGAGGCTTGGCCCTTGCCCTGAAGGTCGGGTATAGGGTGCACTATTAACCATCCATTTTCAAGGCTAATTGATTTGGCAAATGAGTTGTTACACACTCTTTAGTAGATTTCAACTTCCATAACCATCATCTTACTATCTTAATTGACCGACATCCTTTGTGGATTCTAGGTTAGAATGCAATTGGAACCATAACCCAACTTTCAGCTCATCCCACATCACCAATTCTGCTTACCAAAAATGGCCCATTTAGAACTCTTGATTTCATGGTACGGTTCAAAAGGGTAGCTGCACTATCCTACCTATTTAAAGTTTGAGAATAGGTAGAAGGCATTGCACCATCGATGCCTCTAATCATTTGCTTTACTCAATAAAACTCGCTAAGGGCTCCAACTATCTTGAAGGAAACTTCAGAGGGAATCGGTTACTAGATGGTTCAATTAGTCTTTTACCCTTATACCCAAGTCAAAAGAATGATTTGCATGTCAATGTTGCTGTAGGCCTCCACTAGAGTTTCCTTTAGCTTCACCCCACTTTGGCACAGTTCACCATCTTTCAAGTCCCAATAGGCATGCTCACACTCAAACCCTTCTAAAACAATCAAGGTCAATCAATAGTGTAATCGTAAGGGATCCCACCAATCAACCTCCTATCACCCTATGAGTTTTCTAGCTCATTGACTCGCACATATGTCAAACTCCTTGGTCTGTGTTTTAAGACAAGCTAGATGGGGAGCTTACAGGCTAACACCAGGAGTAGGTAAGTGTCAAGCCAAACTGAGATGGTGCTTACTACATTCCACAATTGTTTTGATGATGACGAGTTCCTAGGCCTATCAAAAGCATGGGCTTGGGCCGTCACTGTGACCCATATCAATCCATACCTTAATATGATCAACAGACTAGCTCTCACCATTCCATATCCGATTAGGGTGCATCACTAACCCCCATCTGCTTTATTTTTAATGATTTCATGCACTTTTTGACTCTCTTTTCAAAGTTTTTTTTCATTTTTCCCTAGCAATGCTTGCTTGCTATCGGTCTTTCATCTATATTTAGTCGTGGACAAAATTTATCACCCAATTGGGGCTGCATTCCCAAACAACTCAACCCTTAAGTAGCACTTCATGTTGCGATAGGGTCAAGCTTAATAAGGCTCTCACCCTCTCTGATGCTCCTTTCTAGGGGACTTAGGCCTAGTCTAACGCTGAGGACGCTTGTTTATACTACAATTCAGACATTAAGGGTGCTCGATTCTCAAGCTAGGCTCTTCCTAGTTTGCTCACCATTACTAGGGGAATCCTAGTAAGTATTTTTTTTCCTCCACTTATTAATATGCTTAAACTCAGCAGGCAATCCCACCTGACCTAGGGTCATAATACGAGCATCAACTGAGCAATAAGAAGGGTCCAATGGGGTTTGGATGGACAACAAGCATGCATCACCAGAGATAAGGCACATCAAGAGCTTCACCTCTAATAGCCACGAAGCTTATCATTGCTGGGAACTCTTTTTTGGGCCAGCCACGATCAATGAGATCATAAAAGGCCATCTTTTTCCCCCTCACTGAAAGCCCAATAGGCAAGGGATTGGAGGGGATGAAGATGCATAACACCCAGCCAAGCGTGCCCTCGGCCTAATGGCTTGGGGCGTAACTTGCATGCAAAGACTTGATGGTTTATTGGATTCTACAATTCACACCAAGTATCACATTTCACTATGTTCTTCAATACAAGAGCTGAGATATCCGTTGCTGAGAGTCATTTTGGTTTTTCAAAACAAAAAGAGTTACGGTGCTACCTAGACATGCACTATGAATGGGATGGTGGTAGCACATATGCTCTTTTTCATTCCAATTCCTTGGCACAATTCATGTCGAGGGTTTGTTATTTAGCCATGTGCAACCATATCAATCATTTCATCCACTCAGGAGGTGAAATGAAAGGACTATCTCGCATGCCCAAGGCTAAAAGAGGCTTAGGGCACGGATACACCAATGCAAGCATACTCGTGCCTACAAAACATTCTTCATCCAATAGCATGATTGAACACCAATACATCAATGTAACCATAGTGGTTTAGGAGGCCCACTTAAGACATAAGACATGATTAAGGTCTAACCTATAGCCCCTAAAGACATAAGATGGATGAGATGGCAAGACATCTGATTTCCATCGATTTAGGTATACAGTATGAGATCTTGATTGAACCTCTAAGGTACAATGACCACATAAGGGAGATTGAAAAGGATGATGGGTCAATAATTCAATGCATCGAGCATGGACCTATCGATATGCATAACCAAAGCACCACTCATATGCCCATTATGTACAACTGATAGCATCCACGTACACTAGTCCATAACCAACCAATCGTTTACTTGACAAGCAAGCAAAGGAAATAACATACGAAGCCATGCCATAACCACTTGGCATGGGAAAAACAAAAGCAAGGGCCACGAGACTACCCTTGCCATCCAATAGTCAACAACAGCACAATACCACCAATGCTTGGTTTAGCTGAAACTACAAATGAAAACTCTACTATCACCACCCCAAGGGAACGTTGCCTAATTTAGGGACTTGCTCCTATGGTCTTGGGTAGCATTAGGCCAAGCCAAGGCATTTTTGTGATCAATGAGAAGGGACTATGAGACTTCTAAATACTCGAGAGACTTGGCAAACCAAGTCCCACAACCATAGCTTCTGCTTGCACCATTCGAGGGAGCCATTACCCAATTTAAAGACTTAGTCTAGGGTCTAAGACAACATTAGCCATTGGCACAGGCTTGAGCTTGGCACAACTGAGTGCCTTTTTTGCATGCACGCCAACTGATCAAGGTTACGAGCACCTGTGGGTCACTAAAGCAACCAATCATTGGCCAACATAGCTAGAAGGCATGCACAGCCTAGATTTTGCTTCAAGAACATTGTCGTGGATGTATGCAATAATAGGCTTATTACGAACACCTATTCCCCTCGTGAAAAGTAGAAAGGGGCTTGGACAACCACCTCCTAAAGAGTATAAATGATTTTACAGATATTCTAGTAGTAGACATTAAAGTGTCTAAAATGAGGACACTTTTTTCAAACAAGCATATCCTAGACCAAGGGTCCATAGTTGCTAATGGTGGTTGAGGCAAGTGGTATCATAATAGGTTCGAAATGGATTTAGAGTCGGTAAAAGTTAGTCCAGAGGATGTGATCAGTGTTGGGCATTGCTAGAACTAAAGTTAGCATTAGACATTTTAATACAAGTATTCGTTCATGTGGTGTAGGCATCCTAGGTCATTTCTATGCTCGTGTGCTAGTGATACCCCTCAGTGTACAAGGTACGAGCTTACAAGTGTGTAGAACAGATGTTCCGCCAACTATACTATGGTGTTGTGGGAATGCTGGGCATGCATTGCAGTTGTGTAGACAAGTGCTTGAATGAGAGTGTAAGGTGTGCTAAGCTAATGTGTAAATTATGCCTAATAGTGTGTGTGCTGGTGTGTTATGCCAATAGATAGGTGTGTTGGTTCATCAGAACCAAGACTGGATCAGTGGAGTGCATAAAAAGTTGAGGTAATCTATTTGGTTTTGTACATTTATGATTGACGATGTGTTCGAGGCTGTGGCATTGTTAGGGTAAACTAAACAAAGGGCTAGACCAAGGGCCTTAATGAGTTCCCACCTATAGGTAAGGTGAAGGAAGCTAGATCAAGAGACATGGTGATATCCCTAATACCTGATTGCAAAAGTGTGAGGTAACTATTACTGATTTAAGGGATAGGTTCGATAACAGGGAAGGATCTTTGAACGACGAATTAAAAGTGCTCATATAGCAAAATAAGGCATTAGAGGCCATGGTGTCAACCTTGCGAGAGGAGCTAGCAAGGGTCAGGGTTGATCACATTGCACTGTGAGCTACCATAGTTACTGGTGTGGGCTTAAAACCTAAGGTAGCATTGCCTAAGCATTTTTTAGATGGTTGAAAGCCAAGAGTAAAGACTATGCTGCAATAGAATGGTGTGCAAGATTCAAGTTAGACTAGTTTTGTTATAAAATTGAAGACTTAGGTTGAGTGTATCAAGTCTCCAAGACTTAGGTGAAACAATTAAAGTAGGGAAGACATCGATGTTTCTTCTTCAAGGGAGGAAGGGGTTACAAAAAAGCCTAGATTTTGCAAGGTTAATAATGTCACCAATAAGGGTAAGGAAAAGAAGCCCTCAAATTACTATTTATGTGGCAGTCAGCATAGGGTCAAGGAGTGCCTAAGGTAGGCAAGGCTTTCACCCATCAACTAGGTCGAGGAGTTACTATAGGTAAGAGTAGTAGTAGTAGTGATGAGCACTAACAAGTGCCTAGGATGATGTAGCTTGATGCTTTTTGATTCTGTCAAGAGGGCAAAACCTTTCTAAGAGATGAGGGCAAAGTGGCAATGGATGCCATAACATGAGTCCTAAGGTGCAACCAGATTCTTTCAAAAAAAATGTATAGGAGGCAACTTAGAAGAAGTAGAGGAAACATCAAACATGTAGGTGAAATGGACCAATGCAACATGGGACTGATAATACTTGTGAGAACAACTAGCAAAGTACTTGTTCAAGTATGGGATTGATACATAGGAAATATGGTTTGAAAGGCAAAAGACAAAGTCAATGTGCGCAGAGGCGTGTACTCCAAGTGTAGCATCCCTTTAGCAATTAGGGCATTACTAGAATAAGTGGGGGAGATTGTCATTGTCTGTGAGAAAGACTAGGCCCAAGGGTTCCTATCAAGACAAGGAATGGTTCTAAGGCAATCAAGACCAAGTCAAAATGCAAGGAAGACCAAGCCCAAAGGCACAATGGAGGTCCTAGGGGTAGGACCATTATCCAAAATAGGTGCGTATGTGCTGAAATGAGCTTAGTAAGCTCAGGTCAAGGGATTTGATTTGATAGCTTTTAGATAGACCTAGGTGTGAGAGTGAGAGTAAGGCTAGGCATGAGTAAAACAAATCCAAGCGTGCACCCAGGGAGGGCCCTTACGCGAGCATCACTGATAAGAGGTCCAACATGATTCAAACTCTTTTCTTGATAGAGTCCATGTGAAATTAGAACTCTATAATGTAATCCTATCATAATCTCTTGCATATATTAGACTTTTTGTGAGCCCTAGGATAGGAACAATGTTAGCCATTGATTCAATAGGGCCTTAGCTATAAATAGGAGGTACCGCCACCCTCACTATACACATACCACAACTTGAGTAATATAGGTTTACTCTTGCCAATCATTGTCGTTCTCTTTAGGTTTCCATCAAATAGTTTATGTATAGCCTTTTGTAGTAACAAATTAGGGTGGCTGGCCTTGGAGTTTTAAGTGTCCATGCACTGAACTAGTTGAAGGCTAATCTAGGATGCCAAATGAGTTCATTCCCAGGCCTTAGAGCCGCATGAGTTATGCCAATGATGTTTAAGGTAACTGCCCATACCAAAAGCCATCTTTTGCTAATGCTAATTGAGGCATGTGCCTGCACTAGGTCCAGATTGTGCCAATGTTGATCAAGGCATGTGCATGCACCAAGGGCCAGCATGTACTGATGGTGGTTAAGGCAGGTGCTTGTACCAAAGCCCAACTTGTGTCAAAGATGGTCAAGGCTTGTGCTTACACCATGCTTTAGTATATGCCCACGCTCTAGAATGTCCTAATGATGGTCAAAGCATTAGCCAAAGTTTGATTCTAGGGCATGGTGCACATGCTAGGTTTGGGCATGTACTAGTGCTATATTTTTTTGCCTAGCACATTATCACTAGAGAGCATTATCGGAGAACTTGATTGACGGCATTGGGGGTTCGATGATTAGGGGAGGGGGCGAGGGGTATGCACACATGATGTGTGATAGGTGTGGTCCTTGGCCCTTATAATGGCCCTTTATCCTCTAAGGAACCTTAACAATTCACACTCCCTTAAAAAGCATAAGAGCTTTTACAAGTTTGTAGCTAGTAGCCATTCAAGTGTCTTAAATGGGGACCTTTTTTCAAATGGCCACAAAATCTTTTACACTTTGATTTGTTAGGTAAATTTTTTTATGGATGCCAACAAAAATAAAAGGATCACATATGCCAAATTTGGGGTCAAAACTCCTAAAAAATTTTAATAAACTTTAAAATCATGAAAAATTCTAAAAATTTTGAAAAATAAAAAATGAGTCATCTTGCAACAAAACTTTACATGAAGGCTTAAGGGACCATTATATGAATTTACAAGCCATAAAAATGGCATTGCCATGGTAAAAATATGAAAAAGTTCTTAAACCCACCCACTATTTGAATGTGGTGTACATGGTGTGTGGCTCAGGCATAAGATACTTGCGTGTAATGCATGGGCCAGCATGTGTCAATGGTGATCAAGAAAACTACCACACCAAGGGCCAGCATGTGCTAATGGTGGTGAAAGCATGTGCCAAGACCATAGGCCAACATTTCTCGAAGGTGGTCAAGACATATGCATGTGTCATGGTCTACAAGCTGGTTCAAGCCCAAGGGTTCTTTAGGAGTCAAAGAGTAGTTTAGGTTCGGCATAATTGAGCTAGGCCTAGGCACAAGCACTGGTAAGCATTATATGAATTTACAAGCAATAAAAATGGTGTTTGCATGGTAAAAATATGAAGATGTGTTTGAACTCACCCACTGCCTAGTCGTGGTGTACATGGTGCATGACTTAGCATGTATTAATGGGGTTTGGTGGAATTGACTACACCAAAGGCCAACATTTATCGATGGTGGTTAAAGCATATGTTGAGACCAAGGGCCAACATGTCCCAATGGTGGTCGAGGCATATGCATGTGTCACGGTCTACAAGCTAGTCTAGGCCTAGGGTTCTTTCAAAGTCAAAGAGCAATTTAGGTTTAGTAAAATTGAGCTAGGCCCAGGTGCGGACATTGGTGAGTGTTATATGAATTTATAAGCCATAAAAATGGTAATAGCATAGTATAAGTATGAAGATGTGCTTGAACCCACCTATTGTCTCATCGTGGTGCACACAATGCATAGCCTGAGCCTAGGATACCCATATGTGGAACGCAACCTAACATGTGCCGATGGTGTTCGGTGGAACGACTTGCACCAAGGACCAGCATATATTGATAGTGGTCGAAGTATGTGTCGAGACCAAGGGCCAACATGTCCCGATGTTGGTCAAAGCATGTGCATGTGTCACAATCTATAAGTTGGTCGAGTCGTAGGGGTTCTCTCCTAGTTACAAAGGTGTTCAGGTTTGGTAAAATTAAGCCAGGCCTAAGTGTGGGCACTAAGGAGTGTTATATGAATTTACAAGCCATAAAAATGGCATTGGCATGTCAGAAATATAAAGATATACCTAAACCCACTTACTGCCAGTTTATTATGCACATGGTGTACGATTTGGGACTAAGATACCCGCACTTGGTGTGTAGCCCAGCATGTATCGATGGTGGTTAAAGCATGTGTCAAGACCAAGGGCCAACATATCCCGATGATGATTGAGGCATGTGTATGTGTCATAGTTCACCAGTTGGTCCATGTTTAGGGATCTCTCTAAGTCAAGAAGCAGTTTTAGCTCTAATGGGATAGGGTCTGACAGCTAGAGAGACCAAGCTTTGAGGTGTATTGAAGGCCTAGGTCATAAGAAATTAACCTAGGACAGTGGTAACTGCAATGATCAAGACTCCAGAGGCTTAGACATGGTGTTTAGGTTCAACAAAATTAAGCTAGGCCTAGGTGCAGGCAATTGTGAACACTTACATGAATTTACAAGTGATGAAAATGGCATTAGCATGGTAGAAATATGAAAATGTGCCTAAACCTACCTATAGCTCAGTCGTGGTGTGCATGCTGCATGGCCCAGCAAGTGCCGATAATGGTCATGCATGTGTCGAGTCCAAGGGCCAACATGTCATAATGGTGGTCGAGGCAAGTGCTAAGACGAATGGCTAATATGTGCTAATGGTGATTGAGGTATGTGCATGTGTCATGGTCTGCAAATTGGTCCAAGCCCACAAGTTTTCTCTAAGTCAAAGAGTAGTTTCAGTTCTAGTGGGACAAGGTTCAACAGCTAGAAGGACTAAGCCTTGAGGCCTACTAGAGGCCCAGATCAAGGGAACTAGCCTAAAATAATGGTATAGGTAGTTTTTAAGACTCTAAAGGCTCCAACACAGTGTTCAGGTTTGGCAGAATTGAGTTAGGCCCAAGTACAAGCACTGGTGAGTGATAATCGAGCACACAATCAAACCTAATTGTGTGTACACCTAAACACAATCCTAAAAGGATTTGATTTGTGGGCTTCTAGAAGGCCTAGCACTATAGCACAATCTTTGACAAGCTGGAATTATGTCGAGCACTTGAGTTTTGTAGGTTGACTTAGGCATATAAAGTCAATTCCCTATCTAAGGTTGCACAAAGTTTGGCTTAAGATCGAAGCTCATGGCACATGCACCAGGCATCATTTAGTGTTGATGGTGATCAAGGGGTAAACAAGTGCCTTGCATGGAAAGGTCAAGGTACACATCTACACTAACTGCTAGCATCTGAAAAAGAGATGTTAAGGCAATAACTCACACCAAGGGCCTGCTTGTGCCAACAGTGGTCGAGGCAAGTGCC
Organism: Durio zibethinus; assembly: GCF_047325235.1. Classification (NCBI taxonomy): domain Eukaryota; kingdom Viridiplantae; phylum Streptophyta; class Magnoliopsida; order Malvales; family Malvaceae; genus Durio; species Durio zibethinus. Next base: position 8,777,411 of record NC_143183.1, on the reverse strand, counting down.
CACACCAAGTGCAAGCATTTAGTGATGGTGTCTAAGGCAACATCCTGCACCAAGGAGACAGCATCTGTCGATGGTGTCTTAGTCAACATTCAACAGCAATGGGCTAGCATTATCGATGGTGCTCGATGTGATTGCCCATAGCAACCAAGAACCAAATGCCATTGATGTCATTCAAGGCAACAACCCACATGAGGGACTAATATGTGTCGATGGAGTTCAAGGCAAGTGCCTACACCAAGGGTGAGCTCTTCCTTGTAACAAATATGAAAGGCAATTGGTTGTTGTTTACTTGGACACTCGAGGGAGAGATGTCATCCCCTAGCTGAATCAATAACAATGGAGAACACCATTCATCCCCAACCCTAGAGGAGTGCGATGTAAAAGAATGAAGTGAGAAGACTTTGGTGGATGGGTGTAGGGGGCAAGAGGGATGAATCAAAGTGATAAAAGGCTTAATTTTAGTGGATTATGGCAGTAAGGCCACTTTACCACTTACAATACTCTGTTGCATATTTAAGTCATTTATAAAGGATTCTACCTACCACTTAGTGGGAATTAAGCTCTAATGAAGCCTATACGGCTCGTCCGCCATAGGAGCTACACCTACAGCAAGTGCCCTTGGGGGGCCATGGGCTCCTACTATGGGTCAACAATTAGGTGATGGGCATGTGCATCACTTCTAGCCCAAATTCTAACTTAGAGGCATTTAGTCATAATCCAATGCATGGTAGCTTTATGCCACTAGCTTTTTAACCAAGCATGTGACCAATTATGTAAATCAATGGTTCTTTTTGTACTAGGTTGAATTACTATTATGACACTATCATTAATAGGTAAAACTAACCATTTCATGATGGTCTAAACCTATCTAACGTTCCCTATTGGTGGGTGAACAATCCAACACTTAGTGAATTTGCTTCACAATGATAGGAAGAACCGACATAAAAGGATCAAAAAGTAACATCACTATGAATGCTTAGCTACACAAGCTAGTTATCCCCATGGTAATTTTTCTGATACCTCTGGCTTCAAATTCTAAAGGTCTAAAGGATCGATAGGCTATACTTTCATAGTTCATTTTGGCACTACAAATTAGAATCAAATGAGCTTTTACTTTTTTATTCCACACAAGATTTCTATTCTTGTTGTGCTCATCTTAGGACACTTGTGTTGTCTTTTAATAGATGTGCCACCATAGCCAAACTCCCCACCTAACAATCTTTTTCCTCTAGATCTACTTACTGAGGCTGACATTGGGTTCAAAAGAAGGGGTCATGCCTTATCTTCAATTCACATAATTAATAAAATAATGTTAAAAGTTATGGTATTTCAATTTTGCCTGAAAGCTTCCACTTATCCTACACCTCTCAAGTCATTTCACAAAGTCAAACAAGAGTAAAGCTTAACAGGGTCTTCTTTTCCCACTGATTCTACCAAGCTTATTCCCTTGGCTGTGGTTACACTAGATAGTAGACAGAGATAGTGAAAATCTCGTTAATTCATTCATGCGCATCACTAATTAGATGATGAGGCATTTGGCTACCTTCAAAGAGTCATAGTTACTTTTGCCATTTACCCACGCTTGGTTAAATTTCTTTACTTTGACATTCAGAGTACTGGGTAGAAATCACATTGCATGAGCATTTGTGAGGACCATTGCAATGCTTTGTTTTAATTAAATAGTTGGATTCCTATTGTCCATACTAGTTTTGAATCAACTATTCATCGCTTAGGGAAAGCCTTAAGGGAGCCATTCCCAGTCTATCCCCTGATTGACATGCGGTGACCTATTTTGTTGTAAGAGTAGCTCAAGTACTGCATCGGCAATCAACAAGTTTGAGATTAGGACCGCCATGCCCACCCTTCAGAGCCAATCCTTTTCCTAAGGTTATGGATCCATTTTGCTAACTTTCCCTGCCTACATTCTTCCATCAACCACAAGCTGTTCAATTTAGAGACCTGATGTAGTTATGTGTATGATCGGGTAAGGATGGCACTCAATCCTCTAGATTTTCAAAGGTTGTCAAGCGCATATTGAACACCATGCGACATGCAGAGCTTTTTTGACCACTACACGCTACCTATGGGTGAGTTGTTTCCAAAGTGGGTAGGTTGTTAAATAGAAAAGATAACTCTTCTCGAGGCCTTTGTTAACATCTTTGGACTGCCTAACATTGCCTTCAACCACCACGTCCTAGTTCAAGAATTTTAACCCAATTCCTTTTTGAAGTTTGCATTGGACATGCTGTCGAATGGGCTTTCCTCATCTCTTATGATCAACTAACCTATGTACAAGTGTTGTTCACATGGAACCTTTCCCCTCTTTGGCCTTCAAAGTTCCCATTTGAATATTTGCTACTACCACTAAGATCTACATCGATGACCACTATGCTCAGGCTTGTACCTCAAGTTTTGCAATGACCACCATGCCTTTCTACTCATCAGGGCTTGGCCCTTGCCCTAATGGTTGGGCATAGTTTATTACTTAAGCACCATCCATTTTCAAGGCTAGTTCATTTAGTAGGTGAGGTGTTACACACCCCTTAGCAGATTTCAACTTCTATGACCACCATCTTACTGTCTTAATCGACCAACACCCTTTATGGGTTCTAGGTTAGCATGCAATTAGGCACTATAACCTGACTTCTGGTTTATCCCGTATCACCAATTCTACTAACCAAAAATGGCTCACTTAGAGCTCTCAATTTTATGATGCATCTTAATAAAGTAGTCACAACATCTTACCTATTTAAAGTTTGAGAATAGGTTGAAGGTGTTGTGTCCTTGAAGCCTCTAATCATTGGCTTTACCCAATAGAACTCGCTAAGGGCTCTAGCTATCCTAGGGGAAACTTTAAAAGGAACCAGCTATTAGATGGTTTGATTAGTCTTTCACCCTCTACCTAAGTTAAATGAATGATTTTCACATCAGTGTTACTGTAGTCCTCTACTAGAGTTTCCTCTGGCTTTGCCCCGTTTAGGCATAGTTCACCATCTTTTGAGTCCTGACAGGCATGCTCACACTTGAACCTTTCTCGAAAGATCAAGGTTGGTCAGCGATGCACCCAAAAGGGATCCCGTCAATTAGCTTCCTTGCACCTTATAGTTTTTCTAGCTTGTTGACTTGCACACATGTCAGACTCATTGGTCTATGTTTTAAGATAGGCTGAATAAGAAGCCCATAAGTTGACACCGAGAGCATATAGATGCCAAGGCACGCTGATATAGCATGTATTGCATTCTATGATCACAGCAACGACATCTTTGCAGGCATATCAAAGGCTCGAGCTCGAGCTGGTCGCTAGTCATGAAGGATCACCTCCACATAGCTAGTTATAGGCTAAGGTCTCATTCATTAAGGAAATTAACCAAACAAATCACTCCACTAACTAAAAATGGCCATGCATTACCATCTATAGAATCAAGAAAGAGTTTTCACTCAATTAATCCTTACTATGTCTAGACCCAGTAAGTTTCACATGTTGAGTCAATTTAAGCCATAGGCTCCAATCCTTGTGTTACCCTTTTATCTATTCATTTAAGTTTCAACCTTGCGACCATACTCCCCTTGAAACCCAAAGACTTTGATTTTTCATAAGGTGTCGATGAAGTTTTAAAAGTAACATCTATTGATCCCTAGTCAGCATCATTTATAATTAAGACTAGGACGGTATCTGATCATCTTTAAAACCCTCAACTTTTATTCTTGATTAATGGAAACATCCTTGGCAAATGCTTTTACAATTGTTCGTCTTTCAAAAATTCAAGAATTTCACCTTTGATTATGAAATACGAATGCGCCCAACTATTTTTATTAATCATTACTTTGAACCAAAAGGCCAACGTATAAGACCAAAATCCTATGATGTTATCCCATGCTAATGTCTACAAGCATAGGCTTGCTTTGAGCACTCTAATTTCTTCAAAGCAATAATGTCAAAGGAATGGCTGGCCATTTAAGGCCAGAAGTGCATTATTGATAGTAGGGACAAGTAGACCAATGCTCACCATGAGGCAAACCAGACAACCTAACCCTAGTTCTAACTACAAGCTTTTTGACTACATCAATTTAAATATATGCTATTGAACTAGAATTACCACGACTACTACCACCAAACTTGCCTTTCAATGGATTTTTGTTAAGGGAATTAGATTGTACTTATTCTAATTACTAGACTCATAGAGCATGATATTGTTATTTATTACCACTACCTCCTCATGTCAAGATTGGGTAATTTATGCACTTGCTACCTTTCTTGAATGTGGTAGTCATTTTTTAGGCTCCTTTTCTAGAATGGAACCCTAGTTCTCCATCACTTATCACCACTATAGTAGGCTACTATCTTACCTTCAAAAGTTGATAAGACAAAAATTTGAATGTTGCCTCGCCAACAGAAAGGTCATGTGATCTATCGAGTTATCATGAATCATTATAGCAATGAGCAAAGCGTGCATTAACCTTTTATCTTATAAATGCATCCCTTCCAAAAGTCATGGCTTGTTGCACTTATTAGCTCTAGAATTATAATGGTTGTCTGGGTATTATATACCATCAAACAAACTATAAGTGATTTAATAAGCCTTTTGTAGTTTCACAATATGAATTAGTTCATACTTACACATGCATGGCTTAATCATTGAAACAATCATATGACTACTGGTAGGATTAACTAGGTAGCATTCCTTCAAGACATTGGCACTGCATAGACCTCAATGCACTGGCCAAATAGTGGAAAAAGCCAACATAGAGCCCAATGATCATGTGTCAAGCACGTAAAAAGCATAGCATTAGACGAACAAGGGTCAAGAGCTACACCTACAAAACATTTCACATTTGAGAGCACAATAGAACACCAATACACCAATGCGATCATACAGGTTTGGGTGGCACACATGGGACATGGGACACAATTGTGGTCTGACTCATAGCCCTTAAGGACACAAGATGGATGAGGGATGGCAAGACATCCAATTTTCATTGATTTAGGTATGTAGTCCAGGATCTTGATTGTGCCCCTAGGGTATGATGACATTTTGGGGAGATTAAAGAGGATTACGGGTTGACAGTTCAATGCATCAAGCATGAAGCCTACCAACATGTATAACTATAGCACCACTCATATGCCCATTATATACAAGTGGCAACATCTGTGCACACTAATCCATAACCCAACCAATTGATTACTCGATGAACGAGTAGAGGAAATTATGTACAACGCCACTCCATAACTGCTTGGCATGAGACCAACACAAGCAAAGGCCATGAAGTTACTCCTGTCATCCAATAAGTAACAATGGCATGACACCACCAATGCTTGGTTTGGTTGAGATCGAACATGTAAACTCCACTGTCACCACCCCAAAGAGACATTACTTGATTCAAAGACATGTTTCTAGGGTTTTAGGTAGCAACAGTTGTATGCACGAGTTTGGCCAAGGCAAGGCCTTTTTATGGTCGACGAGAAAGGACTATGGGACTACCAAATACCTGAGAGACTTGGCTACACCAAGCCCCACAATCGCAACTTCTACTTACACCAACCCATAAAGTTGTTGCCCTATTCAGGGACTTGGTCTAGGGTTTGGGATAGCATCAACTGTAGGTAAGGTCTTGAACTCAGCATAGCCAAGCCCTTTTTCCACATGTATGCCGATCGATCAAGGCCATGGGTGCCTACAAGTCAATAAAGCAACCAATTGCCAAACATCATGGCCAAAAGGCATGCATGACCTAGATTTTGCTCCAGGGACATTACCATGGATGTATGTAATGATAGGCCCATCACGAACACCTATTCCTCTATGAAGGGAGAAGAGGACTCGGATAACCACCCCTTAAAGAACATAAGAAATTCTATAGATATGCTAGCAATAGACATTAAAGTGTATGAAATGGGGACACTTTTTCAAACAAGCAAATCCTGCACCAAGGGTCTATAGGTGCTGATGATGGTCGAGGCATGTGCCCTCACTAAAGCTTGACATGTGCCAATGGTGTTCAAGGCAAATGCTCGAGGTAAGGGCTAGCATATGGCAATAGAGTTTGAGCCAACTACCCATGCCAAGGGTCATCTTTTACAAACGCTAATCGAGGCATGTGCCCATATTGAGGGTCAACATATGCCAATGGTGGTCAAGGCAAGTGTTTGTACCAAAGGCTAGCTTATGCTAATAGTGGTCGAGGTAGGGGCCTATACCAGAAGCTAGTTTGTGCTGATGATGGTCGAGGCATGTGCCTACACCAAGCTCTAGCATCAGCTAATGATGGTCGAAACCTTGGCTGAAGTTTGATTCCAAGCCATAATGCACATGCTAGGCTTGGACATGTGCTGGTGTCATATTTTTTTGCCTAGGGCACAATCGTTGGAGCATTACCAGAGAACCTGCTTGGTGACATTGAAGGTTCTAACAATTAAAGGAAGGGGAGGGGGTGCACACATTATGTGCAATGTGTGCTGGTCCTTAGCCCTTATATTGGCCCTCTACCCACCAAGGAACTTCAACAACTCACACTTTCTTAAAAAGCAAAAGAGATTTTACAAGTTCGTAGCCATTAACCATTCAAGTGTTTGAACTAGGGATTCTTTTTTCAAATGGTCATAAAATCTTCTACCTTTTGATTTTTTAGTTGAATTATTTTGTAGATGCCAACAAATAAACAAGGATCACATATACCAAATTTGGGGGCAAAACTCGATAAAATATTTCAAAAAATCATGAATTTTGGAAAATTTTAAAAATCGTGAAAAATAAAAAATGAGTCATCTTACCACAAAACTTCACGTGAAGGCTTAGGGGACCGTCATATGAATTTACAAGCCATAAAATTGGCATTAGCATGGAAAAAATATGAAAATGTGCTAGAACCCACTTACTGCCAAGTCATAGTACACATGGTGCATGGCTCGATCCTAGAATACCTACATGGTGTGCGGCCAGCATATGCCAATGGCATTTGAAGGAACTACCCACACTAAGGGCCTACATATGTTGATGGTGGTTGAAGCATGTGTCGAGACCAAAGGTCAACAGATCCCGATGATGGTCAAGAAATGTGCACATGTCATGCCCTAGGTGGGTGCGCCAGGCACATCAGGCGCACCAGCAGGCGAACCAAAGGTTGAGGCCCTCAGACCAGGCGTGCTAGTGGGTATTCACGCGCAAGGCCTAGGAGATGAGCTCAGAACGCCCACCCAGCTTGCAGGCCAGCCCGTGAGACCAAGGCCTAGCATTCAAGCTATTCGCACCACATCTAGAAGGGCCCAAGGTGCTGGACACGTAAGGAAAGCTTCTAGAAGCATACAGGATCAGCAAGAGCATCCTAGCAGATTTGGTTGACCCTAGAAATCAGGAGTTAGCATCCTGATTGATTGTAATCTGTATAATCCCTTGATTTTAGCCTTTATTCTAGGGATATTGCCATTAAGTGTAGCTAGAGCCTTAACTATAAATAGAGGGCTACTCCACCCTCATTTGTACACCATCAAACACTTCTATTTCAGTGAATATATAGCATATTCCAACATTCTACCTTATTATCCTGTTTCTCTTTAACTTGCGTAATCAGCCCTTTCCATTGTTCTAGTGCCTGCACGCTTGTGTTTTAGGTTGACTTAGGCATAAAAGAGGAGACTCCAAGCCTAAGGCCGCATGGATTCGAAGTCTAAGGTTAGAGCCTGTGACAGTTGGTATCAGAGCAAGTTTGATTCTACGTGTTTGTGTTGTGTAGGTTAGATCGTGATTGAGGAGATGGCATCCCAAAGTGACGTTGCTAACTAACAACCAGAGGCCCAGGAGCGTGGGCGTGGAAGAGGTAGGAAAGCCAGTTCTAGAGATATTTGGTCTACCATGGACGGTAGGCTGGCCAAGGTGGAGGTGACCATGGGTGACATAGGAGAGAAGCTTGAGGAGGTAGAGACTCACATTGCATCGCTAGACTCCATGGGGGAAGAGATCCAAAGTGAGCTGCAAGCTGCTCTCAACAAAGGCATGGACGTGTTCACCCAAAAGAATGGGGCCTTTGAGGCTGAAATGCTGACCTTGCGCGATGGCATGGAGGCTATGTGCCAACGGATGGAAGAGCTTGCCAGTGAGCTCGTTGCTTGCAAGACTGCCATTGGGAATGGCATGTTTGCTAGAGTGTCCAAATTCAGATTGGATGTCCTCAAGCCTAAGGAGTTCAAGGGGACTAGGGCGGCCAAGGAAGTAGACAACTACCTATGGGGTATAGAGCAGTACTTCCAGGCCGTGGGCATGCAAGATGAGGCAATAAAGGTAAGCACCGCTGCTATGTATCTCACTGATGTAGCCTTATTGTGGTGGAGGTGCAGGTGTGATGATGTCAGGTGTGGGAGTGCCAAGATTGGAGCCTGGGTAGAGTTTCGAAAAGAGTTTAGAGAATAATTTTACCCAGAGTATACCGATGATGAGGCGCAGGCTGAGCTAACAATGGGACATAAGGAAGTATGTCCAAAAATTCTTTGAACTGATGCTACAGATCTTGGATCTAGGTGAAAAAGATGCCTTATTTACTTTCATGGATGGGCTGAAGCCGTGGGTAAAGCATGAGCTACAACGGAGGGGAGTTCGTGACTTGGCTAAAGCTATGACTACTATCGAGGCCTTGATAGAGTTCAAGCCTTTGAACAAGTTTGAGTCTTCCAAGCCCAAAGGTAAAGGCAGGGATGATAGGGACCGAAAGAAACAGTCCAAGGGAAAGGACCGTGATCGGGAGTCCAAGGATAGAGATCAAGACCGTTCAACCAAGGATGGTGAGAGGAAGCCACCAGCAGGCAAGTGGAAAGCAAAGGGAGATCGAGAGCCACTAGCATGCTACCTATATGGAGGGAGCCACATAGCGCGCACCCATAGAAGGGCAAGCTGGCTGCTGTAGACAAAGAGTCTGACGAAGAGCCAGAGTCAAAGGCAGCAAAGCTTGGGTCATTGATGCTCAATACTGTCCAAAGTAAGGGGAGCCGCAAGATAAAAGGCTTGATGTTTATGAATCTGATGGTTACGAGTCAGAAGATGAGTGCACTGGTGGACACAGGTGCCTCACATCTTTTTATTTCAGGTGATGAAGCCCGAAAGCTTAGACTAAAGGTACAAAAAAAGACTAGTACCATTAAAACGATGAACTCTAAGGAGGTTCCAGCCATTAGAGTAGCACGGGAAGTGGAGTTACAGCTTGGAGACTAGAAAGGCAAAGAGACCAGAGAGGTAATACCCTTTAATGACTATGAGTTTGTGATTGGGTTGATTTCTTTGTTCGAATTAATGCCCTCCTTGTGCCTTTTACCGATTGTGTTACATCCTGGGTGCACGGTGCCAATGCCTAGTGCCATTGAGGAGAGGGTCTGGAGTTGGGTCATGGGTGGTGTCAGCCATCCAATTTGCCAAGGCGGTAAGTAGACAAGAAGACACCTTCTTGGTAGCCCTGAAATATGATAAGCCAAGGGAGAAGGAGACCGAGTCACCCTTGGAGGTGCTAAAGACCTTTAATGATGTGATGCCCGCAAAGTTGCCTAGCTAGCTACCACCTAAGAGGGAGGTGGACCACAAGATCAAGCTGGTGTCAGCTAGAGCCCCTTATCGAATGTCTTCACTAGAGTTGGAGGAGTTGAAGAAGCAGCTCAAAGAGTTAGTTGACGCTGGCTTCATCAAGCCATCAATGGCACCCTATGGTGTACCAGTTCTATTCTAGCACAAGCATGATGGGTCATTGTGACTGTGCATAGACTACCAGGCTTTGAACAAGCTGACCTTCAAGAACAAGTCCCCATCCCACTCATTGCGGACTTGTTCGATCAACTTGGAACCACAAGGTGGTTCACCAAGTTGGATTTGAGGTCAGGCTACTATCAAGTTAGGATCGCGGAGGGAGATGAGCCCAAGACAGCATGTGTCACTCGGTATGGTTTGTATGAGTTCTTGGTGATGCCTTTCGGACTCATGAATGCCCCAGCAACATTCTGCACCCTTATGAACAAGGTACTTCAGTTGTTCATTGATCAGTTTGTTATGGTTTATTTGGATGACATTGTGATCTATAGCCAGACTTTGAGAGAGCATGTAGACCACTTAAGACAGGTGTTCGAGGTGTTACGGGCGCACAAGCTATTTGTCAAGAGGGAGAAGTGCTCATTCGCCCAGCAGGAGATCCCGTTCCTAGGCCACATAGTGAGAGGTGGCAGGATATGCATGGATGAAGGCAAGGTGCATGCCATCTTGGAGTGGCAACTGCCAGCTAAGGTCACTGAGTTGAGATCATTCCTTGGGCTGGTTAACTACTATAGGCACTTCATCAAAGGTCACTCAGCAATAGCCACGCCATTGATTGACTTACTCAAGAAAGGGAGAGCATGGGAGTGGAGCGCAGGGTGCCAGGAAGCGTTTGACAGGTTGAAGCGGGCTATGATCGAGGAGCCAGTCTTGGCCATGCCAGACCATGCTAAGCCATATGAGGTGCATACGGATGCATCAGACTTTGCCATAGGGGGCGTGTTGATGTAGGAGGGATGCCCAGTCACGTTCGAGAGTAGAAAGTTGAATGAGACTAAGTGCAAGTACACAGTCCAAGAGAAAGAGATGACTATAGTGGTGCACTGCTTGCGCACTTGGTACCATTACCTGTTGGGGTCGAGGTTCATGGTTAGGACGGACAATGTGGCAACCAGCTACTTTCAGACGCAGAAGAAGCTGTCCCCCAAGCAAGCGAGATGGTAAGATTTCCTTACAGAATTTGATTTCCAGATGGAGTACAAGCCGGGACGAACGAACCTAGTGGCAGACGCCCTAAGCAAAAAGGCTAACCTTGCTACCATTAGCCAACCAGAGGGGTCACTAGTGCCGCGCATCAAGGAGGGACTTACGCATGATCTTACAGCCAAAGCTTTGATGGAGTACGCCCAGCAAGGTAAGACTAGGCGATTTTGGTTGCAGTATGGTTTATTGAACGCCAGGGGTAGTAGACTGTTTGTGTCATAGCATGGAAAGCTCCGTAAAGAAGTTTTGCAAGAATGTCATGATTCAAGGTGGGTTGGACACCCCGGAGTGAGTCGCACCTTGGCGCTGATCGAGGATCGGTACTACTGGTCACACATGAGGGACGATGTGGAGGCTTACGTGAAGACTTGTCTTGTGTGCCAACAGGATAAGGTGGAGCTTAAGAAACTAGGTGATCCCTTGGAGCCATTGCCAGTGCCAGAGCGACCATAGGAGAGTGTTTCTCTAGACTTTATAGTCGGTCTACCTAAAGCAAAAGGGTTTGAAAGCATCATGGTAGCGGTGGACAGGTTTTCCAAGTATGGAATCTTCATTTCAACAACCAAGGAGTGCCCAGCCGAGGAGGCAACTCGATTGTTCTTAAAAAACATGGTTAAGTATTGGAGAGTACTGAGGACCATTGTTAGTGATCGGGACGGACGTTTCACGGGTGAGTTTTGGACTGAGTTGTTCAAGCTGTTGGGGTTAGACTTGAACTTTTCCACCAGCATGCATCTGTAGACCGATAGGCAGACAGAGTGAGTGAATGGACTATTAGAGGTCTACTTCTGCCACACAACGAGACTGGCCAAAGCTGCTAGATGTTGCACGATTTTCCTACAACTTGCAAAGGAGTGAGGCAATGAACCAGAGCCTATTTGAGGTTGTGATAGGGCAACAACCACTAACACCCGGTTCGAATGCTACAGGGTATACAGGGTCGAATCTAGTAGCTTACACGTTTGCCAATGCATAGTAGAAGCAAACTGACTTGGCCAGAGTTTGTCTACACAAGGTGGCCAAGAGGTCAAAGAAATAGGCAGACTAGAATAGGCGGGACGTGCAGTTCTAAGTTGGAAACTTAGTGTTGGTGAAGCTGCATCCCATTGTGCACCACAAAGGGCTGCACAAAGGCTTAGTCCAGAGGTATGAGGGACCTTTTCGAGTAGTCAAGAGGGTATGCAAGGTTGCCTACAAGCTAGATATGCCACCTAAACCGAGGGTGCACCCGGTGTTCCATGTAAGCATGCTCAAGCCGTTCCATGAGGATAAGGGAGATCCAAGATGGGCAGAGTCAAAGCGTGCCCTATTAGGAGTAAGGGCCTTATATGAGAAGGAGGTCCACAGCATCATAGCTGATCGGAAGGTGAGACAGAAGAACTACCAACCAAGACAAGAGTACTTGGTGTGCTGGAAGGGACTTTCAGATAGTGAGGTGAGCTGGGAACCAGTAGATGACTTATGGCAGTTTGAGGACCAGATCCGGTAGTACCATACAGAAGACGCAACGAGGGTGTTACATAATCAGGTTAGGGAGAATGTCACACCCTGGGCGGGTGCGCCAAGCACATCAGGTGCACCAGTAGGTGAGCCAGAGGTTGAGGCCCGCATACCAGGCGTGCTGGCGGGTATTCGCATACAAGGCCTAGGATATAGCTCAGAACGACCACCCAGCTTGCAGGCTAGCCTATGAGACCAAGGCCTGGCATTCAGGCTACCCACACCACATCAAAAAGGGCCCAAGGTGTTGGACAAGCAAGGGAAGCTTCTGGAAGCATGCAGGATTAGCAGGAGCATCCTGGCAGATTTGGTTGACCCTGGAAATCAGGAGTTAGCATCCTAATTAATTATAATCTGTATAATCCCTTGATTTTAGCCTTTATTCTAGGGATATTGCCACTAAGTGTAGCTGGAGCCTTAACTATAAATAGAGGGCTGTTCCACCCTCATTTGTACACCATCAAACACTTTTGTTTTAGTGAAAATACAACATATTCCAGCATTCTGCCTTGTTATCCTGTTTCTCTTTAACTTGCGTAATCAGCCCTTCTCATTGTTCTAGTGCCCGCACGCTTGTGTTTTAGGTTGACTTAGGCATAAAAGAAGAGATTCCAAGCCTAAGGCCGTACGAATTCTGAGTCTAAGGTCAGAGCCCATGACACACGTGTCATGGTCCGCATGTTGGTCCAAGCCTAAGGGTTCTCTCTGAGTCAAGGAGAAGTACAGGTTTGGCAGAATTAAGCCTAACCCAGGTGCAGGTGTTGGTGAGTGATATATGAATTTACAAGCTATAAAAAAGGCATTGGCATAGTAAAAATATGAAGATGTGTCTGAACCCACCTATTGCTTAGTCGTGGTGCACATCGTGCATGGCCTAAGCCTAGGATACTTGCTCTTGGTGTGCTGTCCAACATGTGCCAATCATGTTCACACACACAAAGGGCTAGCATGTGCTAATCATGGTCAAAGCTTGTCCTAAGACCAAAGGCCAACATGTCCCGATGGTGGTCAAGGCATGTGCGTGTATCATGGTTCGCAAGCTGGTTCAGGCCCAGGGGTTCTCTCTGGTCGAGAAGTAATTCTAACTCTCTTGGGATAGGGACTAACAGCTAGAGGGGCTAGGCCTTGAGGCATATTGGCAAACTAGGTCATGGTTTTCTTTAAGTCAAAGAATAGTTCTAGTTCTAGTGGGATAGGGTACGATAGCTAGGGAGACTAGGCTTTGAGGCCTACTAGAGGCTTAGGTCATAGGGAACTAGCCCAGAATAGTGGTACAAGTAGTGATCAAGACTCCAAAAGCTTAAGCATGATGTTTAAGCTTAGCAAAATTGAGCAAGGCCTAGGTGCAAGCGTTGGTGAGGGATCTATGGGCATAAAGTCAAGCCCAAGTTCAATCACATCTGAACACAATCCTAGGAGGATCAGATTTGTGGGCTTATAAAAGGCTTAGTACTGTAGCATAATCTTTGACGAGCTGGAATAATGCTAAGCACTTAAGCTTTGTGGGCTAACTTAGGCATGCAATGTCAATTCCTTATCTAAAGCAGTATAAAATTTGGCTTAAGATAAGAGCCCATGACACATAAACTAAGTGTCATTTGGTACTAATGGTGGTCAAAGCAAGTGCCCACACCAAGTGCAAGCATCTAATGATGGTGTCTGAGGCAACATCTGGCAATAGTGTCCAAGGTAATATCTCTCACCAAAAGGCCAACATCTGGATATGGTGTCTTAGTCAACATCTTTTAATAATGGGCCAACATATGTTGATGGTATTTGATGCGATTGGCTACACCAACCAAAGGCCAGATGCCATCGATGGCATTTGAGGTAACAACCTGCACCAAGAGGTAACATATGTCAATTGAGTTTGAAGTAGGTGCTAAGGAAAACCCATCCCTGTAACAAATATGAAGGGCATTTGGTTGTCGTTTACTTGGACACTCAAAGGAAGGATGTCATCCCCCAACTGAATTAATTGCAATAGAGAACACCATTTATCCCTAATCCCAAAGAGGTGCAGTGTAAAAGAATGAAGTGAAAGGGCTTTGGTGGGTGTGTGTGTAGGAGGCAGAAGGTATGACTTGAAGCGAAAAAGGGCTAAATCTTAGTGGATCATCGTAGCATGGGCACTCTACCACTTACAATACCCCATCGTATATTTAAATTGTTTGCAAAGAATTCTATCGATTGTTTGATGGGAATTAAACTCTAAGAAGGCCGACATGGCTTATCCATTGCGAGGGTTGTGCTTATGACACATACCCTTGGGGCCATGGGCCCTTACTATTGGTCACAATTAGGTGACAAGCACGTGCACTGCTTATAGCCTAAATTCTAACTTAAAGGCATTAAGTCATAATCTAATGCATGGTAGCTTCACGTCATTGGCTTTTTGACCAAGTACAATGACCAATTGTGCGAGTCAACGATTCCTCTCATACTAGGTTGAATTACTATTACGATGCTGCCATCAGTAGGGTTAAACTAACCTATCTCACAATGGTTTAAACCTAGCTCATATTCCTTATTAGTTGGTGAACAATCCAACACTTGGTGAATTTTACTTCACAATAATAGGAAGAGCCAACATCGAAGTATCAAAAAGTAACATCACTATAAATGCTTGGCTTCCAAAAGCTGGTTATCCCTATGATAACTTTTTTGACACTTCTAGCTTCAAATTCTAAAGGTATAAAAGATCAATAGACCACACTTTCATAGTTCATATTTATACTAGAAATCAAAATCAAACAAGTTTTTACCCTTTTGTTCCATACAAGATTTTATCCTCGTTGAGCTCATCTTAGGACACTTACATTATCTTCTAACAAATGTCCCACCCTAGCCAAACTTCTTACCTGACAATGTCTTTTACCTAGATCGATCGATTGAGATCGACCTTGGCTCCAAAAGAAAGGGTCATGCCCTACCTCTGATTCATGAAATAAGTAAAAAAACATTAAAAGTAGTGGTATTTCAATTTTACCTAAGGGCTTCGACTTATTTTATACCTCTTAAGTCATTTCACAAAGTCAGACTAGAGTCAAGGTCAACAGAGCCTTCTTTCCTTGTTGATTTTGCCAAGCCTATCCCTTGGCCATGGTTTCATTGGATAAGTAGATGGGATAGTGGAAATCTTATTAATACATTCATGCATGTCACTAATTGGATGATGAGGTATTTGGCTACCTTAAGAGTAATAGTTACTCTCGCCATTTATACGTACTTGGTTGAATTTCTTCACTTTGACATTCAAAGCTCTAGGTATAAATCACATTATGTGAGCACCTGTAGGGACCATTGTAATGTTTTATTTTAATTAAATAGTTAGATTCCCCTTGTCCATACCAATTTTGAGGCTTTGGATCCATTTTGTCAACTTCCCTTCCCTACATTATTCCATCGACCAAAGGCTATTCACCTTGAAGACTTGAAAAGGTTATGAGTATGACTGGGTGAAAGTGATACTTGATCCTATAGATTTTCAAGGGCCACCAGGGGTATACTAGACACCATGTATTGTGCGATACTCTTCTGGCTGCTATACCTTACCTTTAGTTAAGTCATTTCTAGGGTGGCAAGCCATTAAACAAAAAAGATAACTCCCATCGAGGCATCCGTTGATGTCTTCAAGCTCCCTAGTGTTGCCATCAGCCATCATGTCCCAGTTTAAGAATTTTAACTTAATTCCCTTTCAAAGATCATGCTAGACTCGCTATCGAATAGGCTTCTCCATCTCTTAGGGTCAACTAACCCATGTGCAAGTGCTGTTCACATGGAACCTTTCTCCTCTTCGGCCTTCAAATTTCTCATTTGAATATTTGCTACTATCACCAAGATCTACACTGATGGCCATTCTACCTAGGCTTGCACCTTGAGTTTTATGGTGATAGCCATGCCCTCCTACTCATTGAGACCTGACCCTTGTCCTGATGGTCGGGTATAGGTCGTATGTTTAAGTGCCATCCATTTTTGGGGCTAGTTGAATCAGTAGGTGAGTTATTATACACTTCTTAATGGATTTTGACTTCCATGACCACCATCCTATTATCTTAATCAACTAGCACCATTTGTGGGTTCTAGGTTAGCACACAGTTGGGCATCATAACTCGACCTTTAGTTCATCTCGTAGCACTAGTTTTGCTTACAAAAAATGGCCCACTTAAACCTTTCAATTATGTGGTATGGCTCAACAAAGTAGTAGCACCGTCTTACCTCATTAAAGTTTGGGAATAGGTCAAGGGTGTTGTGCTCTCAATACCTCTAATCATTGGCTATACTTAATAGAACTCGCTAAGGGTTCCAACTATCTTAAGGGAAACTTCAAAAGGAACCAGCTACGAGATAGTTCAATTAGTCCTTCATTGATATACCCAAGTTAGACAAATGATATGCATGTCAATATCGCTATAGGCCTCTACCAAAGTTTCCTTTAGCTTTGTCCTTTCACCATCTTTCGAGTTTATACAAGCATGCTTAAATTCAAACCCTTCTTAGATGATCAAGGTTGGTTTGTGGTGCACCTATGACAGATCTTACCAATTAACTTCCCTACGCCTTATGGGTTTTCTAGCCCATTGACTTATACGCATGTCAGACTCCTTGGTCTGTGTTTCAAGATAGGCCAAATGGTGAGCTTGTAGGTTAATGTTAAGAGCATATAGGTGCCAAAGCATGCCAAGATAGCATGTGCTACCTTCCATGATCATGGTGATGGCATTGTCGCGATGGCATTGCTGTAGGCATTCAAAAGCTCGAGCTTGGGTTGTTGCTTTTACCCATATCGATCTACACCCTAAGCTAATTGATGAACTAGCTTTCACTGTTCCACATCTAACAAGGTATATCATCGACCCCCATCTACTTCGCTCATCACAATTTCAAGCACTCTTTGGCTTTCTAGTGAAAGTCATTTTCATCTTTCCCTCATGGTACTTGTTAGCTATTGATCTCTTACCCATATTTAGCATTGAAAAAAATTTACTACTCAATTAGGGCCTTATTCCCAAACAACCCAACTCACAAATAGTGCCTCGTAGTGAGATAGGGTCCAGGTAAAATGGGGTGAGGTCCAGGCACAGTAGGTTTCTTAACCTCTCTGATGCCTCTTTCTAGAGGATTTGGCCAATTGGGTTTGAAGGAACTACCTACATAAAAGGTCAACATGTGCTAATAGTGGTCCTAGGATTAGACTTCATGATGTTGGCTTAGGTGATCCTAATCCTACTATTAGCTGTCTATTGTTCTTGGGGGAATGCCCATGTGTTATACCAGCCATGATCCTCCCTAAAAACAGAAAGAAAATGATTGCAATATTATAATTCAAGAAAGGGGTAAAGAAAGGAAAGCCCTCCTATGTGGCCATGCCGACTTACAAGATGGGATTGAGCTAGAATTGATACTTGATAGGGTGCAAAAAGATTGGAAAACTTTGAAAATGTGATGCCAGAGCAATTACCTAAGGTCTTACCTCTTTAGAAGATTGGTGGACCATGAGATTGAGCTTTTTTCAAGAGTTAAACCATCAGCTAAAGGCCCATATCACATGGCTCCATCAAAGTTGGCTGAATTGAGAAAACAATTAGATGAGCTCTTACAAGCTAGATTCATTAGGCCATCGAAAGCACATTGGGGCACCCATGCTATTTCAAAGAAAGCATGATGGGAGTTTGCAATTATGTGTGGATTATAGGGCCTTGAACAAAGTCATTATGAGAAACAAATATCATATTCTTCTTATTACAGATTGTTTGATCAACTAAGCCAAGCTAAGTACTTTTCCAAATTGGACTTGAGATTTGGCTATACCGAGGGAAAAATCCATGAACTTTCAACCTTAGCAAAGAATGGAGGCAAAACACAAAAATTGCACAAGTATACTTAAAGAAAGCATCAAAGTGCATGAAGAAGTAGGCAAATAAGGATCAAAAGGCACTATGATTCAAAGTTGGTGATGTTGTTCTTGTTAGACTAGTACCTAAACAAACTAGGTTCCTAAGGAAATGAGATTGTAGGTTGGTGTGTAAGTATGAGGCTCAAAGAAAGATCCTTTCCAAAGTGGGGAATGCCTCTTACAAAATCAATCTGCCAAAATGAATGAAGGTGCATCCAATGTTCCATGTGAGTAACTTAAAGCCTTATCATGCAAACCCCATAGATGTAAGTTGTAATGAATCACCCAGCACTACCATTACCATGAAGCCACCATCAGAAAATCGAGTTAAAAAGATTTTAGCTCATAGGGTATCCCAAGTATCTTGAAAAATAGTTCAAAAATATTTAGTGACGTGGGAGGGATTAAGACTAGAATAAACCAATTGGGAGAGAGACCATGACCTCCAAGCATTCAGCCAAAAGATTGAAGAATTCTAGGCCAACAAGTTAACGAGGGCATCGATAAAATAGGTGGGGAAAAATGTCATGAGCTAACCTTGTATAAGGCCATAACTGGGCATAAGATGTCATGAGCCACCCATATATAAGGCCATGACCAAGTAAAGGTGCCAAAGGGGAAGACAGGTCTCATGTACTAGGATAAAGTATCCCCATTTCAAACATTATAATGGTTTTAAGTAGCATAGCTATAAAATCTCTTAAGCTCTTTAGAGGAGGTAAGTAATTGGCATATTATTGGACTCCCTCAGTGGCAAGTTATGTGTTAAACCACCCATCTAGGGTTGCTCTTCTAGCCTCGATGATGGTGGGAAGACTCGATGCTCTTTTTGTACTCGATGTACTATCTCGATATTAATAAAATATTTTTCTACAAGAATGCCAAGGTCATCTTAGTGTGCTCCCATTATGCCTCAATATATCATTGTGTATTCTTGATATTAACTTGTGGCTTTTTGGTTGCCTATTCAGATATCAAACTATCCATAGCTAACTTGTATGGAAGCATTCATCCAAGTGTCGTATAGTCTATTGCTTTATTGAGGAAAAGCTTAGCCCATGACACCCGGCATGTGCCAATGGTGTTCAAGGTAAGTTTCTATAGCAAGGGCCAGCATATGCCGATGATGTTTAAGTAACTACTCACACTAAGGGCCATATTCTACCAATGGTAATTGAGGCATCTGCTCGCACTAGGTCTAGATTATGCCAATGCTAATAAAGGGATGTGCCCATACCAAGGGCCAACATGTGCCAATGGTAGTCAAGGCAAGTGTCCATACCAAATAATAGCTTGTGCCGATGTTGGTCGAGGTAGGTGCCCATACTAAAGCCCAGCTTATGCTGATTATGGTCAAGACATGTGCCTGTGCCATTCTCTAGCATGTGTTGATGATGGTCAAGGCCTTAGTCAAAGCTTGATTCTGAGCCATGGTGTACATGCTAGGCTTGGGCATGTGCTAGTGTTGCATTTTTTTGCCAAGGCACCATTGTCAGAGCATTGCCGAAAAACTTGACTAATGGCATTGATAGTTCTAGTAATTGGGAGAGGGGTCAAAGCGTGTGCACCCATGATGTGTGATGAATGCCAGTCCTTAGCCCTTATATTGGCCCCCTATCCCCAAGGAACCTCGACAACTTACACCCCCTTAAAAGGCATAAGAACTTTTATAAGTTCGCAGCCAGTAGCCATTCAAGTGTCTAAAATGGGGATATTTTTTTCAAATGGCCACAAAATCTTTTACACTTCAAATTTTTAGCTAAATTTTCTTGTGGATGCCAACAAAAATACAAGGATCACATATGCCAAATTTGGAGCCAAAACTTCTAAAAACATTTCAAAAAATCTCAAACCATGAAAAATTCTAAAAATCATGAAAAATAGAAAATGAGTCATTTTGCCATAAAACTTCACATGAAAGCTTAAGAGACCGTTATATGAAATTACAAGCCAAAAAATGTCATTGGCATAGTAAAAATATGAAGATGTGACTTAACCCACCCATTACCCAATCATGGTGCACATCGTGCACAGCTTGAGCCCAGGATACCTATGCATGGTGCATAACCCAACATATGCTAATGGTGTTCGAGGGAACTGCTGACATCAAAGGCTAGGATGGGCCAAGATGTGTCGATGGTGGTCAAAGCATATGCTAAGACCAAGGGCCAACATATCTCGATGGTGGTCAAGTCATATGCATGTGTCGCAGTCCAAAAGCCGGTCCTAGCCTAGGGGCTCTCTTCAAGTTAAGGAGTAGTTCAGCTTCAACAAAATGGAGCCAAGCCCAGGTGCAAGCACTAGTGATCATTATATGAATTTACAAGCCAAAAAAATGGCATTGGCATGGCAGAAATATGAAGATATGCTTGAACCCACCTACTACTCCATTGTGGAGAGCATGGTGCATAGCCCGTGCCTAGAATACCCATGCTTGGTGCATGCCCCAACATGTGCTAATGGTGTTCAAGGGAACTGCCCACATAAAGGGCAAGCATATGTCGATAATGGTTGAAGTATGTGCTAAGACCAAGGGCCAACATGTCCTAATGATGGTGGAGGCATGTGCATGTGTCATAGTCCAGAAACTGGTCAAAGCTAAGGGGTTCTCTTTGAGTCAAGGAACAATTCTAGTTCTAGCAATACATGGTCTAAAACCTAGGGGACTAGGCTTTAAGGTGTATATAAGGCCCAAGTCATGGTGAACTAATAGTGATCAAGACTCCAGACACTCAAGCACGATGTTCATGTTTGGTATAATTGAACCAGGCCCAATAAAAGTGCTAGTGAATGTTATATGAATCTATAAGCCATAAAAATAGCATTGGCATAGCAAAAATATAAAGATGTGTCGAACCCACCTACTACTCAGTTATGGTGCACATGGTGTGTGGCTTAGGCCCAGGATACCTATGCTTGGTGCATGGCCTAGCATGTGCCAATGGTGATTAAGGAAACTACTTGCACAAAGGGCCAACACGTCCTGATGGTGGTTGAGGCATGTCCATGTGTCATAGTCCACAAGCTGGTCCATGCCTAGGGGTTTTCTATGAGTCAAGGAATAGTTCAAGTTCAGTAGAATTAAGTTATGCCTAGGTGCAGGCACTGGTGAGCGTTATATGAATTTATAAGCCATAAAAATGGCATTAGCATGGCAAAATTATGGAGATGTGCCCGAACCAACCAATTTCCTAATCAAGCTCAAGCCTAGGATACTCACAAGCCCAACATGTGCCAATGGTGTTTAAGGGAACTACCCGCACTAAAGGTCAACATATGCTAATGGTGGTCGAAGCATGTGCCAAGACCAAGGGCCGACATGTCCAAAAGGTGGTCAAGGCATGTGCATGTGTCATGGCCCACAAGTTGGTCTAAGCCTAAGGGTTCTTTCCATGTCAAAGAGGTGTTCAAGTTTGTTAGAATTGAGCTAGGTCTAGATGCAGGCACTAACTAGGACTTGGCGACCATTATATGAATTTATAATTATAAAAATGGTATTGGCATGTCAAAAATATGAAGATGTGCCTGAACCCACCTACTGCCAAGTCATGGTGCGTATGGTGCTTGGTCCAGGCCTAGCATATCCGTGCTTGGTGTGTAGCTTAGCATGCACCGATGGCATATAAGGGAACTACCTAAACGAATGGCCAATATGTGTCGGTAGTGGTCGAAGCATGTGCCAAGACCAATAGCCAGCATGTCTCGATAGTGATCGAGGCAAGCCCAAGTGTTACAGTCTATAAGCAAGTCTAGACTCAAGGGTTCTCTCTAAGTCAAGGAGTAGTTTAAGTTTACCAGAATTGAGCTTGGCCCGGTGTAGGCATTGGTGAGCGTTATATGAATTTACAAGCCATAAAAATGGCATTGGCATGAAAAAAAATGAAGATGTGCCTGAACACACCTACTACCTAGTCGTGGTGTGCATGGTGCAAGCTTAGGCCTAAGATACCTATATGTGGTGTATGGCCCAGCATGTACTAATGACATTCAAGGGAACTATCTGTACCATAGGCTAGCATGTGCTGATGATGGCAAAAGCATGTGCCTACACCAAGGGCCAACATGTCCCAATGGTATTCAAGGTATGTGCATGTGTCATGGTCCATAAGCTAGTCTAGGCCCAAGGATTCTCTCCGAGTCAAAAAGGTGTTCGGGTTTAATAGAATTGAGTGAGGCTCAGGTGTAGGCACTGGTGAGCATTATATGAACTTACAAGCCATAAAAATGGCATTGGCATGACAAAAATATGAATATGTGCCTGAACCCACCTACTGCCAGGTTATGGTGCACATAGTGCATAGCACCCAAGCCTAGGATACCCGTACTTGGTGCATGACCCAGCATGTGTCAATGGTGGTCAAGGGACTACCCACATAAAGGGCTAGCATGTGCTGATGATGGTCAAAGCATGTGCTAAGACCAAGGGTCAACATGTCTCGATAGCAATCGAGGCATGTGCATGTGTTATGATCTACAAGCTAGTCCAAACCTAAGGGTTCTCTCTTAGTCGAGGAATAGTTTCAGCTTTAGTGAGACATGGTCTGACAACCAGGGGGACCAGGTTTTGAGGCATATTAAAGGCCGATGTATTAAGGAACTAGCCCAAGATAGTGGTACAGGCAGTGATCAAGACTTCAAAGGCTCAAGCACAGTGTTCAAGTGTGACAGAATTGAGCCTAGCCTAGCTACGGCACTTGTGAACACTTATATGAATTTACAAGCCATGAAAATGGCATTGGCATGGCAGAAATATAATGATGTACCTAAACCCATCTATAACCCGATCATGGCAAGCATGGTGCATGGCCTAGCATTTGCTGATGGTGGTCGACGCATGTGTCGAGACCAAGGGCAAACATGTGCTAATGGTGGTTAAGGCATGTACTAAGACCAAAGGCCAACATGTGCTGATGGTGGTCAAGGTAGTGCATGTACCACAATTTACAAACTGGTCTAGGCCCAAAGGTTTTTTCTAAGTTGACGTGCAATTCCAGTTTTAATAGGATAGGGTCTGACAGTTAAAGGGACCAGGCCTTGAGGCCTACCAGAGGCCTAGGTCATGGTGAACTAGCCTAAAATAGTGGTACAGATAGTGATTAAGACTCTAAAGGCTTAGACATGGTGTTCAGGTTTGGTAAGAATTAAGCTAGGCTCAGGTGCAACCATAAAAATGGCATTGGCATGGCAAAAACTTTAAAATGTGCCTAAACCACCTACTACCCAGTCGTGGTGCACATGGTGCATGGCATAGGCCTAGGATACCCACACATAATGTGCGGGCCAGATATGCCGATGGTGTTCGAGGAAACTACCCTCACCAAGGGTTAGCATGTGCCAATGGTGGTCGAAACATATGCTGAGACCAAGGGCCAACATGTCTCGATGGTGATCAAGGCTTATACATGTGTCACAGTCCATAAGCTAGCTAGGCTAAGGTGTTCTCTCTAAGTCAAAGAGCAACTCTAGCTCTAATAGGATAGGGACTGACAACTTGATGCCGAGAATTAATGGTTGAGATGTTGGAGATTAATAGCAAATAGAAAAACTCACAAAGAAGACAACTCACAAGAATTTGTATAATGGTAGAATATGATTATTGGATTAAAAGGAATAGAAGTTCACCACCAAGGCTAGACACTAAGGGATATAGAAACATTACCTTAAGAGTTCTAATCAAGGATATAAAACAATAGAATTTCACCACTCAAGGAAATCCTCCTAAGAGATTAGAACATGAAGAACAATCTAAAAGATTGATTAAGGATAAAGAAAACACTATTCTACCTTCTACCAAAGAATAATAGAAAATAACATCCATCCAAACATGGGAACTTCATAGATTGAATTACTAGAATCATGCCTAAAATCATGGGATTTGCATGTGAACACAATAATTTGTAATGTGAACACAATTATCTACCCATTTACTCTCGCAAATTACATGATAATGAATTTAACCATAATCCCATCCATCTTTATGCTCTTTTTTTCCAATAATTGTGAACACAATCTCCCTATTCCAGTGCACCTTATTTTTGCATTTGTTTAGTGGATTTGGACCAAAGATAAGCCTATCTTATTTTTGAATAAATCTTTCTTAGTCTCAGCCTAAGTTGTAAGATGTGTTGACATTGTAGGGTCAATCTCTTCTGGTTGGAAAAGACTTGTCCTCAAGTCTAAATTAGGTTTTTCACCATGGTAGGGTAACAAATCAGCAACATTGAAAGTGGAAGATACTCCATAAGTGTCAAGAAGCTTTATCTTGTAGGCATTCTCCCCAATGCGTTGGAGAATTCTAAATGGACCATCTACCTTAGGTTATAATTTGCCAAACTTCCCTAAAGGAAATCTCTATTTCCATAAGTTAATCTACATCAAATCACTTTCTTTGAACTCCATATGTTTTCGATGCTTGTTTGTTGCCTTTTTATATTTCTCATTTTACTACAAAATCCTAGCTCTCACTTGTTCATGTAATTGTTTGATACCCTTAGTCATTTCTTTCAGCATCTCCACTAAATTGTTGATTAGTAGAGAAAGGAACTAAATCTAAAAGGCTAATTGGATTTTTACCATACTCCACCTTAAAAGGGCTACAACCAATGGTTTGGCTTAGTGAGCAGTTGCAGGCAAACTCTACTTAAAGTAAAACAAGATTCCACTGCTTGATATTCTTTCCTACATAACTTCTTAGAAAGTTGCCCAAGCTATGGTTGGTTACTTCCATTTGACTATCTGTTTAAGAATGATGAGAAAAACTACACTTGAGATTAGTACCAAGCTTCTTCAAAAAGGTACGCCAAAAATGACAAAGAAACTTGGAATCTTGATCAGACACCAAGGATCTAGGCACTCTATGTAGCCTCATAATTTCCCTGAAATACAAATAAAAAACATAAGAAACATCTATAGTTCTGGTACAAAGAACGAAATGGGCCATCTTGAAAAAATGATCCACAACCACCATGATGGAGTATTTGTTCCTTTGAGTTCTAGGCAGTCCAACTACAAAGTCCTAACTAACATTCTTCTAAAGAGCATTAGGCATGGGTAGTGGAGTATACAATCCAATGTTTTGACCATGACTCTTGGCAATGTGGCACACACCACATAGTTCAAGGTGTTTCATCACATCCCTCTCTATTTTCAGCCAATAAAACCTATCCTGCAAAAGAGCAAGTGTCTCGTTTTCCAAAGTGTCCACCTATTGCACCATCATGAGCTTATTAATTAAGGCTTGTCTTAAGGAAAATGAAAGAATGCAAAGGCTGTTAGCCTTGAAGAGATATCCATCATGCAACAACAACTAGTTGTGTGGTCCTTGCTTGCATTCTTACCAATTTTGGCCAAAGCAAGGGTTTACCTTATAGAGCCCTTTGATCATATCACATCCAATAACTTCAATAGCCATAGTTCCCAATAAAGAGTGCTTTTCACTCAAAGCATCTACCACCATATTTTGAGTTCCTAATTTGTGTTTGATAGTGAAGTTGTAGGCTTAAAGGAACTCCATCCAAGCTATACGCTTTCGGTTGAGCTTGTGCTGGCTATTGATAAACTTCAAGGCTTTATGGTCTGAGTATAAGACAAATGGCTTGGTGAGAAGATACTAACTCCAATGGAATAAAGCTCTATATATAGCGTAAAACTTCTTGTCATAAGTTGAATACTTCCTCCTGGCTTCATTGATCTTTTTACTAAAAAAGGCTATAGGATTTCCTTCTTGACTTAAAATAGCACATATTCCAAATTGGATGCATCACATTCCACCTTAAACACTTGATCAAAATCTAGTAAGGACAAGATGAGGGCTTCAGTGATCCTAGTCTTGATGAGCTCAAAGCTGTGTTAGGCTTCTTTGGTTCATTTAAAAGCTTCATTCTTCAAACATTCAGTGATGAGAGCCATAATGGAGCTATAACTCTTAATGAAGCTCCTATAAAAAGATGTAAGGCCATGGATGCTTCGGATATCATACAAGATACTAGTGTTGGCCAATTTAAAATTACCTCAATCTTGCTAGGATCATCTTTATTCCTTCCTTTGACACCACAAACCCAAGAAACAAAAGGCTAGAAGTAAAGAAACTACACATTTTAAGGTTAGCACAAACTTTTTGTACCTTTAATATGCAAAAAATTTGGTGTAGATGATTCAAGTATTGGTCCTCATCTTCATTGTACACTAGAATATCATCAAAATATACTACTACATATCTGCCAATATAAGGTTTAAGGATATGATTCAAAAATCTCATGAAAGTACTAGGAGTGTTGGATAAACCAAAAGGCATTACCATCCATTCATGGAGACCATCCTTTATCTTGAAGGCTATTTTCCACTCATCTTTAGGCCTCATTCGGATTCAATGATAACCACTACATAAGTCTATCTTGGAGAAGATAGTTACTTCGTGTAAATGGTCCAAAAAATCATCCAAGCACAAAATAGAAAAGCAATAGCCAACTATGATTTTGTTGACTACCCTACTATCCATACACATACGCCATGATCCATCTTTTTTAGGCACCAAAATGCCTGGGACTATACAAGGGCTCATGCTTTTCATACAACAATCCTTTTCTCACTAAGTCATCAACTTGGCATTGGAACTCCGCATGCTCTTTAGGACATATCCTATAAGCTACCTTGTTAGGTAAAACAACACCTGAGATAAGGTTTATGTAGTGTTGAATGTCCTTTATTAGTGGTAGACTAATAGTTAACTCTTCTTGAACAACATTTTAAAATTTTACCAACAATGGTTTTATACTATAAGAGGTTCCTCACTATCTTCATTTACCTTAATCAACACTAGTGCATGCATGTATCACCCATCTTAATTTTCTTTCTATAATTGGCCTTGGTAAACAAGTTGTTTTCTTCCCTTTTGGTTGGTTTTGACATCATTATGGGCTTAGTAGTGCCTAGGATGATTTTGCATCCATCTTTCACAAATTGTGAGTGTTGCGATAACCATCACAAATAACCCTCCTATCATAATGCCAAGGTCTTTCGAGCAATAAATGACAACCATCTATCAGAGCTACATCACACCACACTTCATCCTTGCATTGCTTTCCTATGGAAAAAGAACCAAACACCTCTTTCTAACCTTGATTTCATTCTTTTTTTCTAGCCAAGATAACTTATATGGTTAGGGGTGATCCACTATTTTGAGGCCTAATTTCTACACCATAAAAGTAGAAACAACATTTTCAAAACTTTCACTATCAATTATAACATGACATACCTTTCCATAGATAGGACATCGAGTGTGGAACACATCTTTATGCAACCAATATTCTTTCTTAGCAGGTGCAGTACTCAAGCTGCATTATATGACTAAGGATGTTCCATAATTGCCATAGGTTACCTCTTCCTCCTTTTCAAGGTTTTGTTCTCTTTAACAAGCTTCTCTTCATTTTCGTCCAAGTTTTCCTCTACTAGAGTCATAATCTTCCTATATGGGCATTTTGAGGCAATGTGTCCAAGCTCTTGACATTGAAAGCACCTTTTGGTTTGTGCACTAGACTGAGGCTTGCTTGTTAAGGTTTCACCTTTCTTTTAGGGCTACTTTGGAATGGACTTAGAAGGAATAATAGTTTTGGATGAGCCGTCTTTATTGATATAGCCTTTTTGGGACCCAAATCTCAAGTTGCTACCACAAGCCTCCTTTTGTTGTCTCTCTACTTTAAGGGCAAGCTTGCATACATCATTGAAAGTTTAATAGGGTTACAATTGTACCACATTACCTATTCAATCTTCAACCTTCCAAAAAAATGCAATAGTTTGCTCCTCTTGTTCCATTAATTCGTATTTCAACATGAGGTGCTCAAACTTAGCTATATACTCTTCCACTAAGAGATTTTTTTACTTCAAGTTATAGAGCCTAAGAAAGATGTCTTCACGAAAGTTGTCTTCACGAAAGTTGTTTAGGAGATACGTCTTATTTAACTCTCTTGTCATCTTCTCCCGAATTGTAATTTTTCTCTTGCCTTATCTTTCTTTTTGCTTTTCCAAATTTTCCTAGCAAAAGGATGCTTGTTTTCTAAGTTTGATGGCCACTAGCTTCACTTTGCAATATTCAAGGGCATCATGGTATTCAAAGATACATTCCACTATATGTATCCAATGTAAAAACTCTTTAGGTTGCATTTTCCCTTCGAATTCAGGAATCTCTATTTTTAGATTGAATATGCTATTTGAAGTTACTTTCTGCATAGATACTCTCTGACTTATCATAGGTGAGGGGGTGGTATCATCAAAATCGTTGTTATTTCCATGGTATAGATTGGTTTCTCCTTCATCTTCTTCACTCCTCCTTCTTTGCCTCCTTATCTCTTTTCTCTTTATGTATATGCAACTGTTGTTGTAGTTAAAAGATTTATTGCCATATCTCCTCTATAAGGGCATCCCTAGGATCATCATTAATAGTTGCTGCAACGTCGATGTTAGCTTCAACCTCTTCTGTTGATGCTTGACGAAAATGACCTACCATAGCTTTAATACCAATTTAATGTTGAGAATTAATGGTTGAGATGTTGGAGATTAATAGCAAATAGAAAAACTCACAAAGAAGACAACTCACAAGAATTTAAATAATGGTAGAATATGATTATTGGATTAAAAGGAATAGAAGTTCATCACTAAGACTAGACACTAAAGGATACAGAAACACCACCCTAAGAATTTTAATCAAGGATATAGAACAATAGAAGTTCACCACTTTAGGAAATCCACCTAAGAGATACAAAACTTGAAGAACAATCTAAAAGTTTGCTTAAGGATAAAGAAAACTATATTTTGTCTTCTACCAAAGAATAACAAAAAATAAATAGGCTAGGAACATCCCTTCAAGCATGAGAACTTCATGATTGAATTGCTAGAATCCTGCCTAAAATCATGGGATTTGCATGTGAATGTAATTATCTACCCATTTACTTCTACAAATTACATGAGAATGAATTTAACCACAATCCCATATATCTTCATGCTTTTCTTTTTCAGGTAGTGTGAACACAATCTCTTTATTCCAACCCACCTTATTTTTGCATTTCTTTGGTCGATTTGGACTAAGGATAGGCCTATCTTATTTTTGGATAAGACTTCCTTAGTCTCAGCCCAAGTTGTAAGATGTGTTGACACTCTAAGGTCACAACTAGGAAGACCACGTTTTGAGGCATTCTAGAGGTCTAGGTCATAGGGAACTAGCCTAAAACAATGGTACAGACAGTGACCAAGACTCTAGATGCCTAGGCATGGCGTTCAGGTTCTGAAAAATTGAGCTAGGCTATGTGCAAGTGTTGGTAAGTGTTATATGAATTTACAAGCCATAAAAATGGAAAGTGGCATTGGCATAGCAAAAATATGAAGATGTATCTGAAGCTACCTACTGCCCAATCGTGGTGTGCATAGTACATGACCTAGGCCTAGAATACCCGTGCTTGGTGCATGGCCCAACATATGCCAATGGTGTTCAAGAGAATTACTCGCACAAAGGGCCAACATGTACTGATGGTGGTTAAAGCATGGGCCGAGACTAAGGGCCAACACATCCCGATGGTGGTTGAGGCATGTGCATGTGTCATAATCCACAAGCTAGTTTAGGCCCAAGGGTCTCTCCAAGTCAAGGACCAGTTCAGGTTTGGCAAAATTAAGCCAGCCCAAGTGCAGGCACTAGTAACTGTTATATGAATTTACAAGCCATAAAAATGGCATTAGCACTGTAAAAATATGAAGATGTGCCTGAACACACCTACTGCTCATTCGTGGTGTGCATGGTACATAGCTCTGGCCTAAGTTATCCACATATGGTATGTGGCCTAGCATGTGCCAATGGTGTTTAAGGGAACTGCCCGTAAAAGGGCTAACATATATCGATGGTGGTCAAAGCATATGCTAAGACCAAGGGCCAACATGTCCTGATGGTGGTCAAGGCTTATGCATGTGTCATGGTCTAGTCCAAGCCTAAGGGTTTTCTCTAAGTCGATGAGTAGTTCCAACTCTAGCAGGACAAGGTCTAATAGATAAGGGGACTAGGCCTTGAAACTTATCGAAAGCCCAGGTCATAGGAAACTAGCCCAAAATAGTGGTACGGGCAGTGACCAAGACTTCAGATGCTCAAGCATGGTGTTTAGGTTCGACAAAATTGAGCTATGCCAGGTGCAGGCATTGGTAAGTGGTATATGAATTTACAAGCCGTAAAAATGGCATTGACGTAATAGAAAAATGAATATGTGCTTGAACCCACCTACTGCCTAATCGTGGTGCATTTGGTGCATGGCCTAAGACCAAGATATTTGCACTTGGTGTATGGCCCAACATATGCCAATGGTGTTCAAGAGAACTACTCACATAATAGGCCAACATGTGTCGATGGTGGTTGAAGCATGGGCTGACACCCAGGGCTAACATGTCCTAATGGTGATTAAGGCATGTGCATGTGTCATTGTCAACAAGCTAGTCCAGCCCAAGGTTCTCTTTGAGTCAAGGAGTAGTTTAGGTTTAACATAATTGAGCCAGGCCTAGGTGCAGGCACTGTTGAGCATTATATAATTTACAGGCCATAAAAATTACATTGGCATGGTAGAAATATGAAAATGTGCCTGAACTAACCTATTACCTTATCGTGGTGTGCATAGTACTCAGCCCGAGCTAAGGATACTCAAGTGTGGTGCACGACCAAGCATATGCTGAAGGTGTTTGACAAAACTACCCGCACTAAGGGCTAGCATGTGCTAATGGTGGTCTAAGTATATACTGAGACCAAAGGCCAACATGACCCAATAGTGGTCAAGGCATGTACATGTGTCACAATCCATAAGCTAGTTAAGGCCCAGAGTTCTTTTTGAGTCAAAGAGAGGTTCTCTCTTTGTAGAATTGAGCCAAGTCTAAATGTAGTGCTAATGAGCACTATCTAAATTTACAAGCCATAAAAATGGCATTGGCATAGTAGAAATATAAAGATGTGCATAAACTCACCAACTGTCAAGTCGTGGTGTGCATGTTGTGTGGCTGGGGCTTAGGATACCTATGCTTGGTGTGTAACCTAGCATATGTAGATGGTGTTCGAAGGAATTGCCTGCAAAAAGGGCCAGCAAGTGCCAATGGTGTTCAAAGCATGTGTCAAGACCAAGGGCCAATATGTCCCAATGGCAGTCAACACATGTGCATGTGTCATGGTCCACATGCTGGTCTAGGCCTAGGGGTTCTCTTCGAGTCGATGAGCAGTTCTAGCTCTAGCAGGACAAGGTTTAACAGCCAAGGGTACCAGGCCTTGAGGCATATTAGAGGCCCAAGTCACTAGGAACTAGCCTAGGATAATGGTGCAAGTAGTGATCAAAACTCCAAAGGCTCAAGCATGGTGTTCAAGTTTGGTAGAATTGAGCCAGGCCCAAGTGTGGGTGTTTATTAGCGCTTAGTGCATACTCTAGCGGAACAAGGTTTAACAGCCAAGAAAACCAAGCCTTAAGGCTTACTAGAGGCCCAAATTGATGGGAACTAACCCAGAACAATGGTACAAGTAATGATCAAGACTCTAAAGGCTCATGCATAGTGTTCAGGTTCAAAAAAATTAAGCAAGGCCTAGGTGCAGGTATTGGTGAGCAATGCAAGGGTACATAGTCAAACCCAGGTGTGGGCACACCTGAACATAGTCCTAGAAGGATAAGATTTATGGGCTTTTATAAGGCCTAGTACTATAGCACAATCTTTGGCAAGTTGGAATTATGCTAGGCACTTGATTTTTGTAGGTTGACTAATGCACATAGAGTCAATTCCCTACCTAAGGCCACATGGAGTTTGGCTTAAGATCAAAACCTGTGACACATGCACTGAGCATGATTTGGTATTGATGGTGATTAAAGGGTAAACAAGTGCATGGGTGGGAAGGTCATAGTACACATGCCACACCAAGTGCCAGCAATTGGTAAAGAGGTGTCTAAGGCAACAACCCACAGCAAGGGCCTACTTATGCCGACAATGGTCGAGGCAAGTGCTCACACTAAGTGCAAGCATTTGGCAATAGTGTTTGAGGGAACACTCTACACCAAAGGCTAGCATCTAGTAATAGTGTCCTAGTCAACATTCCACAATAATGGGCTAGCATTTACTAATGGTGTTCAATGCAATTGCTCACACCAACCAAGGGCCAGATGTCGTTGATGGCATTTAAGGTAAAAACCCATAGCATGGGCCAACATGTGCGAATGGAGTTTAAGGCAGATGCCCACACCAAGTGTGAGCCCATCTCTATAACAAATACAAAAAGCATGTGGTTGTCATTTACTTGGAAGCTCAAGGAAGTGATGTCATCTCTCAGTTGAATCGATTGCAATAGAAAACACTATTTATCCCCAAACCTAAAGGGGTGTGGTGTAAAGAATGTAGTGAGAAGACTTCAATAGATGTATGGGAGGAAGAGATGAATTGAAGTAACAAAGGGTTAAATCTCAATAGATCATGGCAGCAAGGCCACTCTACCACTTTTAATACCCTGCTGCATATTTAAGCCATCAGTAAAGGATTTTACCCACCATTCGATGGGAATTGAGCTCTAAGAAGGCTCGTGTAGCTTGTCCACTATAAGGGCTGCACCTACAACATGTGCCCTTGGGGGCTATAGGCCCCTATTACAAGTTGACAATCAAGCAATGGTTGCATGCATCATTTCTAGCCTAGATTCTGACTTAGAGGCATTTAGTCATATTCCAACGCATGGTAGCTTCTCACCATTAGCTTTCCAACTAAGTGCAATGACCAATTGTGTGAATCAGTAGTTCATCTTACACTACATCAAATTACTATTGTGATGCTACCATCAGTGGAGTAAAACTAACTTGTCTCATAATGGTCTAAACCAAACTCACATTCCCTATTGATGGGTGAACAATCCAACATTTAGTGAATTCTGTTTCACAATTATAGGAAAAGCCAACATTAAAGGATCAAAAAGCAACGTTGCTATGAAATCTTGGCTACCACTAGCTAGTTATTCCCGTGGTAACTTTTTTAACACCTCTAGCTTCAAATTCTATAGGTCTAAAAGATCAATAGGCCATGCTTTCATGGTTCATATTCGAATCGACAATTAGAACCAAACATGCTTTTACCCTTTTGTTCCGTATGAGATTTTATTCTCGTTGAACTCATCTTAGGACACTTATGTTATCTTTTAACAGATGTGCCACCCTAACCAAACTCCCCACTTAACATTTTTTTCGCTCAGATCAACCAACTGAGGCTAGCCTTAGGTCCAAAAGAAGGGGCCGTGCCCTACCTCCAATTCATAAAAAAAGTAAAATCACATTAAATATAGTGGTATTTCAATTTCGGTGGAAGGTCCCACTTATCTTACACCTCTCAAGTCATTTATAGTTAAGCTCAATAGGGTCTTCTTTCCTTGTTGATTCTACCAAGCCTCTTCCTTTGGCTATGGTTTCACTGGATAGTAGATAGGGACAGTGGAAATCTCATTAATCTATTCATGCGAGTCATTAATTAGATGACGAGGCATTTGGCTACCTTAAAAGAGTCATAGTTACTCTCGCCATTTACTTACACTTCGTTGAATTTCTTCACTTTGACATTAAGAGCACTAGGCAGAAATCACATTACGTGGGCATCCACATGGACCATCGCAATGCTTTGTTTTAATTAAATAGTCAGATTCCCCTTATCTTTATCAATTCTAAGTCGACTGTTCATCATTCGACAAAAGGCCCTTAAGAGAGCCATTCCCAGTCCATCTCCTAACCAACACGCGGTGACTTGTTCTCATCATGGGAGTAGCTCAAGCAATACACCAATAGTCGATGGGTTTGAGACAAGGACCCTGATGCCCAGCCCTCAGAGCCAATCTTTTTCTTGAGGTTACTGATCTATTTTATCGACCTTCTTTGCCTACATTGTTCCATCGACCAGAAGTTGTTCACCTTGGAGACCAAATGCGACTATAAGTACAACCAAGATTTTCAAAAGCTGTCAATAGTGCATTGAACACCATGCAATGTGTAGTGCTCTTTTAGTCATTAGACCTTACCTCTGGTTGAACCATTGCCAGGATGGGTAGGCTGTTAAACAGAAATTATATCTCTTCTTAACACCCCCATTAACATCTCTAGACTCTTTAAGTTGCCATCAGCCATTGTGTCTCGATTTAAAAATTTTAACCTAATTTTTTTTTTAAGCCCACTCTGGACTCACTGTCGAATGGGCTTTCCCCATCTCATAAGATCGACTAACCCATGTGCAAGTGCCATTCACATGGAACCTTTCCCCTTTTCGACCTTCAAAGTTCTTATTTGAATATTTACTACTACCACCAAGATCTACACTAATAGCCATTCCACCCATTTTGTAGTGATTGTCATGCTCTTTTACTTATCAAGGCCTGGTCCTTGCCCCGATGCCAAGTATAGGTTGTGCACTTAAGTGCCATCCATTTTTGAGCTAGTTGAATTGGTAGGTGAGTTGTTACACTCTCCTTAGTGGATTTTGACTTCCATGACTTTCATCTTGCTATCTTAATCGACCAACAACTTTTGTGGGTTCTAGGTTAATGTGTAATTGGGCACTGTAACCTGACTTCTGATTCATCCCATATCGCTAGTTTTGCTTACCAAAAATGGCCCACTAGAACTTTAGATTCCCTGATGTGGCTCAACGAAGCAACTGCACCATCCTACCTATTTAATGTTTGAATATAGGTCAAAGGCATTGCACCCTTAATGCCTCTAATCATTGGCTTTACCTGATAGAACTCACTAAGGGATCCAACTATCCTAAGGGAAACATCGAAAAGAACTAGCTACTAGATGTTTTGATTAGTCTCACACCCCTATACCCAAGTAAAACAAATAATTTGCACATCAGTATTGTTATGGGCCTCCATCAGAGTTTCCTTTGGCTTCGCCCTACTCAGGTGTAGTTCACCATTTTTCAAGTCCTGACAAGCGTGCTCACACTAGAACCACTCTCAAACAATCAAGGTCAATCAATGGTGCACTAGTGAGGGATCCTACCAATCAACTTTTTTGTGCCTTATAGGTTTTCTAGCTTGTTGACTTGCACACATGTTGCTCGTGCATAATTATGAACGGGATAGGGATGGCACATGTGCTTTTTTTCATTCTATTTCCTTGGCATAATTCGCACCAAGGGTTATTCAACTGTGGTTGATGATACTGATCATTTTGCCTACTTGAGAGATGGAATAAAATGACTATCACATACGCCCGTGGTAGAAGGGGCTCGAGGTACAAAAGCACCCTTACCCCCTCGGTATTCTGTTAAT
Organism: Durio zibethinus; assembly: GCF_047325235.1. Classification (NCBI taxonomy): domain Eukaryota; kingdom Viridiplantae; phylum Streptophyta; class Magnoliopsida; order Malvales; family Malvaceae; genus Durio; species Durio zibethinus. The sequence continues at coordinate 8,741,956 of NC_143183.1, read as the reverse complement.
GCATTTGTAAGTCATTCGTTGAGCGGGTTTCGAAAATGATCCTTCCACAAGTTCACCTATAAAAACCTTATTACAACTTCTCCTTCCTCTAAATGATAAGGTTTAGTGAACTTCTCACAATGTCACAAGCAGTGAATCATCCTGTCACCATGATCCGAACACTTCACTAGACCATTCAATTAGTAAGAATAGTGAGCAATGTGTACAAAGGGCTGGGACATACTCAATGTGAGCTCATGACTTGCACTTACTAAGAATTCCTCATTGAAGACCAATAATTACAATGATCTATCCCCATCACAATGAAATTTCAAAGATTACTCGGGCCTGTCAACCTAGGCTATAGACTCATTGAATACATCAGTGTAGTGTGTGTGTGATCCAAAACATCTAATAGCATCACAGACCCTTTATTACCTCAAACTTCTTTAGCCTAAGTGGCCATAGTCTCTTTAAGAAGCTAGCCACAAAGGATCACCTCTACGTAGCTAGTTAGCAAGCTGAGGTCTTATTCGTTAATAGAATTAACTAGACAAATCGCTCCGCCAACTAAGAATGGCCATGCACCTCCAAGAATCAAGAAAGAGCTTTCAGTCTATTAATCGTTACTATGTCTAGACCTAGTAAGTTTCCTCGTATTGGTCAAATTAAGCTGCAGGCTCCACTCTTGGTGGTACCCTTCTATTAATTTCTTTTAGTTTCAGCATTGCAACCATACTCCCCTCGAAACCTAAAGACTTTGATTTCTCATAAAGTGCTAGCAAAGTCCTAAAAGTAACATCCATTGATCCTTGGTTGGCATCATTTATGGTCGAGACTAGAACAAATCTAATCATCTTTAAGCCCTAAACTTTTATTCCTGATTAATGAAAACATCTTGGCAAATGCTTTCGCAATTGTTCATCTTTCATAAATCCAAGAATTTTACCTCTAACTATGAAATACGAATCCCCTTGATATCCCTATTAATCATTACTTTAATCCTGAAGGCTAACACAATAAAACCAAAACCCTATAATGTTATCCCAAGCTAATGTATACAAGCCTAGGCCTACTTTGACCACTCTAAGTTCTTCAAAGATATAGTGTCAAGGGAACGATTTGACTAGTTTAGGCCAAGAAAACATCATTGATAGTTAGGATAAGTAGACTGGTGCTTATCGTGAGGCGGATTAGATAACCCAACCATAGTTCTAACTATGAGCTTTTTAACTGTAATAACTTAAATATACACTATTGGAGCTAAAATTACTGTGACCACTGGCACCAGGCTTGCCCTACAATGGATCTTTAGTAAGAGATTTAGATTGTACTCATTCCAATTACTAGACTCATAGAGCCAATATTGTTATTTATTGTCACTACCTCCCTATGTCAGGATTAGGTAATTTACATGCATGCTACCTTTTTTAGATGTGATAGCCATTTCACAGGCTCCTTCTCTAGAATCAAACCCTAATTCTCCGTCACCTATCACCATCATAGTAGGTCACTATCTTATTATCAAAAGTTGATAGGGTAGAAATTTGAATGATGCATTAATGACATAAAGGCCATGAGATTCATTAAGTTATCATGAATCATCAGAGCAACGAGCAAAGCCAACGTCGACCCTTTATCTAATAAATGCATCTTTTTTAGAAGTTGGGGTTTGTTGCACATATTAGCTCTAGAATTACTATGATTATTTAAATAGTAGATATCATCAAACAAAACTATAACTGATTTAATGAGCCATTCATAGTTTCATATTCGAATTAGTTCAAACTTACACATACATGGCTTAATCTTTTAGACAAGCATATGACTATTGGCAAGATCAACTAGGTAGAATTCCTTCAGGACATTGGCCTGCATAGGCCTCAACGCATTGATCGAGCAACAGAAAGAGCCAATGTAGAGCACAAGGATCGTGCATGTTGAGCACGTTAAATTCATACCATCGGACGAACAAGGGCCCAAAACCCATACCCATAAAATGTTTTACATCTAAGAGCATGATTGAACTCTTGTGCACCAATGTGACCATAGAGATTTAGGTGGTAAACTTAGGACATAGGGCATGATTGAGGTCTAACTTGTAGCCTCTAAGGATATAAGACGGATGAGAGATGGCAAGAGATTCAATTTTCATCGATTTACATATGCAACATAGGATCTCGATTGTGCCCTCAGGGTACGATGACCAATAGGAGAGATTGAAAAGGATGACAGGTTGACAATTCGATGCATCGAGCATAAAGCCTGCCAATACACATAACCATAGCACCACTCATATGTCTATTGCATACAAGTGGCAGAATCATGCACACCTATCCACAATCCACCCAATTGATTACTTGACATGCGAACAGAGAAAATGATGTACAAGGTCATGCCATAACTGCTTGGCATGAGAAAAGCATAAGCAAAAGCCACGAGACTGCCTTTGCCATCCAACAAGCAACAATGACATGACACCACCAATGATTGGTTTGATAGAGGCCACACATACAAAACTCTACTATCACCACCCTAAGCAGATGTTGTTTGATTCAAAGACTTGTTGCTAGGCTTTGGGCAACATTGGCTGTACGCACAGGCTTGGCTACTAAGGCATTTTTATGGTCGATAAGAAGGGACCACGAGACTACCAAATTCTCAAAAAACTTGGTCAGACCAAGCCCAAAAATTGTAGCTTTGGCTTGCACCTCCCTGAGCAGTTATTGCCCAATTCAAAACTTTGACTGGGGTCTGAGGCAATATTAACCATCGACACGGGCTTGAGCTTAATACAACTAAGCCTTTTTTTTACATGTATATTAACCAATCAAGGCCATGGTTACCTACAGGTTACTAAAGCAACCAATCATCAAATATCATGACCAGAAGGCATGCATGGCCTAGATTTTACTCTAAGGACATATCGTGGATGTACATAATGATAGGCCCATCATGAACACCATAGTAGACAACCACCCTCGTAGAGCGAGAAGAGGGTTTGGACAACCACCATTTAAAGAGTATAAGAGATTTTATAGAAATGCTAGAAGTAGACATTAAAGTGTATAAAATAAGGACACTTTTTTCAAATAGGCATATCTTGCACCAAAGGTACATAGGTACTGATGGTGGTTGAGGCTGTGCCCTTACCAAGGCTCAGCATGTTCCAATGGTGTTTGAGGCAAGTACCTCCAGTAAGGGTAATCATGTGTTGATGGTGTTTGAGGCAATGCCTACACCAAGGGCCATATTATACCAATACTGATCGAGACATGTGCCCACACCAAGGGCCAGCATATGCTGATGATGATCGAGGTAAGTGCCCATACAAAAGGCCAACTTGTGTCAATGATGGTTGAGGCATGTACCCATACCATTTTCCAACATATGCCGATGATGGTTAAGGCCTTGGCTGAAGTTTGATTCTAGGCCATGATGCACATGCTAGGCTTAGGCATATGCTTGTGTCATATGTTTTTGTCGAGGGCACCATCATCGGAGCATCACCAAAAAACCTAACCAACAGCATTGAGGGTTTCAATGATTGAAAGAGGAAGAGGGGGAGTGTGCGCACATGATGCACAATGGGTACTAGTCCTTGGCCCTTATATTGGCCCTCTATCTCTAAGAAACCTTGACAACTCATATCCCCTTAAAGAGCATAAGAGTTTTTACAGGTTTACAACCAGTTGCTATTCAAGTGTCTAAAATGGGGACGATTTTTTCAAACGGCCACAAAATCTTCTACACTTTAATTTTTTAGCTAAATATTTTTGTGGATGCCAACAAAAATACAAGGATCATGTGTACCATATTTGGGGACAAAACTCCGTTTAAAAAAATTTTAAAAAATCTTTAATAGTGAAAAATTTTTTAAATTGTGAAAAATAAAAAACGAGTCATCTTGCCACGAAAGTTCACATGAAGACCTTCATGTAGCTAAGCTAAGGTCTCATTCATTAATAGAATTAACCAAACAAATCACTCCACCAATTAAGAATAGCCATGTTCCACTACCTATAAAATCAAGAAAATGCTCTCAGTTTATCAATCCTTACTATGTCTAGACCAAGTAAGTTTTCTTGTGTTAAATTAAGCCACAGGCTCCACCCCTACTAGTGCCTTTCTATCAATTCCTTGAAGTTTTAGCCTTGCGATCATACTCCCCCTAAAACCCAAAGACTTTGATTTCTCATAAGGTGTCAACGAAATCTTAAAAGTAACATCCGCCAATCCCTAGTCGACATCAATTATGGTTTAGACTAGGATGGTATTTGATCATCTTCGAGCCCCTTACATCCTTGACAAATGCTTTTGTAGTTGTTTGTCTTTCATAAATCCAAGAATTTCACCTCTGACTATAAAATACAACTGCCTACAACTATCTCTATTAATCATTACTTCGATTACAAAGGCAAACATAATAGGACAAAAATCCTATGATATTATCCAATGCTAATGTATATAAGTGTAGGCCTACTTTGAGCACTTTAATTTTTTCAAAGTAATGGTGCTAGAGGAATGACATGGCCAGTTAAGACCAAAGACGCATAATCGATAATACAGACAAGTAGGCCAGTGCCCACCGTAAGATAGACTAGATGACCCAACACTAGTTCTTACTACGAGCTTTTTAACTGCAACAACTTAAATATACCAAATGACTCAACCATAGTTCCAAATATGACCTAACCTTAGGCTGGTGCATGTGTCATAGTCTGTAAGTTGGTCTAGGCTCAAGGGTTCTTTCCAAGTTAAAAAAGTTTTCAGGTTTGGCAAAATTGAGCTAGGCCCAGTTGCGGGCATTGGTGAGCATTATATGAATTTATAGGCCATAAAAATGGCATTAGCACAGCAAAAATATGAAAATGTGCCTGACCCCATCTACTGCCAAGTCATGGTATGTATGGTGCATAGTCCAAGCCTAGGATACCCACGCTTGGTGCGTGACCTAGCATTTGCCAATTATGTTTGAAGGAACTGCCCGCACAAAGGGCTAACATGTACCAATGGTGGTCAAAGCATGCATTAAAACCAAAGGCCAACATGTCCCAATGGCGATCGAGATATGTGTATGTGTTATAGTTTGCAAGCTAATCCAAGCCTAAGGGTTTTCTCCAAGTTGATGAGTAGTTTTAACTCTAGCAAGACAGGATCTGATAGACAATAGAACAAGGCCTTGAGGCATATTAGAGGCCCAGGTTATGGGAAACTAGACCAAAACAATAGGTAATGATCAAGACTCTAAAAGCCCAGGCATGATGTTCAGGTTCGGTAGAATTGAGCCAGGCCTTGGTGTAGGCACTTGTGAGTACTTGTATGAATTTACAAGCAACGAAAATGGCATTGGCATTGTAGAAATATGAAGATGTGCCTGAACCCACTACCACCTGATTGTAGTGTATATGGTGCATGGCTCAGGCTTAAGATACTCGCACTTGGTGTACAACCCAACATGTGCCAATGGTGTTCAAGGAAATTACCCACACAAAAGGCTAGCATATGCCGATGATGGTTAAAGCATGTGCTGAAACCAAGGGCCAACATTTCTCGATGGCGGTCGAGACATGTGCATGTTTCATAGTTTGCAAAATTGGTCTAGGCTCAAGGGTTCTTTCCAAGTTGAAGAGTAGTTCCAACTCTAGCGAGATAGGGTTGACAGCCAAGGGGACTAGGCCTTGAGTGTATTAGAGGCCCAGGTCATGGGAAATTAGTCCAAAATAGTGGTACGGATAGTAATCAAGACTTCATATGCTTAGGCATAGTGTTTAGATTTGGTATAATTGAGCCAGGCCGAGGTTTGGGTACTGGTGGGCATTATATGAATTTACAAGCCATAAAAATGTCATTGGTATGGCATAAATATAAAGATGTACCCAAACACACCTACTATCTGATTATGGTGCACATGGTGCACAACCCAGGCCTAGGATACCTACATGTGGTGTATGACCTAGCATATTTTGATGGTGTTTAAGGGAATTGCCCACACAAAGGGCCAACATGTGCCGATGGTGGTCAAAGCATGTGTCAAAACCAAGGGCCAACATGTCTTAATGGGGTTCAAGCATATGCATGCATCACGGTCCACAAGTTGGTCTGACGTAGGAGTTCTCTTAGAGTCAAAAAGTAGTTTAGGTTTGGCATAATTGGGCTAGGCCTAGTTGCAAGTGCTAGTGAGCATTATATGAATTTACAAGTCAAAAAAATGGCATTGGCATGACAAAAATATGAAGATATGCCTGAACCCACCTATTGCCCAATAGTGGTGCGTATGGTGCATAACCCAAGCTCAGGATACCTATGTGTGGTGCACAACTCAACATGTGCCAATGGTGTTCAAGGGAACTGCCTACACATTCACCTTAATAATTTTAGGTTGAACTAATTAAGTGTAAATTTCAAAGCCCACGCTCAAGATTAAGCTCGGCACCATCGAGTATGCATCAAATTAGCACAAACCAAATTGACCAAGGCTACACTTAATAATCTAATACTCAAACTACTCAGCAGGTGATAACATGTTAGGGGCATTTTTAGGCCTAAAGGGGAAAATGGTCATTTTCATAATTTTCTCCATCAGAGGCTGCCACCAAATAGCCAGGGGTATTTATGACTCAACCTAATATATACAGTGCCACGTCAACTTGGCCACCTTATCAACTTTCTTAAAGGACCCCCTTTGTGCTAACTTGTCACTCCTTGAGTGGATGATCGGCATTCAGATCAATTTAGCCTTACTACAAGAAAATGAAAGATTACCGATAGTTTTGTAGTATCGTTTCACTCACAAAGGTCGCTAGCTTCCGTATTTTTATAAAACTTAAGGTATTTTTTATTAAAACACCACTAAATATTCAAATAGTGGCATTTGTATTTATAAATGCCACCCAAGATAAAAATTAGCGGCATTTATTAACTAAAACATCTTGAATAATCTTGTCTAAAAAATTGAAGTGATTATTGAAGGCATTTTTTGCAAACTACACCTTGAATAATCCCTTAAAAAAATGGAAGCACTTATTGAAGGTGTTTTCTACCAAAAACACCTTCAATAAATCTCCTCCTCAATGTATATGCCAATATTGGCATACGGTTAAAGCATACAGCTATTAACCCTAAAGTCATAGGTTTGATATCTCTCTTTAACATTTTTTGGGTTTTTTGAAGGATTATTTCTAAGGGATGATTGAAGGCATTTTCTGCCCAAATATGCTTTCAATACTCTATACAAAAATTTTTGGGGGGAATATTGAAGGTGTTTTTGCCCAAAAATGCCTTTAATAATCCCCTCAACTAAATTTGTATTTGATTATTGAAGGCATTTTTAGCCATAAATACCTTCAATATTTCCTTCCAAATTTTTTAGAGCATTATTGAAGGGGTTTATGGCCAAAATCACCTTCAATATTTCATTCCAAGATTATTGAAGGTGTTTTTCACCAAAAATACCTTCAGTAAATTTAGGAATATTGCAGGCATTTTTACCTAGAAATGCCTTCAATAACCCCCATTCAATATTTTGTAAGAAATTATTGAAGGCGTTTTCTGGCTAAAAACACCTTTAGTAATCCCATCAAAAAATATTTGGTTTAATTATATATGTGAAGTCAGTTGTAGTTTTATGCCCAAAAAACATTTAAAGTCAATTGTAGATTTATGCCCAGAAAAACATTTAAATTCAATTGTAGATTTATACCCAGAAAACATTTGGTTTATATATGTGATCTACAAATTACATTTTAAAATTTGCATTACGAACATTGTAATATTTAAATAAATTAACCAAACATCTGAATTTAAAACCGATAACGTTGCCAATCTACAAACTTAAATTATCCATTAACATGGCATGTTAAAAAAATTATAACAAATGATCCTCATATATTTACACTCAACCAACAACGCCCAACCTCAAAGTTTGGCAATAAATGATAATACATACTCACACCACTCTTGAAAAACTTCATCAAGTTTGTCTATCGTGAAGCTTTCTTACTCTCCCACTAAAAAAAATCAGAAGTAAATGTTAATAAACAAGAACATAATTTAGCTTTTTGTTTTTTGAAGATATAACGACTTTATGAAATTTATACTAACCTTGAATGGTGTGGTCATAAAATCATATAAAACTATCTCCCTTGTAAAATGAAGGACATAATATCCACATTCATATCCAGATTGATAAGGTACCTAAAAAATAAATTTAATGGGTTTAGGACACATTTATCTATACAAATTCAGCATAAAAGAATAAATTTCATATTTACCGAAATGACAGCCATTTTATCTTTGCCTTCTTATCAAATGCAGATATTACCAAAAATTGAAAAGAAAATTATTACTTAATACATAAATAAAATTACTTTTGAAGAATTAAAAGATATATAATATAATAACATGTAATACCTCTATATAAAATTTTTTATATTGGGGTTAGGCGTCATCATTGGTTGAGCGAAATTAAGTAAGTATGGCATTAAGAATTGGTATCAATCACAATAACCTGCCACTGACGATTGCAAAATAATAAGAATGATATACTCAAATTAGGCATTATCTCAGATTCAAGTAAGGTTGGAATAATTATTTGTATGAATATAACTTACGTAGCATTATATTGGAGCAAAAAATATTCAACCCATTTTTTCATGCATTCAATCACTTGATTAGCATGAAAAGCGACTGTAATACTATGCTCACTAACGAAATTGGGGTCAATGAATCTGAATCTATGGGTTATTTGTCTCACCTTAACCTCTCTATATAGGAAACTACACGATAACAATCAACAATACTAGTTAGTAATACACCGTAATATAGATTAATACGTACTGAGTTTGCATATTTGTATTTATAACCTAACCACATATAACCAACAATATCAAGAGCTGATATTTCATCCAGTTCATAAAATTCTTTAACTTTATCCACACCAATGTAAGAAAATGATGGTTAATCAGATAACCCATTCTCAAACTCAATGGTTATATGGTTTCCTTTAGATAAATGATCAAGTGAATAATTAGATAACTCATCCATGGTAACCTAAATAAGGGTCATACTATGAGTCCCAACATCTTATTTAAATATATAATGAAATATAAGTATTAAAACAAAATCAATAAATATAATAAACAAATAAATATTAAACTTATAAACAAAATCATACTTCATGGTTGGTAGCGGAGGTTGGGTTCCCTAACTAATTTGCAACGAAAGCTTATCCTAGGTGGATGATGCTATTCGATTGGCCTATAGGCATGCTAGGCTGCATTGCTGCTAACATTACCTCCAAAGCAACGAGTTGTTGTTGTTGCTCATTGAGGCATTGCTCTTGGTCATCAAGTCGTTACTGTTGTTGCTCAATGATTGCTTCATATTGTGCATTTGTCATTCAAGGGATTTTGGGTTGATTACTAAAAAACTTTGATGGCAACACAAATTTACCAACCCCACGAACTCGACCATGCCTTTCTTTACCTCTTAATGCTAAAGAATTTGGATCTTCACCATACTGGGTCACCAGTTCACCAGATATAACTTTAGCAATATAATCATCTTGAAAAACAATAATAAGATGGGTTGTAACAACAAATCTATATAAGCTAGTATAGAGTCGTGCATACAACCACAATGCCAATCATACATGATTTAATAAACAATTATACATATAATCTTTTTAGCCATTCTTCGGTTTTTTCATCTTTAAAAGATCCATCCTTCTATAGATGTCTTTATTTCCATACATCCCATCTAGAAACTTTGGTGCCAAAGCTCGCTAATTCCTAATAAATTATTGTAATATAAAAATCAAAATCTATGAAATTAATGTTCATAAATATTCATTTATGAGTACAAAACAAGTGTACGAATACTTACAAGCTCATACTTGACATTTGTATATCCCTTTCTCGTTATCCGATGTTGATTTATTTGTTTGGTCTGAATGTTCTTTTGGTTTTCTTTAATTTTCTACAAAAGATAGAAATTACGTAAATCACATAAGAAGATATCGAATATGTTGCATAAAATCTTATAAACAATTTTTTTGTAATGGGTTTCCGTACTGAGAAATCTTTTAATAGCCGATCTTAAATAAAATTTCTCCAATCCTTAATACTTATAACATTTGCATATGATGTAGGTGGAACAACTAATACATCACCTTGATCAGCGAGAGGTAAAATATATTGGGTTGTCAATCTACTTTTAAAGTCTTTGAATATTTTCTCAACAGATTGTAACACAAGCTTTTTACACTCAATTGGGACATCGAATCATTCCTAAATAATTTAACACAATTAGTATGAACACATTGAATTTCAATTAAATGATCATTCAACAAATTTTTTGAAATAGTTAAATAAACATACCACAACCGACTCCCACATACCATCTTTTAGATCATCAAAAACTCATCGCCAATTATGGTACATAATTAAAATGCTACAACGGACGACAACACCAATATGAGTAGCCAATTTGACAGCTTCATCAGACATAGGCTACCCACTTTGATTGAAGTTTATGTGAATTTTTGTGTCATTCACTTTAATTTGTTTATTTTGTCCCCTTTCTTTTCTTTTTTGGCCTACAAGTGTATCTTGTGCATGTTCAGTAGAAGGCAAAGTATGTTGTTCGAAGTCCATAATACTTGCGATTTTGATCATAATTATACAAAATACACCAAACTATCTCTCTAAATTTTACACTGTACATAATAAAATACAATCAATATCATACTATAGAAATACCATTCAATAAACCATTCAGCAATATGTTCAGAAACACCATTCAACAAACCATTCAAAAACACCATTTAGCAAACCATTCAAAAATACCATTTAGCAAACCATTCAGCAAACCAATATCATACAATACCATTCAGCAAATCAATATCATATAATTCCATTCAACAAACCATAATATTTAAACCAAACTACATAGAAACACTATACATGCAATGAAAGGTGCTTGGATGACTAAGGTTATGGTGAAATGAACAAAAATATATATGTAGATGTGAATAGTAAAGAACTAAAAAAAATAACTTTGTCAAAGAATATAAATAATACAATAAACAAATAAAATAAAGACATATTGATAAACAGAGAGGTGTGCAGTGTTGAGTTTTTAAAGGTCGATAGTGACGATAGAGATAAAGAAACCAAAAGTCAAACTAAAAGCGCTTAGAGGGTTTAGCTTGGTTGATTAATGCAGCTTTTAATCATTCTCTACAATTGTGGTTTTGTGATTTCGAAGTTCAAGATAAGGGAATGAATGTAAAAATTATAAGTGAATGAGTTTTTTTTTGTTAAAAACACCTTCAATAATCCCCTTAAAATTTGATGACGAGCTTATTAAAGGCATTTTTACTAAAAGACGGCTTTAATAATCCCAATAATTTCCTTTAAAAATTTTGAAGAGGAGATTATTGAAGGTGTTTTTAGTCAAAAAATGCCTTCAAAAATCTTTTTGTTAAAATTTAAGGGGATTATTGAAAGCGTATTATGCAAAAAATGCCTTCAATAAATTTTTTTAAAAATTTTGAATGGATTAATGAAGGCGTTTTTAGTCAAAAATGCTTATGATAATCTCATCATCAAAATTTTTGCAAATTATTGAAAGTGTTTTTGGTAAAAAATTACCTTCATTGTTATTCCCCTAATAAAAATAGAGGGGATTGTTGAAAGCATATTATGCAAAAAAAACCTTCAATAAATTCTTTTTAAAATATTTAAGAAAATTAGTGAAGGCATTTATAGTCAAAAAAGGTTTCAATAATTCCCTTAAAATTTTACTATGAGATTTTTGAAGGTATTTTTACTAAAAGATTTCTTTAATAACCCTAAAAAAATTTTAAAAGAAAATTATTGAGGGCATTTTTTTTAGAAAACACCTTCAAATATCCGATCTATTTTTTTCAATAGCTTGTTTATTGAAGGCATTTTATGCAAAAAAATACCTTAATAATCCTGTCTAAATATTACAAGGATTATTGAAAGCGTTTTATAAAAATAATACCTCTAATAATTTCTTTTAAAAATTTTGAAGAACAGATTATTAAAGGCGTTTATAGTCAAAAATGCATTCAAAAATCTTCTCGTTAAAATTTAAGGGGATTATTGAAGGTGTATTATGCAAAAAAAATACCTTAAATAAATAAGCTATTAAAATTTTGAGGGAATTAGTGAAGGCGTTTATAGTAAAAAAAAGCCTATAATAATCTCCTCACCAAATTTTATGACAATTATCAAAGGTATTTTTGGTAAAAAATGCTGCCTTCACTGATATAAAACTATAAGTGAAGGCATTTTTACTAAAAGACACCTTTAATAATCCCTAAAAATTTTTAAAAGAAAATTATTAAAGGCATTTTTTTTAGAAAACACCTTCAATAATTCAATCTATTTTTTCAATAAATAATTTATTAGAGGCATTTTATGCCAAAAAAAAACCTTCAATAATCTTGTCTAAAAATATTACAAGGATTATTGAAAGCGTTTGTTTGTTGACAATGCCTATATTTGTCAGATGTATGCGCGTGTGTCTTATAAACTCCAATAAAATTATCCTCAAACTTAGTGCATCCAATCCCCAACTTCAAGATTCCTTTTCATTAATCTACTATTTTTCTTTCCAAACCAACTACAATTTACTTTCCCTTTCCTTCAACTTTTATTATTCAAGCTTTGTCTTTTAAAACCCAATTTCAACTATTCCTTAGTTATTTACTTTAGGTTTTACTTCATTCTACTATTCTTTCAGCTTTTGCAATTTGTGATTTCTTTTTGGTTTAAAATTTTTCTCCAAAACACACCTTCCTCAAATACCCATTTGGAACCAATCATCCACTTCCTTTCCCTTTCATTTTCATTTTTTTTTTTTGGGTTTCCTTTGAACCAATTTTACCTTATTTCAACTCCAACTACAAATACTCTAGGCTAATGTTTGGGTTAGTAGCAAAGTTTTAAATGCTTTATATCAAATAGCTAAGAAAATACTTCACAATAATGAGTTCTGATCTTTTATAAGTACGGGTCTTGTTAAGTACTAAGGAGTTTTGGTTTAAAACATAGTGAAATTAAGTATTTTACATGTTCATTTTCATATAAATCATTTATATAAATTAAGTCTGATAATGTAGCAAGTACTAAATGGATAAAAGTTGGATGTAAAAGTCAAGATTTAGTCAAGAGTATAGAGATGGAATGGAAAATTTTCTTAATTTTGCATTTGAGAATACAAGTGAAGATAATATGATATTATGCCCATGTGTGAAGTGTGCTAATATCGATTGGCAAATGCATGAAGTTTTTTTTGAACATTTAATTTGTATTGGATTTGGCTCGGGATATGTTAATTGGTATTTTCATGGAAAGTCTACATCATCAAGGTCTTCCACTAGAGTTCTTTCAACTTTAAGGGCTTTCCAACACCAACAGGATCCTTTTATAGCATATGACATTAAAAGCATGTTGCGAGATGATTTTAACATTCATGACCAACATTTTCATAATTTGTCTCCCTAAAATGATGGATTTAATGAGTCAAATTTGAAATGAATGAATTTGGTAAACATGGAATAGGTGAGGGTGACCAACAACCTAGAAGAGAAGCATCAAAGTTTTATAGCTTACTTAAGGATATGAATGAAAAACTTTATGAGGGATAGGAACATTCAAGGTTATCTTTCTGTGTTTGTCTTTTTCACTTAAAATGCTTATGTGGATGGATGGGAAACTCTTTGACTTTAGTATTAAAGTTTATGAAAGAAAATTTTTTTTTTACAAAAATCCTTGAATCTTATAAAGAATCAAAGAAATGATCAAGAATTTAGATCTTGGTAATGAGAAAATTCATAGTTGTTCTAATGATTTCATGTTGTATTAGGGTGACAGAAAAAATCAAGAACCTTATCATTTGTATGGTATTTCTCGTTAGGTGGATAAAAATCTCAATGAAAGGTTGAATGAGGATGATCATGAGGTCTATGTAAAAAAAAAGCCTATAAAATTTTTATGCTTTTTCCCATTAATACCAAGACTTTAGTAACTCTTCAGATCTTTCAAAACTGTAAATTCTATGAGGTGACATCATGAGAAGCAAATAGATGATGGATCATTGAGGCATCCTGTAGATTTTTTGACATAAAAATCATTTTATTCTAGGTTTTCAGACTTTGCAACTGATCTTCAAAATGTTATGCTTAGACTAGCATTTGATGGATTCAACCTATTCAAAATGATAAGTACTTCTTATAGTACTTGGCCAGTTGTATTGATTCCGTATAATTTACCACCATGGATTGCCATGAAATAATAGTCATTTATCTTGTCTATGATAATTCTTAGGGAAAAAGGTCTGAGTAATGATATAGACATCTACTTACAACTTCTTATTAAAGAGTTAAAGCAATTATGGAAAGGAGTTGAGACCTATGATGCATCAAAAAAAAAACTTCAATATGCATGTTGCTTTATTATGGACTATCAATGATTTTTTTGCTTATGCGAATTTATCTGGTTAAAGCATAAAAGGTCGTTATGCTTGTCCATGTTGTGCTATGCAGACATGTTTGAAGTGTTTACCTAATGGTAGGAAGTTTTGTTATATGGCACATCATCGATGGTTAGATGATAATCATTGATTTAGATTCCAAAAACATCTCTTTGATTAAATTAAAGAGTTGAAGAGGTCACCTTTACCAATTAGTAGTCTAATATCTTATCAAAGTTAAAAGATATCAATTTCATTTATGAAAATATGACTCAATCAAAGAAAAGAGTGAAGGACTTCTTTAAAGATGTTTGGCCTCATATTACTCAAGTTGGTGATACTGATACTTAAGCTGGTGATCTTGATGTTCAAAGTAATAAGGAGGATGATGAAGAAGATAACACCAATGAGTTTAAGTTATGAAAAAAAAAAACTATCTTTTTTGAGTTGCCTTATTGAGAATATAATTTATTATTTCATAACCTTGATTTGATGCACATAGAGAAGAATGTTTGCAAAAATTTTATTAGGACAATTCTCAATGTGAATAAAAATCAGTTTGACCTAGTTGATATGGGGATTCAACCTGACCTTCATCTGAAGTTGCTTTCTAATGGTAAATATCAATTGCCTCTTGCCTGTTTTAGGATTTCTAAAGCTAAAAAAGATGTGTTTTGCAAGGCTTTTAAAAATATGAAAGCTTTGAATGGCTATGCATCAAATATATCAAGATGTGTGAATCTAAATGAGCGAAAACTTTCTTTATTAAAGTCACATGATTATCACATTTTGATGTAAGACTTACTTTCATTTACTTTACATTAATCAATGTCAAAGCAAGTCACTTCTATGGTAATTGAATTGAGTAACATATTTAAAGCTCTATGTAGGAAAGTTTTGAATGTGGAAGAGCTTGACAGACTTGAAGATCAAGCCACAATTACTTCCTGCCATTTAGAGAAGATTTTCCCTCTAAACTTCTTCACTATTATGATGCATTTGGTTATAAACCTTTCATATGAAACAAAAATGGGTGGATCAATTTATTATCAATGGATGTATCCTATCGAAAGGTATTATTTGTTAATAGCTTGACTAGGTTGTTAGTGTTGATCATATCACTCTAATTAAAAAGATATATGGCAAATGTTTTATGCCATAGGTTTTTAGGGAGATTAAAGTCTTATTATCACTATAAACGTTATCCGAAAGATTCTATTGTTGAAGGAAAAATGTATGACATTTAGTTCTTGTTATTTGGAAGATGTTGAAAAAGATTTAATAGACCATTGAGAAATGTTGGTACGCAGTATACTGACTTTGCCTATAGTCATCTTTTTGAAAGTTTTGGATAACCAATAGGCAAAGCTGAAATGGTGGAGTTAGATGATAAATCTTTGGCACAAGTACATCAATATGTTCTTTTCCATCATGACTCAATTGAATCGTTTCGCATGTAAGTTTTTTTGCAAGAAAATAATTCATTCCATTAAGCATAATTTATTGTATTTTTTGTTATTATTAATACTTTATCATGATGCTTTGTAGTAAGTATAGAAATAATTTGAGAGCTCGTACACATTATCAATGATCAAACCTTCGAGAGCTTGATAAGTTGTTTGTCAAAAACTTTCATGAATGGTTATAAGCAACTATTAGGAATGCCATAGTTTCCATTATGAGAAATCTACATAGAATACTTACGGTATAACTAACATTAATAACATATATATCTTTATTCCACTTATATAGGTTTAGAGTGGAAGTCTTTTTAGTGAAGAGGTGAATTGTCTTTCACAAGGTCTGAATAGGATTGTGAAACAATACAAAGGTTTCATCATCAATGGATTTAGATTTCACACTAAATCTCATGAGAGATTTAGAAGTACACAAAATTCAAAAGTTATTGTTACTTCACGAATTACTAGCTATGCTAGTGCTAGGGACAAAAACCCTTTAGAGGGAAATGTTGACTATTATGACATGATTAATGACATCATTAAGTTAGATTATTATGGCAAGTGGAAAGTTATCTTATTTTGGTGTGATTGGGCTTATGTGAATAGTGTAAGGGGTATTAAGAAAGATCAATTTGGATTTACACTTGCGAATTTTTCTCGATTAATTTACACTGGACAACAGCTCATCGATGAACCTTATGTTTTTTCATCTCAAGTCAAACAAGTTTTTTTATTCTAAAGACCCTAAAGAATTGGGTTGGTTTGTTGTTCTTCGAAACACACTTAGAGACTTATTTGATATAGGTTTAGATACCAGAGATGACGTTGAACATGGAACTGAATATTGTCCTTTTGTTGAACAAAACTTGAATGAAAATATCTCCAGTACCTTTGCTCAGTGGGTCCGCAAAAATGTTAATGAAGACATTTATGAACTATAATGGATCATCTATATTTTGTAATTCAAGTGTTTAAGACATAATGTAATAAATGCTTGTATGTAATTAATGCCGCATTCGCTATTGTATATTTATTGTATTGTAAATCATACATTATCGTTTAATTTAATTAAATCAATATGTTCTTTATATATAGTTGGTTATGATTTCTTAACTTCTCAATGTCTTTATATATGTTCTAAACTAATATATTTTATATATTTGCTTTTATGATGCAGTTAAGTTACAATGCGAAGGAGTAGATTGAAAAGAATACATATCAGACATATTAGTTCAGAACCATCTGTGAAACCTATTGATATTAGCTATTGACTGAATCCTTTAGAGGAGAATGAATGTATTATCGGTTCTAACTTGTCACTTCTAACCCTTCAACTACTGTTGGATCTGGTAATATGAGAGGTCCAGGTTTAAATTGTATCCCGTCAATTAATTCTGCTTTTAATTTGAATGCAGGTATCATATACCCCATATTTAGAATTTGATTATAATAATTAAAGTATTGGCATTTTTCAAATTGATTTTTTATTTTTGAAAGTTGATAACAATGGTCAACGGAGGACCAAAGTTTAGACAACTTTGAAGGAATTGTTTGCACTCTTCGAACGAGCGTATTGTAGTGTCTGCAAACTTTGATAGGTAACCAATTGGTGAAGACGCTCAACTGCTGGCTAGATTTATAGGCATGATTGCCCGCAATGGAATGAAATTGCCTATTCATTATGAAACATGGCATAAAGTTCCAATAGAAGTTAAGGCCGATGCTTTAAAACCTTATTGAGGTATTAGTATAATTAATTACATATAAAAATATAATTATTTTACATTTGGTTTATTGATTCAAACTTTTCTTTTTGTATTATTATAGTCAAGATTTGTACTTGAAATACCAACTTCATTTGTGCTTAAATCACTGGGAAAGAAATAAAAAGACTATAAGCATAATTTGAAGAAAAATTATTTTGATTGAAATACTACTATAAAGGCCACAATGAAAAATCTATCCCGTAATGTGATTAGGTGGCAATATGAATAATTAGTTAGATTTTGGTTCTCAAGAAAAAGAAAGGTACTAATTTTTAACTTTTAATATTAGTTTTAATTAATAAAAATGTTTTATGCTTTAAATTGGTAATATTTGTATTTTTACCATATATGCAGTTATTTTTTATGATAGGAAAGAGAATAGATTGGTATTGGTAGTAGAAAGCAATAGAAATATAGCCACACAAGTGGATCAAAAAGTTTTGCCAAAAAGTAAAAAGAAATAGTAAGTTTATGATATTAAACTTATTCGAATGAATGAATTTTTTGTGCCGTTAAAGGGTAAAAATATAAATTAATAGCTATTGTTCTATTTTCATAGTTTTGATAGTTTCAATACATGATATTACACTTACCCAAAGTATTGAACTTAATTTCCACGGTTGATATGTATAAAAAAGTTATTGTTTACATCTATTTAGGACTTTTTATGCCGTTAATAGGTAAAAACACAAAATTGTTACTTATTGTTCTATTTTAATAGTTTGGATAGCTTCAATATAAGATATTAAACTTTTTCGAATAATTGAACTTGGTTTCTATGGTTTATATGTGTGAAAAAGTTATCGTTTATGTCTATTTGGGACTACTTTTTTCGTTTAAAGGCAAAAATACAAATTAAACTTTTGGATGGCTTTTAACAACTTGAATGGCTTCAATCCATGATGTTAAACTTGTGCAAATAATTGAATTTGGTTTTCATGATCAATATGTGTGAAAGCCTAAAATGCTTTTATTGTTTATGTTTGTTTAAGACTTTTGTGTTGTTAAAGGGCAAAAATATAACTTTATGATTATATTTCTATTTTAACAATTTAGATAGATTAAATACATGATATTAAACTTATTCAAAATTTTTAACTTGATTGACAGGCTTGATATGCATGAATAAGTTACGGTTGATATGTATTTAACAATAAAATATGTTTTTATATAAGAGATTGAGATAGGTAACAAATTTGGACGTGTGAAATTTTTTCATTTAACAAACAAAAAAAATGAATCTTATCTGAATGTCAAAACATAAGAAATTATGATAATTTGTTACATCTATTTTAACAGAAAATAAATATTTACTATTTTTAACAAATTATGAATTAATCATTAAACTTGATAGTTTTATCTGATTAATTTACAGGAGAAGTAAAAGAGAAAATGGCTACTGAGATTAAAGTAGCATCTGATGGTTTTATCAAAATACAAGAATTGAAAAATCAAATTTTTATAAAAGTTACTGAAAAAGAAAAGGCATGGACGAGTCTGAGGCCTTGGATTGGGTCCAACACCATTTACCTATTATGGACATAGCTCTCAGTAATTTACATTCTCGGCAAGTCAGTCTTTGTGAGACATTTCCATATTGAGAGAGGAATTACAAACATGCAACAACATTTCCAGCAAATTGAAACAGAAAGAGAATAGGAGCCTACCAAAATTAAAGAAAAACATGCTAGAATGGACCAAGAGCATACAAAATTTTAGCAATAAGATGATCAATTCGATCATCTTATGAATTTTGTGCAACAACAATTTTCAGGAACTAATCTCAGTAGTCCACCAACTCATATATTATATTTAGTAAATATTTATATTTTTTAATATTAAAAATAGCTTATTATTAAGTGTTAAAACTTGTATAATATTATTCAGTACGTTCTTGAGCACGATAGTGACCAAAGTGAAAAAATTTTCTCATCAAATGACAGTCTTCCAAATCTATGCAGTTATCAATTTCATACATTTTAAATTTTTTGGTAATGTACTAAAATAATTTGAATGTTATTATACTAATTATTAAACTTTGTGTTAATTACATGCATATTTGATCATGAATTAAGTATTTATTAATTTCAGTTTCCGCATTTGAGTTTGTTTTTATTTCTTTTAACATTTTTTGTTAATGAAAATAATAAATATTAAAAGAATTTTTTTTTTTAAAAAAAGTAAATTTCTTAATTCGTAGCATTCATATTTAAGAATGTTGCTAAATTCTAAATTTAGTGATGTTTGTACCATAAAATGTCATTAAAATTAGTGACATTTTTATCAAAAAATTATTGCTTAATTAATGGCGTTCTTATAATAAAAATGCCACTAAATTAGCAGCATTTTTATGATATAAACGCCACTAATTTAGCTGTAATTATCCTGACAAATGTTGCTTAATAGAGCACTGTCTTATGATATAAATGCTACCATATTAGCAGTATTTTTTTGATACAAATGTTACTAAATTATTGGTATTTTTTAGATACAAACACCGCTAAATAACGACATTTTATAAATAATGTTGCTATTTTTTTCGACGTGTGTATTGCCGATATTCTTAGTGGTGTTTTTTACAAACGTTGCAAATCGTTTAGTGGCATTTATAAATGTCATTAAACGTTAAAAAAAAGGTCATTAAAGACCTAAACCCTTGTAGTGCCTACCAAATTATCTTGACCACAGGACTAACCATGGGCAACATAAACTGCCCTAGAACCCTTTAACTTTAACTAGAATAAGACCATTTAGGTATTATCTAAACATCTTATACTCTCTTACTTTCATACTTTTTGCTTTTTATTTTTCTATTTAATTCACCTCTGATTTGAGCATTGGAGCACAAACACTAAGGAAACTTCCAACCTTTGCCTTTAACCGCTCTCTTTCTCTCTCTTGTGTTTTCAAGGTTTTACCCTTCAACTTGGAACTTGGCACAAACAGTGACCGATCACACCTACTTTAAAGAGAGATTAGTGACAAGTCTTTAATTTTCTTTAGGTTTAATGACTGAGTTCCCTTAACGAAAAATTATTATAACAAATTTTTATGAAAATTACATTTTATTTTAATTTTATTTTCTTGAAAATAAATGTCAATTATTATAGAAATCTTATCTAAATTTTTTATCATTTAAAAAAAAAAAAAAACCCTCACATAGAAATTTTTTAGAAATCATCCATTCTTAACCTTTAAAATTTCATCATTGGAATAATTACTATTTATCTTAATAATTTTATTAAATTTACATTTTATTTGTTATTTGTTTGAAAATAATCATTAATTATTTTTTATTGAAAATTTCCCAAAAATTTCTACAATTTGAGATATTCTAAACAAAAAATTTCATCTTGAAATTTTTACAGAATTAATCATTTGTAATTCTTTAGAAATTCGTCATTGAAATTATTTTTATTTATTTTCAAAATTTTATAGAAATTATGTTTATATTTTATATTTTTATATTTTTTAAATTTTATCAAAATTTTTTCCCATTTTGAAAAATATTATATTTACATGATTTAAATAATTATTATACCAAGAAAAATTAAATTTGCAAACTACATATTTTTTAATTAACCAAGCGTGTCATTGGTTGTAATTTGCAACTTCACTGTTTTGCTTACGCTATATTTTTTTAATTGGTTTTAGTTCTTAGGACAATTCCATTATTTCTGATGATGTTCTTACAATCCATCTGGTAAAAAGAACGGAACACATGGGAAGCACATCTAATAAACATTTTCAGTGAAGCGTTAAAAAAAAACACTGCATCGTCGGATTTTCTGACTGGCAATGTTTTCAGGGGTCAAGCACTCAAACTACACCTTTACTACTCACAAAGAGCAAAAAAAAAAAAAAAAAAAAAAAGGAAAGAAAAAAGGGAGATTAATCTCATTTCTAGAGCCATCTGGGACATCAGGCTTTCTGGACAAAGACCAAATACATGTTTAAAGTTAATTTTTGTTTACTTGTTAAAGTTTCTTTTGTTTTAATATATTTTAATTTCTAACCTCAAGCCAAGAAAGAAACAGAAAAAATTGTCTACAATGGTACAAAATTTTTGCTGCATCTGCCTTAAGAGATGTTCTCTGAGAAAATATATCTCAACTCTAAAATCTTTCAGCAATTTGATCCCACATGCAAATGTAGGTGAATATTTATTTTTTTTATTTAATTCATCATTCTACATTTTTTTTCTATAAAAATATATATAATATATTATGTACATTTAATTTTTTTTCACTTTGATACAGATTTTTTTTAATTGTTTCCCCAAGATTTTGAGTAAGATCATATTAGTAACAGTATTCTATATATATTTTTTACAATTACTAAAAGTATAAAAAACTACCATGGCTGATTATTTTCATAATAAAATATATCCAATTCATACTTTAAGTCAAGGAAAGTGTCTATTTATCGAGATTTTTCATCATTTTATGGATCAAGTATTACATTATTTTGAAGTTCAAAATTGACTGTCACACAAATTTAGAAAATACCTAATGAAGAGAAAACTTCATATCTACTTGAAGAAATTTAGAGTAACTAAGAAGTTTAATAATTTTGAATAATGCTTTTGAAAAAATATTTTGTTCTCAAATATTTGTTTAAAATTTAATATTATTATCCAATTAAAATAATTACTTTAATTTAATATTATTAAGCAATTAATATTATTTAAGTTATCCAAATGTTAATACTATAACTGCATTTAATTATATTTTTTAAAAAGACTGATTCAAGCACCGACATATATATAGTTTGCATTTTCAAAATTAATGAATTTTAGAGAAAATGATATCGATAATGAATAATTAGGAAAAATTATTTTAAAAAATTTGGAGTAGTGGAGGATTTTTGACAAAACTGTGGCAGATAAATATTCTGTTACAACATCCGTTACAGATTTTGGAGGCGAGAAGAAAATATATTTAAAGTTCTTCTTTGGATTATAAACCATTTTTTTAAATGAAAATTATTTTTTGCATAGATTAATTTTTTTCCTATGACACCAGTTGATGAATGCTTACGAGCCTCTGACTTGAGCATATAAGTCTACCTGTAAGTGCAAATTATTAAATATATTTAAAGATCCCTCGTGTAATATTACTTTGAAAAGAATGATACCCCATGGAAGCTTTAGAAAATCATTATCCCTTTTGCAATATGGGATGCAAAGCCAAGGTTAGTCCACCACCCCCACCCCCTACCACATCCCATCTTTCTCTCTGCTTTTTCACCAAAGCTGATTTTGACCACTTGAAAATAATTTTTTTTTCTATAAAGGTTCTATGAAAGCTTTTTATATTTTGAAAAATGTAATTGTGTTACATTATTTTTCTATATATTAATGGTAGAGTTTTTCTTTTTAATCCACGAGCAAGGATATATACTTGTCACGTATTTATTTAATAATTAAATAATAAACTATTTTTAGATATATCTTAAGTGAATATAAGCCAAAATTTTAAATTTATTTGTAAAATTACCAAATTTTACAATTAATACAATGAATAATAATCTATTATTTTTCTTAAATTTGAAATGATGTATTAAATGAAAACTATGTTTTAAAATAAAATTTTAATTAATTTTTATGTATGCTTTTAAACATTCATTAACTAAACAATATGTTATAATAAAATTATTTAATACATTATCAATTGAGTTCTTAAATTCATTAATGGTTAGAAGATTAATATATATTTTAAATTTAAAAATATACTAAAAATATATAATAATCTTTGAATTCGTTCGAAAAAATTTAGAACCTCTAAGAAGAATGTGTGAAATAATAATTCGCAATATAATATTAAGATATACAAAGGTTGGTGGTGGATGAGTGGGCGATGCACCATATTATATGGAGACAAGGGCTTATGCATTGACCCCACAAAATATAACTGTTATGGCCCTTGCCCCTTTTCCAAGAATCCCATTAAAATGTTCAATCACAGCCGTTGATAGCCATCAAATATCAAACAAAGCATATACTCTCCCCATCAAATAAGGGGGGCTTTGGAGGGGAGTCCTAGATGCTAGATTTCTAACGTTCCAAAGCCGTCTAATCTGGAATGAAAGGCAGTTGATTAAGCAATCATGTGGCTGTAAAAGGACAGCTTTTGATGTTCCGATGATTTCTTTATATATAGTTATCATTTTGTAAAAAAAGACAAAATTACAGTCATGTCACACCGATTAGACCAAAACGCCACTCCAGAGCAAAATACACAAAAGGGTTGAGATCCATGGCCTTATTAGATTTTTCATACAAACAAAAAACATGGACCCCATAGAAGAGAGTCTCCTGTATCATAATTGATGCAGCCGGTCGCATCCAAGTACGGAAACCAGGCAGCCTGCGTGCGATTTGCAAACTGCTTCCATTTGTACGATCTTCGAAGGTAAATAGTAAACGACCTGACAGCAACCTTTACAACTACAACTTCTTCGATCTCCAAGCCCTAAAACTTTTTTATTTCATTTTTTATAATTGAACATCAAAAAAAAAAAAATTTAGATAAAAAAAAGTATAGAGCTATAGGTTGCCAGCCTGCCAAGTGGTATATCATTTGCATGTGGCAGATTCCACGGGCCCTACCTTTAACGGGTTGCGGCAGCTACGCTGGGGATGGAAACGGATGATGTGGCGGAGGCTATTACGGAGTCGGACGGTACAATCGTGGCAACACGATTTTCGTCATAGCAGAATTGGCTCACAATCATGGTGCTTGGTCCCGCCACAAGTCTCTCCCATGCCTCGTCAGCCTCGTCGCCGCACTTTAGGAATGCTTCCGTGGCGTCAAGCCGGTGCATTCTCCAATTCCATTTGTCATAAAGCCAGAGGATTTTTTGGTATTGGCGACAAGCTAGTATACATGTGTTTTCCTTGATTTTAGAAATAGCTGTGTCGAGCAACCTAGCTCGAATTTTAGCATCAAGAATTGATTCAGCACGGAAATATTGGTCCAATTCGGGGACCCCAATTGCACGTCTAATCCCCTGGGAATAATCGGCCATTGGATCAAACATTTGTCTAACCTCATCAACCAAGCCTGCTTGCACCATCTTATCAACCCGTTCGGACACGAATGAGTGTAACACGGGCAATGACACATCAACCCACAGGAAGCAACATTCGTACCTTAGTTGAAATTCAGGACCATTGTTAACCAATGCCTCGATGTACGAATTGGAGCCACCGGCAATGATTGGGAGGCGGCCTTTGGTGAGTATAGATTCAACAGCAAGTGTTGCATGGTGTCGGAAATCCATCGATGTGAAATTCGAGTTGGGGTTTGCTATGCCTAGCAAATGGTGCGGGACCCCACGGCCCTTCTCTTCAGTGACTTTGTTAGTTACTATGTCGAGGCCTTTATAAACTTGCATTTTGTCTGAATTTACAATCTCAGCTGGAAAACGGTTGGCGAGGTCGATTGCCAGACGGGACTTGCCGGTGCCGGTTGCTCCCATTACGAACACCACCTTTTCTTTCCTACGGAAGAAAAGCTCCAGGTTGAGCGCCAAATTCACTCGGGGTTGTACTTTTTTGCAGGCAGACATGGAAAGTTTCATGTTAAACCCTGGCAAAGTTGACAAAATATAGTACGCACATAGTTAGAAGAAAATCAGTTGAATATTCAGTTTGAAAATGGAAAAACGAAATGATTTTAAGTTTCTACTCTCCCTAATTTCTATAGCTATGGAAATTGGAGAATGGAGATGGCTAAGAAAACAAAACCATAGCCAGTGGAGCTAGCTTTCTGTATTTATCCTAATGAAAGCATGAAACAAACGACACAGGGAAAATTCAATCACCCAACATTTTTTCATGGACCACAAAACCTTTTATTCTCAAATATGCGGCGACCTGTAGAAGAAAATGGCCTTTCCAAGCTGCCTATGCAGAAAACGAAAAAAGGAAAGAGAGAGAAATCTGCAGAGAAAAGAGAAAAGATAGAAAGGAGAGAGCGAAAAGAGAAAGTATTAATTGTTGCAGAAACTGGGTTTGAAAATGGTGATGATGGATGTGAAATGAATAGCTAGAGGGAAGAAAATTGGGGAGATGGTTTTTTTTTTTTTTTTTAAGTATATGCAAAAGCAACTATTTTTGTGTTCCTGTTTTGAGCACCACAAAAGGGTATATATTGAAATATTTCTCGTATATTAATATTTACCCTGAAAAGGAAAAACAAACGATTTGGTGATTTAAAAAAAGCGCGAGCGATTGTATGAAGGAAAGATTGAATCTTTTTTTTTTTTGGGGGGGGGGAGGGGGGGTTGGGAAAGAATGATTATTACAAATTAGAGGAGCTGTCTATCCCACTTGCAGTTCAAATATTATCACAACCTGCACAACTATGAGAAGATGAGGCTGGGTATTTATGGTGCCAGGAAAACAGTACCTTAAGTCTTAGTTTAACAAGTGGTTTCACAGGGATTTCATCTCTGAACTCATCAAGGAACACATCAAATTTGTTATTTTATTCATTAATAGATATTTATTTCTGGTATTATTTTCTTTTAATGATGGGATGTCTAATTATGTTATAGAAAAAATCCCCAATTTAACCTAACAAAAACTATAGATAAGAAAAGCAAGACAAACATTTTCTGTGCCCAGTGGCCGTTTCTGTTTTCATTTTTCATTTTTTTTTTAAGTTTTATATGCATTGTTGGATCTTTTTTTTTTTTTTTTGAGGTGTCCATTTATAATACATCCAATAGATTTGTTAATTTTATTAACCGAAAGATGTTTAGAAAAAAAAATTTGGAGTATCCAACGAAAATTTTTTCTTTAAATTTTTTTGTTCCTTAATTTTTTAAGATGTGTATGGACACTATACTCAAGAACAGAGATTCACCTATGTTGTAAGTCAATCTTTGAAGCTGGTAGCACGGATATTTCATGGAACCTAAGTGACAAGTCATGGTAGGTCAAAGGGTAGGCTGACTTGGGTTTGGCTCCAAATTATAAATTAGGATTATATATATATATATATACGAGTGTGTATTTGGGATCACATAATGGATTTTCGGACAGACATATTTGCTATACGAGTCACCTTTTTCGTTTTTTTTTTTCTTATATTTCATGAACACTTCCATGAATTTATATTGAATGGTCATCAGTTTAATGTAATCTGTCTTTGCATGTCTACAGTCTTGCTATTTATGAAAGAGTTAGTCAACTGATCACCGGAGAAGTGGCTCACAAGAGGATTCCTCTGTTTTTTTTCTTTGTCAGTTTTGTCAATATATAAATATATTATGGGATGGGTGTACTTCATGTTATGTCCTGATCCCCTATATAAAATTGCAGCATATTACCCAACAATGTGGGTGGGCTAGTTGTTTTCAGAAAAAGCAGTGGGCAAAGAGAATTTCCATTTTAGTGGTTTTGATAAATAAATAATAGTTTTGTATCCGGTAGTGAAAGGGCAAGCTAAACTCTTGTATTCAATTGAGAATTATTATTCAGTTAAGAATTTTTGCCTTTAGATGCCACAGGGTGATTCATTGGTGTTTAATTTCTTTTACTAAAATGTTGCTGACAAGACATGTTAATTAAACCAGAAATAATAAGAACTCCACGCTTTTATATTGCCTACGATCCAGAGAATAGAAAATTCACAATAGAATTTCAAACAGTTTGTTGCAGTGTTTGCTAAGTGAAAAGAAGTAAAACCTATTTTAGTAATGCCGAAACCTGTGGTCTAGTGGTAGAGTATCGAGCTTTTAATTTTAATGATTTAATTAATTTTTGGCAACCATAAATACAAATAAAATACTCTGTAAAAATGAATGTGATTTCCGCAGATTGAGGGCTTCCAAGGCTGTAATTTAATTCTTCCAGATCATTAGCCTTTCATTTATTCATTAGAAAAGGAGGCATGCATTTTTTTTGTATTTAGTGGCAAGGGTTTTTGAGCTTTGCCCAATATATTTTCTTTTCTATCTGATCCAAGTAGGTTTATTTATGCAGATTTAATGAATTCATGAAAAATTATCTTCTTATAATTTCTTAGCTAATTGGAATCCAAATAAGAAAAAGAGGAACACACTTTTTTTTTTGTCACTTAGAGTATGTCTCAATGTAAAAGTTAAAGAGCAAATTAACAATAATCAGGTGAAAGTAGTCTTAAACTAGCAGTAGCAGGATATCACCATCGCCATGGGAGTATTTTTTTCTATGTAATCAAGAACAATTAAAATTCCGAATTCAGTTTCCATAAATAGCAGTCTCTGGAATCATATAGACCTGAAAAGTTAGAGAATAAGTATTGTTTCAGTACAGATATTGGTAGGTTTCTCTTAAGGAATATTGAGAGTGTAAAGGTAGTTTGGAAATTAATGCAGCAAAGTTGATTGACTATACATTCAAGAATCTCTGTCTTTTCCTTTTCCTCTAATTCTCTCTTTTCTTCCCTTTTTTATTATTTGGTATTCACTTCCCTTCTTTTCTTGTTGAATTATTGTGAATTAGCTAAATCACAACTCTGTTCACTGCTTTGACCAAACAACTTTGCTGAATAGGACACTGAAATTGTTTGAGCATCCAATCTTGTGAAAAACTTGAAAAGAGTAATACAAGAAAATATAACAAAATTTGAATTTTGATATTATATTAAAAATTCAACTTAAAATCAATTATTAATAGAAGAGATCAACGTGAATATAAAATCATAAAAAAGCTTAATTCTTAATATATGTAAAATGACATTGCTTTAACAGAAATATTAGTGAAAATCACAAAAATCGGGATATATATTACTGCAAGCCAATTGGTAATATGCAGCAGTACTAATAAACTGATGATATACTATTACTGTTTGCAGTTAGTATGCTTTTTGACATTTCTCGTTATGGATCATACTTTACGAGCCATTATAACTAATTGGAGGCAGCAATGAAATTGCAGATCAACATCGACCTATTCGGGCATTCTTCTTGTCCAAGTAAGTATAAGTAGATAGTCAAGCTACCAGGGAAGCATTACCTCATTTTTATTTTTTTTTACATATACTGGAGCATCATTAGGCCCTTTTCCTTTTGATTGTTATTTAAGTGTTCCATCAATAATTGTTGGACCCTAATGGCCAAGTCAACGTGTTGATCGTCACACTCGCCAAGTCAACACAAGGTCACCATTCGTGCCAACTTGCGCACAAGTGCCAATCGCCATAGAGCAACTTATATAGGTGTCCAGTCAACCAATCATCTCAGCCCAGGATACTTGTCCATTGGCCACCGAATGTCAACTACTATGCCCCTATCATATATAAGGTAAGAGCAGACGTAGGTTCATTCATTTTGAAACCTTTTTCCTGAACCTTAAGCTTTCTTTCCCTTTTCTCATTTTCTTATCTTCACCTCTTTCACTTGATTGACTTGAGACTCCAAAATCTTAATTCGGGCGCCCTTAACCGTGATTTCTCATTACAAATTCTTCTTATCTCAGGATTACCTTTCAGTTAAACTCCACGTCACTACCACAAAAAATACCATCAACAATGATGATAATGAAAGTCTTTAGAAAATGGTATCTAATTACTTTAATCAAACACTCCCAAAGCGAATAAACAACTTTAATAACAAGATATTGTGAATCTGAAAGTGACTGAAAAGAAATTTTTTTAGTTTGTCTCATCACACATGTTATTACCACTTAATCCCTGTCCTTTAACAAGTTTCACTGTCCACAACTCACGTTTTTGGGCTCTCAAACCAACGAGCTAGACTGATTCTGCTAATAATCATTAGGAAGGAGATTATTAAACATTATCTAAGGCATCAACTTGTCAAATAATTTAAGTTAAAGATTGGAGAAGAAATATAAATCGTCAAAACTCGGGGTCTTCAATCGATGAAAAACGAAGTCAAGCATAAATTAAGATTGCAGAGAGTACATATTATATGCATTTATTTTTTCTGATGAATGATGGTTTGAGCATGCGGTTTGTATATAAGTGCTGAAATCACTTTAAATATCAAATTTCAAATGGAAGTGGCAGTCAAGATATGATTGAGAGATTAAAAGAACAAATGCCAGAATCTTTCTTTCTGAAGCTTAATAGAGACTTGATGGTCTTCCATTTCATTGAATATTCAAACACATTTAGAGCTGCACAAGCTAATCATTCCCAGCAAAACTTTATTTGGGGGCGTGAATTGAACTTTCCATTAGCTTTTCATGATTAATATGGCGCCACCATTGATTAAACAATTGACGGATGCCTTGCATTTGTTAAGGTAGGTTACCCATGACCATTCTAACTAAAGATTGAACAATAAAAAAATTTGAAGAAAACATTTTTCTAGACATTCCAAAATTTTTTTCTGAACACTTATAAAATTGATAAATTTATCCATAATTCTTCAGTAGATATTGTAAACCCAGAAACTATAGAATTGTTAATGCTTTAAATAACATGCCATCAAATTTACAAGCAAGAACTAAAAATCAATATTTTTGAAAATTGTAGATTATTTTTCTATTCATTTACAGTTTTCAAGTGAAGAAAACTACGCGTTTCAAAAAATATATATAACAATATATTATTTTAAATTTTTGTTCATAATTTTTTTTATATATATTATAAGTAAACATTTCAAAAAGAAAAAATCTGTCTATGGATTATACCAACCATAATTATCATCTTTGCATCATATGTTGGCGTCTGTTTTGCACATGCTCGGTGAGAAGAAGTTTTTGTAGAGACAAAAGTAAAATCAGCATTCTATACATATCCACCAAAAGCATTTGTTATTTTGATTTACCTTTGGTTATGCGTGGCTTCTATCCTTCGAGGAGTCAATCTACAGTCTCCACACATAAGAAACTAGAAAAGCAATCATGAGCAAGCAATAAAGTGGTTAATATAATATACAACATACTTTTCCTAATAGAATCACCATAACTACAAAAATTTAATCCGAAAGGACACCGTGTAAATCCATTTTTATAATACTGATAAATAAGACATGTTCAGAGGCACATTTACACTTAAATATTTATTGGAGGGCTGTTTCTTCCTTTGAGCCCACCTTCCTTTGATTCCTCAAGACCCCACTTCCATTCATTGCATTTATCGAAATATTCCAGTTCTTGCCACCATTTTCTTGTATTTATCAAAACTCAATTGGAGAACCATATAGTCATTTTCTGCTGAATTTCCAGCATTGTTCATTGAGATAGCTGTTTTGCTACGCGATGTATCATGGAATGTCATCAACTCAAGTCAAATAAATATTAAGTTAAAATAATCTTTCAAGCTGATTAGTCCATGGTTGTCAACGTGTTTAGTTGTTAGTATGTCCTATTCTTCAGTTCTTTGACAATTGTTTTCCTGATATATATACATATATATATATATATATATATATATAAAGCCTGGTCGGATGATAGCAGCCAAGATGTTCATATTTTTATCTGCTAAACAATGACAGTTTTATAAGTCAACTTGTGGTTTAATTTCTCTAGAGAACCCAACTCGAAAAAGCCAGGAAGAAGTATAAATTACAAATGACGTCTACCACAAGCAGACTCAACTGCTTATTATAGTTCCATCAATCGATGAAAGTAGTTTCAGCCGACTCTCACTAAAGGAATGAGCTTTTGGTGGTATTTTATTAGCAGTATATTATTTAAAAACGTCGTCAAATACCGAGATATTAAAATGTTAGCAACAGTTTAAGTTTAAACATCATTATAATTAAAAAATATGGTATTTAACTATAACATGCTACCGCCATATCAAATAGTTTAGCAACATCTTCACTTGCAAACACCACTAAATTACAAGATTTAGTGGCATTTATTTACCTTTTCCCAAATTAAGTTAGTTTATACTACCTAGTGATAAAGTCTCTTGGCTTAGGCTTTTAGGGTATGTCATGTCTATGCCTGCCAAATGCTTAAATTCAAAACAATGACTGAAATGGAATTAATGATATCTAATTCATCTCAAGCATTTTTCACTGACCCCATGTTTGGTATGTCCTACAAGGAATTAATTCATCTAGACTAGATGTACTGAATATGACTTGCCACTAACTTGGACACAATTTACAATTTATAGAACCAAAATAGCATTTAAGGAAAGTTACCATAATTTAACCAAAGTGCATCCTCACTGGGTCATTTATTCGAAAATCCGTACACATATTCTAAACAACTTCTCTGGTCATTTTCATCTAAAAGTGGGTAGGCCGCTAGGCTAGAGCTACCTTTTGAACCTATTGCAAATACATACATACATATATATATATGCTGTAAAATTTTTTTAATTATATATATTTTTAATTATTGATCTTAATAAATTTAAAAATTAAATTAAAATTTTTTTTATTTTTAGTTATCTTTTTCATTCTTAAATCTATTAAAATTAATAATTAAAAATATATAAAATTAAAAAATTTTTATGTTATGTAAATAAATCTTTTTATTTATATATATATGCTCTCTCTCTCACTCAATATTTATATATATGCTTTACTGTCTGCTTTTGTTCATGCTTTTCCTAAAGGTTAAAAAAAACATACTGAATCCCCACATGAGAATATTTTTGTTATCTGATATACCAAAGTTAGAGTGGTAAATGTTTGACTTCTGATGGTTAAAATTTCACCACAAAATATTTATAAGGGTTTGTATTTTTTTTCCTTTTTTTTCTTATTGATTGATTTAAAGGTTTGGCTAACTACAGCAATAAATTTAAATTTTTTTTAAAAGTATTCATTTATAATAAATAAAAAAATTATAAACGAAAATTAGAAATATATTATTATTTTATTATAATTGTCTACGGTCTCATATTTAAAAAAAATAAAAAATTACATAATTATTAATTAATACTATTAAATACATTTTTTAATATATGTAACTAAACAATCATTCAACCAAAATCTATCGAAAAATTTATCAATTTTATCGACAATAAAAAAAAAAAAAATGTTTGAAGAAAATTTTGGGTGTTTGAAAATTTTTTTTTTCAAATTTTCTTGTTTTTCAATATTTAAAAGTGTTCATGAACACCTTATTTTAAGCCATTGATCCAACAAGCCAATAGATAATGGGATAGTTTCCTATTTACAATGGACCCTAGTATCTGGTAGCCCTTAAACTAAAACTTTAATCAACCTCAACTAGTGGTTTAAACTTTGCAAGCAGACCCTTTTAACATATATAGATACCTACATGAAATGTTTATAGTTAGAAACTCTTAAGTTCCGCTTAAATGCATAAGGCTATACAGCGAGTCTTAACATTTAGGGTAGCCTTTTTCATTGACATGACAATTTCTATAATCAGGGATACCCTCTAAACTCTATCACATCCGTGCATTCTGACACTCAAACTATAAATTCCCACAGCTACAGATTTCTAAAATTTGTGATTTGAATTGAGGAACAGTTATTCTCCATGTTTAGGAGTTTGTTTGGACTGTGGTCGGCTTCCTAACTAAATCCAGCTCATAAATATTCTGAAGCCATCTATTAGAGACCGATTGGTCCATCTAATGAAAAGGTTTGTTTGTTGTAAAAACAAAAGTTAGTTATTTGGCTCTCAAAATTTAGAAATTTTAGCTTAAAACACTACAGAAAATAATCCTTTAACGAGAGTCAAGTTCCTCATTAAAATTTTATATAATCATTACTAATTTTTTTAATGAAAGTCAATGCAATCCTTACAAGCTCTCATTATAAGTTTTATCGTTAATTATATATAATGAAAAATAAAATCTCACACTCACTATATGTATCATTTAACGAGAGTTAAAAAATCTTCACAAATATAAATAATTAATGAAGATTACTTTTTAACTCACTAAATATTAAGACGAAAGTCAATTTTAACTCTCATTATATCTTTTAATTTTAGTGAAAATTTTTATTAACCTTTATTTAAAGTTTTTATTTTTAATGAAAGCTTGTATTGACCTTCATTTAAAATTACTTTTATTAAGAATTGTGACCTTCAATATAATATTTTACATTTGATAGAAAAAAGAGTTATAACCCTCGTAAAAAATACTTATTTATTTTTATTTAAATTATTAATAACTACATATATCTTTTATAAGTATAATTCTTATTCCAAATAAAATATAAATTAAATTCGTCAAAAAAAATTATTGCCTAAAACCAAATAAGCACTTACACTAATTATGAACAATATACAAACATCTCTCAATATGAGATATCAATTCTTTTTCAGTACTCTATTGTTTTTCTTGAAAACTGGAATAAATTCTTCAATGAAACCAAGGATCCTATTTGCTACAGCTTTGACCTTTAGACAAGAATTCAATGGGTGCTTTTTACAGTTCTAGGCAATAGAGATTTTTCAACCAACGTAGCATCCAGATTATCAAACAGTTTGCTGCAATATTCTCCTGAGAAGCTCTGATATTTGATAGATATCCCAAGTAAGAAGTGAGAACCAATCAAATAAAAGAATTCAACATTCCAACCTACTGATATAGAAATAATAATCTCTAAGACAAAAAATAGAGCATCATTTGGAATCGGATCCTTGTTTAGAAGGAAACCAATAAGAGAAAAAATATCAGTAACAGCATCTATAAAAATATCAACACTGTATACGATCACCTGTAATTCTGAACGATCACTGTCAGTGCCTTTTAGGACCAAATGATCCATGGCAGGGTCAATGACCTATTCCAGGGCCTCGTGGTAGAATGCCTGCAAATAGAGCATACACATCCTCCCCAGCACCCAATTTCACAGTATTTACCTTTATTTCATTAGCATCGGCAAACACCGATGCCTGTAATGAATGTCAAAGCATGAACAAAACGAGTCATCATCAAGTTGCTTACAAACAAAAACCATGAACATATGTACCCTCCAAAGAGAAGCATAGCTGAATCTGGTAGAGTAATCAAGTTCTTCATAAAGGTCATGGTCTAGAAGTATCAACTGTGGTTTTTTATTGCCTGCGTACAATAGGAGAAAAGAAACTAGAATAAATGTCCAGATCAGGCATATGAAAAGCCTAAAAAGGAAGTGCATCCTAGGAACTCAAATTTTTAATAAGGATGAGCTATTATACACCTCAGTGGAAGGCTTAATGTTCTCTAGATTTCTCTAATTTTTTTCCATGACCACATTCTAGAGTCCCTAGAAAGAGGTACAGTGGTACAGTAGGTTTTAGTCAATTTATTATGAATATAGAACATTTAGAAACCAATTTTTTTCCCTGACGAATCAAAAGCTCCCCAATATATTCCTTTACTCAGTAGTTTTATGATTGAAAGTCTAAAAAGTGGCATCACTACTAGCAGTGAACAAATTTGTATAAAAAGAAAGGGCACCATCCTGGACGGGTCAAGCTGTAAGGGATCCAATTGCTTTTTCCAAAAACTGACAGAATAATGCTTAGCTACCAGAATAATACTTACTGAGGATTGTTAAGAAAACAAGAAAGATTTAACATCAACTCTTCCCAATTGCAACTAGTTAAGAACTACCAGAAACATTCTTGAATGATCTCAACATAAAAGAAACCCTCACAAAAAATGCTCCTTTCTCCAGAAGGTAATGGCTGAACTAATAAATTAGCAGCATGTAGATCACAATGAACAAATCCATGTTTAAACATCATCTCAGCAAAAGTTTGACTAACCTGCATAGAATCAGATTACATATATATCATTAAGATTAGTTTCTTGTATCACATAACTCTGATCGTTATATATATATATATATATATATATATATATATATAACTCTGATCGTTATATATATATTTATATGTATGTATGCATGTGTAGGAAAATACTTATTTACAATTGATTGTAATCTTATAATCTATATATTTATATTTGTATCTCTAGAATTAAGTATTTGTATCCCTAGAATTAAGGATAAAAATTAGAATAGACAATCCCTCAATTATAGGATTAGTTTTTAGGAAGATTTAATTTCTTAGTTTATCCACTAGTTAGTTGTATATAAACATAAGGTATTTTGATAATTCTTGATGAGCAATTTTTCAATATACATTTAGTTTTACTCTTAGTTTTTCACATAGTTTTATTTTTTAGTTTTTTCCACATGGTATCAGTGCTTTAGGCTCTTCATAGGAAGCAAAATTTTCAGCCTTCATTGCTGACTTCTATTTTACGCCTTCATTATCGAACCCTGTTAAGCCCTTCATAGCCATTTTATTTTTCCCTTCTTTAGCCTTCATTGCTAAGAGTCATTTCTGGTTATATCTTAAGATTTGTTTCTATTCAAAAAAAGATATCACTATCACCCAATTTGAGGAAGTGTCAATTGAAAAAATCATCGGAGTATTATAGATATCTCAAAAATAAAGAGAGTTGGACAGAAAAGAGATTGAAAAGTTAAGAAGTCTATTGGGGTATGTTCCTTGGGTAAGGTCTTTAGTTCAAGTAAAACTTTTGGTTCTCATGGATTAAATGTCTTGGTAGCCTATTACGAGTTCTTGGATTATTGACTTATGAACCACAGAGCATATGATACATTCCTCATAGAAGTTTAGTACATATACCCAGTGTCCTAGTAATAAGAAAATTATTGTTGCAAATGGTTCACTTACTACAATGGCAAGATTAGGAGATGTTCAAATTAATCCCTCGTTTGTTCTTAAAAATGTTCTTCATATTCCTAGATTGACTACTAATCTAATATCTATACAAAAACTCACTAGAGATATAAACTGCAAAGTGACTTTTTATCCATTTTATTATGATTTTCAGGACTAGAGTTTGGGGAAGAGAATTAGACTTGCTAAGAAAAAGGATGGATTATCCTATCTTGAGACATCAAACAACATAAGTAATATCAAGAATAGTTTACTTTGTCATTTATTTCTGAAAAATCTCCCAATAAAGATAAAATCTGGCTTTATCATTTTCGTCTTGGATATCCTTCTTTTGAAACATTGAAAAATATGTTTCTTCATTTGTTCAAAGGATTAAATGCCGAAAATTTTCATTGTGATGTTTGTGAACTTATAAACCATAGACGTGTGTTTTTTTCAATTAGCAATAAAAAAAGTGCTACTCCTTTTTACTTGATTCATAGTGACATACGATGTCTCTCTACAATTCATAATATTTTGAGTGCAAGGTGGTTTGTTTTTTTCATAGATGATTATACCAAGATCTCTTAGATATTTTTACTTAAATCCAAATCAAATATGAATAGTGTGTTGTTAAGCTTCTAAAACATGATCCAAAATTAATTTAGAGTGAAAATCAAGAGATTTAGGTCTAATAATGTAAGAGACTATTTCAACTAGAGTTCATCTATCTATTTCCAAAAGAATGGGATTATCCATGAGTCATCTTGTGTTAATACTTCACAGTAGAATGGAGTGATAGAGAAAAAAATAATCATTTGCTAGCCATAATTCGAGCTCTACTTTTTCAAGTAAATGTACCCAAATCCTATTAGGGAAAAGCTGTTCTCACTGTCATACATGTTATAAATAGGTTACCTTCAAGGGTTTTGGGATTGAAAACTCATATAAAACTACTATCATAATTCGATCCCAACTTTAAAAGCACAAACAACCTCACACCTAAGATATTTGGTTGTACACCATTTGTTCATGTTCTTAGGCACAGTGGGGGGAGTTGGATCCTAGAGCAATTAAGTGCATTTTTGTGGGATATTCATCAACTTAAAAAAGGGTATAAGTGTTATCATCCTTCAACCGAAAAATTTTATGCATCTGTAAATGTCACCTTTGAAAAAAGTAAACCAGTTTTTACTCAACCTTATCCTTAGGGGGAGACTTCATTCATAGAAGATAAGGATAAAGATTTTTTTGCTTAATTTGTATTTTCTTCAATATTTTCACCCATTAATTCTTTTGAGTCGAAATCTATTTCTTCTTAGCCTAAGTCAAGCACTGAATTTGAGTCTAAACCCATTCCAAACACAGAAGATGTGACAAAGGATAATATTGTTCTTAATTCTATGAAAAAATTACAAGTGTACTCAAGAAAAAAAGTTTTAGATCTTGAACCAGTGCTAGTCCAAGAACCTGATCATAACTCTGAAAATAAGGTAACTACAATGTTTGACTCTATTTCTTAAAATGAGCATGAATCTTCTAAAACTATAACTAGTAATTATGATCTACCTATTGCCATTAGGAAAAGACCAAAGAATATATTAGGCATCCACTATACCTTATCTCTAATTTTGTGTCATTTGAAAAATTTTCACCATCCCACAAAAATTTTCTTTTGAGCCTAAACATTATTTCTATTCCAACTACATTATCCGAGGTATTATCCAGTTAGAAAATGAGGCTAGCTAGGAAAATAGAAACGAAGGCCTTAGGGAAAAATAAAACATAGGAACTAGTAGAGTTACCTAAAGAAAAAAATCCAATTGGGTGTAAATGGATTTTCATTGTAAAATGCAAAATGGATGGTACTATTAAAAGGTATAAAGCCAAGTTAGTGGCTAAGGGCTACACTCAAACTTATGGAGTGGATTATCAGGAAACTTTTGCTCCAATTGCCAAGATTAATATAGTTAGGATTTTGTTATCATTAACTGTAAATTACAATTTGTACTTTCAACAATTTGTTGTAAAGAATAATTTTCTACATGGTGATTTGGAAAAAGAAATATATATGAAGGTTCCACCAAGATTTGGAGGTCAACTAGAAGAAAACAAAGTATGCAAGCTAAAAAAAGCTTTATATGGTTTTAAACAATCTCCTAGGGCTTGGTTCGAGAGATTTGTCAAAGTGATGCTAACAATGGGATATAAGCAGAGTCAAGGAGATCATACATTGTTTATCAAGCACTCTGATGCAAGGAGAGTTATAGTTTTATTAGCATATGTTGATAATATAATTGTAACTGAAGATGATGAAAAAGAGAGAGAATCTCTAAAACAGTATTTGACTAGAGAATTTGAGATAAAAAAGCTAGTGAGATTAATTCTACCTAAAAATTGAGGTAGCTCATTCTCGACGTGGTATTTTCATCTCACAATAGAAATATATGATGGATCTTCTGAAAAAAATTGGGAAGCTCGCATGTAAACCTATAAATAACCTTATAGATCCTAATCATAAATTTTGAGAAGCTAATAAAGATGTTGCTATAGATAAAGAGATGTACCAAAGATTAGTTGAAAGATTCTTTTATATCTCACATACTAGACCTGATATAGCATATGCTATGAGTGTGATAAGTCAATTTATGCATAGTCTTAAAGAAGTGCACCTACAGGCTATCTACCATGTATTACACATTTGAAGGCCAATCTTGGAAGAGGTATCTTATTCAAAAGAAATTCGGAGCTAGCTTTAGATGCATATACAAATGTTGATTATACAGATTTAGTAACTGATAGAAGATCCACCTCAAGCTAATGCACTTTTTTAGATGGTAATCTTGTCACTTGGAGGAGTAAAAAACATAATCTGGTGGTAAGATTAAGTGTTAAAGTAGAGTTCAGAACAATAGCTCAAGGACTTTGTGAAGATCAAGTGGGATGGATCAATAAGACTCTACTATGATAACAAGTCTGTAATAAGCATTGCACATAATCTTATGCAACATGATAGAACAAAACACATGGAAGTAGACCGATATTTCATAACAAAAAAACTAGATAGTAGGTTGATTTGTACATCGTAGTATCAACCAAGGGTCAACTTGCAGATGTGTTGACTAAATGTCTTAGTAGTGTAACATTTCAAGAAATTATTTCTAAGCTAGGAATGGAAAACACCTATTCACCAGCTTAAGAGGGAGTGTGGAAAAATATTTATTTGTAGCTAGTTGTAATCTTGTAATCTGTATATTTATATTTGTATCTCTAGAATTAAGTATTTGTATCCCTAAAATTAAAGACAAAAAATTAGGATAGACAATCCCTCAATTATAGGATCAATTTTTAGGAAGATTTAGTTTCCTAGTTTACCCACTAGTTAGTTGTATATAAACCTAAGATACTTGTAAAATTCTTGATAAGCTATTTTTCAATATACATTTAGTTTTACTCTTAGTTTTTCATACAGTTTTATTTCTTAGTTTTTCCACAATATATATTCTTTCCTACATATAAATATTAAAGTCTTATTATCATAATATAGGAATGATTTTCCCAACATTGTTAATAAAAAGTATAGTTAAGATGAGTTAATACAGCTTCTAAATGCAGAAAAACAATTGGTTAACAAATTCAAGCCAAGAACTTACTCATTTTGTAACTTCATTGGGTGGATTCCAAGTTTTTGAATGGTAATCGCATCATTCACTTATGCACCATCCGTGAATTCCATTATTAATAGCTTCAAGGTACTTAAAGACCAATGCAACTTAGATGTATACACAAAATTTGCAATACGATGAGACAACTTCCAAAAATTTTCTGAACATTTTACATTATTTTTTGCCTCTATCAAAAAGTCTAGCTCGAGATGTCAAATGTTAGAAACAATTAAATGTTATGCCATAGCACCTTAGGTGGAAAGAAAGCTAAACACATATTGGATAATTGAAAATCATGAAAATTTCACACATGTTAGTAACCTCATTCATATTTTGAGCCAAGTTTTTCAAAGCATACAAACCTTTAGCTATAACTTCTAAACCTTGATCCTACATGAAGAAAAATATTTATCTTAAATAAAATAACTTAAATTCATGTAGGAAGCAAAAAAAAAAGTTTAAAAGGTTTTTTAAATTCACCAATGCTAGATGTTAGAATGAAGTTGTCCAAATTGCAATTATATATATGCTAGACTAGCTCCTGTAAACACAAATATAGAAATAAATAAAGGTCAGAACATACCTTGCAATTGTAGATTGATCATGTTCAACGATGAAATCTTATAACGCTTCTTTAGTGGAGGAATGCGAGCTAAAATAACCATATTTGCATTTTTGCAAATTCCCTAAAACACAAGCAATCAAATAATAGGAAAACCAAGTACATAAAAGACTACAGCATATCAATTTAGATTTATTTACATGATGTCCAGATCATATTATTTATGACATAACAAATTATTTTATTATTTATGCTATCTTTATTGAAAATATCATATTTTATTATGATAGCTTGATATCTCTATTGATCTACTGTATCCCAAATCGGTGCCTTAATAGTCTTTCTATATCATGAAAAATAATTGAAATTAATTACAGAATACAAACTAACAATTTACCATCTGTATGAATAAGGATGCATAATATTATAACACAAGTGAGCTTGAAATAAAGTAATTATTTCTAATGTAAGCATACTTCAAAGTTTAACAAAGCAACATGTAAAATTAACAACTAAAGAAACATGCAAACACTTATGATGTTACAAAGAAAAACAACCATGAAAAATTCAAGAAGGCCCAATTCAAATAAGAATGAGCAATACTGAATAAAATTTCAAAATAGATTGTTAAGAAATTGAAAAAAAAAGGCACAATTCATTAAAACCTGCAAAAATGAGACTAAAAGATTATACTATATCCCACTTCATAGTAAGGAGGGGGGACGACAGATGATGAATCATATAAGATGTTGTAGACATTAGAACCAGATAGGACTTTATCACTATCATAAGCAAAAGCCGTTCAATGTAAACATCAAGAATGGTCAAACCAATTATTGTAACGATTTTTCATTTGGGGGGACTCGATTGCTAGACTTGGTGAAAATTTTTGAAGTCACCACCAATCTCTTTGTAGGGTGTGATTAGCCTCCCAAAATATCATTTTTTTAATAAAAATCTTAAAATTAATTAAGATATACTAAAAGAAGTTTTGGTCTACGAAATTAGGGTTAGGTCCGGGAGTATGGTTACAAGTGAGGAAGGTATTAGCAGCTTTACATCACCCATTCGAAGAAAAGTGGCAATTAAATATGTGTAATCTTTTAATTTTGACGATGTAGTTTTTTTATATTTAAATTTAATTTCCTTAAACTTATTTTAAAAAAAAAATTCTTTGTTGTGAAATTAATATTATTATTACTATTTCATATCCTATAAACTCTCCAATGCTTTAGTAGAATTTATAAAAAATCTTTATTTAGAAAATATTTTGAGAAAATTGATCATCCACAAAACTCTTGAAATCTCATTATAAGATATTTTATTTATAAAATACGATGATTTTAGGAATATCCCGATTTTTTGGTGAGTTCTCAAAATTTATTAAACAAAATTTAAGATTATCCATACTCTTCGATGAAATCCTAAAAGTTTTGAACCAGTTTTAGGATCATTTCAACTTTCTGATGATATCCTAAATAAAATTAATTTTTTTTATGATAATTAAGGGATTTAATTAATTAATTAATTTTTATTGTGATTATTTTTATTATTTTGTTGTTAT
Source organism: Durio zibethinus (assembly GCF_047325235.1). NCBI lineage: Eukaryota > Viridiplantae > Streptophyta > Magnoliopsida > Malvales > Malvaceae > Durio > Durio zibethinus. The sequence continues at coordinate 8,699,872 of NC_143183.1, read as the reverse complement.
TATTTACTGTTTATTTTTTATTATTTTATTTTATAAAAAATTTTAAATCATCTCGACTTACCAGCAAAATCTAAAAATATTAATCTTTTACTTGTATTAAAGAAAATCAAATTCTTTCAATTTTTTTAAAAAATTACATTTTTTATAAAGATTTATTCAAAATATCAATTATTATTATTATTTCATTTTTATTTTTTATTATTGTTTTACATTGTTTAAATAAACTTTTGTTCTAGTAAAAATAATTTTGGATTATTCCAACTTTATAGTGAAATTCGAAAAATTATTTTTACTTGCAATAATTAAACAAAAAAAAAACACTAAACTCTTTTAGCTTTCTCTAAAAATTACATTTAAAAGATTCATTTAAACAATTTATCATTTTTTTATCCTTTTTTATAAATTATTATTATTTTTTAGTAAAAATTGTTTTTAAAATTATCCCAATACTTTGGTGAAATTTAAATAACATTTTTGGTTGTAATAAAATTTTATTTTCCTTAAATAGTTATTATTATTGATTTTCTTTTGCATATTATATTTTTTAGGTCAATATTTTATTTTAGTTTTATTTTTTATTTTATTTTTCTATTTCTAAAATAATTATTACTAGTAATAATACAAAATAAGAATAATAATAACAATAATATCATAAAAAAATCAACACAAAATAAATAAAATCAAAATCAAAATAGAAAAGAAAAAGAAAAAGAAAAGGGAAAACCTACCAAATAGGTCGGGTCGAGTTGGCGCACGGATTGACGCACGGGTCTTGCGCGGGTCGACGCGAGTCAGACGCCCAAAACATTGTCATTTTAGAGTGCCTAAAAAAAGCTTGTTTCTATTTTTTTAATTTTTTCTTTCCCCTATTTTTCTTTACCCTAAGAGCCTCTTTCTTTAGAAAACCCAACCGCTTCGTCAGCCATTATGGCAACCCAAATTTTGGCTAGTTGCTATTGTGCACCAATCTTCAATCGATGTCGAAAAATTTAAAAATTTTCAAATTCTGATGATATTCCTAGAATCTAGTGTCAAAAACTTCAAAGGTCGCCAAAAAGTTCAAAGTTTTTCAGAATTTGGTGACCCAAAAATTTTTTTCAAAAATTCCCAAAAACCCTAAACTAATCCTTTTTGTTTTCTAAACATTCCCTCAAAACCAGATTTTTCAAAAACAAAAAATCTCAAACCTCCTAGATAAAAAATTTTATTATTAGGGAATTTTTTTTTTTTAAATTTTTTTATGGTTGTTGCTGGTCTTTTATCAAAAAGAATTATGATTGTTTTTGTTTTTGTTTTGCAGAACCCCTAGTCTTCTCCTTGTTTTTTTTCTTCTTTTATTTTGTAAAAATTAGCTCTATTTATAAAGCTTCTGGGATTCAAATCCTAGATCTTTTTGGATCTTTTTGTGGAAAATTTTAGAGATTTGTCCTGTGACTTTTGGTCACTAGATTTCAAGCTGCCAAGGTAGACAATGTTAAGGAGAAAAAGGTACCACTCTGGCAGCTTGATTTCAACTACTAGAGTTGAAATCAAAAAATTTATTTTGACTTTTTCTTCTTCTTTTTAATAATAATAATAATAATATAAACAAAATTATATCAAACAAAATTGATGCTTACAATTGCCTTTCTTTGCTTATTTATGAGAATTAGGAATAAAGCAAAGATAAAAAAACACCAATTTTGTTTGAGCAAACGCATAAAAAAGATGAAACATTAAAAATAAAGTTTTTTTTAAAGAAAATTTGAAAAGATCCACTAAATAGAGGCTATGAAACTTTAAATTCAAAAGGCTCCTCTGACTAGAGGTAATGAAACTTTAAATTCAGAAGGCTCTTTTAACCAAAAGCAATGAAACTTTAAATATTAAAAGACTCCTCCGACTAGAGGTAATGAACTTTAAATTCAAAAGGTTCATCTAACCAGAGGCAATGAACTTTAAATGTTAAAAGACTCCTCAACCAGAGGCAACAAAACTTTAAATTCAAAAGGCTTTTCTGACCAAAAGTAATGAACTTTAAATTCAAAAAGCTTCTTTAACCAAAGGTAACAAACTTTAAATGTGAAAAGGCTCCTCTGACTAGAGTCAATGAACTTTAAATTCAAAAGGCTTCTTTGACCAAAGGTAACAAAACTTTAATGTTAAAAGGCTCTTTTGACTAGAGGCAATGAACTCTAAATTCAAAATGCTCTTTTAACTAGATGCAATGAACTTTTAAATGACTTCTTTAACTAGAGGCAATAACACTTTAAATTATAAATATGAGAGGACTTATAGATTATGCCCTTTGGTCTTACAAATCATGCCTTATTTTGATAAAGTCCTCTAACTAGAGGCTTTTAAATTAAACAGCTCTTCTGACTAGAGGCTATGAAAGTTTAAATGGCTCTTTTGATCAAAGGCAATGGAACTCTAAATTTAAAAGACTTCTTTGATCAAAGGCAACGAACTTTAAATTCAAACGGCTCCTCTAACCAAAGGCAACAAACTTTAAATGTTAAAAGGCTCTTCTGACTAGAGGCAACAAAACTTTAAATATTAAAAATTTGAGAGGCAATGGTATTTGAAAGATTTTTTTAAACAAAGGGTTCACATCTTTCCTACTTTTAACTTTTTCTTTTGTTGGTCTTGGATTGTCCTAAACCCTTATATCTATTGCATTGGTGTGTGCATGAATGACATTTTCATATTTTTACAATTTCATGCAATGAATGATGATCGTGAAGCAAATGCATTTATGATGCAAATAAAAAGACTATCCTTTTTCTTTGTTTTTTTCTTTTTTTGTGTCATTTTCTTTTAATCCTTAAAATTTTTCAATGTTTGTTTCCTTTCTTTTTCTATTGATTCCCATACATTCCAGCAACTGATTAAGTTTTGATAAAAAGATTTCTCTTAACATTTCTCATATTCAATGTCTACCACTTTTATGACTTATAGGCCTTCCTTCATATTGACCTTTGTTCCTTACTATTTTGCTTATCATTTTAAATCTCTTTCAAAATAATGTGTGTGTCTTTCATGATTGTTGTCACTCATTTATCATCTTTTGAATTTCATGACAATTATAACACTATGTACATTTCTTTTTTTAATGAGAGGGATAAAGGAAGGATAAACAAAAAGGTATTTTATTTTAATAAAAGAGAGAAGTGTTTCTTGTGTTATAACAAAGAAAACAAGGAATCACATAGTGAATATTCAGATCATTATGAACTAATTCATCATGGATTCTTTTTTGAAAACTCTTGATTGTTGCCTTTAACTTTCTAAAAATACAGCAGACCACTAACCCAAAACCAATGAGATCTTTTGGCACATATTAAAAATTGATCCACTCAATTAAATACTTTTTTTAATCTAAGTTGGCCTTTCAGGTTTTCAACTTAGATATCTTTTCAGTTCATTTTGTTGTTTTACCTTTTTTTTAACCATAGTACTTTTTTACTACTTCAACATTGATTGAATTTGGTAGATTATCTCTATCCATTCTTGATAAGATCAGTGCCTCACTAAAAAATGCTTTCTTTACCATATAAGGGCCTTCCTAATTAAGAGTCTATTTTTTTCGAGGATTTTATTGGTTAGGAAGAATCTTTTTCAATACTAATTCTCCCTCTCAAAATTGTCATAAGTGAACTTTCTTGTCATGAGCTCGCATCATTCTTCTTTAATACAATTGACCATGACAAAGTGTTGTTAGTCTCCTTTCTTCAATGAGATTCAACTATTTGTATCGAATGTGAACCCACTTAGCTTTTTCCAACTCAACTTTCATAAGAACACACAAGGAAGGAATTTCAACTTCAATGGGCAACATTGCCTCTATCCATATATCAATGAAAATGGTATAGCTCTTGTAGATGTGCCAATCGAAGTTTGATAAGCTTGTAATGCAAACGGTAGCTTTTCATGCCAATCTTTATGCATATTTGTCATCTTTTCAACTATTTTTTTTATGTTCTTATTGGCTACTTCAACTACCTTATTTATCTTTAAATGATAAGGCGTTGATTTATGGTGTTTGATTTTGAATTGAACACGGAACTCAGTCATCATTTTACTATTCAAATTAAGAGCATTATTTGAAATGATCCTTTCTAGAAGGCCATATCGACATATGATCTCTTTCTTGATGAACTTGCAAACCACCATTCTTGTCACATTAGCATTTGAAGCTGCCTTTACCCAATTTGTGAAGTAGTCAATTACCACTAAGATGAATTGACGTCTATTTGAAGCTTTTAGTGTACTAGGCCTTATCACGTCCATTCCCCACATAGAAAAAGGTCAAGGTGTTGACATAACATGCAAGGATTTTGGAGGAACTTGCATCTTATCTATATAAATTTGACATTTGGGCATTTTCTAGCATAGTCGATGCAATCTTTTTCCATTGTCAACCAATAATATCATGCTCTCGTGATTTGCTTAGTCATTATGTTACCATTTGCTTGAGTTTCACAAATACCTCTATGGATTTCTTCTAGCAACTTTTTAGCTTCAGCAACATTCACACATCTTAATGGTGTTTGGTCTCGACTTCTCTTAAATAAAATTTCTCCATCCAAAAAGAAACCCAATACTAGTCTTCACAAAGTTCTTTTATCATTCTCTGATATGTGCTCTAGGTATTGTTGATACTTAACATGTTGTAATATATCAAAATACCATGGTTTTCCATTAACTTCTTTCTCAACATTTAAACAGTGGGCTAGTTTCTCTCGCAAGCTCAACTTAATGGGTTGGATTTTAGCATTTTGATTTAACTTGAACATTGCTACCAATATAGCCAAAGCATCAGCATCTAATTATCTTCATAAGGCAAATGATCAAACCAAATATTCTTAAATTTTTTTATTAATTTTGATATGTACTTTTGGTATAGAACCAACTTTGAATCTTTGGCTTTCCATTCTCCTCACAATTGGTGTATGACCAAGGTAGAGTCTCTATAAACTTTTAATGTATGGGCCTTCCTTTCAAGAGTAGCTTGAAGACCCATAACACAAGTTTCATATTCTACTACATTATTGGTGCAATTAAAGCTTAATTTTGCAGTGATTGGGTAGTAATCTCCTTTTGGAGATATCAAAACTACTCCTATACCATACCCCAAAGCATTTTATATGCCGTTAAAATACATCTTCCATATATCTTCATTAAGCTCTTCTTTATCTATGTGCAATACAAACATTAAGTCTTCATCTATGAAATCGAATGTCACAGGCACATAATCTTTGTGAGCTTACTCTGTAAGAAATTTAGCAATAACACTTTCTTTGATTACCTTCTAAGACACATACACGATGTTATATATAGAAAGTAGCACTTACCATCTTGCTATTCTTCCCGACAATAAAGGCTTTTCAAAGATATCCTTGATTAGATCTAGTTTCATAATAAGCCAAGTAGTATGATACAATATGTACTATCTGAACCGACAAGTTATCAAAGCTAGTGCATAACACATCTTTTCCAATGGTGAATACTTAGACTCATAATCAATAATCTTTTTTCTTAGGTAGTGAATGGCTTGTTCTTTCTTACTTGTTTCATCATGTTGCCCTAAATACATCTCATTAATTTTCATGTATTGTCAAATACAAGATAAGAGCTTGTCCAGGTGACATTAATATTGGTGGGTTTGATAAATATTCTTTAACTTTTTCAAATGCCATTTGACAATCTTCATCCCATTCTTCTGAGCCATGTTTTCAAAGAATCTTGAATATGGGGTCACATTTGGCTGTAAGTTGAAAAATGAAACGAGCACTATAATTTAATCTCCTTAAAAATCCATTTACTTCTTTTTACATGCACAAAGGTGATAGCTCTTGGATGGCATATATCTTATCTAGATCCACTTTGATTCCTCTTTTACTGACAATAAATCCTAATAATTTTTTTAAGGTTGCACCAAAAGTGCATTTAGCTAGATTTAGCTTAAGCTGAAACTTTTTTAATCTCTTAAATAACTTTTTGAGATTAGCCACATGATTTTCTTCTTCACAAGATTTGACAATCATGTCATCGACTTACACCTCTATTTTTTTTTGTGCATCATATCATGGATAGAGTTACCATGGCTCTTTGATAAGTTGCTCCATTATTTTTCAAACTAAAAGGCATGATTTTACAGTAAAATGTTCCCTATAATGTCACAAAAGTAGTCTTTTCCATATCTTTTTGTGCTATCTTAATTTGATTGTAGCCTAAAAACCCATCCATGAATGAAAATAGAGAGTGCGTTGTGGTATTGTCCACTAAGGTGTCAATATGAGGTAATGAAAAATTACCTTTTGGACTTGCTTTGTTTAGATCTCGATAATCAATACACATCCTCACTTTGCCATTTTTCTTGGGTACCCAGACTATATTCACCACCCATTCAAGATATTTGGCCACTTATAAGAATCCAGCATCAAATTGGTTTTTCACTTCTTCTTTTATTTTCAACAACATTTTGGGTTTCATCATTCTCAACTTTTGTTTAATTGGATTGCACTAAGGCTTTAGAGGTAGCATATGCACTACAATTATAGTATTTAGCCTTGGTATATCTTGGTATGACCAAGCAAATACATCTACATATTTATGTAGTAACTCTATCTGCTCATGCTTTATTGGTAATGACATCGAAATACCAATCTTATCCTCATTTTTATTTTCTTGGTCCTTCATATTGACAACTTCAGTGGCTTCTTGATCATGCATGATTTGTTTTTCTTTTTGTTTCAATAATCTTAATAATTTTAGAGATATTGCATGGTTTTCTACATTCTTTTCATCATTAAGTTCACCAATATAAATAGAATTTTCAAAATCAAATCTTGAAATATTATCCTGATGATCTTTACATTCATTATTTGGATACCTAAAAATAAGTAAAATGGATGAAATGTAAAAGGATGTAATAATGCAAGGAATTGAAATGAAAGAGGTAAAAGAAATGGACAAATGTGCTATGCTTGTCATTTATTCAATTCAAAATGAAGAAAAAATCACACATAAGACATTTAATGCTTTTAGCAAAAGCATTTAGATTAGGTTCAATACATTACTTTGGCGAAAGTTTAAAAAGAACAGGCAGCTTCTCAACATGCCAATTCTTCAGTTCTGCACCACAAGGAATAAAATACACCCATGGACAACCTGGATCTTTGTTCGTATTGAAAATTAAACAAAAATATATTTCAATGATAATGTAAATTCCTTTTCTATGTTTTTTGTTGTATCTGAACAGATATAGCCAGTTGGGATGAAAGTCTTGTGGAGGGGAAGAAAAAACAGGCTTTTAGTTTTTACATTTTGCCCCAAAAAATGAGCTAACCTTCTTTCTCTTTTCTTTTTTATGAACTTCATTCTTTTTTTTCGAGTTAGCTTGTACCTTAACCAAATCGATCATCTCTCTTAAGCATCATCCACGGTTATTGCATCCCTAGCAAGTTAGCCCACACTTGTTGCCTTTTTCATGCCAGTTCTTTAAGGTTTATCTTGGAAGCTTTGAATAGACATGAAATAGGCACTTTTAATCCTTCACCCAAATAGGTTGCATTAAAAAATTCAAATGATTTAAAAGAACATTTTAGGGCTTCCTCAACTGCTTCAACATATAACGTAATATATGGTTTAGTCACTAGCAAATCTTCTTCACTAGCAATAATGACCACCTTTTCATCAATTATGAATTTCACCTTTTGATGGAAAGTGAAAGGAATAGCTCCTGTTATGTGAATCCATGGCCTTCCTAAAAGATAGCTATAGGAATAAGTGATATCTATGACTTGGAAGACTATATTAAAAATACATGGGTCATTTTGAATTGGCAGCTTAATATCATTTATCACTTCACGATGAGTCTCATCAAAAGCCCTTACTATCATGTGACTCATCTTTATGTAAGACATGTCAACTAAAAATCTAGATGGTGTAGTCATAGGCATGACATTTAAAGAAGATCCATTATTAATAAACACCTTAGCTATTGTATAATCTTTGTATTTTATAGAGATATGTAAGACCTTAGCATCGCCTCTACCACTAGATGGAATTTCGTCATCACTAAACAATATAAAATTTCCTATTATGATATTTTCCACTATGTGATCGAGTTTTTCCATAGATATATTATGAGCTACATAAACCTCATTGAGTACTTTGAGTGTGGCATTCTATGAGGCTCAAAATTTAGCAACAAAAGAGAGCATAGAAATTTGAGCTGGTAAGCGATTTAATTGCTTCACTACACTATACTCACTGTGCTTAATAAGTTTTAAGAACTCACAAGCTTCTTTTTTCAAAATCGAATTCTTATGTTTTCAATCTAAGACAAAGGCCAAATGATTCTCTTGATCTTTGGGTAGTCTATCTTCTTTTTTGAAACTTTTCTCTTTTTTCTTTGCTTTTCCTTTTTGTGCTTTCTCAAGTGCTTTTGAAGCATAGTAATGTCCACTTTGAGTTATGCCCCCTACACCAATTATATTTGCTGTGCTTGCATCACATGAGCCATATTGAAGGGAACCATTATCTGAACCTTGTGATATGATATTACAATCATATTTCCAAGGGCTTGCCTTATTAGTTTTGTATGAAAATGGGTTAGGGACTTTAATTGTCACCTTTGGCATAGTTGTAAAAATTGGTTCATCAATTTTAACAATCAATTTTTCATTATAAAAGATCATGATAGGCTCAAAATTCATATGAACTAGCTTATCAACCTTAACACTCAGTTTCTCTTCATAGAATATGGTAATAGGCTCAAAATTCATTCGTTAAGGCCTGCTTTTGGATGAATCCCCTGTCAAAACATTCATTGAACTTTCTTCATGTTCCTCATAAAATTTGACTAGGAAAGAATCCATCAACCTTTGCAATTCCTGTCTAAATGCTTCACAATTTTGAAGCAAATGACCAATCATCCCTATATGGAATTCATAAATTTGATTAAGATTATATGTGAAAGTTTCATTATCTGAATTTTCAAGTATTGGGTGAATCATATCAGCTTTCACTAGGATAGCAAATATTTTTTCTATAGGGATCCTAATCTCTCTTACTTTTTTTTTAATATTTTGAGTTGTCTCGTATCTTAAAGCATTTTATTGATCCCCCACCATGAGTAGGTAATGGATTTGGCCTCCATACTTGGTCCAACCTTGGTTATGAAATTCAAAATTTTGTTATCAATTAGGCTTTGCACCTTATGTTTAAAAGCTATACAATTTTTCAAAGAGTGGTCGTGAATCCCATAATGATAATCATAGGAAGCTTTAAGATCATACCATTTTGGAGATAAAGGTTTTAAAGGCTATATGGGTTGTCGTGCCACCAAATGTTTATAGAATAAATGGGAAGACAATTTCGTGTAAGTCATAGGTATTAGATCAAATTGTTGTTGCTCTTAATTATTTCGAGGTTCTCTCCGATTAAAGTCTGTGGTGTTTAATTGAAGGAAAGGTCATGATGGAGGTGCTTGGGGATAAACAATGTTTTGGAAAGTAGGTGTCCGGGTTTACATTGGTTGGTAATGGTATGGGCTTTAGTAAATGTTAGAAATGGTTAGGTAAGAGGGTTGGTATACATGATATAAGTGGTAAGGGATAAAAAGACTTGGTTTTGGTTTTTTAGTGGTGATAGCTTGCACTTCTACTTCTTTCCTCTTGGGTGGTCCTCTTTTCTTTGATCTGGAAACATCACCTCTATCGATATTTCCATTTTAATGGCATTTTCTATTATCTCTCCCATAGTTATCATATTAGTAAAGTTTTTCATGGCATGACCAATAAACCTATCATAGTATAGGGCTCGAAGGGTATTGATGAATAGAATAGTCATTTTTTCTCGGTGAGAGGAGGCTAAACTTGGGTGGTGACATCTCACCATCTTTGGGCATATTCTTTAAATTTTTTGTTAGCCTTCTTTTTCATATTTTGTAAGAACAATCTATCTAGAGTCATTTCTATTACATGCTTGTATTGAATAATAAATTTTTTAGCTAGATTTTTACATGAATGAATACGACTTCTATCTAATTGAATATACCACTAGGCAATTGATCCGATAAAACTATCCTAAAATAATGGACAAGTAACTTATCATTGTCTATATGTCTGATCATTTTTTGGCAAAACATAGTGATATGTGTCTAAAGGTTTTTTGGTTTCATCATATTTGTCAAATTCTGGTACTTTAAAATTTGGTGAGATTACCAGATCTGGAACCAAAATGAGTTCACTGGCATCAATTGTGCCAAAAATATTTATGTCTTTAACAGCTTGACCTTTCTTTTAAGAAATCTAATTTTTACTACACTTTTATATTATCAAATTGTTCAAACATGCCTTTTTTTTAATCTTTTTTGTTCTCTTGGGTCCTCTAAATCTGGGACCATAATGGGCTCAACATGACTCGCCCTAATGTTTAGACTAACGTGTTATTCACTACATGGTTAAACCGTGAAAAGAGGTAAATTTAACTAAGCATGTGGTTACCTTTCAGGCTATGTCATTTGTTTATGCACTCAATGAGAGGTTTAAGCATAGGGTGGGGTAAACCTTGGTGGATACAATGGATCTTCCTTATCACTAATATTTTCCTAAGCTTGAAGCTCTTTTCCAATGGTCATTTCTTCGACTACCTTTTTTCCCTTGGTCATTTTCCTTATCATGTCCATTATTCCAGCCATTTTTTTTAAGTCTCTTCTTGAGACCTAGTCATTTGTTCTATCAACTCTTGTCGAGACCTAATAATTTGCTTTTGCATATCAAATTGAGCTTTTTCAATCCTTTCCATTCTATATACTTGCTCATTTTCCATGATTTTGACTTGTGAGTAAGTGTTGTAACAATGATGAGTGGTCTGATATATATTTTCTAATAGCCTAACTATTGTTGCACTTAATCGAGTTAAGGGAAACTCTTTGAGATTGTTATTTTGAGGCCTCTTTCTTTTAGTCATGATGCATGATATGATGCATATGATGCATGAATGCATGAATACAAAAGATGTATTTGTTATTTATCCAATATTTGCAAAATATTTTACATATAAACTTGAACTACCTTATCATAATGTCACATTATTCTTACTGAATACTTCTTTTATTATAATAGTAAATTTTTCAAAAGAAGCACCCTACATGCTTGTATTGCTCATAGGCACTATCTAGAAAACTGGTCAAATGTTGGCTATGCTATCTTGGGTAAACTCTTTCTTTTACTTGTTTAGCTTATTGGGCCGTGTCTCTTGCTTTGAAGCTAACTCTCTTATCTATTTTATCGAACAGGTGGTTTGAGACTCCTTCAATAGACATTCTTCCTTCCAATAATGTACTTTATGTTCAAATTAATTTCATTCCTCTCTCAAAACTTGAATGGCATCTCGTTGATAGTGCATTTGTCATTTCAAGTCTTTGATGAGACCTTACAATATCATTTTTTCTTCCATAAATTGACTAAGCTTTTCTTCTTTAGATAATAAATTGAACCAAAGTTGTTCTATGTTCTTTCTAAATTCTTCAAGCTCTATAGTCATTGAAGTGATAAACTTATACCAGCTTTTAGAAATCTCTTTTTATGTTTTTTTCAAGCCTTTGGGATTTTGCTTTACTTTTATCAATCTTATCTTTCCACTCATTTATCTTATGTTGAAGCCTCTTTTTTTTAACCTCCCACATTTCTTTTTCTTTTTCAAATTTGTGTTACATAATCTCAATGTCTTCAAGGATCTTTTCACAATAGGCATCTTCTTGGTAGCATGGTTTCTCTTCTTTAGGATCAACATTACTTGTGACACATTGACTTCTCCATATTAGATATTCAGGTGTGGCTTTGTCTGAATACCCTCAATGATCCACTCTTTGGGTCTATTTCCATTCTCTAGTAATTTCTTTCACCTTTCCTAAAAATCTTGATTTTTTGAAAGAGAACTCCAATTCCTAAAGGTCATGAGTCATTGGAACGAATTGCTCTGATCCTAATTGTAGATGAACCATTGCTGAAGCATAGCTTATACCTGTCTATGGTCGTAAAAGTGGAACTTATGGCTTGTCACCATAATTGTACAACATGGCTTCTTATAGTAGCTATAGAGCTTTCCATATAACTTGAGTACTAGTGAGATTTTGCAAAGTTAATACCCATTCTTCATTGGACTTTGATTCTAGCCACTCAACATTTTAGAAATTTTCAATTAGCCAACTTTTATTGCTATAAGTAGGATGAAATTTTGTCACAGGATGCTGAAGATGACATTTTGCCCAAATATAGAGTAATTATGCACACCCTATGAAGCATCCTCTTTTTTTTATATAGTGATTCAATAATCTAGAAGTTTCTACTAGTATAGAAGGAACAGGTTGATTATATTGTCCACTTTGCTCGAGGAAGTCAATTATTGGTAACTCAATATGCCCCAAGACCTTCAAGAAAATGATCAAGCCATAAATTGCCAAAGCTACCATTCATATGCCTCGTTCATCCTCTAAGTGTTTGACGATGTAATCACAAAAGATTTCCCACGGGATGCAATCACTTTTGCCTTTTGTTTAGATATATAAGTTCACATTCTAAGTAGGAACCTCCATCATATAGGTAAGTTTCTTTTGAGATCCAAGCTGTTGACCTTGCCAATAGATTTTATCTGAATTGGAAAGATGCAACCATAACAATGTAATATACTTTTTGATTGTCGGTGATATATCTATTTCTTTGAACATGAAACATCTGTGCAAGGTCCTGAAGCTGAACTAGAGCTCTTATCAACTAATTTTTTGTAGACACCTCAAAGAGCAAAGCAATATGATCGTAAAGCAATATGATCATATTTTTTCTCGAAAGCCATCTTTCTAGGAGTTGTTACACGGCACTAGATCTCAACTAACTCAGATATGTCATTTTGTTGAAGCCTTAGTTTGATTTCTTCAGGTAAAATTTCCTGTTCAAATTTTTTCATACAATTTCCCTTTCTATTTTAAGCTTCTAATGATAGAGTTATCACCACATTAGTCTCTTCATACATAGTGGGCTTCGAAACTGAGAACATTATAATGGTGTTTTCAAAGTAAGACTAAAATTCTTCTAACTGATATTGGCATATTGACAAGCACATCCCATATGCAAGTGTTTATGATGATACATGATCATGAAACAAAAGGAAAGCAAAACAAAATAGGGTTAGTAATCATATACTCTTAGTTCTGTCTTCTACATCTCTATTAAATTGCTGGTTAGTATAAAGTTGAATTAAATCCAAAGGATAGATTCCATTCTTACCAAGAACAATTTCAAAAGTTCTGCAACCAATGGTTTGACTTGGTCAATGGTTGTAAGCAAACTCCACTTGTAGTAAAACAAGTTTCATTATTTTAGTTTCTTTCCCACATAACTCCTTATGAAAATTTTCAAGTTGTGATTGATAACTTTAGTTTGCTCATTAGTTTGGCAATGATGACAAGGGCTATAATTAAGACTAGTAATAAGCTTCCTCCAAAGAGTGTACCAAAAATGACTTAAAAATTTGGAATCTCAATTGAACACCATGGACTTTAGAATATCATGTAACTTCATGTGTTCTCTAAAGTACTAATCAGAGACATGAAAAAAAATCTATGGTTTTGGTAAAAAAGATAGAATTTACCTTCTTTTAAAAAAGATCCATAACCACCATGATGGAATCCTTATTATGTCGAATACTTAGCAATCCCACTATAAAGTTCAAGCTAATATTATCCCTTCCAAAATGTTCTCCCAATATACCATCATGAACTTTGGCAAAAATGGCTTGTCTTTGAGGATTATACAGGCAATTAGCTTTGAAGAGAAAGCCATCATGTAACATAAATTGGTTATATAACCTAAGATTGCATTCCTTATAAATTTTGTCACAATAAAGAACTTCCTTATAAAGTTCTTTAAGCACATCAAAGTCAATAACTTGATTAGCCATAATTCTCAATCTAGAGTGTTTTAGGCTTAAAGCTTTTGCCACCATCTTAGGAATTCCAAATTTGTGTTAGACGATGAAGTAATAAGATTGAAGAAACTCTTTTCTAATTACATGCCTTTGATTGAGCTTGTGTTGGTTGTTAATGATCTTTAGTACCTTATTATCAAAATATAAAACAAATAACTTGGTAAAGGGATACTAACTCTAAAGGAACAAAGCTTTATAAATAGCGTAGAACTTCTTATCATAAATTGAGTACTTCCATTGAGAATCATTGAGCTTTTCACCAAAAAAGGCAATTAGTTTCCCCTCTTCATTAAGGCAAGCATTTATGGGGGCCATATCACACTATACTTCATCCTTATAGTGTTTTTCTATAGAGAATGCAACCAAATAATGTTTGTTGACCTCGATCTCATTTCCTCATTGCAACTATGACAACTTGTAAGGATAAGGATGTTCTATGTTTTTTTGATCTAGTCGCAACACCAAAAGAGTGGATACCTTATTCTCAAAGCTGACATTATCAATAATCATTTCACATACCTTATCATAAGTAATTTACTTAGTGTGGATTTTATTTTTGTATAACTAGTCTTCTTCTTCTACATGCACATCACTCAAGTTGTATTGTATAACAAGTGAGGATTCAAGATCACCATAAGTCTCTTTAACACCTTCTTTAAGATCCTGAGGTACTTTAATAGGTTTTCCTTCAGCATCTTTAAGATCTTCATATTCAACTAATGTAACTATCTTGAGATTTGGACACTTAGAATGTATATGCCCAAGTCTTTGGCACTTGAAGTCTTTTTGGATTTGAGTGTTAATAGCACTAGATTATGGTTTGTTGGGAATGCCTCATTCTTTCTTTAGGAGTAGATTTGAAGGGGGTTCGGTAAAAATACTGGTCTTAGACGTGTTTCCTTGTTAATGTATTTTTTCATCAAAAGATCCCTTTGTTTCAAGTTATGGAGCCTAAGGGAGACGTCTTATTGAAAGTTGTCTGGAAGATACTTCTTCTTCAACTCTTTTTTCATTTTCTCCCAAGTTGTAAATTTTCTCCTACCTTATTTTTCTTTTTACTTTTTCAAATTTTCCTATTGTGTGTAGTCAATCTAAGAACTATTTAGGTTGCATCTTCCCTTCAAACTTAGGAATCTCTATCTTTGGATTGAATATGCAATGTTAAAGTTGGTTTCTACATTGATAGTCTCTGACTTGTCATGGTTGAAAAGGGGTGCTATCATCATAATCATTATTGTTTCCATGGTATGGATTGACTTCTCTTTCATCTTCTTCATTCCTCTTTCCTTACTTTCTTATCTTCTCTTTTTCTTCTTGTATATGCAATCATTATTATAGTTGAAGGATCTATTACTAAATCTCTTCTATGAGGGCATCCCTTAGGTTAACATTGGTAGTTGCTACAACGTCGTTATTGGCTTCAACCTCTTTTGCTAGTACTTGATGACGATGACCTGCCATAGCTCTGATACCAATTTGATGCTAGAAATTGATGGTTGAGATCTTGTAAATTAATAGCAAACAAAAAACTCATAAAGAAGACAACTTACAAGAATTTAAATAATGGCATAATATGATTACTGGATTAAAAGGGATAAAAGTTCACCACCAAGACTAGACACTAAAGGATACAAAAACAACACCCTAAGAATTCTAATCAAGGATATCAAATAATAAAAGTTCACCACTCTAAGAAATCCACCTAAGAGATACAGAACTTGAAGAACAATCTAAAAAATTGCTTAAGGATAAAGAAAACTCTATTATGCCTTCTACCAAAGAATAACATAAAATAAATAGGCTAGGAACATCCCTCAAAGCATGGGAACTTCGCATATTGAATTGCTAGAATTGTGCGTAAAATTATGGGATTTGCATGTGAACACAATAATCTATAATGTGAAGGTAATTATCTACCCATTTACTCTTACAAATTACATGATAATCAATCTAACCACAATCCCATCTATCTTCATACTCTTTTTTTCAAGTTAGTGTAAACACAATCTTCATATTCCAGCCCACTTTATTTTTGCATTTGTTTAGTGGATTTGGATCAAGGATAGGCCCATTTTATTTTTGGATAAGTCTTCCTTAGTTTCAACCCAAGTTGTAAAATGTGTTGACACTCCAGGATCAATCATAAAAGTATAAGTTTTTTTCCCAATTTATCGAGAAAAATAGTTTGTTAACATTAGGATACACTATATTGTTTGGTTTGTTTACCAAAAAATCATTTCTACCATTCATTTTGTTTGATTTCAAAATTGGTCTTTCAATTCGTACAAACTTCATACATCATAAAATTATAAGTTTTTTTAACAAAATACCAAGCAAAATAGTTAGTTACCATTGAGATATACAATTTTGTTGCTTTCATTTACGAAAAATGGCATTTCTCCCTTTCATTTTGTTTAGTTTCAAAGTTGGTCTTTTAACTAGTTCAAATTTCCTCCATTGTAAAAGCGTAATTTTTTTTCATAAGCAAAATAGTTTGTTACTATTAGGATACATGATAATATTGTTTTTGTCCACCAAAAAAAGCTTTTGTCCCCATTCATTTTGTTTGGTTTTAAAGTTGGTCCTTCAACTTATTCAAACTTCCTCCATCCTAAAAGTACAAGTTCTTTTCATAAAGTGCAAAGAAAAATAGTTTGTTAGAATTAGGAAACATGATAATATTGCTTTTCTTTACTAAAAAAAAATGCATTTCTCCTATTCATTTTGTTTGGTTTCAAAGTTAGTCTTTGAATTTGTTCAAACTTCCTCCATCGTAAAAGTACATGTTTTATTCATAAAGTATGAAGCAAAATAGTTTGTTACCATTAGGATACTTGATATTGTTGCTTTTTTTTTCCAATAAAAGCATTTCTCCCACTCATACCATTTGGTTTCAATGTTGGTCTTTCAACTCGTTCAAACTTTCCCTATTGTAAATGTTATTTTTACAAAGCACCAAACAAAATAGTTTGTTACCATTACGATACAAGATGTTGTTGCTTTTGTTTACCAAAAAAAGCTTTTATCCCATTCATTTTGTTTGGTTTCAGAGTTGGCCCTTCAATTCATTCAAACTTCTCCATCATAAAAGTATATGTTATTTTCACAAAGCCCAAAGGAAAATAGTTTCTCACCATTGGGATACATGATATTGTTGCTTTTCTTTTCCAAAAAAGCATTGCTCCTTTTCATTTTGTTTGGTTTAAAAGTTGGTCCTTTAACTCCTTCAAATTTCCTCCATCATAAAACTCTTTGTTCTTTACATGAAAAACCAAGCAAAATAGACAATTCCTATTAGGATACAAGAAATTGTTGTGTTCAGTTACAAAAAAAAAAAAACATTTCCTCCATTCATTTTGTTTGGTTTCAATGTTGATACTTTGAGTCATTCAAACTTATCCATAGTAAAAGTATAAGTTCTTTTCACATGGTACCAATTAAAATAGATAGTTTCTATTGGGGTACAAGATATTGTTGATTTTGTTTGCCAAGAAAAGCACTTCTTCCTTTTATTCTATTTGGTTTCAAAGTTAGTATTTTAAGTTCTTCAAACTTCTTCTATTGTAAAAGTATATGTTCTTTTCATAAAGTGCCAAGTGAAACAGTTTTTTACTATTGAGATATACTATATTGTTCGATTTTGTTTACCAAAAAATTATTTTTACTATTCATTTTGATCAATTTCAAAATTGATCCTTCAATACATTCAAACTTCTTCTATCGTAAAAATATATGTTCTTTTCACAAAGTATCAAACAAAATGTTTTGTTACCATTATGATACATGATATTATTGCTTGTTTTTATCAAACTTAGTTCATCCATTCGGACAAATTTGAGTGTAAATAATATAGCAAAAGTAATATAGTGTAAGTAAAGTATTGTTCCCATCAAGATTGAAATATAAGTATAACATGTACCGAAATTGTATGCCCTTACACATACACTTAGAAAAATCAATTAAAAGATATGAAAACTAATAAAATAAAAACTTAAAAACATGCAATACTATGAATCAATACCAAATTAAACTAAACAAGATATAAATAACTAAGGACATGCAAAATAGAAACCAATATAACAATATAAGCAAAAACAAAAATCACTATAAAGCTAAATGCCTAAACCAAAATCCAATTAACATAAACCAAAAGTAATATTGCAAGAAAATAAGCAATACTAATAAAAAAAACCAAAACAAAAACTTATAAGAATCAAATATGCAATGCCGAATATAAACCCTAATGAGCTAACATGCAAACCATGTAACAGAAACCTTAATTAACTACAAATCATGCAAATAACTTTGTTTTAACTAAATAGCATGCAATTAAACCAAATTAAACTTAAACAAAAATTAAATCAACTCAATATGCAAACCAAAATGATATAAACCCTAATTTAATGTAATTTATGCAAACCCTAATCAATAAGTACTAAACTGAATTTAAATGAAGATTTAACTAAGTATTACTCTAAAAACGAAATTAGAAACAATTGAAGTAAAAACAATTGCACCCAAATTGTAATTATATCAATTTAACCCTAAATCATATGAACCATACAAACATGTAATAACTAAACTAAATCTAGCCCTAACAATGTAAACTGAATCCTTAAAAATGACTTAAACATGTAATTGGATGAACTCAAACAAAACAAAACATGAACAGCATGAATTAAACAAGACTTAAAGATAGAAATGCAAATTATAAAGATTAAAATCCAAACCAATTACAACAAACACTTTGTAAACCAATTTGCATAAAAACTAAGTAAAACAGAATAAAAAGAAAGCTTTAAACTAGAATTCAATTAAAGTAAACTTAAAATAATATGCATAAATTGAATTGAAAAAGCATAAAACTAAAATAACAAGAAACTTAAAAACCAAAAGTTTAAATGTTAAAGAAAACTAAAAACAAGAAAGCTATGGATTGGTCCATCACCCTAAACCTTGTACACCCTTTCTTTAAGAAGAACATGATGTATTTATAGGCAAAAAAACCCTAAATATCCCTAGGTAGGTTCAGCTAAAGTGGAACTTTAAGAAAGCTTCATAATTTCGATTGGACTTGGTCTCTTTAATCCTAAAATGCTTCTTCAATAAAGAATCTTTAAAAAGAAAGCTTTTAGATCTTTATATATCATAACTTATCATGTAGCAACTTATACCATACATAAACTTACCATAAATAAAATCTTGCCAAATCAAGAAAGTACATTTTTAACCTTATTAAATTTAGCTTTCACAAAGTTGCTTCAAATATTTCCATATTGATCTTGATCTTCTTTTTCATGCCTTAACCTGAATTCTTGATGAAAAATAAAAAATTAATTTCATCTAAAATGCTTTCTAAATGTTCATACAAAGTGTATTTATAGCCTATGTAAAATCTCACTCCAAGTAAAAATAGGAATACTTCACCACTAAGAAAAGAAATCCAACTCCAAATGGAAAAAAAAATAAAATTGTCACCTCATCATCCACATCATATTCCTTAACCATTAAGAAAACTCTTTAAATGCCATGTCATACCATATTAATCACATGTAAATGTACCTACACAACCTACCATAGACTTGCAATCATGTGAAGAAAAATAGTTTTTTACCAGTGAGATATACTATATTGTTTGATTTTATTTACCAAAAAAAGTATTTCTACCGTTCACTTTGTTTGGTTTCAAAATTGATCCTTCAACACATTCAAATTCCTTTATCATAAAAGTATAAGTTCTTTTCATAAACTACTAAACAAAATAGTTTGTTACCACTATGATACATGATATTGTTGCTTGTTTTTACCTAAACTAGCATTTCTCTCTTTTATTTTGTTTGGTTTCAAAGTTGGTCCATCCATTCAGACAAACTTACTCCATTGTAAAAATTTATATTCTCTACAAAAAGAACCAAGCAAAATAGATAGTTCTCGTTGGGAAACAAGATATTGTAGCTTTACATTCCCAAGAAAAATCATTTCTTCCTTTTATTTTGTTTGGTTTCAAAGTTGGCTCCTCAACTTATTCAAACTTCATCTACTATAAAAGTATAAGTTCTTTTCACATATTACCAAGCAAAATAGACAGTTCCCATTGAAATACAAGATATTGTTCCTTTATTTACCAAAAAAAAGGCATTTCTTGCTTTCATTTTATTTGGTTTCAAGGTTAGTCCTTTAACTTCTTCAAACGTCATTTATCATAAAAGTGTAAGTTTTTTTCACAAACTACCAAGCAAAATAAATAATTTCCGTAGGGATTCATGATATTGTTTATTTTGTTTACCAAAAAAACATTTCTTTTTTTCATTTTGTTTAATTTTAAAGTTGTCCTTTAACTTGTTTAAACTTCCTCCTTCGTAAAAGTATAAGATCTTTTCACAAAGTACCAAGCAAAATATTTTTTAACATTGGGATACACTATATTGTTGCATTTGTTTACCAAAAAAAGCATTTCTCCCATTCATTTTATTTGGTTTCAAAGTTGGCCCTTCAACTTATTCAAACTTCCCCCATTGTAAAAGTTTAAGTTATTTTCACAAAGCACCAAGCAAAATAAATAGTTCCCTTTGTGATACAAGATATTGTTTCATTTGTATGCAGAAAAATATTTCTTTTTTTCATTTTGCTTGGTTTAAAAGTTGGTCCTTCAACTTGTTCCAACTTTCTCTACCATAAAAGCATAGGTTTGTTTCACCATAAAATAGTTTGTTGCCATTCGAATACACTATATTGTTTCTTTTTTTTTTTTACCTAAGAATGCACTTCTAGCACCAAGCAAAATAAAATAGTTCCCATTGTGATACAAGATATTGTTTCATTTGTATGCTGAAAAATATTTCTCCTTTTAATTTTGCTTGGTTTAAAAGTTGGTCCTTCAACCTGTTCCAACTTTTTCCACCATAAAAGCATAAGTTTGTTTCACCATAAAATAGTTTGTTGCCATTTGGATACACTATATTGTTTTTTTTTTTTTACCAAAGAATGCATTTCTAGCATTCATTTTGCTTGGTTTCAAAGTTTGTCCCTTAACTCCTTCAAACTTTCACCATCATAAAACTCTATCTTCTTTACATGAAGTACCCAGCAAAATAGATAATTCACATTGCCATACAAGAAATTGTTGTTTTCATTTTATTTGGTTTCAAAGTTGTCCCTTCAACTTATTAAAACTTCCTCCATCATAAAACTCTTTGTTCTTTATATGAAGTACCTAACAAAATAGATAATTCGTATTACCATACAAGGAATTGTTGTTTTCATTTCATTTGGTTTCAAAGTTGGCCCATCAACTTATTCAAACTTCTTCCATTGTAAAAGTTTAAGTTATTTTCATAAAGCACCAAGCAAAATAAATAGTTCCCATTGTGATACAAGATATTGTTTCATTTGTATACTGAAAAATATTTCTCCTTTTTCATTTTGCTTGGTTTAAATATTGGTCCTTCAACTTGTTCCAACTTCCTCCACCATAAAAGCATAAGTTTGTTTACATAAAATAGTTTGTTGCCATTCGGATACACTATATTGTTTTTTTTTTTACCAAAGAATGCATTTCTAGCATTCATTTTACTTGGTTTCAAAGTTTGTCCCTTAACTCATTCAAACTTCCACCATCATAAAACTCTATGTTATTTACATGAAGTGCCCAGCAAAATAGATAATTCGCATTGCCATACAAGAAATTGTTGTTTTCATTTACCAAAGAAAAAGCATTTATCCCTTTTATTTTGTTTAGTTTCAAAGTTGGTCCTTTAACTTGTTCAAACTTCTGACATCGTAAAAGTATAAGCTTTTTTCACAAAATACTAAGCAAAATAAATAGTTCCCATTGGGATACAAGATATTGTTGCTTTTGTTTATTGAAAAATGCATTTCTTCCTTTAATTTATTTGGTTTCAAAATTGGTCCTTTAACTCATCCAAACTTTTTTCATTGTAAAAGTATAAGTTCTTTTCACGAAGTACCAAGCAAAATAGTTTGTTACCTTTGGGATACATTATATTGTTGCTTTTATGTAGTAAAAAAACCAATTCTCCAATTTATTTTGTTTGGTTTCAAAATTGGTTTGTCAACTTATTTAAACTTCCTCCATCATAAAAGTATAGGTTCTTTTCACAAAGTACTAATCAAAATAATTTGTTACCATTAGGATACATGATTTGTTGTTTTTACAAAAAAAACAAACAGTTCTCCTTTTCATTTTGTTTGGATTGAAATTTGGTCATTCTATTCAGTGAAATTTACTCCATTATTAAAAATTTATGTTCTTTACATGAAGAACCAAGCAAAACAGATAGTTCCTATTGGTATACAAGATATTGTTATTTGTGTTTACCAATAAAAAAGTTTCTCCCATTCATATTGTTCGATTTCAAAATTGGTCCTTTAACTCGTTTAGATTTTCTCCATCATAAAACTCTTTGTTCTTTACATAAAGAACCAAGCAAAATAGATAGTTTATTAGAATACAAGATATTGTTATTTTCATTTATGAAAAAAAAACATTTCATCATTTCATTTTGTTTGGTTTCAAAGTTGATCCTTCAACTCATTCAAACTTTCTCTATCGTAAAAAGTCTTTTCACAAAGCACCAAGCAAAATAGATTGTTACCATTGGGATGCACGATATTATTGCTTTTCTATACCAAAAAAGCATTTCTGCCATTCATTTGGCTTGGTTTCAAAGTTGGTTCTTTAACTAGTTTAAATTTCCTTCATTGTAAAAGTATAAGATTTTTTCACAAAGTACAAAAGCAAAATAGCTTTTAACATTGAGATGCACGATATTGTTGCTTTTGTTTACCAAAAAAAACATTTCTCCCAGTCATTTTATTTGTTTTTAAAGTTGGTCCTTCAGCTCATTCAAACTTTTTCAATTGTAAAAATATAAGTTATTTTCACAAAACACTAAGCAAAATAAATAGTTCCCATAGTGATACAAGGTATTGTTGTATTTGTTTGCAAAAAAAAGCACTTCTTCATTTCATTTTGTTTGGTTTTAAAGTTGATCCTTCAACTTGTTCCAACTTCCTTCATCATACAAGATAACTTCTTTTCACAAAGTACAATATTGTTGCTTTTTTTTCTACCAAAAAAAGCATTTCTACCATTCATTTTCTTTTGTTTCAAGGTTTGTCCTTTAATTCATTCAAACTTCCTCCATCATAAACTCTATGTTCTTTACATAAAGAACTAAGCAAAATGAATAGTTTCCATTGGGATACAAGTTATTGTTGCTTTTGTTTACCAAAAAATGCATTTCTCCCTTTCATGTTGTTTAGTTTCAAAGTTGGTCCTTAAACTGATTTAAACTTCCTCCATCGTAAAAGTATAAGTTCTTTTCAAAAAATAGTTTGTTATCTTTGAGATACGGTATAATGTTGCTTTTGTGTCATGAAAAAGCCAATTCTTCAATTTATTTTGTTTGGTCTCAAAGTTGGTCCATTAACTCACTCAAACTTCCTCCATCACAAAAGTATGAGTTCTTTTCACAAAATACCAAGCAAAATAGTTGCTACCATTGGGATACACATAGTGTTGCTTTCGCTTACCAAAAAAAGTAGTTCTCCCTTTCATTTTGTTTGGTTTCAAATTTGGTCCTTTCATTCGGTAAAATTTACTCTATCATAAAAATTTACGTTCTTTACATGAGGAACCAAGCAAAATAGATAGTTTCTATTGGGATACAAGTTATTGTTGCTTTCGTTTACCAATAAAAATATTTCTTCCTTTCATTTTATTTGGTTTCAAAGTTGACCTTTCAACTTATTCAAACTTTACCCATCATAAAAGTATAAGTTCTTATCGTAAAGTACTAAGTAAATAGGTAGCTCCCATAGGGATACAACATATTGTTGCATTTGTTTACCTAAAAAGGCCTTTCTCCCTTCCATTTTGTTTGGTTTGAAAGTTGGTTCATTAACTTGTTAAAACTTCCTCCATCATAAAAGTAGAAATTCTTTTGACAAAGTACCAAGTAAAATAGTTTGTTACCATTGGGATACACTATATTGTTTCCTTTGTGTACCAAAAAAACCATTGCTCCCATTCATTTTGTTTGGTTTCAAATTTGGTGTTTCAACTTGTTCAAAATCATCTATCATCAAGCTCAATGTTCTTTACAAGAAAAACGAAGCAAAATAGATAATTCCCATTCATATACAAGATATTGTAATAAAAAAATTTCTTCCTTTCATTTTGTTTGGTTTAAAAGCCAGTCCTTCAACTTGTTCGCGCTTTCACCATAATGAAAGTATAAGTTCTTTTCACAAAGTACCAAGCAAAATTATTTGTTACCTTTGGGATATACTATATTGTTGCTTTTTTTTTTTTACCAAAAAAAACATTTCTTCTATTGATTTTATTTGGTTTCAGAGTTTGTCCTTTAACTAATTCAAACTCCCTCCATCGTAGAACCCTATGCTCTTTACATGAAAAACCAAGGAAAATACATAGTTCCCATTAGATACAAGATATTGTTGCTTTTGTTTCCATAAAAAAAACATTTCTTCCTTTCATTTTGTTTAGTTTCAAAGTTGGTCCTTCAACTTATTCAAAATTCCTCCATCGTAAAAGTATAAATTATTTTCACAAAGTACGAAGCAAAATAGTTTGTTATCTTTGGAATACACTATATTATTGCTTTAGTTTACCAATAAAAGCATTTCTCCCCCTCATTTTGTTTGGTGTCAAAATTGGTCTTTCAACTCGATCAAACTTCTTTCATCGTAAAAGTATAAGTTCTTTTCACAAAGTACGAAGCAAAATAGTTTGTTACCTTTGGGATACACTATATTGTTGCTTTTATGTACTGAAAAAACCAATTCTCTCATTTATTTTGTTTGGTTTCAAAACTGGTCTTTCAACTCGTTCAAACTTCTTCCATCTTAAAAGTATATGTTATTTCACAAAATACCAAGCAAAATAGTTTGTTACCATTGGGATACACGATTTGTTGATTTTCTTTACCAAACAAAGCATTTCTCCCTTTTATTTTGTTTGGTTTCAAAGTGCTCTTTCTACTTATTCAAACTTTCTTAATCATAAAAGTAGAAGTTTTCTTCACAAAATACCAAGCAAAATAATTTGTTATCTTTGGGATACATGATATTGTTGCTTTTCTCTCCTAAAAATGTATTTCTCCCATTCATTTTATTTGGTTTCAAAGTTGGACCTTCAACTTGTTTAAACTTCCACCATTGTAATAGTATAAATTCTTTTCACAAAGTACCAAGTAAAATAGTTTGTTACCATTAGGATACACAATATTATTTTTGTTTACAAAAAAAAAAAAAGCATTTCTCCCAATCACTTCATTTGGTTTCAAAGTTAGTCCTTCAACTCATTCAAACATCTTTAATTATAAAAGTTCTTTTCATAATGTACCAAGCAAAATTGTATGTTACAATTGGGATATTGATATTGTTGTTTTGTTTACCAAAAAAAAAAACATTTCTCCTAATCATTTTGTTTGGTTTCAAAGTTGGTCCTTCAACTTCTTCAAACTTTTTTCATCATAAAAGTTTAAGTTCCTTTCACAAAGTACCAAGCAAAATAGTTTGTTAGCATTGTGATACATGATATTGTTGCTTTTCTTAACAAAAAAAGCATTTCATCAATTCATTTCTTTTTCAAAGTTGGTATTTCAACTCGTTCAAGCATCCCCCATTGTAATACTCCATGTTTTTTACATGAAAAACTAAGCAAAATAGATGGTTACCATTGGGATGCAAGATATTATTTTTTTTTTTATCAAAAATGTGCATTTCTCCCTTTATATTTGTTTGGTTTCAAAGTTAATCTTTCAACTCATTCAAACTTCTTCCATCGCCAAAGTAGTTCTTTTTTACAAAGTGATAACTATTTAAAATAAAGTTACTTTTAGTGCTTAATTTTATGAATTTTGCTTAGTTCTTAACAAAATAATTTAATTTTCCTTCTTAATTTGTTTAATTTTGTGCATGTGTAGGAAAAATTTGGAAAAGATGAAATTTGAAGCAATTTGGTTAATTTTTGAAGAGAAATACATGTGATTGGTCCAAAAGAAGATACCTACACCTATTGGCAGAAGTTGTTGATGCTACCATAGTTTTTACAAGATGTATTAAGTTGTTGTCAAAAAAGATAAAGATGTTGCATTAAAGAGTTTAATTTGGAATTGAACTCTTAGATTCCTATTAGGAGTTTTCATGGAAAAAAGATTGCATAGACTTGTTTCACATTGCTTCAAGGAGTTTTAAGCAAGTTAAAACTCTAGCAAATTAGGGGCTGTAAAAAAAGTCAAATCGCACTACCATTAAGCTTTTCTATCTATAAATACTTAGTTTACTCTTAGAAAAAAGTGTCTAGTTAGGGTGACAAACCAACTTATGTCTTTGTTGGAGAGTTTACAAGCACACAGAGTCAACACAAGTAATATAGTGTAAGTAAAATATTGTTCCCATAGAGATTGAAATATAAGTGTAATATGTACTGAAATTGTATGCCCTTACACCTATATTTAGAAAAATCAATTAAAAGATATGAAAACTAATCAAATAGAAACCTAAAAGCATGTAAAACTATGAATCAATACCAAATTAAACTAAACAAGTTATAAATAACTAAGGACATGCAAAACAGAAACCAATATAACAATATAAACAAAAACAGAAACCATTATAAATAGTCGTCAAATTGGTATCAAAGTTATGGTAAGTCATCATCATCAAGCACCGATAGAAGATGTTAAAGCCAACACTGATGTTACAGCAATTACAAACGTTGACCCTAGAGATGCCCTCATAAGGAGATGTGACAACAAATCATTCAACTACAACAACAATTGCATATACAAGAAAAGAGATAAGAGATAAGACGACAAGGAGGAATAACAAAAAAGATGAAGAAGAGGCCAATCCATACCATGAAAACAATAATGATTTTGACGATAGCACCTTACCTCACCCATGATAAGTCGAAGACCACATACATAGAAACTAACTTCAATATAGCATATTTAATCTAAAGATAGCGAATCCTAAGTTCAAAAGGAATATGCAACCCAAAGAGTTCTTAGATTGGCTACACATAGTAGAGTGCATCTTTGAATACCATGATGCCTAAAAACATCATAATGTGAAGCTAGTGGCCATTAAACTTAAAAAACATGCATCTTTTTGGTGGAAAATTTTAAAAAAACAAAAGGAAAAAAAAAGCAAGAGAAAAATTACAACTTGAGAAAAGATGAAAAGAGAGTTGAAGAGGAAGTATCTCTCAGACAACTTCCATCAAGATATCTTCTTTAGGCTTATAACTTGAAGCAAAGAGATCTTTCAGTGAATGAGTATACGATTGAGTTTGTCCACCTTATGTTGAAATGCAAATTAGTGGAATAAAAAGAATAGACTATTACATGGTATCTTAAAAGGTTGAAGATCGAGATAGCTAATATGGTATAGTTATAACCCTATTAGACTTTCAATGATGTATGCAAGCTTGCCCTTAAGGTAGAGAGACAACAAAAGGAGGCTCATGGTAGCAACTTGAGATTTGGGTCCAGAAAAAGCTATGTCAATAACGGTGGCTCATCTAAAACTATTGCTCCTTCTAAACCCATTCCAAAATAGCACCAAAAGAAAGATTGAACCTCAACAAGTAAGCCTCAATCTAGTATACAAACTAAAAGCTATTTTAAGTATCAAAGGCTTAGACACATTGCCTTAGAATGCCTATACAGGAAGATTGTGACTTTAATAGAGAAAAACTTAGAGGAAAATGAAAAAGAGCTAGTTGAAGAGAATTAAAACCTTGAAGAGAAAAAAAAGGTAACTTATGACGATTATGGAGCATCCTTAGTCATACAATGAAGCTTGAGTACCACACCTACTAAGGAAAAAGATTGGTTGCGTAAAAATGTGTTCCACACTCAATGTACTATCGATGTGAAAGTATGTGATATTATAATTGATAGTAAAAGTTTTGAAAATGTTGTTTCTACTTTTATGGTGCAAAAATTAGACTTTAAAATAGTGGATCACACCTAACCATATAAACTGTTTGGGTTACAAAAAGAGAATGAAATCAAGGTTAGCAAGAGGTGTTTGGTTTTTTTTTTCATATGAAAGCAATATAAGGATAAAGTGTGATGTGATTTAGCTTTGATAGATGCTTGCCATTACTACTCAGAAGATCTTGGCATTATGATAGAAGGGTTATTTATGATGGTTACTGCAACACTTACACATTTGTGAATGATGGATGCAAAATCATCTTAAGCTTTACTAAGCCTATAGTGATGTCAAAACTAACCAAAGAGAAAGAAGTAGCTTGTTTACCAAGACTAATTATAGAAAAAAAATTAAGATGAGTGATACTATGTATGCACTAGTGTTGATTGAAGAGATAAAGATAATAAAGAGCCCCTTATAGTGATACAACCATTATTGGCATAATTTCAAGATGTTGTTCAAGAAGAGTTACCAGCTAGTCTACCATAAATGAGGGACGTTCAACACTACATAGACTTTATCCCAAAAGCTATTCTACCCAACAAGGTAGCCTATAGGATGAGTCCTAAAGAGCATTCAAAGTTGCAATGCCAAATTGCTAAATTGGTGAAAAAAAAGAATAGTGCGTGAAAGCATGAGCCCTTACGTAGTCTCAGCCCTTTTAGTGCCTAAAAAAGATGGATTATGGTACATGTGTGTGGATAGTAAGGTGATCAACAAAATCACAGTTAACTATCACTTTCTTATTCCATGCTTAGATGACTTGCTAGACCAACTACATAGAGCAACTATTTTCTCTAAGATAAACCTATGCAGTTGTTATCATCAAATCCAAATGAGGTATGGAGATGAGTGAAAAATAACCTTCAAAATAAATAATAGTCTCTATAAATAATGGTAATGCCTTTTGGTTTATCTAGTGCTTATAGTACTTTCCTGAGATTTATAAATCATATCCACCAATATGTAGTAGTATATTTTGATGATATTCTAGTGTACAACAAAGACTACACCAATTATTTTGCATATTAAAGGAATAAAACTTTATGCTAACCTTAAAAAGTGTAGTTTTTTTACTTTTAGCCTTGTGTTTCTAAGGTTTGTGGTGTCAAAAAAAGGAATAAAGATGGATTTTAGCAAGATTGAGGTAATTTTAAATTGGGTAACACCAGTATCTTTACATGATATCCGTAGCTTTAATGGTCTTGCATCTTTTCATAAGTGTTTTGTTAGGAGTTTTAGCTCCATTATGGCTCCTATCATCGAATGTTTGAAGAATAAAGATTTTAAGTGGACCAAAGAAGCCTAACACAACTTTAAGCTAAAAAAAAAAAGGATCACTGAAGCTTTCATCCTATCCCTACCAGATTTTGATCAAGTGTTTGAGGTAGAATATGATGCATCTAACTCTGAAATAGGTGCTATTTTAAGTCAAAGAGGAAAGCCTATAGCATTTTTCAGTAAAAAGCTCAATGAAGCTAAAAGGAAGTATTCAACCTATGACAAAGAGTTCTATGTCATATATAGAGCTTTATTTCATTGGAGTCAGTATCTCCTTGCTAAGCCATTTGTCCTATACTCTAACCATAAGGCCTTGCGTTTATCAATAGCCAGCATAAGTTCAACCAAAGGCATACAGCTTGGATGGAGTTTTTTAAGCCTACAACTTCACTATCAAACATAAATCAAGAATTCAGAATGTGGTCAGATGCTTTGGATTAAAAACACTTCTATTGGGGACTATAGCTGTTGAAATTATTATATTTGATGTGATCAAATAGCTCTATGAGGCAAACCCTTATTTTGGTCGAATTTGAGACAAATGCAAGTAAGGACCATATAACTAGTTTTTATTGCATCATGGATATCTCTTCAAGGCTAATAGCTTTTGCATTCTCTCATGTTTTTTGAAATAGGCCTTAATCAATGAAGCTCATGATGGTGCGCTAAGTAGACACTTTAAAAAGGATAAGACACTTACTCTTTTTTGGGACAGATTTTATTAGCCAAAAATAGAGAGGGATATGATGAAACACTTTGAATGGTGTAGAGTGTGCCATATTGCTTAGAGCCATAGTCAAAACACTAAATTGTATACTTCACTGTTCATGCCTAATGCTTCTTGAGAAGATGTTCGTTTGAACTTTGTAGTTGGACACCTAGAACTCAAAGAAACAAAGACTCCATTGTAGTGGTTACAAATCATTTTTTGAAGATGCACATGTCATTCCTTGTACCAAAACTATAGATGTTTTTCATATTTTGATCTATATTTTAGAAAAATTATGAGGCTATATAGAGTTCCTAGATCCATGGTGTTTGATCGAGATTCCAAGTTTCTTAGTCATTTTTGGCACACCATTTGGAGAAAGCTTGGTACTAATCTTAAGTATAGTTGGTACTAATCTTAAGTATAGTTCTTCTTATTATCCTCAAATAAATGGTCAAATGAAAGTGACCAACCGTAACTTGGGCAACCATCTAAGAAGTTATGTGAGAAAAAAATCAAATAATGGGATTTTGTTTTACCTTAAGTAGAGTTTGCCTACAACTGCTTACCAAGCCAAACCACTTATTATAACCCTTTTAAGGTGGTGTATGGTAAAAATCCAATCAGCCTTTTAGATTTAGTTTTTCTCCCTACTAATCAATAATTTAGTGAAGATGTAGAAGAAATGGCTAAAGGTATTAAACAATTGCATGAATAAATGAAAGCTAAGATTTTACAAAAAAAATAAGAAATATAAAAAGGCAACAAACAAGTATCGAAAACATGTAAAGTTCAAAAAAGGTAATTTGGTATGGATTAACTTGCAAAAAGAGAGATTTCCTCTAGGGAAATTTTGTAAATTACAACCTAAAATAGATTGTCCATTTAGAATTCTCTAACACATTAGGAAAAATGCCTACAAGATAGAGCTTTTCAACACTTATGAAGTATCTTTCACCTTTAATGTTGTTGATTTGTCACCCTACCATGACGAGAAGACTAATTCAGACTTGAGGACAAATCTTTTTCAACTAGAGGAGAATGACACTGAAGTGCCAACACATCTTATAACTTAGGTTGAGACTAATGAGAATTTATCCAAAAATAAGATAGGCCTATTCTCGATCTAAATTCACTAAACAAATGTAGAAATAAGGTGAGAGAGATTGTGTTTACACTAGCTAAAAAAGAAGAGCATAAAAATGGATAAAATTGTGGTCAGATTCATTATCATGTAATTTATAGGAGTAAATGGACAAATAATTGCGTTCACATTACAAATTATTGTGTTCACATGTAAATCTCATGATTTTAGACACAATTCTAGCAATTCAATCTATAAAGTTTTCATGCTTGGAGGGATGTTTCTAACCTATTTATTTTTTGTTATTCTTTGGTAAAAGGCATAATAGAGTTTTTTTATCCTTAAGCAATCTTTTAAATTGTTCTTCAAGTTTTTTATCTCTTAGGTGGATTTCTTAGAGTGGTGAACTTCTATTGTTCTATATCCTTAATTAGAATTCTTATAGTGATATTTTTGTATCCCTTAGTATCTAGTCTTGGTGGTGAACTTCTATCCCTTTTAATCCAATAATCATATTCTGTCATTATTCAAATTCTTATGAGTTGTCTTCTTTGTGAGTTTTTCTGTTTGCTATTAATCTCCAACATCTTAACTATCAATTCTCGACATCAAGAATGATATTTTACTTATCATTATATTACTTGTATTGACTCTATGTGCTTGTAGATATCCAATCAAGGTTTTGAACACTTTTGAAGTGAGAAGAATGATTGTTTATTTTCTTAATGCCTATAAGTGCATAGATTATAATCAAGTAATAAAGTTATCAGAGTAAAAATATCATCCCATAAGGATTATAGAATTAAAATATTAGGTGGATTCAATTACCAAAGTTGATAAACTAAACTTTTATATCTAAGCTAATGAAAACTTTGATTGATTTGCAATAAGAATAAACAAGAACATAAAAGAAAGATTGTATATGCCTAGATCTATTTAACTAACTATTACTTGGCAAGTACTAGATTTGGCAGAAACAAAATCTAAAGGAAACAAGAATGCAAAACTTGAAAGAAAGGAGATTTTTGAAGGCCAAATATTATAAAAGCATAAAAGAAATAATTGAAATAAAGATCTTATGAAAATCGAAAGCTTGAACTTGTAAAAGAACTATGGTCGAAACTTGTAAATAATAAATCAAGATGTAAACCAAAACTAGAAAAGAAAAAGTGCTTTGAGAAAACTAGATCTTGAATAAAATAATACTTGTATTGAAAGAAGAATTTATAAAACAATTTTAGTTGGGCTAATTTGTCACTATAGCCAAACTATAAAAAAAACTAAAGAAAATTATGATCTAAAGAAACCGAAAAGAAGAAAAAAAATAGAATGTGACGCATGGTATGAAGGAAACAAGAGCAAGCCTCCCTTTTTATAAAGGTGGGTTCGGTTAAAAAAATAACTACAAAGTCAAAATTTTAATCCTATTAAAACTTTAAAGATTGATGTTAACCTAATCTCTAAAGAAGTTGGCCAAATGTGTTCTCTTGCTTTTTGAATCATCTTGGCCAATCATGCTACCTTGGGAACTTATCTTGGTCATTGGATCATGGAGTGCTTCATCTTGATCTTGCTTCTTTGTAGGT
Organism: Durio zibethinus; assembly: GCF_047325235.1. Lineage (NCBI taxonomy): Eukaryota > Viridiplantae > Streptophyta > Magnoliopsida > Malvales > Malvaceae > Durio > Durio zibethinus. Next base: position 8,667,243 of record NC_143183.1, on the reverse strand, counting down.
TTGACTAAGGCTTGTAATCCAAGACTAGGTATTTGTTTCTCACCCAATCTCTTGATAATTATCATGCACATTTTTTCTTGAATCATAACTCTTTGAATGGATAATCAAAAGAGTCATTCTTAATCACAACTTGCTTTGGTCAAATTTCATAATGTCCTTGTTTGATTGAAACTCTTCATTTATCACACATGAGCATGAATTCCTTTTGAACATGATATAGTCAAATCCATCTATGTGCCTTCGTGGCATTAGAACTCCTATTTGAAGTCAAATTTAGTAATTCTACTCAGGTCAAATTTCATTCCATCATTACATGCTTGTTTTAAAATTACAAGGATAATGCTTGTTTTAATCATTTCTTGTATAAAAATAATAGAAATCCTACTACAAGTAAAAAAAACCTAAAGATCAAGAAAATAAACATTAAATGCATCAAAATTAATCAAAATTTAAAAACTTTCCACTAAATTGAACTTATAAATCACTATATATTTAAGTGCTATCAAAGAGTTTTTTTAGAAAATTTGTGAAAATGGTGACAAAAACCTAATTTTTTTTCCTAATACTTTAAATAATGAAATTTAAGAAATCAAAATAAAAGTAAAAAAATCATTCTAGGATAATATAAAATTAATTGATACCATCTTTAGGTGGACATATGTACTTTCGAAGCTAATTTATTTAATAGACTAAATTTGTACTTTCAAAGCCAATTTATTTAATAGATTAGAACTTATTCTTTTTTAAAAAAATTTAATTAATTTAAAATTTTTTAAATATGATAAATTCACATAAGTGAACAATTATAGCTAATAAAAAAATTTTGATAACCACTCCATTATTTTGTGTTTTGCAATGAAGTTTGGATTTACACATTATCAAGACAATATTTTAAGTTATATATTTAGCCAAAAAATTAAAAATGTCACAGGATTATAATTCAATACTCATTTAAATCCATAATATTTTATTATAATCAATCAAACTCTTAATTTTTTATTTTCTGACTCAATTGAACCTTTAAATAAATGAAATATAATCATGTTATAAAATTTAATTAATTAATCCCTTAACTATAGGCAATCGAACTCTTAAAAGAATTTTAGATAGAAAAAGGTGAGAAAAAATGAAAAAATGAAAAAAAAATAAAAAAATCTATTTTATTTAATTTTCATATATATATATATTAATGGTGTTAAGTAATAAATTTTAATCTATTTTATTGATATTATAGAAAATTTTATTTTAGTCGATAAAATATTAACAATGTTAACATTTTTATCTAAATAAAGATTTAATTGGATAAAAAAATATAAAAATTTGAATAATCTTTTTAATTATAATTCAAGTATTTTTTTTAGCCTTTAGCGTCTATATATTTCAATTTGGTCGTACAAAATTCTTAAAACCCAACAAGGCTTAGGGCATTTGCAGTTCTTTGGATGGCATTACTTTGGCAGTGTCCATCGCCACTATTTTCCTCCCTCCAACTCTCAAAACTCTTCACAATTAACCCAAAACGCTCAATTTCCAATACCCATAGCTCAAAATCATTCAGAATAAGCTTCCCATCTCTGACCCATCAACCCATTTGCTGTTCTAACTTCAGTTCTGAATCAGAATCCTATAGTTCTTCTTCCACAGGTGTTTTCATCAAAGGTAAAGTTTTAAGGTTTGTGTATGTTTGAATTTTTGGTAGTAATCATACATGTAGCTGAATATGATTGTTTGTCTATATTGTTTTCTTAGGATTGCCTCGGTCAACGGCTGAAGGACATTTGATGAAAGTGTTTTGGCAGTTCGGGGAAGTTAAACAAGGTGAACTTGTTTATCAAAGTTTTCATTTTGGTTTGTCCGAATGTTGTAGCTCAAATGATTTTCTTTTTCTGTTTAATATGATGTACATCCATGGAATAGTTCTAAATTCTAGTAAAGCAGGAGTTTTTCGATCTAGATAGGATTAGTGAAAAACACTATGAAGAGATTCATGTCCTGTTAATGTGATATTCGCTTTTAGTAATAGGTTATTGTGTAGGACATTTTTCATGTATTTTTGGGAAAGAATCGGTGGCAAAAAACTTCAGTATACGAGGAGTTGTGAGGTGTGAGGCGTCTGGTGGGTATAAAACAGAGAGCGAAAACAGTCTTGCCCTTAATTTCTCCCATCTAAGGAGAAAAAGCCTGATTTTGAATTTGTGTGTGATTGATTTGGTAAAGTATGTTAGCAAATGTGGATGAATGTAATTGATGTGCAAATATGAGCGCCTGCAACTGTGCAACAAAAACTAGGAATTAATAATCCTAGTTGCCTATCTAATTGAGTTTCCCTTAGGGGTGTAATCAAGTAGATACATTACCAGGCTCAAGCTTGTTTCGATTCAAAAAGCCGAGGTTTGAAGCTCAATCAAGCTCCATTTTTATACTCAACCTTGGTTAGTAATTTCCTTGAGTCCACTGGATCATGGCTTTAAGACTTGATTAAGCTCGATAAAATTATAAATATGGATATTAAATCCTACATTTTTGCAATTTACTTATATATAATATTAAATTTATTTAAAGTCTAAATGCTTGATTAAGCTTTCGAGTTTCTCGAGTTGGGTATTAAAGTATTAGAACTTAGCTTGAGCTAAACTTGAGTGTTCATTGAATCTAGCCCAAGTGGCTCGCAAGTAGGTTGACTCATCTAAACCCTTAGATTCAGCTGTGAAAAATATTTTGTTTCCGAAACTCAGAAAATGTTTTGTCCCAAAAATATGTTCGACATCAATTCAAAAAAGTATATTTTGATGTGCGTATGTTTCTGCTTGGAGTTCTTGTAAAATCAAAGTTTTTCTTTTTATTGGATGCTAGTGTTATAAATTTAATCTAATTTTTTTGTCCAACAATTTTTAATATTGTTTTAAGTATCTTTATTTTTATCAAAATGTGATGAACTACGGATTTTTGTATCATTTCTAAAAATTTAGAGCAAGAATTGATCAGATTGTAGCTTTTTCTCTGATTGTTTAATTTGATTTTTGCCGTCAATGTTGTCGGGGAAAGAGTATCTAAGCAGTGTTTAGGATCTGGTTTTGTTTGGTTTGATAAGAGTCTGCCCTGTTAGCTGTGAAGGAGATGAATAGAAAGGTAGCATATCTGGCAATTATATTGATACTCGTCGAGCAATACCTTCACATCCCATTCTCACGACTGCCAAATTGGTTAGTTTTTTGATGGCAGGTTTATTTTAGTTAAAATTGCTACGCCTGGATTGTCCAAAAATCGGAGGGCAACACCATACAAGTCCAAATTTTACACATACAAGAGCTTTTTTCGTCGAATCAATGTTAAGCAGAAAAAATAGTAAAAAAACATTTCAGTTGGTGGCAGATACGGGATACTACGACAGCTTACAGCCTAACACAGTGCTTAGGGAAGTTTATTAATATTTGTTACTCCTATCTGTATGATATTCACAAAATAGATTGAAGTTTCAGTGAACAAAATGCATGCAATAGGAGTAGAGGCTTTCTTTTCTTTTTGTATTTCCCTGTAATTAGAGGAAGCCAAAGAGAAGTTATTGTTCAGTTTTCAGCTGAAAGTGGAACTTTCAAAAGAGTAAAGAGTAAAGATCAGACCAAATAACCATTATTAGAGTTGATAGTACAAAATGGGGTTTCGATTACCTACCCTGGTCACCATCATTTTTTTTTAACCATAACCTACCCTGGTAACCTTCATTTTTTAACAATGATATTTTCAAGGTTTAGATAGGGTGAGGAATGGTGAAGCTGAACCCTGAAGCAATCGGATTTTTGCCTTTCTTTTGTCAAGATAATAACAAGCAGTTTCCAAAAAAAAAACAAGAAGTCATTTAAGATTTTCTAAAGAAAAAAGAAAGTACCTTTCTCGTTTGCCTACAGTCGCGTTGTTCGTGATTTGTTGATAAATATTAAACTCCGTTTTAATGATCAGACTTGGAATACGAAAAGAAAGGAGCTTTTTTGCACTTTGACCAAATCCAACTGAAGATCAATTATCATTTTATGCCACGTGCACATGTTAACGGAATCACCGTCGATTCAGTTCCTAGCACTATTTCTACCGGACCCCACAAGCATACATTAGCAAAACGGCAAGATCTGCCACGTGTCCTCATCCAATTCGCTAACTTTTTTATCAGTATATACTAGTATTAGTATATACAAATACCAAAAACAAGTGCAAAAGAACAAACTCTCTCTCTTATTTCTTTCGGTTGGACTCCCTGTGATTGAAACTGCCACGATGCATCCGATAAATGCGGTGGTGGCGGCGAGGATGCTGTTGAACAAGGCGGCCTCCGTCAATGAATCAGTCGAAGAAGGAATTTCCTTTGGATCTCCATGGTGGTTCATCTACGCCGGCGTTTCTTGCTTTTTAGTACTCTTCGCGGGGATCATGTCGGGTCTCACTCTCGGACTCATGTCGCTTGGTCTCGTCGAACTTGAAATTCTCCAACGCAGCGGCACCCCCACTGAGAAAAAACAAGCTGGTAGATTTTTTTTTTTTGATTTGGAATTGATGTGAAGAAATTATTGAATTTTGATAATTATTATTGGTTTTGAAATTTGATTTTTTTGTTTTGTGTTTTTTAGCTGCTATTTTGCCAGTGGTACAAAAACAGCATCAGCTTTTGGTGACTTTGCTTCTCTGCAATGCTGCTGCTATGGAGGTAAAAACCGATTTAACAACATTTGCGGTTCAATGGTATACGAATTTGAGTGGAATTATCACGTGTTTGCTTACTTGTTTCTTTATGCAAAAAAAAAAAAAAAAAACATGAGACAAGGCTAGATTGAAAGTATTTGACTAAAAAATGTTGCCTAATATGAAGGATTGTAATTAGATTTGCTAAAACTGAAGTTTTAATGGAAGTCGAAGATCACAAACTGAAATTTCAGTTGAAAAGTGAGAATCCAGTATTGCCTAATATTAAGGATTGGAATTAGATTTGCTAAAACTGAAGTTTTAATGTAAGTCTAAGATCACAAACTGAAATTTCAGTTGAAAAGTGAGAATCCAGTATTGGCTTGATGGTATCTAATACGGTTCATACGTGCAAGCTTGTTGGAGTTTGCATGTGGGATGAGTGCCAACCTATTAGGCAAAAAACCTTCAATCTAATTATGCCAGTAGAAGCATAATTAAACAATTAATCAATCACACAACAGATAATAATTTAACATGATTCGGTCAAACCGACCTATGTCTATGAATGAGAAATAAGATCCACTAGTTGTAGAGAATTACAAACATATAATCCAATCAAACACTCATAATTAATACCCATAGACCTTCTCAATCTTTTCTAGAATATTCTTAACTCAAACAAACACATATTAATGTACACATTTTCAACATAAACAAATATATACCCATATGCACCTATGCATCATACCTATGTAAACTATCTCATTCTCCTTTAGTCCACTTAACATTTAAACATACACACTTATAAGACGTAAATCCCTAGTATTCCTATGGGTGTCTATCCCATAAAACTCTACAATTCTCTTGCATCTTTTTCTCATACCTAACTCTATAGAGATTTCATCTATTTATAATCATACAAACTTGCCTATCAAAAATCTCTTTCCTATTAGAATTCTTCTTTTACAAGTCTTCTTATCCATCAAGTAATATCTAGTCAATCACAAACAAATCTCTTACGGGTTTTGAGTCACTATTTCCAACAATCTCCCTCTTAACTCAAATTTCATTAAATTATCTGTCTTCATGCTAAACATGCTCGGCTTCACCTGCAATGGAAGTTTCACAATAATTTTCTTTTGTGTGTCTTTACGTTTCACGCAAATCAATCTTCAATTCTAAAAGCACAAACTCGCACTCTTCTCTTGAATCAAGCTCCTTTAAAATTACCTCTTCCCATATCTCAAAACTTTAGCTCTGATATCACTTATTAGGCAAAAACCTCCAATCTAATTAAGCCAGCGAAAGCATAATTAAAAAATTAATCAATCACACAAGAGACAACAATTTAATGTGGTTCGGCCCAAATGATCTACGTCCACGGATGAGAAATAAGATTTACTAGTTGTAGAGAATTACAAACATACAATCAAATCAAATACTGATAACCAATACCCATATACTTTCTCAATGTCTTCTAGTCTTATAGAGTATTCTCAACCCAAAAATACATATCCATGTGCACGCTTTCAATACAAAGAAACATATGACCTACGTTCATGGATGAGAAACAAGATCCACTAGTTGTAAAGAATTACAAACATACAATCAAATCAAACACTCATAACTTATACCTATAGATCCTCTCAATCTCCTCTAGTTCTGTGGAGTATTTTCAACTTAAATAAACATATATCCATGTGCACTCATGCATCATATCTATGTGAACCATCTCATTCTCATCTAGTCCACTTAATATTCAAACATATACACCTATAAGACGTAAATTCCAGTACTCCTATGGAGTGTCTATTCCATAAAATCTTACAACTTTTTTATATTTTTTTCCCTAATTCTATAGAGACTTCACCTATTTATAAGTATATAAACTTACCTATCAAGAATCTCTTTCTTCTTAGAATTCTTTTTTTGTAAGTCTTCTTATCTGTCAAGTAATATGTAGCCAATTCCAAACAAATCTCTCATGGGTTTTGAGTCATTATTCCTAAAAACCTCCACTTTGATTCCAATTCCATCAAATCATTTGTCTTCATGTTAGACATACTTGACTCCACCTTCAATGGAAGTCACACAATCATCTTCTCTTGTTTGTTTTTATACTTCATGCAAATCAATCTTCAATTCTCAAATCACGAACTTAAACTCTTCTCTTGAATCGAGCTCCTATAAGCTTATCTCTTCTTATATTTTAAACCTTTAGGTTTGATACCATTGTTAGGCAAAAAGCCTCCAATCAATTAAGCCAGCGAAAACATAATCAAATAATTAATCAATCACAGAAGAGACAAATTTAACATGGTTCAGCCTAACGCACCTACATTCACGAATGAGAAACAAGATCCAGTAGTTGTAGATAATTACAAATATAGAATCAAATCAAATATTCATAACCAATACTCATAAACATTCTCAATCTCTTCTAGTCTTATGGAGTACTCTCAACCCAAACAAACGCATACTTGTGTGTACCCTTCCATCACAAACAAACACATACCGATATGCACCCATGCATCATATCATGTGAACCATCTTGTTCTCCTCTAGTGCACTTAATATTTAAACATCAATACCCATAAGACGTAAATCTCCAGTACTTTTACAGGGTGTCTATCCAAAAAAATTCTACAACTCTTATTTTTTTTCTTATACCTAACCTTATAGAGGATTCACCTATTTATAAGCATGCAAACTTGCCTATCAAGAATCCATTTCCTTTTAAAATTATACTTTTGCAAGTATTCTTATCCATCAAGTAATGTCTAGTTAATTTCAAACAAATCTCTTATAGGTTTTGAGGTATTGTTTCCAACAATCTCTACCTTAACTCAAATTCCATCAAATCATTTGTTTTCATACTAAACATGCTTGGCTTTCCATCTGCAATAGAACTCTCACAATTATCTTCTCTTATGTCTTCATGCTTCACGCAAATCAATCCTCAATTCTTAAAGCACGAACTCGAACTCTTCACTTGAATCGAGTTCCTCTAAGGTTACCTCTTCCCATATCTCAAACCTTTAGCTTTGATACTACTGTTAAGCAAAAAGCCTCCAATCAATCAAGCTCGCGAAAGCATAATTAAGCAATTAATCAGTCACATAAAAGATAACAATTTAATGTGGTTTGGCCCAACTAACTTACGCCCACGGATGAGAAACAAGATCCACTAATTATAAAAAATTACAAACATACAATTAAATCAAACACTAATAATCAATACCCATAGATCCTCTCAATTCCTTCTAGTTCTATGGAGTATTCTCAACCCAAACAAACACATACACATGTACACCCTTTCAACACAAATAAATATATACCTATATGCTCCTATGCATCATACCTATGTGAACCATTTTGTTCTCCTCTAGCTCACTTAACATTCAAACATACTCACACCCATAAGATGTAAATCCCCAACACTCCTATGATATGTCTATCCCATAAAAACTTACAACTTTTGTACATATTTTTCTCATACCTAAACTTATAGAGACTTCACCTATTTATAAGCTATTTATAAGCATATAAACTTGTCTATCAGGAATCCCTTTCCTCTTATAATTCTTATTTTGCAAGCCTTGTTATCCTTCAAGTAATATTTAGCCAATCCCAAACAAATCTCTTAAGGGTTTTGAGTCACTATTCCCAACACAACCAAGCCCATCACCATGTTCTTTTTGCTTGAATTTGATTATAAGAATGTAGGCTCTGATTGCAAACAAGTATTTAACCTAAAGTTGTTATTGTGGAAACACTAAGAAATAAAATTGTGAAAAATTAAGAGTAAAACTAAATGTATATTGAAAAACTACTAATTAAGAATTATACAAGCACCTTAAGTTTATATATAACTGACTAGTGGGTAAACTAAAAAACTAAATCTTCTTAAAACTGATCCTTTAATTGAGGGATTGTTTATCCTAATTTTTTGCCCTTAATTCTAGGGATACAATTGCTTAATTCTAAAGATATAAATATAAATATACTGATTACAATATTACAACCAGTTGTAAATAAATGTTTTCTCACACTCCCCGTGAAGCTGGTGAATAAGTGTTTTCTATTCCTAGCTTGGAAATAATTTCTTGAAATGTTGCACTGTTGAGCCTTTAGTCAACACATTTGCAAGTTGACCCTTGGTTGATACATATGGTGTACAAATCAACCCACTGTCTAATTTTTCCTTTATGAAATGCCATTCTACTTCAATGTATTTTATTTTGTCATGTTGCACAAGATTGTGCAATGCTTATCACAGTAGAGTCTCATTGGTCCATCCCACTTGATCTTAAAGTCTTCTAGGATAATCTTTAATCATAGTAGTTCACAAATTTCTTGAGCCATTGCTCTTAACTATGCTTCAGCACTTGATCTTGCCATCACATTCTGTTTTTTATTTCTTTAAGTCAAAAAATTACCACCTAGGAAAGTGCATTAGCTTGAGGTGGATCTTCTATTAGTTATTGAACCTGCATAATCTGCATTTGCATATGTCTTTAGAACCAGCCTCAAATTTCTTTTAAATAAGATACCTCTTTCAGGATTGGCCTTCAAATAGTGCAATACATAGTAAACAGTCCGTAGATGCACTTCTTTAGGACTATGCATAAATTGACTTATCACACTCACAGCATATGCTATATCAGGTTTAGTATATAAGAGATAAATAATTCTTCCAACTAATCTCTGGTACATCTCTCTATCTAGAGCAACATCTTCATTAGCTTCTCCAAGTTTATGATTAGGATTTATAGGGGTATTTGTAGGTTTACATGCGAGCTTCCCAATTTCCTTCAAAAGATCCATCATATATTTCTGTTGTGAAATGAAAATATCATGCCTTGAGTGAGCTACTTCAATTCCTAGGAAGTGCTTCAGTCTCCCTAACTCTTATCTCAAATTCTCTAGCGAAACACTATTTTAGAGATTGTCATCATCTCCGGTTACAATTATATCATTAACATACACTAATAGAACTATGACTCTACCTGAATCAGAATGCTTGATAAACAATGTGCGATTCCCTTGACTCTGCTTATATCCCATTGCTAGCATCACTTTGGCAAATCTCTCAAACCAAGGCCTAGGAGACTGTTTAAGGCCATATAAAGCCTTTTTCAGTTTGCATACTTTGTTTGCTTCTAGATGAACTCCAAATCCCAGTGGAACCTTCATATATATTTTTTCTTCCAAATCACCATGTATAAAAGCATTCTTTACATCAAATTTGAAGCTGCCAATTGTAATTTGCAGCCAATGATAACAAAATTCTAACTGTATTCATCTTGGCAACTTGAGCAAAAGTTACATGATAATCCACTCCATAAGTTTGAGTGTAGCCTTTAGCCACCAACTTGGCTTTATACCTTTCAATAGTATCTTCCGCCTTGTATTTTATAGTGAAAACCCATTTACACCCAATTGGATTTTTTCCTGTAGGCAACTCTATCAGTTCCCATGTCTTATTTTTCTCTAAGGCTTCCATTTCTGTTTTCATGGCTTGCATCCATTTCTCACTAGATAATGCCTCGGATAATTCAGTTGGAATAGAAATAGTGTTTAAGCTCACAAGGAAATTTTTGTGGGATAGTGAGAATTTTTCAAGTGACACAATTGGAGATTGGGTATAGTAGATGTTTAGTACATTCTTTGGTTCCTTTCCTAATGGCAGTAGGCAGATTGTAATCATTAGCTATGGTTTTAGGATATTCATGCTCATTTTGAGAAATAGAGTCAAAGATTCTAGTTACCTCATTTCTAGAGTTAAAGATTGCAGTTTTGTCATTTCTAGAGTTAGGATCAAGTTCTTGGACTTGCATTGGTTCAAGATAGTATAGTCCATCTTTCTCCTTAGCAAGTCGAATCCTTTTCTCCTAACTCTGGTCTTGAAATTCACAATAAGAGAGGTAAAAAGTGACTGTGCAATTCATGTCTCTAGTAAGTTTTTGTATAGATATCAAATTAGTAGACAATCTAAGAACATGAAGAACATTTTTAAAAGCAAATGAGGGATTAATTTGAACATCTCCTAAGCCTGTCATTGTAGTAAGTGAATCATTTGCAACAACAATTTTCTTATTACTAGGACACATGATATATGTACTAAACTTTTGTGAGAATGCATCATATTGTCTATGGCTTTTGAGTCAATGACCCAAGAACTTGTAATAGGCTTAACCAAGACATTTAATACATGAGAACCAGAAGCTTTACTTGAACTAGAGATCTTATCCGAAGAATATGCCCCAGTATGCTTTTCAAGAGCTTTGAATAGGCTTTTTAGTTTCTCAATCTCTTTTCTGTCCAACTTTTTTGTTCCCGAGACTTCTGTAGTACTTAGATGGTTTTACCAATTGTCACTTCCTCAAATCGGGTATTAGTGGCAGATTTTACAATCTTTGGAATGGTTATCTTTCTTAGGATTGAAACGAGTCTTGATGGTAAAAGTTTAACAAGAGAGGATTCTAGGTAGTGAAGGCCAAAGAAAGAAAAATAAGACTAAAAGATTTAACAAGATTTGGCTATGAAAGCTCGAAATAGAATTCAGCAATGAAGGCTAAAAAAATTTTCCCAAGTAGAGCCTAAAGCTTGATATTATGTTAAAAAACTAAGAAATAAAACTGTGTGAAAAACTAAGAGTAACACTGAATGTATATTGAAAATTGCTCATTAAGAATTATACAAACACCTTAGGTTTATATACAACTAATTAGTGGGGAAACTAAGAAACTAAATCTTCCTAAAACTGATCCTCTAGTTGAGGGATTGTCTATCCTAATTTTTTTACCTTAATTCTTAGGATACAAATACTTAATTCTAAATATATAAATATAAATATGCAGATTACAATATTATAACCAGTTGTAAATAAATATTTTCCTACAATTATTATAGGTAGTTGATTTCTTTTTCCAAGCAATTAGTTTAACATATAAAGTAAGGTTTAAGGTAGATCCCCATGATCAAGGAACTAGATGCGAAACATCACATGTTGATATTAAACTGATGCACAGCCATTTCAATAATCAGTTTGTTAGAAACTTTGATTTGTTGTCTTCTTGCTACATTGGTTGAGGCTCTCTAATGAACATAATGATGTTAATCTTTGACTACCTCTTAAATATTGCTTTACTTGAAATTTACTGTGTATTAAATTTACTAAGGATGCATAAGAGTAGGTTGACTTTCACTGACAGCCTTGATATTTCCAATTTGCAGGCCCTTCCTATATACCTGGATAAGCTTTTCAATCAATATCTTGCTATCATACTTTCTGTGACTTTTGTTCTAGCTTTTGGTGAGGTAGGCTGTTCAAACTTTTGTACTATGTTAGTTTGACTTCATCCTTTGAATGCTTGGCCAAGATGAGTTCCTTATACTTTTCAGGTTATTCCACAAGCAATATGCACAAGATATGGACTTGCTGTAGGTGCAAATTTTGCGGTGCTTGTGCAAATTTTAATGATTATTTGCTATCCAATAGCTTATCCCATAGGGAAGGTAAATCCGAAGGCCAGTACTTATTATTTGTACTCGGTTAACCCCCATGCAGGAAAAGGTCATTTTAGAGGCTGCTTAATAAAACTATTGTAACACTTCCTAGTCCTGTGATACATAATATAGGTAGTTGATTTGATTCAGGAGAAAGTTCTTGTAATTAATCTTGTCTATTTACTCAATATGACACAGTTTTACATGACAGATAACACTTGAATTCTGTTCACTAGACTTGATTATTTTGTGGTTGTTTATTGGCCAATGGCTGACAAACAAATAAATGGTAGTCATTGAACTAAAGAAACTATGAGGAAATATTCTTTTTTTAGTTTCTCTAGGTGTTGAGATCTGGGGCTCCTTAATCAACAGTGGCAAATTGGCTTTCTTGAGATCATGCTTGTGATGGTTTGATAATATGTATTAACCTTTCTATATATTTTTGTGCAACTCTTTTCTTTCCATACCCAAATATTTTCTCTGGGGAAACACCAGTGTTCAAATACGAGGTAGTTGTTGGTTTTCTCCCATTTTGAGTTAATGGAGGTACTGGAGTTTGACCATTTTGTCATTCAGAAAATGAAAGAAATCGTGATCTTGAAAGGGGAGGTGAAAGAGGGAGGAACTAGAAATCAGGGAGAAATCGGAGAGAAATAGAGGGAAAGATTACTTCTCATTTTCTTTGCTTTAATAGAATTTAAACTGTTGTCTAGAATGAAGCTTCCGTTTCCGTTGCCTACCCACACCCCCCAACATTTAAGGAAAATGAGATTGAGTCTAAACGAAGTATCTATTAGAGTTAGTTTGTCTTCTCATTTGTGTAGTTTTGACAGGCTATTTGAATTGTTGAAGCTCTAAAGGTATATATCTTTTTCAGGTTCTGGATTGGGTGCTGGGGCATAATGAAGCACTTTTTAGGCGGGCTCAACTGAAGGCCCTTGTCTCCATCCACAGCCAGGAGGTAAATCATTTTGATGTTACTACCCATTACACAATACAGTAATCCCTTGGCCAAAGTACGCTACTTTGTCAACAATTCTAGAACTGGAGAAGATTGCCATTACATCCCATGTCTCTTTCTTCATATGAAGATTTGTTTATTGATCTAATTATTTAGGCTGGCAAGGGAGGTGAGCTCACTCATGATGAAACAACAATTATTAGCGGAGCACTAGATTTGACTGAAAAGGTATGCATCACAATAAAAGTAATGTGATTGATGGCTTTTAATTGACGACCGTTATATAGCTTACGATATAATGGTCACTTACCTTGCAGAAATGGAATAGTATGAAGTAATATAAGCTTTAGAATTTGCATATTCATTTCATGTCATTGTGGCTTCACTAGGATCAGTTAGAAACAATTTCATCAGTTAGCTTAGCATCTTAAACTAATTTTTCTTGTTTTGTTATATAATATTTGGACAGACTGCTGAGGAGGCTATGACACCTATAGAATCAACTTTCTCTTTAGATGTCAATTCAAAGTTGGACTGGTAATTTTTGCTCCGTAATTTATATTGTAGTTTAATATAAGAAGGATTCGTACATTAATCATTTTTAGTGCTAAAGTTTGTATTTCATACAACTATTCCCCTTCTGGCCTTCCCTAATCCATCATATAGAAAAACCTAAATATGCTAGAACTTACTTCCTCTTTCTATACTTTATATATAAGTGCATTGAGCAATTTACGACTATTTATTAACTGTAGACGCACATTGGCAATTGCTTTTACATCATAAAGTTTTATATGTGTTAGTGATGTCTAGAGTATCAATGTAACTAATGAATCTGTTCCTTTTGTATTGTTTTCTGAATCCTAGTCGAAATTATAAAAATAATTATTATGTTATAAGTTTCTCAGCCTCTTTCTCTGATCTTAAATCTTGAATCAATTACCTCAGGGAGGCAATGGGTAAGATTCTCGCTCGTGGTCATAGCCGAGTCCCTGTCTACTCTGGGAATCCCAAAAACATTATTGGACTTCTGCTAGTATGTGTTAGACTTGTGAATTTAGATGAAATCTCATCTTAAACTGTACTGATCTTGTTGGTTCTTTTACTTATTCTGCATCTCTAATATTGTTTGAAAATTGGGATAAGGTCAAAAGCCTTCTCACTGTACGCCCTGAAACTGAGACACTAGTCAGTGCTGTTTCCATCCGGAGAATTCCAAGGTTTCTCAGTTATTCATAATTGTGCCTATCATTTTTATTTGGTAATAATTATAAAATATCTAGCTAGTCTAGAATTCATGTATGGGATGCTTCCACAGGGTTCCAGCTGACATGCCTCTGTATGATATACTGAATGAGTTTCAAAAGGGCAGCAGTCATATGGCAGCCATTGTCAAGGCTAAAGGAAAAAATAAGAATCTTCCTCCAGTTGATGGACAAAAATCAGAAGAAAACAAAGCCTCTGGCACAGACTCCCAACTGACTACTCCTCTGCTATCAAAGCTGAATGAGAAGCCAGAGAGCATTGTTGTTGACATTGATAAGTCTCCAAGGCCTGGCAATTTAAGCAGGCTAGATGCTTCAACAAATGGATTCTCTATCACAACAGAGGATATTGAAGATGGTGAAGTGATTGGTATTATCACCCTAGAAGATGTTTTTGAAGAACTTCTGCAGGTAAATTAGAGTCCCTTGGGATCTTGTTTCTTTTCTAGTGGGTTTTTCTTAATTAGCTGCTGGTTGTCTTTACAAACACAGGAGGAGATAGTGGATGAAACAGATGAATATGTTGATGTGCATAAAAGGTATTGCAATATTGGAACATTAATATTCATTAGTTTATCTCCAAAAGTACGAAAAAAATAAGAATGATGCTATATCATTTATTTTTGCAGAATCCGTGTTGCCGCAGCTGCTGCTGCTTCATCAGTGGCACGGGCACCATCGAGTCGGAGGCTAACTGGTCAGAAGGGAGCGGTAAGGAAACATTACTTTAAGCATTTCCTTTCTGTTTCTGTTTCTTTTTTCTTTTTTGTCTGTGTCATGGATGGCTCTGCTTCATCTGTTCTGGGGGTTGTTGCACAGAAATCTTTAAAATATTTTTAAAGTATTTATAAGACATGAAATTTTGAATAAAAAATTTCTTTTACACTAAACTGAAAAGGAGAAAAACAAGGTGGACAGTTTTTAATCTTTTTGTAAACTATCGAAGTTTTGATAGTATTCCTTTGTGCCAACTAAATTGAAAGAGAAAAAAAAAGAAAAGAAAAGAGGAATAATAAACTGAGTGTTTTTTGGGTATTAAAAATATGTAATAGTATCTAACAAAAAGAAAGGCTTTTTTGTTCTTTTAATAGTTTATAAGTAAATAACAAAAGCACTATAAGGTACTATAAAAGTGGTATAGTGCTCAATAGCCTCTTGCTTCTCTAGCTTTAATGGTCAGCATCGAATGTGCATTTTTAAGAAATGGACAAGATTGAGAGATTAAAAGTTTGTCCAAGTTCTTTGACTTGCATTTTTATAAGGTGGTTTGAGATTCATGGAGAGATGATCACCAAAGATGGAGACTAGTGCAAGAGGGAGTTTTCCAAGTGAAGACTTTATACAAAGAGGTAGTGAAAGAGATATCAATAGGAGGGAGTACATGTTTTCCCTGGAGAGTAATCTAGAAGCCTAAGGCCCTAACCGAGATTGCTTTTCTTGCTTGGGAGGTACCTTGGGAAAGAATGTTGATCATTGATAACCTCCCAAAGAGAGGAAAAATTCTCCCGAATAGATACTTGTGTCGTATGGCTGTGGAATTAGTTCATTCTCATTTGAGTTGCTTGTGGCTGGATTGGTCATTAGCTTCTGTTATGTTAGGCATCTCTTCCTTTGGGACAAGTCGAATTGGAGTGGAGTTGGGGGCCTAGAATGACATTCACGCTTGTATGGCTAGGAAAAAAAAAAGTAAAAGTGAGGGATTTAATCCTTCTTTACTTGGTGTGTATGGCTTGGAAAAAAAAAATGTAAAGTGAGGGATATAATCCTTCTTTACTTTTTAACTTTTGTGGACAGAAAGGAACAGAAGGGCTTTTGAGGGGGTAGAATTTCCCTTAGAAAAGTTATTATATGTATGGTTTCTCTCTATTTCTTATTTTAGGCAGAGGCACTTAGAAGCAAAAAGCGCTATAGATGTTATTGATCGAATATTAATGCCTAGGCATTTTACATGGCTTGCACCCCCTTTGGTGCCTTTGATTGTTTTCCATGTATAAAGTTAAAAATGGAAAAAATAACATCTATCATCACAAGATTGATAGCGGGTTACTAATAAATTACTTGAAATCAGTTTTAGTCTCGAAATATGTTTCACAATCATTGAATTTTTTGTGGCTTGCTAGCCTAAAAGTAATTTTGTAAGTACCCACTGATTACCCCAAGTTGCTGGAGTCTGATATTGGTGTTTCTTCTATTTTTCATTGCCCAGGGAACCCAAAGTAAGCAAGGTCAAGCCCTGAAAAAGCCTGTGGAGGGTGATTTGAACTCCCTTCGGTTACAAGGTACACCTGCTGAGAACAAGAGATGAAACAAATATATAATTGTCAGGAATTTATGCCAGTGGTCCTGAGGGGCGAGTGTTTTTGTTTCTACTCTTAAAGTGGATGGAAAAGGGAAAATAAAGGCTTGTTCATTGACATGATTCTTATGTCTCAATGAATTTCTTGTGGATAATGGTATGCAAGTCAAAGAAAAATGCAGTTAGAACTTCCAAACGTTTTAGGGCTCAGGCTTCATTCTTTTCCTTTCCTATTTTTGGGTGATGAAATATGGTACTGAGCCATGATTTTGTAGAGATGCTTTTGCATCATGTTTTTGGTGTATTTTGCCGCATTAGGTGAATTCTTTGTTAAGTAGCCTATTTCTGGGAATGGAAGCTAGAGGTAGGGGGGAAACCCTACTGAATTCAGTTTGAAAATATCTTTGTAATTTAAATTTGTCAATTGCTCGTTGTTCCAAACCATAAAATTTTCCCCATAATTTTTCTGCTTTGTCTAAACATAGGGAATAAGATCGTCAAGTTATGGGTTGTACTCATGAAACACATGGGAATTTTATCAAGTCATTTCATTTCCCTCGGGACAAGAAGTCCCTGGAAAAGGTAAGTTGCACTATCAGTGACAATATTCCAAGAAGAAATGTAGTTTACCTGAACCAATAGGAACAATTGCTCCTCTTAAATATTCAACTGATTAAATTAGAATTGACAAATGTTTTAACCATGTAAAATACCAAAAATTTATGTTATGTTTTATATAAAAATTATATGTAAGAATATATGTTGATACGAAAAATATAATATATATTTTTTGTTTTTGTTATGTTTTTTCTGTTAAAATTTTAAATTGTCATTTTTTATATTATTTTTATATCATATCAATATATCGTATTTTGAATTATCAATTTTAAATTAAATGCAGTATTGAGTCAGTTGATAATGTTAAATCTTAAAAGCAACTCGGTAAGAAAGCCTCTCAGAAGGACAATTTTTTTCTGATGTCTACAAGAATCTGGGTTCCCTTGAATAAGATGTCCATGTCCAGAAACCAATATGATTTGATCACAACTTTTTGCTTTTCCATTTATTCAATGGGATCTATTATGATGTAACTGCACTATTTGCACGCAATTTGGTAATGCCATCTATTTGTTTAGAGTTGCTCAGAGTAGGGATCATGGTTGGGCCAGAGAAAGAGTTGGAAAGCAACTTTTGAGGTTAAAAAAACAAAAAAAAACCATCATACTTAATTTACAATTACTACATTTTATACAATCTGTATACATTCTAGGTAACCAAGCCAAAATTCACCTTTTGCCTGATTGCCCGTCTCCATTAAAGTGACAATCAGGCATACATAATTCCACTACTTCTATCCAAAAAACAGTCACCATTAGAAAGCAAGCAATCTTTAGGCATATAATGCCTACTGATTTTATTTAAAAAAAAAAACACAGTAGTTTGAGCTTTGCACTGTTGAGACCTCTTTCTGGTTAATAATGCTGCAAATTACAAGGAGTCTAATTCAAGCTAACCTTCAAAACTCTTCTCCTCCCAACGTGGAAACAACACCGTGCATCTCCATAAGCAACACTCTGCTGCTTGACGAGTCTTGAGCACCTCTGCCATAGTCGAAGCTTAGGGATACCTATTGATTTCGTGCACCCAGCTGCATTGTTCAAGCAGAACTCTGACATACAAAGTATAGAACAAAACTTTGTTTATGTTATAATTTTTTTAAAGCTTGTTTGTATGCTTTTTATGGCAAAATCTCTTCATGGAACATGGAATTATATAGAGGGGAAGATCTGTGAGAGACAATGTGTGGTGAGTGACAATTGTTGGCTCCTAAGTGGGTTAACATGGACGAGGTCCCATTGAATAAAAAAATGGTAAAGCAGACTCCTATCAGCGTGTCCGCCTGAAAAATCAGCCCTAGAAAACGACTTACCATTGCTATAACTTATCCTAACTTTTGAAGGCCCCGCCCTGTCCCACTGTTTTTATAAGACTCTTATTTGTCCCCTTGTTTGTAAGATAATATAACTAGACCCATCATCTGCCAGGATTCGAGGATGTGTTTGGATGAATTCTTTTAAATGTTTCTTCAAATATTCTGCGAAAATTTGGAAAGCCACACGCTGTATTACCGACTATGGTACGCAATTAGGTGGAAAATGCTCACTTGATTAGCGCCATAAATCATGTTTCTTGGGTGCCCAGATCTTTGTTTTCCTGTTTCTATCATCAAAACAAAATAAAGGAGTTCAATAATTAACTTATGACTGATAACTGAAACTAATAGAACTTGTATAATCAAAGTTAAAAAAATAAAGCTGTCAAGGTTTTAAAAAAAATCAGTCCACAGATAAAAGAAAAGAATTATGAATATTAAAATTAAAATTTAAAATTTGCTAAATGCAATCACGTGATTACATCTTATATAAATATATAAAAGTTAATACTTTCAGTAAACAAATTTTTTATGTGAATAGCCTATATTTTTTACATGTGACGGATTTAAAAATTGTCTTTTAATTAATTTACATTTCAAAAGTCAATATTCAAATTTATAATAAAAATAAATAAATTGCAAATATTTTTTTTCCTTTTATGCTAAAATACACTAAATGTCTATGTTTAAGTTATTAATTAATTTGTCTCTTATCACTCTATTATAAATAGATGGTTCAAAAGTTGATTTTCAATATAAAATTATAGGTTCTACACATTTTTGTCTATCATTCTCTCTTTTTTTTTTTTTTTTTTTTTTTTTTTGTTGTGCAAAGTTTTATTACTGGTGGTAAAAATTTGTAAGCATGTAGTCTTTATATTATTATATTTTTGGTTAAAATGTATAAGATTTGTTTATTATTTGTTTATTTTATTTTATTTTAATATACCTCTCTGTAAACTATTTTATATAGTACCAGATAATGTTTGAAGTAGTGATATAGCAATAAATGGCGTTGGATATACTTTATACTTTAGTTTATAAGTTGCAACGGCATCGTGTTCAAATAAAGCGCTTTATGAACATATTAAAAAACAGTTTCATGAACATAATATAAATATTTTGATATTTAATTAGTTAATTATAACTATAAAATATTTATATACATATGTATATACCTTACTTACAAATGTCGGAGCATTCAAATAATATACTTAATTATTTATTTCTTAATTTTTTTTTCGATATCCAGTTCATAATATTTCAAAACTAGATTTGCCATTTAAATAATATGCTTATTGAAATTGCATATATCAATATAATTACCAGATTTCCTATTATCTTTGTTTGCCATTCAATGTTTACATACATCAAAATTAAACTTGACATTAAAATATTTGACCATCATATATATATATATATAATTTTTATTTGCCAATGTACAATCACTACAAGAAAATAAAAAGATTAGTGACAGTTTTGTAGTAGCACTTCACTTGAAAACGTCGCTAGCTTTTGTGTTTTTATAAAACTTAAGGTATTTTTTATTAAAACGCCACTAAATATTCAAATTATGGTATTTGTACTTATAAATGCCACTAAAGATAAAAATTAGCGGTGTTTATCGACTAAAATACCTTAAATAATCCTCTCTAAAAAATTAAAGTGATTATTGAATGTGTTTTTTTATAAAAAACGCCTTGAATAATTCTTCATTAAAAATGACGGTGATTATTGAAGGTATTTTCTACCAAAAACGCTTTTAATAATTCTCTTAAAAAATTGGAAAGGATTATTGAAAGCATTTTTTTTTATAAAAAAATGCTTACAATAAATCTCCTTGTCAATAAATTTGCTAAAAATATAGTAGTGTTGTCGGTTAGAGTATATAGTTATTAGCTATAAGGTCGTAAGTTTAATTTATCTTTTTAGCATATTTTGAGTTTTTTGAGGGATTATTCAAGGCGTTTTTGGCCAACAATGCCTGGGATCAAACCTATAACCTTATGGTTAATAACTGTATCCTCTACTGACAACACTACTCCATTTTTGGTAGATTTATTGACAAAGATATTCATTGAAGGCGTTTTTAACTAAAAATACCTTCAATAATCCCCTCTTATTTTTTAAGAGAATTATTGAAGACGTTTTTAGCAAAAAACACCTTCAATAATCATCTCCATTTTTTATGGGGAGATTATTTAAGGTGTTTTCTACAAAAAAACGCCTTCAATAATAAAAAAAAATGAAAATGGGATTATTTAAGGAGATTATTCAATGTATTTTTGGCTAAAAACACTTTTAATAATCTCCTCCAATTTTTTTTAGAGATTATTCAAGGCATTTTTTTATTACTAAAGGCATTTTTAGCCAAAAACACCTTAAATAATCCTAAAAAAAATTGAAGGAGATTATTCAATGTGTTTTTGGCCAGAAATACCTTGAGTAACCCCATTTAATTTTTTGTAAGAGAATATTCAAGGCGTTTTCTAAGAAAAAATGGCTTGAATAATCTTAAATAAAAAGGGAACGGATTATTGAAGGTATTTTTTTGTAGAAAACACCTTGAATAATCCCCAAAAAAATGAAAGGGATTATTTAAGATATTTTTTGCTAGAAACGCCTTGAATAACTTCATTCAATTTTTTGTAAGAGATCATTAAGGCATTTTTTGGCCAAAAAATGTCATGAATAATCTCCAAAAAAATAGAAAGGGATTATTGAAGGTATTTTTGGTCAAAAACACCTTCAATAATCTAAAAAAAAATGGAACGAGATTATTGAAGACATTTTTGGCCAAAAATGTCTTCAATAATTCCAAAAAAAATGGAACAAGATTATTCAAGGTATTTTTTGCTAGAAACGCCTTGAATAACCTCTTTCAATTTTGTAAGGGATTATTCAAAGCATTTTCTAGCCAAAAACGTCTTGAATAATCCCAAAAAAAATTGAAGAAGATTATTGAAGGCATTTTTATATCACACTTTCCCATTGTTAAATTTTTCTTAAATTTCAAACTCACGAAATCCCCTTTTTGCTTTTCTTTACCCTACTAATTTCTTCAATTTCTGCTCATTGTGGGTCACTTTTTTCTCATTTTTAGCCTAACTTTCAGTCATTTTGTAGTCAATTTTCATCTTTTTTTCTTTTTGCTTTTGCAAATTTCAAGTTAGCTTTCTTGCATTTTGGGTCAAATCCCTAAACTTTTTGTTTGATTTGTTGGGTCAAATCCTTAAAGTTTTTATCTGATTTGTTGCATTTCTGCTGTCGTTCAAGCTCCATCGGTAAGTTCCATTTTAACATTGGCAATTTTCAGTGTTTGGCTATTCTTTTTCTTTTTTTACCAATTTATTTTATTGTTATAGTTTTGAGTTTGGTTTTGTTTGGTTGTTGAGAAAAATTCAAGATAGAATAGAAATTGAATGTTGAATTTAGTTACAAACATGAATGAAATTTTAGGTTTAGTTTTTTTTTTCAACAAAATTTTTTTAAATTACTAAAAAATTGTTACTTGTTCACATGAATTTGTTGATTCATTCAAGATATCCTTAGGAAACCATTATCAAATAGTCTATTTTTTTTTTCATCTCATATTGGCATTTATTTTGTTTGTTTTTTCAGATCATGGTATTTGATAAAATGACTTAATCTTGCTTGAAAAGATTTGTTATGCATGAAAATCATTAACAACAGAAGATGGTAATGGCCAAGGTGGGAAAAAGTTTTCATCAAATGGTAGTGTTCCAAATCTATCCAGTCATTAATTTTATACATTTTAAATTTTTGATTTATGTACTAAAATAATTTGAATGTTATTGCATGTTTTAAACTTTGTGTTCTATTTATATTTAAACAAATTATGTATTTATAATATTCAGTTTATGAATTTAAGTTCGTTTTTATTTCTTTTAATATTTTTTATTTAATGATAATAATCAATATTAAAATAAAATTTTAAAAAAAATAAAGTTTTTAATTTAACGACATTTGTACCTAAAAACGCTTCTAAATGCCAAAATGTAGCAGCACTTTCTACTATAAACGCTGTTAAATTTAGTAATATTTTTTATTATAAACACCTCTAAATTTAGTAGCATTTTATGATAAAAACGCCGCCAAATTAGCGACATTTTTCTAAAAATGCCATTATTTTTTTTGACGCAAGAATAGGTGACACTCTTAACGGCGTTTTTAGTAAATACTGCTAATCCTTTAGTGGCGTTTATAAACGCCACTAAATATGAAAAAAAATGCCACTAAAAGCCTAATCGCTTGTAGTGAATAAAAACAAATAAGAATTAATTACACTTGATTTTACTCATTTCATTCCTAATGTGATGGTGTCATTTGAGTTCAAAATACATTTTTGTAAGTAATCAAGTACTATATGTGATCCATTGTCTTAATAATTTAGTATAATTTTTTATATTGTGAAAAATTGTATGACAATTGAAAATATACTTTTATGAAAAAAATACACTTTTTAACATGAGGATAATCTAAATTAAGGCAATCTATTTGCTAATTAATACAAAAAATATAATTTCCTTAAATTATTCACGCTTAATTCACAATCAACTTTTCAAACTTTAAATTTGAATTTAGTGTAATTAACGTTGGACAATTCAAAATTTTAACTTGAATTTTTTATGAAATGAAATAATATAATATTATTGGCTTCCATAACTTAAATTTTACAAGTGAATAATCTTGAATAATTGCTCTGTGTTTATTATTTAATTTGATTTAATTTTGACCAGATTAATTACATTGATATAAGATAGTTTAAATCTCTTTTTCAATTAATTTTAATACTTAATTGATTTTATTGTGACCAAGTTAATTACATTTATTTTTTTTAAGGAAATATAATAAAATTATCAAGAAAAAGAATATAATCAAAGTGCAATTAATCGATATTATATTTCAAAATTTTAATGTAAGAATTAACTTCCTATTTAATTAAGTGATACGAGTATATTTGATTCAAAGAAAATAAATGTACATTCGAATTAAGCTAAATATTTGATTAATTTTTTCATGATTAAGTTTAGTGAATCATATCATATAAATATATAAAATTAAAATATTTTGCAATAAATGTTAAATTCTATATTTTTATCTTTTAATTTTATTACATAAAAACTTTTGATTGTCTAATATTTATATGTATTCTTGACTTGTGATTTTCTTCTATTCATATTCTTTAAAGCCATTATTTATTAAAATTTCTTGAAACCTTTGATTTTTTAATGTTTATGTTTTTTACTTTTTGTTTTCTTATAACTTATGATTTTCCATCTACTTTTTTAATAATAAGTTAAAATGGTTATATAAGTACATTCATATTTGTATTACATTTTCTTTTCCCAATCATGAGTTTTTTTTTAAAATTTTTTAATCATGATCTATGATTTTTATTTAGTTTTTTTAAGTTTTTTAGCTGATTGGTGTATTTTTTTTTAATATGTGCATTTTTATTATTTTTTATTTTGTGTCATAATCATGATTTTTTCACTTCAAATTTGCCTTTTAGCCAATTGAAATACGTCAAGATTGCTAAATTGACTTCTAAAAGATAATTATAGGATCAAATTTTGTATTTGTAAAATGTGAGACTTTTATAATAATAAGACCAAATAAAGTGTTAGCACAAAAATTGTATCGGTTGGTAAAAGGTATGTAAATTAATTTATTTTTGTAATATTTTTCTTATTATTTTTATTTTTGATTTATTGTATCATTTTTGTACTTTATAGAGATTTTATATTTATTATGTTCTTTGGAGTTGTAATGTATATCGATTGAAGAATAAGATTCGTGAAAGGGTTTGTATTATATCAAAAAGTTTTTATTGTAAAAAATAAAATATGATTATTAGGTAATTACTGTTAATGATATGATTTTTTTCTTAATAATAGTATCATCAAAGAGATGCTTGATGAAGGTGTAAATATTCCCAGATATTTTTTTTTCATAGCTTATGATTATTTTGATGAGCCTTCAGCAAAATGCTTAATAGTTTCATTTTTTAAATTTTATTTCTTGTTTGTTGATCTTCTTTTGTCCTTATTGAAGACCCGTATTTATTTTGTCCAAGAAAAAAATATTTTATCATTTCTATTTTTGCAATTCATTATAAATGGGTATTCCATAATATATATATATATATATATATATATATATACTCCTTTTACTCTTAGTTTTCTCAAGCAATTTGGTGGAATACTTGAACAGTTATTCTTTTTTTTTTTTTGTCTTAGCGTCTGCCTTGATCTATTCTAAGCTTTTACACATAAATTCTAAACTTATATTTCTTAATTTTATTACATAAAACACAATAGACTTTGATTGTCTAATATTTATATATATTCTTGATTTTCGCTTTTTTTTTTTCTATTCATATTCTTTAAAACCATTATTTATTAAAATTTATTGAAACCTTTGATTTTTTAACGTTTATGTTTTTTACTTTTGATTTTCTTATGACTTATGGTTTTCCATCTCTTTTTTCAATGATAAGATAAAAATAGTTATATAAGTATATTTCATATTTGTATTACATTTTCTTTTCCCAATTATGAGGTTTGTTTTTTATTGCATTTTTTATTTTTTTAATCATGATCTATGATTTTTTTTATTTGGCATTTTAAGTTTTTCAACCGATTAGTATATTATTTTTAGTATTTTTATTTTTATTATTTTTTATTTTTTGTCATGATCATGATTTTTTTATTTCAAGTTTGCCTTTTAGCCAATTGGAATATGTCAAAATTGCTAAATTGACTTTTGAAAGATAATTATATGATGAAATTTTGTGATTGTAGAATGTGAGATTTTTATAATTATAAGACTAAATAAAGTATTAGCATAGAAATGATATTGGTTGGTAAAAGATACATAAATAAATTTAATTGTGTAATATTTTTGTTGTTATTTTCATTTTTTATTTATTTTATCATTTTTGTACTTCATAAAGATTTTATATTCATTATGTTTTTGGAGTCGTAGTGTATATTATATCAAAAAAAATTTTATTGCAAAAAATAAATATGATTATTAGATAATTACTGTTAATGATATGATTTTTTTTCTTAATAATACCATCCTTAAAGAGATGCTTGATGAAAGTGTAAATATTCCATGACATGTTTTTTTTTTTTTATTCATAGCTTATAATTATTTTGATGAGCATTTAGCTAAGAGCTTAATAGTTTCATTTTTTAATAATTTATTATAAATTTTGAGTTTTTATGTTTTTTTTAAATAGTTTCTATTTTAATTTTTTTCATTTGATATTATTGGTGTTATTGTTCGCATAGATTTGTCTCATCATCAAACTATGGTTGACAAATCCGTAAATTTCATAGTGCTATGCCTTCAAGATTTAAGATATTCTTTTTTGATATTTTCTATATTGGTAATATTATAAGAGTAATGATTTGTTTTAAAAAAATAACTTTTTATTATTATTGGAAGTAAATGTCATTCTAATCATTTTTTTTTTTGTTCTTTAGTCGAAAGTTTATAAGCCTTTGTGGGACAAGTTTATTTTTGAATTTGAGTTTTGGAAATGAACCTCAAATTGTTATACTTACTTCTTTGATCACTAAGATTTTTAGGATTAGTTAATGTATAAAAATTGCAACATAAATTTTAAGCTGTTATAAGTTACTTCTTTGATATCTAATATTTATCATTTTTATCATATTCTCACTATTTTGTTGGTTCCTAAGTTTTTTCATTGCGATTATCATTTGATTTATTTTAAAATATTATAATTTTTGAATTAATGATTTCTTTGTTGATTTTATTTGAATTTTTCTTAAGCTCATGATAATGTTTGAGTTAAATTGTGTTTTTTTTATGACAAATCTATTTACAAACTAAATATTTATTTTAATATTTTTAATCTAAAAAAACTCTAATATTTTTGCAATAAATGTTAAGTCTTTTACACATAAATTCTAAAGTTATATCTCCTAATTTTATTACATAAAATACAATAAACTTTTAGTTGTCTAATATTTATATGTATTCTTGACTTTTGATTTTCTTCTATTCACATTCTTTAAAATCATTATTTATTAAAATTTATTGTAACCTTTGATTTTTTTTAATGTTTATGTTTTTTACTTTTGATTTTTTGTGACTTATGATTTTTCATCTCCTTTTTTAATGATAAGATAAAGATGGTTTTATAAGTATTTTTTATATTTGAATTACATTTTCTTTCCCAATCATGAGGTTTGTTCTTTTATTATATATTTGTTATATTTTTTATATTTTAATTATTATCTATGATTTTTTATTTGGCATTTTAAGTTTTTTAATTGATTTATATATATTTTTAGTATTTGCATTTTTATTATTTTTTATTTTTTATCATGATCATGTTTTTTTCACTTCAAATTTGCCTTTTAGCCAATTGGAATATGTTAAGATTGCTAAATTGACTTTTGAAAAATATGAATATGATCAAATTTGTGTTTGTAGAATGTGAAATGTTTATAATTATAAGATAAATAGAGTGTTAGAATAAAAATGATATTGGTTGGTAAGAGGCACGTAAATAAATTTATTTTTATAATATTTTTGTTGTTATTTTCATTTTTGATTTATTTTATCGCTTTTGTACTTCTTAGAGATTTTATATTCATTATGTTCTTTGGAGTTGTAATGTATATCAATTAAAGAATAAGATTCATGAAAGGGTTTATATTATATCAAAAAAATTTCAATTGTAAAAAATAAATATGATTATTAAGTAAATACTGCTAATGATGTGATTCTTTTTCTTAATAATACCATCATCGAAGAGATGCTTGATAGAGGTGTAAATATTTCATGATATATATATATATATACATATATTTGTTCGTAGCTTATGATTATTTTGATGAGCATTCAGCTAAATGCTTAATAGTTTCATTTTTTGATAATTTATTATAGATTTTGAGTTTTTGTGTTTTTTTTTTAAATAGTTTTTATTTTCATTTTTCATTTGATATTATTGTTGTTATTGTTCACATAGATTTGTCTCATCGTTAAATTATTGGTGACGAGTCTGTAAATTTCATGGTGTTATGCCTTCAAGATTTAATGTGTTCTTTTTAATATTTTCTATATTGGTAATATTATAAGAGTGATGATTTGTTTTAAAAAATAATTTTTTATTATTATTGAAAGTAAAAGTCATTTTAATCATTTCTTTTTTTGTTCTTAAAACAAAAATTTATAAGCCTTTGTGGGATGGTTTTTTTTTTTTTAATTTTATTTTTGCAAACGAACCTTAAATTGTTATACTTACTTTTTTTATATCTAATATTTATCATTTTTATCATATTCTCATTATTTTGTTGGTTCCTAAGTTTTTTCATTGTGATTATGATTTGATTTATTTAAAAATATTATAATTTTTGAATTAATGATTTTTTGTTTATTTTATTTTAATTTTTCTTAAGTTTATGATAATGTTTGAGTTAAATTGAATTTTTTATGATAAATTTATTTACAAACTAAATATTTATTTTAATATTTTTAATCTAAAAATTAAAAGTATAAGTTTTGTTTTTATTCTTTTACAATACATATCTTAATCTCTTAAACTTTTAACCTTATTTATTCTAATCATTTTATTTTTTTTCAATCTTCAATTTAAATATTTTATTGTTTTAATCTCTTTTTATTGTTTTTATCTTCAATTTAAATATTTTATTATTTTAATCTCTTTTTCTATTATTTTATCTTTCTACATAACTTAATTATCAACAATCTAGTTCTTTCTATGAATGAAAGGGAAAAAATGTTAAAAAATGTTAAAAAATTTTAATTTATTTTTATGTTCTTTATAAAATTCATGTTTTATTTTATTTTATTTTTTAAAATATTTAGAGTGATTTTTAGGATTTGACCTTTTTTATGAATGAAATAGTAAGAAAAGTTAAAAATATTAATTTATTTTTTGGTTCCTTAGAAATTTATTATTTGTTATTTTATTTTTATTTTAAAGTTTTTTTTAGAGTAATTTTAAGGGTTTTAATTTAAATAATCATACTTATAGCTTTTGTATGAAGATATCTTTCTAATAAGACCGTCAACAATCCATTCATTAATTTATTTTTTCGGTTTCTTATAAAATTTATGTTTTAATCTCTTTAATTTTTTTAAATTTAGTTATTTTCATCATTTAAGAATTTTGTTCTTAAGTTAAAGGAATACTTTTTATTCTTTAATCTCTTATTATTATTATTATTTTCTAAAAAGTTATTAATAACATGTTTCTTTTTTATGGATGAATTTGTAAAAAAGGTTAAAATGCTTTTATATTAATTCTTAGTTTCTTATAAAATCCATGTTGTATTATTTTATATTAATTTTTATGTTTTTATATTCAATGGTTTTCCATAGGAATTACATTAGATAATTAAATTTATACATGGGAAATAAAAAAGTATAGTTTTGCTTATATGTTATTTTACACGTTCCATTTTAAAGATATTATTTGATATTATGCTAGTTCATCTTTTTTATTTTTCACAATATAGTTGTTATTTTATTTTTAGTTACTTATTTGTGTTAATTGTTAGATTTCAAGTAATTTTAATCAATACATATAAGCAAACAAAATTCTATTAAAATTAAAATTTTTAATTTTCATACGTAATAAATTTTATTTTTTGTAGTAATTATAAAATATCAATTTTATTTTTATTTTCAAATTCTATCATTGTTGTCATAACGTATATATCCGTGAACCTACCGTTAGACACAGATTAGAAGAGTTGCCACCAATCTTTTTTATTCAGGTGTGATTGGCTACTTAATCAAATATGTCCTATTTAAAAAGAAGTTCCAAGATTAACTTTGGTATCTTTAAATAGTATATTTTGATCCACAAAACCATATATTAAGTTCGAAAGTATAGTTACATGTGAGAAAAGTTATAGTACCCTCACAATGCCTATCCAAAGGATGGTACCAGTTTAATTTTAAATTATCTAAACCTTAAATGTGTTTGTGATTTATCAAAATATTTAATATTGAAAATTAATCTTAAAATTGCTCTAATAGTTTGGTAGCAATTTAAGATAATTCTCTTATCTCAGGAGTATTTATGAAGACTAGTGTCCCACCTTGAAAAGGCTTTGTCATCAGATTTATTGATATATTTTATTCAAAAAATTAGTAAAGTTCTCCAATAGTTTTGTAGGATTTACTTTGAGGCAGATTTTTCAATAGTTTGGTGAGATTTTATTTGAAAATATTTTAAAACATTTTATTCCTTTGAGAAAGTTTGTTAAATTTTCCAATGGTTTGATAAGACTTAATTTAGGAAGTAATCCTCCAATAGTTTACAAGATAAAAATTATTTTAAAATTATTTTTGAAATTTATTTATGAAATTCTTCAATAATTTGGTGGATTTCACAATCCATAAAAATTCTTCAATAGTTTGGTAAAATTCATGAATTTATTTGAAAAGATTTTTTATTTTTTTATAATCATGCAAATATAATCATAAAAAATATCATACAAGAATCAAGCATTGATTTAAGAGAATAAAATAAATAAATAAATAAACTTATAATAGTCAAACGGGTTGGGTCTTACCCAGGTTAATGGGATTTCTGGATAGCTTCGGATTTTGCTGTATCCATTGCCTCTATGATTGCAGCTTGATGATGCTTAATGCTTGATGATGAACTTCTTGCCGATTGCTTCTTCTTATTATGATTTGCAGAAAATTGAATTTTTGTCTAAATGCTTTCTGCTTTTTCTTACTTGTTTTTCCTTGTTGAATTGTTCAATGTTTGTACTGGAATTACTTCTTGTCTGTCAATCGATTTTGGAAATTGGGCTTGATTGTTCCCATGCTTACTTTTTTGAATACCTATCTTCCCTTGTAATTGTCTCTTTCTTTTTAATTTCTATTCTGCCAATTTTTTCCTTGTTTTTGATTCATGCCCTTAGTACCCCGTTTCTTTTTGGTTCTTATTTTTTCACGTGTCTCTTTCAGCCACTGGTTACCTCTTTTTTCACCTAGTTGATTGCCTTTTTCTCTTTCCTTTTGTTTTTGGTCAATCTTTTATCCTCACGATCTCCATTGGTGCATCACCAATTGCCTAAGTCACTCATGCCTTCTTTTGCTCTTCACATTCTATTTTCTTTTTTGCTGCATGTTCTCTTCCCTTGCATGAACTGCCTCATTTGGTCACTGCCACTACTACCTTTTTCACATCACTAGCCCAGTTTTCCTTTTTCTGCTTGTTGCTATCAAGTTTTATTTTTTTGCTACAGGTTTTCTTTTTTTTTCTTTTTTTTGGCCATTCTCTCCTTTTGCTACTTATATCTTATGCTGGCTTGATCTCTACATGGTAAAACAACACACTCCCACTGCTCTTTTTTTGCTTTCATGACAAATTTATCTTGAAATTCATGCTTAATCAATTCTCCTTAAATCTATAATTTTATTTGATTTCATCATAATATGAATTGTTTCTAAAATTAAATCCCGAAAATCTCTTAATATCATTTTAATGTAAATTGATTCTGGAGTTAAATCTTGAAAATCTCTCAAAGACAAAAGTAAAATTAAACCAGAAATTAAGTTAAATTTTTTTTTTCAATTGAGCCCAATTTACGATTGAAGCCTGTTTTCAATTCCAAAAAATTCTCAGATAAAATGAGGTGTCTACAATTATTATTACCAAGTTATAATTAAAGGTTACTAATGCCTGAGGTGCTTTCAATTTATCATTGGATATAACTTTAATTTATCATTGCTTACACCATTTATAAATGGTAATTATTGTTTTTTGGCTTATTGAATGTATTTATTTGTTAGATATATTAATTTTTGTTGATGGTTTGAGTAGTGCTATATATAAATGACATTAGTTTGTTAGCTTTTTAGGTGAGATGGTAACCCAAGAAGGGCGGTGAATTGGATTTTTCCAAATTCTTCCTAAACAAATGATTTCAATATAATTGAATGGAAATTAAAACAATAAGCACTTTTGATGAAAATATAATGCAAACAATAACAATTAATGTACCTAGAATCAAATATAAACAACAATAAATTGTAAGGAGATAGGGATAGAAAAATCAAACACAATGATTTATCGAGAATTGGTCCTTCTCCACAAGGCATCTACATCCTCTCTTCTGAGTTGTTCACACCAAGGCTTCAATCCACTATTCTTGAATTATAAATACAACCTATCTTTTTCTTTCTAAGGCTTAAGATAGAAACCTCTACCCTTTGTAGTATTTTACCTAATCTCACTACAAAGCTCTCAAGAGGATACATCACCTCTTGTTCTCTTCCACCCTTGTATATCAAAGATAATTTTGCAAACAATAGAACAACCTCTCTAAGGCTAAGTGTTTGCAAAGTTTAAATACAAGAAAATGATGAATGAACAACAAATATAATTTGGATACAATAAATACAAAGATATAGACTTTGAAGCTCTAAAAACTCTTGATTGTTTGAGAGAATGAAAATATGGCTTGTTGGCTCTTGCTCTCTTGATTCATCAACCTTCTTGGTGTGTTGGAGTGCCCAATTTATAGGGAAATTGAAGAAGTAGCCGTTGGGGAAGCTTGTGAAGAAGAAATGCCCATTGGAAGCATGAAAAACTAGCCGTTGGAGTGATTTTGCCCTGAGGGAATCGATCCCCATGAGGGGATCGATCGGTTCATATTTTGAACCAATTTGCCTTTGAAAATCATGAATTGATCGATCCCTTCCTTAAGGAGATCGATTGGTTCAGCTAGGGGATCGATCCTGTAACCCAGGGGATCGATCCTATCAAGCTGCTATATTGTATTCTGTTTTGCACTCTACTCACTAATTTGATTATATCTTGAGTTATACAGATTCAAATCACAAACCATTTGAAGATTTAGAAACTAGACTTAAAGGGCTTTCTATCCATATAAAATTCATCACCTAATTCATTGTGTACGAACTATAGTGAATTTTAAAATCTACCCCTTGTGCAGTTTTTAGACAACTGTAGAGTGTCTAGTAAAAATTCAAAATCTTTTCTTAGAAAATTTGGAATTGGATTTTGTTTGATCCATTAAAAAGTAGACTCAAAGATCTTTCCAACCGTATAAAATTCAAATATTAAAACTTTGTGGATTAATACAGAAAAATAAAATAAATTCAATGTTGGAAAACTTTGTTCTTGTAAAACAACTTTCTTAAGTTAATCTATTTCTCAAAACCAATATTATCAAAATTGTATTAAGTCCAAAATGAATAAGTTCACTTTAAAAAAAACAATTGGACTTTCATTTAAGCTCAAATAAATAATCTTTAAAGATAGATTTGGTTTGAGAAATAGGAAAACAAATAAAGGTTTGTTTATACTTTAAAAAACATATTATTTATTTAGTACCAAAATATAAAACTTAAGAACATGTACTAAATAAATCTTTTTCAAAATGTTGATCAAGCTTATTTAGTTTAATGTTTTGTCATTCCAAAATAAGGATCAATTCAAGGCTAACATAGTTTAATATATTTTCTTAATTATTACTTAATAATTTCATTAGAAAAAAAATCTTGCATGTACCTTACCAAACCATTTCTAAAGGAAACATAAGAGGTATGTTGTGGATAGCATTATATTAGAATGTATATCATATAAAATAATGATTTTTTAATTACATTTTGTCAAATTTCATATAGATATGAAAAAGGAAAAAAGATCCACTTATTATAATCTTTAATAAAGTTTTTCATTTAATCATTTATTTGACATAAAAAGTTATTTATTTTTAAGTGTACACAAATATATTTTAATTTCATATTGCAAACCTTTACAATGATAAAATGAAAAGTTCCATTCTCATAATAATCTACTATTAACGTTTTATATTTAAAAAACTTAAAGTAAATAATTAATATCAATTCATATAAAATATTAAAAAAATAAAAGTTTAAACAATAGATATTACTCACGCCAATAACTTATGTTTTTTATGGTTGATTTTACCATATTTTTATTTTTTTAAAAAAGAAAGAGTTGAACACAAGTAATTTCATATTAATAGTAAATGACGTAACACTCTAAATTATTACTTTTGTATTTGCTTTACAAACTCTACAAAATATTTTATATTTAAATAATGAGTTATAATTAAAATAATTTCTCATTTCATATGTTTAACATTTTATATTTAAATAATGAGTTTAATAATTTCTCATTAGAAAATAAGTATTTTATGAAAATAATAATAATAATAATAATAATAATAATAATTTATGATTATTTAATATTTACTTACATTTTGTTAAGTTTTACTAAACTTCTATTTTTTCATATAATAACATTAAAATATTAATAGAAATAAATAAATGTTGTAGTTGAAAGGATATTTTAATAAATACTTTTAAAATTTTCATTAGAAAATTTTTCATTATACATTCATATTATATCTACATAATTGTTTGATGAGAATTAGGTGATTTTGAATAATGAGTTTTGTTTATTTTAAGATTTTAATTCAAGTATGATTGATTAATAAAATCTCTCTTTTTAAAATTTTTTTTTTCTACCTTTTGAAATAAAATAATAAAATTCATTTTTTTCAATAGATGTCATGTTAAATTGTGTAGTGATTAGTTACATTAAACTTCAAATGAAGCCTAAATCTCTTAACATTATTACAAAAAGATTCAAATGTTTTAATTATTATTTTTTGAACTTTTGGTTGCCTTATATTTATATAAGTTCTGGATTTTTTATTTTGCAATTATACTCTTTTAAATTGTTATTGTTAAACTTTTTGTAAACTTTTGATTTATTTTGGCTTATGATTTTCTTTGTTTTTTTAGGACTATATAAGTGACCTTTCATTTACCATTGGTTAGATTATTTTTAAATTGTACTCCCTTTGTCCCAAATTGTTTGGACAGTATTGATTTTCATGGAGTTTAAGAAAAAAATTTTGACTTTCATGTATTTAATATTAAAGTTATTTTTTTTTATAAAATTAAATTTCCATGACTTTTAAAGTCAAAAAGTAAAAAAAAAATCATAAAAATCAGTTTAAAGTATAAAAAAGTAAGAATTTTATATATTAAAAAAATATAATTTTGGGACATCTTAAAAAGGAAAGATAGACAAAGAAAATGGGACAAAGGGAGTAATTATTTTCCCTTCTTGAATCTTTTTGTTTTTTAGATATATTAATTTATTATTTGCATTTGTTATTAATGGCTTGGGTAGTGATGTTAAAGATGCATGTAATTCAGTTTTTAACCACTTTTACTTACTAGATATTTTAGTTTTATATAAAAATTAAATATTAGTTTAATTTAGATATTTTTTAATTATTACTTAATCATATTATAAAAACATGTTAAGTGTAACTTATCGAGCCATTAATATTAAAATGTATATCGTATAAAATAATAAAATTTTAATTTTGTTTGTCAAATTCCTTGTACATATGAAAATGAACAAAAGGATCCACTTATTATAATCTTTAATAAAAATTTTTATTTATTTGACACAAAAGAAATTGATTTATTTTAAAGATACAAAAACTTTTCAATTTCATATTGAAAACATTTTATAATTTTAAAAGAAAAACTTCATTATCTTAATAATTTATGGTTAACATTATTTAGATTTTTAAAAAATTTAAAGTAAATAATTGATACATATTCAAATAAAATATTAAAAATGAAAATGTAAAATATAGGTGTTACTCATGCATATAAATCATGATTTATTTTATAGTTTATTTTTTGCATCATTTTAACTAAAAAAGTTGAGTATTTAATAATTTTGAATTGGTAACAAATAATCTAACACTAAAAAATAGTATTTATTTTTATTTGCTTTAAGAACTCTACAAAATAAGTTAAATTTAAACAACAAATTATAATAATGAAAATACATTCTCCTTTTAACTATTTTGTAGAAGTTAAGGAAATAACAATTATAATAGTTTAACAAAACTCATTGTAGTACATTCTCTTTTTAAATATTAATATAAATATTTTGTAGAAGTTAAGGAAATAGTAATTATAATAGTTTATGATTCTTTAATATTTGACTCATTAATATTACAATGAGTTTCATTAAACTTCTAATTTTCTTATATAACAGCAATAAAACATTAATGAAAGTGAATAAATATTGGAGTTGGAAGGACATTTTAATAAATCTAAAAGTTTTCATTTTAAAATCTTCTGTTACACATTTATACTATATATACATAATTGTTTGGTGATAATGAGCTGAATTTGAATAATGAGTTTCATTTTGTTTTTACCATTTTTTTTAATTCAAGTATGGTTAATTTAATAAAATCTTTTTTTTAATTTCTATCTTGTCAAATAAAATAATACGTATATTTCGATATTTATAAGCTATTAATAACCACTCAAGTTTTTTCATTGTTGATTGTAACTAAAATTAGTTTATTTAAATTTGAAAAATGATGAAACTGAGTAGAAACTTTCTTTACACTTTTTAGGTTTAATGCATCAAATGAAAAGAATACATTGAACTACTTACACAATAAAATTTATTTTTATTACTTATGATATGCTCAATTTATCCAAAATCACATGTTTGATTTGTTTGTCAAATTAAACATTTAATTGTTATTATTTTAAAAGATAATGGAAAATAACAATGTTAAAAAAATAATATTCTAAAAATTTAAAACTAATTTTTCTCAAATCATATATTTTAAAAATTTCATGAAATCACTATATAATTTAATTTGATTTTTTTTTCTTCAATAATTTTAAGATCTAAAAGAGAAAAATTTGATGCATTTTTATGTTTCTGATAAGTATCAGCATCTAATTATTCATATTATTCTCTATAAATTTACAATTATAAATTAAATTATTAGTAATCTAAAATAAGAAAAAAGTTTTCATTATGGGTACCGCATTATTATATTCCTCATAATAATTATAATAATCAACAATTATAATTTCGTATGAATAATCAATAATTGTTATGTAACAAAAAATAACTAATTCAACTCTTAAAAGAATGTTTACCTTAACATTTAGAAATTTTAAAAGACTCAAGTGTACAAAAGGAGCTAGCTTGATGGGATGCGAGATAGTTGACGTTCTTTTTATCGTTTAACACATAATAAGCTTTCATGAATGTTGAAGAAATCTAATACTTGAAACTGGTGAGTGATAATTCCATTTTTTTAAGAATTATCATGTTCTTAATTGGTTAAATTTTAACTTACTTGATTTAATTTTGCTTGATTATCCACCTAAATTCTCCAAATTTCATATGTAGGAAAAAAACCAAACACCATGCCTGCACCTAGTGTCATCATGCAAGCAACAGCTGAACTTAGTGGGAAGTTTGCCAAGGCAATTCAAAGGCCCTTAA
Organism: Durio zibethinus; assembly: GCF_047325235.1. Classification (NCBI taxonomy): domain Eukaryota; kingdom Viridiplantae; phylum Streptophyta; class Magnoliopsida; order Malvales; family Malvaceae; genus Durio; species Durio zibethinus. The sequence continues at coordinate 8,630,199 of NC_143183.1, read as the reverse complement.
GAGATGAGGAGAACTGATTTCCATGAGAAAATAAAGCCATGAAGAAGAAGAAAAAAATGCCAAGCCATGACCATGAAGTTCTAAGCCTTGAGCAACAACAAAGGCATGTAGAGCTTTTTTTTCTTGCATAAGATGGCTTGCTTGAAAGGAGCTACTATACAAGCTGATTTGGAGGACTTCAATTTGAGTTTAGAGCTAAATTGATGATAAAAAGCAAGCAAAAAATAAAGCAAATTTGACTAAAGAGAGTTGGCAAAGAGAGCAAAGGGAACAAATTGCAAGTCAATAAGTGAAAACACAATAAAAATTAAAAGTCAAGCATGGCTATTGGTTTGTATGGCTCAAGAAACCATTTATGGGTTGAAAAAGGACCTAGGATAGGGCTAGAAAATAAGACATTATGAGGAGATAAAAGGGATGGCTGAACATGTCAAAACTTGTAGCATTTTTTTTCTTTTTCCATTTTCCTATTCTACCGTCATTGGCAAGCCACCTTTTGTAGATCTTGCCTTGACTTTTAGTGGGTGTTTGCTTCAGGGGAATCCATACATTTTCCCCAGAATCTTATTGTTGGGTATTTGATTCCAACATTTGGTTTAGGGTAATCTGATTCTTGAAAAAATTGATAGATTCTTATAGTACCCGAAGTCCTGAAATAAAAAATCCACCTCTTCCTATGATATTCTAGGATTTTGAGGGAAAAAGGGGGAAGTAGCATTATTTCCAAATTTGACCTAACTAAAAAAATTGTGAAATAGCCGTTACTATTTTGAAAAGCATGTTTGGAAATGAATGCAAGTCAATTGTAGATTTTTGCTAAAAAAAATTTGATTTATATATGGCATTTGGTATGAAAAAAGCCTTTAATAAATCATCATTCAAATAAATTGTAGGTTGAAGAAATGCCTTAGATGATGATCATATAAGGCATTTGGGTTGAAGAAACGCCTTAAATGATCATCATTATTTAAGGTATTTCTTCTCAAAAAATGCCTTAAATGTTAATCATTTAAGGCATTTTCTTTAAAAATGGCTTCAATGATGATCATTTAAGGTATTTTTCCTCAAAAATGCCTTCAATAATCCTTTTATAAAAATTGAAAGAGATTATTCAAGGTGTTTTTGGCTAAAAATGCCTTGAATAACCCTATTCAATTTTTTGTAAGGGATTATTCAAGGAGTTCAACGTATTTTTTTGCCAAAAAACACCTTGAATAATCCCTCCAAAAAAGGAATGAGATTATTTAAGATATTTTTGGCTAAAAACACCTTAAATAATCCCTTTTAAAAAATTGAAGGGGATTAGTCAAAGTGTTTTTGGCAAAAAATGCCTTGAATAACCCTATTCAATTTTTTGTAAGAGATTATTCACGGTATTTTCTAGCCAAAAACTCCTTGAATAATCCCTTCATAAAATTAGAGGGGATTATTCAAGATGTTTTTGGCAAAAAACATCCTGAATAATCCCCTTATAAAAATTGAAGGGGATTATTTAAGGCATTTTTGGACAAAAATGCCTTGAACAACCCTATTCAATTTTTTCTAAAGGATTACTCAAGGTATTTTCTGGGCAAAAACACCTTGAATAATCCCTAATAAAAAATTAGAGGGGATTATTCAAGCAAAAAATGCCTTGAATAATCCCCTCATAAAAATTGGAGGGAATTATTAAAGGCATTTTGGGCTAGAAAATGCCTTCAATAACCCTAATCAATTTTTTGTAAGGGATTATCCAAGGTATTTTTTGGCCAACAATGCCTTGAATAATCCCCAAAAAATATGAAAGGAGACTATTCAAGACGTTTTTGGTTAAAAAATACCTTGAATAATCCCTTTTATAAAAATTGAAAGAGATTATTCAAGATGTTTTAGGCTAAAAATGCCTTAAATAATCCTCTTCAATTTTTATTAAGGGATTATTTAAGATTTTTTTTTTACAAAAAATGCCTAGAATAATCTTAAAAAAAAATTGAAAAGGATTATTCAAGGCATTTTAGGCTAGAAATGCCTTAAATAATCCTTTTTAATTTTTGTAAGAGATCATTCAAGGCATTTTTGGTAAGAAAATGGCTTGATTAACCCCATTCAATTAATTGAATGGGGTTATTTAAGTTACCATCATATATGCCAAAAAAGATTATAATAATTATTTAGGATTTAATATAAGTGAATTTCCCCTAACGAAACGAGTGAATCTAAACACGAGATGCCATGAAAATGAAAGAAAACCTTAGGTATCACATTTTTTTTGGGACAACACTTTCCTTTAGAATTTGCGATTCCACGAACCAAACGCCCTTTTAGGGAATTATTTCATCTTGTGTGGAGGTATTTAAGAGGGCTTTACTTATGCTTTAAAGGGAGTTTTTTTGTAGGAAGCTTGGAATTTTACATTTTGCTCTTGTTCTCTTTACGTTTTTAGCTTTCATTTTTGGTTTTTCCTAGATATGGTTCTTTCCATTTTTTGCCTTGCTTTGTTTTATGTTTGAGCTTTTGATTGGAAGAAGAGGATAGTCCAAGGTGGCCTTGGCTTGAGAAAATTCTTATGGGGGCCTAAGAGACTTGATTCTTTCTTTTTATTTTTAATTCATGCTCTTTCATTTTGTATTAATTTTTGCCCATTTTTCTTTTTGTTTTATGTTCTCTCTTATGGCTTTTAGTGCATGTTTTTATATTGTTTATGCATTGATAAGATGATAAAAAAAATGTTGGTTTATGTTTGGTGAAATGGTTTGGGAGTAGTTTTAGTTTCCATGCATTTTTCTTTACTAGTTTTCAAAACTATTGTGCATTCATTTTCATGTTTATTTTAAGATTCTAGGCTTAGATTTCATGTTACATTTATGCCTTTTTATAAAATTTTGGATAGCATTTAGCTAATTAGATTTTCATTTTAGGCTTTTATTTTGCTTTCGGTTTGAAAACTGTTTTGCTCATTTTTTTGGTCAGTTTTAGGCAAAGCTTTCCTGCATCTTTTTTTGCTTGTTTTTATGTCTATTTTAAGGTATTAAAATTGTTTTTGTAAATTCCTTAGGTAGGATTACAGTTGCCAAGCATTTTAGTTGATAGGTCTTAGTGTCCATACATTCTAGTAATTCAGTTTGCATTTAATTTTCTTCTGCATTTTTTGTTTTGTTTTTGGGAGGAGTAGCATGCATCTCTTTTGTTCATTTTTGAGTCTATTTTAAGTTAGAAAAATAGTTTTTGCAAACTCTTTAGGTAGGGTTAAATTTGCATAGCATTTTAGGCCATAGGTTGCATATAGTATGCATTTTTTAGTTTGGTTTTGCACTTTAAATTTTTGTATTTTTGGTTGGTCTTCAAACCTATTTTCATACATCATTTTAGTTCATTTTTAGGTCTATTCTTATTTAGTTCAATTAGTTTTTACAGTACCACATAGATTTTGATAATTTTCATTCAGTAAAATAGGCTAGGTTGCATTTTAGTTTTAATTAAGGTGTGTAGCAATATTTATTTATTTATGTGGTGTTCTACATTTTTCATTTGTCATTTTCATTAAGATTAGTTTAGATTTAATTCTGGTTGTATGTCTCAGGATTTAGGTTAGTTAATTAAGGAGTTTGCATATAGTATACTAGGTGTTCGATGAAATGCCTCAATGGAAATTGATAGCCATTTCATTTAGGATTTTAGTTTAGCTTTTAGGTAACCTTTAATTTTTATTTTTAAGACATCATTCCATGCATTTCCATGCTATTTTCAAGTTTAATTTTTGTTCCATACATTTCATTCATACTAAGCTAGATTAAGATTTTTAAATAAGTTCATTTTTAAATTAAAATGCTAATTATACGTTTTATATTTTGTTAGGTTAATTTCATTTTTTATTGCTAATTACAAGTTCTGTTTTCCATCCCTTTTCTCTTAAATTTCAAATTTAAATTATGCTTTTAATTATGTTTAATTTAATTTTTGGTTTTGTTACTTTCCATTTTTAGTAACTTGCCATTTTATGAAATTGGTTTTTTCTTTTGTAATTTTCCTTAGAGATTTTTAACCCGCCATAATTTGTAGTTAAATTTAGGTTTTGATTATCTGGTAATTTTATTAGATTAACCTTAGGTTAATTAGATCTTTAAAAAAAAAATTCATCGGACTAGATATACTCGAAAGGTTGAGATTGATAATTACCCGTAGGTTTAGAACTTTCATATCCCTGAGGAGATGATATTCGAAATACTTCCAATCTTTATTACTTTTATGACCCATAGACTTGTAGTACTCTTAATGGGTAGCAACAATGAACACTGGTCTACTTGTCCCTACTTTCGGTGATGCATTATTGGTCTTAATTGGCTGGGTCATTCCTTAGGCACTATTACTTTGAAGAAATTAAAGTGCTCAAAGCAGGCCTATGCTTTTAAAAATTAGCATGGGATAACATCATAGGATTTCAATCTTATTGTGTTGGCTTTTAGGATTTGAGTAATGATTAACGGGGATAATCAAGGGTATTCGTATTTCATAGTCAGAGGTGAAATTCTTGGATTCATCAAAGACGAACAACTATAAAAGCATTTGCCAAGGATGTTTTCATTAATCAAGAATGAAAGTTAGGGGCTCGAAGATGATCAGATACCATCCTAGTCTTAACCATAAATGATGTTGACTAGGGATTAACAGATTTAGGATTTCACTAGCACCTTATGAGAAATCAAAGTCTTTGGGTTCTAAAGGGAATATAGTTGCGAGGCTAAAACTTAAAGGAATTGATGGAAAGGCACCATCAAGAGTGGAGCCTACGGCTTAATTTGACTTAACACGAGAAACTTACCAAGTCCAAACATAGTAAGGATTGACAGACTATGAGTTATTTTTTGATTCTATGGGAGGTGGTGCATGACTGTTCTTAGTTGGTGGAGTGATTTGTCTAGTTAATTTCGTTAACGAATGAGACCTCAAGCTGCTAACTAGCTATGCAGAGGTGATCCTTTGTGGCTAGCATTTTAGAAGGACTATGGCTGCTTAGGTAATGGAAGTTTGAGGCAATAATAGGTCTGTGATATCCTTAAATGTTTTAGGCCCCATGTGCGCTGCACTAATATATTCAACAAGTCTATAGGCTTGGCCAACAGGCCTGAGTAATCTTTGAAATTTCATCATGGTGGGGATAGATCATTGTAATTGTTGATCTTCAATAAGGGATTCCTAGTAAGCACAAGTCATTAGCTTGCGTTGACTATGTCCTTGCCTTTTGTACACACCACCCATTGCTTCTACTGATTGAATGGTCTAGTGAAGTGTTTGGATGGTGACGATGTGGATGGTTTACTGCCCATGATATCACGAGAAGTCCACTGAACCTTATCATTTAGATAAAAAAGAAGTTATAACAAGGTTTCTTTAGGTGAACCTGCGGAAAGATCATTGTTGAAACCTGCTCAACGAATGACCCATGAACATGTTAACAAAACACCAAGGAAACAATTAGTATCATCACCTGTGATTGAATAATAAACCCCCAACATGAATCCCACCAAGGAACCAGAATGGAAAAGAGCATGTGTGTCATCACCATCCCATTTACGGTGCGTGCGCGAATGGCACCATGACTCCTTTTATCGTGAAAACCCAAAATAACTTTCGACAATGGATATCTCAGCTCTTGCATCGATGAAGAATGTGATGAAATGTGATACTTGGTGTGAATTATAGAATCTCATGAACCATCGAGTCATTGAACATAAATTATGCCCTAAGCCATTAGGCTGAGGGCACGCCTACCTGGGTGTTATGCATTGTCACCCCTTTTAACCCCCTACCTATTAGGCTATAGATGAAGGGGCAAAAGATGGCCCCTTATGATCTCGTCGGTTGTGGTTGGCCCAAAAGTGAATCCTTGGCACTGATAATGCTGTGACTGTCAATGGTAAAGCTCTCAACTTGCCTTATCTTCGGTGATACGTACTTGTTGTCCATTCAGACGCTATCAAATCACCTACATTGCTCAATCGATGCTTGCATCATGACCTAAGTTAGGCAAGATTACCTGTTGAGTTTAAGCATATCAATAAGTGGAAGAAAAAAAACTTACTAGGATTCCCTTAGTAATGACGATCAAACTAAGAAGAGCCCAGCTTAAGAATCGGTGCCTTAGTGTTTGAATTGTAATCTGGAGAAGTGTTCTTAGTGGTGGATTGGGCCCAAGTCTTATGGAAATGGGCATCAGAGTGTGTGAGAGCCCCATTATGCCTAGACCTTATCGTACCATGAAGTGTTGTCTGCGGTCAAGTTGTTTAGGAATACAGCCCTAATCGGGCAGTAAATTCCATCTAAGGCTAAATATGATGAGAGACTAATAGTGAACAAGTACTGTATGGAAAAGATGAAAAGGACTTTAAAAAAAAGTCAAAGAGTGCTTGAAATTATTGAAAAGGAAGCACAACCTTAGTCAAATGTAAAACAGAGAGAGTCGATCTACTGATTGGCTCGGGCATGGACTGATACGAGTCACGATAGTGGCCCAAGCCCAAGCTTTCAATATATCGATAAAGACATCATCATCGTAATCATGGAATGTAGCATGCATTGTCTTGATGTGCCTCAACACTTGTGTGTTCCCAACATTGGCTTGCAGGCTTTCCATCTAACCCATCTCGAAACAAGGACCAAGGAGTCTGACAAGTTTACGAGTTAATGGGCTAGAAAACTTACAAGGCATAAGGAAGTTGATTAGCAGGGTCCCTTGTGGGTGCACCACTGATCAACCTTGATCTTTTGAGAAGGGTTTGAGTGTGAGCATGCCTGTCGGACTTGAAAGATGGTAACCATGCTTTAGCGGGGTCAAGCCAAAGGAAACTCTTGTGGAGGGCCGAAGCGATACTAATGTGCAAATCATTTGTCTGACTTGGGTATAGAGGCAAAAGACAAATCAAATCATCTAGTAGCTAGTTCCTTCCAAAGTTTCCCTCAGGATAGCTAGAGCCCTTGACAAATTCCATCAAGTAAAGCCAATATTAGAGGCATCGAGGTCGCAATATCCTCGACCTAATCTCAAACTTCAAAGAGGTAGGATAGGGTGACTACTTCGTTGAGCTATGCCATGAAATTGAGAGCTCCAAGTGGTCCATTTTTTATAAGCAAAATTGGTGATATGGGATGAACCGAAAGTTAAGTTATGGTGCCTAACTGTGTGCTAACCTAAAACTCACAAAAGTGTGTTTGTCGATTAAGATAGTAGGATGGTGGTCATGGAAGTCAAAATCCACTAAGGAGTGTGTAACAACTCACCCACTAAATCAACTAGCCCCAAATATTGATGATGCTTAAGAGAGCAACCTATATTTGGTTGTTGGGGCAAGGGCTAGGCCTTGATGAGTAAGAGGGCATGATAGTCATCATAAAACTCGAGGTGTGAGATCGGGCAGAGTAGCCATTGATATAGATCTTGGTAATAGTAGCAAATATTCAAATGAGAACTTTGAAGGCCAAAAAAGGGAAAGGTTCTATGTGAATGGCACTTACACATGGGTTAGTTGATTCTAAGAAATAGGGGAAACTAATCCAATAGTGCTTCCAAAATGAGCTTCAAAAGGTAATCAAGTTAAAATTCTTGTATTAGGATAGGATGGCTAACAGTAACATTAGGCGAGTATAAAGACATCGGTGGAGGCCTGGGGAAGAGTTATCTTTTTTGTTTAACGACCTACGTACCTTAAAAATGGCTCAGTCAAAGGTAAGGTCCAGCGCCTAGAAAAGCACCGTATGTAGTGAGGTGTCTAGTGCACCTTTGATGGCTTTGAGGGCTGGGCATGTGGGTCCTAGTCTTGAACCCGTTGGCTATGTATGCATTGCTTGAGCTACTCCAACAATGAGAGTGGGTCACTGTGTGCCGACTGGGGGATGGATTGGGAATGGCTCCCTCAGAGGCCTTCCTCAGGTGATGAACAATCAATTCAAAACTAGAATGGATAAGGGGAATCCAACTATTTAGTTTAAACAAAGCATTGCTATGGTCCTTGGGGATGCTTATGCCATGTGATTTCTATGTAGTGCTATGAATGTTAAAGTGAAAAAATTCAACCAAGAATAGGTAAACAGTAGGAGTAACTATGACTCTCTTAAGGTAGCCAAATGCCTCATCATCTATTAGTGACATGCATAAATGGATTAATGGATTCCCACCGTCCCTATCTCTTATCCAATGAAACCACAGCTAAGGGAATAGGCTTAGCAAATTTTGCAAGGAAAGAAGACCTTGTTAAGCTTGACTCTAGTCCAACTTTGTGAAATGACTTGTGAGGTGTAGGATAAGTGGGAGCCCTCGTGCAAAATTGAAACACCACTACTTTAACATTGTTTTACTTATTTCATGAATCAAAGGTGGGTAACAATATTTTCGTTTGGACCCAAGGCCAACTTTAGTTGATTGATCTAGACAAAAGACATTGTCTAGTAGGGAGTTTGGCTTGGATGGCATTTTTGTTAAAAGATAACGTCGAAGTCCTAAGATGAGCTCAACGAGAACAGTAATCTCATGTGGAACAAAAGGGTAAAAGCTTATTTGATTCTAATTTCTAGTATGAATACAAACTATGAAAGCATGGCCTATCGATCATTTAGAACTTCAAAATTTGAAAGTAGAGGTGTCCAAAAAGTTACCACCAAGATAACTGGCTTGTAGCAACCAAGCGTTCATAGCAACATTGCTTTTTGATCCTTTGATGTCGGGTCTTCCAATCATTATGAAATAGAATTCACCAAGTGTTGGATTATTCACCCATCAATAGGGAACGTGAGCTGGGTTTAGACTATCTTGAGATAAGTTAGTTTTACATTACTGATGGCAGGGTTGTAATAGTAATTCAACCTACTATGGGAAGAACTATTGATTTGCATAATTGGTCATCGCACTTGGTTGAAAAGTTAGTGGCATGAAGCTACCATGTACTGAATTATGACTGAGTGCCTCTAAGTTAGAATTCATGCTAGAAATGATGTATATGCCTGTCACCCAATTGCCAACCTACAGTAGGTGCCCTTGGCCCCCAAAGGCACATGTTATAGGTACAGCTTCCATGGTGGACAAGCCATACGGGCTTCTTTGGAGCTTAAGTCCCATTGAGTGGTGGGTAGGATCCTTTGCAAATGACTTAAATACATGACAAGGTGTTGTAAATGGTAGAGTGGCCTTGCTGCCATGATCCACTTAGATTTAGTTTTTTGTTACTTCGATTCATCCCTTCCTTCCTACACCCACCAAAATCCTTTCACTTTATTTTTTCACATTGCACCCCTTTAGGTTGGGGATGAATTGTGTTATGTAATGCAACTGATTTAGCCAAGTGATAACATCCCTTCCTTAAGCATCTAGGTAAACAACAACTTAATGCTGTTGGTATTTGTTATAGAGAAGGGCTTGCCCTTGGTGTTGCACTTGCCTCGAACTCTATTGTCACATGCCCCTGGTGTAGGTTGTTGCCTTAAACACCATTGATAGCATTTGGCCCTTGGTTAGTGTGGGCAATTGCATCCAACACCATCGTTAGATGTTGGCCCATTGTTGCCTTGGACACCATCAGCAAATGCTAGCCCCTTGGTGTGGGATGTTGCCTTGGACACCATCGCCAAATGCTGGCACTTGGTTTTGTCACTTGCCTCGACCACCGTCAGTGTAAACGGGCCCTTAGTGTGGGTTGTTACCTCAGATGCCTCTTTGTCAGATGCTGGCACTTGGTGTGGCATGTGTACCATGAACTTTGACCCAAGGCACTTGTTTGCCCCTGATTGCCATCAGCACCAAATGACACTCAATGCCTGTGTCACGAGCTTTGATCTTAAGCCAAACTCCGTGTATCATTTGATAAGGATTTGACTCCATCTGTCTAAGTTAGCCTACAAAACTCAAGTGTTCAGCATAATTCTAGCTTGTCAAAGATTATGTTGCATTACTTGACCTTCTAGAAGCCCACAAATTTGATCTTCCTAGGATTGTGTTTAGGAATCCCTGCACATGGGTCTAATTGTGCACTCAGACCTCAATCATCCCTGCCCATACCTAGGTCTAATTGTGTGCTTGTACAGCACTCACCAGTGCCCATGCCTGGGCTTAGCTCAATTCTGCCAAACCCAAACATTGTGCTCGAGCCTTTGAAGTCTTGATCACTACCCATACCACTGTTCCAGGCTAGTTTCTTACGACTTGGGCCTCCATTAGGCCTCAAGGCTTCCCCCTTGCTTCAGACCTTATCCTACTAGAATTGAAATTGCTCCTTGACTTAAAGAAAACCCTCAGGCCAAACCCCACTTGTAGACTGTGACACATGAACATGCCTCGACTACCATTGGGACATGTTGGCCCTTGATCTCAGCACATGCTTTGACCACCTTATGATCTTTAGTTATTTATTGAACTGGCTCAATGAGAAGAAACCGAGGGGCATAGCAAATGCTAATGTCTAACCCCACGGCTTTACGCAAAGGCATGATACGAGGCTACCATCTCCGACCAACCTTAGGTTTACCATGACTGGAGGAGATACTGTGCCACACTCATGACCCAACAATACTCACCCACCTAGACACCATATGTGCCTAGTAATAGCTCACTTCAGATTAGCCGACCCCTGCCTGCCTACTAGCCAAATAGGTGGTGGAGAGCTGACATTAGTCATCTTCCTATAAAAAGCGTAAGAGATTTCCCAACCATCCTATCAAGAATCATAAGATTGTTTGAAATGGGGACACTTTTCTCTCCAGCCATCTCAAGGCCTTTATTCACCCAACTCAGAACCTAGTGACCTTACTTTTGGGCGTCATAATTCTTAAATTCAGCTTGTTGCTCCACTAACCCACTTAAGGTGCCCATGCATGGCTTTGATCGATAGCACCTGACTAGCTACTTAGATCCAAGGTTCCTAGCTACTGGCTTGCACTTACCTATGTACCTTAGGGAACTATGGCACACACTACTCGTACATTCCATTAGTATCATGTTCCAAGGCTTATAATGCGCACTCACTACTCTAAGACCACTGTCCCAACCATAAGGCAATGACTGATGTTTAGCTTAAGGTCAGTCATGGCAGGATTAAGGCACACCAGGGCCTGACCATGACATTGGACCTTGCACCATATGTGTCTATCATGGGCCTGGGCCATGGACCATGTGCATGATGATCAAGCAATAGGTAGGCTTAGGCACATCTTCATATTTTTGCCATGCTAATGCCATTTTAATAGCTTGTAAATTCATATAAGCACCCATTAACCCCCGCACTTGGGCCTAGCTCAATTTTGCTAAACATGAACATTGTTCCTAAGCCTCTATAATCTTGATCACTACCCATACCACTGTTTTGGGCTAGTTCCCCACAACTTGGGCCTAGTAGGCCTCAAAGCTTGGTCCCTCTAGTTGTCAGACCTTGTCTTGCTTTGGAACTACTTATTAACTTAAAGAGAACCCTTGGGCTAGGACCAGCCTACAAACCATGACACATGTACATGCCTCAACCACCATTGAGACATGTTGGCCCTTGATCTTGACATATGCTTCAACCACTATTGGCACTTGCTGGACCGTGCATTATGCGTATCACAACTGGGCAATAGGTGGGCTCAAGCACATCATGATATTTCTACTATGCCAATACCATTTTTATAGCTTGTAAATTCATATAAGTGCTCACCTACACCCATACTTGGGCTTGGCTTAATTTTGCCAAACATGAACACCATGCCTGAGCCTCTAGAGTCTTGATCACTACCCATACCATTGTTTTAGGTTAGTTCCCCATGACTTGGGCCTTTAGTCAGCCTCAAAGCCTGGTTTCCCTAGCTGTCGAACCGTGTCCCACTAGAACTAGAATTGTTTCTTGACTCAAAGAGAATCCCTAGGCTTGGACTAGCTTATGGACTATGACATATGCACATGCCTCGACAACTATCTAGACATGTTGGCCTTTGGTCTCAGCATATGCTTCGACCACTATTGGTCTATGCTAGCCTTTGCGTAGGTAGTTCCTTAAACACCATTAGCACATGTTGGGCCTTGCACCACACACTAGTATCTTGGGCTCGAGCCACGCACCATGTTCACCATGATCGAGTAGTAGGTGGGCTTAGGCACATTTTCATATTTCTACCATGCCAATGCAATTTTTATGGCTTGTAAATTCATAAAAGTGCTCACTAGCGCTTGCACCTAGGCATGGCTCAATCTACTGAACATGAACACTGTGCCTAAGCCTTTGGAGTTTTGATCACTACCCATACCACTATTCTGGGCTTGTTCCCCATGACTTGGGCCTCCAACAGGCCTCAAGGCCTAGTTCCTTTGGCTATTGAACCATGTCATGCTAAAACTAAAACTGCTTCTTAACTTAAAGAGAACTTTTAAGCCTGGACCAATTTTGGACTGTGACACATACACATGCCTTGATCACTTTTAGAACATGTTGGCCCTTGGTCTCAGCACATGCTTTGACCACCATTAACACATGTTGAGCCACGCACCAAGTGTACCATGACCAGGTAGTATGTGGGCTCAAGCATATCTTTATATTTTTACTGGGCCAATGTCATTTTTATAGCTTGTAAATTTATATAAGCATTCATCAGTGCTTACATCTGAGCCTGGTTTAATTTTATGGAATATGAATATCGTGTCTAAGCCTTTGAAGTTTTGATCACTACCCATACCACTGTTTTGGGTTAGTTCCCTATGACCTGGTCCTTTAGTAAGCCTTATAGCTTGGTCCCCTTGGTTGTCAGACCCTATTTTACTAAACTAGAACTGCTTCTCAACTCGAAGAGAACCCCTAAGCCTTGACCAACTTGTGGACCATGACACATGCACATGCCTCGACACCATTGGGACATGTTGACCCTTGGTCTCAGCACATGCTTCGACCACCATCGATACATGTTGGCCCTTTGTGCAAGTAGTTCCCTAAAACACTGTCAGCACATGTTGGGCCTTTCACCATGTATGGGTATCTTGGGGTCGGGCCATGCACCATTCATACCATGATCAGGCAATAGATGGGCTAAAGCACATCTTCATATTTTTGCCATGCCAATGCCATTTTTATGGCTTGTAAATTCATATAAGCACTCATCAGCACTTGAACTTGGGCATGGCTCAATTTTACCAAACATAAACACCGTGCTTGAGCCTTTAGAGTCTTGATCATTACCCATACCACCATTTTAGGCTAGGTCCCTATGACTTAGGCATCTAGTAGGCCTCAAGGCCTAGCCCTCTGGCTGTCAGACCCTATCCTGCTAGAACTAGAATTACTCTTTGACTTAGAGGGAACCCCTAGGCCTAGATCAGCTTGTGAACCATGACACATGCACATGCCTTGACCACCATCAAGACATGTTAGCATTTGGTCTCAGCACATGCTTTGACCACCTTCAACACATGCTGGGTCACACACCATGCGCAACTATCTTGAGCTTGGGTTGTGCACCAAGTGGACCATGACAAGGTAGAAGGTGAGCTAAGGCACATCTTTATATTTCTACTGTGCCAATGCCATTTTTATGGCTTGTAAATTTATATAAGCACTCACAAGTACTCGTACCTAGGCCTAGCTCAATTTTATAGAAGATGAATATTGTGCTTGACCCTTTGGAGTCTTGATCACTGCCCATACCATTGTTTTAGGCTAGTTCCCCATGACCTGGGCCTCTAGTAGGCCCTAAGGCTTAGTCCCCTTGGTTTTCATATCCTGTTCCGCTAGAACTGTAACTACTCTTCAACTAAAAAAAAACCCTAAGCCTAGACTAACTTTTGGACCATGACACATGAATATGCCTCGATGCCTCGACCACCATCGAGACATGTTGGCTTTTGTTCTTGGCACATTCTTCGACCATCATCAACACATGCTGGGTTACACACCATGTAAGGGTATCCTAAGTCTGGGTTATGCACTAAGTGTAGCATGATCGGGTAGCAGGCGGGCTCAAGCACATCTTTATATTTCTATCATGCCAATGTCATTTTTACAACTTGTAAGTTCATATAAACCCTCACCAGTGCTTACACCTAGGCCTAGGTTAGGTCTACCAAAGATGAACACTGTGCTTGACCTTGTAGAGTCTTGATCACTAACCATACCATTGTTTTGGGTTAGTTCCCTATGACCTAGGCCTCTAATAGGCCTTAAGGCATGGTCTTCCTGGCTATTGTATGCTATCCTACTAGAACTGGAACTATTTCTCAGCTTAGAAAGAACCTTTAAGCTTAGACTAGCTTACGGATTATGACACATACACATGCCTCGACCATCATCAAGACATGTTGGCCCTTAGTCTCAAAACATGCTTTGATTACCATCAGCACATATTGACCCTTTGTATGGGTAGTTCCCTTAAACATCATTGGCACATGCTCGGCTGAGCACATGCATGGGTATCTTGGTCTTAAAACACACACCATGCACACTATGACTAGGCAATAGGTGGGTTTAGGCACATCTTTACATTTTTGCTGAACCAATGCCATTTTTATGGCTTGTAAATCCATATAAGTGCTCACCAATGCTCGTACCTAAGCCTGGCTTAATTTTGCCAAACATGAACACTGTGCCTAAGCCTCTAGAGTCTTGATTACTACCCATACTATTATTTTGGGCTAGTTCCCATGACCTGGGCCTTTAGTAGACCTTAAGGCCTAGTCTCCTTAGTTGTTAAACCCTATCTTACTAGAATTGGAACTACTTATTGACTTAAAGATAACTTATGGGCCTAAACCAATTTGTAAATTATGACACATGCACATGCCTTGACCACCATTGGGACATGTTGGCCCTTGGTTTCCACATATGCTTTGATCACCATCAGCACATAATGGCCCTTTGTGTGGGTAATTCCCTTGAACATTATCGCCACATGTTAGGCCATGCACCATGCACGGGTATCCTAAGCTTAGGCCATGCACCATGCGTACCATGACAAGGCAATAGGTGAGTTCATGCACATCTTTATATTTTTACTGGCCCAATGCCATTTTTGTGGCTTACAAATTTATATAACCACTCACTAGCACCTGCAACTTGGCCTAGCTCAATGCTACCAAACTTTAACCCTATGCTTGAGCCTTTAGAGTCTTGATCACTACCCATACCACTATTTTGGGTTAGTTTCCTATGACCTATGCTTTCAATACACCTCAAGGCCTAGTCCCCCTTGCTGTCAAACCCTATTTTGTTAAAACTGAAATTGCTTATTAACTTGGAAAAAACCCTTAGGCCTACACCAAGTTGTAGACCGTGACATGTGCACATGCCTTGACTACCATCAACAGCTAATGATCCTCAGTAGCTGTGTCATGGGCTTTTATCTTAAGCCTTGCAACTGTATGGCCTTAGGTAAAAAACTATCATCTACATATGCCTAAATCAATCTTTAACTGGGTTAATTGAGTGTGCCTCTCACCAAGGACTAGTTAAACTTTAGAGACAATCGAATACTATGGCATACTAAGAAGATAGTGGTGAAAGAATACAAAATCTTTTCTATTGCTGGAACAATGTGGCTTATATACAAATGTGCTTGAGTAGCTTTCTTGGTTCATAAGTTTACTAGCTCAGGGGTTGGTCTTATGGGGAAGGGGGTACCCCTATTTATACTTGAGCCCCTATGGCTTATGTGGTCACTAAAGAGCCAAGTGTATGGGTTTTATATACATTTTAAAGGGTTTTAAGGCCCTCAGGTACATACAAGGTCGGTTAGAGAGTTTCTAGAAAGAAGCTAGTTCTAGACACTTTATGGTGCACCAGGTTCAAAAGGTTCCAAGCTTTTTCATAGAGTGCCCACACCTCAGGCCTTCCAGAAGCTTTTTTGCTTGGCATTGTAGTACCCATGCCTATTTTCATATTTGACTCTTCTAGAAGGTTCTATGCCTGTATGCTTGGCTTGCATCTAGGCTTATTTAAAGCCTTTGTATGTATATGACTGCACCATATTTATGGGGCTTTCTAGAAACTTATTGCTAATGGTTCTCAGGATCAGCATTAGGTAACTATCTCAGGGTCTCATTCTAGTGGTCTAGTGTTTGAGCAAAGGTCTGGCCTCATTGTGCTAGTGCTTGGGCCTTGGCCTTGATGGTGCTCATGTGAGGTGTGACACATGCACATGCGTCGACCACTATCAAGACATTTTAGCCTTTGGCCTTGGCACATGCATCAACTAACATTGGCACATACTGGCCCTTAGTGCGGGTTATTACCTTAGACACCATCACTAGATGCTGGCACTTGGTGCAACATTTGTATTGTCACCTTTCCACCACTTTTTTATCCCTCTTAAGGCACTTGTCTACCCTTCAAGCACCATCGACACCAAATGTCACTCGGTGTATGTGTTCAAGCTCTAGTTTTAAGCCAAACTCTGTGCAACCTTAGATAGGGAACTAACTTTATGTGCCTAAGTTAGCCTATGAAAATGAAGTGCTCAACATAATTCTAGCTTGTCAAAGATTATGCTATAGTACTAGGCTTTCTAGAAGCCCTTAAATTTGATTTTCCCAGGAATGTGTTCAGGTGTGCCTACACCTGGGTCTGACCGTGTGACTACACCTTGATCATTAGTGCCCTCACTTGGGTCTAATTGTGTTCTCATGCATCACTCACTAGTGCCCACACTTGGGCCTGGCTTAATTCTACCAAACTTAAACATCATGCTTGAGCCTTTGAAGTCTTAATCACTGTCTAAACCACTATTTCATGCTAGTCCTCATTACCTTGGCCTCCAATAGGCCTCAAGGCCTCATCCTTTTGCTATCAGACCCTATCCCATTAGAACTAGAACTACTCCTTGACTTAGAGAAAACCATTAGGCCTGGGCTAGCTTGTGGACCATGACACATACACATGCCTCGACCACTATCGGCACTAAATGACCCTCGGTGGATGCATATGCCTTAACCACCATTAAGACTTGTTAGTTCTTCATCTTAGAACATGCTTCAACCACCATCTACACACATTGGCCCTTAGTTTAGGTAGTTCTCTCAAACAACATTGACACATGCTGGGCCACGCACCACGTGTGAGTATCTTAGGCATAGGCCTGGCACCATGTGTGCTACGATTAATTAGTAGGTAGGTTCAGGCCTATCTTCATATATCTACCATGCCAATCCATTGTTATGGCTTGTAAATTCATATAATGGTCCTTTAAGCCTTCATGTTAAGTTTCATAGCAAGATGACTCAATTTTCATTTTTCATGATTTTTGAAATTTTTCATGGTTTGGGATTTTTTGAAAATTTTTAAAGAGTTTTGGCCCTAAATTTGGTATATGTGATCCTTGTATTTTTGTTGGCATCCATAAAAAAAAAATTAGCTAAAAAAATCAAAGTGTAGAAGATTTTGTGACCATTTGACAAAAGCATCCCTATTTTAAACATTTGAATGGCTACTATTTGTGAACCTATAAAAGCTTTTATGCTTTTTAAGGGGGTATGAGTTGTCAAGGTTCCTTGGGGGATACAGAGCCAATATGAGGGCTAAGGACCAGCACCCATCGCATATCATGTGTGCACACCCCTTAGGCCCTCACCGTTAATCGTCAAAACCCTAATGCCACCAGTCACATTCTCCGATGATGCTCCAGCGATGGTGCCTTAGGCAAAAAACTATTGCACTAGCACATGCTTGAGCCAAGCATGTGCTTTGTGGCCAAGAATCAAACTTTGGCCAAGGCCTCAACCATCAATGGCATATTCTAGCACATGGTACAGACACATGCCTCGACCATCTTTGGCACAAGTTGGCTTTTGGTACCACTATTGGCACATGTTGGCCTTTGGTGTAGGCACATGCCTTGATTAGCATCAATAGAAGATAGCCCTTGGTGTGGGTAGTTACATTGAATACCATTGGCACTTGCTGGCACTTGCTGGCCCTTGCTACTGGCACTTGCCTTAAACACCATTGGCATAAGCTAGCTCTTGCTGTAGGCACATGCCTCGACCACCATCAGCATTCGTGAACCCTTGGTGTAGGATATACCTGTTTGAAAAAGGTCTCCCTATTTCAAACACTTTAATCTCTACTACTAGCATATCTATAAAATCTCTCATGCTCTTTAAGGGATAAATGTTCAGACCTTTATCTTCTCCCATGGGGGAGTAGGTATGCATGATGGGCTTGTCCTTATGTACATCCACAGTAACGTCTTTGCAACAAAATCCAAGCTGTGCATGCCTTTTACCTATGTTGTCCAGTGACTGGTTACTCTGATAACTTATAGGCACATGGCCTCGACCAATTGGCGTACATGAAAAAAATGCTTAGCTGTACTGAGCTTAAGCCTATGCCTATGGTTGATGCTACCCCTAGATCAAGTCCTTGAATTAGGCAATGGCTTCTTAGGGTGGTGTAAGCAGAAGTTGAGGTCATAGGCTTCATCTAGCCAAGTCTCTTGGGTATTTGGTAGTCTTATTGTCCCTTCTCATCAACCACAAAAATACCTTAGCCTGGCTAAGCTCATGCATATAGCCAATGCTACCCAAGACCCCAAGAATAAGTCTTTGATTAGGCAATGTCCCCTTGGGGTGGTGATAGTGGAGTTTGCATGTGTGGTCTCGGCTAGACCAAGCATTGGTGGTATCATGCCATTGTTGCCTATTGGATGGTGAAGGCAGTCTTATGGTCATTCCTTGTGTTTTTCCCATGCCAAATGGTTGTGTCATGGCCTCGTATGTCATTTCATTTGCTTGTTCATTGAGTAATCTATTGGGTGGGTTATGGATCAGTGTGCATAGATGCTGCCACTTGTGAGTACTAGTCCACCTCAAGGTGAGCACCAGTTTACTCATCCCTACTGCTAGCGATGTGTTTCTAGCCTTAATTGGTTGGGTCATTCCTATGGTGCTATTACTTTGAAGAAATTAGAGTTCTCAAAGTAGGCCTATACTTGTATACATTAGCATAGGATAACATCATAGGATTTTGATCTTATTGTGTTGGCTTTCAAGAGTAGAGTAATAATTAACAAGGACAATCAGGGGCATTCATATTTCATAGTCAAAGGTGAAATTCTTGGATTTATGAAAGACGAACAACTATGAAAGCATTTGCCAATGATGTTTTCATTAATCAAGAATGAAAGTTAGTGCCTTGAAGACAATCAGATACCATCTTAGTTTCAACCATAAACATTATCGACCAAGGATCAACAAATGTTACTTTTAGGACTCCGTCGACACCTTATGAGAAATCAAAGTCTTTCGGTTCGGGGTGAGTATGATCGCAAAGCTAAAACTTAAAAGAATTGATAGAATGGTAACACCAGGGGTGGAGTTGATGGCTTAATTTGACTTAACATGGGGAAACTTACTAGGTCTAGACATAGTAAGGATTGACAAATTGAGACCTTTTTCTTGATTCTATGGGTGGTGGTGCATGGTCATTCTTAGTTGATGGAGTGATCTATCTTGTTAATTCCATTAGTGAATAGGACCTCAGCTTGCCAACTAGCTACACAGAGGTGATCATTCATGGCTAGCTTTTTAGAAAGACTATGGCCACTTAGGTGAAAGAAGTTTAAGGCAATAATAGGTTTGTGATGCCTTTAGATGTTCTGGGCCACATGCATGTTACACTGATATATTCTATGAGTTTATAGCCTTGGTCGACAAGCTCAGGTAATCTTTGAAATTTCATCATGATGGGGATAGATCATTGCAATTGGTGGTCTTCAAAGTGGAATTCCTAGTAAGTGTGAGTCATCAGCTCATGTTGACTATGGCCTTCCCCTTTGTACACACCACCTACTACTCTTACCGCTTGAATAGTTTGGTGAAGTGTTTAGATCATGGTGACATGGATGGTTTGCTACCCATGACATCACAAGAAGTCTACTGAACCTTGTCATTTAAAGGAAGGAGAAGTTGTAACAAGGTTTTTGTAGGTGAACTTATGAAAGGATTATTGTTGAAACCCACTCAATGAAAGACCTGAAAACACATTAATGAAACACCAAGGGGGTGAGGGTGCCTTTGTGCCCTATGCCTCAAGCCTCAGGTGTGCATGATGGTCACTTCATTCTGGCTCTTGGGAAGACAAAATGATCAATATCATCACTTACGTCTGAATAATGTACCAAAGAACTAGAATGAAAGAGAGCGTGCATGCCATCACCATCCCCTTCACAGTGCATGTATGGGTAGCACCATGACTTTTTTCGTCATGAAAAACCAAAATAACTTTCAGCAATGAATGTCTTGGCTCTCGTATAGATGAAGAACACAGTGAAATTTGATACTTGGTGTTAATTGCAAAATCCCATAAATCTTTGAGTCTTTGAATGTAAGTTGCACCCCATGCCATTAGGTCAAAGGCACACCTTCCTAGGTGTCATGCAACATCACCCTCTAACCCTCATCGATCGAGCTCCAGGTAAGGGGCAAAAGATGGTCTCCCAGATCTCATCGGGTAGTGGTTAGCCCAAAAGTGAGTCCTTGACAATGATAGCATCATAACCATCAATGGTAAAGCTCCCGATGTTCTTTATCTCTGGTTACGTGTGCTTGTTGTCCATCCGAACCCTATCGACCCCCTATATCATTTGATTAATGCTCACATTGTGACCTTAAGTAAGATGGGATTACCTATTTAGTTTAAGCATATCAATAAGTGGAGGAAAAGAAACTTAATAGGATTCCTCTCATAATGGCAAGTATATCAAGAAGAGCCTAGCTTAAGAATTGGGCACCCTCAGCATTCGAATTACAGTTTGGAGAAGCATCCTTAGTGGCAGCACCTTGATCATCAATGGCCATGCCTGAGTATGGCCATGTGCTAGCACCTGTGTATAACCATGCACCCACACCTAGGTCTGACTATACACCTTCTCCTCAATCATCATTACTCGCACGTAGGTCTGACTGTGAGCTCGTGCATCTTTTATTAGCACCTGCACCTAGGCCTAGCTCAATTTTGTTGAACCTGAACACTGTGCCTGAGCCTTTGGAGTCTTGATCATTACCCATACCACTGTTCTAGGCTAGTTCCTCATGACCTGGGCCTCTAGTAGCCTTAAGGCTTGGTCCCTTTGGCTGTTAGACCTATCATGCTAGAACTGGAAATGCTCCTCGACTCAAAAAGAACACTTAGGCCAGGACTAGTGTCACGAGTTGTACATATCGTAGACCAAAACCATGTGTCCCTATGACACCAAAACTCCTCTTAATCAAGGTTAGCCTTTTTTGAGTCCATTTTCTCCATGGACAGATCATTTTTTATCCTTCAAGCTGCATACTCGTGAGCCCCTTTTAGCTCAAACCCCATAGGGTCTCATGTAACATTTTCAAACTCGAAAGGGAGGAACTTAGCTTCCATCATCATAATCAACCCATGATTTTTAGGGTGGACCCAACCACCCATCTTTGCCCATAAGCATCAAGGTTTCGAGCACCGACTGACTTGTTTCATAAAGGTGCACAGCCCTAGTTCTCGTAATATTATCTCATTTTATCATGGTGAAAACCCAACACCATGTCGACCCAGATCATTTGCAAGTTTTCATACCCTAGAACCTAAAAGCACAATACAGATGCTACTTAGTAGCCAGGCCATAGCCACATTAGGCTCATCTCTTCCCTTGAAACTTATATCTTAAGGCCTCAGCCTTTAGCCTCACTCTAGGCTACCTACACACATGAATGGACACCTAACATCCTACTTGTCCCACCTCAGGGAACTTGGGTGTGCTACCCCAACTGCAGCACACCTCTATTGATTGGCCACAAAGGTCTAGTAGTGTGCTTGCCTACCAGCTTACTTATTTCTTAGGCTTTGATGGTCCCCTTCCTATGCAAACACCATCCCATGATCCTTGGTTACTGATCGAATTAGCTTAAAGAGGGAAAACTAAGGGGCATAGTCAACAGTATCATTTAACCCTATGGTTCAATGCACAGGTGCAATATAAGGGTCGTCGGCCCTAACTATCTTCGGATTGACCATGACCCGATGAGACACCATGCCACACTCGTGATTGCCTGCCCACCTAGACTCCACATGTGCCTAGGAGTAGCTCACTTCAAACTAGCCAGGCCCTTGCTTGCCTGCTAGCCAAATGGTGGTGAAGAGTTGATACTAGTCATCCCCCTATAAAAAGTGTAAAAGATTTCCTAGCCATCCTACCAAGAACTGTAAGATTGTTTGAAATGGGGACACTTTTCTCCCTAGCCATCTCAAGGCCTTTCTTCATGCAACTCTGGGCACCTTCATTTTGGTCACCATAATTTTAGCATTCCACTTATTGCTCCACCAACCTACTCAAGGGCGCCTGTACATGACTTTGACCAATAACACTCGATTGGCTACCAGGCTCTAGGGTGCCCAATCATTCGCTCACACTTGCCCCTGTATCTAGGGGCCTAGGGCTCACACCACCCACACATATTATTAGCGACATGTTTTAGGGGTTGCACTGCCCGTATACAGCTCTAAGACCACTATCCTAATGACAAAGTCTTATTTGCTACTAAGTTCAAGGTTAATTGAGGCACACTAGGGCATGAGCATGGCAAATAGCTTGTGGACTATGACACATGCACATGCCTCACCTCGACTACCATCGAGACATGTTGGCCCTTGGTCTAAGCACATGTTTTAACCATTATCAGC
Organism: Durio zibethinus; assembly: GCF_047325235.1. Taxonomy (NCBI): domain Eukaryota; kingdom Viridiplantae; phylum Streptophyta; class Magnoliopsida; order Malvales; family Malvaceae; genus Durio; species Durio zibethinus. The sequence continues at coordinate 8,607,583 of NC_143183.1, read as the reverse complement.
ACATGCTGGCCTTTATGTAGGCTGTTCTCTCAAACATGTTGCACCACACATAGGTATCTTGAACCTGAGCTGAACACTATGTGCATTACGACTAGGTAATAGGTGGGTTCAGGCACATCTTTATATTTTTGCTGTGCCAATGCCATTTTTATGGCTTTTAAATTCATATCAACATTCACCAGCACCTGCACCTGGCCCTGACTCAATTTTGCCGAACATGAATATAATGCTTGAGCCTTTGGAGTCTTGATCACTATCTATGTCATTATTTTGGGCTAGTTCCTCATGACATTGGCCTCTAGTAGGCCTCAAGGCCTAGTCCACCTAGTTATTAGACCCTATCATGTTAGAATTTAACTACTCTTTGACTAAAAGAGAACCTTTACGCCTGGAATAGCTTGCAAACTGTGACACATACACATGCCTTAACCACTATTAGGACATGTTGGCCCTTGGTCTTAGCACATGCTTCAACCACCAATGGCACATACTAGGTTATGCACTATGCGTGGGTATTCTACACTCGAACCATGCACCAAGCACACAACAACCTGGTGGTAGGTGGGCTCAGGCACATCTTTATATTTCTACTATGGCAATGCCATTTTTATAGCTTGTAAATTCATATAAGCACTCACCAATGCCCGCACTTGGGCCTGGCTCAATTATGCCAAACATAAACATAGTGCTTGAGCCTTTGGAGCCTTGATCACTACCCATACCATTATTTTGGGCAAGTTCCCTATGACTTAGGCCTCTAGTAAGCCTCAAGGCCTTGTCCCCTTAGCTATTGGACCTTGTCCTACTGGAACTGGAACTACACCTCACTTGAAGAGAACCCTTTGGGCTTGGACCAGCTAGTGGACTATGGCACATGCATATGCCTCAACCACCAATAAGACATGTTGGCCCTTGGTCTTGATACATGCTTTGATCACCATTAGTACATGCTAGCCTTTTGTGTGGGTAGTTCCCTCGAACACTATTGACACATGCTAGGCCATGCACCACGCACTGGTATCTTGGGCCTGAGCCATACACCATATACAGCATGACTGAGCAGTAGGTGGGTTTAGGCACATCTTCATATTTCTACCATGCCATTGCTATTTTTATGGATTGTAAATTTATATAAGCACTCACCAATGACTGTACATGGGCCTGGCTCTATTCTACCAAAGATGAATACTATGCCTGAGCCTCTAGAGTCTTGATCACTACCCATACCACTATTCTGGGCTAGTTCCCTATGACTTGGGCCTCTAGTAGGCTTTAAGGCTTGGTTCCCCTAGCTATTAGACCCTATCTTACTAGAACTAGAACTGCTCATTGACTTAGAAAAAACCCTTGGGCTTGGACCAACTTGTAAACCGTGACACATGCACATGCCTTGACCAAAATCAGGACATATTGGCCTTTGGTCTTGGCATATGCTTTGACTACTATCAGTAGATGATAGCCTTTTATATGAATAGTTTTCTTGAACACTATCGGCGCATGTTGGGCTGTGTACCATGTGTGAGTATTCTAGGCTTGAGCCACATACCATGGGCACCACGTTTGGGTGGTCTATTGGTTTGGGCATATCTTTATATTTTTATCAAGCCAATACCATTTTTATGGCTTGTAAATTCATATAAGCACTTCCCAGTACCTGCACTTAGGCATGGCTCAATTCTACTGAACTTGAACACCATGCCTGAGCCTTTGGATTCTTGATCATTGCTCATACCACTATTTTAGGCTAGTTCCCGATGACCTAGGCCCCCAATATGCCTTAAGGCCTAGTCTTCCTAGTTGTCAGACCCTATCTCGCTAGAACTAGAACTGCTTATCGACTTAGAGAGAATCCCTAAACCTAGACCAACTTGCAGACTATGACACATGCCTCGACCACCATCAATAGCTAATGACCTTCGATGCATGCACATGCCTCGACCACATAGGGACATATTGGCCATTGGTCTCGCATATTCATTGACCACCATCGACACATATTGGCCCTTAGTGTAGATTATTACCTCAGACACCATCGACAGATGTTGGCACTTGGTATGGCATGTGTACTGTGACCCTTCCACCACTCTTTTGTCCTTCCTAAGCACTTGTCTGCCCCTTGAGAGCCATCGGCACAAAATGATGCTCGGTATATGTCATAGGCTCTAGTCTTAAGCCAAACTCTGTATGGCCTTAGACAAGGAATTGACTTTGTTTGTGGCCTTAAATAGGGAATTAACATTGTGTGCTATTTTTTGGTGACCTAGGCCTTTTGTAGTCCTCAAGGCCTGGTCCCCCTAGCCTTTAGACTTTGTCTCGCTAGAATTGGAACTGCTTTTTGACTTAGAGAGAACTTTTAAGCCTAGACCAGCTTGTAGATCGTGACATATACACTTGCCTTGATCACCATTAGGACTTGTTGGCCCTTTGTCTTGGCACAGGCTTTGACTATCAACAACACGTGCTTCCCTTTGGTGTGATCAGTTACCTCGAACACCATTAGCACATGTTGGGCTACGCACCACATACAGGTATCCTAGACCCAAGTCGTACATCATGTACACCATTAGTGGATAGTTGGTGCGTTCAGGCACATCTTCATATTTTTACCATGTTAATGCCATTTTTATGACTTGTAAATTCATTCCAAAGCCTTCATGTGAAGTTTTATGGCAAGATGACCCATTTTTTATTTTTCATGATTCTTTAAAATTTTCACTATTCAAGATTTTTTGAAATTGTTTTAGGAGTATTGACCTTAAATTTAGTATTTGTGATCATTGTATTTTTGTTGGAGTCCATAAAAAATTTTAGTTAAAAAATTGAAGTATAAAAGATTTTATGGCCATTTGAAAAAAGCATCCCCATTTCAGACACTTGAATAGCTATTGGCTGTGAACTTGTAAAAGCTCATTAATGAGGTGTGAGTTGTCAAGGTTCCTTGGGGGATAAGAGGCCAATAGAAGGGCCAAGGACCAGCATCCATCACACAGCATGTGCGCACACCCCCTTGCCCCATCCCTAATCATCAAAACCATCGGTTAGGTTCTTTGACAATGCTCCAATGATGATGCCCTATACAAAAAAATGTAGTAGCAGCTCATGCCTAAATCCAACATGTGCATCGTGGCCCAAAATCAAACTTCAACCAAGGCCTCGACCATCAATGACACATGCTAGGGCATGGTGCGAGCACATACCTCAACCATTATCAGTTAAAGCTAGCCTTTGGTGCAGGCACTTGTTTCAACCTCCATTGGCAAAGTTGGCCCTTGGTGTGGGCACTTGCCTTGATCACCATTGGCACATGCTAGCCCTTAGTGTGGGCACATGTCACGATCAAAATCTATATAATCTGGACCTAGTGCAAGCATATACCTCAATTAGCGTAAACAAAAGATGGCTTTTAGTGCAAGTAATTGCTTCGAATACCATCAGCAAATACTAGCCCTTACTATGGGCACTTTTCTTGAACACCATCGACATATGCTAGGCCTTGGTGTAGGCACATGCCTCGACCACCACTGGCACCTATAGACCCTTGGTACGGGATATTCCTATTTGAAAAAAATGTCCCCATTTCAGACCCTTTACTGTCTACTGCTAGCATATCTATAAAATCTCATACTTTTTATAGGGTGGTTGTCCGAGCCCCCTCTTCCCTCTCACGAGGGCAGTAGGTGTACGTGATGGGCCTATCATTGCATACATCCATAGCAATGTCCCTAGAGCAAAATCCAAGCCATGTGTCACAAGCCTCATGTTTGTTGTACTAAAATCATGTATCTGTGTGGCACCAGGATTGCTTTAGTTGAGGTCAGCCTTTTTTAAGTTGATTTCTTCGTGGATAGATCATTATCGATCCTTCAAGTCACATACTCATGAGCTCCTCCTAGCTCAGACTCCATAAGGTCACACACAACATTCACAAACTCAATAGGGAGGAACCTAACTCCTATAATCTCATTAGCTCATGATTTTCAAGGTGGCCCTGAACCTCTATCTCTACCTACAAGAATCAAGAACACTGACCCACCATCTTCATAAGGGTGCCCACCCTTGTTTCTTATAATATTATCTTATTCTAGCATGGTAAGAACCCAACACCATGTCCACTTGGATCATCCATAAGCTCTCATGTCTAGATCCTAAAGACACAACACATATGCTCATTAGTAGCCAGCCAGGAGCCATACTAGGCTCATCTCATCCTACGAAACTTATATATCATAGCTTCAGACCTTAGCCTCATTTTATGCTACCTGCATGCATGATGGACATTCAACATCATGCTTATCCCATCTCAAGGACTCAGATGTCCTAGTTACAACACACCTCTACTAATTAGCCATAAAGGTTTAGCACTGTGCATGCCTGTTAACCCTACCATCCCTCTGACTAAATGTTGCCTCTCCTATGCAAACACTATCTCATGATCCTTCTAACTTAAGAAAGGAAAAATAAAGGGCATAGCAAATGCTACCACTTAACCCCATTGTTCAATGTGAAAATGTGATACAAGGCCCACCTACCCCAACTATCCCCGTGTGTACCATGACCTAAAAAGGCACCATGCCACACTCGTGACCTGACGATGACTGCCCACAAAGACACCATATGTGCCTAGAAGTAGCTCACTTCAAACTAGATTGACCCTCACCTACCCGCTAACCAAAGGGGTGAAAGAGAGTTGACACCAGTCATCCCTTATAAAGAGTGTAAGAGCTTTCCTAATCATCCTACTAAGAACCATAAGAATGTCTAAAATGCAGACACTTTTCTCCTCAGCCACCTCAAGGCCTTTATTTAACCAACTCAAAGCCCAATGACCTATCTCTTGGCCACCATAAGTATGGCATTTTGCTAGTTGCTCCACCAACCCACTCGAGGGTGCCCGTACATGAATTTGATTGACAGCACTTGATAGCACCCTGACTCTAGGGTACCCACCCAATGGCTCACACTTGCCCTTGTAACTTAGGTCCTAGGCCTCACACCACTGGCACACTCTATCAGTAACATGCTTTTCAACTTACACTGCTCATGCATAGCTCTAGCACCACTATCCTAACCATAAGGCCTCATTTGCTGCTCAGTTTAGGGTTAGTCATGGTAGGACCTAGGCACACTAGTGCTTGACCATGACACCATGCATACTTTCAGGCCATGTTGTTTGGTGACCCACAAGCATCCATCACCTCAATCGATTGGTGTGCATGGAAAAAAAAAGGCTTGGTTGTATCAAGCTCAAGCCTATGCCTATGGCTAAAGCTTCCCCAAACCAAGTCCTTAAATTGGGTAATGGCTCCTAGGGTGGTGCTAGTAGAATTTATGGTCACAGGCTTGGTCTAGCCAAGTTTTTAAGGTATTTGGAAATCTTGTGGTCCCTTTTTATCAACCACAAAAATGCCTTGGCCTAGCCAAGCCTGTGCTTGCAGCCAATGCTACCCAAGACCCTAAGAACAAGCCCTTGAATCAAGCAACATTGCTTGGGCTATGACAGCAAAGTTTGCATGTGCGGTCTCAGCTAGAAACATTGGTGGTCTCATGCCATTATTACCTATTTGATGGCAAAGGTAGTCTCATGGCCCTTGTTTGTGTTTTTCCCATGCCAAGCAGTTGTGGCATGGCCTCATACTTCATTTCATCCATTTGCTTGTTGAGTAATTGATTGGGTGGGTTTTGGATTGGTGTGAGAAGATGCTGCCACTTGTGCGCAATAGGCATATGAATGGTGCTGTGGTTATGCATATTGGTAGGCTTCATGCTCAATGCATCAAACTATCAACCCATTATCATTTTCAATATCCCCCTTGTGGTTATTGTACCTTAGAGGCACAATCAAGATCTTATATTGTATACCTAAATCGATGGAAACTAGATGCCTTGTCATCCCTCATCCATCTTGTGTCTTTAAGGGCTATGGTTCGGACCTCAATCATGTCCTATGTCTCAAGTGTGCCACCCAAACCTTTGTGGTTGCATTAGTGCACTGGTGTTCAATTATGCTCTCAAATGTGGAATGTTTTGTGGGTGTGGGATCTCAACCCTTATTTGTCCAATGCTATGCATTTTATGTGTTCGACATGTATAATGCTTGTGCTCCGTGTTGGCTCTCTCTACCACTCAATCGATATGTTGAGGCCCATGTGGTGCCAACATCCTGAAGGAATGCTATTTGCTTGATCCTACTAGTAGTCATATGCTTGTCTTAAAGATTAAGCCATGCATGTGTAAGTATGAACTAATTCAAATTGTGAAATTATGAATGGCTCATTAACTCAATTATAGTTTGTTTGATGGTATCTATTACTTGGATAACCATATTAATTCTAATGCTAATACGTGCAACAAACCCTAACTTATGGAAGGGATGCATTTATTAGATAAAAGGTCAATGTGGGCTTTGCTTATTGCTTTGATGATTCATGATAACTTGGTGGATTGCATAGCCTTTGTGCTGGTGATCCATCAATCAAAATTTTACCTTATCAACTTTTGATGGTAGGATACTAGCCTACTATGGTGGTGATGGGTGACGGAGAATTAGGGTTTGATTTTCGATAGGGAGCCTATGAAATGGCTACCACATCCAAGGAAGGTAACAAGTGCACAAATTACCCAATCTTGATAAGGAAAGGTAGTGACAATAAATAACAATATTAGCTCTCTGTGTCTAGTAATTAGAATGAGTACAATCTAAATCCCTTAACGAAGATTCATTGGAGGGCAAGTTTGGTGGCAGCAACCATGATAATTCCAGCTCTAATAGCATACATTTAAGTTTTTACAGTTAAAAAGTGCATAGTTAGAACTAGGGTTAGGTCATCTGGTCTACCCAACAATAAGCATCAATCTACTCATCCTTTTTGCTAGCAATGTGCTCCTAGGCTTAACTAGCCGGGTCGTTCCTCTAGACCTGTTACTTTAAAAAAATTAGGGTGCTCAAAGTAGGCCTATGGTTTTATACATTAGTATGGGATAACATCATAGGATTTCGGTCCTATTATGTTAGATTTCAAGATTGAAGTAATGATTAATAGGGATAGTCAAGGGCATTTGTATTTCATAGTCAGAGGTGAAATTCTTGGATTTATGAAAGACAACTGCAAAAGCCTTTTCATTAATCAAGAATGAAAGTTAAGGCTCGAAGATAATTAGATACCATCCTAGTCTCAATCATAAATGATGTCTACCAGGGATCGATGAATGCTACTTTTAGGACTCTGCCAGCACTTTATGAAAAATCAAAGCTTTTGGGCCCCGAGGGGCTATATGGTCGCAGGGCTAAAACTTAAAAGAATTGACAGAAGGGCAACACTAGGAGTGGAGCCTACGACTTAATTTGACTCAACATGGGGAAACTTACCAGGTCTAAACATAGTAAAGACTGACAGACTAAGAGCTCATTCTTGATTCTATAGGTAGTGATGCATGGCCATTCTTAGTTGGTAGAGCGATTTGTCTAGTTAATTCCATTAATAAATGAGATCTTAGCCTGCTAACTAGCTACACAGAGGTGATCTTTTATGACTAGCTTTTTAAAGGGACAATGGCTACTTAGCCAAAGGAAGTTTGATGCAACAATAGGTCTATAATGCCCTTAGATGTTCTGGGCCACAAGCGCGCTACATTGATGTATTCAACGAGTCTATAGCCTTAGCTGATAGGCCCAGGTAATCTTTGAAATCTCATCATGATAGGAATAGACTGCTGCAATTGTTAGTCTTTAATGAGGAATTACTAGTAAGCTCAAGTCATCAACTCGTATTGACTACATCCCTACCCTTTATACACATCGCCCATCACTCTTACCGATTGAATGGTCTGGTGAAATGTTCAGATCGTAATGACATGGATGATTTGCTGCCCATGACGTCACGAGAAGTCAACTAAACCTTTTCATTTAGAGGAAGGAGAAGTCATAACAAGGTTTCCATAGGTGAACCTATGAAAGGATCATTGTCAAAACCCACTCAATGCATGACCCACAAACGCATTAATGAAATATCGAAAGGGTGAGGGTGTCTCTGTGCCTTAAGCCCTTTTCAACCCCAGACATGTGTGACATCACTTTATTTCACCTTTTAAGTGGTTGAAATTATTAGTGTTGTCACTCTTAGGTGAATAACAAACCCTCAGCACAAATCACACCAAAGAACCAGAATGAAAAAGAGAATGTGCACTATTGCTACCCTATTCATTATGCATGCGCCATCACCACCCTATTTATTGTGTAGTGTGGAGGCACTGTGACTCCTTTTGTCATGAAAAACCAAAACAACTATCAGTAATAGATATCTCTACTCTCGCATCAATGAAGAACATAGCGAAATGTGATACTTGGTGTGAATTACAGAATCCTGTTAACCATTGAGTCTTTAAATACAAGTTGTGCTTTGGGTGAAGGGACAAAAAATGGCCTCTTGTGATCTCGTTTGTCATGGTTGGCCCAAAATTGAGTCCTCAGCAATGATAGCACCCTGACCATCAGTGGTCAAGCTCTGACTTGCCTCGTCTCCAGTGATGTCCATTTGTTGTCCATCTAAACCCCCTGCATTGCTTGGTTGATGCTCGTGTTGTGACCTCAGGTCAAGCGAGATTACCTACTGACTTTAAGCATATCAATAAGCAAAGGAAAAGAAACTTACTAGGATTCCCCTAGTAGTGGCAAGTGAATAAGAAATAGCTTAGCTTGAGAATCATGTACCTTTAACATCAAAATTGTAGTCTGTAGAAGCATCCTCAATAGTAGACTGGGCCCAAGTACCCTAGACAAGGGCACTAGAGAGGTGAGAGCCCTATTATGCCTAGACCCTATCATACCATAAGACGCTATCTGAGAGTTGACTTATTTGGGAATGCAACCCCAATCAGGGGGTAAATTCCATCCAAGTTTGAATATAGGCAATAGACCAATAGCGAACAAGTACTACAAAGGAAAGATGAAAAAGACTTTGGAAAGAGAGTTAAAGAATGCTTGAAATTGTTAAAAGGGAAGTGGATGGGGGCCTATGATGCACCCTGGTTGGATGTGGAATGGTGAGAGCCAATTTGCCTATTGGCTCAGGGTGAGGATTGACGCAGGTTGTGACAATGGTCCAAGCCTGGGCTTTCGATATGCCTATAGAGACATCATCGCTATGATCATGGAATGCAATATGCATCATCTTAGCATGCTCCCTACATAAGCCTATGGGCTCCCCATTAACTTGTCTTAAAACATGGACCAATAAGTCTAACGTGTGTGCAAGTCAATGGGCTAGAAAACCTATAAGGCATAAGGAAGCTTATTGATAGGATGCCTCGTAGGTGCACTGATGACTGGATTTGATCTTCTAAGAAGGGTTTGAGCTTGAGCATGCCTATCGAGACCCAAAAAATGGTGAACTATGCCTAAGCGAGGCAAAGCCAAAAGAAACTTTATGGAGGCCCATAATGATACTGACGTGCAAATCATTTGTCTAACTTGGATATAAGGGTAAAAGACTAATTGACCATCTAGTAGCTAGTTCCTCTAAAGTTTCCCTCAAGATAGCTAGAGCCATTAATGAGTTCCATCAGGTCAAGCTAATGATTAAAGGCATTGTGGTGCAATGCCTTCGACCTATTCTTAAACTATAAATAGGTAGGATGGTGCGACTGTATCATGGAGTCATGCCACAAAATCAGGAGCTCCTAATGTCCATTTTTGGTAAGCAAAACTACAGATGCAAGATGAACTAAAAGCCAATTTACGGTGCCCAACTGCATGCTAACCTAGAACCCACAAAGGGTGTTGGTTCATTAAAATAGCAAAGTGGTGGTCATGGAAGTCAAAATCCACTAAAAAGAGTGTAATGACTCACCTACCAAATCAACTAGCCCCAAAATTGGTTGGCATTTAAGCACACGACCTATACTTGGTCGTTGGTGTAGACCAGGCCTTGATGAGTAGGAAGGCAAGGTGATCACCATAAAACCCAAGGCACAAGCCTAGGTGAAATGGTTATTAGTGTAGATCTTGGTGGTAGTAGTGAATATTTAATGAGAACTTTAAAGTTGAAGAGGGGAAAGGTTCTATGTGAATGGAACTTGCACATGGGTTAGTCAATCCTAAAAGCTAAGGAAAGCCCATCCGATAGTGTATCCAGCATGAACTTCGGAAGGGAATTGAGTTAAAATTCTTGAATTGGGAATACGATGGCTGACAGCAATGTTAGGGAGTTTGAAGACATTAGTGAGGGCTTAAAAAAGAGTTATCTTTTCTATTTAATGGCTTGCCCTCCTTGAAAATAGCTCAATTGGAGGTAGGGTCCCATGGCCGGAAGAGCATTGCACATCACATGTGTTCGGTGTGCCTTCAGTGGCCCTTCAAAATTTGAAGTACTAAGTGTCGTCCATGCTCAATTGTACTCATAACCATATCAAGTCTCCAAGGTGAATACCTCTAGTTTGTGGAACAATATAGGCAAAAGAAGTTGGCAAAATGGATTCATAACCTCAGGAAAAAGATTGGCTCAAAGATTGGGCATGGGGATCCCAGTCTTGAAATCATCGACTACCAGTGCACTACTTAAGCTACTATTGTAGCTAGAGTGGGTCGCTACACGCCCATTGGGGGACAACTAGGAATGACTCTCTTGAGGGCCTTTCTTGAGCAAAGAGCAATCGACTCAGAACTAGTATGGATAAGGGGATTCAAACTGTTTAATTAAAACATAGCATTGTCATGGTTTTTGCGGATGCTCATGTAATGTGATTCTAACCAATGCTTTAAATGTCACAGTGAAGAAATTTAACCACAAGTTGGTAAATAATGGAAGTAACTATGACTCTCTTAAGGTATCCAAATGCCTTGTCATCAATTAGTGACACGCTTGAATGGATTAATGAGATTCCCATATCTCTGTCTATTATCCAGTAAAACCTAGCCAAAGAAATGAGCTTGGTAGAATCAGTGAGAAAGAAGACCCTATTGAGTTTGACTCTAGTCTGACTTTGTGAAATGACTTAAGAGGTGTAGGAGAAGTGGGAGCCCTTGGGAGAAATTGAAATGCCACTACTTTTAATGTTATTTTACTTATTCCATGAATCAAAGGCAAGGCATAACCCCTTTTTTGAGACCCAAGGCTGGCCTCAATCAATTGACATGGGTGAAAGATATTGTCAAGTAGAGAGTTTGGTTAGGGTGGCACATCTGTTAAAAGATAATATAGGTGTCCTAAGAGGAGCTTAATGAGAATAGAAATCTTATGTGGAATAAAAGGGTAAAAGCTCATTTGATTTTGATTTTTTGTACGAATATGAACCATGAAAGCGTGGCTTATCGATCCTTTAGACCTTTAAAATTTGAAGCTAGAGGTGTAAGAAAAGTTACCATAAGGATAACTAGCTTGTGGTAGCCAAGCATTCATAGCAATGTTGCTTTTTGATCCTTTGATGTCAACTCTTCCTATCATTATGAATTAAAATTCACCAAGTGTTGGATTGTTCACCCACCAATAGGGTATGTGAGCTAGGTTTAGATCATTGTGAGATAGTTAGTTTTACCCTACTGATGGCAACATCATAATAGTAATTTAACCTAGTATGAAAAGAATCATTGATTCGCACAATTGGTCATTGCGCTTAGTTCAAAAGCCAGTGGCATGAAGCTAATGTGCATTAGATTATGAATGAATGCCTATAAGTCAAAATTTGGGCTAGAAGTGATGCATGCACCTATCGCCTGATTGTTAACCAGTAGTAGGGGTCCATGGCCCCTATGGTCACATGTTGTAGGTGCATCCCTATGATGAACAAGCTGTATAAGCCTCCTCAGAGCTCAATTCCCACCGAGAGATGTGTAGAATCATTTACAGATGTAAATACATGATAGCGTATTGTAAGTGGTAGAGAGGCCTTGTTGTCATGATCCACTAAGATTTATTCCTTTGTTGCTTTAATTCATCCCTTTTTTCCATACTCTCTGAAGTCCTCTCACTTCACTTTTTTACTCTACGCACCTTTGGGGCTAGGGATGAATGGTGTTCTCCATTGAAACTAATTTGGCTGGGTGATAACATCCCTCTCTCGAGCATCCAAGTAAATGACAACCAAATGCCCTTAGTATTTGTTATAGGGATGGGCTCGCCCTTGGTGCAAGCACTTGCTTCGAACGTCTTCGGTATATGTTGGCAAGCATTTGGACCTTGGTTGGGATGGGCAATCATATCTAACACCATCGGTAAATGCAAACCCATTGTTGTGGGATGTTGCCTTAGTCACCATCGCCAGATGCTAGCACTTGGTGTACGCATTTGCCTTGGCCACTATTAGTGCAAGTAGGCTTTTGGTATGGGTTGTTGTCTCAGACACCTCTTTGGAAAATGTTGGCACTTGGTGCGGCATGTGTACCATGACCCTTCAACCTAAGGCACTTGTCTATCTCTTAATCGTAATTGGCACCAATTGATACTCAATGCATGTGTTACGATGTCACGGTCTTCTATCTTAAGCTAAACTCTGTGCGACCTTGGATAGGGAATTGACTCTGTCTACCTAAGTTAACCGACAAAACTCAAGTGCTCAGTATAATTCTAGCTTGTCAAAGATTATGCTATAGTACTAGGCTTTCTAAAAGCCTACAATTATGATCCTTCCAAGATTATGTTTAGGCATGATGGCACCTAGGTCTGACCATGTGATAGCACCTCAATCATTAGTGCTCGCACCTACATTTTGACCATGTGCCAACACCTCGATCATCAATGCTTGCAACTGGGTCTAATTATGCACCCATACCTTGGTCATTAGTGCTTGCACCCTAATCTAATTATGTGCTCGTGCATCACTCACCAATGCCTGCAGCTAGGCCTAGTTAAATTCTATAGAACTTGAATAGCATGCTTGAGCCTCTGGAATCTTGATCACTGGCCATGCCACTGTAATGGGCTAGTTCCTTATGACCTAGGCCTTTAGTAGGCCTCAAGGCTTAGTCTCAATGGCTATCAAACCGCATCCTGCTAGAACTAGAACTACTCTTTGACTTGGAAAGAACCCTTGGGCCTAGACTAACTTGTAAACCGTGATACATTCACATGCACATGCCTTGACTACTATCGAGACATGTTGGCCCTTGGTCTCGACATATGCTTTGACCCCTATTGACACATGCTGGCCCTTTGTGTAGGTAGTTCCCTTGAACATTATCGGTACATGCTGGGCCATGACCAAGTGTAGGTATCCTAGGCCTGAGCCATGCACCATGTGTGCCATTATTGGGTAGTAGGTGGGATCAAGCACATCTTTATATTTCTACCATACCAATGCCATTTTTATGGCTTGTAAATTCATATAACACTCACCAACCCCCGCACTTGGGCTTGGCTCAATTCTGTTGAACCTGAACACTATGCCAAAGTGCTGGAGTCTTAATCACTGCTAGTACCATTGTTCTAGGCTAGTTCCTAATGACTTGGGCCTCTAGTATGTCTCAAGGCCTAGTCCCCTTAGTTGTCAGCCATATCCCGTTAGAGCTGGAATTGCTCCTTGACTCGAAAAGAACCATTGAGCCTGGACCAGCTTGCAAACCATGACACATGCACATGCCTTGATCATCATTGGGACATGTTGGGCTGTGGTCTTGATACATGGCTTGACCATCATTAGCACATGCCTTGACCATTATCGGTACATGTTACCTTTTATGCTAGTCGGTCCCTCAAACACCATTAACACATGATGGGTCACATACCAAGCGCAAGTATGCTAGGCTTGAGCCATACACCATGCATACCACAATCGAGTAGTAGGTTGGTTCAGGCACATTTTCATATTTATGCCATGCTAGTGTTGTTATTATGGTTTATAAATTCACATAACATTCACTAATGCCCGCACCTGGGCTTGGCTTCATTTTGCCAAATCTAAACATTGTGCCTGAGTGTTTGGAGACTTGATCACAACCCATACCATTGTTTTCGACTAGTTTTTCATGACTTAGGCCTCCAATATGCCTTAAGGCTTGGTCCCTAGTTGTCAGACCCTATCCGACTAGAGCTAAAACTATTCTTTGACTTAGAGAGAACCTTTAGGCCTAGACCAATTTGTGGACTGTGACACATGCATATGGGTAGACTACATTGGGACATGTTGGCCCTTGGTTTTGGCACATGTTGGCCCTTTGCGCAAACAATTCCCTCTAACACCATTGACACATGCTGGGCCATGCACCAAGTGTAGGTATCCTAGGCCCAAACCACATACCACGATCGGGCAATAGGTGGGTTTAGGCAGACCTTTATATTTTTACCATGCTAATGCCATTTTTATAGCTTGTAAATTCATATAACGCTCACCAACATCCGTACTTGGGCCTAGCTCAATTATACTAAACTTAAACTGCTCCTTGACTTAAAGAGAACCTTTGGGCCTAGAGCAGCTTGTGGACTGTGACACATGCACATGCCTCAACCACCATAGGGACATGTTGGCCCTTAGTCTTGGTATATGCTTTGATCACCATTATTAGATACTAGTCCTTGGTGTAGGTAGTTTCCTTGAACACCATCACTAAATGCTAGGCTACGAACCACATATGGGTATCTTGGGCCTAAGTCAATCTCCATGCACACCATAATCGGATAGTAAGTGGGTTTAAGCATATTTTCATATTTTTGACATGCAATGCCTTTTTTATAGCTTGTAAATTCATATAATGGTCCCTTAAGCCTTTATGTGAAGTTTCATGGCAAGATGACGTATTTTTTATATTTCATGATTTTTAAAGGTTTTTATGGTTCATGAGTTTTTGAAATATTTTTAAAAGGAGTTTTGGCCTCAAATTTGGTTTACATGTCTTTGTATTTTTTTGGAATCCTCAAAAAAATTCAACTAAAAAATCAAAGTGTAGAAGATTTTGTGGCCATTTGAAAAAAATATCCCTATTTCAGACATTCGAATGGCTACTGGCTATGAACATATAAAAGTTTTTATGCTCTGTAAGGAAGTGTAAGTCATCGAGGTTCATTGGAGAATAAGGGGCTACTATAAGAGCTAAGAACTAGCAACCATCGCACATCATGTGCGCACACCCTCAACCCCTTTCCCTTTATTGCCTAAATCCCCAATGCTGTTCGTTAGGTTCTTCAGTAATACTTTGGTAATGGTGCCCTAGGCAAAAAGTTGGGACACTAGCACAGGCTCGAGCCTAGCATTTACACCGTGGCCTAAAATCAAACTTCAACCAAGGCCTTTACCATCATTGGCACATGTTAGAGCATGGTGCAAGTGTCATTCCCTGGGTGGGTGTGCCAGGCACATCAGGTGCACAAGCGTGCGCACTCGAGGTTAAAGCTCATACACCAAGTGCACTGGCGGGAGTTTGTACACAAGGCCTTGAAGGGAAGGCCAGAATGCCCACATTTCTTATAGAGCAGCCCATACAGCCAAGGCCAGGCTTGCATGATGCCCACACCACCTCCACAAGGGCCCAAAAGGGGAGATGCTTAAGGGGATCTTCTAGAAGCCCTCAGGATCAGCAAGAGCCTTCTGGTAGATTTAGTTGACCTTTAGAATCATGAGATAGAATCTTGATTGATTGTAATCTTTGTAATTCCTTGATTTTAACCTTGATACTAGAGATTTAGCCATAAGTGTAGTTGGGAGCCTTAACTATAAATAGAGGGTTGCTCTACCCTCATTCGTACATCATCATACACTTCTATTTCAGTGAATACAAAGCATATTCCAACAAGCTATCTTGTTTTTCTGTTTCTCTCAAACTTACGCATTCTAACTTTTCTTTTGTTCTAGTGTCTGCATGCTTATGTTTTAGGCTGACTTAGGCTAGAATAAGGTGATCCCAAGCCTAAGGCTACACGAATTCTGAGCCTAAGGTTAGAACTCATGATAGTTGGTATTAGGGCAAGTTCAATTCTACATGTTTGTGTTGTTCAAGTTAGATCATAGTCAAAGAGATGGCATCCCAGAGTGATGTTGCTAGCAAGTTAGATCATAATCGAAGAGATGGCATCCCAGAGTGACATTGCTAGCCAACAACCAGAGACCCAGGAATAGGGGTGTGGAAGAGGTAAGAAGGCCAATTTGAGAGACATATGGTCTACCATGGATGGTAGGCTAGCCAAGGTAGAGGTGACCATGGGTGACATGGGGAAGAAGCTTGAGGAGGTAGAGACTCATGTTGAAGTGCTAGACTCCATGGGGTAAGAGCTCTATGTGAGTTACAAGCTACTCTCAATAAAGGCATGGATGTGATCACCCAAAGGAATGAATCCTTGGAGGCTATGGTGGAGACCATGCACGATGGCATGGAGGCCATGAATAAAAAGATAGAGGAGCTCACTATCAAGCTCATTACTTACAAGACTACCATTGGGAATGGCATATTTGCTGGAGTGTCTAAATCTAAGATGGATGTCCCCAAACCCAAAGAGTTCAAGGGGACTAAGGCACCAAAGAAGTGGACAACTACCTATAGGGTATAGAGCAGTACTTCTAGGCCATGGGCATTTAGAATGAGGCAATAGAGGTAAGCACCGCTGTTATGTATCTTACTGATGTAGCCTTATTGTGGTGGAGGCGTAGGTGTGATGATGTCAAGCATGGGAGCGCCAAGATTGGAACCCAGGCAGAGTTTTAAAAAGAGTTCAAGGAGCAATTTTGCCTGGAGCATGTCGATGATGAGGCATGGGCAAAATTGTGCAGACTGAGCCAGCAAGGGGACATAAGAGAATATGTCTAAAAATTCTCTGAATTGATGCTATAGATCTCGAATCTAGGTGAGAAAGACACCCTGTTGCTTTCATGGATAGGCTAAAACCGTGGGTGAAGCATGAGCTACAACAGAGAGGAGTTCATGACTTGGCTAAAGCCATGACTTCTGTTGAGTCCTTGATAGAGTTTAGACCATTCAACAAGTTTGAGTCTTCTAAGCCTAAGGGTAAGGGTAAGGGCAAGGATGAGAGGGACCAGAAAAAATAGTCTAAGAGGAAGGATCATGATCGGAAGTCCAAGGATAGGGACCGAGATTGTTCAACCAAGGATGGCGAGAGGAAGCCGCCAACAAGCAAGTGGAAAGTAAAGGGGGTGTGAGAGCCGCTCGCATGCTACCTATGTGGAGGGAGCCACATAGCACTTAATTACCCACAGAAGGGTAAGCTGGCTGCTATAGACAAAGAGTCTGATGAGGAGCCAGAGGCAAATGTAGTAAAGCTTGTGTCATTGATGCTCAATGCTATCCAAAGTAAGGGGAACCACAAGCCAAAAGGCTTGATGTTTATGGATCTGATGGTTGCAGGTTAGAAAGTGAGTGCACTAATGGACACATGTGCCTCACATTTATTTGTTTCAGGTGATGGAGCCCAGAATCTTAGACTAAAGGTGCAGAAAGGGACTGATACCATTAAAACAATGAATCCAAGGAAGTTTCAACCATTAGAGTAGTGCAGGGAGTAGAGTTGTAGCTTGGGGACTGAAAAGGCAAGAAGACCATAGAGGTAATACCCTTTAATGACTATAAGGTTACGATTGGGTTAGATTTCCTTATTCGGATTAATGCTCTCTTTGTGCCTTTTGCCAATTGTATTTGCATCCTAGATGCACGATGCCAATGCCTAGTGCCATTAAGGAGAAGGTCTGAAGTTGGGTCACGGGTGGTGTCAGCCATCCAATTTGCCAAGACAGTAAGCAGAAAAGAAGACACCTTCTTGGTAGCCCTAAAGTATGAGGAGGTAAGGGAGAAAGAGATCGAGTCACCCTTGAAGGTGCTAAAGTTGCTGAAGTCCTTTAACGATGTGATGCCTGCAAAGCTACCTAGCCAGCTACCAACTAAGAAAGAGGTAGACCATAAGATCATGCTGGTGTCTGAGGCCAAGCCACCAGTTAAAGCCCCTTACTGAATGTTCCTACCAGAGTTAGAGGAGTTAAGGAAATAGCTCAAAGAGTTAGTTGATGCTGGCTTCATCAAGCCATCAAAGGCACCATATGGTGCACCAGTTCTATTCTAGCACAAGCATGATGGGTCTTTACGGCTGTGCATTGACTACTGAGCTTTGAACAAGCTGATCGTTAAGAACAAGTATCCTATCCCACTCATTGTAGACTTGTTCGACCAACTTGAGAGTACAAGGTGGTTCACCAAGCTGGATTTGAGGTTGGGCTACTACCAAGTTAGGATCGTTAAGGGAAATGAGCCTAAGTTAGTATGTATCACTCGGTATGGTTCATATGAGTTCCTGGTCATGCCATTCGGACTCACGAATGCCCCAATAACATTTTGTACCTTTATGAACAAGGTACTTCAATCATTTTTTGATCGATTTGTTGTGGTTTATTTGGATGACATTATGATCTATAGCCAGACTTTGGGAGAGCATGTAGACCGCTTGAGGTAAGTGTTCCAGGTGTTAAGGGTGCACAAGCTGTTTGCCAAAAGGAAAAAGTGCTTATTTGCCCAGCAGGAGATCCCATTCCTAAGCCACATAATGAGAGGTGGCAGGATACGCATAGATGAAGGCAAGGTGCATGCCATCCTAGAGTGGGAACCACCGGCTAAGGTCACTGAGTTAAGGTCATTCCTTGGGTTGCTCAACTACTACAGGCACTTCATCAAAGGTCATTTAGCAATAGCCACGCACTTGACTGACTTGCTAAGGAAAGGAGAACATAGGAGTGGAGCGTAAGGTGCCAAGAAGCCTTTGATAGGTTGAAGTAGGCTATGACTGAAGAGCCAGTCTTGGCCTTGCAAAACCATGCCAAGCCATATGAGGTGCATACGGATGCATTAAACTTTGCCACAGGGGTTGTGTTGATGCAATAGGGACATCTAGTCGCGTTCGAGAACAGGAAGCTAAAAGAGACTGAGCACAAGTACATGATCCAGGAGAAAGAGATGACTGCAGTGGTGCACTGCTTGAGCACTTGGTGCATTACTTGTTAGGGTCAAGGTTCATGGTTAGGATAGACAATGTGGTGACCAGCTACTTTCAGATGCAAAAGAAACTGTCCTCTAAGCAAGTGATGTGGCAAGATTTTCTTACAAAATTTGATTTCCAGATGGAGTACAAGCCAAGGCAGGTGAACCTGGTGGTAGACGCCCTGAGTAGGAAGGCTAACCTTGCTGCCATTAGCCAACCAGAGGGTTCACTAGTGCCGTGCATCAATGAGGGACTTGTGCATGATCCTACAGCCAAGGCTCTTATAGAGTATGCCTAGCAAGGTAAGATTAAGTGGTTTTGGGTGCAAGATAGTTTGTTGTACACTAAGGGTAGTAAACTGTTTGTGCCATAGCATGGGAAGCTTTGCAGAGAAGTTTTACAAGAGTGCCATGATTCAAGGTAGGCTAGACATCCAGGGGTAAGCCATACCTTGACGTTGCTAAAGGATCGGTACTACTAGCCGTACATGAGAGACGATGTGGAAGCCTATGTGAAGACTTGTCATGTGTGCCAATAGGACAAGGTAGAGCTCAAGAAGCTAGGTGGGCTCTTTAGAGCCATTGCTAGTGCCAGAACGATCATGGGAGAGTGTTTCTCTGGACTTTATAGTCAATTTACCTAAGGCAGAAGGGTTCAGAATCATCATGGTAGTGGTGGATAGGTTTTTCAAGTATGGAATCTTCATTTCAGCAACCAAGGAGTGCCCAACAGATGAGGTAACTCGATTGTTCCTGAAAAATGTGGTTATGTACTGGGGAGTGCCAATGACCATTATTAGTGATCGGGACAGGTGTTTCACATATAGGTTCTAGACTGAGTTGTTTAAGCTATTGGGGTCAGACTTAAACTTTTCCACCAGCATGCATCTGCAGACTTATGGATAGACTGAACATGTGAATGGACTATTTGAGGTCTACCTCAGGCACTATATGAGTTTCACACAAAGGGACTAGCCAAAGCTGCTAGATGTTGTATAGTTTTCCTATAACTTGCAAAGGAGCGAGGCAATGAACCAAATCCTATTTGAAGTTGTGACAAGTCAACAACCACTAACACCCGATTCGATTGCTGTAGGTTATACAGGGCCTAATCCAGCAATATATAAGTTTGCCAAAGCTTGGTAGGAGCAAGCTGACTTGGTCAGAGTCTATCTACATAAGGCAACAAAGAGGTCAAAGAAGTGGATAGACCAGAATAAGTGGGACGTGCAGTTTCAGGTTGGAGACTTAGTGGTGGTGAAGCTACATCTCATTGTGCGCCATAGTGAGCTGCACAAAGGCCTAGTCTAGAGGTATGAGAGACTTTTTTAAGTAGTCAAGAGGGTAGGCAAGGTTGTTTACAAGCTGGATATGCTACCCAAGCTGAGGGCACACCCGGTGTTCCATGTAAGCATGTTCAAGCCATTCTATGAGGATAAGGGAGATCCAGGACGAGCAGAGTCAAAGTGTGTGCCATTGGGAGCAAGGGCTTTATTTGAGAAGGAGGTCCACAGCATCATAGTTGATCGGGACATGAGATAGAAAAACTACCAACCAAGATAAGATAATTGGTATGCTGGAAGAGACTTTTAGACAGTGAGGCGAGCTGGGAACTAGCAGAGGACTTATGGTAGTTTGGGGATCGGATCAAGTAGTACCATGTAAAAGATGCAACGAAGGTATTATGCAATCAGGTGGGGGAGAATGTCATGCCCTGGGCAAGCACACCAATACATCAGGTGCAATAGTGCGCACACCCAAGGTTGAAGCCTACACACCAGGTGCACTGGCGGGAGTTTGCACGCAAGGCCTTGAAGGGAAGGCCAGAATGCCTGCACAGATTATAGGCCAGCCCACACAGTCTGCAGGCCAGCTCGCATAGCCAAGGCCTAGCCTACATGATGCCCGTGCCACCTCTAGAAGGGCCCAAGAGGGGAGATGTGCAAGGGGATCTTCTAGAAGCCCTTAGGATCAGTAGGTGCCTTTTGGCAGATTTGGTTAACCCTTAGAATCAGGAAATAGAATCTTGATTGATTGTAATATTTTTAATTCCTTGATTTTAACTTTGATACTAGGGATTTAGCCATAAGTGTAGCTGGGAGCCTCAACTATAAATAGAGGGCTACTCCACCCTCATTTGTATGTCATCTTACACTTCTGTTTTAGAGAATACAAAGCATATTCTAGCAAGCTATCTTGTTTTCCTGTTTCTCTCAAACTTGCGCATTCTACCTTTTCTTTTGTTCTAGTGCCCACACGCTTATGTTTTAGGCTGACTTAGGCTAGAAGGAGGTGATTCCATTCCTAAGGTCACACAGATTTTAAGTCTAAGGTCAGAGTCCATGACACAAGCACATGCCTCAACCATCATTAACATCGACTGGCCTTTGGTACGAGCAACTACCTCGACCACCATTGGCACTAGCTAGCTTTTGGTATGGACACTTAGCTTGACCAATGTTGGCACATGTTGGCCCTTGGTGTGGGCACATGCCTCGATCAGCATTAGCATAATCTAGACCAAGTACGGGCACATTCCTTGATCAGCATCGATAAAAGATGGCCTTTGGTGTGGGTAGTTGCTTGAACACCATTGGCACATGCTGGTCCTTACGGTGGGCATTTGTATCGAACACCATCGGCACCTATTAACCTTTGTTATAAGATATGCCTATTTGAAAAAAATGTCCCCATTTCAGATAATTAATGTCTACTACTAAAATATTTGAAAAATCTCTTAGGCTTTTTAGGGGGTAGTTGTCTAGGCCCTCCTCTCTCCCCACAAGGGGAGTAGGTGTTTGTGATGGGCTTGTCATTGTATACATCAACAAAAATATCCTTAGAGCAAAATCTAGGCCTTGCATGCCTTCTGGCCATAATGTTTGGTGATTGGTTGCTTCAGTGATTCGCAAGCACCCATGGCCTTAACCAGTTGGCATGTATGCAAAAAAAAGGCTCAGTTGTGCCTAGCTCAAGCTCATGCTGTGGTTGATGTTGCCTTAAACCCTAGACCAAGTCTCTAAATCAAGCAATGGCTCACTAGGGTGCTACAAGTAGAAGCTGCAGTTGCAACGCTTGGTCTGGCCAAGTCTTTTTAGTATTTGGTAGTCTTGTGGTCCCTTTTCATCGACCAAAAAAATGCCTTGGCCTGGCTAAGCCTGTGTATGCAGTCGATGTTGCCCAAGACTTAAGGAACAAGTCTTTGAATCGAGCAATGTCCCATTAGAGTGGTAATAGCATAGTTTGCATATGCAATTTCAATTAGACCAAGCATTGATGGTGTCGTACCATTATTACCTATTGGATGGCAAGGGCAATCTCATGGTCGTTGCTTGTGTTTTTCCCATGCCAAGTGATTATGGCATGGCCTCGTATGTCATTTCCTCCACTCATCGAGAAATTGATTAGGTGGGTTATGGACTGGTGTGCATAGATCCTACCACTTGTACGTAATAGGCATATAAGTGGTGCTATGGTTGTGCATGTCGACAGGTTCCATGGTTGATGCATCAAACTGTTGACTCATCATCCTCTTCAATCTCCCTCACATGTGGTCATCTTACCTTAAGGGCACAATTAGGATCCTGTATGGCATACCTAAATCAATGGAAATTGGATGTCTTGCCATCCCTCATCCATCTTGTGTCCTTAGAGGCTACGGGTTGACCTCAATTGTGCCTTGTGTTCCAAGTGTGTCACCTAAACTTCTATTGCCGCATTGCTACACTAGTGTTCGATTATGCTCTTGGATGTAGAACATTTTGTGGGTGCGGGCTCTTGGCCCTTGTTCATCCGATGCTATGCATTTTATGTGCTCAACATGCATGACGCTTATGCTCTGTGTTGGCTCTTTCTGTCGCTCAATCGGTGTGTTGAGGCCTATGCGGTGCCAATGTCTCGAAAGAATGCTACCCAGTTGATCCTACCAGTAGTCATATACTTGTTTCAAAGATTAAGCCATGCATGTGTAAGTATGAACTAATTTAGACTGTGAAACAACAAATGGCTCATTAAATCTATTATAATTTGTTTGATGGTTGTCTTTTTTAGTTTGAAGCTGCTAGGTAGATGAATTTGAAAATAAAAAGGAGTTGCCACCAATCTTTTTTGGCTAGGTGTGATTGGCCACCTATTAAAACTTATCCTTTTAGTAAAATTTTAAAATTAATTAAAACTTTATCAAAAAGATAATTTTGGGTCTACAAAAACAATTTGAGTTCGAGAGTTGATTGTGCATGGGGAAGGATTAGCAGCCCAACCATGCCTATTTAAAATGTTACAAATTAATCATGTGTTATCTTTTGATTTTGATTAAAAGGGCTTAAGGGGTCTTTTGATTTTTATTAAAAGTTTATTTTTATATTTTATTATGCTTGAAAAATAAATAAGAATCTTACATATTGAAAAATTCCTAAAAATATTCTAGTACTCTGGCAATATTAAAAGGAACCATCTCACATAAGGAACCTTTAAGAATCACTACTTGAAATTCTTAAAAATCCTATCCTTGGTGTTTCATATTTATTTTCAATATTTATATTAAAAAACTGTAAAGTATAATATCTATAATGAAATGATATTTTTTGAAAAAAAATCATTTCTATGCCATTTATACAAAAACAAAAAATCTTTGTTGAAAATTAATCTAAATGCTCCAATACATTGATAGCATTTTAAATAAATTTTCTTACCTAGAGATTCTAAAAGAATCACTACCCGAATTTCTTTTGAATCTTATCCTCGAAAATTTTTCATTTACTTTAATATAAAATAAACATGCAATAATATTGTTATCTATAAATTTATTAAAAAAAAACATATTTTTATCTAAAAGACTTTTCAAATTCAAGAAAACAATGGTAACGTGGAGGTTTTTTATATTGGAAAGAAACCTCTAAATATTCCAATACTTTAGTAATTTTTAGAAGACTTTTCTCACTTAGGGAATTCTCAAGAATCACTACTTGGATTTTTCAGAATCCTATCATCAGAAATTTTCATTACTTTCAAGATTATGCAATGCCTATGATAAGGTGCAACATGCATAAAAAAAAGAAAAACCATATTATACATATTTTAGGAAAACATATTACCTATCTTCCTCATGTTATATTTTCATTACTCATTTTAATTTTATCTTAATCACCTAATTATTCAACAACCATTAATAAAATTTTTAAGGGAACAAAGCAAATAAAATCCTTTTATTAAATGTTTTTCTAAATAGCACAATACTTTGGTGGTATTTTAAAAAGAACTTTCTTACCTAGGGATTTCATAGGAATCTCTACTTGGACTTTTTTAAAATCTCATTCTTGGAAATTTCATTTACTTTTTCATTTCTTATTGAATTTATTCTATTCCTATTTTTTAAATTTCTATTATCATTAATCATATTATTTTTTTAATAAATTAATTTTTTTAATTTAATTTTTTTAAAGATACAAATAGTTAATCATAGTATTCATGTATCATTATATTAATTTTATTCCTAAAAGAGTAAATATATATTATGTCATCATCATTAATATAATTTTAGGAAAATATAGAAAGGAAACTCTTTTGTATTGAATATTTCTTAAATACTCTATTACTTTAGTAGTATTTTTTTTAGAAAAATATCCCCACCTAAAGATTTTAAGGGATCATTACTCGGACTTTTTAAAAATCTTATCCTTAGAAATTTCTTTTATTATTATTAACATTATTGTTATTATTATTATTTTTTTCTTTTTTTGACATGAAACTAAAGTGTAAACAAAGTAAATTGCATTAATAGTAATAATAATAATTTATGGCATAAAAGATTAAACTAGATGAAATTAAATTAAGCATAAAAATTTAACCATAAAAAAAATTATAATGCATGAGATTTAAACTTTAATAAAACATAAGTAATGTGATAAATATGTTTATGGGATTAAAAGACAAGTATAATAACCTATATCTAACCTATTATCTATTAACAACCTTTATTAAACCTAAAGCAAAAACAAGTGGGTGATGAGGACTTGTAGGAACAATTACCTAGTTTAAAATTTACAAACAACCACAGGAATACAAAGAGGAAATATACAAAGAAAGCCAACATGATCCCCATGCCATGGCCGTTTGCCACCTTAATGGTGTTGGCATCCCATTTTAAACCAAACCACAAGAATGTAAAGAAGAAATATACAAAGAAAGCCAACATGGTCCCCACACCATGGCTTTTTGCTGCCTAAATGGTGTTAGCATCCCATTTTAAACCAAACCATGGGAATGCAAATAAGAAATATACAACAAAAGCCAACATGATCCCCATGCCATGGCCTTTTATTGCCCAAATGGTAGAAAAAAAAGGCCACCTTTCTTTTCATTAAAAAAAAGGCCTCCTTTTTCATTAAACACAGTCTCATGTCATGGTTGTGTTTTCATTAAAAAAGGGCCACCTTTTTTTTTTTTTTTTACTAGTGTAGCAATTGATAGGAAAGGTAATTAAAGGTTTAACTTCTTTGTAAACAAAAGGCATGTAGAAGAGACTCAAAACATGCAATTGTTGAAACTTTAAACTCTTGCCATCGTATTATATATGGCAGAAGACCATTTAACACATAAGAACATCAATCGTAAAAACCAGCTTTGAGAAGGGAGGAGAAAAAAACATAACTAGTCCATAAAAAATCTATGAACATGAAAACCAATAACCAAGGAAAACTAACTTTCTTCCACAAACTTTCTCTAAGAGCAATCACTTTGCCAAAGAGACCATAAACATGCGAAAGCTTAAACCTTTCTCCCTATCAGCAAGATATATATACAAAAACAACATAGAAGAAGCCCTAGGAATTTGTAATGCATGAGAACAAAACATATATAGCAAGAACACAACTAAACCTTAACCCAAAATCATATTTAAAGTTTTGAATCTCCACACACCACCCTTTGTTCATTCGAGACCAACACATATATATCAAAAAAATAATGCATAACATGAACTAAAAACTTGGCTCCTTTCTCAACTTCTTTAGACAATTCTTTCCCCATATTTCATAATAGCTTTTGACTTTATAACTAAACTTGGTTTTTAAATCATTTTTAGAGCTTCAAAGCTGCTTCAACCACCTATCTCAAAATAAATTATTTTGCTTAAGGAAAACACCCATTTTTAACATTAAAGCCAAAAAACATGGACATAAGAGTGCTTTTGGCTTCCATGGCAAAAAAAAAAAAAGGAACAAAACATAATTAAATTTTTTTTTTAGCTTTTAAAACTCTTATAAACCTTTCTTTTTTTATGCCTTCAAAATGCTTTCGATTTCAAAAGAGAACAAAGAACTTCTTTTTGTTGCATACTTTGGAAAAGATGGGCCAAAGGAATGCCTTAAGCTTTATGGACCGTAAAAGGGAGGTAGGACAGAAAACTTTTACATGAAAGGCAATTTTTATTAACTTCAAACCTTTCAAAACTTTGCTTCTTTCTTTAACTTAGAAAGCTTCCTAATTTCTAAATAAAAGACCTTTCTTTTTCATTGTAGCTAACAAAAACAGTCATGTATAGCTCAAAGCTTTTATTGTAACAAAAAAAAAATCCCAAAAGGATAACAAAGTTGGGAACTTTTTTTTTTTTTTTTTTGCTTTCACGCAACACCTCTATAACAATGAAAGCTAATAAGTTTAAATAAGTGACCTTTTTTTAATAAACTTTATAAGGGAAACATAATAGTGATTGCATACATGTGAAATGCTAAAAAAATGGATCAAAAGGAACTACATTTTCTCTACTTTCTCAAAAGTTATGGCCTTTTTTTCTTTTTAGTTCAATTTCTTCATTCACTTGTATGGTTCTCCTTTTATCATTATTTCCAGCCTTTTTTTTTTTTTGAAAAAGAACTTACCCCCAAACCACTCAAAAATCACCCTCTTCTTCCCTTCTTTTTATCTAGTCTTCTTAGTCCTTGTTATGGCTTTACTGAGATGGAAGAAAATGAAGTCTTTTTTTTTTCTTTTTTGACTTGAGCTATATTTTAGTCCAGGAAATGGGTTTTGTTTAGGTCTCTAACAGGCCTTTAAAAAGAGCTATCCATTAGGCTTTAAATAGTCCACATTAAAATGTGAGTTTTGGTTTTTGTCTTAATATTTCATAAAATCAATCGTGTACTGGACTCAAAGAACAAAGATCTTAGACCAGGTGTAAAGAAAGGCCCAAATCAATAATATTGGATTGTTCCAAACAAAATTTAGTATCTATAATGGCATATACTACTCGAATAACCATAGTAATTATAGAGCTAATACGTGCAACAAACCCTAACTTCTGTAAGAGATGCATTTATTAGATAAAAGGTTCATGCAGGCTTTGCCCATTGCTTTAATGATTCATGATAACTTAACAGATTGCATAACTTTTGTCTTGATGATGCATCATTCAAATTTCTGCCTTATCAACTTTCGATGGTAGGATAATGGCCTACTATGGTGGGGATATGTGACAAAGAATTAGGATTCAATTCTAGAAAGAGAGCTTGAGAAATAACTACCACATCCAAGGAAGGTAGCAAATATGCAAATTACCCAATCCTAACATAAGGAGGTATTGATAATAAATAACAATATCAAGCTCTATAAGTTTGGTAATTGGAATGAGAATAATCTAAATCCCTTAATGAGGATCCATTGAAAAGTAAGTTTGGTGCCAATAGCCACAGTAATTCTAGCTCTAATAGTGTATATTTAAGTTGTTGTAGTTAAAAAGCTCATTGTTGGAACTAGGGTTATGTCATTCGATATGCCTCACGATAAGCACCTGTTTGCTCGTCCTTACTATCAACAATGTGCTTCTAGCCTTAACTGGTTAGGCCATTCCTCTGATGCTGTTACTTTAAAGAAATTAAAGTACTCAAAGTAGGCCTATGCTTATATACATTAGCATGGGATAACATTATAGGATTTTGATCCTATTATATTAGTCTTCAGGATCAGAGTAATGAATAACAAGGATAGTCGAGGGCATTTGTATTTCATAGTCAAAGGTGAAATTCTTGGATTTATGAAAGACAAACAATTATGAAAGCATTTGCCAAGGATGTTTTCTTCAATCGAGAATGAAAAGTTAGGCATTCAAAGACAATTAGATATTGTCCTAGTCTCAACCATAAACGATGCCAACCAAGGATCGACGGATGTTACTTTTAGGACCTCACCAGCACTTTATGAGAAATCAAAGTCTTTTGGTTTTAGGAGGAGTATGGTCATAAGGCTTAAACTTAAAGAAATTGATGAAAGGGCACCACTAGGAGTGGAGCCTACTACTTAATTTGATTCAACATGGGGAAACCTACCTGGTCTAGACATAGTAAGGATTGATAGATTGAGAGCTCTTTCTTGATTCTATGGGAGGTGTTACATAGCAATTCTTAGTTAATGTAGCGATTTGTTTGGTAAATTTTATTAACGAATAAGACCTCAGCCTGCTAATTAGTTGTATAGAGATGATCCTTTGTGGCTAGCTTCTTAAAGGGACTATAGCTACTTAGGTGAAAGAAGTTTGAGGCAATAATAGGTTTGTGAAGCCTTTAGATGTTTTGGGTCAACATGTGCTACACTAATTTATTCAACGAGTCATGGCCTTAGCTGACAAGGCCAAGTAATCTTTGAAATTTCATTATAATGGAAAAGATCATTGTAATTATTGGTCTTCAATAAGGAATTCCTAGTAAGCACGAGTCATCAACTCGCGTTGACTATGTCCCTACCCTTTGTACACACCACCTATCGTTCCTACCAATTTAATGGTTTGATGAAGTGTTTGAATCATGATGATGTGATTTGCTTCCTATAATGTGGCAAGAAGTCCATTAAACCTTATCATTTAGAGGAAAGAGAAGTCATAACAAGGTTTCCATAGGTGAACCTATAAAAGAATCATTATTGAGACATGCTTAATGAATGACCCAAGAACACGATAATGAACAACCGAAAGGATGAGGTTGCCTCCATACTTTGAGGCCCTTTTGGCCTCGGGTGTGCATGATGGTCACTTCATTCCACCTCTCGGGTAGGCTAAACAATTGGTATCGTCGTTTGTGGTCAAATAACAAAACCCTTAGCATGAATTGTGCCAAGAAATCAGAATGAAAAAAAACATGCATATTGTGACCATCCCATTCATAATGCTTGTGTAGATGGCACTGTGACTCCTTTTGTTGTGAAAAACCAAAATAACTCTCAACAACAAATATTTCAGCTCTCATATCAATGAAAAATGTAGCAAGATGAGATACTTGGTGTGAATTGTAGAATCTCATGAACCATCAAGTGTTTGAATGCAAGTTGTGCCCTAAGCCATTTGGCTAAGGGCACACCTACCTAGGTGTCATGCATTATTGCCCCCTCTAACCCCTAGCCTATCGAGCTTCAAGTAAAGGGGCAAATATGGCTTCATATGATGTCATCGATCGTGGTTGGCCTAAAAGTAAGTCTCTAGCAACGATAGTGTTATGACTATTAGTGGTAAAGCTCTTGGCATACCTCTTCTCTGGTGATGCATGCTCATTGTCCATTCGACCCCATCAAACCCCTTGCATCACTAGTCGATGCTTGCATCACAACCTTAAGTCAGGTGAGATTACCCACTAAGTTTAAGCATATCAATAATTGAAGGAAAAAAAACTTACCAAGATTCTCCTTGTAATTGTGAGCGAACCAGAAAGGGCCCAATTTGAAAAATAGGTAGCCCCAGAGTCTGAATTGTAATCTAAAGAAGTGTCTTCAGTAATGAATCAAGCCCAAATCCTTCAGAAAAAGGGCATTGAAGAGGGTGAGAGTGTCTTTATGCTTAGACCTTGTCACATCATAAGGTACTATCTATGAGTTAGGTTTTTTAGGAATATAGCCCTAATTGAGTGGTAAATTCCATCCAGGGCTAAATATGGGCAAGAGACTGATAGCAAACAAGTGTCACAAGGGAAAGATGAAAAGAACTTTGAAAAGAGAGTTAAAAAGTACTTGAAATTGTTACAAGAGAAGTGGATGGGGGTAGGCAATGTGCCTCAATAGAATGTGGAATTACGAGAGTCGATTCATTGATTGGCTTAGGACATGGATCTACTCAAGTTATGGCAATGGCCCAAGCTCGGGCTTTCTTTACACCTGTAGAGACATCATTGCCATGATCATGAAAAGTAGCATGTGCTACCTCAGGGTGCCTTGACACCTGTGAGCCACCAACACTACTCGTGTGCTCCTCATCTGGCTTATCTTGAGACTTAGATTAAGGAGTCTAACATGTGTGCAAGTCAATAGGCTAGAAAACCCATAAGGCATAAAGAAATTGATTAGCAGCATCCCTCACGGGTGCACCCCCGACTGACCTTGATCTTTTAATAAAGGTTTGAGGGTGAGCATACTTGTTAGGACCCAAAAAATGGTGAATTATACCTAAGAGGGTGAAGCTAAAGGAAACTTTGGTGGATGCCTACAACAATACTAACATGCAAATCATTGGTCTAACTTAGGTATAGAGGTGAAAGACTAATAGAATCATCTAGTAGCTGGTTCCTCCAAAAGTTTCCTCAAGATAACTAGAGCCTTTAGCGAGTTCTATCAGGTAAAGCTAAAAATTAAAGGCATTGAAGGTGTAACACTCTCCACCTATTCTCAAACTTTAAATAGGTAGGATGGTGTGACTACTTCATTGAGTCACTTCATAGAATCAAGAGCTCTAAATGGGCCATTTTTGGTAAGTATAATTGGCAATGTAGGGTTAACCAAAATTCAGGTTATGGTGCCCAACTACACACTAACTTATAACCTAAAAGGGTGTTGGTCGATTAAGATAGTAGGATGGTGGTCATGGAAGTTGAAATTTGCTAAGACGTGTGTAACAACTCACCTATCGAATCAACTAGCTAAAAAATTGATGGTGCTTAAGTGCATGACCTATACCCAATCGTCAGGGTAAGGACTAGGCCCTAATGAGTAGAAAGGTGTGACAATCACCATAAAACTTAGGGTGCAAACCTAGGTAGAGCAATTGTTGGTACAGATCTTAGTGGTTGTAGCAAATATTTAAATGAGAACTTTAAAGGTTGAAGAAGGGAAAGGTTTCATATGAACAGCCCTTGCACATTGATTAGTTAATCCTACGAGATAGGGGGCCCATCTGACAGTATATCTAGCAAGAGCTTTGAAAGGGAATCAGGATAATATTCCTGAACCAAGACACGATGGCTAACGATAACGTTAAAATGTCTGGAGATGTTGATGAAGACCTTGGGAAGAGTTACTTTTTTTGTTTAATGGCTTGTCCACCCTAGAAATGGCTCACTTTGAGGTAAGGTCCAATGATCGAAAGAGCATCGCATGTTGTATGATGTCTGATGTACCCTCGATGCCCCCAATCATACTCATAACTACATCAAGTCTCCAAGTTGAATAACCTTTAGTTGATGGAATAATGTAGGCAAGGGAAGTCAACAAAATGGATCTATAACCTAAAAAAAAAGATTGGCTCTGAAGGTTGGGCATAAAGTTTTTAGTCCTAGACCTATCGACTGCCAGTGCATTTCTCAAGCTACTCCCATGGTAAAAACAGGTTATCGCGTGCTGGTTAAGGGACAGACTAAAAATAACTCCATCAGGGCCTTCTTCAGGTGACAAATAATCAACTCAAAACTAGTATAGACAAAGGGAACTAACTATTTAATTAAAACAAAGCATTGCAATGGTCCATGCGAATGCTCACACGATGTGATTTTTGCTCAATGCTCTAAATGTTAAAGTGAAGAAATTCGACCAAGAACAAGTAAATAGTGGGAGTAACTATGACTCTCTTAAGGTAGCTAAATGCCTCATCATCTAATTAGTGTGTGCTTGAATGGACTAACAAGATTCTTACTTGTCTTGTCTGCCATCTAGTGAAACCACAACCAAGGGAATTGGCTTGGTAGAATCAGTGGGGAAAAAAGACCTTGTTAAGCTTAACTCTATTTTGACTTTGTGAAATGACTTGAGAGATGTAGGATAAGTGGGAGCCCACTGGTGAAATTGTAATACAATTACTTTTGATGTTATTTTACTTATTCCATGAATCAAAGACGAGGTGTGACCCTTTCTTTAGGCGTAATGCTAGCCTTAGTCAGTTGATCCAGGTGAAAGACATTATTAGGTAGGGGGTTTGGTCGACACATCTGTTAAAAGATAACGCAGGTGTCTTAAGATGAGCTCAAAGAGAATAAAAATCTCATGTGGAACAAAAGGGTAAAAGCTTATTTGATTCTGATTTCTAGTACAAGTATGAACCATGAAAGCATGGCCCATAGATCTTTTAGACCTTCAAAATTTGAACCTAAAGGTGTCAGAAAAGTTACCATAGGGATAACTGGCTTGTGGCAAGCAAACATTTATAGCAACGTTACTTTTTGATCCTTTAATATCAACTCTTCCTATCATTATGAAGCAAAATTCACCAAATGTTGGATTGTTCACCCACTAATAAGGAACGTGAGCTGGGTTTAGACCATCATGAGATAGGTTAGTTTTACCCTACTGATGGTAGCGTAGCAATAGTAATTCAATTTAGTACGAGAGGTACAATTGATTTGCACAATTGGTTGAAAAGCTAGTGACATGAAACTACCATGCACTGGATTATGACTAAATGCCTTTAAATCAAAATCAAGCTAGAAACAAGACACGTGCCTATCGCCCAATTGTTGACCCACAACAAAGGCCTATGGACCATAAAGGCACACATTATAGGTGCAGCCCCCATAATGGACAAGTCGCACGGGCCTGCTTGGAGCTTAATTTTCACTGAATGATGGGTTGAATCCTTTGCAATTGACTTAAATATGCAATAGGGTATTGGAAGTGCCAGAGTAGCCTTGTTACGATAATCCACTAAGACTTAGGCCTTTGTTGCTTCAATTCATCCTTCCCTCCATACCTACCGAAGTCATCTGACTTCACTTTTTACACCACACCCTTCTGGGGTTGGGGATGAATGGTGTTCTCTATCACAACCAATACATTTGGTTAATAGCATCCCTCTCTTAAGCATCAAAGTAAATGACAACTGAATGTGCTTGGTATTTGTTATAAGGACTGGCTTACCCTTGAAGCCATCACTTGATTTCAACTCTATTGGCACACACTGGCCCCTAGTGCAGGTTATTACCTTGAATGCCATCGATAACATCTGGCACTTAACACCCTCGACCTTTTCTCAAACTTTAAATAGGTAAGATGTCATGTTTGCTTCATTGAGCTATTCCACGAAATCAAGAGCTCTAAGTAAGCCATTTTTGGTAAGCAAAATCGATTATGCAAGATGAATAGAAAGTTAACTTATGATGCCCAACTATGCACTAACCTAAAACCCGTAAAGGGTGTTAATTGATAGCAAGACGGTGGTCATGGAAGTCAAAATCCACTAAAGAACTGTGTAACAACTCACCTACCACTAGCCCTAAAAATAGATGGCACTTAAGCATCCAACCTATACTCGACTGTTATGGCAAGGGCTAGGCCTTGATGAGTAAGAAGGCATGGCAAGCAGTGCAAAGCCTGAGGTATGAGCCCAAGTAGAGTGACTATTAATGCAGATCTTGGTGGTAGTAAGAAAAACTCAAATGAGAACATTAAAGGCTATAGAAGGGAAAGATTCCATGTGAACAGCACTTGCATATGTGTTAGTCGATCTAAAAAGACAAAGGAAGCCCATCCGACAATGCATCCAATACGAGCTATGAAAGGAAATTGAGTTAAAATTCTTGAACCATGACTCAGTGGTTGATTACAGCATTAGGGAGTTTAAAGACATCGGTGGGGGCCTTAGAAAGAGTTATCTTTTCTATTTAATGGCCTGCCCACCCTAAAAGTGACTTAACCAGAGGTAGGGTCTAGTAGCTAAAAAAGTATCACATGTCACGTGGTGTTTGATGTGTTCGATATGTCTTTAATGGCCTTTGAAAATCTAGAAGACTTAATGTCATCTGCTCTTAGACTTGCACATAACTTTATCAGGTCTCCAAGGTAAATAGCCTTTGGTTGATGAAATAATATTAGTAAGGAAAGTTGGTAAAATGGATTCATAACCTTGGGAAAAAGATTGGCTTTGAGGGCTACGCGCAAGGGTCATAGTCTCAAACCTGTTGGCTATGGCTACATTGTTCAAGCTGCTCCCATAGCTAGAAAGGGTTGCCTTGTGCCGGTTAGTGGATAAACTAGGAACAGCTCCCTCAAGGGCATCCCTTGAATGATGAATAGTCAACTCAAAACTGGTATGAATAATGGGAATCTAACTATTTAATTAAAATAAAGCATTGTCATGTTCCCTGCGGATGCTTACGTAATATGATTTCTGTCTAGTGCTTTAAATGTCAAAGTGAAGAAATTCAACAAAGTGTGGGTAAACAATGAGAGTAACTATGACTCTCTTAAAGTAACATAATGCCTCTCCATCTAATTAGTGACATGCATGAATGGATTAATGAGGTTCCCACTACCCCTATCTACTATGTAGTAAAATCATAACTAAAGGAATAGGCTTAGTAAAATTCATGGAGAAAGAAGACCCTATTGAGCTTGATTCTAGTCTAACTTTGTGAAATGTCTTGAGAGGTGTAGGATAAGTGGGAGCCCTTGGATGAAATTAAAATACCACTACTTTTAACATGATTTTACTTATTCCATGAATCAGATGCAACGCATGACCTTTTTTTTTGGACCCAAGGCTAGCCTCGATTGATCAATTCGAGTAGAAGACATTGTCAGGTGGAAAGTTTGGCTTGGATAGTACATCTATTGAAAGATAATGCAGGTGTCCTAAGATGAGCTCAATGAGAATAGAAATCTCATGTGGATCAAAAGTGTAAATGCCTGTTTGATTCTAATTTCCAATATGAATATGAACTGTAAAAATGTGGCCTATTTATCCTTTAGTATTTTAAAATTTAAAGCTAAAAGTGTTAGAAAAGTTACCATAGGGATAACTAGCTAGTGGTAGCCAAGAGTTCATAGTGAGATTACTTTTTAATCCTTCGATATTGGCCTTCCTATCATTATGAAGCAAAATTCACCTAGTGTTGGATTGTTCACCCACCCATAAAGAATGTAAGTTAGGTTTAGACCATCATGAAATAGGTTAGTTTTACCCTATTGATGGTAACATCGTAATAGTAACTCAACCTAGTATGAGAGGAATCATTGATTTGCATAATTGGTCATTGCAGTTGGTTGAAAAGCTAAAGGCATGTAGCAATCGTGTAATAGATTATGACTGAATTCTTCTAAGTCTGAATCTAGGCAAGAAGTTATGCACACAGCCATTGTCCTATTACAGACTTGTAGTAGGGGCCCATGGCCCCCAAGGGCATTTATCGTAGGTGCAGCCTCACCACAAACAAGCCATGTAGGCCTCTTTGGAGCTAAATTCCCATTAAGCAATAGGTAGAATCCTTTACAAATGACTTAAATATGTTATAAGGTATTGTAAGTGGCAAAATGGCCTTACTACCATGATCCACTAAGAGTCAACCCTTTGTCACTTTGATTCATCCCTCCCTCCCCTTTTACACACCTACTAAAGGCTTCTCACTTTATTTTTTTATAGTACATACCTCTAAGGTTGGGGATGAATGGTGTTCCCCATTGCAATAGATTTGGTCATGTGATAAAATCCTTCCCTCAAGTGTCCAAGTAAATGATAACTGAATACCCTTGGTATTTGTTACAGGGACAAGCTCGCCCCTAGGGCGAGCACTTACCTTTAACTCCATTGGCACATACTAGCCCTTGGTGTAGGTTTTTGCCTTTAACACCATCGATAGCATCTGACCTTTGGTTAGTACAGGCAATCGCATCCAACACCATCAATAAATGCTAGCTCGTTGTTGCCTCGAACACCATTAACAGATACTAGCCCCTTGGTGTAGGATGTTACCTCGAACACCATTACTAGATGCTAGCACTTGGTGTGGGCACTTGCATCAACCACCTTTGGCATAAGTAGGCCCTTGGTGCAGGTTATTACCTTGGACACCTCTTTGGTAGATGCTAGCACTTGGTGTTAGATGTGTACCATGACCCTTCAACTCAAAGCACTTGTCTACACCCTGATCACCATTAGCACCAACTAACTCTTGGTGTATATGTCATAGGCTCTAGTCTTAAGCCAAACTTTATGTAGCCTTGGACAAGGAATTGACTCCATCTACCTAAGTCAACTTATAAAACTCAAGTGCTCAACATAATTCTAGCTAGTTAAATATTGTGCTACAGTATTGGGCCTTTTAGAAGCCCATAAATTTGATTCTTCGAAGATTGTGCTCAATATGCTCATACTTGGGTCGATCATGTGCCCATACCTCAATTATTAGTGCCTACACTTAGGTTTAACTATGTGCCAACACATCGCTTACCAGTGCACACACCTAGACCTGGCTCAATTTTGCTAAACTTCAACACCATGCTTGAGCCTCTAGAGTCTTGATCACTACCCATACCACTATTTAAGGCTAGTTCCTTGTGACTTGGTCTTCCAATAGGCTTTAAGGCTTGGTCCCCCTAGTTGTTGGACCCTCTCCTACTAGAACTAAAATTGCTTTTCAACTTGGAGAGAACCTTAAGGCCAAGACCAACATACAGATCGTGACACATACACATGCCTCAACCACCATTAGGATATGTTGGCCATTGGTCTTGGCACATGTTTTGACAACCATTGCACATGCTACTCCTTTCTGCAAAAAGTTCCCTTAAACACCATCAGCACATGCTAGACCACACGTATGACTAGGTAATAGGTGGGCTCAAGCACATCTTCATATTTTTACCATGCCATTACCATTTTTATGGCTTGTAAATTCATATAAGTGCACCCAAGTGTTTGCACCTAGACTTGACTTAATTCTACCAAACATGAACACATGCTGGCCTTTAGTATGAGTTGTTACCTTAGACACCATTGCCAGATGCTGGCACTTGGTATGGCATGTGTACTATGACCCTTTCACCACTCTTTTATCCTTCATGAGGAACTTGTCTATACTCGAGCACCATTAGCACCAAATGAAATTTGGTGCATGTGTCACAAGCTATAATTTTAAACTAAACTCTATGCGACCTCAGAAAGGGAATTGACTCTATATGCCTAAGTTAGCTTATGAAACTTAAGTGCTCAAAATAATTCTAGCTTGTCAAAGATTGTGCTACACTATTGGGCCTTCTAAAGGTCTCAAATTTGATCCTCTTAGGACTATGTTTAGATGAGCTCGCACTTAGGTCTAACTGTGTACCCATACCTTGATCATTAGTGCCTTCATGTCATGGTCAAGCCCTAGTGTGCCTCAATCCTACCATTACTGACCATGAGCTAAGGTGCAGTCAAGGCCTTATGGTTGAGATAACAATCCTAGTGCTTTGTACATGCAGTGTAAGCATAAAAACATGATGCTAATAGAGTCTGTGGGCTGTGTGTGCCCTAGTCCCAAGATAAGAGGATGAGTACAAGCTAGTGTGTGGGTACCTTAAAGCCTGGTAGCTAATAAGGTGCTATTAGTCAAAGCCATATGCTTGTACTTTTAAGTGGGTTGATGGTGTAATGTGCAGAATCTAAGAATCATGGTGACCAAGAGAAAGGTCACTGGACCCCGAGTTAGTTGAAAAAAAGCCTTAAGTTGGCTAGAAAGAAAGTGTCCTTTTTTTATACAGTCTTATAGTTCTTAGTAAGATGGCTGGAAAATCTTTGACACTCTATGTAAAAGGTCGATTGGTGTCAGATCACCACCTCTCCTTGGTTAGTGGGTAAATAGGGTCTAGCTAGTTTGAAGTGAGCTACTCTTAGGCACATGTGGTGTCAAGAAAGGTAGGCATTATTGAGTCACAAGTGTGGCATGGTGTCTCTTTAGGTCATGGTAAATTTGAGGATGATTGGGGCTAGCATGCCTTATATTGCACTTTTGTATTGAACCATAGGGTTAGGTAGTAGCATTCTCTATGCCCTTCAATTTCCTTTTTTTGAGCAAAAAGGATCATGAGATCATGTTTATGTAGAAGAGACACCACCAAGCCTAAGGGATGAGAGGGCTAGTAGGTAGATACACTGCTAGACCCTTATGGCCAATCGATAGAGGTGTGCTATGGGTGAGTGGCACACCCAAGTTCCTTGAGGTGGGACAAGCATGATGACGGGTGTCCATCATGCATACGGATAGCCTAGAATAAGGCTAAGGGCTAAGGCCCTGATATATGAGTTTCATGGTATGAGATTAGCCTAGTGTGGCTCCAGATTGGCTATTGACCAGCTTCTACATTATGCTTTTAAGATCTAGGCACAAGAACTTGTAGATGATCTAAGCAAGCTTGGTCTTAGGTGCTCACCATGTCAAAATAAGATAATATTATGTGAACTAAGACAATATGCCCTTACGAGCAAAGTAGGTCAGTGCTTAAGACCTTGATGCTTATGGACAAAGATGAGTGCTCGAGGCCACCTTGGGATTTATGGGTTGAGAATTATGATGGGAGTTAGGTTTTTCCCTATTGAGTTTGAAAATGTTGCATGTGATCCTATAGGGTCTAAATTAAGAAGAGCTTAATAGTATATAGCTTGAAAGATTAATAATGATTTGTCCATGGAGAAATGGACTCATGAATGGCTAACCTCAACTAAAAGTAGTCTTGGTGTTGAAAAGACATGTGGTTTTGGTATATGGAATGCATTAATCATGACATTTTGGTATCAGAGCCATTTTGACTTAGTGATGGGGCTAAAGTGACCCCAAGTGTGGGCATGCTAGCGATAAATTGAGGCGATGCTAAGTTCAAAGGGAGCTATTAAGGTGAGATCACAATATCATGAAAATGTGAGCTCAAGAATGACCTATTGAGGTGGCACATTTAAAGAAGTGGCCTAGGTGAAAGGCCTCAAGTAGGCTTTTGGCTGCCAAGTGAAAAGGCATGAGAGTCTAGCCTCACCTAGCAAAAGTGTTAGCTTGTGCATGCATGTGATGCCCTTTGGATGGGAAAACCATGTTGAGACCAAAATGTAAAAAGAGGCTACACCTTGAAATGGTGTTTGAGTAAGGCCATGTAGGCTGAATGAGTTTTATCCTAAGGGAATGAGTCATGCATATTGAGATCAATTACTAATATATGTACTTGTTACGTGGTGCAGATGCCCTAGTGGGGGTATGAGGCAAGTATTTGGGTCCAAGTGTGGAGCCTTTTTGCAAAGCTAAAGGAGTTTAAGTTGGCTGATGATGGAAGCCTTGAGTTTGTGGTAGTCAATAGACCATGAGTTATCATGGTCAGAAAATCATGAAAGTATGCTAATTAGTGAACCATGCTTTGTATTGGTTGAGAGGGAAAGCCTTATGAGATGTGGTGGTCAACAAACCACAACAGTGTGTAGTTTAGTGGAATGAGGAAGTAAGATTTACCAGTTGACAAGGCTTTGAGTTGCGTGGGTCAGATAACCAATTGAGTTGAACAAAGATGATGGTGTTGGCATTTAAGTTACACCCGATTAGTAGACTAGATGAGTTTGAGTAGGGTAGAGAAAAGCCAATTAAGTTGATCCAAATATGGAGTCTTTAAATAGATGCGGCCAATAGGATGGCCATGAGTTTGAGTAGGTTAATAGACTTTGAGTATTGAGTGGGTTGGTGAACCCAAAGATTATGCCAATCATGAGACCTTGTGTTTATAGTTGGATTAATGAATCCTTGAGCATTGAGTGGGCTTTTAGATGCCCTATGAGCTATGCCAGAGTCAAGGCAAATGAGTCGTGGAACCATCATAAAGATATGGTTGCATGTAGAGCCAACTTGTGTTCAAGTATAAGTAGAGGAAACTTTTGATTTCTGGTGCTACTAAGCCAAGGTAGTGAAGCCTATGAGATATTTAAGCATTGAGTTTGAGTTTGAGATAGCAAGCTTTAAGGTGTTGCCATGAGGGTGGTTGGCCAGAGGTCCACACCTAGAGATGTGATCGTAGAAGGGCCACAAGGACCTAAGTTGTGAGATAACCAAAGTGTTCGAATACCACCATGCTAAGGTTTATTATAAGCATTATTGTACCAGTGTACTTAACCTAAGCACCACGTCCAAAGAGGCACCTCAACGAGTCAATGCCATAAGTGTGTGCTTGGTGTGATGGGTCATGTCTAGCAGGGTGCACCAATATGTGGCAAAGTAGGTGGTCATTCATTTAACTGAGGGTCATGATAAATGAGGGTGCCTTAAGGTTACAACATGATGTGATCATGGATGAAATAGTTTAGTGGCACTTATTAACCAACAGTTTGAGTCTAGTAGTCATATGTAGAGATAGCACAAAGATGCAATAGAGCTGTGATGAGACCATCTACATCGACAATGAATGAGTATTATGGGCAGTGCCTCATATGATGGGATTTTAACCCAATCCTTGAAGGCACAAGTGAGAAACATATGAGAAAATGTCAATTATGTGTAACAAGAGAGTTGGGTGTAGTCTTTGCATCAATAAAGGCATCAACACAGCAAGTGAGGGAGAATGTCATGGTAAGGCCTTGGTGTGCCTCAGTCTTGCTATGATTGACCTTGAACTGAGCTATGATTAAGGCTTTATGGTTAGGATAGTGGTCCTGAAGCTATGCGTGTGTAGTGTAAGCATGACAACATGATGTTGATAAAGTGTGCTAGAAGTGTGTGCCCTAGTCCCAAGATGGGTAGACAAGTGCAGGCCAATGTGTGGGTACATTGGAGACTAGTAACCGGTGGGGTGCTATTAGTTTAAGCTATGTGCATCCATCCTTGAGTGGGTTGGTGGAACAATGAGTAAAATCTAAGAATCATAGTGACTAAGAGAAAGGTCATTAGGCCTTGAGTTGGTTAAAGAAAAGCCTTGAGCTAGTTGAGGAGAAAAGTTTCCCTATTTTAAATAGTTTTACGGTTCCTGGTAGGATGGTTAGAAAATCTCTTATGCTCTATATAGTGTGGTATGACTAGTGTTAGCTCTTCATCACCCCTTCGGCTAGCAGATAGGTAGTAGCTTGGTTAGTCTAAAATGAGTAACTCCTAGGCACATGTGGTGTCTAGAATGGTGGGCATTAGGTTATGAGCATGGTATAGTGCCTCATTGGGACATGGTAAACCCGAGGATGGTTGAGGCTAATAGGCCTTATATCATAGCTTTGCATTAAACCATAGGGTTAGGTGATAGCGTTCACTATGTCCCTTAATTTCCCTTCTTTAAGTTGAAAGGATCATAAGATGGTGTTTACATAGGAGGGGCACCATCAAGCTTGATAGATGAGTGGGCTAATAGGCAGACACACTGTTAAACTTTTGTGGCCAATCGATAAAGGTATGCAATGGATAGGTAGCACACCTAAGTTCCTTGAGGCAGGATGAGCATAATGATGGGTGTCTATCATGCATGTAGTAGCCTAGAATGAAGTTAAGGGCTAAGGCCCTAAGATATGAGTTTTATGGGATGAGATAAGCCTAGTGTGGCTTTGGGCTAGCTGTTAACCAACTTCTGTGTTGTGCCTTTGGGATCTAGGCACGATAGCTTACAAATGATCTAAGCAAGCATAGTGTTAGGTTCTCACCATGTCAAAATAAGATAACATTATGTGAATTGGGGCAATGTGCCCTTACGAGCAAGGTAGGTCGATGCTCAAGACCTTAATGGCTTCAGGCAAAGATGGGTGATTAAGGCCACCTTGAAATTTGAGGACTGAAAATCATGTTGGGAGTTGGGTTCCTCCCAATTGAGTTTGGGAATGTTGCATGTGATACTACAAGGTCTGAGCTAGAAAGAGCTCACGAGTATGTGGCTTGAAGGATTAATAATGATCTATCCATGGAGAAATGGACTCATGAAAGACTAACCTTAGCTAAAAGTAATCTTAGTGCCACACAAATGCGTGGTTTTGGTATATGGAATGCATGGCTATGACACCTCACTTAGGTCTAACTATATGCACATGCATCACTCATCAACACCCGTACTTGGGCCTGACTCAATTCTGCCAAACTTGAACACCGTGCTTAAGCCTTTAAAGTCTTGATCACCATCCATACCACTGTTTTGTGCTAGTTCCTATGACATGGGCTTATAGTAGGCCTCAAGGCTTGGTCACCCTTGCAATCAAAATACCACTATTTTGTGTTAGTTCTATAACCTGGGTCTCCAGTAGGCCTCATGGCCTGGTCGCCCTTATGGTCAGACACTATCTCGCTAGAACTAAAATTGCTTCTTGACTTGAAGAGAACCCTTAGGGTTGGACTAGCTTATAGATTGTGATATACACATGCCTCAACCACCATTAGCACTAAATGACCCTCAGTGCATGTGTCATAGGCTATGAGCTTAAGCCTAGCTATAGTGTGGCCTTAGGTGGGAAAGTACCATTTGTATGCCTAAGTAAGCCTTTAATTGACTCTATGTCATGCACTAATTGACTGTGACATGCACTTGTGTTGGAACTCGATTAACTTACTAGGAGTTTAAGAGAAAGCTAGGAAGGAAATGGTTGAGGCAAGTGTAGTTTATATACTTGATAGGGTATGTACACTTGCACCTAGAACATAGTCCTTATATGTTCTCTACAAAAGCTCTTAAGGCCTAAGTCCCTAATGCTTCACACTCTTACTTCTTTATGTTGTCACTTATAGCTTATTAATTATCTATGTACAAATGAGAGGGAGGCTCTCCTATTTATACATGAGCCCCTCGGTACCTATGGCTTTGATAAATCCAAGTGAATGGCTATTATAGGCTTTCTAGACTGTTCTAGGGTGCCCAAGCTCCAACAAGGTCAGCTAAGGCTTTTTATTGAACCCTAGGTCTAGAAGTGTTTAGACACTCTTGCTAAGTGCCTATGCCTAGCGGGTTTTGCAGCTTTCTCCATCTGGGAACCATTTTACCTATAGCTAAGGTCTTCTAGAGACTTTCTCATCTGGGTGCCACAATGCCTGGCATTATGCCTACACCTGGCCTTTTTGGAACCTTTAGTGCCATGCACTTGGCTTGCCCTTAGGATTCTCTAAACCCTTCCATGCCTATGCACCTAGCCTATTTCCAAGCTTCTCAAGGCCCTTACATGCACATGTGTCTAGCCTGTCTTAAGGCAGTTCTAGGCCCTTTTGTGCCTGACTACCTATACCATATCCTGAGGTGTTCTAGAACCTTCTAGTGAGTAATCCTTATCCCTAGCACCATGTAGCTCACCTTGAGTGTACTCTTGCACTCTAACCTTGGTCTTGGCTCACACACTTGGGTAAAAAATGTACCTTTAAGGCTTTAGTGTCAATCTTTCCTAGTCTGTTGCACTGGGTAAGTCCTATCACATGACCCTTTTGGTTTAGGACTCATACGTAGTCTATGACATTCTTCCCCACTCATTGTAGCAATGCCTTCATTGCTAGAGCAATGCCTTCATTGCTAGAGCAATGCCAACCTTTCACCACACACGCATGCATGATCAAGGTTTGTCTTTTATCCCGATGGTCCTTAGCATGCTTTTGTGGTCATCCCTGTCTCTTACCTTGACACTAACATGTTTATTGTTGAACTAACTTCCTCTTGAGAGTTGCCCTTTATGCACTCTGATGAGAGGGGTCACTTGATCTCTTTGGTTTGATTGGTGGTTCTCTGCGACCACACTTTGTCGATCCTATTGGCTTGACTATTGGCTCTCCATGGCCACACTCTTATTGTCCTTATTGAGAGCTTGAGAGGTCTTTTCCTCTTGGCTCAATTGAATAGGACCTAGCTTTAATGTTCTTGTAAAGTCTTTAAGGTGCTGATGATTACCGTTATTCTTGCCATTAGACTCCTTATAATTTTTCACAATGGCTACAAGCTTATTTCATTATGGGCAATCCCTGGGCCTATGTGATCCTAAACACAAAAAGCACCTTAAGGTAATGGCCTTCTTACCTTTGTCCTTGTCAAGGTCCTAGAACCTTGCCTTACAATGCTTAGGCTTATTCTCATCCTCATCCTTTAAGAAGGAGTTGTTACTCTCGTCTCCTTCTCTCAAGCCACTATCGCTAGGCTTGGGAGGCTTAGTGCACTCATACTCGACCAATGATTTGACAATCACAATTACCTAACTTAATTCTTGGACCCTACACTACTTTAACTTGATTTTTGCCCATATTTTCAACCCATTGAGAATATGGAACAAGGGTTCTTGCTTGCCCATGCTAAGAACCACAAGTGATAGTTTTGAGAACTCCCAACAATAGTCTCACACTTTTCCCCTTTGAGTGAGTTAGCAAAGCTTTGCTAAAGCTTCTTTTCTTATATACTTTAGCTTAAACTATCTTGTTAGTTTCTTCACAAACTAATCACAAATGGTGATTGTAGTCTCCCTTCGTTGCATGCCATTGCTCTTTTGATGCCACCACAATAGGGCCACATTAGTTAGGTATATGGCAGTAGTGTTTACCTTGGCTTCTTTTACTATACCAATCACTCGAAAATACTACTCCATGCCCTACATGAAGTTATCAACTTATTTGGTAGAGTAACTTCCCATGATTGGCTTTGGCTTGGACACCTACACCTTGGGTTCCAAACTTCTGTTCATAATTATGGTAGCTCGAAACATAGCAAACTCCCACTTGAGTTACTTTAGTTTTTCCTACAAGGCTACCACCTAAGCTTTTAGATCTTTATTGTGTTGTGCGATCACTTCCATCTCTTGGGTCAAGGCACTGTGTATCTCTTTTTTGAGCTCTTCTTATGCCAAGTCTAGCTCTTGGATGCGATCCTCAAAGTCCTTAAACTGATCCCTTAAATCTCCCATGG
The DNA here is from genome assembly GCF_047325235.1 of Durio zibethinus. Lineage (NCBI taxonomy): Eukaryota > Viridiplantae > Streptophyta > Magnoliopsida > Malvales > Malvaceae > Durio > Durio zibethinus. The sequence goes on along the minus strand of NC_143183.1, from coordinate 8,562,897 downwards.
CTAACTTGTACTTAGCCAACTAAGAGTCCATGGATGACAATAAATCCTTTGAACTAGCTCTTTGCCCTTTGTCTGTGGGCAGGTGACCTTCTTGCACGTCACCTGTGCACTCTACTTGAGGGTTACTGGCTATACTTTTGCATGTGTACCACAATCATGAAGCTCAAACTAAAGATTTCCCATAATTTTTTTAGGAGCACTCAAGCATATTTGTGGCCTACTCTCAGCATCGAGAACTAGCAATCATCCACACAACACTTCCTACTACAAGTCAACAGCATAATTGGCACACTAACATGTAAGCTACCTACATGCTCGAATCGACACCAACATTGATCGTAACCAAGGTTTTGATCCCACCACTGTAAGAGCCTACTCTAATACCAACTATCATGAGCTAGGAGTTTAAGCCTAGCAACCATGCAGCCTTGGTAGAAACTACTATCCATATACCTAAGTAAGCCTTTAACCAACTTTGTGCCATGCACTTGTGTTGAAACTTGACTAACCTCTAAGGAGTTTAGGGGAAAGCTATGAAGGAAATGGTTAAGGCAAGAGTAGTTTAGTTACTTGATAGGGTATGTACACTTCTTTTTGGAATACAGTCCCTATTGTTCTCTACAAAGGCTCTAAGGCCTAAGTCTCTAATGCTTCACACTCTTGCTTCTCTATGTTGTCACCTATGGCTTATTACTTATCTATGTATAAATGAGAAGAAGGCTTTCCTATTTATACTTGGCCTCTTTGGTACCTATGGCTTTAATGAATCTAAGTGTATGGCCACTATGCACCTTCTAGATTATTCTAGGGTGCTCGCGCTCTAACAAGGTTGGCTAAGGGCCTTTTAAACTTCTACTAGTTTTAGGCTCCTCGCCAAGCCATAGGTTTAGAAGTGTCTAGACACTCCTACTGAGTGCCTATACCTAACAAGTTCTAAAGCCTTCGCCATCTAGGTGCCATTTTGCAATGCTAGGATCTTCTAGAGACTCATTCATTTGGGTGCCATAGTACTTAACATTATGCTTGCACCTGGCCCTTTTGGAACCTTTAGTGCCCGTACACATGGCTTGGCCCTAGACTTTTCTAAACCCTTTTATGCTCGTGTGCCTGGCTTATTTCTAGGCTTTTTTAGGCCCTTCCATGCTTGCATGCCTAGCCTATCTCCAGGTAGTTCTAGGCCCTTTCTTGCCCTACATGCTTGGCCTATCTTTAGATGGTTCTAGGCCTTTCTATGCTTGACTGCTCATACCATATCCTAGGGTGCTCTAAATCCTTTCAGTGAGTAGTTTTCATCTCTTGCAATATGCAGCTTACCTCGATTGTACTCTTACACTTCGACCTTGACCTTAACCTGCACATTTAGGTAAAGTATGTGCCTTTAGGGCCTCGATTTCGATCTTTTTTGGTCCATTGCCCATAACATCTTAAACAAGTCTTTTCACATGACCCTCTTAGTCTAGGACTTACGCATAGTCTATGATAAATGCACATGCCTTGACCACCATCAAGACTTGTTGGCCCTTTGTCTCTATACATGCTTTAGCCAGCATCAGCACATGGTGGCCCTTGGTGTAGGCAATTCCCTTGAACGCCATCGGCACATGCTAGGCCATACACCACGCATGGGTAACCAGGGCTCAAGCCATGCACCATGCGTACCACAACTAAGCAATAGCTGGGTTCAAACACATTTTCATGTTTTTGCCTTGCCAATGCCATTTTTATGGCTTGCAAATTCATATAATGGTCCCCTAAGCCTTTATGTGAAGTTTCATGGCAACATGACTCATTTTCTATTTTTTATGATTTTAAAAAATTTTGTGGTTCAGGATTTTTTGAAAGTTTTTAGGAGTTTTGGCCTTAAATTTGGTATACATGATCCTCATATTTTTGTTCGCATCCACAGAAAAATTCAAATGAAAAAATCAAAGTATAGAAGATTTTGTGGCCATTTGAAAAAAGCATCCCTATTTAAGACACTTGAATGGCCACTGGCTACAAACTTATAAAAGCTGTTATGCTCTTTAAGGGGGTGTGAGTTATCAATGTTCCTTAGGGGATAGGGGGCAATATAAAGGCCAAGAATGAGCAACCATTGCAAATCATGTGCACACACCACTCGACCTCCTACCCCTAACATCGGAACCCCCAATGCCATCGGTCAAGTTCTTTGACGATGCTTTGGCGATGGTGCCCTAGGCAAAAAAATATGGCACCAACACATGCTTGACCCCTGCATGTGCACCATGGCCTAGAATCAAACTTCAACCAAGGCCTTGACCATTAATGGCACATGTTGGCACATGGTGTTGGTGTATGGTGTTGGCGTATGGTGTGGGCACATGCCTCGACCATCGTTTACACAAGCTAACCTTTGGTACAGGTACTTGCCTCAACCACCATTGGCATATGCTAGCCCTTGGTACAAGTACATGCCTTAATTAACATCAGTAAAAGATAACCCTTGGTGCAAGCAGTTGCCTTAAACACTATCAGCACATGTTGGGTGTCATGGTCAAGCCCTAATATGCCTCAATCCTGCAATGATTGACCTTGAACTAAGTAATAAATGAGGCTCGATGGTTGGGATAGTGGTCTTGGAGCTGTATGTAGGTAGTGTAAGCCAGGTAACGTGATTCTAATAGAGTGTGTGGGCATTGTGTGCCCTAGTCCCAAGATGGAAGAATAAGTGTAGGCTAGTGTATGGGTGCCCTAGAGCCTAGTATCCAATTAGGTACAATCAGTCCAAGATGTATGCATTCACCCTCGAGTGGGTTGGTAGAGCAATGAGTAGAATTTAAGAATCATGGTAACCAAGAGGAAGGTCACTCGATCTTAAGATTGTTGGGGATAAAAATGTCCCTATTTCAAACAATGTTATGGTTCCTAGTAGGATGGTTGGAATATCTCTTAAGCTCTTTATAAGGGGATGATTGGTGTCAGCTCTCCATCACCCATTGGCTAATAGGTAGGTAGGGCCTAGCTAGTTTGAAGTGAGCTACTCCTAAGCGTAATTGTGTCTAGGTGGGTGGACATCATCGGGTCACGAGTGTGGCATGATGTATCCTCAAGTCATGGTAAAACTAGGGATGGTTGAGGCCGATTGGCCTCGTATCACACTTTTGCGTTGAACTATGGGTCTAGGTGGTGAGAATCACTATGCCCCTTGATTTCCCCTCTTCGAGTCAAAAGGATCATAAAATGGTGTTGGCATAAGAGAGGCACTATCAAGCCTAATGGATGAGCAAGCTAGCAAGCAGGCATGTTACTAGACCCTTGTGGCCAATTGATAAAGGTGTGCTATAGTTAAGGTAACACACCTGAGTCCTCGAGGTGGGACAAGCATGATGTAAGTTGTCCAACATGCGTACGAACAGCCTAGAATGAGGCTAAAGGCTGAGGCCTTGAGATATGAGTTTCATGGGATGAGATGAGCCAGTATGGCTTTAGGCTAGTGGTAACCAGTATACGAGTAGTGGTTTTGGGTTTAAGGCATGAAAGCTTGCGTACATTACTGGTGGGCATGGTATTAGGTTTTCACCATGCCAAAATGAGATAATATCATGAAAATTAGGGTTGTGTACCCCTATAAGCAAGATGGGTCAATGCTTAAAACCTTGATGCCTATGTGTTGAGATAGCTATTTGCAACCACTTTGAGAATCATAGGTTGATTATTATAATGGGAGTCGGGTTCCTCTCTACCAAGATTAGGAATGTTGCATGTTACCCTACGGGATCTGAACTAGGAAGAACTCATGAGTTGGTGGCTTAAAAGATAGAAAATGATCTATCCATGGAGAAATGGACTCGCGAAAGGCTAACCTAAACTAAAAATAGTCAAAGTGCCACATGGACACATGGTTTTGATCTAAGGAATGGGTGGCTTGTGACATTTTGGTGTCAGAGCCTAGTTTGGCTCAGTGGTAGGACTAACACAGCCCTAAACGTGGGCATAATAATGTGAAATTGATGCAATACTAAGCTTAAAGAGAGCTATCGAGGCACAATTGTAATAATGTGGCTATGTGTACTTGAGAATGAAACATTAATGTGTGCCATGGGAAAATTGGCTTCCATGAAATGCCTTCAAGAAGGCTCTTAGATGCCAAGTGAAAGGGCATGGGAGTCTAGCCTAAACTTGAAAAAGTTGTTGGCATGTGCAAGCATGTGATGCTCTTATGGTGGGAAAAACCATGTGAAGGTCTTGATGTGAAAGAAGTGCACACAATGAAATGATGTTATGTAAGGCCATGTAGGCCGAATGAGTTTTATCTTGAGGGACATCAATCATGCATATTAAGATCAGTTACTAACATGTCCACTTATTGTATGGTGCAAGTGCTTTAGTAGGGGTACGAGCCAATTATTTATGTCGAAGCATGGAGACATTCTATAGAGGTAAAGGAGTTTGAGTTGACTGATGATTGAAACCTTGAGTTTGTGACGGTCAATGGACCATGAGTTCTCGTGGTCAAAGGATCATGAAAGTGTGTTGATTAGTGGACCATGTTTGTGTTGGCTGAGATAGAAGGCCTTATGCGATGTGGTGGTCAACGGACCATGACATTATGTAGTTTAGGGGAATGAGCAAGCTAGAGTTGGCTAGTTGACAAGGCTTTGAGTTATGTGGGTCAAAGGATAGATTGAGTTGAGTAAAACTGATGGTATTGTCATATGAGTTTGCATCTAGTCAGCAGATTAGATGAGTTTGAGCAGTGCAAAGAAAAACTAATTGAGTTGGGCCAAATATGGAGTCTTTAAGTAGATATGACCAATGGGATGGCTATGAATTTGAGTAAGTTAGTGGACCTTGAATATCGAGTGGGTTGGAGAACCTTGAGATTAAGCCAGTCAAGAGACCTTGTATTTAGAGATGGATCAATGGATCATCGAGCATTGAGTGGGATTTGAGATGACCTATAAGCTATGCCAGAGTCAAGGCAAACGAGTTGTGGAACCATTATAGAGATATGGTTGCATGTAGAGCTAAGTTGAGTTCAAGTAAAAAGTGAGGGAGACTTGTGATTTTTGGTGGTACTAAGCCAATGTAAAGAAGCTTATGAGATAAAAGCATGAGTTCGAGTCCAAGATAGTGAGCACTAAGGTGCTACTATAAGGGTGGTTGGTAAAAGGACCACACCTAGAGAGGTGACCTTGGAAGGGCCAATAGGACCTAAGTTATGAGATGATCAAAGTGTTTGAATGACATCATGATAAGGTATATTAGGGGTGGTGCCACATGAGTATGTATGACCTAAACACCACGTCCAGAGGGGTGCATTGAAGAGTCGATACTGCAAGCATGCAATTGGTGCAATGGTTCACATTCTACGGGTGCCCCAATGTGTGGCAAAATAAGTGGTCATTCATTAGACTAGTGGTCATGTTCAACAAAGGTGCCTTAAGGTCATAACATGATGTGATCATGGGTGATGCAGTGTAGTGGCACTTATTGAGCAATAGTTTGAGTCTAGTAATCATATGTGGAGATAGCATAGAGGTGTAGTGGAACTGGGATAAGACCTATCTACACCAACAATGAACAAGTACTATAGGATGTCAACCCAATCCTTGATGGCACAATTATGGGACATATGGGAAAATGTTAACTATGTGCAACAAGAGAGTTGGGTGTGGTCTTGGTGTCGATAAAGGCATTAACATAGTAAGTGGGGGAGAGAGACATGGGCAGGCCTTGGTATGCCTCGGTCCTACCATGACTAACCCTAAGCTAAGTAGTGGATGAGGCTTAGTGGTTGGGACAATGGTCTTAGAGCTATGCACGGACAATGTAAGCTAAGAAACATGACGCTAATAAAGTGTGAAGGTAATGTGTGCCCTAGTCCCAAGATGGGCAAACAAGTGCAGGCTAGTGTGCAGCCAGTGTAAAGGTGGCCTAGAACTAGGTAGCTAGATGAGTGCAGTCGGTTAAAGACATGTGCGTATGTCATGGGTTAAGACATAAGCTCTGACCTGCATGGCTCAGGACCCGGGCATTCACTCATCTGATGTCCCAAATCAACCTACCTGTCATGGTTCACACCCTTGTGAGGTATTGTTTGCTCTGGCCACCCTGGCCTCATAGTTTTGTCCTACAAAATGTGCCTCACAAGAGGAAGGTAGTGTGAACCCTTACATACCCCATTGACCCTCCTTTTATGTTCAATGTGGGATTCAAGACTCTTTCTTAGGTTCATGACATTCTCCCCCACCCAACCTCGTGATGCCCTCATCACAAAGGCTGGCTACCCTACTTACTTCTCTCTAGGCGTTTGGCATGGATCAAACGGTTTAGGGCTGGCTCTGATTTCACTTGTCATAGGTCGAGACTTAAGCTCTGAGCCGCATGGCTCCAAGACTCGAGCATCCACTCATCCAGCATCCCAGATCATCTTACCTGCCATAGTTCACACCCTTGTAAAGTATTGTCCGCCCTGGCCACCTTAGCCTCACAGTTTTATCCTATAAAAGGTGCCTCACAAGAAGAAGGTAGTGTGAACCTTTATATACCCCAGTGACCCTCTTTTTATGTCTGATGTGGGGTTCAGGACTCCTCTTTAGGTTTGTGACATTTGCACCCTCAAATGGGTTGTTGGAGCAATGAGCAAAATTTTAAAATCATGGTGACCAAAAGAAAGGTAATTGAGCCCTAAATTGGCTAAAGAAAGGCCTTGAGATTGTTGGGGAGAACAACGTTCCCATTTTAGACAGTGTTACAATTCTTGGTAAGATGGCAGGGAAATCTCTTACACTCTTTATAGGGGGACAACTAGTGTTAGCTCTCCACCACCCTTTTGGCTAGTGGGCAAGTAAAGACTTGGCTAATCTAAAGTGAGCTACTCCTAGGCACATATGGTGTTTAGCATGGTGTCTCTTCAAGTCATGGTAAACCAAGGATGGTTGAGGCCAATGGGTTTCATCTCACACCTTTGCATTGAATCATAGGTTAGGCAATTGCATTCACTATGCCCTTTGGTTTCTCCTCTTTGAGCCTGAAGGATCATGAGATGGTGTTTACATAGGAGAGGCATCATCTAGCCTAAGAGATAAGCAAGCTAGTAGGCAGGCATGCTACTAAACCCATATGTTCAATTGGTAGAGGTGTGCTATAGTTGGGGTAACACACCCAAGTCCCCAAGGTGGGGTGGGTGTGATGTAAGGTGTCTATCATGTGTGCGGGCAGCCTAGAATGAGGCTAAAGGTGAAGGCCCTCAGATATAAGTTTCATGGGATGACATGAGCCCAGTGCAGTTTTGGGTTAGCGACTGACTAGCATGCGAGTGGTGTTTTTAGGTTTGAGGCATGAGAGCTTATGTATGATGTGGACGAGCATGGTATTAGGTTCTCACCAAGCCAGAATGAGATAATATCACAAGAACTGAGGTTGTGTACCCTTATAAGCTAGATGAGTTAGTGGTCGAGACCTTGATGCCTGCCAGTAGAGATGGGTGCTCGGGGCCCCCTAAGAATCATGGGTTGATCATAATGATGGGAGTTAAGTTCCTCCCTATTCAGTTTGGGAATGTTGTGTGCTGCCCTATGGGGTCTGAACTAGGAAAAGCTCATAAGTATGCAGCTTGAAGGATTGAAAATGATCTATCCACGGAGAAATGGACTCACAAAAGGCTAACCTAGACTAAAAGTAGTCAATGTGCTACATAGACGTGTGGTTTCAGTCTAAAGAACATATGGCCTATGACATTGGACCTTGGTTCGAGCACATGCCTCGATCACCATCGATACCTATGGACCTTTGGTGCAAAATATGCCTATTTGAAAAAAGTGTCTCATTTTAGACACTTTAATGTCTACTACTAGCATATTTGTAAAATCTCTCATGCTCTTTAGGGCTGGTTGTTCGAGCCCCTCTTTCCCGCCACTAGAGGAGTAGGTGTGTGTGATGGGCCTATTATTGCATACATCCACGACAACATTTCTAGAGTAAAATCCTCATTGTGTATGCTTTTGGCTATGTTGTTTGGCGATAGGTTGCTTTGGTGACCTATAGGTGCCCATGGCCTTGACCAATTGGCATGCATGTAGAAAAGGGGCTTGGCTGTGCTAAGCTCAAGCTTGTAACTATGGCTGATGCTACCCTAGACCCTAAACCAAGTCTTTGAATCAGGCAATGGCTCCCTAAGGTGGTGCAAGCAAAAGCTACGATTGCGGGCTTGGTTTGGCCAAGTCTTTTAAGTAATTGGTAATCTCATGGTCTCTCTTATCAAGTAGAAAAATGCTTTGGCTTGGCCAAGCCCTTGCATGTAGCCAATGCTGCCCAAGACCCTAGGAATAAGTCCCTGAATCAAGCAATGTCCCATTTGGGTGGTGTTAACAGAGTTTGTGTGTGTAGTCCTAGCTAGAACAAGAATTGCTAGTGTTATACTATTGTTGCCTGTTGGATGGCAAGAAAAGTCTTATGGCCCTTGCTTGTGTTTTTCCAATGCCAAGCGATTATGGCATGGCCTCGTACATAATTTCCTCTGCTTGCTTGCCAAGTAATCGTTTGGGTGGGTTGTGGACCAATGTGCAAGGATGCTACCACTTGTACGAAATAAGCATATGAGTGGTGTTATAGTTATGTGTGTTGGTAGGCTCCATGCTCGATACATCGAACTGTCAACCTGTCATCCTCTTTAATCTACCCCTATGTGGTCATTGTACCTTAAGGGCATAATCGAGATCCTGTACTGCATACCTAAATCGATGAAAATTGGATGTCTTGCCATCCTGCATCCGTCTTGTGTCTTAAGGGCTATTGGTTGGACCTCAATGATGCCTTGTGTCCTAAGTGTGCGACCCAAACCATGATGGCCACATTAGTGCACTGGTGTTCAATTGGCTATCAGATATGGAATGTTTTATGGCGCGAGCTTTCAACCCTTGTTCATTTCATGCTATGCATTTTACGTGCTTGACACGCATAATGCTTGTGCTTTGTATTGGCTCTCTCCGTCGCTTAATCGGTGCATTGAGGCCCATGCGATGCCAACATCCCAAAGGAATGCTACCTAGTTGATCATGCTAGTAGTCATGCATTTATAAATATGAACTAATTCAGACTATGAAACTTAGAATGGCTCATTAAATTAGTTATAGTTTGTTTGATGGCATCTACTACTTGGATAATCATAGTAATTCTAGAGCTAATATGCGTAATAAACCATGACTTTTGGAAAGGATGCATTTATTAGATAAAAGGTTGACGTGGGCTTTACCTGTTGCTCTAATGATTCATGATAACTTGATGGATCACATGGCCTTTGTGCTAGCAATGCATCATTCATATTTTTGCCCTATCAACTTTCAATGGTAGTATGATGGCCTACTATGGTGGTGATGGGTGATGAAGAATTAGGGTTCCCAGAAAGGGATACTAAGAAATGGCTACGACATCCAAGGAAGGTAGTAGGCACACAAATTACCCAATCCTGACACAATGAGGTAGTGACAATAAATAACAATACCGCACTTTATGAGTTTGGTAATTAGAATGAGTACAATCTAAATCCCTTAATGAGGATCCATTTGAAGGCAAGTTTGGTGCCAACAAAAACAATAATTCTAGCTCCAATAGAATATATTTAAGTTGGTGCAGTTAAAAAGCCCATAGTTGAAACTAGGGTTGGGTCATCCAGTTCGCCTAAAGGTGACCACTAGTCTACTCATCCTTACTACCAGCAATTGGCTCTTGGCCTTAACTAACTCGGTCAGTCCTTCAATGTTGTTACTTTGAAGAAATTAGAGTGCACAAAGCAAGCCTACGCTTGTATACATTAACATGGGATAACATCATAGGATTTCAGTCTTATTGTGTTGGCCTTTGGGATCTGATTAATGATTAACAGGGATAGTCGGGGCATTCATATTTCGTAGATAGGTGAAATTCTTGGATTTATGAAAAATGAACAAATGCAAAAGCATTTGCCAAGGATGTTTTCATTAATCAAGAATGAAAGTTGGGGGCTCGAAGACGATCAGATACCATCCTAGTCTAAACCATAAACAATGCTGACCAGGGATCAATGGATGTTACTTTTAGGACTCTGTCAGTACCTTATAAGAAATCAAAGTTTTACGTTCTAGAGGAGTATGGTCACAAGGCTAAAACTTAAAGGAATTGGTGAAAGGGCACCAACAAGAGCACTAGTCATCAGCTGACATTGATTGCATTCCTGCTTTATGTACACTTTGCCTGTCAGTCCTACCGATTGAATGGTCTAGTGAAGTGTTCAAATTACAATAATGTGGATAGTTCGCTACCATGACATCATGAGAAGTCTACTAAACCCTATCATTCAGAGGAAGGAGAAGTCATAAAAAGGTTTCCAAAAGTGAACCTATAGAAGGATCATTGTCAAAACCTGCTCAACAAATGACCCACGAATGCGTTAATGAAACACTGAAAAGGGTGAGAGTGCCTCCATGCCATGAGCCCCTTCTGGCCCTAGGCATGCGTGATGATCACTTCATTCCACCTTCTGGGTGGGTGAAACGATCAGCATCATCCCCCGCAACCTAATAACAAACTTCAAGTATGAATTACACTAAGGAATCAAAATGAAAAATAGCACACATGCCACTACCATCCCTTTCACGGTGCATGTACGGGTAGCATTGTGACAATTTTTGTTGTGAAAAACCAAAATGACTCTCGGCAACGGATATCTTAGCTTTCACATTGATGAAGAATGTAATGAAATGCGATACTTGGTGTGAATTGCATAATCTTATGAACCATCAAGTCTTTGAAAGCAAGTTGCACCCTAAGTTATTAGGCTAAGGGCACACTTGCTTGAGTGTCATGCATCATCACCCCCTCCAACTCCCCACCTTTTAGGCTCTAGGTAAAGAGGGCAGAAGATCGACTACCATGATCTCATCGATCATGGTTGGCCTAAAAGCATGTCATCGACAACAATAATGCTATGATCATCGATGGTAAAGCTCCCGATGTGCCTTATCTTTGGTAACAAGTACTCATTTTCCATTCGGATCCCATCAGACCTCATGCATCACTTGGTTGATGCCCACATCATGACTCGTGGTCAGTGGGATTACCTATTGAGTTTAAGCATATCAATAAGTGGAGGAAAAGAAACTTACTAGGATTCCCCTAGTAATGATGACTGAACTAGGAAAAGCCCAGCTTGAGAGTCTGGCACCTCCGATGTCTAAATTGTAGTTTGGAGATGCATCTTTAGTGGTGGACCAGGCCCAAGTCCCTTGCAAAGAGGCATCAAAGAGGGTGAGAGCTATGTTGTGCCTAGACCTTATCCAACTATTAAGCGTTATTTATGAGTTGGGTTGTTTAGGAATGTAGCCCCAAATGAGAAGTAAATTTTGTCTAAAGCTGAATATGGGTGAAAGACTGATAGTAAATAAGTATCGCAAGAGAAAAATAAAAGGACACTGAAAAAAAAGTCAAATAGTGCTTGAAATTGTTGGGAATGAAGCAAATGGGGGCCAGTGATGCACCTCGATTAGATGTGGAATGTTGAGAGCTAGTTCATCAATCAGCTATGGTGTGGACTGATGTGGGTCATGGTAGCGCCCAACCTAAGCTTTTGATATGTTTGTCAAATGCAGTATGCACCATTTCAGTGTGCTATAGCACCTGCATGTTCCTGGTGTAGGCCTACGGGCTCCCCATCTGGCCTATCTTGAAACACAGACCAAGGAATCTGACATGTGTGTGAACAAATAGGCTAGAAAACTTGTAAAGTGTAAGGAAGCTAATTTGTGGGATCCTTCGCAGGTGCACCATTGACTAACCTTGATCTTCTAAGAAGGGTTCGAATGTGAGCATGCCTATTGAGACACAAAAGATGGTGAACTATGCCTGAGTAGGGTGAAGCCAAAAATGCTTTGGTGGATGCCCACAGCAATACTAATGTACAAATCGTTCATTTGACTTGGGTATAGAGGTGAAAGACTAATCAGACTATCTAGTAACTGATTCCCTCCAAAGTTTCCCTCAAGATAGCTATAGCCCTTAACAAGTTTTATCAAGTAAAGCCAATTATTAGAGACATTAGAGGCATATCGCCTTTAACCTATTCTCAAACTTTAAATAGGTAGGATGGTGTGGCCACTTCATTAAGCCACTCTATAGAATTGAGAGCTCTAATTGTGCCATTTTTTGTAAATAGAATTGGTGATGTAAATGAACTAAAAGCTAGGTTACGGTACCCAACTGTATGCTAACCTAGAACCCACAAAGAGTGTTGGTCGATTATGGTAGCAAGATAGTGGTTATGCAAGTTGAAATACACTAAAAAGTGTGTAACAACTCATCTGCCAAATCAACTAGCCCTAGAAATGGATGGCGCTTAAGTACATGACCAATACTTGGCCATCGGGGCAAAGGCCAAGCCTCGATGAGTAAGAAGGCATGGTAGTCACCATAAAACTCAAGGCACCAACCCCAGCAAAGCTACCATCAGTGCATATCTTAGTGGTAGTAGCAAATATTCAAATGACAACTTTGAAGGCTGAAGAAGGGAAAGGTTCCAAGTGAATAGCACTTGCACATAAGTTAGTCAATCCTAAGAGACAAGGGAAAAGACAAGGGAAGCCCATCTAACAATGCATCCAGTGTGAGATCCGAAAAGGAATCAGGTTAAAGTTCCTGAATTGGAACATGGTGACTGATGGAAATGTTAGGCCATACGAAGACATTGGTAGGGTCTTTAAGAAAAGTTATCTTTTTTGTCTGCCCACCTAAGAAATAACTCAGCCAAAGGAAAGGTCCAACAGTTAAAAGAGCACCACATGTCATGGGGTGTCTTGTGCACCTTTACCTACCCTTGAAAATTCAAAAGACTGAATGACATCCATTCCAAGTCATACTCATAACTACATTAGGTCTCCAAGCTGAACCACCTCTAATTGATGGAACAATGTAGGCAAAGGAAGTTAGCAATATGGATCCATAACCTTGGGAAAAAGATTGGCTCTAAGGTTTGGGCATAGAAGTTCCCAATCCCAAACTCATCGATTGTCAATGTACTACTCAAGCTGTTCTTAAGGTAAGAGAGGGTCATCACGCACTGGCTAGGGGACAGACTAGGAATGGCTCCCTTAGGGGCCTTCCCTAGATGACAAGTAGTGAGCAAGCATGTAAAGGTTAAAAGGAGCCTGAAAGGTTAAAAGGAGCCTAAAAATAGGCCAAGCATGTAGGCATGGAAGGGCCTAGAGAAGCTAGGGGACAAGCCAGGTGCATGGGCACCAAAGGTTCTAAAAGGATCAAGTACAGGCACATTGCCAACCACTGTGGTGCTAAGATGAAGAAGTCCCTAGAAGACCTAGCTATGGGTAGAATGCCACCCGAATGGAGAAAGCTCTTAGGTAACTCTTAAGAGGAAGTTGGTTCAGCAATAGATGCATTGGTGTCATGGCAAGAGAAAGGGATGATCATGATTGTGTGCCAAGGACCATTAGGATGAGGGATAGTCATCGATCCAGTATATGTGTGTAGTGAAGGATCAACATTCACCTAGCAATGAGGGCATTGCTAGAATGAATGGGGTAGAATGTCATGAATTGCACATGAGTCCTAGACCAAAAGGGTCATGTGACAAGACTTGTTTGAGATGGTATGAGTAATGGATTAGGAAAAATTAAAACCAAGGCCTTAAAGGCACATACTTTACACAAGTGTCAGGGCAAGGCCAAGGCCACAGTGCAAGAGTACACTCAAGATGAGCTACACGATGATAGAGATGAGGATTGCTTGTTGGAAGGTTCTAGAACACCCCAACATGTGGTGCAACCAGTTAGGTATAAAAAGGCCTAGAACCATCTAGAGACATGCTAGGCATACAAGCATGAAAGGGCCTAAAACTACTTGGGGATAGGCCAGATGTGTGGGCATAGAAGGACTTAGAAAAGCTTGGTAATGGGCCAAGCACATGGGCATGGAATGGTTTAGAGAAGCTTGGGGGTAGCTAGTTGTTTAGGCACTAAAGGTTCCAAAAGGGCCAGGCATGGGCGTCATGCTGGGTACTATGGCAACCAGACGAGAAAGTCTTTAGAATACCCTAGCTGTGGGCAAAATGCCACTTAGATGGAAAAGACTCTAGAACCCACTAGGCACAGGCACTTAATGAGAGTGTTCAAATACTTCCAAACCCAAGGCTTGACAGGGAGCTTAAAACTAGTAGAAGCCTAAAAAGGCCTTAGCTGACCTTTTGGAGCCTAGGCACATTAGAACAGTCTAGAAGGACCATAATGGCCACACACTTGGATTCATTAAAGCCATAGGTACTAAGAGGCTATAGTATAAATAGGAGAGCCTCCCCATCATTTGTACATAGATAAGAAAAGTAATAGGTGACAACAAGAGAAGTAAGAGTGTAAAGCATTAGGGAGTATGTTCCAAAAGCAAGTATACATACCCCATCAAGTAAATATACTACTCTTGCCCTAATTTTTCCCTTCCTAGCTTTCTCCTAAACTCCTAGGAGGTAACTCAAGTTCCAGCACAAGTCCATAGCGTAGTCAGCTAGTGCATGACATAGAGTTGGTTAAAGGCTTACTTAGGCATATGGCTGGTAGTTTCCCACCTAAGGCCTCATGATAGCTAGGCTTAAGGTTCTAGCCCATGACACTTGTGGAAGCTCATGTAATGTGATTTCTACCCAGTGCTCTGAATGTCAAAGTGAGAAAATTTAACCAAGCATGGGTAAACGACGAGAGTAACTATGACTTTCTTAAGATACCCAAATGCCTCGTCATCTAATTAGTGATACTTATGAATAGATTAATAAGATTCACATTGTTCTATCTATTATCTAGTGAAACTATAGACAAGGGAATAGGCTTGGCAGAATTAGTAAGGAAAGAAGACCATTTTGAGCTTGACTCTAGTCTGACTTTGTGAAATGACTTGAGAGGTGTAGGATAAGTGGAAGCCCTCAAAAGAAATTGAAATACCACTACTTTTAACGTTATTTTATTTATTTCATGAATCGAAAGCAAGGCACAACCCTTTCTTTTGGACCCAAGGCAAGCCTCAGTGTCAGAAAAGTTACCATAAGGATAATGGCTTTTGGCAGCCAAGCATTCATAGTGACATTGCTTTTTAATCCTTTGATGTCGGCTCTTCCTATCATTATAAAGTAGAATTCACCAAGTGTTGGATTGTTGATCCACCAATAGGGAACATGAGGTGGGTTTAGACTATCATGAGATAGGTTAGTTTTATCCCACTGATGGCAACATTGAAACAATAATTTAACCTAGTACGAGAGAAATCATTGATTCACGTAATTAATTATCATGCTTGGTTAAAAAGCTAGTGGCATGAAGCTATCGTGTGCTAGATTATGACTGAACACCTCTAAGTTAGAATCTGGGCTAGAAGCAATGCATGCATGCTTCACTTGATTACCAACTCATAGTATTGGCCCATGGCCACCAAGGGCATATGTCGTAGGTGTAGTGGTGGAAAAGCCATACGAGCCTTTTTGGAGCTAAATTCCCACCAAGCCATGGATAAAATCCTTTGCAAATGACTTAAATACATGATGGGGTATTGTAAGTGGTAGAGTGGCCTTGTTGCCATGATCCCCTAAGATTTAACCCTTTGTCACTTTGATTCATCCTCCCTCTCATATCTACCAAAGTCCTTTCGCTTAATTTATTTACACTAGACCCTTCTGGGGTTAGGGATGAATGGTGTTCTCCATTGTAACAAATTTGACTAGGTGATAACATCCCTCCCTTAAGCGTCCAAGTAAATGACGATGCCCTTGGTATTTGTTATAAGGATAGGCGCACCCTTTGTGTGGGCACTTGCTTTGAACTCCATCAGCACACGTTGGCCCCTAGTATAGGTCATTGCCTTGAACACCATTCATAGCATCTAGCCCTTGGTTGGCATGGGAAATCACATCCAACACCAATGGCAAATGTTGGCCTTTTGGTGTAATATGTTGCCTCAGACACTATTGCTCAATGTTGGTAGTTAGAGCAAGCATTTGCCTTAAATACCATCGACACAAGTGAGCCTTTGGTGTGGACTGTTACCTTGGACACCTCTTTGGTTGATATTGACATTTGGCATAGTATGTGTACTGTGACCTTCCCACCTAAGGCACTTGTCTGCCCCCTGATTGCCATCGGTAGCAACTGATGCTTAGTGCATGTATCATAGGCTCCAATCTTAAACCAAACTCTGTACAACCTTAGATAGGGAATTGACTCCATCTACCTAAGTTAGCCTACAAAACTCAAGTGCTTAGCATAATTCTAGATTTTCAAATATTGTGGTATAGTATTGGGCTTTCTAAAAGCCTATAAATTTGATCTTCCCAAGATTATGTTCAGGTGTACCTGCACCTGGGTCTGATCGTGCACTAGCACTTTGATCATCAATGCCCACACTTTGTTCTGGTGATGCACCCATACCTCAATTATCAGTGCCTGCACCTAGGTCAAACTGTGTGCCCGCACATCACTTAACAGCGCTCGCACCTAAGCCTGGCTCAATTCTGCCAAACTTAAATACTATGCCTAAGCCTTTTGAGTCTTGATCACTATCCATACCACTGTTCTAGGCTAGTTCCCCATGACCTAGCCTTTCAGTAGGCCTCAAGGCCTGGTCTCCCTAATTGTTGGACCTTGTCTTGCTAGAACTAGAATTACTCTTCAACTAACCAAGCACCCCTAGGCCAGGACCAGCTTACGAATTATGACACATACACATGCCTCGGCCATCACTAGGACATGTTGGCCCTTGGTCTAAACATATGCTTTGACCACCATCGACGTATGTTGGGTCACGCACCAAGCATGGGTATCCTAGGCCCAAGCCACGCACCGTACATGCCATAATCAAGCAGTAAGTGGGTGCATGCGCATCTTCTTATTTCTACCATGCTAATGCCATTTTTATTTCTACCATGCCAATGCCATTTTTATAGCTTTTAAACTCATATAAGTGCTCACTACTGCCTGCACATGGGCTTGGCTCAATTCTATCGAACATGAACACATGCTAGCCTTTGGTGTGGGTTGTTGCCTTTGACACCATCACTAAATGTTGGCATTAGTTGTGACATGTGCACTGTGACCTTCTCACCACTCTTATTCCCTCTCAAGGCACTTGTCTACCCTTCGAGCACCATCAACACCAAATGATGCTTGGTGTATGTGCTATAGGCTCTGGTCTTAAGCCAAACTCCATACAACTTTAGATAGGGAATTGAATTCATGTGCCTAAGTCAGCCTACAAAACTCAAGTGCTCAGTATAATTCTAGCTTGTCAAAGATTGTGTTGTAGTACTAGACCTTCTAGAAGCCCCCAAATATGATCCTTCTAGGAATATGTTTAGGCATGCCTACACCTAGGTCTGACCATGTGCCTACACTTCAATCATCAGTGCTTTCACTTAGGTCTGACTATGTGCCCATGCATCACTCACCATCACCTACACCTGGGCCTACCGTAATTTTACCAAAGCAAAATGCCATGCATAAGCCTTTGGAGTCTTGATCACTACCCATACCTCTATTCTATGCCAGTAAGCCTTAAGGCTTGGTCCCTCTAGATGTCAGACCCTGTCCTGCTAGAACTAAAACTACTCATTAACTCTAGAGAATCCTAGGGTTTGGACCAACTTATGGACCATGACGCATTCACATGCCTCAACCACATTAACATCGACTGACCCTCAATGCATGCACATGCCTTGACCACCATCGAGACTTGTTGGCCTTTTATCTCAGCACATGCTTCGACCACCATCAACACATGGTGGCCCTTGGTGCAGGTAGTTCCCTTGAAACCATCGATGCAGATTGGGCCATGCACCATGCTCGGGTATCTTAGGCTCGAGTCATGCACCATGCACACCATGACCAAGCAATAGGTGGGTTCAGGCACATCTTTATATTTCTACCTTGCCAATGCCATTTTAATGGCTTGTAAATTCATGTAATGATCCCCAAAGCCTTCACGTGAAGTTTCATGGCAAGATGACTTATTTTTATTTTTCATGATTTTCAAAATTTTTCATAGTTCAAGATTTGGTAAAAGTTTTTTAGGAGATTTGTTCCCAAATTTGGTATATGTGATCCTTGTATTTTTGTTGGCATCCACAAAAAAAATTCAACTAAAAAATTAAAGTGCAGAAGATTTTTTGGCCATTTGAAAAAAGCATCCCCATTTTAGTTACTTGAATAGCTACTAGCTATGAACATGTAAAAGCTCTTGTGCTCTTTAAAAGGGTGTAAGTTGTTGAAGTTCCTTAGGGGATAAAGGGCCAATATAAGGGCCAAGGACTAGCACCCATCACACATCATATGTGCACACCCCCCGACTCCTGCCCCTAATCGTCGAAACCCCTAACATCGTCGGTCAAGTTTTTTAATGATGGTGCCTTAGGCAAAAAAATGTGGCACTTGTACATGCCTAAACCTTGCATGTGCACCATGGCCCAAAATCAAACTTCAACCAAGGCCTCAGCCATCAATGGCACATGCTAGCCCATGGTGTAGGAACATGCCTTGACCATCATCAGCACAAGCTGGCCTTTGGTACAAGCAGTTACCTCGACCACTATTGACATAAATAGCCATTGGTGTGGGCACTTGCCTTGGCCACCATCAGCATAATCTTAACCTAATGTAGGCACTTACCTCAATTAGCATTAGCAGAAGATAGCCCTTGGTGAGGGTAGTTGCCTCGAACACCATCGCACATGCTGGGCCTTAGTGCCAGCACATGCCTTGACCACTATCAACACCTACAAACTCTTGGTACAGGAGATGCCTATTTGAAAAAAGTGTCCTCATTTTAGACACTTTATGTCTATTGCTTGCACATTTGTAAAATCTTTTATGCTCTTTAGGGGTGGTTGTCCAGCCCCTTTTTTGCCCTTATAGGGGGAGTAAATGTATGTGATGGTCCTATCATTGTGTACATCCATGGCAACATCCTTGAAGCAAAATCCAGGCCATGCATACCTTCTAACTATGTTGTCTAGTGACTGGTTGCTGTAATGACCCATAGAGCCATGGCTTCAATAGGTTAGCATGCATACAGAAAAGGAGCTCAAGCCCATATGTGCGACTGATGCTGTCCCAAACCTTAGACCAAGTCCCTAAATTAAGCAACAACTCTCTAGAATGATGCAAGTAGAAGCTACAATTACAAGCTTGGTCTAGCCAAGTCTCTCAGGTATTTGGTAGTCTCATGGTCCCTTCTCATTGACCATAAAAATGCCTTGGCCTAGCCAAGTTGGTGCACACAATCAATACTACCCAAGAGCCCAAGAATAAGTCCTTGAATAGAGCAACATCCCTCTAGGATGGTGATAGTAGAGTTTGTGTATACAGTCACAGCTAGGCTAAGCATTTGTCATGGGCTTCACTCTTAAGCCTTGCAACCGTACAGCTTTAGGTGGGAAAACTATCATCAACATATGCCTAAGTTAGCCTTTAACCAAATTGAATGAATGTGCCACTCACCAAGGACTAGTCAAAACCTAGAGATAATCAAACACTATAGCACACTAAAAAGGCATTGGTGAAAGAATATAAGATCATTTCTATTGCTAGAACAAGTGAGTTATGTACAAATGTGCTTGAGTAGCTTTGTTGGTTCACAAGTTCAATACCTCATAAGTTGGTCCTATAAGGGAGAAGGCACCCCTATTTATACTTGAGCCCTTATGTCCTATGTGGTCACTAAAGAGCCAAGTGTGTGGCTCTTAAATACATTTTAGAGGGTTTCAAGTCCCTTAGACACTTAAAAAGTTAGTTGGGGAGATTTTAGAAAGAAGCTAGTTCTAGACACTCTATGATGCATCGAGTCTAGAAGGTTCTAAGCTCTCTCATAAAGTGCCCACACCTTGGGCCTTCTAGAAGTTTCCCTACCTGGTACTACAATAACCATACCCATTTTCATATTTGGCTCTTTTAGAAGTAACTATACTCATACATCTAGCTTGTGCCTAGTTTTATTTAGAGCCTTTGTACCTACAGTTCCTATACCACTTTTCTAGGGCTTTCTAGAAACTTTTCTCAAATGGTCCTTAGGCTTAGCGTCAGGTAAGTCTCGTAAGAACACGTTCTTATGACATGGTGCTTGAGTGAAGGTTTAGCCTTCATGCGTAAGTGCTCAAGCCTTAGCCTTGATGGTGTTCATATGGGGTGTGGCATTCTCCCCCACCTATTCTATTAACATCCTCATTACATATTCTTTATGGAACTTGTTAATCAGATCTTTGAACTATCATAATGCCTCCACTGGCTCTTCGCTTATCTTATTATCTGATTGGCCTTTCCATTATACCAAATACTTGTGCCTAGGCATTTGTTGCCTTTATTGTACTACATGTTCGGGTAAGATGCACTCAACCTCTTGATCATACCCTTAATGCCCATTAGTGCTCTCTTTGATTGGCCTTGAAAGGGATCATCCAAGTCTTCATAGTGGGGTTTGAGCATACTTACATGAAAAACCAGATGTACTTTGAGCCTTGGGTAAATTTCAAGCTTTTATGCAGCCTTGCCTACTCACTTTAGAACTCTAAAAAGACCTTGTACTTATAACTAAGCTCATTATGCATCCCTAGATATAGTAACACCAAATGTAGTTAGACTAGTACCAAGTCCCCTACTTGATATTACATCTTCTACCACTTTTGATCAACCCACTTCTTCGATCGCTTTGCTACCTTGTGTAGACAAACTTAAGCTAGATTGGCTTGTTCTTACCATGCCTTGGAAAATTTGTAAGCTACTGGGTTTGATCCTATGTACCTTAAGGTAATAGCACTAGGAGAACATGGCTGCTGCCCAGTCATGATCTCAAAAGGACTTTGATTTATAGCCTTGTTTCGCTAAAAGGCTAAGTCTAAAAGCTTAGGCCAGTCTTGTTGAGAACACTAACATAGTGCTTGAGGTACACTTCTAATAAGGCATTGACCTTCTACATCTATCCATCTATCTCCAAGTTTAACCTTAGAAGTCTAAACAATTCACTTCAAAACTTGCTTGTAAATTGACCATCTCGATCGCTAATAATGGATTGAGGAACACCTCAGTACTTAACCACATTCTTGAGGAACAATCAAACTACTTCCTCTATCATGCATTCTTTATTCATCAGAGTGAAGGTTTTGTACTTGGAGAATCAGTCCACCATATGAAGATGCTACTATACCCATCCACCTTGGGTAATCCAATAATGAAATCCATGGAGACACTCTCACATAGGCACTCAAGAACTGGTAGTGGTTCTAAGAGGCTAGCTAGGCACTTTTGGTCTATCTTGTCTTGTTGGCATACAAGACAAGTTTTGACATAGGCCTCTATATCATCCCTCATCTTAGGCCAATAATATTGATCCTCAATAAGGGCTAAGGTGCGGTGTACACCTAGATAGCTTTCCCATGATGAGTTATGGCACTCCTTCATGACTTTTTTTCATAGCTTCCTGAACTATGGGACAAAGAGTTGGTTCCCTTGGTGTATAGTAGATCACCTTCGAGCCAAAATTGTATAATCTTCCCTTGTTTTACGTATTTAATCAAAGTTTTGGTTGTACAATCTTTGGTCAGCCTTTCTTTGATATATGCCACTAAGGAACCTTCTGGCCTACTGATCGGTACCAGTTTAACATTGCAGTTAAGTGCATCAACCATAACATTAGCCTTTCCTAGCTTGTACTCTATGGTAAAATTGAACTCGACTAGGAAGTCTTGCCAATGTGCTTATTTGATAGTAAGCTTCTTCTAACTTTAGAAGTGGCTAGTCACCATGACATCGGTCATCACCACAAACTTACTTCCTAATAAGTAATGCCTTCATATGTGTAGGCAATGCACCACAACGACCATCTTTTTCTCCTAAACTGTATATCGATGCTTGGTATTCCTAAGCTTTCTTTTCTTGAAGGTAATTGGATGCCAGTCTTGCATCAAAATACTACCAATAGCAAAGTCGAATGCATAGTGTGTGCTTCATACGACTTGGTGTAGTAAGGGAAAGTTAGGGTTAGCTCATTTGTGATAGCTTAATTTAGGTGGTAAAAACCTTTTTAGCTCTCAGGACTCCATTCCCAAACGCATCCCTTCTTGGGCATTTCAATCAAGGGTATTGTAATGGCTGAGTATCCCTTTATGAATCATTGATAGTAGTTTGCCAAACTAAGGAATGATCATAATTTTGTGACCTTGGCTGGCAATTCCCACTCTTGGATTGCATGGACCCTATTGCCATTCATCTAGATCTAGCCATTCCCTACAATATGGCTTAAGAATGAGACTTCATGCTAGGTGAATGAACATTTCTCCTTCTTTACGTATAGTTCATTCTCTTTTAGTACTTAGAACACTTGCTGTAAGTGATCCACATGCTCTTTAAGCATTCAGCTATAGATAAAAATATCAAGGTATACTACATTAAAATGGTTAAAGAAGGGTTGTACTACCTTGTTTATCAGGATACAGAATGTTGTAGGCATATTTGTCATACTAAAAGGCATGACCAAGAACTCATACACCCCATAACGAGTCACACATGATATCTTTAGTTCATCACCTTTGGTTATCCTTACTTGATAGTATCTCGATGTTAGATCTAGTTTGGTTAACCACTGTGCTCCTTCTAGTGGGTTGAACAAGTCAACAATGAAGGGAATGGGATACTTGTTTTTCATCATAAGCTTGTTAAGCACCTAGTAGTCAATGCATATTCATAAAGACTCATTATGCTTCTACTAAAATAGGACCAGTGCACCATATAGAGCTTTAGAGGGCCTAATAAACCTTGCATCTAAAAGCTCTTTAAGTTGTCTGTTTAGCTCCTCTAGCTTTCAGGGTGACATCCTATGTGGGGTTTAGTTTGGTGGCTTGGCATCAGGTACCAGCTTGATTTTATGGTCTACTTCCCTTTTAGGTGGTAGTCTCTTGTGTAGTTGTATGGGCATGACATCTTTGAAAGACTCTAGCACCTTTAGCACCATCAAGGAGGTGTTGTCCATTAGTTCTCGAGGTTTATCCTTCTTTAGGGCCACCAAGAATATGGGCTCCTCTTTTTGCACCCTTGGCAAGTTGGATGTGGATAGTGCTTTGGTTTCGGTTCATTGCTCTCATTTTATTAAGACAAAGCATTGGCACTAATGGTCTAAAATGTAAATGTAGTTAGCAAAGGGAACTAGAAGTGCATTGATCCTATCAAGAAAATCTAAACTGATAACAAAGTCATAGTCATCAAGAGGGATTACCTTGATGGATTCCTTGCTTTCCATGCTCCAAGTTGTAACTCAACTCCTTGTTCCATGCCCATGATTGAAACCTCTTTGGAGTTGATGATCTTGATCCATCCAGCCACTTTCTTAACCTTGAGCCATAGTTTCTTGGCCACTCTTTTGACATGAAGAGATCAGATGCACCTGTGTCCACCAAAGCATTCAAACGCTTGCCCATAACTAAGATTTTAGTGAACATAAGCCCCTTCTTTGCTAAGATAAAACTTAGCGCAATCGAACCAAGCTTTAGTCCCTCTTTCTTGAGTTGCTCCTCATATATTTTAACAATGGTCATAAGTTTGGCTTTATTGGGACAATCTCTGGCTCATAAAAAATAAGTCATAGGTTTATCCCTAGTCACTGGCCATTTGTCTTTTTTTTGTCTCCCTCTTTAGAGGACTTCAATTTTTGTGTTGGTGCCTTGTCTTTGCTACTTTTGTCCTTGTATCACCTACCTTTGCCTTCGCCCTTGGGCTTGGAAGACTTGGACTTCCCCCTTTTCTTTAATTCCACTAAGGATTTAATGACATTCATGGCTCAGGTGAAGTCCTAGACACCCATCCTCCTTAGCTTTTGCTTAGCCTATGGCTTGAGCCTATCCATGAATGTGAAAAATGCCTCATCCTCCCCAAGGTTGCAAATTTGGAGCATGAGTTTTGAGAATTCCCAAACATAGTCCTGCACCTCTTCACAATGGGTGAGCTATCATAGCTTGGCACGTGCTTTTTCCATGGTGTACTATAGGTAAAACTACTGCCTAAACTCTTTTTGGAACTCCTCCCATGTTTCAATGGCAGTACTCTTATGCTTGGCCTTTTTGGACATATGATGCCAACATAGAAGTGCGATGTCTACAAGATACATAGAGGTGATGCTTACCTTAGTAGTGTCTTCCTTGATGCCCACTGCACAAAAATACTACTCCATGACCCATAAGATGTTGTTTATATCCTTTGTAGACCATGTCCCCTTAAACTTCTTTAGCATGGGAACCTTCACCATAGTCTTAGAAGCTATTATGAATATGCCTCCCCCTACGACTGCCTCACATGCGAAGAGCCTCCCCTTGAGCTATTCCATTTATTCCCTTATAGCCTTCACCATGGCCTTTAAGTAAAGTTCATATAGGTCAGGCTTTCAATGTCTTCAAAAAGAGTTTACCTTAACTCTTCTGTTATCTCTTTTCCAGTCGAGACTAACTCTTTCATTTAGTCTTCGTACTTGTCCTACATTTTAGCCATGGCCAACACCACCTTGGCCAATTAAGCATCAAAGACCGAGATCATGTCCCTATTGGTGCCTTTCTTGGCCTTTTCCAAAAATACGTGTCTCACAAACCTCTTGCCCCTCAACGTACTGGTGGCTTATGTTGTAAGTAGACATTATCTTGGATCTGAGTCTCACACCAAACTGTGCTTTAACACCAAATGTCATGGGCTTTGGTCTTAAGCCTTGCAACTATGTGACCTTAGGTAGGAAAACTATCATCCACATATGCCTAAATTAGCAATTAACTAGGCTGAGTGAGTGTGCCACTCACCAAGGACAAGTTGGACCCTAAAGACAATCAATCACTAAAGCACACTAAGAAGACACTAGTGAAAGAATACAAGATCCTTTTTATTATTGAAACAATGTTGCTTATGTACAAATGTGATTGAGTAGCTTTGTTGGTTCACAAGTTCACTAGCTCATGAGTTGGTCCTATGGGGGTAAGGGTATCCCTATTTATACTTAAGCCTCCATGGCTTATGTGGTCACTAAAAAGCTAAGTGTATGGTTTTTATATGCATTATAGAGGGTTCCAAGGCCCTTAGACACATACAAGGTTAATTAGGGAATTTCTAAAAATAAGTTGGTTCCAGACACTCTATGGTGCACTGGGTCCAAAAGGTTCCAAGCTCTCTCGCAAAGTGCCCACACCTTAAGCCTTCCAAAAGCTTTCTTACCTGGTGTTATAGTAACCATACCCATTTTCATATTTGGCACTTCTAGAAGGTTCTATGCCTATGCACCTAGCCTGTGTCTAGTCTTATCTAGAGCCTTTGCACCTACAATGCCCATACCATTTTTCTAAGGCTTTGTACAATCTTCTCCCAAATGGTCCTCAGGCTCAGTATTCGATAACTGTCATAGGGACTCATTTGTGTAGCTTGGTGCTTAAGTAAGTGTTTGGCTTCATGCACTGGTGCTTAGGCCATGGCCTTAATGGTGCTCACGTAGGGTGTGGCACATTGGTGGTGTTGTGCCGTTGTTGCCTATTGGATGGTAGGGCTAGTCTCATGGCCCTTGCTTGTGTTTTTCCTATGCCAAACGGTTGTGGCATGGCCTCTTACATTGTTTCCTCTACTCACTCATCAAATAATTGATTGGGTAGGTTGTAGACCAGCATGCATGATAGGAATATGAGAGGTGTTATGACTGTGCGAGTTGGCAGGCTCTATACTCGATGCATCGAACTGTTGACCTATCATTTTCTTTAATCTCCTGCCCATGTGGTCATTGTACCCTACAGGCACAATTAGGATCTGTGTTACATACCTAAATTAATAAAAACTGGATGTTTTACCATCCCTCATCTGTCTTATGTCCTTAAGGGCTATGAGTCAGACCTCGATCGTGCCCTATGTCCTATGTGTGCCACCCAAACCTCTATGGCCACATTGCTGTGCTGGTATTCGATCGTGCTTTCAGATGCAAAACATTTTATGGTCACAGGCTCTGACCTTCCTCGTCTGATGCTATGCATTTTACATGCTCAACATGCATGATGTTTTTGCTCTGTGTTGGCTCTCTCTGCCGCTTAGTTAGTGCATTAACAACCATGTGGTGCTAATGTCCCAAAGGAATGCTACTTGGTTGATCCTGCCAATATTCATATGCTTGTCTCAAAAATTAAGCCACTTCGAATGGCTCATTAAATCAGTTATAGTTTGTTTAATGGTATCTACTACTCGGATAACTATAATAATTCTATAGCTAATATGTGCAACAAACCCTAACTTCTGGAAGGGTTGCATTTATTAGATAAAAGGTTGATGCAAGCTTTTATCATTGCTCTGATGTTCATGATAACTTGACAGTTTGCACAGCTTTTGTGCTAGTGACACATCATTGAAATTTCTTCCCTATCAATAATCATTGGTAAGATAGTGGCCTATTAAGGTGGTGACAAGTGACAAAGAATTAGGGTTTGATTCCAAAAAAAGAGCCAAAACCAGCAGACATACAAAATACCTAATCCAGACATAGAGAGGTAGTGAAAATAAATAACAATACGAAGCTTTATAAGTCTAGTAATTGGAATTGTACAATCTAAATCCCTTAATGAGGATCCATTAAAAGGCAAATTTGGTTCCAAAAACTATGGTAATTCTAGCTCTAACAGCGTATATTTAACTTGTTACAATTAAAAAGCTCATAGTTGGGACTAGGGTTAGGTTGTCTGATTCATTTGATGGTGAGCATTAGTCTACTCATCCCTACTGCTGACAATGTGCTCCTAGCCATAACTAGTCAGGTCATTCCTCTGGTGCTATTATGTTGAAGAAATTAGAGTGCTCAAAGCAAGCCTACACTTATATACATTAGCATGGGATAACATCATAGGATTTCGATCCTATTATGTTGGCCTTCAAAATCAAAGTAATGATAATAGGGATAGTCGAGGACATTCATATTTCATAGGTAAAGGTAAAATTCTTGGAATTATGAAAGATGAACAACTGTAAAAGTAGTTGAAAGGATGTTTTTATTAATCAAGAATGAAAGTTTAAGGCTAAAAAATGATCAGATACCATCCTAGTCTCAACCATAAATGATGCCAGCCAAAGATCGATAGATGTTACTTTTAGGACTACGCTGGCACCTTATGAGAAATCAAAGTCTTTAGGTTCTGGAGAGAGCATGGTCACAAGGCTGAAACTTAAAAGAATTGACAAAAGGGCACCACCAGGAGTAAAGCCTATAGCTTAATTTGATTCAACACGTGGAAACTTATTAGATCTAGAAATAGTAAGCATTGGCAGACTATGAACTCTTTCTTGATTCTATGGGTGGTGATGCATGGCCATTTTTAGTTGGTGGAGCAATTTGTCTAGTTAATTTTATTAACGAATGAGACCTCAGCTTGCTAACTAGCTACACAGAGGTGATCCTTCGTAAGTAGCTTCTTTAAGGGACTGTAGCTACTTAGGCTAGGGAAGTTTGAAGCAATAATAGATATATGATGCCCTTAGATGTTTTGGGCCACATAGCACTACATTGATGTACTGAATGAGTCTATAGCCTTGGCCAATAGGCTTGGCTAATCTTTGAAATTTCATCATGATGGGGATAGATCGTTGCAATTATTGGCCTTCAGTAAGGAATTCCTAGTAAGCACAAGTTATCAACTCATGTTGACTAAGTCCTTGCCCTTTGTACACACTGTCTATCTCTCTTATCGATAGAATGGTATGGTAAAATGTTTAGATCATGGCAACGCAGAAGGTTCACTATCATAACATTATGAGAAGTCTATTGAACCTTGTCATTTAGAGGAACGAAAAGTTGCTACGAGGTTTTTGTAGGTGAACCTATGGGAGGATCATTGTCAAAACCCGCTTAACGAATGACCCACGATCACATTAATAAAACATTGAAGGGCGAAGATGCCTCCGTGCCTTGAGCCCCTTCTGGCCTCGGGCTTGTATGATGGTCACTTCATTCTGCCTCTCGGGTAGATGAAATGATCGGTATTGTATCCTATTGCTAAATAGCAAACTTTTAGTGCGAATCATGCCGAGGAACCAGAATGAAAAAAAGCATGTATGCCATTGACATCTTGTTTGCAGTGTATGCACGGGTGGCGCTGTGATTGCTTTTGCCATGAAAAACCAAAATAACTCATGGCAATGGATATCTTTGCTTTCGCATTGATGAAGAACATAGCGATATATGATACTTGGTGTGAATTGTAAAATCCCATGAACCATTGAGTCTTTGAATGCAAGTTTCAACCCAAGCCACTAGGTTAAAGGCACGCCTACCTGGGTGTCATGCATCGTCACCCCCTCCAACCCCCTCGCCCATCAGGCTCTAGGTGCAGAGGGTGGAAGATGGCCTCCTGTGATCTTTTCGATTATGGTTGGCCCAAAAGTGAGTATCTAAAATTGATAGCACCATGACTATCGATGGTAAAGCTCTCTACGTGTCTCATCTCCAGTGATGCACGTTCGTTGTCCATCTGAACCCCATTGAAAACCCCCCACATCAATCGATCAATGCCCACATCGTGCCCTAGGTTAGGTGAGATTACCTGTTAAGTTTAAACATATCAATAAGTGAAGGAAATGAAACTTACAAGGATTCTCCCAGTGTGGTGAGCAAATTGGGAATAGCCTAGCTTGAGAATTGAATGTTGCTGGTGTCCAAATTATAGTGTGGGAAGCATCCTCAATTGTAAACCAAGCCTAAGTCCCTTAGAAAAGGGTGCCAAAAAGGGTGAGAGCCTTGTTGTGCCTAGACCTTATCACACCATGAGGCACTGTCTACGAGCCGAGTCATTTGCAGCACCAATCAAGCAATAAATTCCATCCAATGTTCAATATGGGCAAGAGAATGATAACAAACAAGTACCATGAAGGAAAGATGAAAAGGAAATTAAAAAGAAAGTCAAATAGTGCTTGAAATTGTTATGAAGGAAGTGGATAGGGGTCGATGATCACCCTGGTTAGATGTAGAATGACGAGAGCTGGTCATCGATTAACTTGGTCCGTAGATTGACACTGGTCATGGTGGTGGCCCAAGCTCGAGCTTTTGATATGCCTACCAAGACATCATCACTGTGATCATGGAATGCAGCATACGCCATCTCGATATGCCTCACCACGTACATGTTCTCCATCTATCCCATCTTGAAACATAGACTAAGGAGTCTGCCATGTGTGTTAGTCAATAGGCTAGACAAGCTATAAGGCACAAGAAAACTGATTAGCGAGATCCCTCGTAGATGCACCACTGATTGATCTTGATCCTTTGAAAAGGGTTCAAGTGTGAACATGCCTATCAATACCCCAAAAATTGATGAACTATGCCTAAGCAAAAGGTGAAGCTAAAGGAAACTCTAGTGGAGGCCTACAGCAATATTAACATGCAAATCATTCATCAAAGTTGGGTATAGGGGGAAAGACTAACCAAACCGTCTTATAGTTGGTTCCCTCTGAAGTTTCTTTAATGATAGCCAAAGCCCTTATCAAGTTCTATCGAGTAAAGCCAATGATTAGAGACATTGGGGGCATAATGACCTCAACCTATTCTCAAACTTTAAATAGGTAGGACGGCACAACTACTTCATTCAACCACTCTACAAAGTTAAGAGCTCCAAGTGGGCCATTTTTGGTAAGTAGATCTGGTGATGCAGGATGAGCTAGAAGTCGGGTTATGGTATCCAACTATGTGCTAACCTAGAACCCATAAAGGGTGTTGGTCGATTAAGACAATAGGACAGTGATCATGGAAGACAAAATCCACTAAGTAGTGTGTAACAACTTACCTACCGGATCAACTAGCCCTAAAAAAAGATTGCACTTAAATGCGTGACCTATACCCGATTATTGAGGCAAGGGCCAGGCCCTTATGAGTAGGAGGGCATGACGATCACCATAAAACTCAAGGCACGAGCTTAGGTAGAGTGGCCATCAGTGCAGATCTTGGTGGTAGTAGCAACCATTCAAATGAGAACTTTGAATGCCAAAAAAAGGAAAGGTTCCATGTGAACGGCACTTGCACATGGTTTAGTTAATTTGAAGAGACGGGGGGAAGCCCATCTAATAGCACATCCAATGCGAGCTTCAAAAAGGAATCAAGTTAAAATTCCTGAACTAGGATATAATGACTGACAGTAATGTTAAGGAGTCTAGAAACATCGACGGGGACCTTGGGAAGAGTTATCTTTTCTATTTAATGGCCTGGCCACCCTAGAAATGGCTTAGCCAGAGGTAGGGTCCAATGGTTGAAAGAGAACCACACATCACATGGTGTCTGGTGTGGCCCAGGCAACCTTTAAAACTTTGGAGGATAGAGTGTTGTCCATGCCTAATCATGCTCATGACCATATTAGGTCTCCAAAGTGAATAGCCTTTGGTCAATGGAACAACGTAGGCAAAGGAAGTCAACAAAACAGACTCGTAACCTAAGGAAAAAGATTTGTTCTAAGAGCTGGGCACCAGGGTCCCAGTCCCAAACCCATTGACAAATTTGTAAGCTACTAGGTTCGATCATTTGTACCTCAAAGTAATAGCACTAGGTGTACATAGTTGCTACTCGATCACAACCTCAAAGGGACTTTGATTCATAGCCTTGTTTCACTAAAGGTTGTATGAGAATTGAGCTACATCCAATAGCTTAGGCCAGTCTCGTTAGAAGGTACTAACATAGTGCCAAATGTACACTTCTAATAAGGCATTGACCCTTTTGGTGTGCCCATCTATTTGAAGGTGTACACTAGTGGAGAACCTCAATCCAACCCAAGAAGCATAAACAATTCACTCTAGAACTTGCTTATAAATCAACCATCTCAATCATTGATGATGAATTAAAGAACACCCAGTACTTAACTATGTTCTTGAAGAACAATTAGGCTGCTTCCTTTGCTGGGCATTCCTTAGTTGCCAGAATGAAGGTTTCGTACCTAGACAACCGATCGACCGCTACAAAGTTACTATCATACCCATCCACCTTAGGTAGTCTAACAACAAAGTCCATGGAGACACTCTCCCATGGGCACTTAAGAACCAATAGTGGTTCTAGGAGACCAGTTGGGGACTTTTATTCCATCTTGTCTTGTTCACACACAAGACAACTTTTAACATAGGCCTCTACATTATCCTTTTTTCTAGGCCAATAGTATTGGTCTTCAATAAGGGCTAAGGTGTACTGTACACCTAGATGGCCTACCTATCACATGTCATGACACTCCTTGTAGCTTGTCAAATTATGGGACAAAGAGTCAGTTTCCCTTAGTGTATAGTAGATCACCTTCCACTGTCATCACCTTCGATCTTAAGCCTTACAACTATGTGCCTTAGGTGGGAAAAGCACTGTCCACATATGCCTAAGTCGGCCTTTAACCAAGTTGAGTGAGTGTGCCACTCACCAAGGACTAGTCAAACCCTAAAGTCAATTGAACACTATAGCATGCTAAAAAGGCATTGGTGAAAGAATACAAGATCCTTTCTATTGCTGGAACAATGTGGCTTATGTACAAATGTGCTTGAGTAGCTTTTTTGGTTCACAAGTTCACTAGCTCATGAATTGGTCCTATAGGGGAAGGGGCACCCCTATTTATACTTGAGCGTCCATGGCCTATGTGGTCACTGAGGAGTTAAGCATGTGGCTCTTATATACATTCTAGAGGGTTCCAAGGCCCTTAGATGCATACAAGGTCAATTAGGGAGTTTCTAAAAAAAAGCTAGTTCCAAACATTTTGTGGTACACCAAATCCAAAAAGTTTCAAGCTCTTTCGCAGAGTGCCCATGCCTCAGGCCTTCCAAAAGCTTCCCTACTTGGCACTATAGTAACCATACCCATTTTCATATTTGGCTCTTTTAAAAGGTTTTATGTCATGTGCTTGGCCTATGTCTAGGCTTATCTAGAGCCTTTGTAGCTACAGTGCCCACACCACTTTTTTGGGGCTTTCTAGAAGCTTCTCCCAAATGGTCCTTAGGCTTAGCATCAGGTAACTCTCACAAGGACTCATTCTCATGGCTTGGTGTTTGAGTGAGGGTTTGGCCTCCATGCACCGATACTCAAGCCTATGTCTCGATAGTGCTCATGCTAGGTGTGACACATACAGCCAATGCTACCCAAGATCCTATGAACAAGTCCCTAAAAAGGGTAACATCCCCCTAGGGTGGTGATAGTAGAGTTTGTGTGTGTGGTCTCAACCAAACCAACCATTGGTGGTGTCATACTATTGTTGCCTATTGGATGGCAAAGGTAGTCTTGTGGCCCTTGCTTACATTTTTCCCATGCTAAACGATTGTGGCATGGCCTCATATATCATTTTCTCTACTCATTTATTGAGTAATTGATTGCATGCATTGTAGACCAGTGTGCGTGGATGCTACCACTTGTACACAATTGGCATATAAGTGGTGCTATGGTTGTGCATGTTGATAGGGTCCATGCTCGATGCATCAAACTATTAACCCATCATCCTCTTCAATCTCCCCTCATATAGTCATCATACCTTGAGGGCATAATTGGGATCCTGTGTTGTATACCTAAATTAATGGAAATTGGTTGTCTTGCAATCCCTCATTTGTCTTGTGTCCTTAGGGGCTACGAGTTGGACCTCAATTATGCCCCATATCCCAAGTGTACCACCAAAACTTCCATGGCCACATTAGTGCACTAGCGTTCAATCGTGCTCTTGGATACAGAATGTTTTGTGGGTATGGGCTCTCTGCCTTTATCCATTTGATACTATGCATTTTATTTATTTGACATGCACTATGCTTGTGCTTTGTTTTGGCTCTCTCTGCCACTCAGTTGGTGCATTAAGGCCCATGTGGTACCAATGTCCTGAAAGAATGCTACCTAGTTGATCTTGCCAGTAGTCATATGCTTATCTCAATTTGTGAAGCTTGCACCCACCCTATGAGATATTGTCCACTTTGACCCAAAGGTCTCACTATTTTATCCCACAAAAGGCACCTTACAAATTTGGGTTTAGATCTCCACATAAATATCATACCATATCCACACATTTTTCTAATGTGGGATTTAGGGCGTTATAATCTCCCTACCTTTAAAGCTTAACATCCCTGTCAAGCCTAGTCCAACCATAGGACTAAGATCACACTAGATATTGAGATTCTAGATGTGGCTCCCCACCGTGTAGCACCTAGTGACTCTCATAATGTAGCATTTTATTCTTGCCAACTAGTGCTGCTTTGATACCATTTGTGGAGACCAACACCCAACCTGTGAGGTATTGTCCGCTTTGACCTGAAGGTCTCATAGTTTTATCCCACAAAAGGCACCTCAAATATTTGGGTTTAGATCTTTACATATATATCATACCATATCCATACATTTTTTTGATATGGGATTTAGGGCATTACAATCTAAGCCATGTATGTGAAAGTATAAACTAATTCAGATTGTGAAATTATGTATAGCTCATTAAATCAGTTATAGTTTGTTTGATGGCATTTACTACATGGATAAATGTAGTAATTCTAGAGCTAATACTACTTCTGTAAGGGATACATTTATTAGATAAAAGGTCAATACGAGCTTTCCACATTACTCTAATGATTCATGATGACTTAATGGATCGCATGGCCTTTGTGCCAATGACACTCATTCAAATTTT
The DNA here is from genome assembly GCF_047325235.1 of Durio zibethinus. Taxonomy (NCBI): domain Eukaryota; kingdom Viridiplantae; phylum Streptophyta; class Magnoliopsida; order Malvales; family Malvaceae; genus Durio; species Durio zibethinus. The sequence continues at coordinate 8,529,272 of NC_143183.1, read as the reverse complement.
TGCACGATCAACTTTCAATGGTAAGATAGTGGTATGTTATGGTGGTGATAGGTGACGGAGAATTAGGGTTCAATTCCACAAAAAAAAGCCTGAAGAACAACTACCACATCTAAGGAAGGCAGCAAGCATGCAAATTAACCAATCTAACATAGGGAAGTGGTGGCAATAAATAACAATACCAAGCTCTATGAGTCTAGTATTTGAAATGAGTATAATCTAAATCCCTTAATAAAGATCCATTTGAGGGCAAGTCTGGTGCCAGTAGCCATGGTAATTCCAGCACCAATAGCATATATTCAAGTTGTTGTAGTTAAAAAGCTCATAGTTGGAACTAGGGTTAGGTCATCTGTCCTCCTGATGATGAGTATTGGTTGACTTATCCCTAATGATGCACTCCTAGCCGTAACTAGTCGAGTCATTCCTCTAGCATTATCACTTTAAAGCAATTAGAGTGCTTAAAGCAGGCTTACACTTATATACATTAGCATGGGATAAAATCATAGGATTTCAGTCCTATTGTGTTCACCGTAGAGATCAAAGTAACAATTAATAGGGACAGCCAAAGGCATTTGTATTTCATAGTTAGAGGTGAAATTCTTGGATTTATGAAAGATGAGCAATTGTGAAAGCATTTGTCAAGTATGTTTTCATTAATCAAGAATGAAAGTTAAGGGCTCAAAGATGATCAGATATCGTCCTAGTTTCGACCATAAATGATGTTGACCAAAGATCAGTGGATGTTACTTTTAAGACTTCGCTAGCACTTTTTAAGAAATCAAAGTCTTTAGGTTCTAAGAAAAGTATGATTGCAAGACTAAAACTTAAAGGAATTGATAGAAAGGCACCACCAGGAGTGCAGGCTATGACATAATTTGACTCAACTTAGGGAAACTTACCAAGTCCAGACATAGTAAGGATTGACAAACTAATAGCTTTTTCTTGATTCTAAGGGTGGTGTTGCATGCCCATTCTTAGTTGGTGAAGTGATTTGTCTAGTTAATTCCATTAACAAATGAGATCTCAACTTGCTAACTAGCAATGCGTAAGTGATCTTTCATGGCTAGCTTCTTTGAGGGACTATGGTTACTTAGGCTAAAGAAGTTTGAGGTAATAACATGTCTATGATGCCCTTAGATGTTTTAGGCCACATGCGCACTACACTGATATATTCAATGAGTCTATAGCCTTAGCCGATAAGTCGAGGTAATCTTTGAAATTTCATCGTGATGGGGATAGATCATTGCAATTATTGGTCTTCAACAAGGAATTCCTAGTAAACGTGAGTCATCAGTTCACGTTGACTATGTCCCTGCACCACCCATTGTTTCTATTGATTGAATGGTCTAGTAAAGTGTTTGGATCATAGCAACATGGATGGTTTACTTTCCGTGATGTTTCAAGAAGCCCACTAAACCTTATCATTTAGAGGAAAGAGAACTCGCAACAAGGTTTTCACAGGTGATCCTGTAGAAGGATTGTTGTTGAAACCTGCTTAATGAATGACCCATGAATGCGATAATGAAACACTAAAGGAGTAAGGGTGCCTCTGTGCCCTGAGCTCCTTCTGGCCCTGGGCATGTAGACAATCACTTCGTTTTGCCTTTTGAGAGGGTGAAATGATCGGTATCATCACCCATGGTAAAATAATGAACCCCTGATATGAATCATGCCAAAGAACAAGAATGAAAAAGAGTGCACATGCTTTGCCTTCCTATTCATGGTGTATGCCTGGGCAGCACTATGACTTCTTTTGTCATGAAAAACTAAAATGACTCTCGACAATAGATATCTCAACTCTCACATCGATGGAGAATGTGAATTGTAGAATCTAATGAACCATCGAGTATTTGAATGTAAGTTCTACCCCAAGCCATTAGGTCGAGGGCATGCCTGCTAGAGTGTCATGCATCATCATCCCATCTAACCCTCCGCCCATCAAGCTCCAAGTAAGGGCAACAAAAGATGGCTTCTCATGATCTCATCGGTTGTGGTCAACTTAAAAGTGAGTCCCCAACAATGATAGCACCATGATTGTCGATGGTAAAGCTCTTAGTGTGCCTTATCTCTAGTGGCACATACTTGTTGTCTATCCAAAACCCATCAGACCCACCACATGACTTGGTTGATGCTTGTATTGTGACCCTAGGCCTAGTCGAATTACCTACTGAGTTTAAGCATATTAATAAGCATAAGAAAAGAAACTTACCAAGATTCTCCTAGTAACAACAACTTAATCAGAAAGAGCCCAGCTTGAGAATTCGACACCCTTGGCATCTAATTTGTAGTATGGAAAAACATCCTTAGCGATGGACTAGGCCCAAGTCCCCTAGAAGAGGCGTTAAAAAAGGAGAGAGTCGTATTGTGCCTGGACCCTGTTGCACCAAGGGATGCTATCTGTGAGTCGAGTTGTATCAAAATACAACCCTAATAAGGTGGTAAATTTCATCCAAAGTTGAATGTAGGTGAGAGACCAATAGTGAACAAGTACTATGAAGGAAAGAAGAAAAGGACTTTGAAAAGAGAGTCAAAAATTGCTTGAAATTCTTGGAAGAGAAATGGATGAGGGTTGGCGATGTGCCCCAGTTGGATGTGGAATGATAAGAGTCGATTCGTCGATCGGTTCAAGGTATGGATCGATGTGGGTCACGCTGGTTGCTCAAGCTCAGGCTATCAATATGCCAATAGAGACATCGACTATGGGCTCCCCATCCAACCCATCTTGAAACATAAACTAAAAAGTCTAACATGTGTGTGAGTCAATAGGTTAAAAAACCCGTTGGGCATAAAGAAGCTAATTTGTGGGATCTTTCATGGGTGTACCATTAATCAACCTTGATTTTTTTAGAAGGGTTCAAGTGTGAGCATGCCTATCAAGGCTGAAAAGATGGTGAACTATGCTTGAGCGAGGTAAAGCCAGAAGAAACTCTGATGGAGGCCCACACTGATACTGACATACAAATCATTCATTTCACTAGGTATAGGGGAAAAAAATGATCAAACTATCTAGTAGCTGGTTCTCTTTGGATAGTAGAGCCTTTAGCATGTTTTATTAGGTAAAGCCAATGATTAGAGGCATCATGGCGCAATGCCCTTAACCTATTCTCAAACTTTAAACAGGTAGGATCGCATGACTTTTTCATTAAGCCACTCTATGGAATCAAGAGCTCTAAGTGGGCCATTTTTGGTAAACAAAACTGGTGATGCAGGATGAATTAGAAATCAAGTTACAGTGTCCAACTATGCGCTAACCTAGAACCCACAAAGGGTGTTGGTCAATTAAGACAATAGAACAGTGGCCATGGAAGTTAAAATTTGCTAAGAAGTGTGTAACAACTCACCTACCAAATCAACTACTCTTGAGAATGGATGGCGCTTAAGTACACAACCTATACCCAACCATCATGGCTAAGGCCAGGCCCTGATGAGTAAGAGAAAGCCTAGAATGGTCATCAGTGCAGATCTTGATCATAGTAACAGCTATTCAAATCTAATCTTTGAAGCCAAAAGAAAGGAAAGGTTCCATGTGAATGGCACTTACACATGGATTAGTTAATCTTAAAAGATGGTAAAAACCCATCTGACAGAGTGTCCAGTGTGAGCTTCGAAAGGGAATTAGGTTAAAATTCCTAAACTGAGATATGATGGCTTATGACAATGTTAGGAAGTCTAAAGACATTAGTAAGGGCCTTGTGAAGAGTTATTTTTCTGTTTAATGGCTTGTGCACCCTAGAAATGGCTTAGCTAAAGGTAAGGTCCACCTGCTAGAATAGTACTGCACATTGAGTGTCATCCGATATGCCCCCTATAACCCTTTAAAATCTAGAAGACCAAGTGCCATCCATGCTCGATCGCACTCATAACCACATTAAGTCTTCAAGGTGAATAGCCTTTGGTCAATGGAATAATGTAGGCAAGGGAAGTCAAAAAATGGATAAGTAACTTTGAAAAAATGATTGGCTCTAAAGGCTAGGCATGAAGGTTTTATCCTAAACCTATCAACTATCAATGCACTACTCTACTCTCATAACTAGAGTGGGTCACTGCTTGCTGGTCAAAGGATAGATTAGGACACCTCCCTAGGGGGCTTTCCTTGAAGCAACAAATAGTTGGCTCAAAACTGGTATAGACAAGGGGAATTTGACTATTTAGTTAAAAAAAAGCATTATGATGGTCTCTACAATGCCCACGAAATGTGATTTCTACCTAGTGCTTTGAATGTCAAAGTGAAGAAATTCAACCAAGCATGGGAAAATGGTGAGAATAACTATGACTCTATTAAGGTAGACAAATGCCTTGTCATCTAATTAGTGAATACACATGAATGGATCAACAAGATTCCCACTATCCCTATCTACTATCCAGTGAAACCATGGCCAAAGGAACAGGCTTGGTAGAATTAGCAGGGAAAAAAGACCTTATTGAGCATGACTTTAGTCTGACTTTGTCAAATGACTTGAGAAGTGTGGCATAAAAGGGAGCCTTCAAGTGAGATTAATATACCACTACTTTTAACATTATTTTAAAGGCTAGCCTTAGTTGGTCAATTCAGGTAGAAAACATTGTCAGGTAGGGAGTTTGGCTAGGGTGAAACATCTATTAAAAGATAGCGCATGTGTCCTAAGATGAGCTCAATAAGAATAGAAATCTCACATGGAACTAAAAGATAAAATCTTATTTGATTCAAATCTCTAGTATGAATACAAACTATGAAAGCATGGCCTATCAATCTTTTAGACTTTCAAAATTTAAAGCTAGAAGTGTTAAAAAAGTTACCATAGGGATAACTAGTTTGTGGTAGCCAAGCATTCATAACAACATTGCTTTTTAATCCTCTGATGTCGGCTCTTCCTATCATTGTGAAGCAAAATTCACCAAGTGTTGGATTGTTCACCCACCAATAGGGAACGTGAGCTCAATTTAGACCATTGTGAGATAGGTTAGTTTTACCCTACTGATGGTAGTGTCACAATAGTAATTCAACCTAGTATAAGAGGGACTGTTGATTCACATAATTGGTCATCACGTTTGGTTGAAAAGCCAGTGGTGCAAAGGTACTGTGCACTGGATTATGATTGAATGCCTTTAAGTCAGAATCTAGGCTAGAAGTAATGCAAGTGCCCATTACCTAATTGTTGACCCATAGTAAGGGCTCATGGCCCTCAAGGGCATGTATCGTAGGTGTAACCCCTACGGTGGACAATCCATGTGAGCCTCTTTGGAGCTAAATTTCCATCAAGCAGTAGATAAAATGCTTTATAGGTGACTTAAATACGTGATGGGGTATTGTAAGTGGCAAAGTGGCCTTGCTACCATGATCCACTGAGATTTAATCGTTTGTCACTTCGATTCATCCTTCCCCCTCCCACACACATCCATCCATCGAAGTTCTCTCACTTCATTTTTTTACACCACACCCCTTTGGGGCTAGGGATGAATGGTGTTCTCCATTGCAACAGATTCACCCGAGTTATAACATCCCTCTCTCTAATGTCCAAGTAAACGACAACTAAATGCCCTTGGTATTTGTTACAAGGATGACCTTGCCCTTGGTGTGGGCACTTCCCTTAAACTCTATCGGCACATGCTAGCCCCTAGTGCAGGTTGTTGCCTCGAACAACATTGATAGCATTTGGCCTTTGTAATCATATCCAACACCATTGATAGATGTTGGCCCATTGTTGCCTCAAACACCATTTGCAAATGCTAGCCCCTTGGTGTACGATGTTGCCTCAAACACCATCACCAGATGCTGGCACATAGTGCGACACTTGGCTCAACCACTGATGAAAGTGAGCCCTTGGTGTGGGTTGTTGCCTTAGACACCTCTTTGGTAGATGCTGGCATTTGGTGCAACATGTATACCATGACCTTCCCATTTAAGGCACCTGTTTGCCCCCTAATCGCCATTAACACCAACTAACACTTGGTGCATATGTCATGAGCTCCAGTCTTAAGCCAAACTTCATGTAGCCTTAGATAGGGAATTGACCCTATCGGTCTAAGTTAGCCTACAAAACTTAAGTACACAGCATAATTCTAGTTTGTCAAAGATTGTGCTGTAGTATTGGGCCTTTTAGAAGCCCACAAATCTAATCCTCCTAGGAATATGTTCAAACGTGCCCACACCTATGTATGATGGTGCGTTGACACCTCAATCATCAATACTTGCACCCAATCTGACCATGCACTATACCTTGATCATCAATGCCCACACCTAAGTCTGATTGTGTGCCCATGCATTGCTCACCAATGCTCGCACCTAAGCTTAGCTCAATTCTGTCAACCTGAACACTATGCCTGAGCTTCTGTAGTCTTGATCACTTCCCATACCATTGTTCTAGGCTAGTTCCCTATGATCTGGGCCCTCAGTAAGCCTTAAGAGCTGGTCTTTTTGGCTGTCAAGCCTTGTCCCACTAGAACTGGAATTGCTCTTTAATTCAAAGAGAACCCCTGGGCCAGGACTAACTTGTAGACCATGACACATACACATGCCTCAACCACCATCGAGACATGTTGGCCCTTGGTCTCAACATATGCTTCAATCCTTTGTACACCATTGGTGCATGCAGGGCCACACACCATGTAGGGGTATCCTAGTCCTCAGCCATGCACCATCCGTACCACAATTAGGTAATAGGTGGGCTTAGGCATATCTTTATATTTCTGTTATGCCAATGCCATTTTTATGACTTGTAAATTAATATAAGTAGTCATCAGTGCCTGTACTTAGGCTTGGCTCATTTTTGTCGAACATGAACACATGATGGCCCTTGGTATGGGTTGTTGTCTTAGACACCATCACTAGATGCTGGAACTTGGTGTAGCATATGTACTATGACCCTACCACCACTCTTCTATCCTTCCCAAGGCCCTTGTCTACCTTTCAAGTGCCATCGACACCAAATGATGCTCGGTGCATGTGTCATAGGCTCCAATCTTAAACCAAACTCTGTATGGCTTTAGGTAGGGAATTGACTCCATGTGGCTAAGTTAGCCTACAAAACTCAAGTGCTTGACATAATTCCAGCTTGTCAAAGATTGTGCTATAGTACTGGGCCTTTTAGAAGCCCTCAAATATAATCCTCCTAGGACTGTGTTTAGGCATGCTCTCACCTAGGTCTAACCATGCGCCTATACCTCAATCATCATGCCCTTGCCTATTGTGGATACCAAATTTTGTCTGGAACATTTTTAGCAAGACTAACCCGAGCTCATTTATGAACATGGCCTAGACTTATTATTATAACACCATTACATAAACCATTTAGGAGGACCATGTACAACCCATAAATAGGCCACAATTAGCCCATTTAGAGATCCAAAGTCAACTTGGGTCAATCCAGTCAAACTTGGTTAATGAAGTTAAAATTAGTCAAACAAAGTCAAAATTGCACAAAACTTCGTCAAAATGGATAGAACTTGGGTCAATTCTCAAAATTCACTACCTAATTGGAATTAATGTACTTCAAAAGTGAAAATTCATGATTTTTTAAAGCACTAAATTTTTATTGCATTAAGGGAATTTCGAAAGTAATAAAATGCCCTTCAAAAGTATTTTTGTAATTTCACCTTCTTAAGCTCAAATTTTCATGGAACTTTTCATATCTTAATTTTAAAATATTTCATGATTTTTGGTGCATTTGAAATCATAGTAGTACCCTGAAAGGTGTTAAATTACCAAAATACCCTTTTAAGGGTATTTTCAAAATTTGGCCTTCTTGAGCTTAGATTTTCATGAAACCTTCCATCTTAAATTTATAATATTTCATGATTTTTGGTGCTTTAAAATCCAAAAAATGAGCATGAAAACATTGATTTCTAAAAAAATGACCTAAATTCTGAAAACTTTGTACTAAGGGTAAAATGGTCTTTTACTTGGTTTAGGGGCTATAAAAATCCGATCTTTGTAGTAAATAATGTGGACCATTAGATCTCTTATTGAATCTTGATCTAATGGCTAAAGATTGCTCCTTAAACAAAAGGAAACTTTGACCGCTAAATGAGATTTGATCAAAGGGCCATATTCACCAAAAAAAAGAGATTTTTTGAAGGGTCTTCTTCTTTACAAAGGAAGGAGGTCACCAAAATAATGGATGGAGGTCCCTTAAGCCTTCATGTGAAGTTTCATGGTAAGATGTCTTGTTTTCTATTTTTCATAATTTTCAAATTTTTTTACGATTCAGGATTTTTTGAAATTTTTTAAGAGTTTTGGCCCCAAATTTGGTATATGTGATCCTTGTATTTTTGTTGGCATCCATAAAAAACCTTAACTAAAAAATTGAAGTGTAGAAGATTTTGTGGCCATTTGAAAAAAGTATCTCCATTCAGACATTTAAATGGCTACTAGCTACAAACTTGTAAAAGCTTTTATGCTCTTTAAGGGGGTATAAGTTATCGAGGTTCCTTGGGGGATAGGGGGCCATATAAGGGCCAAAGACTAGCACCCATCACACATCATGTGCTCACACCCCTTGGCCCCCTACCCCCAATGTTGCCATTAGGTTCTCTAACAATGCTCTGACGATGGTGTGTTAGGTAAAAAAATGTGACACCAGCACATGCCCAAGCCTTACATGTGCAATGTAGCCCATAATCAAACTTTGGCCAAGGCTTCAACCATCAATGACACATGTTGGTGCATGGTGCAAGCACATGCCTTTACCATCATTGGCACAAGCTGGACTTTGGTATGGGCACTTGCCTTGACCACCATCGACATAAACTAGCTCTTGGTATGGGCACTTGCCTCGATTACCATCGGTACATGTTGACCATCGATGTGGGCACATGCCTCAATCAGCATTAACATAATCTGGATCTAATGCAAGCACATGCCTCAATCAACATCAGCAAAAGATGGCTTTTGGTGTAGGAAGTTGCCTCAAACACCAATGGCATATGCTAGGCCTTGGTGTGGGCACACACCATAATTGCCTTTGACACCTATGAACCTTTGGTGTAAGATATTCTTGTTTGAAAAAATTATCCCCATTTTAGACATTTTAATGTCTATTACTATCATATCTGTAAAATTTTTGGTGGGGTGGTTGTCAAGGTTGCCTTCTCCCCCTTATGAGAGGAATGGGTGTGTATGATGGACCTATCATTGCATACGTCGACAACAATGTCCTTGGAGTAAAATCTAGGCCACACATGCCTTCTAGCCATGTTGTCTAGTGACTGATTATTTTAATGACCCCTAAGCTCTCATGACTTTACCATTTAGCGTGCATATGAAAAAAGGGCTTGACTATGCCGAGCTTAAGCCTGTACCTACGGCTAATGTTACCTTAGACCTCAAACCAAGTCCTTGAATAGGGCAACACTCTGTAGGGTCGTACAAGTTGGAGCTATAGTTGTGGGCTTTGTCTGGCCAAGTTTCTAAGGTATTCGACAATCTCATGGTCCCTTCTCATTGATCACAAAAATGCCTTAGCTTGGCCAAGCCCGTGCATGTAGCCAGTGCTACCTAAGACCCTAAGAATAAGTCTTTAAATTAAGCAATGTCCCCTTAGGGTAGTGATAGTGGAGTTTGTGTGTGCAGTCCCAACTAGACCAAGCATTAGTCATGTCATGCTATTGTTGCCTGTTGGATGGCAAGGGTAATCTCATGGCCCTTACTTATGTTTTTCTTGTGCCTAGTAGTTATGGAATGGCCTCATTCATTATTTCTTTCACTCACTCATTAAGTAATCAATTGGGTGGGTTATTGATCGGTATGTACAGATGTTGCCACTTGTATGTAAGAGGCATATGAGTGGTGCTATGGTTGTGTGTGTTAGTGCTTTCATGCTTAATGCATCAAACTGTCAACCAATTATCCTCTTCATTCTCCCTTCAAATTGTGATCTTACCCTGAGGGGCAATTAAGATCCTATACAGCATACCTAAATCGATGGAAATTAGATGTTTTGTCATCCTTCATCTATCTTATGTCCTTAGGGGCTACAAGTTAGACCTTAATCATGCCCTGTGTCCCAAGTGTGCCATCCAAACCTTCATGGTTACATTGGTGCACTGGTGTGCAATCGTGCCTTTGAATGCGAAATGTTTTGTGGGCATGGGCTCTTAGCCTTTATTCATCCGATGCTATGCATTTTATGTGCTCAACACACATGATGCATGTGCTCCACATTGGCTCTCTCTGTCACTCAATTAGTGCATTGAGGTCCATGTGGTGCCAATGTCCTGAAAGAGCGCTACCTGGTCGATCTTGCTAGTAGTCATATGCTTGTCTCAAAGATTAAGCCATGCATGTCTAAGTATGAACTAATTTAGACTATGAAACTACGAATGGCTCATTCAATCAGTTATAGTTTGATTGATTGTATCTATTACTCGAATAACCATAGTAATTCTAGAGTTAATACGTGCAACAAATCTTAACTTCTAGAATGGATGCATTTATTAGATAAAAGGTTAATACGGGGCTTTGCCCATTGCTCTGATGATTCATGATAACTTGACAAATCATACGGCCTTTGAGCTGGCGATGCATCATTCAAATTTCTACCCTATCAACTTTCAATGGTAGGATAGTGGCCTACTATGGTGGTGACAAGTGATGGATAATTAAGGTTTAATTCTCAAAATAGAGCTTGAGAAATGGCTACCTTACCCAAGGAAAGCAACAGGCATGCAAATTACCCAATCTTGACATAGGGAGGTAGTGACAATAAATAACAATACCAAGCTCTATGAGTGTGGTAATTAAAATGAGTACAATTTAAATCCCTTAACAAGGATCCATTAGAGGGCAAGTCTAGTGCCAACAGTCATAGTAATTCTAGCTCTAATAGCATATATTTAAGTTGTTTCAATTAAAAAGCTCATAGATGGCACTAGGGTTGGTTGTCTGGTTTGCCTTACAATGAGCACTGGTCTACTTGTCCCTACTACTGATAATGTGCTATTGGCCTTAATTGGTTGGGTTGTTCCTCTAGTGATGTTACTTTGAAGAAATTAGAATGCTTAAAGTAGTCCTACACTTGTATACACTAGCATGGGATAATATCAGAGATTTTGGTCCTATTGTGTTAGCCTTCAGGATTGGAGTAATGATTAACAGGGATAGTCAAAGGCATTCATATTTCATAATCAGAGGTGAAATTCTTAGATTATTAAAAGATAAACAACTACAAAAGCATTTGCCAAGGATGTTTTCATTAATCAAGAATAAAAGTTGAGGCCTAGAAGATGATCAAATACCATCCTAGTCTTAATTATAAATGATGTCGACTAAGGGTCAATAGATGTTACCTTTAAGACTCTGCTAACACCTTATGAGAAATCAAAGTCTTTAGGTTTTGAAGGGAGTATGGTCACAAGGCCGAAACTTAAAGGAATTAGTGGAACAGCACCACCAAGAGTAGAGCTTATGGCTTAATTTGACTTAACAAAGGAAAGCTTACCAGGTCCAAACATAGTAAGGATTGACAGACTGAGTGCTCTTTCTTGATTCTATGGATGGTGGTGTATAGCTACTCTTAGTTAGTGGAGCGATTTGTCTAGTTAATTCTAGTAATGAATGAGACCTCGGCCCACTAACGAGTTACACTAAGGTGATCTTTCATGGCTAGCTTTTAAAGGTATTATGGCCGCTTAGGCTAAGGAAGTTTGAGGCAATAATAGGTTTGTGATGCCCTTAGTCATTTAGGTTACATGTACACTACATTGATCTATTCAACGAGTTTATAACCTTGGTCGATAGGCCCGAGTAATCTTTAAAATTTCATCATAATAGGGATAGATCTTTGTAATTGTTGGTCTTTAATAAGGAATTCTTAATAAGCATGAGTCATCAACTAGCATTGACTGTATCCCTACCTTTTGTACATACTGCCCGTCACTCCTACCGATTGAATGGTCTAGTGAATTGTTCAAATTATGGTGAAATGCACGATTTGCTGCCCATGACATCATAAGAAGTCCACTGAACCTTATCATTTAAAAGAAGGAAAAGTCATAATCGTATGTGAACCTGTAGAAGGATCATTATCAAAACCCATTCAACGAATAATTCATGAATACGTTAACAAAACACTAAAGGGTCAGGGTGCCTCCATGCCCTGAGCCCCTTCCAGCCCTGAGCCTCTTTCAATCCCAAGCATGTATGATGGTTACTTTGTTTTGCCTTTTGGGTGGGGTGAAATGATCAGTATCATCATCCCCGATCGAATAACAAACCCCTACCTTGAATCATGCCAATGAACTAGAATGAAACAAAGTGTGCATGTTGTCACCATCCCATTCATGGTGTGTGTGTGGGCAATCCCATAACTCTTTTTGTCATGAAAAATCGAAACAACTCTCGGCAATGAATAGCTTAGCAATGTAGCGAAATGCGATACTTGGTGTGAATTACAAAATTCCATGAACCATCAAGTCTTTGAATGCAAGTTGTGCCCTAAGCCATTAGGTCGAGGGCATGCTTGCTTGGGTGTCATGCATTGTCAACCCCTTCAACCCCTCGCCCATCGAGCTTCAAGTGAGGGGGTGAAAGATGGTCACTTGTGATCTCCACAGTTGTGGTTGGCCCAAAGTGAGTCTCCAGCAACAATAGCACTGTGACCATCAATGGTAAAGCTCCTAGCATGCCTTATCTCTAATGACACGTACTTGTTGTCCATCCAAACCCCATCGGACCCCTCGCATCTTTTGGTTTATGCTTGCATCACGATCCCAAGTCAAATAGGATTACCCGCTAAGTTTAAGCATATAAATAAATGGAGGAAAAGAAATTTACCAAGATTCCCCTAGTAACAGTGAGTGACCTAGGAAAAGACCAATTTGACAATCGAGCACCCCCAGCATCCGAATTGTAGTTTAAAAAAGTGTCCTCAATGGCAGATCAAGCCTAAGTCCCCTAGAAAGAGGTGACAGAAATAGTGAAAGCCTTGTTGTGCTTGGACGCTATCGCACCACAAGGCACTATCTACAAGTTAGGTTGTTTGGGAATGTAGTCCTAACCAGGTAGTAAATTCCATCCATAGTTAAATACAGGTAAAACACAAATAGCAAACAAGTACCATAAAGGAAAGATAAAAAGGACTTTGAAAAGAGAGTTAAAGAGTAATTAAAATTGTCAAAAGGAAAGTAGATGTAGGCGAATGATGCGTATCACTAAGATGTGGAATAATGAGAGCTGGTCCATCGAGTGGCTCAAGGCATGGACCAACATGAGTTGAGATAGAGCCCAATCCCAAGCTTTCGATATGCTTGCAAAGATGTCGATGCCATAATCATAGAATGTAGCAAGCACCATCTCAATGTGCCTTGGCACCTGTGTACTCCTAATGTCAGCCTGTAAGCTCTCAATCCGGCCCATCCTGATACATAAACCAAGGAGTTTGACAAGTGTGCGAGTCAATGAGTTACAAAAACCATAAGGTGCAAGGAAGCTAATTGGTAGAATCCCTTGCAGGCTTACCACCAACTGATCTTAATCTTTTGAAAAGGGTTTGAGTGCAAGCATGCCTATCGAGACTCGAAAGATGGTGAACTATTCCCGTACAGGGTAAAGCTAAAGAAAAATCTATTAAAGGCCTATAGCAATACTGATGTACAAATCGTTCATCTAACTTAGGTATAGGGGTGAAAGACTAATCAAACCATCTAATAGTTGGTTCCTTCTAAAGTTTTCCTCAGGATAGGTAGAGCTCTTAGTGAGTTCTATCAAGTCAAGCTAATGACTAGACGCATCGAGGGTGTAACACCCTCGACCTATTCTCAAACTTTAAATAGGTAAGACAGCACGGTTGCTTCATTAAGCCACTCCAAAAAATTGAAAGCTCTAAGTGGGCCATTTTTGGTAAGTAAAATGGTGATGCAAGATGAACCAAAAGCTAGGTTATAGTGCCCAACTACGTGCTAACCTAAAACCTATAAAGGGTGTTGGTCGATTAAGATAGTATGATGGTGGTCATGGAAGTTAAAATCCACTAAGAAGTGTGTAACAACTCACCTACTAAATCAACTAGCCTTAAAAATGGATGGTGATTAAGCACATGACCTATATACCCAACCGACTAGGCAAGGGCCAAGCCTCGATAAGTAAGAGAGCATGACAATGGCTGTAACTAGTAGCGGAGCTTGAGCAGAAAAACCATCAGTGCAAATCTTAGTGGTAGTAGCAAATATTCAAATGAGAACTTTGAAGGTTGAAGAGGGGAAAGGTTTCATGTGAATGGCCCTTACACATGGATTAGTTGATCCTTAGAGACAGGGGAAGCTAGTCCAACACTACATCTAGTGCAAGTTTCAAAATAGAATCAGGTTAAAACTCTTGAACTGGGATGTTGCGACTAATGACAATGTTAAAGAGTACATAAATGATAGAGGACTTAGAAAGAGTTATCTTCTCTATTAACAACTTACCCAACCTAAAAATGGTTCAGTCAAAGCTAGGGTCTAGTGGCTAGAAGAGCACTACACATCGCATGATGTCTGGTGTGCCCCCAATGACCCTTGAAAATTTGAAGGACCAATACCATCTATGCTCAATCGTATTCATAATTGCATCAGGTCTTCAAGGTGAACAGCCTCTAGTTAATGGGACAATGTAGGCAAGGGAAGTTTTTGTAACCTTGGGAAAAAGATTGGCACTAAGGGCTAGGCACAAGGTCCTAATCCTGAACCTGTCGGCTGCCTTTGCATTGCTTAAGCTACTCTCTCTGCAAAAGTAGGTCGTCGCATGCTGATCAAGGAACTAACTGGGAATGGTTCCCATGGTAGCCTTTCCCAAGTGATGAACAATCAACTCAAAACTGGTATGGACAATGGGGAATCTAACATTTTAATTAAAATAAAGCATTGTGATGGTGCCTATGGATGCTCATGCAATGTGATTTCTACCAGTGCTCTGAATGTCAAAATGAATAAATTTAACCAAGTGCAGGTAAACAACAGGAGTAACTATGATTCTCTTAAGGTAGCCAAATGCCTTGTCATCTAATTAGTGATGTGTATAAATGGATTAACAAGATTCCCACTGTCCCTATCTACTATTCAAAGAAACCATAGCCAAGTGAATGGGAGTAGTAGAATTAGTAAGTAAAAAAGACCTTGTTCAGCTTGACTCTAGTTTGACTTTGTGAAATGACTTGAGGGTGCACGATAAGTGGGAGCCCTTGGGTGAAATTGAAATAGCACTACTTTTAACATTAAATTATTTAATCTATGAATTTGAGGTAGGGCATGACCCTTTCTTTTAGACCCAAGGTCGACCTCAATCGATCGGTTTAGGCAAAAGACATTATCAAGTGGAAAGTTTGGTTAGGGTGGCACATCTATTAAAAGATAATATAGGTGTCCTAAGGTGAGCTCAACAAGAATAAAAATCTCATGTGGAATAAAAGGGTAAAAGCTCATTTGATTTTGATTTTCAATACGAATGCAAACCATAAAAGTATGGTCTATCAATCCTTTAGACCATTGGAATTCAAAGCTAGAGGTGTTAGAAAAGTTACCATAGGGATAACTGGCATGTGGCAGCCAAGGGTTCATAGCGACATTCCTTTTTTATCCTTTAATGTCAGCTTTTCCTATCATTGTGAAGCAAAATTCACCAAGTGATGGATTGTTCACCCATCAATAGGGAACGTGAGTTGGTTTTAGACCATCATGAGATAGGTTAGTTTTACCCTACTGATGATAACATCACAATAGTAATTTAACCTAGTACAAGAAAAATCGTTGATTCATATAATTGGTCATTGTGCTTGGTTAAAAAGCTAATGGCATAAAGTTACCATGCATTGGATTATGAATGAATGTCTCTAAGTTAGAATCTAAGCTAAAAGTAATGCATGAGCTTGTCACCAAATTATCGACTTATAGTAGGGGCCTATGGCCTCTAATAGCATATGTCGTAAGTGTAAGCCCTATGGCAGACAAGCAACATGGGCCTCATTGGAGTTAAATTCCCACTAAGTGGTGAGTAGAATCCTTTGTAGATGACTTAAATATGCAATGGGGTATTGTAAGTGGTAGAATGGCCTTACTACCATGATCCACTGAGATTTAATCCTTTGTCACTTCGATTCTTCCTTTTCCCTATACACATACCTACTGAAGTCCTTTCATTTCATTTTTTTATACTATACCCCTCCAGGGTTAGGGATGAATGGTGTTCTCTATTGCAACTAATTAGACTGAGTGAAAACATCCCTCCCTCGAGCGTCCAAGTAAACTACAACTGAATGCCTTAGGTATTTGTTACAGGGACAGGCTTACTTTTGGTGTAGGTTATTGCCTTAAACACCATCGATAGCATCTGGCCTTGCTTGGTGCAAGCAATTACATCTAACCCTATCAGTAGATGTTGGCCTATTGTTACTTTGGACACCATTAGCAGATGCTAGCATCTTGGAGTGGGACATTACCTCAGACACCATCACCTAATATGGCACTTAGTATAGGCACTTGTCTCAACCACCATCGACATAAGCAGGCCATTGGTATAGGTTGTTGCCTCAAACACCTCTTTGGTAAATGCCAGCAATTGGTGTGGTATGTGTACTATGACCCTCCCATCCAAGGCACTTGTCTACCTGCCAATTGCCATCGGTACCAACTAATGCTCAGTTCATGTGTAACAGACCCTAGTTTTAAGCCAAACTCTGTGCAACCTTAGATAGGAAATTCACTCCATCTACCTAAGTCAACCTATAAAACTTAAATGCTCAATATAATTCCAGGTTGTTAAAGATTGTGCTGCAGTATTGGGCTTTTTAGAAGCCCACAAATCTTATCTTCCCAAGACTATGTTTAGGCATGCTTGCACTTGGGTCTGACTATTCGCTGACACCTTAATCATCAGTGTTCATACTCAAGTCTAACATGTGCCTGCACTTTGATCATCAGTGCTACCACTTGGGTTTGATTGTCTACCCACATATCACTCACTAATGCCTGCATCTGGGCTGGCTCAATTTTGTCAAACCTGAACATTGTGCTTCAGCCTCTGGAGTCTTGATCACTATGTATACCACTGTTCTGGGCTAGTTTTGTATGACCTAGGCCTCTAGTAGGCCTTAAGGCTTGGTCCCCTTAGTTGTTGAACCTTATTCCCTTAGAACTGAAAGGGCTCATCAACTCAAAGGGAACCTTTGGGCCAAGACTAGCTTGCAGACTATCACACATGCACATGCCTTAACCACCATTAGGACATGTTGGCCCTTGGTCTCGGCACATGCTTCAACCACCATCATTAATTACTGGCCCTTTGTGTAGGCAGTTCCCCTAAACAACATCGACATATGCTAGGTTGTGCACCACATATGGGTATACTTGGCTTAGGCCACGCACCATGCACACCACAATTAGGTAGTAGGTGGGCTCAAGCACATTTTTATTTTTTTTTTTGCCATGCTAGTGCCATTTTTTTGACTTGTAAATTCATATAAGAATTCACCAGCACCCACACCTAGGCCTAGTTCAATTCTGTCGAACATGAACACATGTTGGCCTTTAGTGCTAGTTGTTGCCTTGAACACCACCGTCGATGTTGGCGGTATAACATGTGTACCATGACCTTTCCACCACTTTTTTATCCCTCTAAAGACACTTATCTACCCCTTGAGCACCATCAGCACCAAATGATGCTTGGCGCATGTGTCATGGGCTTTGGTCTTAAGCCAAACTCCGTGCGACCTTAAATAGGGAATTGACTCTGTGTGCCTAAGTTAGCCTATGAAACTTAAGTGCTCAACATAATTTTGGCTTGTCAAAGATTATGTTGTAGTACTAGGCCTTCTAAAAGCCCCCAAATATGATCCTCCCAAGATTGTGTTTAGGAATTCCCACGCTTGGGTATGACCATGCACCTACACTTTGATTACTAGTGCCCTCACTTGGGTCTGACTGTGTGCGTGTGTATAGCTCAACAGTGCCTACACTTAAGCTTGGCTTAATTTTGTCAAACCAAAACACCATGCTTGAGCCTCTAGAGTCTTGATCACTGCTTATACCATTATTTTTTGCTAGTTCTTCATGACCTGGGCTTCCAATAGGCCTCAAGGCCTAGCTATCGAACCCTAT
Source organism: Durio zibethinus (assembly GCF_047325235.1). NCBI lineage: Eukaryota > Viridiplantae > Streptophyta > Magnoliopsida > Malvales > Malvaceae > Durio > Durio zibethinus. The sequence goes on along the minus strand of NC_143183.1, from coordinate 8,511,233 downwards.
CTTACTAGAACTAAAACTGTTCCTTGACTCAGAGAGAACCTCTGAGCCTAGAACAACTTACGGACCATGACACATGCACATGCCTTGACCACCATTAGGACTTGTTGGCCTTTTGTCTTGGCAAATCTTCACCACTATAGGCACACGATGGCCCTTGGTGTGGGTAGTTCCTTTGAACACCATCGATACATGCCGAGCCATGCACCATGTGTAGGTATCTTGGGCTCGAGCGTGTACCATATGCACCATGATTGGGTAGTGGGTGGGTTTAGGCAATTCTTCATATTTTGCCATGCCAATGCCATTTTATGCCTTGTACATTCATATAATGGTCCCTTAAGCCTTCATGTGAAGTTTCATGACAAGATGACTCATTTTCTATTTTTCATGATTTTTAAAAGTTTTCACTATTCAAGATTTTTTTAAATTGTTTTATAATATGTTTTGGCCCCAAATTTGGTATACGTGATCCTTGTATTTTTGTTGGCATCCATAAAAAAATTTAGCTAAAAAATCAATGTGTAGAAGATTTTGTGGCCATTTGAAAAAAGTGACCCTATTACAAACACTTAAATGGCTACTGGCTATGAATCTATAAAAGCTCTTATGCGCCTTAAGGGGGTGTGAGTTATCAAGGATACTTAGGGTATAAGGGGCCAATATAAGGGCTAAGGACCAACACCCATCACACATATGTGCACACACTTACCGGCCCTCCACCTCTAATCACCGGAACCCTCAATACGGTTGATTAGGTTCTCTGGCAATGCTCAGATGATGGTGCCCTAAGCAAAAAAATGCAACACCAATAGATGCTCGAGCCTTACATGTGTACCATGGCTATAATCAAACTTCGGCTAAATCTTTGACCATTAATGGCATATACTAGTACATGTTGTAGGCACATACTTTGACTATCATTGACACAAGCTGGACTTTGGTATGGGCACTTACCTTGAGCACCATCGGTGCAAGCTAGCCCTTGGTACGAGCACTTGCCTCGACCACCATCGTCACATACTGACCTTTGGTACAGGCATATACTTCAATTAGCATCAGCAAAAGATGGCCCTTGGTGTAGGTAGTTACCTCAAACACCATCGGTATATGCTAGGCCTTGGTACAAGCACACTTTAATGTCTACCAGTAGTATATCTATAAAATCTCTCGTGCTCTTTGGGGGGTGGTTATCTGAGGCCCCCTCTCCCCTCTACAAGAGGAGGAGGTGTGTATGATGAGCCTGTCATTGTGTACATCCACGGTAATGTCCCTAGAGAAAAATTCAGGTTATGCATGCCTTTTGGCCATGTTGTCAATGATTAGTTGCTTCGGTGACCCACAGGTGCCCATAGCCTAGACTAGTTGGCGTGGATGCAGAAAAGAGGCTTAACTGTGCTGGGCTCAAACCCATGTTTGTGATCGATGCTGCCTTAGACCCTAGATTAGCAATGGCTCTTTAGGGTGGTGCAAGCAGAAGCTATGATCACGGGCTTGGTCTAGCCAAGTCTCTCAAGTATTTGGTAGTCTCATGGTCCTTTATCATCAACCACAAAAATGCCTTGGCCTAGACAAGCCCATGCAAGTGCCATGAGCCAGAAGCTTAAGCCAAGCTACCATTCAGACTTAGATGGAAAACTATCATCGTATGCCTAAGTAACCCTTTAACCAGCTCTGTGTCATGCACTAATCAATTATGTCATGCACCAACTAACTGTGTCATACACTTGTGTCAAAACTCGACTAACCGCTTAGGAGTTTAGGAGAAAGCTAGGAAAGAAATGGTTAAGGTAAGAGTAGTTAATTTACTGGATGAGGTTTGTACACTTGGTTTTGGAACACAATCCCTATGTGTTTTCTACAAAGACTCTCTAGGTCTAACTCCCTAATGCTTCACACTATTGCTTCTCTATGTTATCGTTTATGGCTTATTACTTATCTATGTGCATATGAAGGGGAGGCTCTCTTATTTAAACTTGAGCCCTCTTGGTACCTATGGCTTTAATGAATCCAAATGTATGGCCATTATGGGCCTTCTAGGTTGTTCTAAGGTACCCGAGCTCTAACAAGGTTAGCTAAAGCCTTTTTAGACTTTTGTTGATTTTAGGATCCTCATCAAGCCCCTAGTCTAGAAATGTTTGACACTTCAATTGAGTACCCATGCCTAGTAAGTTTTAAACCCTTCTCCATCTAAGTGCCATTTTGGCTACAGTTAAGGTCTTTTAGAGACTTCCTAATCTGGCCATTTTGCCTAGCACTATACCCGCACCTGGCCCTTCTAGAACCCTTGGTGCCCGCACGTTTGGCCTACCCTAGGTTTCTCTATACTTTTTCATGCCTATGTTTGGCCTATTGCTAGGCTTTTCTAGGCCCTTCCATGCGCATATGCTTGGCCTATCTTTAGGCGATTCTAGGCCTTTTTATACCTGACTGCTTATACCATATTTTGGGGTGTTCTAAAACCTTTTAGCAAGCAGTCCTTATCCCTAGTACCATATAACTCACCTTCAGTGCATTCCTATGCTCTGACCTTCACCTTAGCCTATACACTTGGATAAAGTATGTGCTTTTAAGGCTTTAATTTTGATCCTTCTTGGTCTATTACCTATATTATCTCGAGCAAGTCCAATCACATGACCCTCTTAGTCTAGGACTCATGCATAGTCCATGACATTCTCCCATACTTGTTCTAGCAATGCCCTCATTGCTAGGGTAATGTCGACCTTTTGTAACACACACATACTAGATCAAGGTTTGTCCCTTATCCCAATAGTCCTTAGCACACTTTTGTGGTTGTCTTTTTCTCTTGCCTTGACATTGATGCACCTACTACTGATCTAACTTTCTCTTAAGAGTCACTTATTGTCTGATGGAAGGGGTCTGCCTAATCTTTTTGGTTCGACTGGTGGCTCTTCGTGGCCATACTCTACTTATCTTATTGGCTTGACTACTGGCTCTCTATGACCACACTCATCAAAAGCCTAAAAGGTCTATTATTCTTGACTTAACCAAATAGCACCCAGCCTTAATGTTCTCGTAGAGTCTTCAAGGTGCTGATGATTACCATTATTCTTGCCACTGGACTCCTTATAATTTTTCATAATGGCTACAAGCTTCTTTCATTGTAGGCAATCCCTAGGCCTGTGATTTTAAACATAAGAAGCAACTAAAGTTAATGGCCTTTTTACCTTTGTCTTTGTCAGGCTCTTTAACCATTGCCTTATTTTGCTAAGGCTTCTCCTTATCCTCATCATTTAAGGAAAAACTACTACTCTCATCTCCCTCTTTCAAGCCATTGTCCATAGGCTTGGGTGACTTAAAGCGCTCATACTCGACCAAAGATTCAGCAATCGTAATTGCCTAACTTAAATCTTAGACCTTATGCCACTTCAATTCGATTCTCGCCCATGGTTTCAACCCATTGAGGAATAGAACAAGGCTTTTTGCTCATCCATGCTGAGAACCATAAGTGATAGTTCTTAGAACTCCCCATAATAGTCTTGTACTCTTCTTATTTGAGTGAGTTGGTAAAGTTTTTTCTTCCATATACTCTAGCTTAAACTATCTCATTAGTTTCCTTACAAACTAATCCCATATGGTGATTGCAATCTCCCCTCGCTACATGTCATCGCTCATTTGATGCCACTATAACAAGACCACATCAGTTAGGTTTATGGCAATGATGCTTACCATAGCTAAGTGACTTCCTGCTAATGGCTTTGGCTTGGCTACCTCCACCCTAGGTCCCAAACCCCCATCTGTAACTCTAGCTTCTTAAAACACAATAAACTCCTACTTGTATTGCTCTAGTTCTTTTCGCAAGGCTACCACGTGAGCCATTAGAGCTTTATTGTGCTATGTGAGCACCTCTATCTTTCAAGTCAAGGCACTATGCATCTCTTCTTTGAGCTCTTCTTATGCTAAGTCCAACTCTTGGATGCGATTTTTGAGGTCCTCGAATCGTGCCCCTAAATATCTTATGGCTAATTGGCACTTAGCCAATTAAGAGTCCATCGATGATAATAGATCCTTCAAACTAGCTCTTTTCCCCTTGGCTTTAGGTGGACGGCCTTAATGCATGTCACTTGTGCACTCCGCTTGAGGATTACTAGCCATATTTTGCACATGCACCATAATCACGAAACTCATACTAAAGATTTCCCACAATTTCCTTAGAAGCACTCAAGCATCTTTGTGCTTTACTCTCAGCACCAAGAACTAGCAATCATCTGCACAACACTTTCCACTATAAGTCAATAGCAAAACTAGCACACTAGCACACAAGTTACTTGTGCACTCGAACCAACACCAACATTGATCATAACTAAGGTTTTGATCCCACCATGGTTGAAACCTGCTCTAACACCAATTGTCACCAACTAAGAGCTTAAGCCTAGCTACCATGTAGTATTAGGTGGGAAACTACTATCTATATACCTAAGTAAGCTTTTAATTGACCTTATGTTATGCACTAACTAATTGTGTCATGCACTTGTGCTAGAACTCGACTAACCTCTTAGGAGTTTAGGAGAAAGCTAGGAAAGAAATGGTTGAGGCAAGAGTAGTTTATTTACTTGATGAGGTATGTACACCTGCTCTTGGAACACAGTCCCTATGTGTTCTCTACAAATGCTCTCATAGCCTGAGTCCTTAATGCTTCACACTCTTGCTTCTCTATGTTGTCACTTATGGCTTATTGCTTATCAATGTACATATGAGAGGAAGGCACTCTTATTTATACTTGAGCCCCCTTAGTACCTATGGCTTTAATAAATCCAAGTGTATGGCCATTATGGGCCGTTAAACTGTTCTAGGATGCCTAGGCTCCAGCAAGGTCAGTTCAGGCTTTTCTAGACTTCTGTTGGTTTCATGCTTCCCGTCGAGCCCTGAGTCTGACAATGTCTAGACACTTTTACTGGTGCCCATGCCTAGTAGGTTCCAGAGCCTTCTTCATTTGGGCACCATTTTGCCTATAGCTAGGGTCTTTTAGAAACATCCTCATCTAGGTGCCACAGGGCCCAACACATGCCCATGCCTATCCTTTTTAGAACCATCGATACCTATGCATCTAGCCTATCCCCAAGCTTTTCTAGACCCTTTCATGCCCATGCACCTGGCCTATTTTCAAGCTTCTTTAAGCCTTTCCGTACCCACGTGCCTGGCCTATCTCCAAGCAGTTCTAGGTTTTTTTATGCTAATTACCCACACCATATCCTAGGGTGTTCTAGAACCGTTCAGCAAGCAGTCATTATCCCTAGCACCATATAGCTCACCTCGAGTGTACTCTTGCACTCCAACCTTGGTATTGGCCAGCACACTTAGGTATAATATGTGCCTTTAGGGCCTCAGTTTCAATCTTTCCTAGTTCATTGCCTATACCATCTTGAGCAAGTCCCATCACATGAGCCTCTTGGTCTAGGACTCGTGTGTGGTCTGTGACATTCTACCCCACTCATTCTAGCAATGCCCTCATTGTAAGGGGAATACCGACCTTTTGTTGCATGCATATGCTTGATCGAGGTTTGTCCCTTATCCTGATGGTCCTTGGCATGCTTTTGTGGTCATCCCTTTTTTTTGCCTTGACATCAATGCATCTACTACCAAAACAACTTCCTCCTAAGAATCACCCACTGCGCACTCTGATGGAAGGCATCTAACTGATCTTTTTAGTACGACTAGTGGCTCTCTACGCCACACTCTACTAATCTTATTGGCTTAATTGCTAGCTCTATAGCCACACTCTATCATCTTTATCAAGGGCTTGAGAGGTCTGCTTCTCTCAACTTAATCGAATAGCACTTAGCCTTAACCTTCTCATAAAGTCTTCAAGATGCTAATGATTACAGTTAAAGGTAATTACTTTTTTACCTTTATCCTTGTTAGGCTCCTTGATCCTTGCCTTGCGATGCCAAGGCTTCTCTTTATCCTTATCCTTTAAGGAAGAGCTGCTACTCTCGTCTCTCTCCTTAAGCCACTATCCCTAGGCTCGAGAGATTTACTATGCTCATACTCGATTAATGATTCAACAATTGTAATTGCTTGACTCAAATCTTGGACCTTATGCTGCTTTAACTTGATTCTTGCCCACAATTTCAACCCATTAAGGAAGTATTCTTGCTCGCCCATGCTAAGAACCATAACCATAACCTCCATGGCCGCATTGGTGCAATGGTGTTCGATTGTGCTTTTAGATGCAAAATGTTTTATGGGTACAAGCTCTTGGCCTTTGTTCGTCTGATGCTATGCATTTTACGTGCTCGATATGCATGACGTTTGTGCTCCATGTTTGCTCTCTCTATCGCTTAATAGGTGCATTGAGGTCTATCTGATGCCAACATCCTAAAAGGAATTCTACCTAGTTGATCTTACCAATAGTTATATGCTTGTTGTAGGCATCGAATTTTGTCCAAAACATTTTAGCATGATTGCACAAAGCCCATTTGAAGCCAACAAAAAAAAAAGCCCCATAAAGAGCCCATAAAATGCATTAATATTTATACCTAATAAATAAAGAAAAAAGAGACCTGTATGATTAATGTCAAATTCTTTTGCATAGGATTTATATGGATGATACATTTTCACATTGATGCATAAGAAATAAAGAATAAATAAAATTGGTAAACCATAAAGTCAACTTTGGTCAAAATTGCATGAAACTAAGACAAAATGAATAAAATCGAGGTTAATCCTCAAAGTTCACAACTTAGTTTGAATCAATGTGGTTTAAAATTAAATTTGGTGATTTTTAAAACACTAAAAATTTTTATTGCATTGGGAAAGTATAAAATTATCAAAATATCCTCATAAAGGATATTTTTGTATTTTGACCTTCTTGAGCTCAGATTTTCATGAAACCTTCTGGATCTTAATTTCATAATATTTCATGATTTTTAGTGTATTTGAAATCATAGCAGTACCCCGAGAAGTTTAAAATTACTAAAATACCCCTAAAAGGGTATTTTCATAATTTAACCTTCTTGAGCTCAAATTTTAATGAAACTTTTTGGATCTTAATTTCATAATGTTTCATGATTTTTTATACATTTGAAATCATAGTAGTACCTTAAAAAGTGTAAAATTACCAAAATACCCTTATAAGGGTATTTTCATAATTTAACCTTCCTGAGCTTGGATTTTTATAAAACTTTTAAGATCTTAATTTTATAATATTTCATAATTTTTGGTGTTTTAAAATCCAAAAAATAATCGTGGGAACATTGATTTCCAAGAAATTAGCCTTAATACCGAAAACTTGGCACTAAGGGTAAAATAGTCTTTTATGTGTCTAGAGGACATAAAAATATAACCTTTATAGTAAATAAGATGGACCATTGAATCTTTTATTGATCTTAATTCAGTGGCCAAAAGATGGATCCTTGACAAGAATAAAAAGATAAACTTTGACCCTTGGATGAAATCCTATCCGAGGGTCCATGTTTATCAAGAATAAGATCTTTTTTTCTTTACTGACTATTAAAGAGAGGCTAGGGAGTTTGGTTAAAGGAGGAGGGAAAGGCTAGAAAGGTTGGGAGAAAAAGAACCAAACATGTAAAAAAGGGAAAAGAAAAAAGCTACTAAAAAAAAAGATGAAGCCAAATAGGGGAGGTGAAGGATAAGGAGAAAAGAGAAAGAAAATGAGAGAGGCTGCCAAAAGAGAGGGGTTAGAAGGGAATCTACAGCTGCCAAAAAGAAAAGAAGAGGAAGCTATCAAAAGTCAAAGAGAGGAAGCAAGCCAATGTAGAAAATGTTTCAAGTTTACTTTCTTTGTTGTTTCATACGACATGGCTTTTTTTTTTTGTTGTATTTTGCTACTGCAATGTTCTCATTTATATAGTTTAGAGTTGATAGAATTGACTTTCTTTTCTTTACATGCCATATGCATTTTAGCTTGACCTCACGAAAGTTGTGGTAAATGCAATTCAAAGTTGATTTGTTTGATGCTGAGTTAGACTTGGTCAATGATTTTAAGATATTCATTGAATCTATTAGTCTTTATGGCTTGATGAATGCTTATGGGAAGGCTGGAATTTCTTTTTCTCTTTTGGTTTTCACTTGTTAATAGTATTGTTTCACCTAGCTCAAGATCATGTCTTATTCTTCTTTTTGGATTGTTTACAACTTTACAAAGTTTTGAAAAGATACTAAAATTTTTACAGTAAGGCTTACTTTTATCTATGATTTATATCATCTTTATATTTCTCTAATGTTGTTTCAAATATGATTATAATTTAAATCCCATGCATTTTCCTTTCATTACTAGTTTGGTTAAATTTCCTTGTTTACTTTAATTTTTATGCATTATAGTTTTTGCACCTTAATTTGTTTTAAATGTAGATTTGTTCTTCATTTATTAATAATAAATTGAATGAAATTTCTTGAGGATGATACTTTAGAAAATTTCAAGTAGTGATTCAATAAAATGTCTAGGTGAGGATATTTTTCTAAAAATACTACCAAAGTAATGGAGTATTTATGAAAATATTCAATAAAAAAAAGGTTTCATTTGTCAATTTTTTCTAACATTTTGATAGATGTTAATAATAATGTGTAATGACTCTTTTAGTAATGAAGTTGGTATAATCAAAGTTTAAAAAGTTAGATAAAAAAATATAATTAATTAAGTAAGATTGGACAAAATGAATGAAATTTTTGAGGATGAGATTCTAAGTTCGAGTAGAGATTCCTAAAAAATCCCTAGGTGAGAAAAGTTTTCTAAAATACCATCAAAGTATTGAGGTCTCAAGAAAAACTTTCAATAAAAATTTTATTGAATTTGTTCCTTTTAAATGTGCTAGTCATAATTGGAAAATAATTAAAGAAGATTAAGACATAATAACTGTTATATTTTTCATATGCATATTTTACTTTATTGTCTTGCATTATATGATCTTATGTGTAATAAAATTTTTTATGATAGGACTTCAAGAAGTCCAAATAAAGATTCCTAAGAATTTCCTAGGTGAGAAAAGTCTTCTAGAAATTGCCAAAGTATTGGAATATTTAGAAGTATCTTTTCAATATAAAGAATTTTCATTGTTTAATTATTTTTCTTAATTGGAATAGTTTTTCTTAATAAATAAAGGTGTTTTAGGAAATAAATGCATTTGTAGATAAATATATTATTACATAACTTTCAATAATTTTTAAAATTAGATGAAAAATCTCCAAGGATGAGATTTTAAAGAAATCCAAGTAGTGATTCTTTAGAAATCTTTATGTGAGAAAATTTATCTACAATGCCATTAATTTATTGGAGCATATAGATTAATTTTCGATAAAAATTTCTCATTTTTTTATAAATAAGTTTTGAAAAATACTATTTGCTTAAAATTATAGATATCATATTTTATGAAAGTAAATATGAACCACCGAAGATGGGATTTTTGAGAATTTCAAGTAGTGATTCTTAAAAATTCCTTAGGTGAGATGGTTCCTTTTAATATTACTAAAGTATTGAAATATTTTTAGGAATTTTTCAATATAAGGTTCTTATTTACTTTTCAAGCTTACTAAATAAAAATATATTTTAAAAAATAAAAAAATTAAATCTCTAAATACCAAAATTAAGACCATTTTAGTCAATATTAAAAAATAACACATAATTAATCGGTACTATTTTAAACGGACGCTATGAGGGTGCTAATCATACCCCACACGTAACTGAATTTTAAACCTAAAATGTTTATTTGTAGACCCAAAAATTATCTTCTTAATAAATTTTAATTAATTTTAAAATTTTATTAAGAAGGTAAGTTTTAATAGGTAGCCAATCACACTTAGCCAAAAAAAATTGGTGGCGACTCCATTTTTTTTGTTTTTCCAAATTCATCTGGCAGTCTCTAAAACCTTTACTATAGTGGAATTAGCTTTAAGGAGGACTGCGTGGCTGGTCCACCATGGGGTCTACACCTACAATACGTGCCTTTGGGGGCCATGGGTCCCTTTTACGAGTTGACAATCGAATGACGGGCTCATGTGTCACTTCTAGCTTGTATTCTAACTTAGAAGAATTCAGTCATAATCCAGTGCTCGGTAGCTTTACATCACTAGCTTTTCAACCAAGCGTGATGACCAATTATGCAAATCAATGATTCCTTTTGTACTAGGTTGAATTACTATTGCAATTCTGACATTAGTAGGGTAAAACTAACCTATCTCACAACAGTCTAAACCTAACAAATGTTCCCTGTTGGTGGGTGAACAATCCAACACTTGGTGAATTCTACTTCAAAATGATAGGAAGAGTGACATTGAAGGATCAAAAAGCAACGTTGCTATGAATGCTTGGCTGCCACATTCCAGTTATCCTTGTGGTAACTTTTCTGACACCTCTAGCTTCAAAGTTTAAAGGTCTAAAAAATCAATAGGCCATGCTTTCATGGTTTGTATTCATACTGGAAATTAGAATCAAAGAAGCTTTTACCCTTTATTCCACATGAGATTTCTATTCTCGTTAATCTCATCTTATGACACTTTTGTTATCTTTTAATAGATGTGCTGCCCTAGCCAAACTCCTTTCTTGACAATGTCTTCTACTCAGATTGACTGATCGATGTTAACTTTAGGTCTAAAAGAAAAGGTCATTCTCAGCCTTTGATTAATGAAATAAGTAAAATAACATTGAAAGTAGTGTTATTTCAATTTCACCCTAGGGCTCCCACTTATCTACACCTCTCAAGTCATTTCACAAAGTTAGACTAGAGTCAAACTCAATAGGGTCTTCTTTCCCTATTGATTCTACCAAGCCCATTCCCTTAGCTATGGTTTCACTGGATATTAGACAAGGATAGTGGGGATCTCATTAATCCATTAGTGTGCGTCACTAATTAGATGACTAGGCATTTGGCTACCTTAAAAGAGTCATGGTTACTCTCTTCATTTACATGCACTTGGTTGAATTTCTTCACTTTAGTGTTTAAAGCATTAGGCAAAAATCACATTGCGTGAGTATTTACAGGGACCATTGCAATGCTTTGATTTAATTAAATAGTCAGATTCCCTTTGTCTATAACAATTCTAAGTTGATTGTTTGTCATCTAGGGAAGGCCTCTAAGGGAGCCGTTTATAGTTTATCCCCCAGTCAGCATGTGGCAACCCACTCTCACTATGGGAGCAGCTAGAGTAGTGCACTAATAGCCAATGGGTTCAAGACTAGGACCCCATGCCTAACCCTTAGAGCCAATCTTTTTCCCAAGGTTATGATCCATTTTACTAACTTCTTTTGCCTACATTGTTCCATCGACCAGAGGCTATTCACCTTGGAGACTTGATGCAGTTATGAGTACGATCGAGTACAGATGGCACTTGGTCTTCTTGATTTTCAAGGGCTATCAAAGGCATACCAAACACTTTGCAATGTGCGATGCTCTTCTGGCCACTAGACTCTACCTCTAGCTAAGCCATTTTTAAAGTGGGCAGGCCTTTAAACTAAAAAGATAACTCTTCCCGAGCCTCCTGCTGATGTCTCTGGACTTGTTAATGTTACCATCAGCCACTGCATCCCAATTTAAGAATTTCAAACCGATTTCCTTTCGAAGCTCACACTAGACACACTATCAGACAAGCTTCCCCCATCTCTTAGGATCGACTAACCCATGTGCAAGTTCCGTTCACATGGAGCCTTTCCCTTTTTTGGCCTACAAAGTTCTCATTTAAATATTTGCTACTACCACCAAGATTTGCACTGACGATTGCTTCACCCAAGCTCATGCCTCGGGTTTTGTGGTGACCATCATACCTTCCTACTCATCGGGGCCTAGCCCCTACCCCAACTATCAAGCATAAGTCATGCACTTAAATGCCATCCATTTTTAAGGCTAGTTGAATTGGTAGGTGAGTTGTTACACACTTTTTAGCAGATTTCAACTTTCATGACTACCATCTTGTTGCCTTAATTGACCAACACCCTTGGTGGGTTCCAAGTTAGCACAGTTGAGCACTATAACCCCAGTTAGGCCCCATAACCCAACTTCTAGTTCATCATGCATCACCAATTCTACTTACCAAAAATGGCCTACATGAAGCTCTCAGTTCCATGGAGTAGCTTAATGAAGTAGCTGCGCCATCCTACCTATTTAAAGTTTAAGAATAGGTCGAGGACATTATGCCCCTGATGCTTTTAATCACTAGCTTTACTCGATAGAACTCACTAAAGGCTCCAACTTTCTTGAAGGAAACTTCAGAGGGAATTAACTACTAGATTATTTGATTAGTCTTTCACCCCTATACCCGAGTCAGACGAACAATTTGCATGTCAGAATCGCTACGAGCCTCCACCAGAGTTTCTTTTGGCTTCACCTTACATAGGCATAGTTCACCATCTTTCAGGTCCTAACAGGCATGCTCACCTCGAATCCTTCTCAGAAGATCAAGGTCAATTAGTGGTGCACCCACAAGGGATCCTGCCAATCAACTTCTTTACACCTTATGAGTTTTCTAGCCCATTGATTCATACACATGTCAGACTCCTTGGTCCATGTTTTGGGATAGGCCAGATGGGGAGCCTATAGGCTGACACCTAGAAATACAGGTGCCAAGGCACATCAAGATGGCATGTGCATCATTCCATAGGCATATCAAAAGTCTAGGCTTGGGCCATTATCGTGACCCATGTCAATCTATGCCCTGAGTCAATCGATGGATCGGTTCTCACCATTCCACATCTAAATGGGATGCATCATTGGCCCCCATCTGATTCTCTCCTGACAATTTCAAGCACTCTTTGACTCTTTTTTCAAAGTCATTTTCTTTTTTCCCTTATGGCATTTGTTTGCTATCAATCTCTCACCTATATTCAACCCGGATGACATTTACCTCCTAATTGCAGTTGCATTCCTAAACAACTCAACTCACAGATAATGCCTTATAGTGTATAGGGTCTAAGTACAATGGGGTTCTCACCCACTCCGGTGCCCTTTTCTAGAGGATTTAGGCCTAGTCAACCATTGAAGATACTTTTCTAAACTACAATTCAGATGCCGAAGGTGCTTGATTCTCAAGTTATGCTCTTCCTGGTTTCTCGCTATTACTAGCGAAATCCTAGTAAGTTTCTTTTCCTCCACTTATCGATATGTTTAAACTCAGCAAGTAATCCTGTTGACCTAGGGTTGAAATAGGAGCATCGACAGAGCAATGTGGGGGATCCGATGGGTCTGGATGAACAACGAGCACGTGTCACTAGAGATGAGGTACGTTGAGAGCTTTACCATCGATGGTTATGGCATTGTTGTTGTCGGCTACTCATTTTTGGACCAACCACGATCGACGAGATCACGAGAGACCATTTTCTGCACCCCTCATCCGTAACCTAATGCAGGGAGTTGGATGAGGTGATGATGCATGAAATCCAAGCAAACATGCCCTTAACCTAATGGCTTGGTGCACAACTTGTGTTCAAGGACTCAATGGTTCATGGGATTCTACAATTCTCACCAAGTATCACATTTTGCTATGTTCTTCATCGATGCGAGAGTCGAGATATCTATTGCCAAGAGTCATTTTGATTTTTAACAACAAAAAGAGTCATGGTGCCACCCACATATGCACCGTGAATAGGATTGTGATGGCATATGCATTTTTTTTAATTTCGATTCCTTAGCACGATTCATGCTAGGGGTTCGTTATTCAGCTGTAGGTGATGATACCAATTGTTTTGCCCACCTAGAAGGTGGAACAAAATGACTGTCATGCACACCCAGGGTCAAAAGAGGCTCAGGGCATTGAGGCACCCTCACCACCTAAGTGTTTCTTTAACGCATTCGCATGACATTTGTTGAGCGGGTTTCGATAATGATCCTTTCGTAGGTTCACCTATAGAAACCTTATTATGAGTTCTCTTTCCTCTAAATGATAAGGTTTAGTGGACTTCTCATGACATCATAGGCTACGAACAATCCACATCATCATGATCTGAACACTTCATTGGACCATTCAATCGGTAAGAGTAATGGGAGGTGTGTACCAAAGGCAAGGATATGGTCAACATGAGCTGATGACTCGCACTTACTAGGAATTCATTGTTGAAGACCAACAGTTGCAATGATCTATCCTCATAATGATGAAATTTCAAAAATTACCCCCGTCTGTCAGCCAAGGCTATAGACTTATTGAATACATCAGTGTAGCACATGTGCAGCCAGAACATCTAAGGGCATCACAAACCTATTGTCGCCTCTAACTTCCTTGGCCTAAATAGCCATAGTCCCTCTAAAAAGCTAGCCATGAAGAATCATCCCTGCATAGCTAGTTAGCAAGCTGAGGTCTTATTCATTAATGGAATTAACTAGACAAATTGCTCAACCAACTAAGAATAGCCATGCACCACCACCCATAGAATCAAGAAAGAGCTCTCAATCTATCAATCCTTACTTTGTTTGGACCTAGTATGTTTGCTCATGTTGAGTCAAATTAAGTTGCAAGCTCTACTCTTAGTGGTGCTCTTCCATCAATTTCTTTAAGTTTTAACCTTGCGACCATACTCCCCCTTAAAACCAAAGACTATGATTTCTCATAAGATGCCGATGAAATCTTAAAAGTAACATATGTCGATCCTTGGTTGGCATCATTTATGGTTGATACTAGGATGGTATCTATACGTTTTTTAGCACCCAACTTTTGTTCTTAATTAATGAAAACATCATTGGCAAATGCTTTCATAGTTTTTCACTATTCATAAATCCAAGAATTTCACCTCTGACTAAGAAATATGAATGCCCTAGACTGTTTTTGTTAATCATTACTCTGATCTCGAAGGCCAACACAATAGGATCGAAATCTTATGATGTTATCGCATGCTAATGTATACAAGCATAAGCCTGTTTTGAGCACTCTAATTTCTTCAAAGAAATAGCACCAAAGGAATAACCCAACTAGTTAAGGCTAGGAATGCATCATCAGCAGTAAGGATGAGTATACCAGTGTTTACTATGAGGCAGACCAAATGACCCAACCCTAGTTTCAACTATAAGCTTTTTAACTATAACAACTTAAATATATACTATTGAAGGTAGAATTATCACAATTGCTAGGGATTTAGATTGTACTCATTCCAATTACTAGACTCATAGAGCTTAGTATTGTTATTTATTGTCACTAACTCCCCTTATTAGTATTGGATAATTTCCACGCTTGCTACCTTCCTTAGATGTGGTAGCCATTTCTCAGGCTCCCTCTCTAGAATCAAACCCTAATACTCTATCAACCATCACCACCTTTGTAGGCCACTATTCTACCATCAAAAGTTGATAGGGCAGAAATTTGAATGATGCATCACCAGTACAAAAGGTTGTATGATCCGTTGACTTATCATGAATCATCAAAAGAATGGGCAAAACCTGGTTAACCTTTTATCTAATAAATGCATCCACTCTAGAAGTTAAGGTTTGTTGCATGTATTAGCTTTAGAATTACTATGGTTATCTGAGTATTAGATATCATCAAACAAACTATAACTAATTTAATGGGTCATTTGTAGTTTCAAAGTCTAAATTAGTTCATACTTACACATGTATGGCTTAATCTTTGAAACAAGCATAACACTACTAGCAGGATCAACCAGGTAGCATTCCTTCAAGATGATGGCACCATATGGGCCTCAATGCATCGATTGAGTGGTGGATAAAGCCAACACAAAGCATAAGCATCATACGTGTCAAGGAAGTAAAATGTGTAGCATCAGATAAACAAGGGCTGAGAGCTTGTGTCCACAAAATGTTCCACATCCAAGAGCACGATTGAACACCAATGTACTAATATGGCCATGGAAGTTTGGGTGGCACACTTAGAATGCAGGGCATGATTGAGGTCCAACTCATAGCCCTTAAGGATAAAAAAGATATAAGGGATGGCAAGACATCTGATTTTTATTGATTTAGGTATGTAGCATAGGATCCCAATTGCACCCCCAAGGTATGATGACCATAGGGGGGAGATTGAAGAGGATGACAAGTCAGCAATTCAATGCGAACACACATAACCATAGCACCACTCATATGCCCATTATGTACAAGTGGCAGCATCATGAACATTGGTCCATAACCCACCTAATTGATTACTCAACAAGTGAGTGGAGGAAATGACATACGAGGCCATGCCACAACTGCTTGGCAAGGAAAAAAACATAAGCAAGAGCCACAGGACTACCCTTCTCATCTAACAAGCAACAATGGCACAACACCACCATGCTTGGTCTGGTGGGGACCACACATACAAACTCTGCTGTCACCACCCTAAGAGGACATTGCCCAATTCAGTGACTTGTTCCTAGGGTCTTGGATAGCATCGATTGCATGCACAAGCCTGGCTAGGCCAAGTCATTTTTGTAGTCAATGAGAAAGGACCACGAGTTAGCCAAATACATAAAAAACTTGGCCAAACCAAGCCCCTAACTACAGCTTCTACTACCACCACCCGAAAGAAATGTTGCTTGATTTAGGGACTTGGTCTAGGGTCTAGGATAGCATCAGTTATAGGCATAGGATTGAGCTTAGCTATTCTGTATACACATTAATTGATAAAGGTCATGGGCTCCTGCGGGTCACTAGAATGACCAATCACTAGACAACACGACCAAAAGGCATGCACGGCTTGGATTTTGCTCCAAGAACATTACCATGGATGTACGTAATGACAGGTCCATCATGCACACCTACTCCTCTCATAGAGGGAATAAAGGGCTCAGACAACCACCTCCTAAAGAGCATAAGAGGTTTTATAGATACGCTAGCAGTAGACATTAAAGTGTCTAAAATGGTGACATTTTTTTCAAATAGGCATATTCCGTACCAAGAGTCTATAAGTGCCAATAGTGGTCGAAGCATGTGCCTGTACCAAGGTACAGTGTTATGGGCCATGCCTTTCTTAGATCGAAACCACACGTCTATGTGGTACCTTGACTACTCTTAGTCTAAGTTAGCTTTTGTGAGTCCATTTCTCTGTGGACAGATTATTTTTTATCCTTTAAGCCACATACTCATGAGCTATTCCTAGTTTAAACCCCATAAGGTAGCATGCAACATTCCCAAACTCGATAAGGAAGAACCTAACTCCCATCATCATAATCAATCCATGATTCTTAGAGTGGTCCTAAGCACCCATCTCTACCCGCAAGCATCAAGGTCCCAAGCATCGATCCATCTAGCTTATAAGGGCGCATAGCCCCAATTCTTATGATATTATTGCATTTTGGCATGGTAAGAACCCAATACCATGCCTGACTGCATCATATGCAAGCTCTTGTGCCTCAAACCTAAAAGCATTACTTGCATGTTGGTCAACCACTAACCTAAAGACACACTAAGCTTATGTCATCCCATGAAACTGATGTCTCAGGGCCTCATCCCTTAGCCTCATTCTAGGCTGCCCACATACATGATAGACACATTACACCATGCTTGTCCCACTTCAAGCACTCAAGTATGCTACCCCAGTTGTAGCACACCTCTACCGATTAGCCACATGGGTTTAGTAGCATGCCTGCCTACTAGCCCATTCATCCTTCAGGCTTGATAGTGCCCCCTAACAAACACCATCTCATGATCTTTCTATCTTAAAAAAAAAAGGAAATTGAGAGGTATAGCCAATTCTACCACCTAACCTTATGGTTCAACATAAAGGCACAATACGAGGCCCATCAACCCTAACTATCCTCGAGTTTACTATGACTCCAAGAGACATCATACCACACTTGTGACCTGATGATGCCCACCCACCTACACACCACATATGCCTAAGAATAGCTCACTTCAAACTAGCTAGGCCCTTGCTTGCCCACTAGCCAAAGAAATGGTGGAAAGTTGACACCAATCATCCCCTTATAAAGAGCATAAGAGATTTCTGAGCCATCTTACTAGGAACCATAACAATGTCTAAAATGGAGACACTTTTCTCTCTACCAACTCAGGGCCCAGTGACCTTTTTCTTAGTCACCATGATTTTCAAATTCTATTCATTGCTCCACCAATCCATGTGAGGGTGCATGCACATGTTTTCAATCAATTGCATCTGACTGGCTACCAAGCTTTAAGGCATCCATACACTGGCTCCCACTTGTTTACCCATCTTAGGACTAGGTTACACACTGCCTGCACACTCTATTAGCATCATGTTTCTTGGCTTACACTAGCCACACATAGCTCTAAAACCATTGGCTCGACCACTAAGCTTCATTTACCACTCAACTCAAGGTCAGTCATAGCAGGACCAAGGCACAGTAGGGTCTGACCATGACATCCAACATGTGTTGATGGTGTTCGAGGCAACTACTTACACTAAGGACTATCTTCTACTAATTCTAATTAAGGCATATGCCTACACCAAGTTTAGATTGTGCTGATGGTGATCAAGGTATGTGCCCACACCAAGGGCCTGCATCTACCAAGTGGTAATAGAATCTTTTACAGATAACTTAAATATGTGATGGAGTATTGTAAGTGGTAAAGTGGCTGTGTTGCTACGATCCACTAAGATTTAGTCCTTTGTCACTTTGATTTGTCCCTTCTTTTGAGCCACACACCTACCAAAGTCCTCTTACTCCATTCTTTTATAGGACACCCTTCTTAGGTTGAGGATGAATGGTGTTCTCAATTATAATTGATTCAGTCAGAGGGTGACATCCCTCCCTCAAGTGTCCAAGTAAATGACAATCAAATACCCTTTATATTTGTTATAGGGATGGGCTCACCCTTAATACAGGCACCTACCTTAAACTCCATTGGCACATGTTGGCCTCTGGTGCGAGTTGTTGCCTCGAACACCATCAATGGCATATGGCCCTTGGTAGGTGTAAGTAATCACATCGAACACCATCAGTAGATGTTGGCCCATTGTTGTTAAAAGTTGAATAGGACACCATTGCTAGATGATGGCCTCTTGGTGTGGAATGTTACCTTGGACACTATCACCATATGCTTACACTTGGTGTAGGCACTTAGTTCAACCATCGTCGGCATAAGTAGGCCTTCGGTGAGGGTTGTTGTCTCATACACCTTTTTGGTAGATGTTGGCACTTAGTGCGGCATATGTACCATGACCATCCCACTCAAGGCTCTTATTTGCCACTTGATCACCATCAACACCAAATGACATTCAATACATGTGTCACGGGCTCTGGTCTTAAGCCAAACTTCATGTGGCCTTGGACAGGGAATTGATTTCGTGTGCCTAAGTTAGCCTACAAAACTTAAGTGCTCAATATAATTCCAACTTCTCAAAGCTTATGTTGTAGTACTAGGCTATCTAGAAGCCAACAAATTTGATCCTCCCATTACTGTGTTTAGACATGCCCACACCTAAGTCTGACTGTGTGCTCACACATTGCTCACCAGTGCTTGCACCTAGGCCTAGCTTAATTGTGCCAAACTCAAACACCGTGCGTGAGCCTTTAGAGTCTTGATCATTGCTTGTACCACTATTCTAGGCTAATTTCCCATGACTTGGGCCTCTAGTAGGCTTTAAGGCCTAGTCCCCTTGGTTATTGGACCCTGTCTCACTAAAACTAGAACTACTCCTTGACTTGGAGAAAACCCCTGGGCCTAGACCAACTGACAGACCATGGCTCATGCATATGCTTCAACCACCATCAACACATGTTGGCCTTTGGTTTTGCTACATGCATCAACCACCATCGGCTTATGTTGGGTCACGTACTATATGCACCATGACTAGGTTGTAATTGAGTTCAAGCATATCTTCATATTTTTGCCATGCTAATGCAATTTTCATGTCTTGTAAATTCATATAAGTGCTTACAAGTGCCTACAACTAGGCTGGCTTAATTTTGCTAAACCTAAACACTGTGCCTAAGCCTGTGAAGTCTTGATCACTACCCTGTACCACTATCTTGGGCTAGTTTCATATGACTTTAGCCTTCAATATGCCTCAAGGCCTAGTCCCCTTAGCTGTTAGACCCTGTCCCACCAAAGCTAAAACTGTTCCTTGACTTGGAAAGAACCCCTGGGCCTAACTAGCTTATGGACCATGACAAATGCACATGCCTCGACCACCATCGAGGTATGTTGGCCCTTGGTCTTGGCACATGCTTCGACCACCATTAGCACATATTTCGATTGTCATCAACACCTATTGGCCTTTTATGTGGGTAGTTCCCTTGAACACTATTGGCACATGCTGGGCCGTGCATCATGCACACCACGACCTGGCAGTAGGTGGGTTCAGGCATATCTTTATATTTTTATCATGCAAATGCCATTTTTATGGCTTGTAAATTCATATAACACCCACACTTGGGCTTGGCTCAATTATGTCGAACCTGAACACCTCATTGACTCAGAGAAAAGCATTGAGCCTAGACAACGTGTAGACTATGACATATGCATATGCCTTAATCACCAGCGAGACATGTTGGCCCTTGGTCTTGGCATGTGTTTCAACTACCATCAACACATGTTGACATTTAGTATGGCTAGTTCTCTTAAACACCATCGACACAAGATAGGTCATGTACCATATACAAGTATCTTGGGCTTAGGTCGCGTACCATGCACACCATGACTGAGCAGTAGGTGGGTTTAGGCACATTTTCATATTTTTACCATGCCAATGCCATTTTTATGGCTTGTAAATTCATATAACACTCACCAGTGCTCACATCTTAGTCTGGCTTAATCTTGTCGAACCTAAACTACTCCTTGACTCAAAGAGAATCCTTGGACCTAAACCAGCTTGCAGACCGTGACACATGCACATACCTTGACCATCATCAAGATATGTTGCCCTTGGTTTTGGCACATGTTTCGACTACCATTAACACATGGTAGCCCTTTGCACAAGCAGTTCCCCCGAACACCATCAATAAATGCTAGGCCATGCACTAAACACGGGTATTTTAGGCCTAGCCTAGCACCATGCATACCGTAACTTGGTAGTAGATAGGTTCAAGCACATCTTCACATTTCTACCATGCCAATACCATTTTTATGGCTTGCGAATTCATATAACACTCACTAGCCCCTACACTTGGGCCTGGCTCAATTTTGTCAAGCTTGAACACTATGCTTGAGCACTACCCATACCATTATTTTAGGCTAGTTTCTTGTGACCTAGGTCTCCAATATGCCTCAAGGTCTGGTCTTCTTAGCTATCACCCTATCTCGCTAGAGTTAGAACTGCTTATTGACTTAAAAAGAACCCTTTGGCCTAGACTGTGACACATGTAAATGCTTCGATCGCCATTAGGACATGTTGGCCCTTGATCTCAACACATACTTTGACCACTATCAGCATATGCTAGCCTTTTATGTAGGTAGTTCCCTCGGACACCATCAGTATATGCTGAACCATGAAATAAGTACAAGTATCTTGGGCCCAGGTCGCTCACCATGTACACCATGATCGGGTAATAGGAGTGTTCAGGCACATCTTTATATTTCTATCATGCCAATTCTATTTTTATGGCTTGTAAAGTCATATAACACTTAGCAACGCCTACACTTGGGCCTGGCTCAATTCTGTCGATCCTGAACTACTTTTTGACTTGGAGAGAATCCCTAGGCCTAAACCAACTTACAAACAGTGACACATGCACATGCCTCGACCATCATTAGGAATGTTGGCCCTTGGTCTCAGCATATGTTGGCCCTTAGTGTAGGTAGTTCCCTTGAACACTATCGACACATGCTGGGCTATGTACCACACATGGGTATCCTAGGCTCAGGCCATACACCATGCACCATGCACCATGCACCATGCACCATGCACCATGCACATCACGACCAAGCAGTAGGTAGGTTTAGGTATATCTTTATATTTTTGCCATGCCAATGCCATTTTTATGGATTGTAAATTCATATAACGGTCCCCTAAGCTTTCATATGAAGTTTCATGGCAAGATGACTTATTTTTTATTTTTTATGATTTTCATAATTTTTCAGAGTTTGGGATTTTTTAAAATTTTTTAGAAGAATTTTTTGCCCTAATTTTGGTATACGTGATCCTTGTATTTTTGTTGGCATTCATAAAAAAATTCAGCTAAAAAAATTAAAGGGTAGAAGATTTTGTGGCCATTTGAAAAAAGATCCATATTTTAAACACTTGAATGGCTACTACCCGTGAACCTATAAAAGCTCTTATGTTTTTTAAGGGGGTGTGAGTTGTTAAGGTTTTTTTGGGGATAGAGGGCCAATAGAAAGGCCAAGGACTAGCACACAACACATATCATGTGCGTACACCTCTCGCCCCCACCCATAATTGTCAAAACCCTCAATGCTATCAATCAAGTTCTCGGTGATGCTCTGACAATGGTGCCATAGGTAAAAAAAATGTGGCACAAGCACATGCCTGAACCCAGTATATGCACTGTGGCCTAGAATCAAACTTTGGCCAAGGCTTCGACCATCATCGACACATGCTAGAGCATGGTATAGTCATAAACCTTGACCATTATCGACATAAGCTGGCCTTTGGTATAGGTACCTGCCTCGACCACCATCGGCACAAGTTGGCCATTGATACAGACACTTACCTTGACCACCATCAACATATACTTGGCTCTTGATTTGGGCATATACTTTGACTAGCATTGATAGAAGATGGCCCTTGATGTGAGCAATTGTCTCAAAAACCATCAGCATATGTTGACCTTTGTTGTAAGCACTTACCTCGAACACCATTAGCATATGTTAGGCCTGGTGTGAGCACATGTCGAGCTTTGATGCAGGCACATACCTTGACCACTATCAGCACCTATGGACCCTTGGTGCAAGATATGCCTGTTTGAAAAAAAATGTTCTCATTTCAAACACTTTAATCTCTACTGCTAGCATATCTGTAAAATTTTTTATGCTTTTTAAAATGTAGTTGTTTGAGCCACGTTCTCTCCTCTACGAGGAGAGTAGGTGTTCATGATAGGCTTGTTATTATGTATATCAATAGCAACATCCCTGGAGCAAAATCCAGGCCATGCATGCCTTCTAGCCATGTTGTTTGACGACTAGTTGCTCTAATGACCTGTAGGCACCTATGGCCTCGACTAGTTAGCATACATGCAGAAAAAAAGCTTAATTGTATCGAGCTCAAGACTGTGCCTATGGCTGATGCTGTCTCAAACCCCAGACCAAGTCTCTAATACAATCATAAGGCTTGGTCTAGCCAAATCTCTCGGGTATTTGGTAGTCTCATCATCTTTCTTATCAACCATAAAAACTCCTTAACCTAGCCAAGCCCGTGCATGCAGCCGATAATGCCCAAGATCCTAAAAACAAGTCTTTAAATCAGGCAACATCCCCCTGAAATGGTGGCAGCAAACTTTTTGTATGCGATCTCAGCCAAACCAAGCATTGGTCATGTCATGTTATTGTTGCCTGTTGATGGCAAGGGCAGTCTCATGGCCCTTGCTTATGTTTTTCCCATGTTAAGTGGCTAAGGCATAGCCTCGTATATCATTTCCTTCACTCACTTGTTGAGTAATCAATTGGGTGGGATGTAGACTGATGTGTATGGATGCTACCACTTGTACGTAATGGGTATATAAAT
Source organism: Durio zibethinus (assembly GCF_047325235.1). Taxonomy (NCBI): domain Eukaryota; kingdom Viridiplantae; phylum Streptophyta; class Magnoliopsida; order Malvales; family Malvaceae; genus Durio; species Durio zibethinus. The sequence goes on along the minus strand of NC_143183.1, from coordinate 8,487,749 downwards.
GGTGTTATAGTTGTGTATATTGGTAGGCTCTATGCTTGATATATTGAACTGTTGACCTATCATCCTCTTTAATCTCTCCTCATGTGGTCATCATACCCTAGGGGCATAATTGGGATCTTGTGCTACATACCTAAATTGATGAAAGCTAGATGTCTTACCATCTTTCACCTATCTTATGTCCTTAAGGGATAGAGGTCAGACCTTAATCATGCCTTCATCCCAAGTATGCCACATAAACCTCTATGGCCACATTGGTACACTGTTGTTCAATCGTGCTTTCAAAATGTGAAATGTTTTGTGGGCACGAGCTCTCAACACTTGTTCATTCAATGCTATGCATTTTACATGCTTGACACACATGATGCTTATGTCTGTGTTGGCTCTATCCATCGCTTGGTCTGTACATTAAGGCCTATGTAGTGCCAACATCCAAAAGGAATGCTACTTGGTTGATCTTGCCAGTAGTCATATGCTTGTCTCAAAGATTAAGCCATGGATATGTAAGTATGAACTAATTTAGATTGTGAAATTATGAATGGCTCATTAAATCAATTATAGTTTATTTGATGGTATATACTACTCAAATAACCATAGTAATTCTGAAGCTAATATGTGCAACAAACACTAACTTCTAGAAAGGATGTATTTATTAGATAAAAGGTCGATGTAAGATTTGTTCATTACTCTAATGATTCATGATAACTCAATGGATAGCATGGCTTTTGTGCCGGTGATGCATCATTCAAAATTTTGCCTTATCAACTTTCAATGGTGGGATAGTGGCCTACAATGGTGGTGATGGTTAACGAAGAACTAGGGTTCAATTCAGGAAAGAGACCTTGAGAAACGACTACCACGTCCAAGGAAGGTAGTAGGCACATAAATTACCCAATCCTGACATGGAGAGGTAGTGACAATAAATAATAATATCGAGCTGTATTAGTCTGGTAATTGGAATGAGTATAATCTAAATCCCTTAACAAGGATCCACTGGAGGGCAAGTCTAGCACCAACAGTCGCAGTAATTCCAACTCCAATAGCATATATTTAAGTTGTTGTAATTAAAAAGCTCATAATTGCAACTAAGTCGTCTGGTTCATCTCATTAAAACATAGGTATAAAGACATAAGGCATAATGTTATATATCTATTAATAATTTTAGTCATAATTTTCTTGTCATCTTTCAATTTTACAATATTTACTTCATAAAAAAAGAATTTTTAAAAAGAGATGAACATTAAAGATTAAATATAATAATAAATAAATGAATAAATTTAATGTCTACTTCATTTAATATGATAATTCATGACAATATAATTGTCATTTTTTATTCATATCTAATGGTTAAAATATTGGTTTTAAATGATGATTTATACATAATAATGAAATTATCATTTTCATATTAAATATTTACTTTTGAAAAGAACACATACACAAAATGGAAGTGAAAATCTATTTAAGCTAAAGATATATAAACTTACCCTTCTCTTGGTCTTGAGGGGCATATACACATATCATCATTATTAAGATTTTTAATTCAAAGACTACCAAAAGTATGAAAAGATGTGAATGTACTTAATAAATCATTAAGGATTTAATGAAAAGAGATAAATTGTATTCCACTATTAAAACCATGGCAATTACTATTCATGAGATTCGAAAGATAATTCATTATAATAGAAATTTCTTATAAATTTTTACTTCTAGGTACATACATACACAAAAAGAATCAGTATTAGTGTTTAATGTCAAATTAATAAAGTTTATTGCTATTTAAATGTATTTATTTATTTATTTAGATTTCTTTCTCAAAATATTTTTTCAGAAAAACACCTTCATTTAGTTAATGGAAATGATTCTTTTAATTGATTTTTCCTATCACTAATCTCTTAAAGTACGAGCTTTTAGTGATATCATGCATTTTAAAAAGTACAAACATAAACAAAGGATAAAGTACAAAATATTTATTATTTATTTGATTTAATATATTAAGAAACAATTTATTCTCCATTTATTTTTATGTAATGTTAGGTTTTCACACAACAAATACAAATATGAAATGTGTTTATCTTTTTTTAGTATAAATTAATTTAAATAAAAAATCATAATATGAAAAGTCATTATATTAATATTAATGTTTACAAGTCTTGATTATTTTTTAATGAATTCAAATAAAAAATAGAATACGAAAAGTTAACATATTTATTTTTATATAATTAGATTTCAAACAATAAATATGTTCATTAATGATATATATATATATATTACATGTTAAGTTGTTAATTTGATATTTATTTAAAATAAAAAGTAAAATATGAAAGGTTAAAATATTAATTTTTTATGTTTCATATTATAGTAATTAATGATTTAAAAATCTACCACCAAAGCAAATTAAAATGATAGGAAAAGGAAAATCTATAAATATTATTATATTGATTTCAATCTTTCATAATTAATTTATTTTAAAATTTTCCATATTCTACTGGCAATTGAATTTAAGAAAAATGACAAATATATCAAAAGTCATAAAAAGATTATATTAATTTTAATAAAAGGATCAAATTACAAAAGTATAAAATTAATTTGTTTTAGACCAATTTATAACTTTGTATATGATAAATATTTTTGTAAAATAATCGTTAAATTTAATAACCTACTTATACCTATCATTTACGTAAAGTTTCAAATATTTAGTATTTATATCATTTTGATTAAGAATAATATCATTTCCAATTTATACTAATGGCTAAAATTTTATTATTATCACAAAAATAGTTATATATTTTAAATTTACTTAAAATCTTGTATGCATGTTTCACTTGAATAAAGCATAAAATTCGATTGTTGGACTAATAGTTATAAATCATATAAAAATATGAGACGGTATAAAACTAATTTAGTTTTACACATTTTTAAGTAAATCCTTTTTCAGTTTAGGTTTTCATATTTTATTATTTACGGCATGTTTGGTTCATATAATGGAATAGAGAGGCAATGAAATTAGTATTTTGTGGGAATAGGAAATAGGAGAATATAATAAAATATGTATTATGCAGTTTGGTTCATTGGAATGGCATAGATAAGAAATTATTATTAATATGTTTGGTTAGTTTAAAAAATATGGATGGAATTAGTTTAAAAACCATTTTGCTCTTGTAATTTACTATAAAAAATTAATTAATGAAAATAAATAATAAATATTAATTTAATAATATTCCAAATTAATTTAATAATATTCAATATTAATTGAATAATATTAAATAGTAATTTCATATTATTAAATATTAATTTAATAATATTAACTATTATTCAATAATGTTAAATATTATTGAATAATATTAAATATTAATATAATAATAAATAATAATTTAATATATTAAATTTTAATTTAAAAATATTGAATATTGATTTAGTAATATTAAATATTGATTTAATAATATTAAATACTAATATGACAATATTAAATCTAAATTTAATAATATTTTAATATGAATTTTATATTATTTAAATAATATTTTAAAATGAAATGGTAAGTTAACTTTATTTTAATAATATTTTAATACTTTTTTATTAATTTAAATTAAATATTTAAAAATATTTTAATCATATTTGTAAATACCCCCTTTAGTCCAGGGTTAATTTATATTTTAAGATTAGGTTTTTAATTTTTTTATTTATTTTTGATATTGTATTTAATTTAGAGTTATTATTATTATTTAAAAAAATAAAAAAGAGTAAAAAATTATTTTGCTGAAACTTGAAAAAGTTTTAGTTCTAATTGGGTTGAATTAAAAGTGTTCTAATTTAAAAAAAAAAAAAAAAAGACTGTAAAGGGGAATTTGTTTAAGAGGTGGATTTGAATTAAAAATCCAAGGTTGAAGTTGATTAGGAGATTCAAACCAAGAAAACTCATTTTCCTATTGTAAATGGGATTAGAGGCTTATAAAAAAACATAATTAGGATCAATTAGAAATCAAGAATCAATTAAAAAAATCAAGAAAGAAAAAGTCAAAAAATTAAGGGTTTTTTTTATAGTTTTTTTTAGTATTTTGGGTTTAGATAATTATTATTTTCTTTAGAGAGTTTTGTGTTGAAGAAAGCAATTGGAAAGAAACACAAAAGGGAGATATTCAAAAAATATTTTTGTCAACAAAATTTTTGAAGGTTTCGAAGAAACAGGAAAGAAGACACGGTAATTTCTATTTTTTTCTTTTTTTATTTATATATTTATTTATGTTACTTAATTGTTTCACTTTTTTCTTTATTTAAAATAAATTTTTATAATAAATTTCAACCTTACCAACATATTGGAGGGTTCAAATTTTTTAAAATAAATGTTTAAATAAAATGCCTTACCAACATATTGAAAGAAAATTAGATCTTTGAAATAAGGTTTTACCAATATATTGGAGAACGTTATTAAATTATTAAAAAAACAAATTTTAAGAAAAAAATTGTTTTCAATAAAGCCGTACCAACATATTAGAAGGCAATTTGATTTTTAAGATAAGGTTCTACCAATATATTTGAAAACCTTATGATTTTTAAATAAAAATTAATTTTTAGAAAAGAAATATTTTCCATAAAATCTAACAACATATTGGAGGATATTTTTAGAAATAAAAAGTTTTTCATTAAATTATATTTTGAATCTCCAATGATAGAATCACTAAGAGTGCTGCAAATAGCAATCTTTATATAAATTCTTAAGTGAGAAATCCTTTCTAAATTCTACCAATATATTGGAGAATTTAGACAAGATTTTCAATATCAAGATTCTCACAAAAGTTTTTTACAAAAATTAAATGAATCTAATGACGGAGCTTCTTCAAAGCATGGCAAATAATCTCCTTGAATACTGTTGAGGTGAGGGATGTTATTGAATTATTACCAACATATTAGAGTAATTTAGGGATAATTTTTTATATTAAATTTAGTAAGGTTTTTTAGGCTTTAAGATAACACAAAATCAAGCCGATACCATCATTTGGGTGAGCGATATGAGGGTACTATAATCTTCGTCACATGTAACTGTGCTCCTGAACCTAGTTCTAATTTCGTAGATATGAATCTATCTTTTAAAGATAGCTAAGTCAAGCTTGGGATATTTCTTTAAAATGGGACAAATTCAACTAGAAAGGTTGAGAGTTAGGCCAGTAAACTTGTGTTATCCAAAGCCTAAGTTAAAATTAAAAATATTTCTTTGAATGGTTTATCTATTTCTAATTATTCCATATTCTGTCATTCACTTGCATCTACATAACATGAACTCTATACCCAAGCTCTGTCCCTTAGGAAAGAGTAAAGTACCTATACTCTTGTGAGATTTCATATCTTCGTCCAAGCTAGCAAAATACTCCTACTCAAATTGAATCCTTTTTGTTTGTAGCCTATAATAGGTGAGGATTGAAGTGTCTTACTAGTCCATGATGGACAATGATGTGAGAATAATTAAGGAACCTTTATATTTAACCCAAACCACATGCAGTAAAACATAAAAAGCCAAGTTTAGGTCAAAGCCATATCTATCCATCATTATAATGTAACCCTCGCTAGGACACATGAGTAGACCTTTTGAGCTTCATATCAATTTCATGACAAATTTTATTTGATCCTTATTTATTGATAAAGTTATTGTATATTGTATGTTGTATTCTTATTCCAACATCACTAACATATCTATTCATCCATGCACTATAATGTGACATGTTAATACATGCATTCATGCATTGTTTATGCATTCATTCATGCAAATAAAATTCTTAAGAAAGGTTAGATTAATAACATGAGTATCTTATTTATGGTATATAAGGTTTAAGGATAGCCTGACTATCCAAGAATCTTGCTCAAACAACCCATCATCAATATAATACTAGAGCCCAAGCCATACAGATGAAACAAAAAAATATAAATTGTCTGGAAAAGATAGAGAAGGCCTAAGAAAAATTTAAGAGGGAGTTAAGTAAAATTTTAAAAGCCCTAAATAAGTTGAATAAAGGAAAAATCATAGAAAGAAATGCTAACCAGCATACCATCCATCACAAAATGTGGCTGACCTTGTATACCTTCTAGTTATGGGTCGTATCAAGCCTAATCCACACAAAATACACCACCACAGTAGTTTACATACCCTATAAAGTATACATATCCTGAAATACCATCGACTTCAAATCCAAAGCATTACCAGAGTTATGTAAATTCTGTCTTTATTGAAAAGGTAGTAGAACCAATACAGGTCCCTGATCTGGATGATCCAAAAGAAAAAAGAAAAATTAAAAGCAAAAATGGTTGAGTCACTAGGATACTTAATAGCTGTCAAAAAGATGAATATGCTTAAAGAAAGGTTCCGAACAATAGAGAGAACTAGTTTTTATGGTTCCATGGATGCTGCCGATCTTTGTTTAGTCCCAGACATCATTATTCCTCCAAAGTTCAAAGTACCAGAGTTCAAATAATGTAATGGTACAAAGTGTCCAATGACCCACATTACCATGTATTATCAAAAAATGGCTACCTTTGCTAATAATGAAAAGCTGTCAATGCACATATTCCAAGGTAACCTTACTGGCTTTGTTGCTAGATAGTATGCTAACGGGACAAGACTCACATTCACTCCTAGAGTGAGATAGCCTGTAACTTCATCAGTCAGTACTAGCATATAATAGATCTAGCTCATGATCACTTTTTTTTTACAAAATATGAAGAAAAGGTGATGAATCATTCAAGGAGTATGCTTAGAGGTGGAGAGACATAGCTACTCAAGTTCAACCACCTTTGACTAAAAAAGAGATTATGATGCTATTTGTAACTACTTTAAAATCTCTTTACTAAGAAAAGATGATAACGAATGGAACAAAAAATTTTACCGATATGGTGATATCAAGATAAATTATTAAAAATGACATCAATAATGGTAAACTTAAGGAAGAAGAGACCACCAAATCAAGAAAAGAGAGTTGCCTTAAAAAAATTGAAGCCCAAGCTATGAATTTTGATAGGCAATAATTCAGAAGCTATGCTTCATATCCATAACCTATTCCACATCTTGTTTACCCACCCATTTACCAACCAACCTTTCAAATTCTTGTATATAGGTCTAGTCATATCACTACATTAGCTTCAAGACCTAATAACCAAGCAAATGGTTTGAAGACATCTTGAAATAACTAAGAAAGAGCCCATATAGATCCTATCCATATGACTTACACTAAGATATTCTCAAAACTAATCAATAATGACTTGGTATCTCTAGTTATTCTAGAATCATAAAGCCACCTTATCCTGAATAGTATGATGCTAATGCCATATACAATTACCATAATGGGAACATAGGTCATTCTATTGAAACTTACCTTGCTTTCAAACACAAAATGCAAAATTTGATCCGAAAAGGCTTAGTGAGCTGAGTCAAATGTCAATAAAAATCCTTTACTTGATCACACAAGAGCATAATTTTTTAAATGATAAGGATGTTAAGGTTGGTTGGAAGTTACTTATCATTTTGGGATTTTTTTCAAAGTAATGTAAGGATTTGTTTTTATGTAAATAAGATTTCATTTTTTATCATTTTAATAAAAGGCAAAGTGATGCATTTCATTACATTTTCTTTTTCATTCATACCATTATTCCATGCTTTGTTTTTTCCATGTCTTTTTATTCCTATTCTCAAATTCCAAATGATGAATATTTAGATGATGATAACAATAATTCTAGGATTTAATTTTGGAAATCATTCATAAAGTTCAATATGTAAAGATTATTTGAGCAAAAGATGCAAGTTGTTAGTAGATATGATATAGATTTATCTTGAAGATATGCAGTCCTTTCTAATGATCCATGAATTTATCTTTGTTCAATAAATGGTTTTCAAAGAAAGCATTCACGTTTAAGATGAAAAATGGTCGTCCTTTTTTTACCATTCATAAAACCATCCATTACTACCCATTTATGCCTATTATGATTTCTTTTTACAAAAAACTCTAACCAAGGATCGCTATCTGGGGGGAAATTTTGGGAAAAACCTACTTGAAAAAGGAAAAAGGCAAAATATCACAAAATTTCTCAAAGATAGAGAGCAAAGAAAAAAGAAAAAAATAAATGCCATAAATGATTCGGGGCAAAGTAATGAGAATCATTTTGTGAGAAATAAAATGAATGAAAAAAAAAAAGAAAAAAGTAGTGAAATGATGTGGAATGGGGCAAAGTGCGAAGTTGCATCACATGATGAAAAATGATCCTTTGGTTTGAACCTTTTAAACATATCTTTTAAGCTTATTTTATCCATTTATTTCATGACCTCTCATCATAGCCTACATTACAACCCTTAAAAGTCCATTTTGATCAAACATGAATGCTCAAATTAAACGATCATATGTTAGGCTAAGGCACGCTTATGATGGAGCAATGGAATCGTGCTATGTTCTTATGTTTTAAAGATTGATATGTGGGAGATATTAAGAATGAATGAAGAAAAAGTGAAAAATGAACAAAATTAAAAAGTGAAAAAATGAAAAAGTGAAAAAAAATATAAAAAAAAAAAGAAAAGGAAGACTTAAAATGAAAACTCGAAAGGGTGATTTAGGTAGAAAAACATTAAAGTTAAAAGTTGAAAAGGTAGTCAAATATATGAAAGATCAAAGACATCTAAAGATCCTCCAAAGCTAGGGCAAAGTTAGATGAGCTCAAAATTATTTTAAAAGAAAATGGAATGAGTTTTTGAAAAAGAATTATGAATTATTGTTAAGAATTATCTGAATATTCATTGTTTAGACATTGTTGTACCATTCAATACCATCCCTATTGATATGCTTTGAATTTGTTCCTTTGCCCATTTATTTTTGTATTAGACTCATTCTTATATTGATTACCTTTCTCTTAATTCACCTTGTACTTTCTGATCTTTTCATCCCTAGAATAAATCGATGAAATGTATAATTACATTATATTTGTCATGATTTGAATGATAATGAATAAATGATAATATTTAGAAAAGATTCTTGCATTCTTTTGAAAAGAAATCCAAAGGGCAAAAGAAAAATGAAAAGATGGAAGAAGCCTAAAAAAATAATTTAAAAGGATACACGGGACGACAAGTGATTAATATGGTGATGGATTGGACATAACCTATGAATTGTGATCAAATGATGGAAGTAATAGGGATCCGTTGATAAAATTTATTTTGAAATGGTTAGTGCTGAAAAGTTAAAAAGGAAATATCATATGGTGGAGTCTTAAGAACCTTGTTACCACAATTAATTGGAATTTCATGATTTTAATAACATCTGCATTCCATGCATTATGTTTACATGGTTGTTTACATGATACATGTATATAATTTGGTGAATATTTAAAATTTTGTTTTGGACACGGATTTGCATCATGTTTTGGACATGCATTTGCATCATGCAAAGAACATTTGAATCATGATTTAGAATATGGCATAGACATTATTGTGAGAATCTAAACTATTGCATTTTCATCATTAAAAAAAATTTTGCATCATTATCATGACATTCTTTATATACAAAATTTTGACTTGGATGAAAGATTGAGAATTTTTATGATAAGAAATTTTGAACTTTTTGAGGAAAGCTTTTTAAGATAAGGTTAGGAATCCTTGAATGGAAAAATCATTTATGTGGAAAACATTTAGAATTTTAAAGTTGCGGAGCCTTTTAAAGAAGCATTTTTAAAGTTAAAAACAATGAGAATCTTTAAAGAGTGTTAAAAGAGAATCTTTAGGAAGTTTTAAATGAGAATCTTTGAGTTTTAAACGAAAATCTTTAAGGAGTTTTGAATGAGAACCTTTGTCTTTTAAATGAGAATCTTTAAGAAGTTTTAAATGAGAATCTTTGAATTTAGATGTGAAACTTTAAAATTTATCGAATATAAATTTTTTAACTCGAATGAGAAGCTTTGAAATTTTGGATGTGAATCCCTAAATTTTTTTAATAGGAACCTTTGAATTAAGATGTGAAACTTTAAAATCTATTAAATGTGAATTTTGAACTCGAATAAGAAGCTTTGAAATTTTAGATGAAATCCTAAAGTTTTTAAATAAGAAATATCGAATGTGAAACACTAAAAATTTTTAATCAAAATCTTTGAAATCTTAAAAGTGAATCCTTAAAGTCTTTCAAATAAAAATATTTGAATTTCGGATGTGAATCTCTAAGATTTTGAATGTAAACCTTTGAATCTTGGATGTGAATCCCTAAGATTTTTTAATGTGAATCTTTGAATTTTGGATGTGAATCTCTAAGATTTTCGAATGAGAACTTTTGAATTTTGGATGTTAATCTCTAAGATTTTGAATGTGAACTTTGAATCTTGGATGTCAATCTCTAAAATTTTCAAATGTGAATCTTTGAATCCTTGCGAATCTTTAAATCTTAAATTTTTGCAAATCTTGAATTTTGCAAATCTTAAACTTTTGAACCTTAAATATTTGCAAATCGTGAATTCTTGTGAATTTTCCAATCTTTGAACTTTGGCAAATCTTTGAAATCTTTTGCAAATCTTGAATTTTTACAGATCTTTGAAATCTCTTGTGAATCTTAAATCTTTGTGAATCTTGAATAAGTTACGAATCTTTTAATTTTTTAAAATCTTTGAAATTTCTTGTGAATCTTTGAATTCTTTGCGAATTTTGAATCTTTTGTGAACCTTTGAATCATTATCATGGATTTTTTCAAAATTTTGACTCTTTTGCAAACCTTGAACTTTTTAATTCAATTTATTTGTGAATTTTTGAACTTTTGGGAGAACCTTGAATGTTTTGTTAGCTTTCAAATTCAAATTGAGAATCTTTGAATTTAATTGTGAACTTTTGAACTTTAAGTTGAGAATTCTTGAATTTCAAATTGTGAATGTTTAAATTTTCAATTGCAAACTTCTAAAATTTAGTTGCAAATTGCAAATCTTTATTGTAGATGAAAATCTCTAGATTTTTTCTATGGATCAAATCCAGACATAATGGGTGTTTATATCTTTACACAATTCCTATTTCACAAAAACTATGCAAAGAAGGGTAGCTGTAGACACCTCATTTAGTATGAGGTAAATTTATATTTTAAGATTAGGCTTTGAATTTTTTTTATTTGTTTTAGGTATTGTATTTAGTTTAAAGTTATTATTATTCAAAAAATTACAGAAAAAGGAAAAGCTTGTTTTACTGAAACTTGAAAAGGGTTTAATTCTAATTAGGTTGTTGAATTAAAAGTGTTATAATTAAAAAAAAAATACTATAAAAGGGAATTTGTTTAAGAGGTAGATTTGGATTAAAAATTTAAGGTTGAAGTTGAATAGGAGATTCAAACCAAGAAAACTCATTTTCTTATTATAATTGGGATTAGAGGCCTATAAAAAGACCCCATTAGGATCAATTAGAAATCAAGAATCAATCACAAAAAATCAAGAGAGAAAGAGTTTAAAAAATTAAGAGTTTTTTCTATAGTCTTTTTGGTGTTTTAGGCTTAGGTAATTAAGATTTTCTTTTGAGAGTTCTATATTGGAGAAAGGAGTTGAGAAGAAACACAAAAGGGAGATATTCAACAAAAAGTTTTGGTAGCAAAATTTTCAAAGGTTTTGGAGAAAAAAGAAGGTAGACAAGGTAATTTCTACTTTTTTTCCTTCATTATTTATATATTTATTTTTGTTACTTAATTTTTTCTCTTTCTTCTTTATTTAAAATAATTTTTTATAATAAATTTTCAACCTTACCTACATATTAGAGGGTTTAAATATTTTCAAATAAATGTCTAAATAAAATGCCCTCCCAATATATTGGAAGGCAATTAGATCTTTGAAATAAGATTTTATCAACATATTGGAGAACCTTATTAATTTAAAAAAAAATTTCAAGAAAAAAATAGTTTTCAATAAAGCCTTACCAACATATTGGAAGGCAATTTGACTTTTAAGATAAGGTTTTACCAATATATTGGAAAACCTTATGATTTTTAAATAGAAATTAATTTTTAAAAAAGAAATAATTTCCTTAAAATCTAACCAACATATTGAAGGATAATTTCTAGTAGAAAATCTTACCAATATATTCAAGGATATTTTTGGAAATAAAAAGTTTTTCATAAAATTAGATTTTGAATCTCCAATAATAGAATCACTAAGAATGTTGCAAATAGCAATCTCTATGTAAATTCTGGGTGAGAAATCCTTTCTAAATTTTACCAACATATTAGAGAATCTAGAAAAGATTTTCAATATCAAGATTCTCACATAAATTTCAATTATCACAAACAAAAGTTTTTACAAAAATTAAATGAATTCAACCACGATGCCTCTTCAAAGCATGACAAATAGTCTCTTTGAATACTCCTAAGATGAAGGGATGTTCTTGAAACATTACTAACATATTGGAGTAATTTAGGGATAAATTTTGATATTAAATTACTTGGTAAGGTTTTTTAGGCTTTTGGATAACACAAAATCAACCTGGTACCATTATTTAGCTGGGCGATGGGGGGTACTATAACCTTCTTCACACGTAACTATACTCCCGAATCTAGTTCTGATTTGTACACATGAATCCACTTTTAAAGACACCTAAGTCATGTTTGGGACATTTCTTTAAAATGGGACAAATTCAATTAGGTGGCAAATTGCATCTAAACAAAAAAATATTGGTGGCAACTCTTCAATTGTATATAGCTATAGGTCTATGGATCTATACGTTATGACTATTTTCATAGTTTCACTAATATTTGAATATTATTGTAATATTTGTTAGCTTTAAATTGATTCTTATTTTGAAACGGAAAAACATTAAGCTAAATAAACTTGATCAAGATTTTGAAAAAGGAAAAAAAAGGAAGTTAGAGTATGTTTGCACTAAAACTTGACATAAGCAATGCCTATGTTCGAGTGGAATGGAATTTTTTAAGGGGGATGATGGATGGGCTTTCATTCACACTAGGAGGATATTATAGTGAATTATGTCACTACTGTCTCTTATTCAATTGTGGCTAATGGTTGCATTATTTATTTTTTCCAACCTGAAAGAGGTCTCCACCAACGGGACCCATTATCACCTTACCTTTTTCTGATTTGTACTGAAGGTCTCTCAATGCTTTTAGCAAAAAATCAATGAGAAAGTTACTTACAGGGAATACAGGCTAGCTGATATGGACCCAAAGTTACTCACTTGTTTTTCGTTAATGACAACTTACTCTTTGCTCATGTAAATTGGATTGAAAGTGAAAGTGTGAAGAATGTGCTACAAAGATATGAAGATGGCTCTAGCCAAAGAATCAATTATGATAAGTCCGCATTGTATTTTAGCAATAACACAACAGAGACTTAACAAAATGAGATTAAAGAAGTCTTGGGAGTTCAAATCACTTTTAATATAAAAAGTTATTTAGGATTGCCTACCATGTGAAGAGAGACAGGAAACATCCATTTAGAGGATTGAAAGATATGATAAGGTTCATATTACCAGGCTAGTTAACCAAAACACTTTCAATGGGTGGAAAAGAAGTATTTATTAAAGCAATAATACAAGCCATTGCATCCTACACGATAAGCTACTTTCGGCTACCAATAACTATGTGTAATGAAATAAACAATGCAATAAGCAACTATAGGTGGAGGCATGGAAACTCAAAGAAAGGCATCAATTGGATTAGTTGGATATGGATGTGCAAGCTAAAAACCAAAGGGGGAATAGGGTTCAAGGATATGGCCAAGTTTAATCAGGCAATGCTAGCAAAGCAAGGCTAAAGATTATTGACAAATACAAACACATTGGCTTATGGAATTTTGAAAGCAAAATGTTTCCCAAGTACATCCTTTTTGGAATCCAAGCTTGGTGGTAATTCCTCGCTAACATGGAAAAGCATTTGGGAAGCAAAATGCATTTTGGAACAAGGAGTTTGGTAAAGAGTGGAAAATGGTAAAACCATCCGAACTTAGAAATATAAATGGCTGCCTTCTTATCACATGGGCTTACCTACAATTACCATGGGTGAAAGGTATGAAAATTGTCTTAGCAGTGATTTCATTTATGAAACCACCATAAAGTGGAAAATGGAGCTGGTCAAAAACACTTTCTCTACTAATATGGCAAAGTTAATAAGCATAGTGCCAATAAGTATAATTGGTTTCGCAAATGTTATGGTGTGGCATTTTAACAATAATGGGAGATATATGAAATAATAGTCATAAAATTACAATAGTACCACCACCCGCCATCGTTATTGGATGAAATGCGATTGAGAAATTTATTCATAATAAAAATGGAGTGTAACGGTTGCAAAATAACAGTGTAACAGAGAATAGCAGCAATAACGAATCATTATTATCGTTATTCCATTTTCCTACTCACGGATCTAATAGTTTAAGAAAAAAATAAAATTTCAAGTTTTCAACTCTGCAGAATAAAGCAATAAGCCTACAAAAGAAAAAGTAAAAACAAAAGCAAAAAATAAAACTCAGAACTCATATCTTTGGCATCAAAATTGATCTAAAAACGAGCTAGAAAACAGATAAATTATTTCAAGTTTCAACCATTTAATCGACACTTCAACACCCAAATTCAAATCAGTCTCAAGTTTTCAGTCAACATTAAGATCAAATAAGATAAGAAAAGAAAGTTAAATTACCTTTTTTTTTTTTGTAAAATGATGTATGTTTCTGTTGTGAGAGTTTAAGAGAGACGAACGAGGTATTCCATAGGTACTAGGCAAGTGATAGTGATGAAGGGATACAAGAGAAAATGAGAGATGAAAAAAAAAGAGAGGTGAAAAAAAAAGAGAGAAGAAAAAAATTCTAGAAAGCCAAGCTAAAGCACGAAGAAGATGAACAAAAGAAAGCAAGCTATGTTTCTAGATGGTTTTGTTAGAATTAAACAAATTGAGGGACATTGGGGCACATGGGGTGGGATTAGGGGGTAGGGTGGGGAAGGATTAGGTGTGGTGGAACGTTGGGGAGGGGTAGGGGTTGAATTTTTTATTTAATTTTGTAATTAATTTTTGAAATTTTTTTAGATAAAATTTAATTAGAAGTTTTGAAAATTTATAATTAAAAAAATAAGATATTAATAATTTAATATAATATATATAGAGATTTTCGATAAAAAATTTTGATAAATTTTTTTGTATAAGTTAGATGAAAAATAACTAAAATTAAATATTATATTTTGATTGTGTTATATATTAATTTATAATTTTTTATCTGAATTTTAATATTTTTTTGTTGTTTTGATATTTATATTGTTGTCAATTCTTTTGATATTAGATTAATTCTTGTTATTTTTGTGTAATTATTAAAGATTGTATTTATTATATAATTATTGAAAGTTATTTGTGATAAAAAAATTTTATATCAATTAGTGTATCAAAAAGATTAAGTTATTTAATAATATTCTTAAGATTAAAAACTAAAAATTAAAAAATTTAGCATAAAATCAACTTTTTAATGATGTAATAAGTAATATTAATATTTCTAAATATAAGTTTATTTTTTTTTTATACAAAATAGCAAATATGCCACCACGTGAAGAGTTCTCGAGTAAAAGAATAGAGGGGGCGCCGAGTGATGATATAGGTTGGCATTTTGGAACACCTATGCCAAATACAAGAGGAAATGTTTCATGTAAACTTTGTGGTAAAGTTGTAAAATAAGGAATAACACATTTCAAATAACACATTGCTCATAAAATTGGCAATGTTGCACCATGCCCCAACGTTACTGGTATGTTATGTTTTTATAATTCCTTTAAAAATATTATTGTTAATTTCTTAATAAAAATTATAAAATTATATAAGCATGTGCAACTAATTTTCTCTCTTTTTTTTAACTATATTATTAATAAGTATAGTAAGAGAAAGTATGATGAAACTCTTTCAAGAAAGAAATAAAAAAAAAGCTAACAACAAAAGGAGAAAAAATTAATTTTTATCATAGTTAAAAGGGGAAGATGATTATAAAGGATTTATTGATTAAGACATTGCTGCTAGACAAGCCGTGTAAGATAGTATCCAATCACAACATGAGTGGCACAGAAGACAAGAATTCAGACAAAAAACTAGTGGTTAGAGTAACATATATGAAGAGGGACAAAGCTCTCATGGCTCAGTTGTTGAATATTTTGAAGAAAGAATAAGGAAATCAACTCCAAATGAGTCTGAATTTTCATTAAAGGGAGCTATAACTGAATTGGTTAGAAGTAAGAGTTCAAGGTAACCAAAAGCAAGTGATTCATTTTTAAAGACATTAAGAAGAAAAATGGGTGAATCGGTATCAAAATTTTTTATATATGATCGACTTCATTTTTAGTAAGCAAATTCTCCATTGTTGCAAAATTGATTTCTGTGGCAACAAAAGTTGGCCGACATGTAAAACTTTCAACACCTTATGAGGTCTCAGATGTGTATTTAGAGTCTAAGTATCAATAAGTTAATGAATGGGTTAATGGATTAAAAGCTCATTGGAATGAATTGGGTGTCATTTTGATGTGTGATGGTTGGACCAATAGTTTGAATCAAATGCATATCATTAATTTCCTTGTTTACTGTAGTAAAGGGACCATTTTTGGAAATCTGTAGATGTCTCAAGTGTTCATAGTAAAGATGCAAACTTTTACTATAGATTATTAGATGAAGTTGTGGAAGAAATTGGAGAAAAATACATTGTTCAAATAGTCACTGATAACGAGGCAGCACTTAAGGCCGCAGGAAAAAGACTAATGGAGAAGAGAAAACATTTGTATTGGATTGTTTAGCTCATTGTTTAGACTTATGCCTTGAAGATATTGGGAAGAAAAGAATATGGCAAAGGTTTTGGATGATGCAAAGAAAGTGACTTGTTTTATATACAATCACATTTGGACTATTAATTTGATGAAGAAATATACATAAAGGAAGCAAATACTTCGTCCTACTCTTACCCGATTTGCCACCCATCTCATACAGTTAGAAGAAATAATGAGGCAAAAGTAAGGTTTGAGAGAGATGTTCAATTCAAAGGTTAGTACTTAGTAATTAGTACAACTATTTAAATCTAGCATCTTTTTATGATATCATTGTTTAAAATATTAATTTAAAATATATTACTCTAAAAATATATTGATGAATATATAGGAATTTAAAAATTCAAAATGGGGACAACAAAAATCAGGACCTGCTTATGAAGCCAAAAAAATCATTTTAAGAAAAGATTTTTGGAAAAAAACATGTGATATAATAAAAGTTTATAAGCCTTTGATAAAAGTGTTGCGCCTTATGGATGGGGATGAAAAACCAACGATAGGCTTTATTTACGAGGCTGTGAATAGAGCTAAACAAGCAATTCAGCAAAATTGTCATTATTTTGCTGAATATGAAAAGATTATTGACAATAGATGGAGTTTCATGCACTCTGACTTGCATTTGGCTGGTAAGTAAACCAAGAATATAGATGGTATTTAAAAAATATGTTCATTTTTTATATTTAAATTGCTTGTATATTTATTTTTTATTACTTTGATATAACATTGTTATGAATTATGTTTAGGTTACTATCTAAATCCACAATTTCAATTTGGAGTGGAACATTTTGCAAATGTATTTAAAGATACATTAGAAGGTATAAAAGCAATTATTGAAAGATTAGAACCTTTGATAAGTACTCAAATCAGAATGATTAATCAAGTTAGTATTTAATACTATTTTATAACTTTAACATTTATTTTATGTATTAAAAATTGAATTATTTTTTATTTATTCATTTATTATTGTATTTTCAATTGATGTAGTTGTTATTATTTTGAGACAAGCATGAAACATTTGGTACTCGACAGGCACAAAGCACTTGGAAGCAAATGAATCCAGGTAAATAGTAAATTAAATAATTATAATTTATTTATATTATTTAATTGTATAAAACATTCAAATTTAATTTAAATAATTTTATACAGCTTAGTGGTGGATGATATATGGCACTTGTGTTCCTGAATTACAAAAACTAGCAATCAAAGTGTTTAGTCAAACAACATCTGCATCAAATTGTGAACGTAATTGGAGCACATTTAGCTATATTCACACTAAAGCAAGAAACATATTGAAGTTTGAAAGACTTCAAAAACTTGTATATACCTATTATAACATGAGGCTAAGGATGAGACATCAAAAAAGAATGAGCATTGATGAGATAAATAATAGTTTTAATCCTATTAGCCTTGACCATATTTTTTAAGATGATGATCCACTAACAGAATGGCTGCAAGTGAAAGAAAATCCTTTGTTAGATGGTCAAAACTCTAATTGGTTGGCCACAGATAATTCTGATAATAAAATGAATGTTGGACAATCACGCCAATCTCAAGAAAGGAATGTGTCTCATTCAAGTTCAAGTCCAACACTAAGTCAGAGTGATGATGGTAGTGGTTTAAGTCTAGATGATGATGATGATGATGATGGTGATGGTGATGGTGAAAATTTTAGTGATAATATAGATGCAAATCGACCTTACCACCCACTTGGAGGAGAATTTGGGCTTACTGCTACCGGTGGACTTTTCATTAATATGGCAAAATACGGAATACATCCATTTGCTGAATCTAGTAAGGGTCAAAGTGCACGTACGACTCGATCAAAAGGAAAAGCCAAAAAGCACCACTATGATATTTCTAGAGGTTCTTCATCTTCAAGTGGGAGACCAAATTCTAGTAACTTTGAGTATAGTGAATCATTTGCTAATACTCAAGGACATTACTATCCATCGGAACAACTTAATTTTTGACCTCCTCTTAGTTATCTACCTCCATATGGTTATCCGCCACCTCCTCAAATGTATCATTTACCACAAATGTATCCCCCACCAGAAATGTATCATCTTTAAATATATCTTCCATCTCAAATGTATCAAGAACAAAGGCCTCATGGATGGAGATGGAGTCAACTTGGCTCTCAAAGTGAAGATAGAGAATTTGATCCTCCTCGTCATTCTACCATGTGGTAAAATTTGAAATATATATCAATAATTGTAGTTGATGGAATTTGAAATTATTATATTTTTAAGTTTGCAATTTTGTTAAACATAGATGCTTGGTATTTAACATATTATGTTTTGCTAATATTTGATTTATCTAGAATTAATATTGAATATGAACTTGGCCAAAAAAAATTTTGTGGATAAACCAAATATGAATGCTTTTTATAATCTAAATAAAATTGTGAATAATTTTTTTAGAAAATAAAAAACATAGTATCATAAACTATTTTTAAAATCATTGAATAAGAGTTTTTATAATTATAATTATAATTATTACATTTTATAATAAATTGTGCAAAAAAAAAATTTACGACCGCGATGACCACAGTGATTGCAATGATTTCCATTATATCCGAAATACGATAAACGCGATGCGACCGAAAACATGACCGCGACCGTTATTTAAATCCCTGGGTGTACGATTAAGAGTGGATATTGGTTGCGTTATATAAAGGGTGACACAACATCAAGAAATTAGGGGGACGGCACACAAGTACAGTGGAAGAAAATATGGGATGCAGAGGTGTAAAATAAGATTAGAGTTCTCCTATGGATGTCTGCCAGTAACGTACAACCTGGTGAGAAGGACAATACAAGTTGACGACGTGTGCTTTAAATGTAACCAAGTAGAAGAAGCTATTCAAAACGCGTGAAGTCTGGCGACAGACCCACTTTAATTAGGATAAGATCATAACAGAGAACAATGATGAAACCAAATGGATATTGAAGGCCGTAAACATTGTGAATAGTCGGCAAATTCATCTGTTAGCAATCACAGTTTGGGCAATTTGGAATGAAAGGAATAAAAAGCTACATGGGGAAGGTAGTAAAGAAGCTTCAGTAGTGGCAACCTTTATTATGCAGTATATTGCTGATTACAACAAAGCACATACAGCTGAAAGCAAGGCACCACAACAGGCTATGGCAACATAGAAAGCTCCTAGAAGTGGCACCTACAAGGTAAATTTCGATGGGGCCTTTGATAAGGGAAGGAAGAAAGGAAAGATAGTTATCTTCGCACGAAATTCTGTGGGCAAGGTTTAGGGAGCAATGTCTGCTGCAGTGAATAAGGTTATGGATCCATTAATGGTTGAAACTATTGCAATAGCAAAAGCAGTAACGTTTGCAGTGGATAAGGGCTTTCAAAATGTGGAGATTGAGGGGGATGCACTGGGGGTTGTTAAAAAGCTGAAGTCAGTTGAACCAGATTTATCACCAGTAGTGGTCATAATCAATGAAACAAGAAGTGTAGCTACACTGTTAGCAAGATGCTGCTTCCAGCACACCAACAAAAGTGGAAATAATGAAGCACATATACTAGCTAAACAAGGGTTAAATATTACTAAAAACATGTTCTAGATTGAGGAATGCCCTGAAATCCTCATAAACAATCCCATTGTTACTGATATTATATAAATGAAAAGAATTCTGTTTTTCAAAAAAAAAAAAAAAAGAAGGTAATTTTTTTATTAAAATGAGAAAATTACTTTTTAATAAAAGTTGAAAATAATTTATAATTTTTTTGTATTAAAACATGTTAACGTCAATTTATCAAATTTTATTATCAGTTATAGTTTTACCATCAATGTTAAGGACTTAAATTTTTTTATAAAAAAAAAAAAACTCTTAAATTCTACAAAATGACAATCCTACCCAAAGGATTTTATATACCAACTTCAATAAAATAACAGTAAAAAGAGTAATTGAATATATAATTATAATTATTTGATGTTATTAGCTTTTATTTTTTAAAGTAGAGATTTTATTTGTGCTTAACATATAACTTATGCATTATGTCCCATTTGGTCCTTGAACTATTGTATTTTTTTCTAATGAGGTACTTAAACAAAAAAATTTTGTAATCAAGTACCTAAACTACATTTTCATGTGCTAATTTGTCCCAACTGTTAATACTATTAGCCTTAAACACTATGTGACATAAACTTCCAAAAAGATGCTATACATATGAAAAAATGTCTAATCACTTCAAAAAAATTTTAAAAATTCTAAAAATTTTTAAATATTGCTAAAATTATCTTAAAAATTTTAAAATTTTCAAAACAAATTCTAAATTCTAAAAAATTCTTTAAAATGTTAAAAATTTTTATAAAAATCTAAAATTCTAAAAAAATTCAAAACTTATAACAACTAAACATTTTTTTTTTCATTTCTTCTTCCCACTCCAAAAAAAAAAATCCTCTTTCTTGTATACATCCCATTTCATCTAGGGTTTTGAAACTTTTTTAGATTTCAAAGTCCTAAAGTTTCTTTATCCATTAATCAAGATTTTGGGCATATCTAATTGAACTCGATTTTAGGTTTGGGTCTTAAACCGAAATAAGTGTTGATTGTTTTTTCATTTATCTATTTTATTAGTTTGTAATGTGTTTTTGGAAAAAAAAGAAAAAAATTGAAAAGAAAAATTCTATGGAAAAGAACCCGAATGCAATAGGATTGAAATTCTTCCAAAAAAAAAGTTGTTTTGCATTATAGTTCTTATGGAAAATAATTTTTTTTGTTTGAATTGATGATCAAAATTTCAGTGAAATAAGAAACATTTTTCAATCGAAATTGTTTGTTGGATTTAGAGTTCTCTTTGGATTGGGATTAATCCCTATAAAAGAACCTACCCAAGAACATAGTGGGGACAATCAATATTATATAGATAAGCATCAAGAAAAACAAAAGCAAAAAAAAATTGTTAAGGAAAGTTTTGCATTGAAAGTCCAATTTGAAGATAATTTCGAAGGTAGATCACAATCAAAGAAAGAACAGGAAAAAAAGGGTTCTAACATTATAGAATTTCAAAATCTTGGGTGAATTTGGCAATTTTCTTTCGAGGTTTCTTAGGCCAAAAGAGAGAAAAATCCATACAATTTAGGAAGAACCAAAAAATTCAATCAAAAACCCACAGCCTTAATTAGTCCTAATCAATTCATAATTTCCAAACCCAGAACTTCAAACAAAGTCGAAAGTCTCAGTAACCATAGAGGAAACTACAATCTATTAAAACCCAGAAACACAACTTAATGCAAAAGAAACTCCGTAGAAAATAGAGGAATCGAGAGCTACCAAACCCAAAATCAAGTCCAATAAAACAAGAAACATTCACTAGTAAAAATCAAGAAAATTCATAGTTTGGGTTTCGGGTGTTGTTTGCCTTTAGTATTGTTTTTGGGCTTTAGCCTTCTAAGCAAAAGAAAAATTTTAGGTGGTTTTAGGTTACTGGTTGATGATCAAATGTGTTTTGGGTAGTAGATATTGTAAGATAGTTTTTCTAGATTTGTAATTTTGGTTAAGTTTTCTTATAAATCTAATTCGATGAAGAAGAGAGAGGAAAGGAAAGAGGCTAAGGATGGTAATCAACAACAAAGCAAATGGCAACTTTTCTTTAATCTAGGTTTGTCTGTAGAGAAAAGGCACAGAAAGTCGAAGCTAGAAAAAGAAAATAGGGAGAAGAATAAAATAAAAATTTTTACTTTTGCTAGTTAAAGAAACTTAAAATAATGTCATTTTAGGAAAAATTTTTGTAAGACCCGTGTGTAATCTATGCACCCACATGTCTACCCATTGTGCTATGTAACCCATATGTTTGTATTTTTTTTTAATTTTGAAAATTTTTAGAATTTTTTTAGAATTTTTTATGTTTTTCTTTTGGTGTTGACGTGACATTGATGATGTGGAGCTAATTGGACATTTTGACATGTTTCAATATTTTATTTGATGTTTATGCCACGAGTTTAGGGTTAACAATGTTAACGGTTTGGACAAATTAACACACGTAAATATAGTTTAAATACCTGATTATATATATATATATTTTTTTTGTTTAGGTACCATATTAGAAAAAGTACAATAATTTAATGGTCAAATAAGACATTATCCTTTTTTTAATTTGTTATCATAATATATTTATTATTTATTATTTTAGGCCTATCTTCTTTATTCTCTATCCAGATTGTAGAATTCTTTTTAATCTTTTTCTTTTTCTTAAATAACAAAAAAAATTACAAAGTCAAAAAAAACTAAAAAAAATTAAAAGTAGCTTTAAATTTTAAAAAATTGAAAAAAAAATTAAAAGAAAAGTGTTTGTCAAATAGTGATCCAGTTATCAATCTCAACTATGCATGTTATCTTTTTTTAACTTTGCTAAGTTATAAATAATTACTCTTTCCATATAAAGTTTGTGACATTGGATAAACTTGATATTTATTTTGAAAGCAAAGTGTTCTCCCCCTTAAAACCAAATTTTGAGACCTAACTTTTACATAAAACTAAATTTTAATACGTTAATTTTCACTTATAGGAGCTAAAATTTTAAGATTCTTTCAATTCAAGCTTTGAAACCTTGTCCAAGGTCTAACTCAAGTCGGATAGATTCCACTGACTCGTACTGGTAGTTCAGTGTTTAGACAAGTCTAATCCTTATTCAAATGGAACCCATGGTGCTCATTTTAAGATTCTACAAATAAAGGTGGCCATGAATCAGGCTAAGCTGGAGTAGGATGGAGCTGAGGTTTTATATGGTATTTTAATACTTTATATATTTGTTCAAAATGACGATTTGAATTTTAAATTATATTCACGCTCGTCATTATTAATAAAAGTATAACTCAAGTCCACCAAGATAACTTTTTTTTTCTAAAACAATTTTAAAAAATATATAAAAACATGTTAATTTTTAACTTAATCTTTAGTGCTGTTTACCTTTTTTTAACTTTTAAACTATGAATAACTTAACATTTTTTTAATGTCTACAATACAATATTAATTAATATTTATCTTTTATATAATATAAATTATATAATAATAAATTAAAATAAAATAATATTCTTTAAAAAAAATATTCTTTAAAACAAATTACACTGGCAAATTTTTTACTTAAATTTTTTATTTAAATAAACTTTAATTTATGAAAAATATTATCTATCACTAATAAATTTTTTAAAATATTATACTATTTTACTAATTATAATATATTCTGTATCTATATAATTATATTTATTTAATAACAATAATTCTATTAATAATGATAGTTGTAGTAATGAAATAAAATCAAAATAAAAAATTTAATATATTGAGAGCAATTATTCATAAATTACATATTTCATATATCATGAACATATTTGTAAGTGCAATTGATATATTTTTATTTTTTAAATATTTATATTTTATTAATAACTAATGTGCATATATTTATGTTATCAAAAAATATATTAATATTTATATTATCAAATTCTTCATTAGTAAAATTTGATTTAATTATCAATAACAAATATCATAACTTATATAATATTTTGTTCACATTTATTTTAATGATTATATGAGTATGTTATAATTGTAACAATGTATAGAAGGGTATAAAGCATTTAAAATCATGTCCACAATATTTATATACTAATAATTAATATTAATTGATTTTTTCACATTAGTTAAATTATTGTTAATATAATTTTCTTATTTATTATTATTTTATTTATGTACATAATTAAAGTTAATAGGAATTTTCAAAAAATTATCACTTATAATTTTCCTAAAAATTCTATTTTTGAAAAATTTTTAATAAGCATTTTAATTATTTATTTCTCTCATCATTACTCCGCTTACTTATTTGTTGTAGGGATATTAATTTTATCCATATTCAATGAGAAATGTGATTTTTTACCCAACTGGGGATAGGAATAGGTATTACATTATGGGGATAGGTATTACATTATGAGGATGGGTATAATTTTAAATTTTTTATCAAGTATAGGGATGGAGACGAGTAATATAACAGCTACCTTATATTTATACCATACTCTACATATATAATTATATATATTTAGTAACTATATGTTTATTAAATAATATAAATTATATTTATGATTAATTATAATTAATACATTTTTATTTAAAAATGTTAATTAATATATATTTATAAAAAATTACATAAACATGAAAGATAAAAATAAAAAAAAAGCTAAAAAAAATAAATTTAGGTTTTTATTTTTTAAAAAAAGTTATGAGCATGAGGATTACCTACATTCATTAAATACATGCGAAGATAGGGATAAGGATAGATTTGAAATACCCATTGTATATGAGTACAAGAATGGATACAATATAAAAATCCAAGAATGAGAATGCAGAATGCTCACCCCATGCCTTACCCATTGACATCCTTAATTTGTTGTAGACCTAACAATTTATGTATTTGTTGTTGCAACATGCAGGTCCAAAAACCTGACTAGAAGACTTGAAAAACATTTTAAAATCTTAAAACTAAAGGAGTTGCCACCAATTTTTTTAAAGGTATTATTAACCTTCTAAAAAAGTTTATCTTTTTAATGAAATAATAGAACGAGTTTAAACTTTATTAAAAAAATATTTTGATCTACAAAAATAGTGTTGGGTTCGAAAGTCGATTACATATGTGCAAGGATTAGCACCCCTACAACACCTATTAAAATTGGTACAAATTAATTGCATGTTATCAATGAGCTTTAATAAAAATATCTTAACTTTAATATTTGAGAATTAATTCCTTGAACTTCATTTATCCCCTTCAAAATAATTTTTCTTGAAATCAATTCAATTTGAATTTTGAACTTTAAAAACAAACCATTTTATTTTTTAATTTTTTAAAATAAATCTAATTGTTTTGGATCAAGATGAAAAATCCCTTGTATTGAAACATTCTCTGTATTCCCCTATATATAAGTGAAAATTCAAAAAATTCCCTTCATTTTGGAAATTTTTATAATGTGTCATAAAACCAAGATAATATTTCTCATAAATTATAATTGTTGAGAATCCCCTTATATTACGCCAAATCTTAAGAATTATTTTTACCTGAAAAATCACCTTATTTTTTTTTTTTCAAAATATTTATGAAAAAAACTTTATTCAAAAAACATGTAAATGATATGAATGAATGTAGCAAGACATAATGTATGCATTGTTACATATAGTGTGAGTGACAAATATAAAATGTATGAATGCAATGACTATTTAAAATGCTAATGCATGTAACAATTTATCAAAATAAAATGCAAATGCATGAGAATGGATTTAGGGTTATCTTTAAAGGCTTTGGTTAGATTTTTGGTTTAGGGTTTGGTTTAGAGTTTAGTTTAAGGTTTAGGGCTTGGTTTAGGGTTTTATTTAGGGTTTGGTTTTAAGGATTAGGATTTAAGATTTTAGGGTTTAAGGTTTTTGGGAACCCAATGCTTTGGTTTGATTTTAGTAAAATGGCCCAAATTTGACCATATTTCAACCAAAATTGACAAATGTCAAATAAGTTTGACAAAATTAGCTTTAAGTTGATTTTTTACTTTTTTCCTTGACTTTTTGCTATTTTTCTTGCATATTTAAAAATCAATTTATTCCAAAATCTTGAAATATTCGAAAGATCTTTAAAAATCTTGGTCAAGACTTAAGTCCTGACTTTTAGAGCATCGCAATTGACTAGAATTTATCTAGATAAAATTAAGTGTCTACAATTACCATTCTTTGCATATTTCTGATATCATGAATAATGCAAACTTAAAGATAACAATTTTGATCGAGATTAAGCTTTAGAGTTCTTCTTCTCTTTTTTTTCTTCTTTTTTTTTCTTTTTTGTATTTTGGGTTTTTATATTATCTTATTAAAGGTTTTGAAACCTTTTTTCTTTTTTTAAGAGAAAAAAATCTTATCTTTAAAAGGCTATTTCTTAATAGAGGCTTTAAAACTTTAAAAATTTTATATTTAAAAAAATCCTCCCCAATAAAGATTTTGAAACTTTAAGAATCTCATCTTTGAAAAGCTCTACCTAAATAGAGATTTTGAAACTTTAAAATTCTTGTCTCTGAAAGGTTCATTCTGAATAAAGGCTTTAAAACTTTAAAAATCTCATCTTTGTAAAGGTCCTCCTAAACAAAAGCTTTGAAAGTTTAAAAATCTCATATTTGAAAAGCTACTCCTAAATAGAGGCTTTGAAACTTTAAAAAAATAAAAAGACTAAAAAGCTTGTAGATTTTGCCCAGAGATCTTGCAAATCTCAATACTAAAACAAATTTAGTGTAGAAGTCTTATGAATATTGCCCAAAGATCTTAAAGACTATGCTTAGAAGTTTTATAGATCTGAACATTAAAATAGATTTTGCTTGAAAGACTTATGAATTTTACCTAGAGTTCTTAATGATTACATTTTTTTAGTGCTCGAAGATCTTTGTAACAAATTTTCTTATTTTGATGTTCGGAGGTCTTTAAAATTTTTTAACTTGGAAATCTTAAAAATTCTCAATAATTTCCTTCCTATAAACACTTCTAACTAATACCATATCTTTTGTTCCATTGTTTCAATAATTTTCTAGGGATTAAGCTAGGAGATCTTATAAATCTCGACACTAAAACAAATTTTGCTCAGAAAACTTATGAATCTTACCTAAAAGACTTAGAGATTACACCTAGAGATCTTAAAAATCTCAATACTATAGCAGATTTAGCTTGAAAATCTTGAAAATCATTCACAAAATTGAAAATTATGTATAAAGATCTTGGAAATCATTCAAAATTTTAAAATTCTGCCCAGAAGTATTGGAATTCATTTAAAAATTTAAGATTCTCTTTAAGGTCTTGAAAATCATTCAACAATTTAAAATTTTACTTGATGGTCTTGAAAATCATTAAAATATCTAAGATTTTGTCCAAAGGTCTTGGAAATCATTAAAAAATCAAAGATTTAGCCTAGAGATCTTGGAAATCATTCAAAAATGTAACACTTTGCTTGGAAGTGTTACAAATTTTACCTGGAGGTTTCTAAAGTTATTTAAAAATGTAAGACTTTGCCCTTTTGGAAATCTTGTACTCAGTCTCCTAACCATAATCTCTTTTAAAGTTAAAACTTTCCACTTCAAAATTTTTACTTTTTGTCTTAAACGTTTTCACTTTTTATTTCAAAACATCTTATCCTTTAGATGTGAAAACGCTCAATATTTCATTTCTTTTATAACCAATTTTTTCTTCTAGAAGTGCTCCACACCATTGTATCAAGTGTTTTAAATTTCAAAAAACAAAATTCCTCTTTCTTGTTTTATAACCAAACTTTGGCAAATATAAATATGATGTAAAGGATTATTGAAATGATTATCCAAATGCAAATTTTTTGCTCCATGCAAAGATGCAAGTGCATGTCTTCCCAATGCAAATGTTCTACGCGAAGATGTAAATGCAAATGTCTTTTTCCTTATGCAAATAATTTATGTGAATATGCAAATGCAATTTTTTGTCTTTTAGCCTGTGAATACAGAAGGAGGGGAAATAATTAGGCAGCAGTTTAATTTTTCCTGAATTTTTGGTTCTAGAGATTCAACTTTTGAGGGTTTTTTAAATCAATTTTAGACTTTGTTTTTTTTTTTGTGATTTGATTTGATTGGTGGTTATTTGGAAGCTTTTGGGAATATTTGAAGTTTTGATGTTTTTGGGGATTTTAAAGAACTTTTGAAATTTTTAGGACTTTTTTTTTCTTGGTTCTGGGAAGTTTGATTCTAGGTTCTTTTTAATTCTAGAAGTTTTTTGTATTTTCAATTTGATTCCTAAAGTTACTATTAAATCCTAGGATTTTGGTTGAATTGGTTTAATTTCTAGATTTTCTTAAAATTTCTAGGTTTGGATTTGAATTTAGGAAATTTTTTGGAATTTATTTAAATTTGTCAACAAAAATTTAAATTTTTAGATAATGTTTACAGTGGCAAGAATGATTGACGATATTTGGAATCTAGAAATTTGGGTTGTTTTTAGGAAAGATTTGAACTTTTCAGTGTTGTCTGAATTTTTTGGCTCCGAATTCTAGAATTGGTGGCTAGCCATTTGAATTTCATAGTTAATTCTAGAAAAAAAGGCAGAGAAAATTGGGATTAGAGAGAGCGACAGAAAAGGAAGTTTGAGGAAAATGGCTGAAAATTGCCTTTATACAAAACCAAAATGATGTCATTTAGGGAAGGTAAGATTCATGTTTCAACCTATTAGGACCTACGTGTCAACCTGCCTTTGACTCAACTCGGGTCATAGGTTTTCTAGTTTCCATTTCTTTTTATTTTCAATTTTGATTTTCTTTTGATTTTTTTAGGTTTTGATTTTTTTTTAATTTTTATTCTAATTTATTTTTTTTTAACTAGTGATTATATTAAAAAGGATCGAAAAAAGAAAAAGAAAACCTTGATATGAGTTTTTTATTGTTTGAAATTTTTTATCTACTTGATCTTTATATTTTGTCGAATAATTATAATATATATTTTGCATGATATTTGATATGAATTTAATTTATTGCATTTTTTTTTGCAAGAATAATATATATATTTGCATGATTATTTATTAACTATATGATTTATTATATATTTTTGCATGAATATTTATTTTTGCTAGATGTCTACCTATATGGTTTCTAATTTATTTGCATGAATAATTAATATACATTTGCAAGAATTTAATTTGCTTGCATGATTATTAATATAATTGTATGATTATTAATATATTTGCATGATTATTAATATATTTGTATGATCATTAATATATTTGCATGATGTTTTTATTGCATGCTAATTTTTACATGATATTTTATATTTGCATGATGTTTTTATTACATGATAATTTTTGCATGATATTTTATATTATTGCATGATATTCTAATTTTTATTTTTATTTTTTGCATGATTTGAAAGATATAAAACCATCTTGGATTAAGGCTTAAGTAAGATAACATATAATTAATTTGGTACCAATTTTAGGTGTTTTGGGATGTTAAAACCTTCCCTGCATGTAACCGACTTCTAAACTTAGTTTTATTGATGTAGACCAAAACTTATTCTTTTTAAGGATCCTTAGTTTAAACTTAGGATAACTTTAAGAAGAATAGATTCACATAGGTGGTCAATCACACCTAGATAAAAAAGATTGTTGGCAACTCCATAGTTTTTGTGTCTAATGAGCTGGTGCTCTAACTTAAATGTTATGATAGTTTGGTGACTCCACGGGGGACATTAGAGAGTTGAGCCATTAGTTAGTTATGTGTTATCTTAAGCCCTGCTTTGATGTTTTCATTATTATGATTTTTCATGTGTACTAACCTATTTGTTTATTTTGTAGCTTATGATTTATTTTATGTATTAATCTATTTGTTTATTTTGTAGATTTTAATTTTTCATGTGTATCAATTTATTTGATTATTTAGGTTGGCATGTCCCTTTACACACACTAAATTTGCAATCATGCATAAACTCTAAACTCGAGCTTTGTCCTTTATAAGGAGGGAGTAAGTACCTACATTTTTATGAGATGATAACCTCTACATGAGCTAGCAAAAACTCCCTTTCAAATTAAAACCTTTTCGTTTGAGCTTATAATGGTGAGTGAGAATTGGGGTGCCTTACTAGTCTATAATGAATGATGATGTAAGGATAAATTTGGGAGCCTTTAGATTGTCATCAAACCCAGCATGTATATAAACCTTAAAGATCCAAATCTAAGTTAAAACCTTCTCCTTTATTTTTGTTAGAAATCTTAAATAGGACACATGATGGGACATTTCCTACTATTCTTCTTGTTAAATTATATTTTGCTCCTTATGTATATTATGTTTATTAACCCTTTTCTTTATTGTATGTGCATGCATTTATGTCATAGATTTATGATAAGGAGTGATTGCCACAAAACAGTTTTAACAAAAATAATCTTAATTACATTTATGGAACGTCTAGTAAAGTCTTTTATTGGCCTGAAAAGGAAGTCTGAAGAGTTAAAACTTGCAAACAAAGGGCTAAAAAGGGAAGTTCAAGCACTCAAACTATAAGGGGATGAATGGAAGTGTTTTTTCATTGAAATTAACATAACATAGTCATCCACTACTCATGAGCTAGCCCAACTCCTAAAAAAAAATAGATAGTTGCAAGCAAAAGTGCATAAAAGTGAGGAGGAATTCTTTAAGGCACAAAAGCCCATCCAAATGCTAAACGGGGTTATGGGTGGAATTGGAACACAAATGGGGGCTGTAAATGAAGAATGTGAACAAGTAAAGGAGACATATGTGAGAAAGCATGATAAATTGAAGTACTTGCTGGACCAAATCACTGTGGCTATTTATACAATTAAGGACATGGTAGAAAATTTTAAAGAATGGAAGACAAGGGTGCCACCAGTTAGAGCATATGGCCAAGAATTACTAGATTTCCTTAATGAAGTGCAAAACCAATATCAACAGATTAGGGATTTCTTTTGACAATAAACTATAAACTTTTCATGGATGTAATATTGGATTAGTTAGAAATAACTTTTAATTCAATAAAGATTTTTTTTGTTAATAATTATTATGTGGCAAATCCTCCCTATTGCATTCATGCATTCATTCTCATACATAAAATTAGGATATTTTCATAAATATCTCTCTAAATATATACCCTAATTATGATAAACTAAAGTTCAAGGATAGCTAAATCTTTAAACAATCAGAGACTTTACGATACTAGATACCAAGCAAGGATCATGGAATAAGAACAAGCTATTCGCATTCAAAAGGTAGAAAAGGCACAAGAAGAATTGAAGAGACAATTGGAAACTATTACTGAGTTGCTAAAAAACATGAACAAAATAATGGTCATCTTAGCTCATAGTGTATGATTTTATATTTATTGCATGATATCCTAATTTTTATTTTTAATTTTTTCATGATATAATACCATCTTGGATTAAGACTTAAAAAGATAACATATAATTAATTTAGTACTAATTTTAGGAGTTGTAGGAGTGTTAAAACCTTCCCTACACGTAATCGACTCTCAAACTTAATTCTGTTGATGTAGACCAAAACTTATTTTTTTAAGGACTCTTAGTTTAACTTAAGATAACATTAAGAAGGATAAATTCACATAGGTGATCCATCACACCTAGATAAAAAGGATTGGTGGTGACTCAATAGTTTTTGTGTTTAATGAGCAGGCTCTCGAACGTGAACATTATGACAATATGCATCATGTAAAAATCAAGAAGATAAACAATTTGTGTTCCTCCTATGCATTGAGTCCATAAAAAAATCTATTTTTCTTTTCAAAAATGTTTATTCTTCAATAAAAAATATTTTTTTGATCAAAACTAGTTTAAATGATTTCTTTATTCATTACAAAAGTGCCTAACTAGTAACTCAAAATTTTTCAAAATGACCAACAAAACTGCCCCATATAATTAAATTCCATAATCAAAGATAATGAAATATCCTAACAAATGTGAATTTGGAGTCTTTTGAAAATTAGTGTTCCCTATTAGAAATGAAAGAGGTGACAATTTCCATTTCAAATGGATTGAATAGTTTAGCACATAAAGGTCTTGATTCATTCAAGAAAGCTTTGCAACTTGAGAGGAATAAAAAAAATATATATTCTTCCATTTAGTCTCATAAATGAAGTAAAATTTTCTAAAATGCATAAATTCCTTAAAACCTAAACATATTTGACACTCTATTTAATCTCCAAATGTGGTATTTTGATAGATATTAAGACTAGCAGTGAAAGGCTTAAGATTTTGGAAGATCATTTACGAATGGAAAAAAAAGGCTAAAATTTTCAAAATCAATACTTTTAATGGATTTCAAACTTTAAGGGCATTGACTTTTTAAATCTCCTAAAAGCATGGGTTGCTTCATACTAGTTTCTTTTACTTTGTTAAATATCAAGATTAGCTTAAAAGTTTTCAAATTTGCTATAAACTACCCTTTTTTTAAGGTTTTTATCCTAACGTCCCATTATTTTTTTTCCTTTTTTTGCATTTTTGTTGATTATTTCACTATGCACTTAAGAAGTCAAATTACATCCAAAATTAGTTGATAATACAAATGGGTAGCCTGACAATGAAAAAGAGCAAAAGATTCACAGGTTTTATGGTAGTTCCTTAAGGAAAAACTCTTCGATTTAAACATCAATGCGTAATCCAAATGAACTTTTCTAAGGACATAACATAGGCTAAGGTTCAAGGTTTTTAAAGAAAGCAATAAATAGGCCTAATAATAAGTGTTTAAGGGTAATAAAACCAAGGATAATTTTTTCTCACTTGAATTATTTATTTTGGGACATTTGTCCTTTCAATTTTCCATACTTTTCAATCATTTTATTTCATTTTATTTTTTCCTTTTCTCTCTTTTTTGTTTTTTCTCTTTTTTTCTTTTTCTTTGTTTCTATCCATTTTTGGCTAAGTGAGTTTAAAACTTTTGGGGAACTCATTTTACTTCAAATTTGCCCCTAAAACTAGAAGATTCCTTTTTAGGACTTTGCTATGTATGATTCTTGAATATGTCCCTCTTTGCCCTTCAGTATAAAGGGTGATTCTTGATAAAAATTCATTTAAAAAGAATTCATCAGCTTAAAAAGGTAGCAAGGAATACTTTCATATTCGTGAAAGATGATGAAAGATGGTCATTTCTCATCTTAAGCATAGTCATTCAATTTGAAAAGTAATTCTTTTTAGGAAAATGGGTTTAAAAAAAAGTTTTTCAAAATTTTCCTTTTTTTTAATTATTTGATTTTCCATACTTTTTTTTTTCATTTTGGGCTTTCAATTTTCTCTTCCTTTTTTTACAAAATCTTTTGGCTTTTTTCAAAAACTTCAAGTCTTTATTTGGATTAATTCGAATTTCTCAAGTGCATGATGATTATTGCTTTTTATATAGCCCACAAGTGCATAGATCGCATTAAGTAATAAAGTGAGTGAATAGATTTTTGTTCCCATAAGAATTATGTATGGAGTGCAAAACCAAGTACCAAAGGAAGTTCTTTCAAACCTTATATTTAGACAATCAAAAAAGGGTTGAGATTGTATTGAAAGCAAATAATGAAAACAATAAAAGTTGTAAAGTGTATAAGCCTAACACTTAACTAACTAACTGTCACTTGGAAGTTTATAAAGCAAGTTGATTATACAAGAAATAAAAAAAACTAAGAGTGTGTAAAGAGAAATAAATGTTTGTGTGCAAAGTGAATAAAGAGAGCTTTAAATGAAAATAAAAAGAGAACTTGCATTAAGAAAAAGCTTTGGAAAACAAAACTATGGTTAGTCTGTCACCCTAACTAAGAGTAAAAGAAATTATAAATGATTTAGACTATTCTTCATCCTAGCCAAAATACAAAGAGAACTAAGTAAAACCATAAAAAGTAGAGAATAGAGAAAGAGGGAAAAGAGTGAGATGAGATGTAAACAGGGATGTGTTACAAGTAAAAATGCCTAGCCTATTTATAGTGTTAGGTTCACCAAATGGGGTAAGAATTACAAAGTCTTAGTTCAACTCAAACTTTTAAATACATGTTATCTTGATCTCTGGAGATATTGGTCGAATATGGAAGTCCTCAAGGATGAAATAGAGCTTGTGTTGGCCAAAGATGTTCTTTGATTGGTCCTCCGTGCATATTTGTATGCCATGTCATCTTTATCTTCTCATTTGAAGGGAGTTTATGCTAAATGTGAAATCCAAGACCAATTTTCTTGATTTGGTTCGTTTGAGTTCGAATTCTTAAGATAAAGATAAAAAAGTCCTTACATTAAAACT
Source organism: Durio zibethinus (assembly GCF_047325235.1). Classification (NCBI taxonomy): domain Eukaryota; kingdom Viridiplantae; phylum Streptophyta; class Magnoliopsida; order Malvales; family Malvaceae; genus Durio; species Durio zibethinus. The sequence goes on along the minus strand of NC_143183.1, from coordinate 8,453,212 downwards.
CTAGCCTTTATCTCATTTTAAATGTTCTTTTTAGAGTTAAACTCTTTTAAACTAAACAAAAAGTACTTATGCATTTATAACTCCTTTTGGGCTAAATTTATCATGATCTTTTCTTGGCTAAGTGGTTCAACTATGAACTCCGATACATGGCTGAATATTGCATAGGTTTTGATCTTGGCTGAATATTGCACCATTATGTATAGGTTGCATGAAATTCACATCTACGTTAACAAAACCTTAAAAATCAAGATTTTACATATTAAAAGTACTAATTTCACAAAACTTTTCAAATTTTAAGCTAAAATGGACTTATAAAATACTATAAATTTAATAGTTATCACAATTTCCCCACACTTAGCTTTTTGCTAGTCTTCAAGTAAAATCCTTAAATTAACTATGCTAAACAACCAAAATAAATGCACACAAAGTCAAAGTTTCACAAGTTATCAATCATGCACCATGGTATAATATAAAGATAGTTATGAAGATAATTAGACAAGAAATTTATTCAAAAGTGAGCTCTCAATTTCATGCAACTCTCATGTATGCGAAGTTAATCTTTCTCTAATCTATGCTTGCAATCTAAGCAAAAATTATGCAACATATGCCATCACATATCAACTTAAAGATAAAGCACACTTCATATGTTTACTTGCCTCATTCCATCTCCACTAATATAGACTTACATACTTGACTCAATATTAATTAGTCTTTATAGGCTTGTAATGTAAGGCTTGGATTAAGGTATGAAAAAGGAAATTTTTAGGCTCAAAACCCTTTACTTACTTTTTAAACTTGGACTTGAGAACTTTTGAGACTTTCAAGGTAAAGGCATCTTTATTTTGGAATTTTTTTTTTTTTTTTGCATTTTTGTTTAGCCATTTTGGTTTTTTTTTTTCATAGCCATTTTTTGGCTTTTTTTTTTCACAAAACGATTTTTGACTTTTTTTTTTTTTTTTGTTTCTTTTCCTTGTGCCTCTTTACCTCCCTAACATGACTTATTTTTTTTATTTTGTCCCTAACATGTATAAGCAATATGGGTTAGATAAAAACAAGAGGGATAAATCATAAAAAAAAAGGCTTAGGCTTATTAATGTGGCTAAATAACAAAAAAAAAAGAAATATAAAGGCTTAAATAAGGTACTAAGGATGCTTTATTCATAGATGGGCTTGAAAAGGCTTAAACAATCCAAAGATGGCCTAAATTACTTCTTAAGTCAAGTACAGTTTAGGATTTCACCTCAAGGGTTGAGTATCTAAAGTTGTACTCAAGCTTCAAATCTTTATGCAATTTTATATTTTACATAACTTTTCATAAAAACTTATGCATGTAAAAGATCAACATTAAAATGCATGTAACATGAAAATCACAATCCAAAGAAAAACCTACTTAATACTTCATTTCATACTTCACTACATTCATACTTGTCTTAGCATCATACTTAAGTCATTCATGATTAACTCATGAAAAGTTAACTAAGATTACAACATAATGACTATCAGCATGTTAACTTGGTTTGAAAACAATGATTTTAATGATACTTTGAAAGATTTTTGAAAAATAGTTTTGCACAAAAAATTTCCCTCTTCCACACTTGAATTGCACATAAAGAATAACAGAGTCCTAGTTCAACTAAAACTCTTAAATACATGTTATCTTGGTCTTTAGAGATGTTGATCAAATATAGAAGTCTTCAAGGATGAAATGGAGCTTGTGTTGGATGAAGGTGCTATTTGATTGGTTTTCCATGGTTATTTGTCATGCAATGTCATATTTATCTTCACATTTGAAAAAAGTTTTGGGTAAGGTTGAAATCCAAGACCAATTTTCTAGAGTTGGTTGGCTTGAGTTCAAATTATTGAGATAAAAATAAAAAAAAACCCTTCTTGCATTAAAACTCTAGCCTTTTATCTCTTTTTAAATGTTCTTCTTGGAGTTAAATGCTTTAAAACCAAACAAAGAGTCCTTATGCATCTATAACTCCTCTTTGGTTGAACTCATCATGATCTTTTCTTGGCTAAGTGGTTTAGCTATAAACTCCAATGCATGGCCAAATATTGCATGGGTCTTGATTTTGGTTGAATACTACACCATCTTGCATGGGTTGTATGACATTCATGCCCATGTTAACCGAACCCTAAAAATCAAGAGTTCATACATTAAAAGTACCAATTTCACAAAAATTTTCAAAATTTTAAACTAAAATAAACTTATAAAATACTATAAATTTAACAATCATCATATGATGTCACAATCATTTTTGTTTTCTTTCATAACTCATACATCAATCCACATTGCCAGTAACACAATTTATGGAAGATGCCCAATTTTAACGTGTCACCCCTAATTAACTCGTTCAGGGTATCAAATTATTCATATCACTCCATAAATGAAAAAGATTGGTCATAACTTAGGTTATCTTAGGGCGACAAGTGGTCTTACTTTTTTGGTCAATATGCCTTAAGACATGAAGTAAAGACAATTTAGTAGAGAATTCAAGGACTAGTGTGTTTGAGGTCATTTGAAGATATGTGTGCAGATGGCTTTTTCACTTGAGGATGTAGCATAATTTTGACACATATCAAATTACCAATGACTCACAGGCACCTAATTTTATCCAAGACTATTCAAGTTTCTTCAATTTTTGTGCTTGGTTTGAACATTTGATCTGAACAACTTTGGACTTTATTTTAGATTAATCAATTTTGTGAGATCATTTTGCACAAATTGAGCTCGATTCAATTTAGCTTAGGTTGATTCAAGATTAGGTTGTATAGGCTTGGTCTGAATGCAAAATCTAAGTCCAAATTCATTTGTCCAAAGTAATTTTTACAAAGATGAATTAAAAAAACAAAAAAATTTAAAAGAACCAAAAATCAAAAGGAAATAGCTACCATGACAAGCTTTCCCTTCCTCTTTACTTTCTCATCCCCCAATTGATTCCCCATTTTTAACTTTTACTTTTACACCATCCATTTTAACCCATTGACTCATAAAATCAATTAAGCAAACACATTGCCCAAATGCTATTGCAACTTTGCTAAAAATTAAAATCCTATGTCCTGTCTTAACCATGGCTCTACAAGTGCTTTACTTTTAGACACAAACAGCTAAAGGGGAAATTATTTTCATAGACCAAAAATCATCTACCACCAAGCTCCATCTTAACCAAAACCCATCTCCACAAGCCATTACCATTTCCCCTTCAATCAACCGAATTACCCAGAAAAACACCATAATCCCATAGCCTTCACACCCCAAATTACCCACCACGACCCATTAACAATCCCAAAACCATTCATCCTTCATTTAATTATAGATGCTCTTCTAAAAATTGCAAATAACCCTGGAACACTCATAAAAAAAGAACACACATACAAAGTAACAACCTCATCATTTTCAATGAAGAAGTAATAATGAAAAAGAGAGGGGAAACATTCACATTAACAAAAAAGGAGATACTTGAATCAACAAAAAAAGAGATAATCACAATTCGAGTAGGATTTTCAAATTTTATAAAGGTGATTTTTAGAGCTTGGAGATTTTGGTCAAAGTTTGTTAAAGATTTGGTTTGGGTCTAAAGTTTTAGGATTTGAGTTTTGAAAACTATCAAAAGGAAAAAAAATATGAGAGATTGGTGGCTGACGGATGGCTTGTAATGACGCTAGCATGAGTAGTGAGCGACAGTGACTAAAGCTTTAGACAATCTAAAAGGGTATATATAAGATAGGAGAAAGACATATTTTTAGGACAATTGACGATGAGATAAGAGTTTATGGCGATTTAAAAGTTTTGGACTTTAGGATTAGATCTAAAGAAATCTAAGGCCTTTTAGAAGAAACTAGCTAGAAAATAAGGACGAGCAAGTCAAAAAGAATTTTTTATTGAAATTTAAGAGCCAAATGACACTAGTGGCGACAAGCAATGGTCTAGTGGACTACTGATTGCCAAATTCTAGGTAATGAGGAGGCTCCGTTGGTTTTGTTAATGGAAATTAGAAAGAGGTTTTGAATTTAGAAGATGAAATAAATTTGAAAAAAAAATTATCTTTATAGTGTTTTAACAAAAAGGAAAAAGGAACCAACCGACTCAACCAAACCCATCACCCATTCAAAGTCTAGTTTGGACCCACTCAAGCTTCGACCCACTAGCATTTGATCATCTTTTATCTTGCACTCTAAGCCCATAATAGCTATAATCCAATAAGCCTGTCAATTCAGTCTTGGATTCTAAATTCGTTTTAGCCTAATCTTTTAGGGTATATATTTGTTTTATTGGTCCAACTATTTACTTATAATTTATTTATTTATTTATTTTTCATGCATTTTAGTATTAAATAAATGGATTTGTTTGTGGAAGATTAGAATTATTGATAAAAATAAAATTTTGAATAAAAAATGGTGATAATTTAGTGATTTAAAAATTTTTTTAAAAAGGGTTTAGAAATAAAAATAAATTAATATTTTTATGTGAATATATGATTTTAAAGACCCTGCCTAGGTATTGGAAGAGATTCAAAAGATTATTTTTACTAGGAAATATTATTTTTGTTTGAAAAAATTATTGCAATAATTATTTTAAAGAATAACAAATAAAAAACTAAATAATAATAATAATAATAATAATAATGATGATAAATGGTTAATTTTCCTAAATTTCACTTAGATATTAGGGAACTAAAGGAAGTTTTCAACACCAAAGATTTTTATTTGTATAATTAAATATTCTTTGAAAGGAAAAAAAAAGGATGATAAAATAATAAAATTTAAAAAATTTGCAATATAAGAATTAAAATTGATTATTTGTATAATTTTTTTTTTTTTGCATAATATTGCTAATAAAAATGACTTGGAAAATAATGGTTTTTTAAGAAAAAGGTAGAGATATTTTTAGGAAAACATAAGATAATATTTTTATGTAGAAATATCTTTGAAAATATTGCCTAGATATTGAAAGAAATTCAAATATTTATCTTTACTTGTAAATGTTATCTTTTATTTTCAAGATTATTATAAGTTTTTTAAGAAATTTTCTTAAATTCCACTAAACTATTGGGGAATTAAGGAAATTTTTTATTATTAAAGATTTTTATCAAAGAAATAATGGTAAGAAGTATAAAAATGAAAGATTTGAACAAATAAAATAAAATTGATTGTTTGCACTATGTTATTTTCTTTCTATTTGTATCATTTATTTATGCATGATATTCATTGATAATAAAATTGAAGTGATAAAATAAAATTTTAAAAAATAATCTCTAGAAATAAAAAAACTAACTCCTCAGTAAAAATAGTTCTTGGGATGCTACCTAAATATTGGATGGCTTTCCAAAAATTATTTTTATAAAGGAATATTACGCCAGATTTTAAGGATTATTATGAGAATCTCAAATGGAGAAATATTCTTCAAAATTCTGTTTAGGTATTGAAAAATTTAGAAAATGTTTCGAAATTAAAAATTTTGATTTTATTCCTAAATAAAAGATTTTAAAAAGTTTTTTGTAAAAAATAAAAAATTTATAGGGATTATTTTAAATATTAAATGTAAGACAACTTTTATCAAAATAAAAAGATAACACATGATCAGTTGATACTATTTTTAAAACAAAGGAGTGCTAATCTTTTCTTATATGTAACTTAATTCTCAAATCCAAATTTGTTTCACAAACCAAATGAAAATTTGTCTTTTTAATAACTTTTATTAATTTTGAAATTTTATTAGAAAGACAAGTTTTTTAAGTGGCCAATCACACCTAGCCAAAAAAAATTTGGTGGCAACTCTCCCTATTTTGAAACTTTTAAAATTCATCTGGTAGTCTCCAAAAAACATTTTAACATGATTAGAGCCTTAGAAAATGTCACGTTTGTTTAGTTTTTAAGAAATCCAACATAAAAAATTTTACAAATTAATCATTTCATTGTTCATTACCTAGGAAAATATTATCACCCTTTTTTCTTATGATATGATCAAGTGAAAATTCGATTCAAGGAATTCAAGTGTATGCTCCTTGAAACATTAAGGCTCTTAAGTAATTTTCATTTGAATGGTCTTGGCCATGAAATATTTAAAGGGAAAAATATGAAGGTATTTATTGGGATCGGTTCATCCCTAATAATGATTACCAATTCTTTCAATGCTTTTTTCATTATTTTAGAAAAATCCTTCATTTTGTTTTTTTCTTCATTTTTTTCCTTTTTCTTCTATATGCAACTTTTCTATTTTGAAAACTAATTATATGGGCCTTTCATAAGAAAACTCTAAAGCATTCATTCAATAATATTAATTCAAATATCGCCTAACAACACTATATGCTTGGCATACACAAAATAAAAGTTCAAAGTTTAAAAAAATTCTTTCTTGATTGTTCAAAACATAAACTCCTTCCTATATCTCAACTTTTTTAATTAGATAGAGTCAACTTCCATTGTTTCATAAGTTTTGTAGTCAAAATATCGCTCTTGATAAGATCACTAATCCTTTTTTTCAACTACCTTCACTTTTTGGTCGAATAGCCAATTACCTTATGTGAATTCTTACTATTGGGATCATAACTCCTTGATGATTTATTTGAAACTTTTTTCAATGGCATAGGAGCCAAGTATTGATTTTTTATTAGTAAAGGCAAAAAACTAAGAATGGGAATTGGAAATTTCTCATGATAGTTTTTTTATCCTCTTTGGCTTTTTATTGATTTGGTAGTATCTTCATATGCAAAACCAAAGGCAATGAGAGTATTGCTAGCAATCATTTAATGATGGAGATTTGTTTAAAGATCTGGTTGATAAAGATATGGACTTTGGAAAGTTTTATTTGTGACTAGTAGTAAGGTCGGTGAAGATGATAAGGATTGCATGGGATGAAATTCTTAGATAGTTGCCCACCAAGTGTGACTACTTGCACATAATAAGGTTGGTGTAGATGATACGATTGTATGGGATTAAGTTTTCAAATAGTTGCCCCCTAAATATGACTACTTGCACCTCTATTTTTTTTTTCTTGGGTGTATTACCTTTTTCAACATCAGTTGTATCATTTATTTCAATCTTACCATTCCTTATCACATTTTGTATTATTTCCTCAAAAATCACTAGGTCGACAAAATTTTTAGTAGCATTCCCTATTAATTTATCATAACATAGGGTCTTGAGTGTGCTAATGAAGAATACTATTGTTTTTTTTAGTTAATGTAGTTAATGGAGGTTGAACTTAGGCTATCAAATTCTTTCAACTATGGGCATACTTTTTATAAGTCTCATTAGGCTTCTTCTCCATATTTTGGAAGTATAATTTATCCAGTGCCATATCTACTACATGCTTGTATTACGTAATAAATGCTCTAGCTAGATCTTTCAAGAGTGGATTTTGCTTTAATTCAACTGTAAATACCATATTGTTGTAAATCTGGTTAAACTATCTTAAAAGTAATGGATTAGCAGCTTTTCATTTTAGGTATGTCCTATCAACTTCTGAAAGAATATTGCGATATGAACAAATAGGCACTTTGTTCCATTATACTTTTCAAAGTCCATGACTTTGAATTTAGTTAGAAAGACTAAGTTTGGCACCAGGCTAAGATCATTAGTATTGATTCTTCCAAAGATGTGACTTCTTTTCATTAACTTTAGCCTTTCTCTAGTTTATCATATTTATTTTGTATCTCAATGTTCTCTACCAGGTCAGATACATTTCACAATGTCTCTTATTTCTATAAGTTATCAAGGTTAGGAACCATTATGGGATCAACAGGACTAATTCTTGGATTAATGTGAACTTGAACCTATGGTTGGCTTGCAGAAAGACTAATATAATTACAATGTTGTATCCAAGTTGACTACGATGGTGTCCTGAGAAGTTTGGCTATATAGCTTTGCATACTCTAGCAAGCATAATATTTTATCTCTAGTAATGTTTGCATTGTTTCTTAGCTCAGAGGTGTAAGCAACTCCTTTGTCTTTTGATAAACCCATTAACATATGTCTTAATTTTGCCATTTGTTGATCAATTCCTTCTTAATTTCAATCACCATTTCCCTTTTCTCCTATGAGTTTTTCAATCTTTTTTATTTTGGCCCTATGCTATTCTATATTGTGAACAAAACTACTCTTAGCAATTTAGTAAAAAATCAGAAACTATTAAATCTTTATTTATTGAATGATGTGAAATCACATCTACCTTACATGATGTTAATTATGTATGAAATGATAATGAAGGCATTAATGATGCAAAAATGCTATTGAAATGCATAAATGCTTAGAAATGAATATTTATATATGATGCCTAATTGACAACAATCATGCTTTTTATAGGTGATGAAATATGTTCATACGAAATACAAATTTTATTAAAATCATATCATTTATGAATTTATATGCCTAAAACATGATTACAATACTACATACGTAACGAAATGTATGTATATAAATGATGAAACATGCTTACGAAATACCCTACCATGCATGATAAGATATGCTTACATAAAATGCAATGCCTGTGCTATGCAAATTTAATGAAGTTGACACTACCATTTAGATTTGCAAGAAATGTAGTAAATGCACAATCTTATTATTTTCAAATACAAAACATGATGAAGTGAGCATAAAAGTAATCAAATGAAACGCAAGGGATAGAAACAACATTCAAAATCAAAATTTTCTTTTCTTTTCTCCTTTTCCTATAAAGAAATAAAAATTCAAGAAAACATTTCTTGTGAAAAATAAACACATAAAATGACCAAAATTCAAAGATTTTTTTTCACACTTTGTACTTCTGCTTTTTATAAAAAAAAAATTTAAGAAAAACCTTACCATTTTAAATTTTTTTTATTTTTTTATTTTTTTGATTGGAAAATCTTTTTTAAAAAAATCGATTTTTTAAAAAACATTTTTCCCTAACAATGCAATTCTTGGACAAACACTAGATAAATTGAACAATGTCCAAAGAAAATTTTATTTGAAGAATTTTTTATAATATTTTTTCATTTTTTTCAAAATTTTAGTTTTTTTACATCATTATTACCCCTAAATATATGTTGTATCAGAGTGTTCCTCACGTGTCCTAATTCGAGTAATTTCTACAAAAAGGATCAACATAGCTTTACCTGAGGTTGGTCCCCTAAGGTTCACGATATGCTTGGTTTGAATTTTTCACATCTAAAGGTTTTCAAATTGTTCATCACATCATCGTCTATTATAAACTAGTAAGACATCTTGATCTTAACCCATTACAAGCTATAAACAGAAAAGGTTCAATCTGAGTAAGAGTGTTTCACTAGCCATTATTGAAGTATTCACCTTATCTCATGCATGCAATGCAAATATAAATGTGTGTAAAGGAATATACAAACCTTTGACATTTTTTACTAAAATACCTTTATCTAAATGCCCCATAATTTATTAAAAACAAGATAAATAACAGAAACTTAAAATAAATGACATGATTAAAAATGTAAATGAAATTTAAAACATTTTTTTATTTTTTCAAATTTTATGTTTTGTTTAATTTTTTTTTTTTTTGAAAATAAGAAAATTGAAATCAATTAATTAAAATTAAATAATAATAGGATCATTAACTCAAAACATAGGAAACATGCAATTAATTTTTGACCTGACTCTCTAAAAAAGTCTCCAATGGAGTCGTCAAGCTTTTATAATATATTGGTTCAAAAACCTACCTGCAGGAAATGAAAAAAATTTTAAATTCTCAAAACCAAAAAAGTCACCATCAATCTATTTTTTAAGGTGTGATTTACCATCTAAAAAGTTTATCTTTTTACTAAAACAATTATTGTTTTATTAAAAAGATATTTTGGTCTATGAAAACAATGATAGGTTTAGGAGTTGATTACGTGTAGAGAAAGATTACCACCTCTATGGCGCCCATTAAAATCAATACCTATTGTATGTTATCATTGAATTTTAATAAAAATGGTCATAACTTTAATGTTTGAAAATTAATTCCTTGAACTTCATTTATTCCCTCCAAAATCATTTTTCTTAAAATCAAATCATTTTGAATTTTGAACTTTGAAAACAAACTATTTTATTTTTGAATTTTTGAAAACAAATCCAATTTTTTTAGATCAAGATGAAAAATCTCTAGTATTGAAACATTCTCTTCATTCCCCTATATTTAAGCAAAATTTCAAAAATATCCCCTTACTTTGAAAATTTTTATAATGTCCCATAAGACTAAGATAATATTTCTCGTAAATGATAATTGTTGAGAATTCCCCTTAGGCCAAATCTCAATAATTTTTTTATTGGAAATATTACCTTATTTTATTTTTTTCAAAATATATATTTTTTAAATTTATTCAAAAAACACGTAAATGTTATACATGAATGTAGCAAGACATAATATATACATGATAATTAAAATGCAAATGAGAAATATAAATGCATGAATGCAATGACAATTTAAGAATGCTAATGTATGTAACAATTTATCAAAATGAAATGAAGATGTATAAGAATAGGTTTAGGATTAGCTTTTAAGGTTTCAGTTAGGTTTTTTATTTAAGGTTTAGTTTAGGGTTTAGAGTTTGGTTTAGGATTTGGTATATGGTTTAGAGTTTCATTTAGGGTTTAAAGTTAGGTTTAGGTTTTAGGACTTGGTTTAGGATTTAGGATTTAAGGTTTTGTTTAGGGTTTAGGATTTAGGGTTTAGGGTTTAGGGTTTGGTTTTAGTATTTAAAGTTAAGGTTTGGTTTAGAGTTTAGGAATTTATGGTCTAAGGTTTGGTTTAGGGTTCAGGGTTTGATTTAGGGTTTAGGTTTTGATTTAGGGTTTAGGGTTAGGTTTGGGTTTATGGTTTTATTTTGGGTTTAGGGTTTTAGTTTTTAGTATTTAGAATTTAGGATTTTGGGGTTTGGGCTTTTAGGGTTTTTGGAATCTAATGTCTTGGTTTGATTATACTAAAATGATCCAAATTTGATCATATTTCGACTAAAATCGAATAATTTCAAATAAGTTTGACTAAATTAACTTTAGGTTAACTTTTGACTTTTTTCTTTAATTTTTTGTTGTTTTCCTTGCATCTCCCTAAAACTTTACTTATTCAAAAATCTTAAAATATTTGAAAGACTCTAAAAATTTTGCCCAAGACTTAATTCTTAACTTTTAGAGCATCGCGATTGACTAGAACTTACCTAAACAAAATTAGATATTTATATTTGTATTTGTTTATTTTGTGTCAAACACATATAAAACACAAAATTATCATGTCATAATTTGTGTTGACATGTTAAATGTGAAATACACTTTTTGATTTTTGCCAAACCTATATATGATTTTTGTTAAATTCTAAATCGTTTTACTTTTATTTGTCATTCAAACAAAATATTGATTTATATTAAAAGTTTATTTATATATAAATTAAAAGTTAAGAGTTTATTTGAAAATATATTAAAAATTAAAGAATTATTTAGATGTAAATTAAAAATTAAAAAATTATTTAATTACAATAAATTATAAATATTTATCTAAATAAAGTGGCAAAAAGCCTTGCTTATTATTTCAACTAATGAGAGCATAAACAGTGAACTATATTGGCCTTAAAAAAGTAATGGGCTTGGCCTAGAGTTACAAAGGGTAAGCCCAAAGCAAAATCAATAGAATTTCAACTTTCGCACGTCTTCCATTTCTGGTGCTCGCTCGTCCCAGCTACCGGTCAGCTCTTTCTTTACAAATTTTTATTTTTTAATCTCTTTTTTGATTTACTGGTATCATCTGAGAGTTTGGCCATAAAAATATATCATCTGAGGGAGAGAAGGAATGTCGTGCTTGGCGTCTTGCTGTGCTGCGGCCACGTGCGGGCTATGCTCATCGGTGGCGTCTGGGATCTCCAAGAAATCAGCTAGGCTTGCTTATTGTGGTCTCTTTGGCCTTTCCCTTATCGTTTCTTGGATTCTTAGAGAAGTTGCTGCACCTCTTTTGGAGAAATTACCGTGTAATTTCCCCTTTCTTCTTTCCTTGGTATCTGGGTATTTTTAATATTTGCTTCTTTTAGGATTTGTTATGCCCTTAATTGTTGAAAATAAGAATTGTTCATTTAATGCTTTTGGAAATTTGCTAATTGGATACTTCAAATTTTGAGGTTAGATGATTAGGTTATTTACTAAAAGTTTAAATTTTGGATTTGTATTTCAAAAATTGAATACTCAATTAGAAGATGAACTATTCATGAATGCAATATTGTATCTGACCATTGTCTAAAAGCATGGGCCTAACATATGGGCTTGCAAAGGCTGATACTGGAACCTTAACTTGTAAGTTTTGAGCATTTGGATGTAAAAATGAGTATGGATTTTGACTCTTACCCATTTTTAAAGAGTATGCTAAGTATGATTTGAATTGTGAAATAAATGAAGGGTCGATGTGCTTATTAAAGTACAGGAACTGTGATTTTGGAAGAATATCTGAATTTTCAATAAAAAACATTGTGACATGCGTTATTATCAACCTAAGCAAATGTAAACATAACTATTTTTTCCAAAGTGTTAAGGATATGAGTTCGTGATGGGAAAATTCAATTGGGGCATCATTTACTTGTTTTCTGTACATTGGCTAAGCATTCCTTAATAAAGTTGTTGAACTCTCTTTGTTAGTATCATTTTTATGATGATGTCATACAAATAATAACAGATCATTTGGATCACACTGCTTGTTCTAACTTAACTACTGGACAAAATCCAATTATGCTTTTATGTCATCTAACTATTGGACTTCAGTATATTGAATATCCTGATCTTGTATTTTTTATATGATTTTTTCAGCAATAATTGATTGTGCAGAGCAGAGAAACTGTGATTATTGCCACTATAATTTAAAGTTACACTATCAATTGGCTCTTATATTTTGCGTTCTATTGGCTGCTTGATGTTCGCTAAACTATTATTTTGTATCAATAATTACCCTAATAATCAATGTTTCTTGCTCCAAAAGATCATAACAAAACAATGCACATGTTTCTGTTAATTCATGAATATTTTAATACATTTGATTACTTTTCTAGTGTTTCTGTGGTATGGGTAATATTTAGTCACAAGTATTCTCATATTGTGTCCTTTGCAGGGATAAACACTTCTACTCATACAAAGGCATGGTTTCAACAACAGGCAGTACTTCGTGTAAGCTTGGGAAATTTCCTGTTTTTTGCTGTACTAGCTCTAATAATGATTGGTGTGAAGGACCAAAATGACAGACGTGATTCATGGCATCATGGTGGTTGGATTGCGAAGATGGTGATCTGGTTGTTGCTTGTGATCCTTATGTTCTTCCTTCCCAATGTTGTAATCACAGTCTATGGTTAGTTTTGCTCCCTTAAATGGATGCTCAATTATTAGAATCTTCTCTAATCGGGAGGACTGTAAGTAAAAATGGGTATGGAGACAGATTTTTTTCAAATGGTCTTTGTTGTTCCCCCTTTCCATAAATGAAACAGGATTTCTGCCAAGCAAGGATTGCTGGCCCTGCCCAGACCCAACAATGTTGAAGCCTCATGTACCGAATTCCTTTGGACTTTTCTAATACATGCAACAAACTTGTGTCACAGAAAAAGAACTCTATTTTTTCTTTATGCAACTACATGAGACAATATTTAGGTTTTCATGCCAACCATTTCCCAGGTCTGCATGGGTTATCAATTATAGGTCAAATCTGATTAGGAAACCATGATAAGAGCAAGACCATTCTTTTCAATGTTAAATGGATTGTCGGTGTGATAAATATTACTTATGTCTATGAGGTAAATGTTCATAATATATGTGTTTCTTAAAGGCATAATTAATTACCAAAAATTTAATTCAAAAGGATTTATTCAGAGCAAAAGTTATTCTCTGGCCTTAAATTCCCAGATTCAGAGAGGAGGGGAGAAGGCATGCATAGCTTCTTCATTTTATTGAGTTACAATGTTTGCGTCTCTTGGGCCTATGCTGAATTCAACTTCTTGAATTCCATTCTCATACTTTTATGTGTGTTTAAATATTTTCATCAGATGTGATACTAGAATTCGCGATTAACCTTGCAAATTTTCTTTATTTCAGGAACTTTATCGAAATTTGGTGCAGGGTTGTTTTTATTGGTTCAAGTGATTATATTACTGGATTTTACACACTCATGGAATGATGCCTGGGTTGAAAAAGATGAACAAAAATGGTTGGCTCAAATTACTGTGATTCATTATTGTTCTCCAGTGTCTTTTATTGATTTCTAACCTTTAAGTTCTGCTCCTTCAGGTATATTGCTTTACTTGCTGTATCAGTTGGTTGCTATCTTGCGGCATTTGTATTCTCTGGAATTTTGTTTTTATGGTTCAACCCTTCTGGTCATGACTGCGGCCTTAACATCTTCTTTATTGTCATGACAATGGTTCTGGCATTTTCTTTTGGAATTATAGCTTTGCATCCTGCGGTAAAGATAATCTTGTTTTCCTATTTATTTCTTTTCCATAATCAGGCTGACCTGCTGTGAACAATTTGAGTTGCATAATCCCAATATATACTTTTGGTTAAAATAAAAAAAAGCCCTTGTATTTTTCCAAATTTCCAAGATAAACCCCTCCTTCTATGTGTTTTCAAATTTTCTAAGAGTTAGATTACCACTGAATGGCAGAAGACCAGAATATATCTGGTTAGCTCCTTAGGCCATCTGCTAGTTTACCCAGTGCTTTTTTTTTTTTTTTTGAAATATAGTTTACCCAGTGCTTAAAATTTTATATCTTTTATAAATTTAGTTTCTAGGAGCTCAAATCTTCTTGGTGAAACTTCCAAGTTCTGGTTTCTCAAGGCCTTTGCTTTATTATGCATTCATAGGGAGAATGCATGCCATAAATAGGAAAGCATGCAACATATACCTTCTGATGGTTAAAGTGCATCTGTGTATAAGACATGATACAGAGTGTTAAGTCTTGATGACCTTGGGATTTGGCAGGCTTGTAACCTTCAGGTGGTAATGAATTACTGAATATATTTTAGATTTATTTTGTAACTAACGTCGTAATTGAAATTGAAAATTTTGCACAGGTGAATGGCAGCCTCTTGCCTGCTTCTGTGATATCAGTTTACTGTGCTTATGTGTGCTACACGGGTCTCTCCAGTGAACCTCGAGATTACGTATGCAATGGTCTCCATAATAAATCCTCTGCTGTTTCAACTAGTACTCTTATTCTTGGGATGCTCACAACAGTTCTCTCAGTACTTTATTCAGCTCTCCGGGCTGGATCCTCTACAACATTTTTATCACCGCCATCTTCCCCAAAATCAGGTACTCAGATGATGCAATATGTCTTATCATTTTATTAACTAAGAAACACATAAATTGAAGATATTTATACAAGTTGTCCACATATCTCTTGAAGTTTTCCTGCTGACATTTTCAGATGCCTAAGCTAGTGCACTATATCTTTGTTACATGATTCACGTTTAGTGACTGTTAATGTTTTGTTTGCTATTCCCTTGGAAGAAATATTAAGATACTTAGAAGTAGATGGGAGAATAAGGCTACACCACTATTTAGTCTGGAAAAGGATCTTTTCGTCACCCATTATGCAGGGCATGCCAAGTTCTTACTGGTATATCATTTAGTTTTGTTGCAGTTGATCATGTGTTGAGGCAAGAAAATAAAATAGCAGCTGAACTCGCTAATCTGGGACAGTCCATGGACCATTTTTGGTCAAGTTTGTCTTTGTCCAAGCTGTTTAGCTAGGATTTTCATGTGGTATTTCATTCAATTTCATTTAAACAGAGTGACTGCTAATTTCTTCAGGTTATTATACTTTTTTCATTTGTTAATACACATTTTCAAAATGAATTAGTAAATAACAAGGTCCCAGCTGCCTCTTGATGATACTTTCTAAACTGGGCTCTAAGTTTGACTGTCATTTGATAAGCTTCTGCATTTCAGAATTACTGTTCTTTCTTGTTGGGAGAATAGCTTTCATTCATTTGGAAAGGTAGAGTCTGTCCCTTTAATTAGGGGAGCTGATTTTAGTTTTGCCAAGCAAGTAATGGAAACACTCTGGTGCAGGGAGTAAGAAGCCACTTTTAGAAGGGGAAGATGTGGAAGAAGGGAAGGGAAAGAAGGAGACAGAAGCTCAACCAGTTACTTACTCCTATTCGTTCTTCCACCTGATCTTTGCCTTGGCAAGCATGTACTCTGCTATGCTTCTTTCAGGATGGACCAGCTCATCTGAGAGCTCAGATCTTGTAGACGTTGGCTGGACATCTGTCTGGGTTCGAATCTGCACCGAATGGGTCACTGCTGCATTCTATGTTTGGACCCTTGTGGCACCTTTGATTCTCCCTGGCCGCGAGTTCTTCTAGGTTTATCTCAGTATCATGTCTAGCCATCCAAGAAGCTATGAGTATCTAAATAGTTGAGTAATAGTTTATAAAGCTGGCCATATCTTTAGAAACATCAATGTTCTGCTTCCTTTCCTTCAACTTGATAGTTTTAGAAAGTGAGGCCAGGTTTGTTGGTTTATTGTATCCTACATACAAAATGGGCATGATGAATGTATAGACTCAAAATTGATATAGAATTGATTTCTATCTATGGGGCTTTTATATTTGTAGCTCTTACCTATTTTTTTTTCCCTGTTCTTTTTCTATAAAAATTTGCTCTTGTTGGTTGGAGGATCAAGGAAGAATATCTTGAGCCAGATGAAAAAGAAAAGAATAAATTTATTGTATATTAAACCCGACTCTGATTGGACACCAGTTTGCTAATAGAGTTTCTCTGTTTGCGTTAATTTTTAGGTTGGGTTAATCCTACAAAGTCTTTGAATTATAATAAAGCGGCTAATGTGATAATTGAAGTTTAAAATTTTTTAATGTAATATTCAAATTATGAATATATTAATCAATATAATATTTATTTTTTATGTGATTAATTTTAAATAATAACACATGATGAATAAATAGTTATTTAAATATTATATTAATTAATAAATTTATAATTTAAATATTATATTAAAAAGAGCATTTGATTCGATAAAATTAAAAAATTTTCTTTTAAATTAATATTTAGTTTTCACGTTTTGTTTAAAATTATTTGATTCTTGAGAAAAATATTAATTTTCAACAATATTCAAAGTTTTAAAATCAAAAATTCATATTTTCCTTTAATATTTTAAGATTTCGAATAAAAAGTTACTTCAGTTTTATATTTAACCTGAAATTTTTTTTTTTATCCATATTGTCCTTTTAAAAAAATAAATTTAGAACTCAAAATTAAATTAATATTGCAAATACATAACACATAATCCAAACAAACGCATTTAACATGAAAAAAAGAGAAACAAAAACAAAAAACCACTTATCAAGTTAGACAATAGTGACGATGGTTAGGCTTGGCGGTGATCAGGGAGACCCAGCAGTGAGTACGTGAGACGATGTGATTAGGGGTTTTGTGATTCAGACACTTCGTTTGCTGATTAAAAATTAAGGTGTACAACAAACAGAATAGAAAGTAAAAGGTTTATGATTACAAAAAAAAAAAAAAAAACTCAAATACGATGTTTTTTTAATTAAACGTTGTTATTGAATATTTTAAATTTTTAAACGAAAATAATTACGAAGTTTTTTTTAATTAAATATCGTAATTAAGTATAGTTATTTTTTAAAATTTCACATTAATTATTGTATTTTTTATATAAATGCAGTAATTGATACAATTTTAATTTTATAAAAATATATAAAATCTTTCATTCATTTGATAAAAAGATATAATTTGTCATATTTATTTTTTTTAAAATAAAATAAAAAGTTTTTTTCATAATTATCAAGGATATTATGATAAAAATACATGATTTAATAAATATAAATTTTTCCAAAAAAAAGTAAAAATTTAAAAACAGGATGTCTTAAAAATCAAAATTTTTTCAGATACCATACTTTTTTGAATATCACATTTTCTATTCAAATATAAAATTTCACAAATTAAATGATCTCTTAAAATTTTTAAAATTTAAATATCACATTAATATTTAATTATAATTCAAGATTTATCCATGATACTATCCCTCTTTAAGTTCGCTGGTTCAAAAACAAATTTCTGTGTCTTGTCTGCTAACTGCTAGGTGGCCCTAGCCACTTATATTTTGTTGATAAGCGGAGAAATTGAAGTCAGCTATTTAATATATTGCAGTTAGACGTATCCTCCGGCATTGTCTGGTCTTAATCTCATTTCCGAATGGCCAATCTCCCTTATCAATACAATGCATTAATAATTTTATTTTTAGAATTATTCCCCAAAAAGATCAAATTTTGGTTGATAATGAAAGAAACTCGTTCTTCTTCTTATCAGCCCGACTAGCATTTGTGGATGCTTAGTTTAACATTTTTTCAGTAAAAAAAATACGTTTGGGATAAAAAAATAATATGTTACCTCTATATTTCTAATATTTATTATTTTATATCTAATTTTTTAAACATTTCAATTATTCACAATAATTTTTCATAATAATACTAAACAATAAAATTTTTAATTATATATTTTTTATATCTTTTAAATGAATTTTTTAATCTAAAATTTTTTTTCAATCGCAATGATAATACTAAAATAACCGGAGGTCATTGTCATTTATTTGCTGCTGAACTGAAATAATAAAAAGAGTAGCAAAATATGTGATCGAAGTTAACATGGAAATGACTACTTATTTATTTTGTTGTGAATGTTCAATTTGCAATTGATGACAGAATTGCCTACATTTTTTACTGCAACCAAAAGATCATGCATGTCCCATTTCTGTGTTAAATATATATAACTATTAAAATCAATATATAAAAATTAAAATATATAAAGTTAATGATTTGATCAATTATAGTATAATTATAATTTTTTATACATATATAATCTTAAACGAGAATTAATCTTTTTTTCATTTCATAAATCTTATTTTATCTATAATAAAATTAATTTTTTATTTCATAAATTTCATCCTGTTCAATAAAAAATTTTGAACATAAATTAAATTTCAAATTCTAATTATTAGTGTGAGCGTATCTTTTAAAACAAATATATATCAACTATCATTGTGAGTATACAAGTTTTAGATTTGAAAATTCATAAAAATACAAAGAAAATATTTTCTCGAGTTGTTTAATTGGCATGTACTCAAATCAATGTGAAAGGTAATTTAACATCTAGTTTATAGAATATAATTGTGAAAAATGGATGAAGGCTAATTTTAACTTAGTTCAAAGTGATGATAGGTTTTTTTTTTTTTCTCTTATGCCACTTGCAAAATATTAGAAGAAAGAAAAAAAATTTTCATGAATTATTTTCATCTTATGTTAAAAAAAAAAAAAAATGGAAAAAGGAAAGAAGCTCCATGACCTATAGTGAAGCAAGGCATATTATTAATTTTCACATTTTTAGTGCCTAAGTAACCTGATATTAAATTGATTGATTTTTAAATTAATTGATATGTTATTAGAATTAATATTTAGAAATTATTGATTTAAAAGAGTTTGTAGCATAATACCTTCTTTAACCAATAATAAATATTAAAAGATAAAATTTAAGGATAAATTAAAAATTAAAAAATATAACTTGACTTTAAGAAATAGAAAATGTTTATGTGTTAATTTTGCGAAAAGATTAATGAAAACACTATTTTCAAATTTGGAAAAATATTGTCATCATCAAGACCTAGTACCCTTAAGAGTTCTATTATAACGAAATCATTCCATCAATCAGTTTCATTATCTGTACACCAACATGATACATGTACAACCAACCTTACCTTTACCCCGTATATATATATATATATCAATAATACTAATTTTGTAAAAAATGGAAGAAGGTGGGACTGGCTTTCCTCCATTTTTTTTTATTTATTTTATTAAATTTATATTTTATTTTTTAAAACTTATTTATTTATTAATAAATTTTGTAGAAAGAAAAAGGTAATGAAAATAAGGATGATGAAACAATCGGTATTCGATTGTTTTGATTCATATTGATAGAATATAAATATATATTTTAAAAAAATCGAGATCAGATTAAACATTTTAAAAGTATTTTTTTTTATCTCAAGTGTTCACATGACATTTTTTTTCTTTTTTTTTTTTGTTTTTCTAAAACTTTTGTTTTTTTTTCTCTTTTTTTTTTTATGTTTACTTTTTATTCTATAAATTTTGTAATAAAAAAATTAATCAAGATAGAGATAACAAAATAGCTCACGTTCGATAAGTTTCAATTTATTTCAATTCAATTGATGCATTTATATAAAAAAAAAAAAAACTAAAATTAAATTTTATCTTTTTGAATAATTTATTCAAAATCAAAATGAAAATCGAATTTGAGGTGCTTTGTCATATTCTTTTTACGATATATAAAATATATATTATTATTTATTTTAATTCATATTTATATACATATTATATTAATAAAATTATTATTTAATACTTATTTAATAAAAAATCATATTTATATATAATTAAGTTATAATTTATATTAAAAAATAAATATACTTGTATTTATCTATATATTGTTTTCCATTAAAATTGAATATAAAAATTTTATTTCTTTCATATTTAAAACATAATTAAAAAAAAATTGTCACTCTCACAAAACAAATGTTTAATTCTAGTATATATAAAAGGAAAAACAAAAGAGAAAATATATTTTTTTAAAAAATAAAACCAAAAAATTCTAAGTTAAAAAACAAGCACAATTTTTGTTCCGAATAGTAGTCTTCCTGCTGTAATTCAACTATTAAAGTTAAAAATAAAAAATAAAAAATAAAATTTCAAGATTAAACTGATTGATATTTTGATTCTTAGGAAGATTATCTTCTCTTATCGTATTAAATTGATGGGTTGTTATATTCTATACAAAATCCTATTAGTATTTTATAAAAGAAAAAAAAAATTCATTTTCAAAATCCTATCAAGTTAGATTTAAGAAGCATCCATTGAATTTTTTTTTTAATTCTTCATTAAAGAAAGTAAAAATAAAAATAATAGTAATAATTTATATATTTATATTACATTTATTTTATATTAAATATATGTAAAATATAAAATTTTCATAAACACTTGAGGTTGACTATTTGTGTTACATTTAAAATTACTAAATCAGTCAAAGAAATAAAAACCCAATTACCAATTCCAATAGGTTACTTCCCCAGAAGGAAAAAAAAAAAAAAAAAGTAATAATAATAATAACAAAAAACCACGAACTTACACCTTTAACGACCAAAATCAACCTGCTAAAGCAAAGAATATATTTTCCTTTATCTCTTTAAATAAAAAAAATAAAAAAAAAGAGAAAAAAGTGTACATAATTAAAAACAAAAAAAAAAAAAAAAAAAAAACGAAAATCTATACATACTAGCAACAGATACAGACCTCCTGTCACCTGTAAAATTCCACAAATCCCACATTCTTAAGTTCTAACATGCTCCATTCCCTCATCATGCCCCCTTCTTCAAAACCCACTTCCACCGCCTCTTCCACCGCTGCCGCCTCCACCAAACTTTCCGGCCACCACCATAACAGCCACTCCCACTCCCACTCCCCTCTCCTCCTTTGCAAACACTCTCCATCAGCCACCCTAGACCTCTTGATCCTAATCCTAGTCCTCTTCTCAGGCACTTTCCTTGTATCCTCTTACTTCTCCTATCTCTTCCATTCCCTTTCCCTTCTCCTTTCCCCTATCCTCTCCACCCATGGCCCTTCCTTTTCTCTCCCTTTCGCTTCCTACCTTTTGGGTTGCACTCTTTTCTTTGTCGCAACCCTTATTTCCATCGAGTTCTTTTGCGGTTCGCGGTCCCGGAAATGCGAAAAGCCTGGCTGTAAAGGGCTGAAAAGGGCTTTAGAGTTTGATTTGCAGTTACAAACCGAGGATTGTGTGAAAAATGGATCAAAGGAGATTGATTGTTTGCCTTGGAAAGGTGGGAGCGAAGGGAACCCTGACTATGAGTGTTTGAGGGCTGAGTTAAGGAAGATGGCGCCGCCTAATGGACGAGCTGTTTTGCTTTTTCGAGCTCGCTGTGGTTGCCCTATCGCCAAGCTTGAAGGTTGGGGTCCGAAGAGAGGGAGACGCCATAAAAAGTGAGTCCTTTTGATGGGTTTTAGGAGATTTGGATTTTTCTTTGGTGATTTATTGATTGAATATATGTTGGGGTTGTGGGTGGGATTTAGATTGAGGGATTCTAATTGAAAGTCGTGGGTTTTTTCTTTTTATCATTCTTCTCTTTGCAATTTTATTTCCTTTTTCTTGGATTTTAATTGCTTAAATCTGGGCAGAATTTAGTGTAGATATTGACGTTTATCACTAAACAAGGCATGTTTTTCTAGGATTGATCAATTTGTTTGCATATAGTCAAGCTTATGAATTCTTTTTAAACATTGATGCCATTTTATGTTTTACATAAGGATTTAGCAAAGTTGATTTTTTTATGAATGAGATGAACGGGTACAACAAGGACCCCAACTCCTTAAAATAAACTAAGCAATCACAAGACAACACCACTGAAACAGTAAAAGACAACACCAGAGAAGAGCAGGAAACCATCACCATACTCTAGAAAATTACAACCAAGCCGGAAACATTTAAGTTCTATCAATTCCTACTTTAGCTAGATAATCAACATACCCATCTGCTTCCGTATATATTTTCTAAAATCTAATGGCACAAGAACCTGCTAATCAATCAATTTGAGACAAAATACTCCAAAGTTACAAACATCTAGACTCCTTAATTATACACCATTTTAAATGCTGCAGAGGAGTCGGATTCAATTATTAAGTTGCCACTAAACATACTTCCGAGAACCCACAATGATCTCCAGAGCCACTTTAATGGCACTAACTCATCCTATTGGAATCCTAAATTCCAAAGGGACCCGAAAACAGTGCAACCATGTAGATATTGGAGCTTGTCAAACCTCCTCAGCCTGCTGAACCTGGCTTACCCATCAACATTAAATTTTAAGGCACCAGATTCAGGAGAAGAACAAAAGAGACAGGTCAACATTAGTTCCTTAACAAAGAAGGTTGCATTCTAAATTTCTGTCACCATTCCATTTCTCTGGTTTTAAGAGCTCTCCATGCTCCCATGATGATATATTATACAATCGACAGTAGGATAGGGCACTGGTCCAACGCTGAGCATTTTAAGCCTCTCAGACATAGATCCTTAAACACCTTGATCCATTCAGTTGAAACTAGACACCTATCCAATCTACTTTTATTATTCTCACTACCCAACCACATAAATTTCTTCCCAGACAAAGGGAAATCTGGAAATTCCCTTCTGTTGATAAAATCATTGAATTGCATGATACCTAACCTGCCTTATACCCACCTCTACCCATCTGAATCTGATTTCACTGTGTTGAAATCCCCTGCAACACATCAATTACTACTCAAATTGCTTTTAAGTTCTAGAATTTCATCCCATACAGCCTTCTTAGCCTCTGCCTACTTGGGGCATACACATTACAAACCACACTTTCAAAATCTCATATGATACATCTTCCTTTAACCACTAAGTATCGACTGTTAACTACATTCTATGCTACATTAAAGCAATTTTATACTACCATCAACAGCCCACTAGAAAGACCTAAAGCACTTGAATAAATCCAATCAAATTCCCAACTTCTAGCTTAAATTGCAGCCTCCAACTCCTTCACTCTCTCCACTACCACCAACTCATCTTTTTCAGCAGCATTTATAATTAATAACTTTGATGAGGTTTATGAAGAATGAGTTTATCGTTTTTAAGCTCGCTTACGAGGACTCGGGAGTTTAAGGCAGCATACCCATGTCAACAAGACACAGATATGGGTATGGAATACAAGTCCAATTTGGTGTTGGGCATAAGGACTCGGCTACTTCGCATGAGCCAATTTAAAGATGAAAGGAAAAAAAAAAGGTAAAGATCAGATATGATGCCGGAAGCAGGTTTAAATCTGCTATTTAAATTTTTTTCATCAAACCAAACAAAACCCTATTCCAAAACAGAGGGAACTCATCCAAGTCCAAACAATTCAGTCAAAATCCAATGACTTTAAGCGTCAGTCAAAATAAAAGATGAAATTAGTTTAAGGTAAGAAACAAATACCCTTTTTTCTTCAAAATTTTCAAAATGTGAGTTGTGGATGGTTTGGAGATAGATTTCTCACATAGCTTCCATGCCTGTCGCTTCAGGTCTTGACTCTTGAAAGAGAGAAATAGATGAGACTTAAGAGTTGAAAATCCCTTCAGGAGAGACTGTGAGGATCTGGGCAAGGCATGAGGGTGATTGGATGCTGGTCACAGATGAATGGCTCTGTTGTGGGGTGGAGAAGTAAAGTGGACAGAGAGGGAAACAGAGAAGAATAGTGGTCACGTTGGTTTTTTGTTTTTTTTTTGGGTGAAACTTTGGAATGGAAAGGGAAAGGATGGGTAGGAAATGGGTATTTGAGAAAATTTTTTGATGATTTATATGAAAATTTAAGAGGGATGTTAGTTCTTAATTAGTGAATTTAATTTTTCATCATTTAAAAATAATTAATTTTATTATATAATTTTGATATTATTAATATTATTGTTAATTGAATTCTTTTCTTTTTTTTTTTTTTGTGAGTTTGATTATGGTTAGGTTGCTAACTATTATTACATTATTTTTGTTACTTTGTTATTTAAAATGTTGCACTTGGGTTTTTGATGGAATGATAAAGTGTATCTATGCTCGAACCATTAGGTTTTGGAAAAAAAATTTAAAAATGTTCATCATTATTCCTTCTTATTAAATTAATTTATGATCTTAACTTCATAGTTATATTTTGTCAATCATATGTATTTAGTATTCATGTCCATAAAATTCATGGATTTATTAATGAATAGCATTACATATTATTATAAAACGTATTCACATGCATGTATCTTATTCAAACTCTTTTTAGCTGACTCCACAAGTCCAAAATTTTGGATGAAGGGAGAGTCAGAACCTTAGATGCATACACGTGTCAAACACCTGTACCTGAGTCCATTAAACAGTTTTTCAGTGAGGAACTTTAGAAAAAAAAAATATTAGAGTTATTTATGGAGTCTGGAAAACCAAACACTTGCCTAATTTGCATTTAGGCAAGGAATCTGCAGTGTGGAATCACTAGCTCATCGAGGTATTTGATTTTATTTTTTTTTGTGAGGATAATTATTAACCTCTTGCATTTGTGATGTTTCAGTATTATGTTATGAGGTCTGCTTATGCTTGAAGTTTAGCTTCTTTACTTTGCAACATTTACAAGCAGGTCATCCCACTGCATTGAACATTGAGATAATTGGTAAACTTGTTGTTAATGCATCCCGGTATATTTTGCTGTTTTTCTTTTGTGTTGGTACCTTAATGGGTTTCAGAAAGCCATAAGTATTACTTCCTATTTTTCACAACTATATTATCATATGAATGTTATATGTGTATGCATGTGTGTTGTAAGTGATAGGTGATTTTCAACTTTATTCATAGAAACCTTTGGCGATTGCACTGGAGATATATGTGCTGGATATCTTGTATGGTGCTTTGCTATATGGGTAGGATATTGATTAGGAAAAATTGAAAAGTTTTAACATCTAAACTGGTTAAGCAAGTGAAACTTGATAATTTCAGGTTTATTGGTACAACATTTTTCAGTCTGAAAAATCCAACAGAATGTCTTAAAAAAAAAAAAAAAAAGAAAAATCCAACAGAATGCTGTTTCTGGTAGCTTTAGTTTGTGAGCCAGTAAAATGCTAGAAATTTCAAACATGCCAGTCAAAAGGCTGCATTCATTGTCTTTGCATCAGTTAGGGAGAATTAGCAGGGAGTAAGCATATTGATGATCTGCCCCTTTAAGTAATGGAAACTATAAAATTTAATCTTAGCATCCACATTTGTTATGATCCTCAAGTGGAGCTGTTACCCTCATGTGCCTTTTGCATTTGTTGGCAATGAAATGTCTTCCTTGGAGGCATCCATTTGGCTTGGCATTTTGGAGGATGGATTCTGTATATGATGTGCTACTATTCTTGGTCTTTAGATAGGATGGAAGCTAGTTGGGGAATTAATAAAATATCAATGACCATGTATGATCATGTTGTAGGTGCTTGAGTTTGGCATTATGGAAATATGATCATCTCCCGTCTTTTCAAGGAAAACTGTTGCAGGGACAAGTTCTTACCCAACTTATTACCAGTTATTGTGGATGATCTTGTTTTATATGTTGGTGGTAAACCATTAGTGCATGTCCATTTGTAAAGTTTTCTACCACGTTGTCCGGCTGAATGAATGGTCATAAGAGCTCTCTACATATTAAGTTTTTAACACTAATCACGAACATCACCTTCAACCTGTTTTCGATACTAAGAACAATTAATGTAGCCTAGTCTTTGAAAAGGATAGTCCCAGGCCCTATAGCATTGGAGTGATATTTATTATTTAGACTTTTGAGGGAGGATTGATCAAATTTCAAAGCTAAAAAAGGATTGTGGTTTTAATGTTATTTGTCAACTATGTTTTTGTCAGTAGCTTTTGTTGGATGTCTTTTGATTGTCTCTTATCTGATTTTGAAGCAATTACTGCTATTAGTTCCTTACCTCGCCCACTTTGTAAGTTCAATTACTGCTATTTGAAAAAAGACTGGTTTTTTTTTTTTTTGTTTTTTTGTTTTTTTGTTTGGTTTGAGTTGATGTGATGAAGGGGAGTATTGATTTTGCAGGGCTGTAGCCAGTTTGGCACAAAATGGAGATCATCGCTAATTATTGATGATGGTACTGTCAGCGGAGTCCTCGTCCTCCTTATATATATATATATATATATATATATATATATATATATATATATATGTATCCCAACCTTTTACTGCTTTTTTATCTTTTGAACTCTTTTTCTCCTTTCTGAAGACTTTACTTTGGTGAGAAGGAATTTTTTTTATGCTATATATTTAGGGGGTGGCATTTCTTGAACCTTTCTGAAACAACCTTCTTGGATATTGTCTCATTCCTAGAAGCGTATTCAAAGATTTAATTCGAATAAAATAACATTGGATGATAAAATGGATATTTTATTCAAATTAATCAGTAGACTTCAGCAGCGTTGGTACAGGTGTAGCTTAGAATTTGATTTTTGTGGAATGCTTTGTGTTTGGAAGAGTGCATCAGCTAGATTCAAACAATTTCTTTTTTCACTCCGATTATTAATCAAACAAAATTTGGAAACATCCCGACTTTTACGCTGGAGGAAGCCACTGCTAAGTACTTTAAGCATCCTGCAACAATTTCCCAATCATGGATAAATTATCCTCCCTTAGAGTTTAACCGGTTTATAACGCTAAGGGCATAGCAGACGAGAATCCCATGTTTTTCGTATGTTCTATGGATTTTATTGCAGCTAAACATTGTGCTACAGAGTGATTGAACAGGACCCCTGCACCAATCCTACAAATTCTTCCTTCAGTTTTGTAGTGCTCCATCAAAATTTAATTTGACAAGACCTGGCGTTGCTGCTTTCCACCTTAGTTCCTCCCAAACCGTTCTTACTGTCACCCTGACCTGAGCCGCCTTGTATTTTGCCATTTATTTCCCAATGAACGCTATGGTATCCTATGCACTTCTGCCCGCATTATCCTTGACTGCATGATATCTGCTGTGCCATATGTTGGCATATGTCCTAATACCCAACTGGATTTTGTGCAAATATATTGTTATGTCATTTGTGAGATTTAATTATCTATTGAAAAGTCTTGATTTAAATAAGCTTATACAATGTTATTACTAATGCTTAGATGATAAAATCTTTGAAATAAATCATTTTTACAAGAAAATTATAATGAAATTGTAATTATGAGATCATCATTGCATAAAAGTTATATTTTTAATATTTTTAGTTAATCTTTATGAAGAAAAGACGTTGATAAAATCTGCTGAGAGTAGCTCATAGTTATGTTATTACTTATGAAGCAAACAATTGTTTTCGTAAGTTGAAATTTGGATAAATTTGAGTCAACGTGTAGGTGCTTACTGCAAGAACAAGTTCATTGAACATGATCCTATGTGAGAATGCTATTTGGTAATATATGTAGAGCCTAAAGCAATAATCTCATGGAATTGTTTAATAAATGATTTTTTAATTTGAGATTACTAATGATCTTATGTTATGAATGTATACTTTGATTCTACTTTATGGTTCTAACCATGGATACTCCAATTACATATTCTTGGGTATAACAATAGGCATATGAAGATGCATGAGTAATCAATACAAGATTCATCACCTTGAGTGATCAAGTGAATATCTCATTTAGTCTTGAATGAATTAACTTAAGAAATTTTTTATCAAAGTGGAATAAAGTATTAAAATGGCTTTAAAGCTTATTTAGAAGTTATTATCATAGCAAAAACAAAATATGGTTCAACAAAATTGAGCAAACATTGATTTGTGCTCAATGTTAAATCGAGATTTTAAGTGATGAAAGAATATTAATTATATTGAAAAACCAACATGAGTAGGTTTGTCAAACTGCATTGATATTCCTTAGCAATTATGGGTCATGACTCATTATTAGATAATAATCATGATCTATAAATATAAGATTGATTAATTAGAAAATTAATGATCAATTCAAAATGGTTTTGATTCATCTAATTTGAAATACAATCAAGACTTCCAATGCTTATATTTATTGCCAATATGTTAAAAAACCTAATGGGTCACTTTAATAGAATGTGATAAATGATTAAAATTGTGATAGATTAAGTTGGACTTAATTTGTTGGATCAAAGGCCAAAATAGAGAAATAAAAAAAAGCTCAATACCTATTAAAATATGGTATAGCCGTCACATTGTGAATCTTATTAAGAATAGGATTTAAGAAGGGACATTCTTTTGGAATAGAATTAGGCACATGCAACCTATTAGCATAATGCCAAATGCCCCATCTCTATTTAAAAGGAATTTATTCACCCATTTATATGTGCACAAGTGATTAGATGCAATTAGCATTAAAATAGTCTTACTATTATCTCATGTGTTGAGAATAAATTAAGAGCAAACACTAAAGATGGCAATCAATATCTTACTAGCATAGGATTTGGCTTGTCTTTTTTCCATCGTTGTCGTGAAAGTTCTTTCCTCATTGTTTGTGTGGATTATTATTAGAGACTATACCTTTAGATATCAGTTGGTTGGTTGCAACCAAGCTCGAGGTTCTTGAAGTGTTCTTGACACCATCACAAACCAAAGTAAGTGAAATACTACTTTTGCTAATAATTCATGTATGCTTGTGTTACTTTTTGTCAACGTGGTTCATGGTTTAGGGGATTAAAAATTTTTAATTCCATTGCAATATACTCTGCACTTGTATGTTCCATTTCAACAATGGAGCCTTAATGATTACGATTATACAAACTAAAACTTGTTTGGTTGTTCTTGATATCAAAATTTATTTTATTTACAATTTATCTATTGTCATAAAAAGGTTGAAAAATAAGTTTTTTGATTTTGTTTTGATTTTATTCTTTTATAATATTAAACTATAATGTCTTAGGACAATTGGATTTAAATTTCATGAATTTTGAACTTTATTTGCATGCCCTAATAATTTTTAGTTTACAATCTATCTAGAAGCATGACAGATGATATTAATTTTAATTCAAAAGATAAATTTGTAAGATCATGAACTAGAATCAAACATGTTCCTTATTATAATATTATGAATATGATTGTATGATTGGATGATTATGGACTTAAAACCCTTTTGCATGCTTGAATGGATGGTTAAATTTTACTTTATGGTGTTTTTTTTTTTAAGTAAAGCTTGCATGTCTTGCCTCATCTCTTTAATTTCGAAGTTGTAACATTTTTTTTTAATCTTGCTCTCTTTAAATGTAATCATCCAATGTAGTATGCATGCTAAATTTATATATATGTTTGGTTTTATGTTAAATGCAATGTATGCTTTATTAGTAAGTAAATATGGATGCTAGATTTATTTATATATTTGATATATGATAAATGCCATGTGTATTTAAATAAGCATGATAAGATTATGCATATATATGATATATGATGAAAGCTTTTGCATGCTATATGAAACCTAAATTAAATAAAAAAAAATCCTTCATTAAATGTTAAGTCCATGTTTTTCAACATGATTAGTTACTTTCCATTGGACATAATAAAGCGAAAGTTTGTTTACTTTTGAGGCTTGTAGGTAAACTCAATGTACTCAATATTTGGAATATGTTTATGTTTTGACTAATAGATCTTACTTAAAAAACATTGTACATTTTAACGAAAAACTTGACTATATGATGTTAGAGGCAAAGATTAAGTAAATCACATAAGATACAATTAGACAAGGAGTCTTTCCTAATTAATCTAAGAGTCACATAGGATGTAATTGATAAGCAAAGTTATATACTTAATTTACTTTTCATAACTTGTTAGGTAAACTCAAGCTTGTGATAAACTAAATGGGATCCTAGCCCACTAGAAAAATAATTTTGTTTTAAATTAGTAGTGAAGGCTATTAATTTGAAGAAAATATTAAGAGAAACCAATTAATAGATTTAGACATTATCTATATTGGTTTTGAACAATATTATTAATACTTGTTCATATTTTATAAGTTGCTAAAAGGATGAGTAATAACTTATTACTTTGTAGCATATTTGATCCTAATAAGCTTACTAAGCTAACTTCAATAATTGGTTCCATAATCTTAAGCTTGTCATAAAACAAGAGAAAATGCTTTATATTATTGATAAACCATTTCTCGAGAAACTATAGGCTAATGCTAATGAAGTAATGTGACGATTTTATGAAACCCACAAAGATCATGTTGATCAAACTACATGGATTATAATAGCAAGCATGATACTTGAGTTGCAAAGGCAATATGAGAATATGGATCCTTTGACAATCACTAGGTACCTTAAAAAATTATTTGACAAATAAGAACAAATTAAAAAGTTTGAAACCTCTAAAAAATTGTTTTGGACAATGATGTCAGATAGCTTTCCGATTTAAGTACATTATCTCAAAATGATTAATTGGATTAAGAAATTTAGACAATTGAGATTTGTGATGGATCATAAGTTAAATCCTAATAGCTTTTCATAATTTGTAATGAACTTCAATATGGATCAAATGGAAGTAACATTACCATAATTAATAAATATGATTGACATTGCTGATAAATTCATAAAGAAATAAAAGCTTGATGTCTTATAGTTACTTCTTCAAGGCTAAGAAGAACTAGTGTAAAAAGAAAAAAAGGCAAAAAGGTTACAAAAAAAAAAAAGCTTCTAATATTGTTAAGCCTGCTGGCGACATTAAGGAAAACAATGTAAAAGGTCATTAAAAAAGGAATTACAAGGTCTACTTGAAAAGTTTAAAAGACAAGAAATTTAAAGAGACTTCTACTTTGATATGTTTATGATTGAGATCAATTTATCTCTTCTTAACATATCTTATTAGGTATTAGATACAAAATATGATTCCCATTTATGTAATTATATGCAAGGGTTAAAGAAAAATAGATTGTTAAAAAATAGTGAGGTCTTTTTGCGACATAAGGATGTATGATAATGGTTTGTATGTTCTTAGATTTAGAAATAAAAGGTGTTTGATTCCAAGTATGTTGTTTTTCTAGAAAAAAGGAGTTTCTACTAGATAAAAGCAATGGGAGTTATGTAGAACTTGAAAAGGTTTAAGAAATATAAATAGATAGTAGAATGGAACCTAAGCTAATGGCAAATGCATTAGATCCGAAGGCAAAAGCTCAAAATACGTAAACTTTGTTGGTTAAATAAGACTCGACTTCTCGAGAGATATGAATTTTTTATAGAGAAAGGTGAGTTGATAATAAATGATTATCCTATTGCTTATCAAAAGCAATGTTTGACATTGATTATGAAAAATGGCTTGAGACTATGAAATTTGAAATAGAATCCAAAATAGAATTTATGTCTATAAACCAAGTTTAAACTTTGATACACCCACTTGAAAGTATAAGATCCATATGGTGTTTTATAAAAAATAATAATAATAATAACATGGATGGTAATGTACAAATGTACAAAACTAAGGTAGTTGCAAAATGATATAATAAAACACAAGGAGTTGATTTTAACAAAACATTTTTACTAAATAGCTGATATAATAGCTAAGGATATAATATATTGATGAGGATATAATAAAACAGAAAAAGTCCATAAGTAGCTACATATCATAAAATTGCATTCTTTAATGGAAAATAGGAGGTGTATATGACTCAACCCAAGAGTTTTGAATCCAAACAAGTTGCCAACAAAGTATGCAAGCTTAAAAGATCCATTTATGGACTCAAGTAGGCATCAATGAGTTGGAGCATATGTTTTGATAAAATAATTAAGGAGCTCAGATTCATAACAACATAGATGACCTTTGTGTATATAAGAAGACTAGTGGAACTGCAATCATTTTCATAGTGTTATATATAGATAACATATTGTTTAAAGGAAACAATATTCTAGTGTTATAATCTACTAAGATTTAGTTATAAAACAAATCAAACTTTTCATGAAGAATTTAGGAAAGGTAACATGCACACTAGAATAAAAATATGTAGGAATAAATCTAAAGGTTGCTTAGATTCTCATAATTCGAATACATAAACAAGTTGCTAAAAAGGTTTAGCATCAAATAATCTAAAAAGAGATTCTTATCACTATTACATGGTGTAAATTTTTCCAAAGATATGTGTCCTAAAACACCAAGTAAAGAAGATCACCTGGATAAGATTCCATATGCTTTGGCTTTATGCAATGCTTTGTAAGGGTGTAAATGATATATTAATAATAACAAGCTACTTGGGCTTCACTCAGATAAAACTCAAATTCGGCTTGATTATTGTTGAGTCGAGTTTGAGTAACTTGATTTATCGAGTAAGCTGAGTTCGAGCATCCTAATGTCTGGCTTAAGTAGCTCACGAGCCTAGTTGAGCTTTTAAATTTTAATATATTTTTATTATTTTAATTAAAAAATCACTATTTTACCTATGTATATTAGTTTGAACTCAAGCTTGAGTTCAAGCACATGATCGAGTTTAAAATCGAATATGACAATCGAAATCGTTTTTATTAAATGAGTCTTATCGAATGAGCTCTATTAGTTTTTTAAATGAGATGTGATCCAAGAGAAAGGTGAATTGGATCTCTTCAAATTTTTTTCCAACAAATGATTTTAATATAATTGAATGAAAGTTAAAATCAATATCAAATATGATGCAAATAATAATAAATTGATGAACTATAAGCAAATATAAAGTATAATCAAAATAAAGAGATAGGGATAGAGAATCAAATACAATGATTTGTAGAGGTTTAGTCCTTTTTCACAAAGCACTTGTGTCCTCTGTATTGGTTATTTACACAAGGCTTCAATCCACTATTCTTGAATTGAAATTACAACCTTATCATTTTTTCTATAAAGCTTAAGATAGAAATCTTACACTCTCTACTTTTTAGGCTAAGTAGTAACCTTTCAATCTCACAAATTCAAAAGGATGCCTCACCTCTTGATTACAAAGTCACTTAATAAATATGCAAACATAAAACACCTTTCAAAGGCTAAGTGTTTGCCTAATGAAGTACAAAAAAATTTGATGAATGAAGAACAATAATGATTTGGATACAACAAATACAAAGATATAGATTTTAAAGCTCTAAACTCTTGATTTCTTTGAGAGAAAGAATATATGACTTGTTTAATCTTGTTCTCTTGATTCATCAACCTTCTTGGTGTGTTAGAGTGGCCAATATATAGAGAAATTAAAGAACTAGTTGTTGGGGATGCTTGGGAAAAGAAAATAGCCATTGAAAGCATGGGAAACTAGCCATTGAAGTTATTCCAAGGCATACCCGATCGATCTCTTCTATGAGGGGATCAATTGGTTCATCTTTGCTGCCCATTTCATGCTTGAAAAACAAGACCTGATCAATCCCTTCATGAGAAGATCAATTGGTTCATTTTTGGAGGCCAATTACGCCTTGCAAATAACACTACCCGATCAATCCCTTTATGTAGGCGATCGATTGGTTCAAGGGGGTAATCGATCTCTTATATAGGGTGATTGATCCCTTCTTCAACTAGGAGCACATGCTGCTTTCTGAGTAAAAATACAATCGATCCCTTTCCTGAGAGGATTAATCTTGTACATGGCTGGGTGGTTGTCTCTTGTTTTGTACTTTACTCACTAATTTCATCATATCTTGAGTTATACAAATTCAAATCACAAACCGTTTGAAGATTTAGAAACTGGACTTAAAAGGCTTTCCATCCATACAAAATTCATCACTAATTCATTTTTTTATGAATTATAGTGAATTTTTAAATCTACCCTTTGTGCAGTTTTTAGATAACTGCAAAGTGTATAGTAAAAATTCAAAATCTTTTCTTAGAAAATTTGAATTTTGATTTTGTTTGATCCATTATAAAGTAGACTCAAAGAGCTTTCTAACCATTTAAAATTGAAATACTAAAACTTTGTGAATTAATACAAAAAAATAAAATAAATTCAATGTTGGAAAACTTTGTTCTTGTAAAACAACTTTCTTAAGTTAATCTATTTCTCAAAACTAATACTATCAAACTTGTATTAAGTCCAAAATGAATAAATTCACTTTGAAGAAAACAATTGAACTTTGATTTAAGCTCAAATAAAAAATGTTTAAAGATACTTTTGATTTGAGAAATAAGAAAACATAAAAAAATGTTTGTTTAAACTTTAAAAATTATATTATTTATTTAGTACCAAAATATAGAACTTAAGAACATGTATTAAATATATCTTTTTCAAAATCTTGATCAAGCTTATTTAGTTTAATATTTTTTCATTTCAAAATAAAGATCAATTCAAGGCTAACAAGTTTCAATAGTCAATTTTTATCTTGAGTCGAGCTCGAACTTGAAAATTAAATCTTAATCAAGCTCGAAACAAGTTTTGAGTAACAAATTTTGAGTCGAGCTTGAACTCGAGCTTTTCATTATATTGACTTGGTTTGGCTTGATTACACCCCTAGAATAAGGTTAATGTCTAATATTTCTTAAGCATAGCAATTAAATATCAAGCGAATTTAGGTGATTGTGTCATTTAATAGTTGTAAAAACAATCATTAATTACTTAAGAAGAACTAAGGATATGTTTCTTATCTATGGTGGAATTGAACTTCAAGTTGAGAGTTATTATGATGTAAGCTTTCAATCTGACAAAGATGATAGGATATCTCAAAATGGTTATACTTTTATTCTAAATGGAAGAGTAATTAGTTGGAAAAGTTCCAAATAAAATACGACCATAAGTTTTATAATCGAAGTCAAATACTTCTCTACATCTGAGGTTACAAAGAGACAATTTGGATCAAGAAGTTCATAACTGAACTAAATGTTGTTCCTAACTTTATTGGTCTAGTAATCATTTATTGCGACAATAATGGAGTACTTGCTCAAATAAAAGTACCAAGGTCTCATAAAAAATCCAAACATGTATTGAGGCTGCAATCACTGTTGTAGCAAATGGTATGGATGGTGACTTTGTTGCCAAAAGTTAAAATTTTCATATGGAGACTTTTGTGGGGAATATTACCTATCAATGAAGTACTCAAAGCTTGAGGGTTGGGAAAGCAAATGTTGTGTTTATGAAAAGGATAAATTTGGCTATCATGTCTTTTTTGGTTGTGTTTTTAGTCGTGCAGTATGAGGTGATATATGTCCATGGATGCAAAATTTTTTAGAGAGTTGTTCTTCATATGATGAGTTCTGGTTAGTGTTTATGATTAAAACCAAGCAAGAGAATCAAATAGAGCTGGGTATGTACGTCATGTGGCTCATTGGCTAAACTGAAACCTTGTTTATACAATGCTGCGTGCAACACTGGAAAAGTAATAACCACCAAAGCAACAAGGTTGACAAAAGCTTCTAGGTTAGTGATAAATTCAGTTTGTAGTAATGGTTAACCAAGGCCCACACAATGGTGGAAACCGTCGTAGGATTTTGAGGTAAAAATTGTTGGTAGTTTAGAATGTGATAAATCTCACATTGAGTAAAAAGATAACTTATATATGGTTTAAAAGAAATCACTTATGTTAATTAAGTAATTAAGCTAAGTGTTGGAGTGGGCTAAGTTATTTGGGCTTACTACGAGTTTTTCTAGTGGGTCAGCCAATTTTAAAAGTCAAAGATGGGCATTTGGGTCCTTGGGACACTTCGGTTTATTTGAAAAATAGATTTAATTTTTTAAATCTTTTTTTTATTTTTTTATTTTAAAATATTACTGATTCTGAATAAATATGTTTAAATAGTGAAAAACATGACAGTGCGAATAAACATATCTAAACAAGAAAGCATAACTATTTAAATAAAGTTTATTTAAACATGACTATACAAAATGTCATGACTTTTTGAATTGACTTGATTGGTGACTGTTCGTTTATTATAAATAGATCTTTTTACCTGACTAATTTCATTACTTCTGATTTGGAGAGTTTTAAGGTTTTGTTATATCCTATAGGCATAATTGCCTTTAAGAAAGTGTTATTCACACCTCAAAGCCATATTTTCTTCTTTTTTACTATTTCTGTTTTTCTTAATTTTACTAACAATTTAAAGGGAATTATGAATACTACATCTACTGTTGTCCCGACTTCTGCTATGGATTTGGAATCAAGCATGAAGGTTCACTTTCAAAATCAAGATGTAATCAGACTCGATCGTTTTAATGGATCAAACTACACTAAGTGGAAAGACAAAATGGTTTTTTTGTTGACTACATTAAAGATGTTATATGTACTTGATCCAAATTTAGAACCAATTCCAAAACCAACTCTTGAAGATTTTGATGCTATTAAAGCAATAAGAAGCAAACGTGAAAAAGATAAACTAGTCTGTCAATGTTATATTTTGAATTCATTATTTGACCATCTATATGATCTATACAAAATATGAAAACACCAAAAAAGATATGGACTGCTCTTGAATACAAATACATGAAAAAAAAAAAAAAGGTACGAATAAGTTTTTGGCTTTGAAATACTTTGAATTTTCAATACCTGATGATAAACCAATCATGGACCAAGTGCACGACTTACAAATTCTGGTTTCTAAGTTAAGTGAGCTAGAAATCAAGGTTCCTGATTCATTTCAAGTTGGAGCTATTTTGTCAAAACTTCCTCCTTCTTGGAATGGATATAGGAAGAAAGTTTTGTATTCAACAGATACTTTCACTATTAAAGAATTTCAGACTCACATATAGATTGAAGCGAAAAATCATGCAAGAGATACACTCTTTCTTAGAGGTTCCAATGTGAATCATGTAAGTGGATAAAATTCTGAAAAAACTCATAAGTCTTTTGGTAAATTTCAAAACAATTTTAAAGTCAAGAAGAATGGATTTAAGAAATCCAAATTTAACAAGAATAAAATGTGTTTCCAATGTGAAAAGAAAGGACATTTGATTAAACATTACAAATTTAAAAATGTTGGAATTAAGATTGGTTCTAGTTCTGAAAGCAAGGCAAATTTGGTTAAGCAACAAATTAATGAACTTGTTGTAATGGTGACTGACATGAAAATTAGAATGATCATTGAAGTTCATATGGCTACTGCAAATAAGTCATCTGATTGGTGGCTAGATTTTGGTGTAACAATTCATGTTTGCAACAACAAAGAGTAGTTCAAGACTTATGAAGAATGCAACAGACCAAAAAACATCCTTATGGGAAATTATGTTCCTGCCAAAGTGATTGGAAAAGGAACAGTTGAATTGAAATTCACCTTAGGATAAAAACTAACTTTACTTAATATTTTTCATGTTCTTGAGATTAGAAAGAACCTTGTATATGCAAATCTATTATGTAAGAAAGGCTTTAAGATTGTACTAGAGTCTGATAAAGTTATAGTGTTTAAAAATAGTGTATTCATTGAAAAAGGATATTCCAATGATGGTATGTTTAAACTAAGCATTAATAAAATAAATAATGTTTCTGCTTATATTATTGAGCATTCTTCTTTTTATGGCATGCTAGATTAGGACATTTAAATTATCAATACATGAATCATATGACTAAGCATGGTTATATAACATACCAGAAAAATCAAGATATTAAATGTGAAATCTGTGTCAAAGCAAAATTGACTAAAAAACCTTTTCCTAAAGTTGAAAGAAATACAGAATTATTAGAACTTGTACATTCTAATATTTATGAGTTAAATGGTTTATTAACAAGGGGAGAAAAATGGTATTTTATAACATTTATAGATGATAGTTCTCGTTATACTTTTGTGTATCTAATGAAAATAAAGAATGAAGCTTTTGATAAATTCAAAGAATATAAATTAGTTGTTGAAAATCAAAAGGAGAAGAAAATCAAAATTTTTTGAACTGATAAGGGTATCAAATATTTTTTAGATTCATTTCCTCTTTTTTATGAAGATAATGGAATTATTCATCAAAAGACAGCCCCTTATACACCTCAACAAAATGGTTTAGCTTATAGGAAAAATAGAACATTGGTTGGTATGATAAATAGTATGTTGTTAAATGCTAAGTTACTTTTAAATCTTTGGGGAAAAGCACTTTTAATAGCATGCCACGTACATAATAGAATTCTTTCAAAGAAATTCTTAAAGACACCATACGAATTTTGGAATCATTGCAGAAAACCAAATTTGGATTATTTTAAAGTGTAGGGGTGCATTGCCTTTTATAAAATACCTCATCCACATAAATCAAAATTAAGACCTAAAGGTATCAAATGCATTTTTGTTGGTTATACACAAAATTCAAAAGCACATAGACTTCTTAATTTAAATACTAATGTTATTGTCAAATCTATTTATGTAGAATTTTTTGAAAATAAGTTTATATGTGATGCTGAAATTGATATGGAGAAACAAATTGAAATGATTCCTAAGACTAGAAATAAAAAAAAGTAATGATTCTGTTGAAATTAGAAGGAGCAAAAGAACTAGAAAAGAGAATCTTTTACCTTTTGACCCAGATTCTATAGTATTCTTAGTAGAAGAAAATAGAACCAAAGTGCTTAAGAAAATACCAATTATGCTAAACGTAGATGAAGACCCTAAAGCATTTAATAAAGCTATGACTTCAAGAGATGTTACTTTTTAGAAAGAAGTTATTAACAATGAAATGGATTCAATCATGTCCAATAATGCATGGATCTTGGTAGATTTACCTCCAGCTTCTAAACCTATAGGATGTAAATGGGTGTTTAGAAAGAAATATAATACAGATGCTTCTATACAAACCTTTAAAGCAAGATTAGTTGTAAAAGGTTTTAAACAAAAGGAAAGCATAGATTATTTTGATACATATGCTTCAGTAGCTAGAATAACATCCATTAGAGTCCTTATAGCTTTGGCTTTCATTTATAAATTACATGTGCATCAAATGGATATTAAGACAACCTTTTTAAATTGTGACTTAAATAAGGAAGTATACATGGAACAACTAGAAGGTTTTATTCTTCCAAGTAATGAGAATAAAGTTTGTAAAGTAATTAAGTCACTTTATGGGCTAAAGCAAGCTCCTAAACAATGGCATTAAAAGTTTGATTCAATCATAGTAACCAATGGTTTTAAACATAATGGAGGAGATAGGTGCATTTACTCAAAATTTACTAAAGAATATGGAGTTATAATATGTCTCTATGTGGATGATATGCTAATTTTTAGTACTAATATGATTGGCATAAATGAAACTAAAAGGTATCTGATTTCTAATTTCAAAATGAAATATTTAAATGAAGTTGATACCATTTTGGGAATTAAAGTTAAGAGATATAATAAGAGTTTTGTACTTAATCAAAGTCATTATATTGAGAAACTTCTTAATAAGTTTAAGTATCTCAATATAAAAAAAACTAATACTCCATATGATACAAGTATAAAATTAACAAAAAATCAAGATTATATAATTGCACAACTTGAATATGCTAGTGCTATTGGAAGTATTATGTATGCTATGTGTTGTACTAGGCCAGATATAGCTTTTGCTATTTGCAAGTTATTAAGATGTACAAGTAAGCCTAGTATAAGTCATTGGAAAGCCATAGGAAAAATTCTAGGTTATCTTAAAAAAACTAAAGATTTTAGCTTATTTTATTCCAGAGATCCAGCTATTTTGGAGGGATATTAAGATGCAAGTTAGATCACTAGAATAAGTGACAATAAATCCACTTCAAGATGGATGTTTACCCTTGAAGGTGGTGCAATTAGTTAGGCATCCAAGAAACAAACTTGGATTTGACATTCAATTATGGAATCTGAATTTATAGCTTTAGCTGCAACAGGGAAAGAAGCTGAATGGCTAAGAAATATATTAATGGATATAGAGTTGTGACCACAACCAATGACAACCATTTCCTTGTACTATGATAGTGAAGCTACTATGTCTAGAGCTTATAGTGAAATTTATAATGGAAAATTTAGACATATTAGTCTAAGACATGATTATATCAAAAAATTGATAAAAAATGAGGTAATTACCATCATATATATTAAATTTGCTAACAACTTAGCAGATCGTCTTACCAAGGCGCTACTTAGAAATTTGGTAAGAAGCACCACAAGTGGAATGGGTTTAAAATTCCTTTTAGACACTAATAATGGGAACCTAACTTTGAATTAGTAATCTCTAATTGCAAAGTTTAATAGGTAACAACAAGTTATTATTATGTGTCTGTAAACACTAGTCAACCCATTCTAAATATTTGGAATACTAGTTTAAGCCATTGCATAAATGAAAGATGAGATTGATCTCTTAATGAAGTTTGTAACTAAATGTCTATAGCAATTGAGACATAAATAAGAAACTCCACCTATATAAACATAGAAGTGGTGCCGCTTCAATAAGAAAATTAGAAACTTTCTTGTAAATGTTTATGAATAAGGATAAGCATATGGCCATAATAATGCTAAAGCGGTTATAAACCTTTGACAGAATATTAAATAAGTATTATGTGTGTCTTCAATTTTAACACTAAAAGTTGAGGTTTAATTAGTGGACACCATCAACTTTGTTAGAATTCTAAGGTATATATGTTAATTGAAGGTTTAAATCGAAAGATACCTTCTCGTAGTCATAATATTTATTTGTGTGAAAGGTTAAAGATTAAGCACCAACATTCCAAACTAGTAAGGGATTATTGGTAGTTTAAAATGTGGTAAATCCCACATTGAGTAGAAAGATCACTTATATATGGTTTAAAAGAAATCACTTATGTTATTTAAGTAATTGAGCTAAGTGTTGGAGTGGACCAAGTCATTTGGGCTCACTAGGAGTTTTTCTAGTGAGTCAGACAATTTTAAAAGTCAAAGATGGGCACTTGGGCACTTGGGGCACTTAGGCTTGTTTGGAAAATAGATTTAATTTTTTAAATCTTTTTATTATTATTATTATTATTAATTTATTTTGAAATATTATTGATTCTGAATAACTATGTAACTATGTTTGAATAGTGAAAAATATGATGGTATGAATAAACATATCTAAACAGGAAAACATGACTGTTTAAATAAAGTTTATTTAAACATGACTATACAAAATGTCATGACTTTTTGAATTGGCTTGATTGGTGACTGTTCATTTATTATAAATAGATATTTTTGCCTCACCAATTTCACTACTTCTGATTTAGAGAGTTTTAAGGCTTTGTTGTATCCTATAAGCATAATTGCCTTTAAGATAATGTTATTCACGCCTCAAAGCCATATTTTCTTCTTTCTTACTATTTTGTTTTTCTTAATTTTACTAACAAAAATTAACATGGATATGGTAGTAGATATACAAAATAAAATGGTGGCATTGGGGATGGTGCTTCGAGATAAAAGGGGACATATCTTTTTGAGCGGTGTAACTAAGGTGGCCGGTATGCATAGCCCTCTACACGTAGATAGAAGCTATACTTTTTGGTATGGGTGTAGCAAAGGAAAGGTACTATGAATCAGTGCTAATAGAACCTGACTCAAAACTAGCAGCGGATGAGATAAAAAAAAAAAGTCTTATTGTTGTAGGAAGATGTAGGAATTATAATGGATATTTTGTAGCTAACATCACAGCTAAAAGAGAGAGCAATAGTATTTGGGAGTAAGAGTGCAAACTTTCTGGCACACACCATAGCAAGAATATCTTGCCCTGTGGGTCATCAGAGTATTTGGGAAATGTCTTTACTAGAATGTATAACAAATGATGATGATATTTTATATTAATGAATTACAATCTGTTACCAGAAAAAAAAGCTAATAAGGTTTAAGATTGCTTGCATTTCTTCAAAAGAAAATTCAAATGATTAGGGTCTATAATGTGAGAAAGATTTCATAAGTTTTTTCATTATTAAATAAACGTAAAACAATTAAGATGTGTTTCGTATATAAAATTATGATAAAATAGGATAAAATTATATTATAAATAAGATTAAATTAAAAAATATCATTTTATCTTATGTTCAATGTATGTAAGGATTAGAATAAGATAATTTATTTATTTATCAAAATTATTATTCATAAAAATTTATACAATTTAAATTATTGATATAATTTTTAAAAGGTATTATAGAATATGTAAATTCAATCTAATGGATTAAAAATAATTTTTTTCACTTTGGAATGGTTGAATCATCTTATATCAAGATTATAATTAACCTTCCTTATAATCTTATTTTTTTATATTTAAATAAATAATAATAAAAAATAATTATTATCTTATCATATTTATCATCTTATGTATCAAATATAATTTTAACATATAATATCACTTGCAATGCATATGAAACGATAACAATAAAAGTATTAATAAAAGAAAATTAAAATTCCTTGTTGTTCGTCGGATTGGTGCTTTTATTTGTTTGCATTTCGTTATTTATCCCTTATTTTCAATTAAGTAAAATTTCTTTCTTTCATGCACTTTTGTCAATGCAACATATATAATGAAAAATCCACTATTTACCGTCTAAATATTTGACATACTCGGCAAAGGGTAAAAAATTAATCTATATTTGAAAAATTCATTGCTAAACGTTACAAATTTTTATTTTTTTTTTGGTCTTTTTTATTTGGTTTGAATTCGGCCTTTATGATTGGCTACTAGGCTTGTGCCTAGTCCTTTTCATATTTTATTCGTTTAATTTTCAGATTTCCTTTTATTTTTATTTTTATTTTTTTTATATTTGTTTAAACGACATAGTTTATGTCTTTCCTCTGTTGCTTCATCTTTTTTATTTTATTTTTTTCACTCATCACTTAGTCGGTAACAGACTCCCCACCACCGTCTGAAACTTCCTCCTAAAAGCCTTGTTGTTGCGCCTTTGACTGATTGGATCTATCTTCGGCAAAGAAAGCAGCGGTCTGCTGACATACTACTTTCTCACGCTTCTCTCTGCTGTCTTTTCTCTCTTATTTGTGGTGGATATGGTTGTCACAGACTAAATGTGACTAACAGGAACTTGAACAAGAGAATAGAAGGACCAGATGAAGAAGAGAGAATAGAGAGCAGAAACTTGTGTAATTTTTCATTCATGATTTGTTTGTTGCAATACTAGGGCTGTATATAAGTACAACATATGCTAAAACTCATAACAGAATTTGCTAAATTCTTGGCCATTCACGACCCATTGTCTATCAGCTGGCATTACAATTTCTTGACAGCTAATATTACAAAATTCTATGCAAAACTAACTAATGACTAGCAGCCAAGTCACCTCCAATGATTGCCTCACTCCTTTTGTAAGCATCTTCATAGTGAGCTCTAGCCTACCAGCTTCTAGCTCCAACATTGGCTCGACCATCTCCTTTCCCAGCTCAGTTTCCTTTCCATCTAGCTTACTTCCTTTCCTCCTCAGCTTAGCTCCCAGCTTAGCTTTTCCATTCATTAGCTCAACTTCTAGCTTCCTGTCACGGTCAATTTCTTCCATAATCTTTTTGTTGTTATTTCTTCTTACCAAATTCATGACATTACCCTCTCCTGTAGCTGATCCTTGTCCCCAATGATCAAAGGACAGTAACAACAATTGAGTTATCCAAGTTTTAGCAAAAAACTGCACTTTCCTGTAAGCAAAAAGAAGAGTAATGGCCAAGTTCACAAAATAATCCTCATGTTACTCCAATTCCTCGTTTACTTGCTTGTTCTTCATTTCTGCATATGAGAACTGGAGAAGCCAAGTATCTTCCAAGAAATTAATCCATGTATAGAGAACTTCTGCCTTGAGAATTCCTTGTTTATACATTAGATGTCAAAACTTTCAGCATCAGCTCTTCCAAATTTAGATATGCTTCATCTATTCTTCCGGTTTTCCCAAATCCATCAATAGGACTACTATATATAATTAAATTCAACTTTGTGACCTGTGATTTTGCATCTTCAAAGAGCATGTATGCTTTATCAAGCCTGTCATCCAGTAGTGGAAAAGCTAACTTATGAACATCTTTGCTAACTGAAACAGCCTGTTCTTCCTTAGTCACTCTCATTGCAGGAGCATGAGACAAGGCAACCAAATTTCTCTCCAAATTACGAATATCAGCCTCCTTGGTGTACCTTTGAACGATGACAAGTTTAACCATGCCCTCTAGAATTTGAAGGAATGCAATGCTCAATCCATTCTGATCCAAAACTCGTGGAAACAAATTTTGGATGGGTGTTCTGAGTTTTTCTTCAGCTTTATATCCAGGTAGTTCAATGGCTTCCATCCTGTCCAAGAGTGAAGGAGGAATAAGCTGCACCCCATTTGCAGTAACCACAAAAATCACCTTTGAAAGGTCAAATGGTACCTTAGAATAGTGATCATTGAAACATCTATTCTGCTCAAGATCAAGAACTTCTAATAAAGCTAAAGCTGAATCACCACACACA
The DNA here is from genome assembly GCF_047325235.1 of Durio zibethinus. Taxonomy (NCBI): domain Eukaryota; kingdom Viridiplantae; phylum Streptophyta; class Magnoliopsida; order Malvales; family Malvaceae; genus Durio; species Durio zibethinus. The sequence goes on along the minus strand of NC_143183.1, from coordinate 8,408,340 downwards.
TTAGAACCTGTCTTGTCAATCTCATCAGATAACATGACTGGGTTGCAAACACCTACTCTCTTTAAACCATCAATGAGACGCGCTGACAAGCTTTTAGTGTATGTTCTCCTATGCCCTTGGATATCAACCTATCCTTGACACCACCCAAGGATATACGCACAAGAGCTTGTTCCAATAATTGCAATGCCATTTCACCAACAACTCCCCCTCTGACGATAACCTTTGCAAGAGCTTCCCAACCTCAGCTTCTTCAATTTTCGCATCATTTCTAAGTTCAACTTCTTGTTGCACCATCACATCAGGCTTCACACTCTTAATACCTTGAAAGATATCAGAATAAGCTTCAAAAATATTCCGCCTGAGCTGATTACCATAATCCATTATTTCCTTATCAGCAGTTTCCGTCTGAGCATAGATTTCTGTTGCTCCCAGCATCATGAGTAGAACATAGGGAACATATTTCTCAAATTGAGGTCCAATGGCATAACCAGATGCACAATTGCAAGCATTACTTCCTCCTGCACAGTAAAGCTGCGACAACCAAACAACTTAAGGGATAGAATCATGATCTGATCTATGGCCTGAAGTATGATAGGTTTGATTTCATCTGTACGGCTAAGTTTTTAGATGATAACCTGCAAAGCTCCACAAAGAGGGGCTTGCATCTCTCCTTGCTTTTCCCTATCCTCTGATGATACAATTTGAATTTCCACAGTGTGGCCTAACTTGTTCATAATGATTGGTAATAATTTTTCTATGACGGAAGATGTTTCTAATTTTGCTATGATGGAAGATGTTTCTACAGTTGCATTCTGGTATTGCTGGTACTTTGAGACCAAATCATTCATATTGCTCTCCGCTTTTGTGAACTCCATCTCATCCATCCCCTCTCTAATGTACCAATGCAAGGGAACTTTGCTGCGAAACATGGCAGTGAATTGGTTACTGACCCACCTGAACATATCTTGCAGTGAAGTAGAGTTCCCAATAACTGTGGACGCCATCTTGAAGCCATTAGGATGAATGTCACAAAGAAATGACTTCATATTGTCTGGAATCCATTCAACAGAGTACGACGAGTTATTGTTTTGCACATTGATCATCAACTCATCAACCTCTTTTGTACTCATTCTGCCACGAAACACAGTTGATACTGTGATGTATTGATTGCGTTGAGGATTAGCAGCACACATCATGTTCTTGGCATCCCACATTTGCCGAGTAAGTTCAGGAAAAGTCAGGGCTCTACACTGTTGGAAATTACGAGATGTGAATAATACAAATCCAACCTTGAAAAAATGTAGCCAAGGAAATGGGATGAGGTTTCTAGCAAGCTTCCAGAGGTCGGAGTTAAGCTGACCAGGGAAGTGAAGGCAACATGTAACACCACTCATAGTGGAGGAAACTAAATGGTTGAGATCTCTAAAACTTGGAGTAGTGAGCTCAAGGGTACGGAAACAATTATCTCAGAGAGCTTCATTATCAAAAAGCAAACACTTATCCGCATTTTCCGCAAGACAATGAACTGAGTTGTAAGGCTCGACGACAGTATTTGCAAACAGAAAACTATGATCTTCGTTATTGTTGCTGCCATTGTCGTTAATGATAACAGAAACCTTACCTGGATCCCAAGTCCATCCATTTGGTCCACTGATTTTTAATTAAAAGAACCTTTATCATACACTGGAATGAAGTAATTTCTATTTGGAGTACACTGAATTCTGTCCTTTACTAACCCATCTATCGTGTGCAGCTCAACATTGATATGAGAATACTCCAGCTATGTATCAGCTTCTAGATAGAAAGACTCTAAAATCTGGTAATTCTTTTTTTGGTCTGGTAGTTAAATCATTCATATTCACTGATGAAGTAATTCCTCCAGTACTATCATGGCTTTCACACGAGACAAGTTATTATGAGGACTATGATGGCTAATATCCTGCGGGTGTGTGGGTAAAAGTCTACGCTTACCGGATTTGTAGCAATATTTGCTATGTTCACCAAGTACAGTAATTTCTATAGGGTTCTTACCTTCACTTTTTGTCGGTGAAATAGGAGTTATTTGGGTGCTAGCTACGGTAGTTACTCCTTCAAAGCCTGACTGAGTTTACTGTATTACTTGTTGCACAACTGATTCTGACATCTTGTTGATTTGATTCTGAAATTCAACAAGTTCAGCCACAATTTGTTTTCTTTGTTCTTCCCACCATTTAGGAGCAGTCGATTTTGCAGCTATCAACTCATTCACCTGGATTGTAGAGCTTGAACTTTCTCTTCCGGTATGTCGAGTCCGACTTCTTCTGCCATAGCTTATAGTTTGGCTGGATCTTTTCTTGTTCTGATACCAATTTGTCACAGTCTAAATGTGACTAAGACGAACTTGAAGAAAAGAATAGAAAGACCAGATGAAGAGAACAGAAAGACCAGAGGAAGAAGAGAGAATAGAGAGCAGAAACTTGTGTAATTTTTCATTCATGAATTGGTTCGTTACAATACTAGGGCTGTATATAAGCATAATATTTGCTAAAACTCATATAAGAATTTACTAAATTCCTGGCCATTCTTATGGTAGTTTAGAATGTAGAGTATCTCACATTAAATAAAAAAATCATTTATATGTGATTTAAAAGAGATTATTTACGTTATTTAAGTTATTGAGCAAAATGTTGGAGTGGGCCAAGTCATATGGGTTTATTAGGAGTTTTCCTAGTGGATAAGATAATTTTAAAAGTCAAAGATTGGCAGTTAGGCACTTTGGACATTTTGGGCTTGTTTGACAAATAAATTTAATTTTTAAATTATTATTATTATTATTATTTATTTATTTATTTTGGAATCTTACTGATTCTGAATAAATATGTTTGAGCAGTGAAAAATATGATAGTACGAATAAACATATCTAAACAGAAAAACTTGATTGTTTAATTAAAGTTTATTTAAACAATAAAATATGACTATACAGAATGTCATGACTTTTTGAATTGACTTGATTAGTGACTGTTCATTTATTATAAATAAATCTTTCTGCCTGATCAATTTCACTACTTCTTATTTAGAGAGTTTTAAGGCTTTATTGTATCATATTGGCATAATTGCTTTTAAGATAATGTTCTTCACACCTCAAAGCCATGTTTTCTTCTTTCTTACTATTTCTGTTTTCTTAAATTTTCTAACATTTTAAACGCAATTATGGATACTACATCTACTATTGTCCCTACTATTGCTATGGATTTAGAATTAAGCCTGAAGGTTCATTTTCAAAATCAAGATGTAATTAGACTTGATCATTTTAATGGATTAAAATACACTAGGTGGAAGGACAAAATAGTTTTTCTGTTGATTGCATTAAAGATGTTTTATGTACTTGATCCAAATTTGGAACCAATTCCAAAACCAACTCCTAAAGATTCTAATGTTATTAAGGCAACAAGAAGCAAACGTGAAGAAGATGAACTAGTCTACCAAGGTTATATTTTGAATTCATTATCTAACTGTTTATATGACATATACAGAAATATGAAAACACCAAAAAAGATATGAACTGTTCTTGAACACAAATACATGAACGAAAAGAAAGGTAAGGATAAGTTTTTAGCTTTGAAATACTTTGAATTTTTAATAACTGATGATAAAACAATCATGGACCAAGTGCACGAGTTGCAAATTCTGGTTTCTAAATTAAGTGAGCTAGAAATTAAAGTTCCTTATTTACTTCAAGTTGGAGCTATTTTGTCAAAACTTCCTTCTTCTTGGAATGGATATAGGAATAAAGTTTTACATTTAACAGACACTTTCACTATTGAAGAATGTTAGACTCACATACAAATTGAAGCGAAAAATCTTGCAAGAGTGCACTCTTTCTTGGAGGTTCCAATGTAAATTATGTGAATGGATAAAATTTTGGAAAAACTTACAAGTCTTCAGGTAAATTTCAAAAAAGTTTTAAAGTCAAGAAGAATGGATTTAAGAAATCCAAATTTAACAAGAATAAAATGTGTTTCCATTGTGAAAAAAAAGGACATTTGATTAAAGATTGCAGATTTAAAAATGCTAGAATTAAGATTGGTTATAGTTCTGAAAGCAAAGCGAATATGGTTGAGCAAGAAATTAATGAACTTGTTGCAATGGTGACTGACATGCAAATTGGAATGATCATCAAAGTTCATATGGCTATTGCAAATATGTCATCTGATTATGGCTAGATTCTGATGCAACAATTCATGTTTGCAACAACAAACAACAGTTCAAGACTTATGAAGAATGCAAGAGACCAGAAAATATCCTTATGGGAAATCATATTCCTGCCAAAGTGATTGGAAAAGGAACGGTTGAATTGAAATTCACCTTAGGACAGAAACTAACTTTACTTAATGTTTTTCATATTCCTGAGATTAGAAAGAACCTTGTATCTGCAAATTTATTTTGTAAGAAAGGCTTTAAGATTATACTAGAGTCTGATAAAGTTATAGTGTGCAAAAATGGTGTATTCATTGAAAAAAGATATTCCAATGATGGTATGTTTAAACTAATCATAGATGAAATAAATAATGTTTCTACTTATATTGTTGAGCATTCTTCTTTTTTATGGCATGCTAGATTCGGACATTTAAATTATTAATATATGAATCATATGACTAAGCATGGTTATATAACAAGCCAAAAAAATCAAGACATTAAATGTGAAATCTATGTCAATGCAAAAATGACTAAGAAACATTTTCCTAAAGCTAAAAGAAATACAAAATTATTAAAACTCATACATTTTGATATTTGTGAGTTAAATGGTTTATTAATAAGGGGAGAAAAAAGGTATTTTATAACATTTATAGATGATAGTTCTCGTTATACTTTTATGTATTTAATGAGAAAAAAAGATGAAGCTTTTAATAAATTCAAAGAATATATCATTATCGTTATACTTTTGTATATCTAATGAGAAAAAAAGATGAAGCTTTTGATAAATTCAAAGAATATAAATCAGTTGTTGAAAATTAAAATGAGAAGAAAATCAAAATTCTTTGAACTGATAGGGGTGGCTAATATTTTTCAAATTTATTTTCTCTTTTTTTGTGAAGATAATGGAATTATTCGTTAAAAGACAGTCCTTTATGCACCATAACAAAATGGTTTAGCCGAAAGGAAAAATAAAACCTTGGTTGATATGGTAAATAGTATGTTGTTAAATGCTAAATTATCTCTATATCTTTGGAGCGAAGCACTTTTAACAGCATGCCACATATATAATAGAATTCTTTCAAAGAAATTCTTATAGACACCATATGAACATTAGAATCATAGCAAAAAATCAAATTTGAATTATTTTAAAATGTGGGGTGCATTGCCTTTTATAAAATACCTTATTCTCGTAAATCAAAATTAGGACCTAAATGTATTAAAAGTATTTTTGTTGGTTATGCATAGAATTCAAAAGCATATAGACTTCTTGATTTAAATACTAATGTTGTTGTCAAATTTATTCATGTAGAATTTTTTAAAAATAAGTTTATATGTGATGTTGAAATTGATATTGAAAAAGAAATTGAAATAATTCCTACGGCTAGAAATAAAAGAAAAAAGAAAGTAATGATTCTGTTGAACTTAGAAGGAGCAAAAGAACTAGAAAAGAGAATCTTTTGCCTTTTGATTTTGTTTTTTCAGATTTTATAGTATTCCTAATAGAAGAAAATATAAACAAAATGCTTAAGAAAACATCAATTCTACTAAATGTAAATGAAAACCCTAAAACATTTAATGAAGCTATGAGTTCAAGAGATGTTGCTTTTTAAAAAAAAGCTATTAATAATGAAATGGACTCAATCATGTCCAATAATACACGGGTCTTGATACATTTATCTTCAGGTTATAAACCTATAGGATGTAAATGGGTGTTTAGAAAGAAATATAATACAGATGCTTCTGTACAAACCTTTAAAGTAAGATTAGTTGCAAAAGATTTTAAACAAAAGGAAGGCTTAGATTATTTTGATACATATGCTCTAGTAGCTAAAATAACATATATTAGAGTTCTTATAGCTTTTGTTTCCATTTATAAATTACATGTGCAACAAATGGATGTTAAGATAGCCTTTTTAAATGGTGACTTAAAGTAAAAAGTATACATGGAACAACCAGAAGGTTTTATTCTTCCAAGTAATGAGAATAAAATTTGTAAAGTAATTAAGTCACTTTATGGGCTAAAGCAAGCTCCTAAACAATGGCATGAAAAGTTTGATTCAATCATAATAGCCAATGGTTTTAAGCATAATGAAGCAGATAGGTGTATTTACTCAAAATTTACTAAAGAACATGGAGTTATAATATGTCTCTATGTGGATGATATGCTAATTTTTAGTACTAATATGATTGGCATAAATGAAACTAAAAGGTATCTGATTTCTAATTTCAAAATGAAATATTTAAATGAAGTTGATACCATTTTGGAAATTAAAGTTAAGAGATATAATAATGGTTTTGTACTTAATCAAAGTCATTATATTAAGAAACTGCTTAATACGTTTAAGTATCTCAATATAAAAGAAACCAATACTCCATATGATACAAGTATAAAATTAACAAAAAATCAAGGTTACATAATTGCACAACTTGAATATGCTAGTGTTATTGGAAGTATTATGTATGCTATGCATTGTACTAGGCCAAATATAGCTTTTGTTACTTGCAAGTTATTAATATATACAAGTAAGCCTAGTATAAGTAATTGGAAAGCCATAGGAAAAGTTCTAGGTTATCTTAAAAGAACTAAACATTTTGACTTATTTTATTCTAAAGATCTATCTGTTTTGGAAAGATATTCATATGCAAGTTAGATCACTAGTATAAGTGACAATAAATCCACTTCAGGATGGATGTTTACCTTTGGAGGTGGTACAATTAGTTGGGCATCCAAGAAATAAACTTACATTTCACATTCAACTATGGAATATGAATTTATAGCTTTAGCTGCAACAAACAAGGAAGTGAATGGCTAAAAAATTTATTAATGGATATAGAGTTGTGGCCACAACCAATGACAGTCATTTCCTTGTATTGTGATAGTGAAGCTGTTATGTTTAGAGCTTATAGTGAAATTTATAATAGAAAATCTAGACATATTAGTCTAAGACATGATTATATTAGAGAATTGATAAAAAAATAGGGTAATTATCATAATATATGTTAAATCTACAAACAACTTAGTAGATCTTCTTACTAAGGCTCTACATAGAAATTTGGTAAGAAGCACCAAAAGTGGAATGTGTTTAAAATTATTTTTAAACACCAATAATGGGAACCTAACTTTGAATTAATAACCTTTAATTGCAAAGTTTAATAGGTAACAACAAGTTATTGTTATGTGTTTGTAAACACTAGTCAACCCATTCTAAATATTTGAAATACTAGTGTAAGTCATTGCGTAAATGGAGGATGAGATTGAACTCTTAATGAAGTTTATAATTAAATGTCTATAGTAATGGTGACATAAGCAAAAAACTCCACCTATATAAACATAGAAGTGATGTCGCTTCAACAAGAAAATTAGAAACTTTCTTGTCAATGTTTATGAATAAAGATAAGCACATAGCCATAATAGTGTTAAAGCGGTTATAAACCTCTAACAGAATATTAAATAAGTATTATATATATATTATATCTTCAATTTTAACTCTAGGAGTTAAGGTTTAATCTTCGGACGCCATCAGCTTTTTTAGAATTCTAAGGTATATATGTTAATTAAAGGTTTAAATTGAAAGATACCTTATTATAGTTATAATATTTATTTTTGTGAAAGGTTAAAGATTAAACACCAACATTCCAAACTAATGGAGAATTGTTGGTAGTTTAAAATGTGGTGTATCTTATATCGAGCAGAAAAAATTATTTATATGTGGTTTAAAAGAGATTATTTATGTTATTTAAGTAATTGAGCAAAGTGTTGGAGTTGGTTAAGTTATATGGGCTTACTAGGAGTTTTCCTAATGGGTCAAACAACTTTAAAAGTAAAAGATAAGCATTTGAAATATTTGGACTTGTTTGGTAAATAAATTTAATTTTTAAATTATTATTATTATTTTTATTTATTTCAAAAATATTACTTATTTTATATAAAAATGTTTGAACAATAAAAAACTTGATGATACGAATAAATATATCTGAACAAAAAAATATAACCATTCAAATAAAATTTATTTAAATAATAAAATATAATTATACATAATGTCATAATTTTTTGAATTGATTTGATTAATGATTATTTATTTATAATAAATAAATTTTTTTATGTGATCAATTTTACTATTTTTAATTTAAAAATTTTAATATTTTATTATATCTTATAAATATAATTACTCACCCCATAAATTTATATTTTTTTCTTTCTTTCTTAAATTTTCTAACACATTCGCGAGCAATTGTCTATCAGCTGACGTTACAATTTCTTGACAGCTAATATTACAAAAGTCCATGCAAAACAAACTAATGACTAGCTGCCAAGTCAGCTCCAACGGTTGCTTCACTCCTTTAATAAGCATCTCCATAGTGAGCTCTAGCCTACCAGCTTTTCTAGCTCCAACCTTGGCCCGGTCACCTCCTTTCCCAGCTCACCTCTCTTTCCATCTAGCTTACTTCCTTTTTTCTTCAGCTTAGCTCCCAACTCAGCTTTTCCATTCATTAGCCCAACTTCTAGCCTCCTGTCAGGGTCAATTTCATTCATAATCCTTCTGTTGTTATTTCTTCGTACCAAATTCATGACTATGGTATAAACGATGGTTTCTAGTAGCTAGAGGTTGTGGCCGAAAGAATTTCCACCTCTTTCTCAATTTTTTTAGGAAAATATAGAGAAAATAACTAGTCTAAGCTTTCTCTCATATTTTCATTTTATCCAATATTCCTCCATTTTCTTCAATTCAAACAGAGCCTAACGGTGTCTTTCTTCATCGTTCCATTCATTTTCTTCTTCTCAGGTTACTTGCTCTATTTTTTTCTTTTTTTTTTTTTCATTTATTTTCGTTTTGATATGGATTTTAATCCTTTGATTTTGATTATTTATTTTTCCTTAATAACTTTCTTTTTAGTTTTTAGTCAAAAGTTTCCTGCACTGTCACCATGATATGTTCTTAAACATTTTAACTTCCTTTTAAATAGAATTTTATCTAATTACTTTTTTTTTTCCTACTTTAATTGTAGTTGCTCAGTTAGACTAAAGTTTCAATTTTCTTTAGTAGTGTTTATGAAAGTGTGTTTTTTTAAATGGGTTTTAAGGAGTGATTGATTTAATGTTTATGTGCATTCGATTGGATGAGCAGGGTTGAGGCTGATCAGTTGCTGATCACTTTGAAGCAGCTTATCGGTTGCGGAAGCCAAAACCACAGCTCTATGTCGAGACTTGGAGCATTACAAATTATTTTTTTCAGAAATTTTCATCATAAAAGAGGTAAATGTGCGAATTTTGAGCTACCCATTTGGAGTAATGTTAAGAAGATAATAAAAAAATGCATTACATGTCAGCAAAAACCTGCAATCTGTTTCTAAAACTCAATTTCAGTTTTCTCATTTGCGTATTACTGCGAGGGCAATCAATCAGAATCTGAAAATGAATGCAACAACCCAATCAACTGTTTAAAAAATGTGCATTTATTGACTGCACCTTGGAATTGGATATGCAATTTGATTTTACTTGAATATCGCTGGCAATACACTTAAATGAAACTCCGATTCTATGTATTTTATTGCTCTGTTATGTTCTTTTCCTATTTCCTCTATTACTATTTGTTGGTGAAACAATAGATGTCTATTTATTAGATTATTGCAACAAACTAATCAACAGTTTAGATAGATTTAAATATTTATTTTTCCTCTTATGTTTCTATCTTTGTATCGGTAGAGACCAAAGTTGCAGGTCTATATTTGATTCTTTTCTGGTTCATTGATGATTACTTTGAGGTTTATGCGTTAGTGATGTATACTGCTCCGCTTAGTTTGTGATTATTTTCTGTTCTTACTTTTTTTGGTATCTTGATCCTATATGGTTTAAATTTTCTGTTCTTTTTTTTTTTTTTAATTTCATTTAAGGATTTAGTGAAAGTCATATTATCACTAAAAATCAGATTTTCTTTGTTGAACTTTAGTGAATAAAAAATCCTTCATTTCATAAACTAAAGAAGCTTGCTCTGTACTCATGTTTATGCAGATTAATAGCCTGAGTTCTTCCACTTCATTATTAGATTTGCAATTCCATACTCAATAAATCACCTGATTTGATTGCAACACTTGTAGCTTGAATTTTGTTTTGTTTTAGGGATTGATTTTTTCAAGCTACAAAACAGTGAAGTTGAAATTTATGCTAATTGATTAATTTCTCACAGGTGTTGAAATATATTCTATTTCATGCATCCCTTGCATGCAACACTTGTAGCTTGAATTTTGTTTTGTTTTAGGGATTGGTTTTTTCAAGCTACAAAACAGTGAAGTTGAAATTTATGCTAATTGATTAATTTCTCACAGGTGTTGAAATATATTCTATTTCATGCATCCCTTGCATGTGTATTGTCCTTGCAAAGTAGTTCAATTCATATTACCTATTTCATAACATAGCTTCCTATCTACATATGTTCTGGGTTAAACAGAAAAGATGGCGGGTTTGGCCTGAAAATGTGGATTGCACAATCAGTTACAGTGGTGGGTTTGCTCAAGCAGAGACAGCAAAATTTATTGGTGCTGATGGGGTTAGTAGCTCTGTCATGAATACTTTTTTAAAATTTGTTGTTTCTTATAAACTGAAATTGAGAGACACACACACACCCATACTAATATTAGCGGTGACTACATTGAATCAAACTGGTTTATCCATTGCGTTGGTCTAAATTTTCAATTTAAATCCGCTGGATATGTGGACCTGCAAGTGTATATTGTTATTACTCTTAATTAGAGTCCGGGGATCTTTCTTAGTTTTATTAAATGACTTTACTTGAACCAAGAAAAAAAAATACCATAAGGTGGCTTCTTTGCTTGACGTCAAAGTGTTCCCTACTCTTCTTTTGTTTGTTAATGGCACTTTCTCAAGCTTATACTGGTGGATTTTCAGCGTAAGTTGCTTTTTCTCTTTGTTGAATTGTAAACAAATTTAGAGTTGCATATTCACATTGAAGCTTCTTCCTGTTAATCGTGAAACATCACCAGTTTTTTGCATGTATTTCGTGCTGAATTTCTCATGCATAAGGATATATGTGCTTCCTTTTCTTTTTCTCCCTTGTGTTTGGAAATGGGTCTCCGTGTATAGAATAATTATTAGCAGATTTGATCTTTTTCTGCATTCAACAGCATCTTCAACAATACTAGAATGTTTGGCATCTATGGTAGTACAGTAAGGTTAACATTACATACTCTTCTTTGTTGTTTGTTCATCTAAAGATTGGCAACAGTCTGTAAGCATATATGCTCTGATGAGCATGCACTTGGATGCGGGCAATGCTGTCTTTATTTATAACACTTTATAAGTCTGTTATCTCTCAATGTCATTTAGCAATGCATTTTGATTTTTCAGAATCTAATTGAATTAAGTGGAATTTCTCTAGTTGGGTATGCAAACATCTTGCTTGCCACCTTTTGTAATTACAAAAAGTTGAATGTGCTCAATTTTGTGTCAAAAGCAGTTGATATAGCAGCATAAGAATTAATTTTATTCATGAGAGAATGAGTAGGTTTACTTGCATTTGTCTTTTCTTTTTTTGCCACCTTTTCATGGCAAGTTCTATCATTATTTTTACCCCTCTTTTTTTTTTTTTTTTTTCTTTTATTTCTTTTAGAAGGTTTTGAGCTCAACTTGGTGGCAGATTCTTTTAAAATCCGCAGCTGGTGAATCTAGAATAAAGAGTATGCTCTCTCTCTCTCTCTCTCTCTCTCTCTCTCTCTCCCCACTCTTAATTGCAATTAGAGTTTTCATTATTCATATAATTCTCATATATTAATTTCTTTTTTTTTTAATCTATCAAATGTTTGTGATTGTTCTTTTCAAGAAATTTGGAGGAATGTGTATTTCAATTATTTCAGGGAGCATGTCAAAATGTGATTATAATTTATACAGTGAAACTTGATTTTGAGTTCTATAATTTCAATTATTGCCCCAATTCCACACCTTGATGATGTGTTTGTTTTGTTTAATCCTATATTGTGTGAAAGGTAATAATAATTTTCCTCTCTTAAAAGTTGTTCTTGTCATAATCTAATTTTACTACTGTGGAGTTAGTCTATAAATTCTGGTGTAAAAGTGTGAATATATTTAAACATGTTTCTAGGGTTTCAATAAATTTCGTATCATATTAGTGAATTTAGATAGTGAGGTAAATCGGAAACTTTTTTTTCTTTTTTAATGTCGGTGATTGTTATGGTTGGATTATGGCAGCTTCAATTGGTGTGGATCAAAGTTATACTTTCTTTGTGAGGAAAGAATGATGGGAAGCGTATTATTGTGGAAGCTACAATTAAGATAAAGTTTGAGAATTTGAGTTTTGTGGTAGTTATAATATCCATGATTACATTGGAGTGGTTTTTATGTGTATTTCAAATTTGTTATTTTGCAAGCACATCTTTTTGTTTTCCACACACTGCTAGCTTTTAGTGCTTGGTGCAATTTAATGTAGTAACTTGATTAGTTTTTTTAATTAATATTTGATAATTATTCTAACATAACATTATATAGGTCCTGAAGCCAAGCGCAGGCTTTAAAGGCTCTCCGGTCTTTCCTCACTCACATGCTCAATTCTCTAAAACCAAAATCTTTCCTCCATCGTTCTCTCAAATGCCTCTCAACTTCAGTAACCCCTTCCAAAACCCTTCGAAAACCCCACGATTATGAACTCATTCTAATCTCTTCTTTAAAATCTGCTGCAACTCATTTCTCCATTTCTCAAGGCCAAAAAACCCATTGCTTCCTAATCAAATCAGGCTTCATTTCCAACCCTTTTATCCAAAACACCTTGCTTAACATGTACATCAAGTGTCACTTCATTGAAGAGGCTGAATGCTTCTTCACTTCTTGTCCTACCTTGGACCCTGTTTCTTATAACATTATGATTTCTGGGTATGTAAAATCTGGTCGATTTAATGAAGCACGGAACCTGTTTGATCAAATGCCAAAAAAGGGTTGTGTTTCTTATACGACCATGATAATGGGATTTTCTTCAAAGGGTTATTGGAGTGAAGCAATTGGGATTTTTAAGGAAATGAGAAATGAGCGTATTTTGCCTAACGAAGTTACATTGGCAAGTTTGATCTCTGCTTGTTCGGCTTTTGGGGGGATTTTCATTTGTAGAATGTTACATGGTTTGGCAGTTAAGGTGTTGCTTGACGAGTTTGTTATTGTTTCAACGAATTTGTTGCACATGTACTGTGCTCTTGGGAGTTTAAGGGATGGGAGGGATTTGTTTAATAATATGCCAGAGAGGAATATTGTTTCTTGGAATGTGATGTTAAATGGTTATGCAAAAGCTGGGGAATTTGAGTTGGCTAAGGAATTGTTTGAGAGGATTCCTGTAAAGGAAAAAGATATTGTTTCGTGGGGCACGATGGTTGATGCTTATGTTCAAGTGGATTGGTTAAGGGAAGCTTTACTAATGTTTTGTGCTATGTTACGTAAGGGACTTGAGGCAAGTGATGTTATGATTGTGGATTTAGTTTCAGCATGTGCAAGAATGGGTGCAATCCTAGAGGGTTCGCAGCTTCATGGTAGGATTGTGAAGGCTGGTTTTGATTGTTATGATTTTGTACAAGCGACTATCATTCATTTTTATGCAGCCTATGGGAGGGTTGATCTTGCATATTTGCAGTTTGAAGTGGGTATTAAGGATCATCTTGCTTCTAGAAATGCCCTTATTGCAGGATGTATAAGAAATGGAATGATTGAACAGGCGAGACAGTTATTTAGTGAGATGCCTGAAAGAGATGTTTCTTCATGGAGCTCTATGATTGCTGGCTATGCTAAGAGTGAGCAACCTAACGTAGCATTACAGCTATTCCAAGAAATGATAGCTAGAGGTTTGCAGCCAAACCAAATGACAATGGCAAGTGTTTTCTCTGCGATTGCCTCGTTAGGCATATTGAATGAAGGGAGATGGGCGCATAAATACGTACACAATAACTCCATCGCACTTAATGATAACTTAAGTGCTGCTATCATTGATATGTATGCAAAATGTGGGAGTATCAGTGCTGCCTTAGAAGTTTTTTATCAAATCCAAGACAAGACCTCTACTGTCTCACCATGGAATGCAATGATTTGTGGTTTGGCCATGCATGGACATGCCAGTTTATCACTTGAAATATATTCTGACTTGGAAAGGAGGCATCATATCAAGCAAAATTCAATAACATTCATTGGGGTCCTTACTGCATGTTGCCATGCTGGGTTGGTAGAACTTGGGGAGAGGTATTTCATGAGTATGAAGAGTGTACATAACATAGATCCTGGTATCAAGCATTATGGTTGTATGGTGGATCTGTTGGGCAGAGCTGGACGTGTAGAAGAGGCTGAGAAAATGATTAGGAGCATGCCAATGGAGGCAGATGTTGTTATTTGGGGTACATTATTAGCAGCATGTAGAACACATGGAAATGTGGATATAGGAGAAAAGGCTGCAGAGAATTTGGCAAGGTTGGAACCATGTCATGGTGGGGGTAAAGTTCTTTTGTCCAATATATATGCGGATGCAGGGAGGTGGGAGGATGTATTATCAGTGAGAAGAGTAATGCAAAGTCAAAGAATGAAGAAATGTCCTGGGTACAGTGGTGTTGCTTGATGCTATTCTTTTGGCCTAATAATATTAACCAATGTCTGGAATATAGTCCAGCTAGTTATGTAACAAATAACCATACATATCATTTCATCAATTAAACTTGAAATTGGATTTTTTCTGAAAATTCTATTCTTGATTATTGTTTGGTTTATTTATTTATTTTTTATTTAAATATAAGGCCTCCTTCCAAAATTGTTGATTCTATAGTCCTAAATATTCATGTATTTGATTCTCCTACTCACAATTCTTATATTCGATGCTCTTAGTGCTCGGCCTTTAACATGATCAAAGGGATTTTTAGTTCTCTTCTTTTTATTCCTTTATTAACTCTTATTTTTAATTTGTCTCTGGGTCCAACTGCTATGGAATATAATGCTTATGATGTATCATCTCTATTTGTGTGGATAAATGATATGTTTGAATTTAGGTTTTATATGCCTATTGACGTTTGGATCAATTGATATGTTGTTAATGTTGACGCTTGGAGGTTATAAGTTCGAAATAGCTTATAAACTAATTTTTTTTTTTTTCTGCAAAGGGAAGAGGGTATAAGAAGAGGTTATAAGTTCCACATCTTTGGCGTGCTTAGCTTCTTCGATTCCCTTTAAGTTTCCTTGTTTTAATCATTCTATATCTCAAGGTTTGCCTATAAAGTCAATTCCTACACCCCCTTTTTTTTTTTTTCTTTTAATTTTAAGTAGCCTGCAATGACATTCATTGTAAAAAATAATTTAAAGGGTATATTTAAAAGGCTTTATTCATCACCGCCATATAGTTTGTAAGGTGATTATAATAACAAGTTTAAATGTTCTGTTAATTTTGACTTGAGAGGGCATGGAATTGGAAAAAGAATTGTCAAAGTTCGATGTAATAAAATAAAGCGTGAGAGCTTGAGGATAGTATTGCATCAGTTAAAATTTAGATTTTAGAATCAAAATTGAATATTGAAATCATTGACCCTAATTATTATATTGACTCAAGTTTGGATAAAATTTTTGAAATTTAGACCGCTTTGTTTAGATATATTATTTTTTTGGCCAAAGTTCTAAGATGTTTTTTTAATAAATAAAAAATAATTTTTTTTATTTAATTTTAACTTTAAAATATATTTAAAATATTATTTTAAAATTTCAAACTTATTTGCTTCGATAAATTGAGCTAGATCTTGAACAAAAAATTTCAAATAACAATTGAATTTAATTTAATTCGATTAATAAATATTTATAATATATGATGAGACCCGTCAAGTGGAAATATGTTGCTCTTTAGAATTTCAACTTGCAATTCTATTGTGGGGGCATTCAAGTGATGTTTTTGTTTGGCTAAAATGATTGACATTTTAGGAGATTTTATAAAATTTTATATTTGATGTATTATTAATATATAAATTTTATATATTTTTAATAAATTAAATGATAATATTTTATTAATGAATAAGTATTAATCTTTAAAATAAATATATAAAAATTAAATTTTTAAAAAATTTTAAGTATTAATAAGGTGATATTATCTTATTCATTGACGGTATATAAAATATATATACCGATAATGAATCAAATATAAACTCAACCTTATAATTACTAATATGTATTTTCAACACACCTTTCTACTTCAAATATTGATTAAGGGTGAGAAAAAAAAATCAAGAAATCCAAAAATTGATTTGAAATTGTAATGTTCGGTTCAGTTTAGATTGATTTTTTTATTCAATTTAGATCATGTTCGAATATTAAATATATATATTAGATTCGAATCAAATTTCGAATCGAAAAATGAAAAATCGAAAAAAACTGAAACGAACATAATTACATATATTTTTTAGTTTTTATATATATTTTAAATTTTTATAAAATAAAAATAATAATTGTATATCAGGATTGCTGTTATCTTCAATAAACACATTAGAAGCATTAGTCCTTGAGATTCAAGAGTGTGTTATATGTTGTTTCAATGATTTTTTTTAATGCAAGCTTTTTGTTTAAATATGTGCTTCTTTATCTTAATTTTGCCTCAAGTTTACGTTGATGTGTAGGTTTTAAACCCACCATTATTTTCTTCAATAAGCATTTCTTCCAATGTATTAGGTAGCAGAATAGAGAACATTCGTAAGTTTTGAAGGGGTATAAAGCAAGCACTATTCAAAAGTGATGGTCATAGAGGAAAATGTCAGTAGAAAAAAGGAATAGAATAAGATGGTAACAAAACCTAAAAAAAAATTAAATTTCTTTAAATTCGTTTTTCAAATATCTGCAAGAGCTGTAATAATATTTTTCCTATTAATAAGCATTATTTATTCATCAAATCCATCTCACAACCTACCATGAAGTATCTATCTCCTGTTGGAGCATCTAACAGTATTTCTGCTCCAAAATTATTCAATTGGTGGATATGAGTAACTGAAAAAGAATAGTTTTTCAAACTTTTAATTTAATAAAAGATTTAATCAGAGTAAAGAGTTGAATCAGATTTTTTTTTTCAAATAACCCGGATAATAAGTAAATAGTTTTAAGTTAAAAATATAATGTTATGTGGACCAATAGATGAGCAAGTGTTGAAAAGCAATTCTCAAAACAATTGTTCTAGCATTCCTTGTTATGTTGTTTTGTTTAATATGACTAACGATGGACTTGCGCATTGCCATGGGTAAATTTTTTTATAACGAAAGTGAAAAATTTACATTATATAATCTTTGAAATAAATAAAAAAAAATAATAATGGTTACAAATGGAGGAAAAAAAAAACATTACGAAGTTAATTGTTTTAATTAATAAAAACATGAGATTAGAATATAAAAGAAGTATAATAGTTAAAATCGAATTTACAATAAGGTAAAGATGATATTTATTTATTGTTAGGATTAATCATAACCTTGAAAAGTGTTTTTTCACCATGGTAAAAAAACAAAAATCACCTGCTTTTAAGTGATTGTCATTTGTGAATTCTTTTCATTCTATTATTAAACATTTTCTTCTAGCATTATAATATTAGGCCAAATTTTGCGTTCTTAAAAAACCAACAAAGTTATATATGTGTGTTGTTTAGGTATATGTTTATAGAAATAAGTGCTTATTATAATAACAAAAAAATAATAATTAAAATTATTTAATTTTATAAATAATTTTTAATGCATAGGTGAGCAAAAAAGATTTATAATTCAATAATATACTAATATATGCTTAAAGTTTATAAACAGTTTTTTTTTTTTTTTTAAAGTTTATAAATTGTTTATTACCAACATTCAATATGTTTTGGCAATTGACTGGATTAGCAAACGAAAAATTATAAGTCAATTGTTATTACTATCATTTTCACCTTGCATCCTTAAAGAGTGATAAGTTTGACTATCATAATTTGATTCAGAATTTGAATCTTAAACCTCTATAATTTCAATTGGATCTACTGAATTGCTACTAGAAGAACTTGTCTGCGTAAACACCTAATTCGGTCTACATCGATTCAGTTTTATTTGATTTTTATGTTTGATTCAAATAATTTGATTTAGGCTAATATGAGCATTGTAATTGGATTAACTCGTTTGGAGCTTATATTTGATTAATTGCTTTTGAATCATTTTATATGGCTTAAAACCCGGTCCAATCCAAGTTAGATTAATTAGGTCATAGGGGCTTAAAAGCCCAAAATCCAAGGTCAAATTTAAAGGTCCAATTTTAAAAGCCCAAATTTTATTGGTGAAGGCCTAAACTAAGCTTTTAAGATCAATTTCATTTTTATCTTTATTTTTATTTTTCAAAATTAATTGAATTAATTAAAATTTTAAAATTACAAAAAAAAAGTGGCTAAAAAACAAAAACAAAAAAAATGAGTAAAAGGACAGTAGGTAATGGCTGGCAAGTAATTGCTTAAACCACTACCTTGCCATCAGTGTTGCAAGGGCAACAAGTAGCCAAAACAAGCCAAAATTCCCATTATGAAGCAAATTTTTCTTGGTCTCTAGTTGTTAATACAATGGACAGAAAAGGCATTCGAAAAAAAAAAGAAAGAAACAAATAACAAAAAAAACTTTTCAAAAAAAGGTAACCCCCACTGCCGAAACCTATCATCAACCAGCCCACGACACACATAAATGACCATAACACGCATAACAAAAAAAAAAAATCATCCTGCCTTCCTCCATTCCAACCCATTGTCCCTAAGACTCTCAAGAACCACCATCTTCCCTACACTCTTTTAATCATGCCATCTTCCAACCACCTCTAGCCAAGCACCCACTAAAACCATAAAAAAATACCTAGCACCAAAACCCAATCCCAATATCAAGCCACCATACCTCTTTACAAAGGACAAAAAACCCCAACCGAGCATCATAAACTTTCACCTCATTACTACCATCAAGTTAAAACCATTAGCCCTCATTTTTTATCATCAACGTAACCCATACACCCACAAACCAAACCTGAAACTGAACCCCTCATCAGACTTCAACTCTCCATTAAAAAATTAGTACCACCATACTACCTCCGCCTCTCTTTCTCTTTATTTTAAACCACAAACACTAAAAACAAACCTAGTAAAAAACTCTTATCAAACTTAAAACCTACCTTTCCTTCGCTAGAATTATCCTTGTCGAGACCATTGATAGCCTCTGCCTCTACCCTCCCTACTTTTAATCAAACCTCTATCACAGCCCTAAATCCAAACACATTCATAACCTCGACTCTAACCGAACACATAGCCAATAAAAGAAATTCCCAACCCTCTAAAACCATTCCCTAGTGCTAAAATACCCAAAAAAATCATGCTATGTTTTTCCAAAAATTATCCAAAAACCTATCCAAACATCCCTTGATTTAAGGCCCTATTAACAAAAAATCCAACCTTAAAGCAAAAAAAAAAAAAAAACAGAATAAAACCCTTTTATTCAATTGAAAATCATAAAAAAAAAACTATCTTTTTTTTTTGCCTTGTTTTAGAAAAATAAAAAAATTATACACAAAAAAAAATGAAAAACCACAATCCTTACCTTATTCAGTAAGGAACCCAACAGCACAAAAAATAAAAAAAATAAAAAAGGAGAAAATAGTTTTTGGTTGGAGAAGGAAAAAAAGAAAGTGGTTAATTTGACGAAATAAAAAAAAAAGTAAAAAAAGAAAAAAATAAAGGGAAATGAGAAAGGAGAAAAGGAGCATCAGATTGATGGTACCAAATACGGTGGAGAGAAAGAAAGGAAAATGACAAGAAAAAGAAGAAAAATAAGAGGAATGAGAAAAAAAAAAGGAAGGAAAAAAAAAAAGCCTAAAGCTTAATGATAGTACCAACAACAAGAAGGGTTACCAACCATCATTTTTGGGGTTTTAAAAGGGAGATTGTCTAGCAGTTTTAAAAATGAAAGATTTTTTTTTTAAAGAAAGAAAAAAATCGAAAGATTTACAATAAAAAAATGGAAAGAAAAAAAAAGTCAAGCGAGTCAAACTGACCCGACTCCTCCAAACCTGCTATTGATTTCACCAGCTTTGACTTGACTCAATTTGGTTTCAACCATAGAGCTAACTTCATTTGGGCCTTTACTCATAGTATTAGGTTGAAACCTAAATAAGAGATACTGTTAATGAAATTAAGCTTCTCAATTTAGTGATTTTCTTTACTTGCTTGTTTCATATTAAAGAATGTTGTCCTTGAATTGATTGATTAAGAATTTTGATTTGACAAAATAAAAATTTGTCAAACTTGTTTCAATCTTGTTTAAGCTTAAATTGAACATTTTTCCACCCTTCTATCTTGCCAAAATTTATTTGAGAACTAAAACAACTCAAATTCTTGGAACAAAACATGATTTATGCAAGTTTTGATAGAAGGGATCGATCCCCTCAGGGAAGGGATTGATCGCTTCCATTATCAGATCGATCCTTTAGCAAAAGGATCGATCCTATTTTCAACCAGAACCGAAAGTTCTCAAGATTTGACAAAAACCGATCGATCCCCTCCTTGTAGGGATCGATTGGTTAGTAGAATGGATCGATCCCCTTATTTAAGGGAATGATCACTTTTTCATATAGAATGCTTTCCTCATGCAATTTTCTAGAAAAAAGATCAATCCCCTCACATAGAGGATCGACCACCTAAGGCAAAGGATCGATCCCCTCTTAAAGGGATCGATCGATTATTCAAACAGAATGTCCCTCAAGTGTGGAAACTCAAAAAAGGGATCGATCCCCCCACATAGGAGATCGATCACCTAAAAGAACAGATCGATCCCTTCAAGCAAGGGATCGATCGGGTAAGGTAAAATAGGCATAAAATCAAGCTTTCTCAAACATAAACCAATCGATCCCCTAAGAAAGGGATCGATCCTCTGAAGACCTGAAACTCTTAATGGTTATTTTCTATTCGAAATTTTTTATAGGTTTGAAGCATTAAATGCAATCCAACGGCTCTCAACTACTTCCTAACTATAAATCAAACATTCCACTACAGACCAAGAACAACAAGAGCAAAAGAAATTTATTACTATTCACCTACCAATCTGCTCAAGCATTCAAAGTTGTAAAAAGAGAAAAAGTGCAAAATTCATATCAGTTTTTCTCTACTTTCTTATTTATACATTTGTGTACTTCAACTTAGCAAACACCTAGCCTTTGTGAGGTTCTTAAAGTTTGCCAAACACTTCTGAATTTTTTGTGTTGTGAGTGTGTAAGCTTAAGGGGGAAGATAATCCTTAAGAGTGTATGTTGTTAAGTTGAAAAGCTTTGTGAAAGCTTAGTTGTAATCTTCATCAAATAGTGGATTGAACTCTTTAGCAAGAAATGCTAAGGAAAAGGACGTAGGTGCCTAAGAAAGGACCAAACTTCTATAAATCTTGGTGTTAAATTCTCTAACCCTATCTCTTGTTTATATTCATCTATAGTGCTTATCTATTTTGATAATTTGTGATTATTGAATATTATCTTTGAAGATTTTATTAAAACCAATTCACCCGCCTCTTGGTTTATTCCAAGTCTTTGAGCTAACAATTGGTATCAGAGCCAGTACTCTTTTTGTAAGTTTAACAGCCCAAGAGTGATCCTGAAATGGCTAAAAAAATATGGTAATTAATGTGAAAAAACCATCTTCAAGCTACAACAACTATACCTACCAACCAGAGGTGTGTCTCATGGCAAATGAAATAGTTACAACATCTCTTGAAAGTGAAAGGCATTCAACTGTTAGACCTCCTCTCTTTGCTGGTGACAACTACTCTTATTGGAAAACTAGGATAAGGCTATTCATTCAAGAAAATAATTATGAAGTCTATAGGGTCATTGTAAATGGTCCTTAAATTCCAATGAAGATGATAAATGATAAGGAGGTGATAAAGCTAAAGAATGAATGGGATATCAATGACATGAAGATGGCTCAACTCAATGTCAAAGCAATGCACACACTCTTTTGTACATTGGGACCAAGTGAGTATAATAGAGTTTTTTTATTATGAAAATGCAAAAAAAATTCGGGATAAGCTGGCTGTCACCCATGAAGGTACAAACCAAGTAAAAAAGATAAAAATAGGCATGCTTACTCATGATTATGAGCTGTTCAAGATGAAATCCGATGAAACCATTAGTAAGATGTCAAATCGCTTTATCGACATCATTAATGGTTTAAAGGCTCTTAGAAAGACATTCAAATGTGGAGATGGTAAAGAAAATTCTCAATAATCTACCAAAGAGTTAAGAAGCCAAAGTGATAGCCATTGAAGAGTCCAAAGATCCTCATACACTTTCTTTGAATGAACTAATGGGCTCTCTCCTCACTTATGAAATGAAGATAAAAAAAAAACAAGAACCAGTCAATAAAGGTGGCATTGCTCTCAAATCTACCTTTCAAGATGATGAAAAAAATTTTGCTAAAAAGGAGGATGATGAAGATAAAGAGATGGCCATGTTTGTAAAACGATTCAAGAAGTTCATGGGAATGAACAAGTTTCCAAGTAGAAAGAGACCGCAAAGGGAGATGACTAAAGGGGAATCAAGTAGAAGAGAAATGGATCAAATTATTTGCTATGAATGCAACAAGTCGGGTCATATTAAAATTGATTGTCTTTTGTGGAAAAAATAAAACATGACCAAGCCAAAGAAAAAAGCTATGGTAGCAACATAGAGTGATAACGACTTCTTCGATGATGAATCAAATGAGGGGGAAGTAACCAACCTATGTCTCATGGCTCTTGATAAGCCCAAGATAACCTCTAATCCATGTGATTCAAATTCATACTCATTTGATAAACTACAAGATGCCTATGATTAATTAGCTATAGAATTTGAGAACATGAGCATGAAATATAAAAAAATGATTAGTAAATTGAAACTAGAAAATGAGCCATTGACTAAAGCAAAAGAAGACTTAGAAAATAAAGTTGAACTCTTGAAGGTAAATGTCAATGACTTGACTAAGAAAAATGAAAATCTGCATAATTCATTTTCTAGATTTTATATGGGTTGTCAAAAGCTCAATGACATACTAGAAACACAAAGAGCTTTCTTTGATAAAAATGGACTAGGTTATAATAGTGACAACAAAGAGACTCACTTAAAAAATTTCCTTGTTAAGCCAAATGATTCATCTAGCATGTGTGCACATTATCATAAATTGGGTCATTCCATACAATATTGTTCCTTGAAAAAAGTCACTTATAGAGGTAAGCTCATTAAGAGAGTGTGAATTCCAAAAAGAGTTAGCACATCTCAAGATGAGGCTACTAAAATGAAGTGGATTCCAAAAGGCACAAAAATTGATAGTACTAACTCTCAAGGACCTAAGAAAATTTGGGTACCTAAAACAAAAATTTAATTATGTTTTTGTAGGTGGATGAGCATTGCTACAAAGCAAATTCAATAAGAACAATCAATGGTACCTTGATAGTGGATGCTCAAAACACATGACTGGAGATAAAACTCTCTTTAAGGACTTAAAAGCTAAAAGTGGAGGAGATGTTACATTTGGTGACAACTCAAAAGGCCAAATTGAAGGGATTGGCTCCATTGGTAACAATTCCTCTACTTCTATTGAAAATATTTTAATTGTGAAAGGTCTCAAGCATAATTTACTTAGCATTAGTCAATTATGTGATAAAGGATTTAGGGTTGTGTTTGAATCCATGTGCTGCCAAGTAATTGATATAAAAACTAACAAGCTTGTTTTTATTGGACATCATCAAGAAAACATTTATGTAGTGCATCTAGATGACCTATCCTCTAAAAATCTTTTTTTTGTGGCTCAAAAAGAAAATGAGAGTTGGATTTGGCATAAAAGGCTTGGACATGCAAGTATGCATGTAATTTCAAAACTTCTTCAAAACAATTTGGTTGTTGGTCTACCAAAGTTCAAATATGAAAATGACAAGGTTTGTGATGCATGTACTCAAGAAAAACATAAAAGAATTTCTTTCAAACCTAAGAACTGCATTTCAACTACTAGAACTCTTCAACTATTACATATTAATCTTTTTGGCCCTACTAGAACAATGAGTCTTGATGGAAAACAATACGAGTTTGTTATTGTTGATGATTTCACTAGATTCACATGGGTTCTCTTTTTGCATTCAAAGAATGAGGCTTTGAAAAAATTCACACTTTTAGCAAACAAATACAAAATGAAAAAGGTTATTCAATTACTAGTATTAGAAGTGATCATGGAAAGGAATTTGAAAATCTAGGCTTTAATATATTTTATAGTGAAAATGGTATTAGCCATAATTTTTCTGCTCTTAGAACTTCTCAACAAAATGGGGTAGTAAAAAGGAGAAATAGAATTTTAGAAGAAATGGCTAGAACCATTTTTTGCGAAAATAATCTACCTAGATATTTTTGGGTAGAAGCCATAAATACGTCTTACTATATTATAAATAGAGCTATGATTAGGCCAATTTTGAAGAAGACCCCCTATGAACTTTTTAAAGGAAAAAGGCCTAACATAAGCTATTTTCATCTTTTTGGTTACAAATGTTTTATTTTGAACAATGAAAAAGATGATCTTGGAAAATTGATGCAAAATGTGATGAAAGAATTTTCCTAGGATATTCTTTGAATTCAAAAGCTTATAGAGCTTTCAATAAAAGAACATTAGTGGTGGAAGAGTCTATACATGTTATCTTTGATGAATCTAACCCACCTTCGAGAAAGGTGCTTCTTAATGATGATGATAAAGGTATACTTCAAGAATGGATCAATGATGCACCTCATGACATTAAGGAGAAAAATAAAAAAAAAAAGATGAGTTTTTAGAGGAGCCACAACACATAGAGAAAGAGCTAAATCATCATAAAGAAAGAAGGTATGCCAAAGATAGTGAAATCATTGGTAATCCAACTCAAAGGGTAAGAACTAGATCTTCTTTTAATATGTGTAATTATATTGCTTTCTTATCCCATATTGAACCCAAAAATATAGATGAAGCGTTAGGAGATGATCATTGGATTTTGGTCATGCAAGAGGAATTGAACCAATTTGAAAGAAGCTATGTATGAAATTTTGTACCTAGACCTAGTGACCATCCCACCATAGGCACTAAATGGGTCTTTAGGAATAAAATGGATGAGAATGGGAATATCATTAGAAACAAAGCTAGATTGGTAGCTCAAAGGTATAGGAAGATGAAGGAATAGATTATGATGAAACCTATACCCCGATAGCAAGGTTAGAAGCCATAAAGATGTTGCTTGCATTTGCATATTTTAAAAATTTCAAGCTTTTTCAAAAGGATGTCAAGAGTGCATTTCTTAATGGTTTTATAAATGAAGAAGTACATGTAAAGCAACCTCTCGATTTTGAAAATCCAAAATTTCTAAATCATGTTTATAAATTGACAAAAGCATTATATGGTTTAAAACAAGCTTCTAGAGCTTGGTATGAAAGATTGTCAATTTTTTTGATTGAAAATGATTTTAATAGAAGGAAGGTTGACACTACACTTTTTATTAAAATAAAAGGTAAATACATTCTCATAGTGCAAATTTATGTTGATGATATTATATTTGGTGCTACTAATGAAATTTTTTGTCAAGAATTTGCTAAGATTATGCAAGGTGAATTTGAAATGAGCATGATGGGAGAACTCACATTCTTCTTGGGACTACAAGTAAAGCAAACAAAAGATGGCACTTTCATAAATCAAGCCAAATACATCAAGAATTTGCTCATAAGGTTTAAATTGAGAGAATCAAAGCCTTGTTTGACACCAATGAGTACCTCAACAAAGCTTGACAAGGATGAAAGAGGTAAATGTGTTGACTCTAAACTATATAGGTCTATGATTAGTTAATTGCTATATCTTACTGCTAGTAAACCTGATATTATGTTTAGTGTATGTCTATATGCTAGATTTCAATCATCTCCAAGAGAAACACATTTGTATATTGTCAAAAAGATTTTTAGATACCTTAAGGACACCCCAAATTTAAGATTATGGTATCCAAAAGGCTTTTCTTTTACTTTACATGCCTATTCCGATGCGAATTAGGTGGGTGTAAAATTGATAGAAAAAGCACTTCTGGTAGTTGTCAATTGTTTGAAAATATGCTCATATCATGGTTTTCCAAGAAACAAAATAGTGTTGCTCAATCTATAACCGAAGCTGAATATATAGCAGTTGGAAGTTGTTGTGCCTAGGTTTTGTGTATTAAGCAACAATTGGAGGATTTTGGAATAACCATGGATCATATTTCCATTAAATGTAATAATACTAGTGCCATAAATCTCACTAAAAATCCAATTCAACACTCTAGAACTAAACATATTGAAATTAGGCATCATTTTATTAGAGATCATGTTCAAAAAGGTGACATTGTACTTGAATATGTTGACACCTTGCATCAACTAGCTGATATCTTCACAAAACCTCTTGATAAGGATAGATTTTATGCAATTAGAGGTGAACTTGGCATGATGAATGCTCCTTGAAGTGAAATTCTTGATGTTATGATGCATGGTGCACTTTTGACTGATTAAATGTATGTTTTTCTGAATTTTCTTTTTCTAGTTTGTGCATGATTGTAAAATGCTTGTTTGAATGATCATATTGCATGGTTTTCAACATGCTACAGCAAAAACCAATTGATCCCCTTTGGAATGGATTGATTGGTTCTTCACCCTATAGCCAAAATAAAGGGAAACACAGGGAACCAATCGATCCCCTTTGGACAGGATTGATCAGGTGTAAAAGCAATAGCCAATTTCATTGAACCCAGGAAGAACCGATCGATCCCTTCTTTGACAGAATCGATCAAATATTCAACCAGTAGCCAAAATGACTTGGAAAGGTGCAAAACCGATCGATCCCTTTCAAACCCAATCGATAAGTTCCATGCAAAAACCCAAAATCGATCGATCCCCCACTTCACCCGATCAATTGATTCATGAATTTTAGGCATGATAAATTCTTATCCTTACCTGTTTGACCGACCTTTTCATTTTCCTCTCATATTCATCTTCTTCCCTAACTTCTTCTTTTACAAATTTCTCTTGTAAACTTGCTACCCACAATCTACCATGGCACCCAGAACCAAAGTCACAGCTAGACGATGAAATCCTCTAAGAGAGGCCTCAAGCTCTACCATGAAGCCTTTTTTCAACCAAAATTTCAACAATCCTGACGCCAAGGAGAGGTATGAGACACACTTTGCTCACCAAAAAGTGAAATCGAGAAGGGTAATCTCACTAAACTTTCTTCAATCCATAGAGTTTCCCTATTTGCATACTCTTGAGTCTTTTGGATGGATGCCTTACTTGTGTATAGAGAGTCACTTATTTGAGAATCTAGTAAGAGTATTCTACAGTAATGCCAGCTATGTTCAAATTGAAGAAATAAATAGGCATTATCTTAATAGGTTCAGAACATATGTAATAGGGAAAGAAATCTTAGTTACAAAACAAGTGCTAGCTGAGGCTTTTATGTTAGCTAATGAAAGGGAAACAAATCCTAGATGTGATATAGTGCAACTAGCTTAAGATATCTTTAGGAATCTCAATTTACAGGTTGCTTCCACATAAGCCTCTAGGTTACCCATGCATGATCGGTTGTTACACCTTATTGTAACCCATGTGTTAGCCTCTTTTGGGACCCAATACTCCACCATTAGGAAACAAGATTATTGGTGGATGTACATGATCAAGCATGAACAGAAACCAAATTTAATGCACTTCATTTTTAGTAACATGATGAGGATTGTCCAGAATAGAGATGTTACTCTGGTATATGGGTATGCTATAAGCAATCTTTTGAGACATTTGGAAGTAAACACTAGAGGCGATCGAGAGATGCGCGTTAATGACCCATTTAGTATTCTTGGGCCTCCCACATTGTATAGTATGGGGTATGTTGAAACTCCAGATGGCCAATGGGTTAGAAAGAGGGATATTGGTGTTGCACCAGAGAAAGATGAGGAGCAAGACCTTGTAGACATGTCTACACCTCAAGGAGAACCCCCTAGCACACCTTTTGACACTTAAGGTATCCTAAAGATGTTTTTACTTCAAATGAACAGCCTGCACTTGGTGGTTGGCACTATGAGCACTAGATTGGAGTCCATGAAAGAAACTTAAAATGACCTTGTGGCATAAGTCTGGCATCTTCGAGCTGATATTAAGCACATGACATCTACTCCTTAGCACATGGGATAGTCGTCGTATTACTCTCCTCCTCCACTTTTATCTCTTCATTCTTCACCTCTACCTCACTGAAGCCTTCCTACTGCCATGACTCATGTTGTCCCATATTTTTTTGTAAATATAACTTTGCATTATGGCTTGTAGACTTTGATCTTTATATTAATGCAACTTATCTTTTATTCTCTTGTGGCTTGTGACTTTGTGGCTTGTGACATTGGTGTGTAGTTTCATGTTTGAAGTGACCTTGGATGGCCTTGAATTACTTATTCCCTCATTTTGATTTACTTCATTTAGTAACTTTACTACGACAAAAAGAGGGAGAAACATTGGTATGAAAATTTAATGATGTATGAAAATCTGATGATGTTTTGATATTGATAATGATGCTTTGATATTGATGGATATATTGATGGTTATGGTGATATTACTCTTGTCTAGTTGCCTTAAATCTTATGCCTAAATTCAATGTGAGTTTGCCTTTCATAAGTTCAGGGGGAGCTTCTTTTCAAAAGGAAAAATGTTTTTCATGCAAATTTTTCATTTGGTTTTGTCATATCAAAAAGGGGGAGATTGTTGTCCTTGAATTGATTAAGAATTTTGATTTAACAAAATAAAAATTTGCCAAACTTGTTTCAATCTTGTCTAAGCTTAAATTGAACATTTTTTCACCTTTCTATCTTGCCAAAATTCATTTGAGAACCAAAACAACTCAAATTCTTAGAACAAAACATGATTTATGCAAGTTTTGATAGAAGAGATTGATCCCCTCAGGGAAGGGATCGATCGCCTCCATTACCAGATTGATCCCTTAGCAAAAAGATCAATCTTGTTTTCAACCAAAATCAAAAGTTCTCAAGATTTGGAAAAAATCGATCGATTCCCTCCCTGTAGGGATCGATTGGGTAGTAGAACGGATCGATCCCCTCATTTAAGGGATCGATCACTTTTTCATACAGAATGCTTTTCTTGTGCAATTTTTTAAAAAAAAGATCGATCCCCTTACATAAAAGATCGATCACCTAAGGCAAGGGATTGATCCCCTCTTAAAGGGATCGATCGGTTGTTCAAACAGAATGTCCCCTAAGTGTGGAAACCTAAAAAAAGGATCGATCCCTCCATATAAGAGATCAATCACCTAAAAGAACAGATCGATCCCCTCAAGCAAGGGATCGATCGGGTAAGGCAAAATAGGCATAAAATCGGGCTTTTCTCAAACATGAACCAATCGATCCCCTAAGGAAGGGATCGATCCCCTAAAGGCCTAAAACTCTCAACGACTATTTTCTATCTGAAATTTTCTATAGGTTTGAAGCATTAAATGCAATCCAACGGCTCTCAACTATTTCCTAATTATAAATCAAACATTCCACTATAGACCAAGAGCAACAAGAGCAAAAGAAACTTATTGCTATTCACCTATCAATCTGCTTAAGCATTCAAAGTTGTAAAAAGAGAAAAAGTGCAGAATTCATATCAATTTTTCTCTACTTTCTTATTTATACATTTGTGAACTTCAACTTAGCAAACACCTAGCCTTTGTGAGGTTCTTAAAGTTTGCCAAACACTTCTGAATTTTTTGTGTAGACACCGATTTTGTCCGGGTCTACTGTTTTATTTTTTATAATAATAATATTTAACAAAACAAAACAAAAAAAGAAAAAAAACAAAACAGAAAAAAAAACAAAACAAGTAAACAAACAAAAAAAAAAGAAAGAAGTCAAGGAGTTGGTGCGATGCCGAGCTGCCTCGACCAACTCCTTGACCAACTCCTTATCAGCAACCCAACCAGCCCCCCGACCAGCTTCCTGCCAGCCACCCTATAGCTACCAACTAACCACCTTACAGCCAGCAAAATTCCACTTAATTGAAACTCTATAAAATCAACACATAAACTAAAAAAAAAAAAAGAAGAGGAAAACAGGAAATAAATTTTCAGGTGAGAGTTCTGAAACAAAAAATTTTTTTCAGTTTGAGAGTTCAGGAACGAAAATTTCGATCTACCCACCCAAACACCCAAAATACCTTAACATAAAAACCAACCGAAAATAACCACAAACAGATCCGTCACAAAAAAAACCAAAACAGAAACAAAAAATAAAAAAATACACAGTCCTCGCCTACGGCGAGGAACCCCAGCGCCAAGCTTCCTGCACGAAGAAGAGAAAGAAAGGTCAGCTTCAAAAAAAAAAAAAAAGAACGAACGCAAAAAAAAAAATTATTTTTTTTGGCCGAAACTTTGAAGACAGATCTAGGAATTTTGAGACTCCTTTTGGTGAAAAGGAGGTCAGATCTACACTCAGGGGGTCGAGAAGAGCTTGTGGGAGAATTTTAGAATTTTTCGACCATCGGAGACAGCGGCACCAACGGTTGACTGGCGATCTGCTGAAGAAGAACAAAAAAAGTTTTTTTTTTTTTTAGAAAAATGAAAAACTGATCGAAAAAAAAAATTTTGAGCCTTTTATATAAACTGCCAAAATCAAAATGACGTCGTTTCATTAAAGGCCAAAAACGACATCGTTTTAAGCCCGAAGATCCGCGCGTCAACCCGCGACCCGACCCGGGGTCCGCGCGCTAGACCCGCGACCCGTTTTCTTCATCCGCTCTGCCCGGTCTAACTGGACCGGACCGAATCGCCAGACAAAACCGAACCGATACTGAACCGCCGAACCAACCAGACCGAATCGAACCGTCGATCCAACCGCCGAACCGGTCAGACCGCCCGGACCACCGTTGACCGGTCCGGTTCAGGTAAAAAAATTTTTTTTTTTTAATTTTCTAATTTTTTATTATTATTATCTTTTGTTATTTTAAATATATTTTTATATTTATGCATGATAAATTTATAAATTTGTTAGAATAAATTTTTAATCGTTTTAATAATAATAAAATTAAAAACAAATAATAATTAAAATATATTAAAATGCTTTAAAATAATAATAATAATTTTCCCTGCCTAGATGTTGGAAGGAATAAAAATATTTTTCTAAAACAATAATTCTGCCTAGATGTTGAGGAATTATTGTTAATAATAAATAAACATAAGAAATTTTTAATTAATTTTCAAAAATTATTAAAATCGAACTTGCTTAAAAAATCCGCCTAGATGTTGGGAATTTTTAGAGATGTTCGTATTTTCTTAAAAACGAAACCTTAAGCGCTATTTCTTAATCCTAGGTTTCTAAAACCCTTAAAAATCCAAAATCCATTAAATCCAAAACCGCTCGAAATCCAAAATCCTTAAAGTCCAAAGTCCGAAAAATCCTAAGGACACGTGTGAAAATTCTATTGGAAGCAATTTGTTCCCGAATGCCGCCTAGATGATGGGGTATTTAGGAAATTTTACTTCATTAAGTCTTTTCACACGAGTTCATAATTCATATTAATAATAAGATTAATAAATAAAAAGTATAATAAAATTGAGATTTTAAATATAAACAGTCGCACCTAAGCTCTGCCTAGATGTTAGAGAGTCGGGGTGGTCTCATTATATTTAAGAATCCAACTCTTAAATTGTATTTTATTAATAATAAGATTAATAAATAAAAAAGTATAACAAAATTGGGATCTTAAATATAAACAGTCGCACCTAAGCTCTGCCTAGATGTTGGAGAGTCGGGGTGGTCTCATTATATTTAAGAATCCAACTCTTAAATTGCATTTCATTTTACATGACATTCATTAGCATACATACATTATCGTATTATCATCAATAATTGTCTGCATTATTCTCTCTTTAATTTACTCATGGTACTCTGCCTAGATGTTGGAGAGTCATCAACAATTTTTTGTAAAGAGTGTTATTTCATTTTAAGGATTGTTGTGTTAAATCTTAAGCGAAAAGGGTTACTTTAAATTCTGCCTAGATGTTGGAGAATTTTAAGATAATTCTTTAACTTAAAGATTTTTTCAATATTCCTAAATAAAAATTTTAGCAAAAAAAAAATATTTTTTAAATAAAAGAAATTAATGTTAAATTTCAAATTAAAACCATTTTTATCCGACATTGAAAATAGCGCATAGTTGAATGGTACCAATTTATGGACGTTGTGGGGGTGCTAATCCTTCCCCACGGGTAACCGACTCCCGGACCCAACCTGATTTTTCGTAGAGCGAAATATATCTTTTTGATAAACTTTAAACAACCCGTTTTTATAGTTTTATTAAAAAGATAAACTTTTGGGTGGCCAATCACACCCTAATAAAGATTGGTGGCGACTCCCTCTTTTTTTTTTATTTTTCTCAATTTTAAAACAACTCGTTTTTATGTCTGGCGGTCTCAAAACTGTTATGACAGCTTGGCGACTCCACTAGGGACTTATTTGAGAGTCAGGCCAAAATTTTAATTATGCGCTATTGACAATGGTTGGATTTAATTGATTTTATTTGATATTTAATTTAATTTCTTTTATTTTAATTTTTTTTTCTGAAAATAGTCATGTTAATAAATGAAATAAATTATGTGCTAGTTATTACTTCATTTTGATTTTGGTTTTTGATTTATTACCTTGCACACACTTTGCATATTCACTTGCATACATGAGCTCTATACCCGGGCTCCGTCCTTTTAGGAGGAGTGAAGTAGCTACGCTCTCGTGAGGTGATAACCTCCGTATTTGCTAGCGAAACACTTTCACTCAGATTGAACCCGTTCCGTTAGTAGCCTGTAATGGGTGAGGATCGGGGAGCCTTACTAGTCTATAATGGACGATGATGTGAAGAATAGTTTAGGAACCTTTAGACATGCAAATCTTAACCCAGCATATAATGAGCCGTAAAGTCTAACTTTAGGATAGAGCCATATTGTCCCTTTTGTGAAAAGATTACCTAAATTAGGACACTATGTATATTCTGTTATGCTTGTTCATTCATTTACTCAGTTTTATTTATTTGTTTTATTGTCTTCAATTTTGTTGCATGCATCATATAGGTACCATTTTTAAAAGGGTATTGTTTTGGACCAATCTAAAAAAAAACTTTCAAAAAACCTAAAGGATGTCATCTGTGTGTAAGAGCTACTTAGAGGTCAAGAGCCATTCAGAAGGTATTCAGAGGAAAGAAGGAGATTGCTTAGTAGATGGTCACATATCGGTGCTACTACAGTCAGTGCATGTGGATCTCAGTCAGAATAATATATAAGAATTTGAAGCCATTTGGAAACAGTGGAGAATAGAGAAAAAAGAATCTTTTTCCAAGAAATACGGGGATGTGGCACTGCTTATGTCTGTGAAGGTTGATGCACAGCTAATGAGAGCCGCAATACAGTTCTGAGATCCATCTTATCGATGCTTTGCATTCAACCAAGAAGACTTGGCTCCCACGATCGAAGAATATTCTTTTTTACTCCGGATAGAGTCTACCAATCAAGACAAGATCTATTGGAAAGAGCAGAAGACCACTGGATATAGAAAAAAATTAGCCAAGATCATGCAAGTGGAGGTTGAAGAGATAGACAAGCACAAGAAAGAAAAAAATAGGGTTGACATCATTCCATCAGCTTTTCTGCTCGAGTACATAAGAAAGTATATTGATACCGATTAGGGGTCAGATGTGTTTGCTTTGGCCATCTATGGATTGATGATATTCCCTAAGGTTTTAAGACATATAGAAGCATCAGTGGTTGATTTCTTTGAGCAATTAGATAAAGGTATAAACCCTTCACCAACTATTTTGGCAGAAACTATTAGATCACTTAATTTTTGTCGAAGAAAGGGTGAAGGACGATTTATGAGGTGTGCTCAGTTACTATTTATCTGGCTCAGAAGCCATTTTTGGGGAAAAGAGAAGACATCATTTTGACCATTCTCCATGCATTTCAGTCTTATCAAGGAGTTTATGACTAAAGAATGGAGAAAAGATTGGACAAAAAGTAAATGGTTGGCATTCTTTTTAAAGCTCACTAGCGAAGATGTAACATGGAGGGCACCATGGATGCTTTCGATGGCTATCTTATATAGTTATGGAGACGAGTCATGGGTACCTCTGTTAGGAATATGGGGGGCAGTGAGTTACGCGCCCCTTATGGTTCAAAGACAATATGATTCACGACAGTTCATCCCTATGACTCATAGGCTTAGTTCACTCGAGTTTGATTATGGAACACCCGGTTATATGAAAAAGGTTCATGAAATCATCAAAGCATGGAAGCAGGTCAACCGAATGAGCCCAGCTAGACTCGCTGATAATGTTGCTGAAGGTTACCTTACGTGGAAGATGAAAAGAGTTAACGAACTTAGGCCTCTACCAGCTGATGTTTCAGAGAAGTTGTCGGCTCCTGTTTCAGTATCGGTATTGTCGACTCTTGAGATCGCTCAACGAGAGCTTGAGATTGAAAAGAAAAGGTTAAAGAAAGAAAAGGTGGCTATGATGGATCAGGTTAACCAATTAAGATATGATTTGATGATGAAAAATGATGCAATACAGAAGTTGACTAAAGAACAAAAAGTATTGAAAGAGGATCTGCAAGATTTGCATAAAAAAAATAAGAAATTAAGGTTGGATAGTAAACCTTTGAAGGGATCCAAGAAGGATGTGGAAGAACTACGAGACATGATGGAATATTGGAAGAACAGAGCTTGAGAGAACAAAGAAATGATCTTCACACTCACCAAAGAGCAACATGAATGGAAAGAAAAACTTTCAGGGGCCTCTGAAAAGGTAACAAGGCACCAAAGAGAAAGTGAAAAGCTAAAAGCTGAGCTAATGAGGGAACAAAGCAAGAACTCCGATTTGCAAAACAAGAAAAAAGCCTTAGAGCATGAATTAATGAGTTTGGAGCTTCAATTGACAAGCAATCAGAGGCACATAAATGAGATTTTGACTGAGTGGCAAGATAGAGAAGATTATTGGGCTCGCACTTGTAATATGAAGGTAGATGCTCGAGAGATGTGGAGAGCAGAAAGTTTAGGGAGGCAGCAATACATCGAACACCTGACTGCTCAAATCTACAAGGCTGTTCAAAAAGCAGGCAACATGGTTGAAAAGGCGAAAGCACTGGAACGAGAGATTGTACCAACCCAAGGCCACAGTCAAAGATTATTACATTTTTTTCATGAAGCTAGGGAGCAATATGCTCAAATCAAATGTTTTTATGGCTTTAATGCAAGAATGATTGGATGATGTGTAAAGACTCCCATGGTTAATGAAAGTTTCTTTTTGTTTCGATCGATCCAAGATAATACCCTAATTTGCATTTCATTCATTTCATGCAGGCATTTTCATACTAACAATAATATCAACGACATTATATCATGAGATCTAATTCGTGGTTGATAAACTAAGGTTCAAGGATAGCAAAACCAAGGAACCACAACCCGTCAATTTCGCATAGATATAATACTCGTTCCCAGACTCGAGCCATGGCAGAAGAGAATACAGCTAGGTTTGAAAGGGTCGAAAGGGTACAAGAGGAGATACAAGAAAGAGTGATGGAAATACAACAAAAAATTGAAGCACAAATGGCTGAATTAAGACAACTGTTGATTGGATCAATGAAAAGAAAAAGAGTCACTGGTGTATCTAGGACAGGAGATGAGGTTAATGTGGAAGAGCCATTATACCCTCCGGGATTCAATCCACCTCAAGTTCAGATTCAAGTTCCTCGGGGTATACACATACAACCACCAAGTGCGCAGCCATACCCCTATGTCAATCATTCTGTAAATCAGCAGTCGACCCACTTGAATGCCAATTCGGGACCCATCCCAGTTGATCCCATCATGGTACCAAATCTTGACGACCCTGTTGAGCAAGAGAAGTCTCACGAAATGTCAGAACCTGTTATAAATTCAAAAATTCAAGACAAATATGACCAGCTTGAAGAGAGGCTTAAAGCGGTTGAAGGTAATGACACTTATGGGGTTATTAACGCCAACGAGCTTAGCCCAGTGCCTGACTTGCTTATCCCACCAAATTTAAGATCCCAGATTTCGAGAAATACGATGGGAAAAAATGTCCATCTGCTTATATCACCATGTTTTGTAGAAAGATGACGGGTTATACCCATAATGACAAACTATTGATACACTATTTTTAGGATAGTTTGACTGGTTTAGCAGCTAAATGGTACGTGCAATTAGATCAAAATAAGATCAGTTCATGGAAAAACTTGGCCAAAGTTTTTCTTGCTCAGTATAAGCACGTCTTGGATACAGCCCCTGATAGACTGTCATTACAAAATATGGAGAAAAAGTTGACGGAAACCTTCAAAGAATACGCACATCGGTGGAGAGATGCAGCAGCCCAAGTACAACCACCACTGACTGAAAAAGAGATAACCGTGCTATTCGTCAATACACTAAAGGCCCCGTATTATGATAGATTGGTGGGAAATGCCACGAAAAACTTCTCTGACATGGTAATTTCAGGGGAGATGATAGAAAATGCTATCAAAAATGGTAAAATTGAAGGGTCTGAAAAGAAGATAGCTACATTAAGGAAGGAAGAGCAGGAGACACATGTTATCACTCACACAAATCCCCCACACTATCCTTTTATTTCATATAACCCACACCCCCATTACTACTCTACCATAAACCAAATCTCTCAACAACCATACCATTACCGAGCCCCCCAACAATCGTTACCTAGATCAAGTTTTAGCCCTCAACCATCCAATTACACCCCAGCACCTCCAGCTCAACCATTTACTCGACCAACCTACCCAAACAGCAATCAAAGAAACTCACAAAATAATAACAATCGAGAAAGACCTCATTTTGACCCAATTCCTATGACATACACAAATTTGTATCCTCGACTTGTTGAAAGATATCTGCTTGCTCCTGTTATTATTGAACCTTTGAAACCTCCGTTTCCTAAATGGTATGACCCCAATGCACATTGTGATTATCATTATGGGAATCCAGGTCATTCCACTGAGCATTGTATTACTTTAAAGCATAAAGTGCAGGGGTTAATCAATGAAGGAGTATTAAATTTTGATACCAGCCAACAAGGGACTCCAAATGTCAATGGAAACCCTCTACCAAATCATGCCAGACCATCAATAAATACTTTGATTGATGGGCAAACAAGTTACGTGAAAAGAAGAATAAAAGAGGTCAAAACTCATATGGCTAAAGTGTTTGAAACCTTGGTCAAAGCTGACATGCTGAAGTCGATAGAACCTCAAAATTACTCTGAAGCGGTTAACTCAACTGAAAGCTGCCATTATCATAGAGGTGCTCTAGGGCATTTTATCAAAAATTGTCACCAATTTCGTCAAGAGGTGCAAAAAATTGATGGATGAAGGTCGAATAGAGTTTTACCAAGAGAGAGAAGAGTTGGTGAAAGTGTCTACCATTGATTCAAAGAATAAGTTTGGGCGTAGACCAGTAACTATCTATTATGATGAGAAGCCAACATCGAAGCTAGAAAAACCCGTCTCTCGACCAGTAGTGACAATTAAAGTTTTTGGCCCTTTTCCATATCAGAATGATAAAGCAGTACCTTGGAAGTACGATTATGATGTCGTAGTCAACCCAGATACTGCCAACATAACGGGTGTAGGAGGCATAACTCGAAGTGGGAGGTGTTATACCCCAGAAGCTCTAGAAAAAGCTAGAAATGAGAAAGCCAAGGTAGGAGAAGAAAATGAAAGTCAGAGTGGTCTTGACACAACCCTAGAAAAAAAATGGCAGAAGCCAGTATCTGAGAGTGAAGCAGGTGAATTTTTAAAGTTAATAAAACATAGCGAGTATAGCATGGTAGAACAGCTTAACAAGATGCCAGCTAGAATTTCGTTATTGTCATTATTGCTCAGTTCAAAGTCACACCGTAATGCTTTGCTGAAAGTGTTAAATCAAGCATATGTGTCTCACAATGCTTCTGTTGAATATGTGGAACAGCTTGTTGGCAATCTGACGATTTCAAACTATATCTCTTTCGATGATGAAGAGATTCCTCCTGAAGGTAGAGGAAGTACCAGGGTTCTTCACATTACTGTGAAATGTAAAAGTCATATAATGGCTAAGGTTTTGATTGATAATGGCTCATCCATCAATGTTATACCTGCGACTACTCTGGCAAAACTCCCTGTTGATGGATCTTATATAAAACCTAGTCATATGATAGTGAGAGCCTTTGATGGAACCAGAAGAGAAGTGTTGGGAGATATAGAAGTGCCATTGTAGATTGGCCCATGTACTTTCAATGTGAAATTTCAAGTTATGGATATCTCTCCTTCATATAGTTGTTTATTGGGTAGACCGTGGATCCATATGGCAGGTGCTGTCCCATCCTCATTACATCAAAAAGTCAAATTTATTGTTGAAGGGAAGCTAACATGTGTGGCAGGAGAAGAAGATTTATTGGTAACTCAACCGATAAATACTCCTTATGTGGAATCAGTAGACGAAGCTTTAGAATGCTCTTATAGATCTTTCAAGATTGCCAATGCAACATATATAGCTGAAAGATCTAAATTATATTCACCACACTTATCTGTGACTACTAAAATGGTAGTCAAACAGCTTACCAAGATGGGATGGCGACCTGAAGTCGAACTTGGGAAGAACCTGCAAGGAATTACGAAGCCATCGACCATATATGAAAAGAGAGACAGG
This sequence comes from Durio zibethinus, assembly GCF_047325235.1. Lineage (NCBI taxonomy): Eukaryota > Viridiplantae > Streptophyta > Magnoliopsida > Malvales > Malvaceae > Durio > Durio zibethinus. The sequence goes on along the minus strand of NC_143183.1, from coordinate 8,369,394 downwards.
TTTGGCTTGGGATATAAGCCAACAAGAGGGGACAGAGTAAGAATGATGAATGAGAAAAGAGATAAGAGGATAGCTAATCTTAAAAGATATGAGCTGGAGTCAGAGCCGATAGTCATTCCATACCTTTATGATTCTTTTCACTCGGGAGGATACATTTATTCAGATTTACCGAGAGCCCCAAGTGCAGGATTCATGGAAAAATTTTCAGAGCTGGCCATTCAAATGGTGGATGATGGAGAAAAGAAGAGTCAAAGTGAAGAGCTATTCGTGTACCCTTATCCTTCAGATTTTGAGTTGGATAATTGGAAAGTTACAGAGTTGCCTGTTGCCTTTAAAACTTTGGAAAAGTAATGTGAAACTTAAAATCTCTAATTACTTTCTACGAGTATTAGGAGATCTTTTATGGTGTGTTTATGTTTGTCATTTTAATAAAAGACTTAGAAGATGAATCTGTATTTTTTCTGTCATTTTTATCTTCATTTTACCTTTCATCCTTTTCTTTCCTACATTTTCTTGCCATTCCATTTTTGTGTGCCAATATTCTCTTCATATTACCCTTTGCAGGGTCTCAAACAATGAACACGAGGATAATCATGGCATTAATCTCGGATTTGATTTTGAAAACTTAATTCATGTTGATGAACTTGATAATGAGGAAGATTCAGATAACTATACACTGCCTCTTGATTTGTTAAAATTAATAGAACATGAAGATAAGCCAATTGAACCTCACCAAGAAATTACTGAATCAATAAATTTGAGAGATGGTGAGAATAAAAGAGAGGTCAAAGTTGGTACATCTCTTTTACCAGCTGAAAGACAGAAGCTAGAAGAGCTGCTATGAGAATATATAGATGTGTTCGCATGGACTTACCAGGATATGCCAGGATTCAGCACTGATATTGTAGAGCACAAGTTACCTTTAAAACCAGGATGTAAGCCGATGCAGCAAAAGCTAAGGCGCATGAAACCAGAGATGCTGCTGAAAATTAAAGAGGAAGTGAAGAAACAATTCGATGCTGGATTTTTAGAAGTGGCAAAATATCCTGAATGGGTAGCCAACATAGTGCCAGTTCCTAAGAAGGATGGAAAAGTGAGAATGTGTGTTGATTATCGAGATTTGAATAGAGCAAGCCCTAAGGATAACTTTCCTTAACCTCACATCAATACTCTAGTGGATAATACTGCTAGGGACTCTACATTTTCCTTTATGGATGGTTTCTCAGGCTATAATCATATCAAAATGGCTCAAGATGATATGGAGAAAACTACATTTGTGACCATGTGGGGAACATTTTGTTACAAAGTCATGCCTTTTGGGTTGAAAAATGCTGGTGCTACTTATCAAAGAGCAATGGTGACTCTTTTTCATGACATGATGCATAAAGAGATAGAAGTGTATGTAGATGATATGATTGCAAAATCTCGTGAAGGAAAGGATCATATAGTTAGTCTCAAAAAGCTGTTCGACAGGTTGAGAAGATTTCAGTTGAAGTTGAATCCTGCCAAATGTACATTTGGAGCCAAATCAGGAAAACTATTAGGCTTTGTAGTCAGTGAAAAAGGAATTGAAGTTGATCCAGATAAGATACAAGCCATTCAAAACTTATCTCCTCTTCATACCTCAAAAGAAGTGCGAGGCTTCTTAGGGAGATTAAATTATATTGCTCGCTTCATCTCTCAACTCACTTATAAGTGTGATCCTATTTTCAAGCTTCTCAAAAAACATGATCCTGGAGAATGGAATGATGAATGCCAAGAAGCTTTTGATAAGATCAAAGAATACTTGTCAAATCCACCTGTGTTGGTGCCACCAATGCCAAGAAAACCTTTGATTTTGTACTTAATAGTGTATGAAAATTTAATGGGATGTGTGCTGGGACAAAGAGATGAAACCGATAAGAAAGAACGAGCAATTTACTACTTGAGCAAGAAGTTCACTGATTATGAGTCAAAGTATTCACCATTAGAGAAGATGTGTTGTGCATTAACCTGGATAGCTCGAAGGCTTAGACAATACATGCTTTATCACACTACTTGGCTCATAGCAAAGCTAGATCCTATTAAGTATATCTTTGAAAAGCCCTCGTTGACAGGAAGAATAGCACGGTGGCAAGTTATGCTTTCAGAATATGATATCATTTACGTGACTCAAAAAGCTATTAAAGGGAGTGCAATAGCTGAATTCCTTGCTGATCGTGCAGTCGAAGATTATGAGCCAATGAAATTAGATTTTCTTGATGAGGATGTGATGGCCATTGAAAAAAATGAACCTGTTGAAAAATCATGGAAGATGTATTTTGATGGAGTTGCTAATGCTTTGGGTCATGGTATTGGGGCAATTTTGATATCTCCTGATGGACATTATTACCCCATCATAGCCAGATTAAATTTTAATTGCACAAACAATGTGGCTGAATATGAGGCCTGTGTTATGGGTTTACAAGCAGCAATTGAAAAGAAGATCAAAGTGTTAGATGTGTTTGGAGATTCAGCTTTAGTCATATATCAGTTACGAGGTGAATGGGAAACAAGAGACTCTAAGTTGATTCGATACCATAAATACATCTCTGAGTTGGTCAAGCAATTTAAAGAAGTTCAGTTTGAGCATCTACCTAGAGAGGAAAACCAAATTGCTGATGCACTGGCTACTCTAGCTGCAATGATCAAAATAGATGCAAATACTGAAATCCAACCCATCAAGCTGGATGTGAAAGATGTACCAGCACATTGCTCAGGTGTTGAAAAAGAAATTGATGGAAGGCCATGGTATCATGATATCATGCAATACATTAAAAGCTAGCGGTACCCAGAACATGCAACAGAAAATGATAAAAGGACTATTAGAAGATTGGCTATGCATTTCTTCATTGACGGAGATATCCTTTACAAAAGAGGTCGAGATCAAGTGCTCTTAAGACGTGTAAATGCAGCTGAAGCAAAGAAGATTATTGAAGAAGTGCATGATGGAGTTTGTGGGGCACATGCAAATGGTCATATGATGGCTAGACAAATTATGAGGGCTGGCTATTATTGGTTGACAATGGAAAGTGACTGTATTGATTATGCTAGGAGATGTCATAAATGTCAGATTTATGCTGACAAGATTCATGCTCCACCATCAACATTACATGTTTTAGCTCCTCCCTGGCCATTCTCAATGTAGGGCATGGATATCATTGGTCCCATCACTCCAAAAGCTTCGAATGGGTATAGATTCATTTTTGTGATTATTGATTACTTCACCAAATGGGTAGAGGCTGCATCATATGCTAGCGTGACCCGATCTGTGGTATGTAAGTTCATAAAAAGAGAGATAATATGCAGATATGGGCTTCCGAAGATAATTATTTTTGATAATGCCAAAAACTTGAACAACAAAATGATGAATGAAGTATGACTCAGTTCAAGATCCGTCATCGTAATTCGACACCATATCGTCCAAAAATGAATGGGGTAGTGGAGGCTGCGAATAAGAATATCAAGAGAATCCTGGAGAAAATGACTGAAACTTACAAAGATTGGCATGAGAAGTTGTTTTTTGTCTTGCATGCCTATAGAACATCAGTCAGAACGTCTACTGGAGCCACACCGTTCTCTTTGGTATATGGTATGGAAGCTGTGCTACCAGTCGAAGTGGAAATTCCCTCACTGAGAGTCCTGATGGAGGTGGAGTTAGAGGAAGCAGAATGGGTCCAAAATCGCTACGAGCAGTTAAACCTCATTGAAGAGAAAAGACTGCCAGCACTTTGTCATGGTCAATTATATCAAAAGAGGATGATGAGAGCACATGACAAGAAAACTCATCCCCGTTGCTTTAGGGAAGGAGACTTAGTGCTAAAAAGATTCCTTCCAAATCAACATGATAATCGGAAGAAATGGACACCAAATTGGGAAGGCTCGTATGTGGTGAAAAAGGCTTTTTCTGGCGGGGCATTAATTTTGGTAGAAATGGACGGAGGTGATTTGCCTACCCCAATAAATTCAGATGTTGTGAAGAAATATTTTGCTTAAAAAAAAAAGAAAAAAAGAAAAAATGATGACTTATCTAAGTTGAAAACCTGAAAAGGTGGCTTAGATGTGAAGTAAAAGCATCATCAAGAAAAGATCTCACAATGCAGGGGCAAGTGTAGTTTGATGAACTCTAAATAATCAAGGAAGTCATCTGATTTAGTTTTAGAGAAAGAATCTGGGAATATTTTGTTCATGATTATCTTGTGGTCATTCTTTTGACACCTTTATTTCAACTCAAACACTTTGACATACACTTGTTATCAGCCATAAGAAATACATTATCCTTCATTTGAAATAATGCCTATCATTTCCTTTATCCTTATTTGATATTTTTTATCCATCAGAGAAATGTGTGATTGCATTTTATTTGTCTTGAACTTAAAATGATGAAAAGAAAAACAAACATCTCAGCATTACTTTTAAAGTTGACAAAGGCAAATGAAAAAGGATGAGAAAAGCATGACAACACATTGATGTTGCAGACTTTTGAAGAAAAAATATTGTGGTCAGATGTTGAAGACAGATTGGTCATATAAGAATTCGGATAAAAGAAGCCGAAAGTGAGAGATTTCGAGAACCTTTTACTACAATGAATGATTTTGATTGCATTGCATCATGAGCACTCAGTACATGCATCCATGAAAACTTGTAACAAAGATAGAAATTTTCCTTTTCTTAATGAAAAAATAAGATTTTGGTAAAGACAATGATCAAACAAAGGAATTCAAAAGAGAGAAATTTACTTGTTCAAAGATGAAAACTCAAAGTTGAAAACAGCTGAGAATTTTAAAGTTGTGGAGCCTCTGTTGAGAAGAGCTTTTTCAAGAAAAGATTTTAAAGTCGTTGAGCCTCTGCTGAGAGGAGCTTTTCCAAGAAAGAATTTTAAAGTTGTTGAGCCTCTGCTGAGAGGAGCTTTTCCAAAAAGAAAGAATTTTAAAGTTGTAAAGCCTCTGTTGAGATGAGCTTTTTCAAGAAAAGATTTTAAAGTCGTTGAGCCTCTGCTGAGAGGAGCTTTTTCAAGAAAAGATTTTAAAGTCGTTGAGCCTCTGCTGAGAGGAGCTTTTCCAAGAAAGAATTTTAAAGTTGTTGAGCCTCTGCTGAGAGGAGCTTTTCCAAAAAGAAAGAATTTTAAAGTTGTAGAGCCTCTGTTGAGAGGAGCTTTTTCAAGAAAAAATTTTAAAGTTGTGGAGCCTCTGTTGAGAGGAGCTTTTTCAAGAAGAAATTTTAAAGTTGTTGAGCCTCTGCTAAGAGGAGCTTTTCCAAGAAAGAATTTTAAAGTTGTAGAGCCTTTGTTGAGAGGAGTTTTTTTCAAGAAAAAATTTTAAAGTTGTGGAGCCTCTGTTGAGAGGAGCTTTTTCAAGAAGAAATTTTAAAGTTGTTGAGCCTCTGCTGAGAGGAGCTTTTCCAAATGAGAATTTTAAAGTTGTGGAGCCTCTGTTGAGAAGAGCTTTTCCGAAATGAGAATTTTTAAAGTTGTGGAGCCTCTGTTGAGAGGAGCTTTTTCAAGAAAGAATTTTAAAGTTGTTGAGCCTCTGCTGAGAGGAGCCTTTCCAAAATGAAATTTTAAAGTTGTGGAACCTCTGCTGAGAGGAGCTTTTTCAAGATGAGAATTTTAAAGTTGTGGAGCCTCTGCTGAGAGGAGCCTTTCCAAAATGAAATTTTAAAGTTGTGGAACCTCTGCTGAGAGGAGCTTTTTCAAGATGAGAATTTTAAAGTTGTGGAGCCTCTGTTGAGAGGAGCTTTTCCAAGATGAGAATTTTAAAGTTGTGGAGCCTCTGTTGAGAGGAGCTTTTTCGAAATGAGAATTTTTAAAGTTGTGGAGCCTCTGTTGAGAGGAGCTTTTTCAAGAAAGAATTTTAAAGTTGTTGAGCCTCTGCTGAGAGGAGCCTTTCCAAAATGAAATTTTAAAGTTATGAAACCTCTGCTGAGAGGAGCTTTTCCGAAATGAGAATTTTTAAAGTTGTAGAGCCTCTGTTGAGAGGAGCTTTTTCAAGAAAGAATTTTAAAGTTGTTGAGCCTCTGCTGAGAGGAGCCTTTCCAAAATGAAATTTTAAAGTTGTGGAACCTCTGCTGAGAGGAGCTTTTTCAAGATGAGAATTTTAAAGTTGTGGAGCCTCTGTTGAGAGGAGCTTTTCCAAGATGAGAATTTTAAAGTTGTGGAGCCTCTGTTGAGAGGAGCTTTTCCGAAATGAGAATTTTTAAAGTTGTGGAGCCTCTGTTGAGAGGAGCTTTTTCAAGAAAGAATTTTAAAGTTGTTGAGCCTCTGCTGAGAGGAGCCATTCCAAAATGAAATTTTAAAGTTATGAAACCTCTGCTGAGAGGAGCTTTTCCGAAATGAGAATTTTTAAAGTTGTAGAGCCTCTGTTGAGAGGAGCTTTTTCAAGAAAGAATTTTAAAGTTGTTGAGCCTCTGCTGAGAGGAGCCTTTCCAAAATGAAATTTTAAAGTTGTGGAACCTCTGCTGAGAGGAGCTTTTCCAAATAAGATTTTTAAAGTTGTGGAGCCTCTGTTGAGAGGAGCTTTTTCAAGAAAGAAATTTTAAAGTTGTTGAGCCTCTGCTGAGAGGAGCTTTTCCAAATGAGATTTTTTTAAGTTGTGGAGCCTCTGTTGAGAGGAGCTTTTTCAAGAAAGAAATTTTGAAGTTGTTAAGCCTCTGCTGAGAGGAGCTTTTCCGAAATAGAATTTTAAAGTTATGGAACCTCTGTTGAGAGGAGCTTTTTCAAGAAAAAATTTTAAAGTTGATTGAGCCTCTGCTAAGAGGAGCCCTTTTCTGTAAAACCAAAAAAAATAACACGATTTATTTTCGGACAAAATCGTTGTCTTTGTCTTTGCCCTATTCCTGATTCTCAGAAACGTGCAAAGAGGGGCAGCTGTAGACACCGATTTTGTCCGGGTCTACTGTTTTATTTTTTATAATAATAATATTTAACAAAACAAAACAAAAAAAGAAAAAAAAACAAAACAAGTAAACAAAAAAAAAAAGAAGTCAAGGAGTTGGTGCGATGCCGAGCTGCCTCGACCAACTCCTTGACCAACTCCTTATCAGCAACCCAACCAGCCCCCCGACCAGTTTCCTGCCAGCCACCCTATAGCTACCAACTAACCACCCTACAGCCAGCAAAATCCCACTTAATTGAAACTCTATAAAATCAACACATAAACTCAAAAAAAAAAAAAAAAGGAAAACAGGAAAAAAATTTTCAGGTGAGAGTTCTGAAACAAAAAAATTTTTCCAGTTTGAGAGTTTAGGAACGAAAATTTCGATCTACCCACCCAAACACCCAAAATACCCAAACACAAAAATCAACCGAAAACAACCACAAACAGAACCGCCACAAAAAAAACCAAAACAGAAACAAAAAATAAAAAAATACACAGTCCTCACCTACGACGAGGAACCTCAGCGCCAAGCTTCTTACACGAAGAAGAGAAAGAAAGGTCAGCTTCAAAAAAAAAAAAAAAAAAAGAACGCAAAAAAAATATTTTTTTTTTTGGGCCGAAACTTTGAAGACAGATCTAGGAATTTTGAGACTCCTTTTGGTGAAAAGGAGGTCAGATCTACGCTCAGGGGGTCGAGAAGAGCTTGTGGGAGAATTTTAGAATTTTTCGACCACCGGAGACGGCGGCCGGAGACCGAAGGCGACGACGGACGGCGGCGGCACCAACGGTTGACCGACGATCTGCTGAAGAAGAAGGAAAAAAGTTTTTTTTTTTTTTTTTTTTGGAAAAATGAAAAACTGACCCAAAAAAAAAATTTGAGCCTTTTATATAAACTGCCAAAATCAAAACGACGTCGTTTCATTAAAGGCACAAAATGACGTCGTTTTAAGCCCGAAGATCCGCGCGTCAACCCGCGACCCGACCCGGGGTCCGCGCGCCAGACCCGCACCCGCTTCCTTCATCCGCTCTGCCCGATCTGACTGGACCGAACCGAACCGTCAGACAAAATCGAACCGATACTGAACCGCCGAACCAACCAGACCGAATCGAAACGCCGATCCAACCACCGAACCGGTCAGACCGCCCGGACCAGCGTTGATCAGACCGTTGACCGGTGCGGTTCAGGTAAAAAAAAAATTTTTTTTTTATTTTGTAATTTTTTTTATTATTATTTTTTTGGTTATTTTAAATATATTTTTATATTTATGCATGATAAATTTATAAATTTGTTAGAATAAATGTTTAATCGTTTTAATAATAATAAAATTAAAAACAAATAATAATGAAAATATATTAAAATGCTTTAAAATAATAATAATAATTTTCTCTGCCTAGATGTTGGAGGGAATAAAAATATTTTTCTAAAACAATAATTCTGCCTAGATGTTGGGGAATTATTGTTAATAATAAATAAACATAAGAAATTTTTAATTAATTTTCAAAAATTATTAAAATCGAACTTGCTTAAAAAATCCGCCTAGATGTTGGAGATTTTTAGAGATATTCGTATTTTCTTAAAAACGAAACCTTAAGCGCTATTTCTTAATCCTAGGTTTCTAAAACCCTTAAAAATCCAAAATCCATTAAATCCAAAACCGCTCGAAATCCAAAATCCTTGAAGTCCAAAGTCCGAAAAATCCTAAGGACACGTGTGAGAATTCTATTGGAAGCAATTTGTTCCCGAATGTCGCCTAGATGATGGGGTATTTAGGAAATTTTACTTCATTAAGTCTTTTCACACGAGTTCATAATTCATATTAATAATAAGATTAATAAATAAAAAGTATAATAAAATTGAGATTTTAAATATAAACAGTCGCACCTAAGCTCTGCCTAGATGTTGGAGAGTCGGGGTGGTCTCATTATATTTAAGAATCCAACTCTTAAATTGTATTTTATTAATAATAAGATTAATAAATAAAAAAGTATAATAAAATTGGGATCTTAAATATAAACAGTCACACCTAAGCTCTGCCTAGATGTTGGAGAGTCGGGGTGGTCTCATTATATTTAAGAATCCAACTCTTAAATTGCATTTCATTTTACATGACATTCATTAGCATACATACGTTATCGTATTATCATCAATAATTGTCTGCATTATTCTCTCTTTAATTTACTCATGGTACTCTGCCTAGATGTTGGAGAGTCATCAACAATTTTTTGTAAAGAGTGTTATTTCATTTTAAGGATTGTTGTGTTAAATCTTAAGCGAAAAGGGTCTCATTATATTTTGGGTCCGGGAGTCGATTACGCGTGGCGAAGGATTAGCCGGACCCAACCTGATTTTTCGTAGACCAAAATATATCTTTTTGATAAACTTTAAACAACCCGTTTTTATAGTTTTATTAAAAAGATAAACTTTTGGGTGGCCAATCACACCCTAATAAAGAATGGTGGTGACTCCCTCTTTTTTTTTATTTTTTTCAATTTTAAAACAACTCGTTTTTATGTCTGGCGGTCTCAAAACTGTTACGACATTTTGTATTATGAGTGTGTAAGCTTAAGGGGGAGGATAACCCTTAAGAGTGTATGTTGTTGAGTTGAAAAGCTTTGTGAAAGCTTAGTTGTAATCTTCATCAAATAGTGGATTGAACTCTTTAGCAGGAAATGCTAAGGGAGAGGACGTAGGTGCCTAAGAAAGGACTGAACCTCTATAAATCTTGGTGTTAAATTCTCTAACCCTATCACTTGTTTATATTCATCTATTGTGCTTATCTATTTTGATAATTTGTGGTTACTGAATATTATCTTTGAAGATTTTATTAAAACCAATTCACCCCCCATCTTAGTTTATTCCAAGTCTTTGAGCTAACAAAGAATAATGTTGAGTTTAAAATAAAAATATGAATGTTTGTGTATTTTTTAATTATTATTATTGCTTGAAAAATAAATGGAAGATAGTATTTTTTAAGCAAAAATGATTTTGGAAAGCCTACCTAGATATTAAAGAGAATCCAAATCATGTTTTGAAGGATTAATTTTCTTAAATTCTACCTAGATATTAGAAAATTAAATGAATTTTCACTTCACAAAAATAATAAAAAAGGGAGTTTATTTCATTCTTAATTTCCTCTGAAAAAAGTAATGATAGTAAATAATAATGGACATGATAAATGTGAGGTTATATAAGGTAGGATCATTGATAATATTAATGTTGTTTATTTATCTTGTATTGCATTTTATGATTTGGCATTTCAATACTTTAAAATAAAATCTATTTTCACATATTAAAATGGTTAATGTACTAATAACCTTAGCATTAATAGATATTTGCATATCATTTGAGAGTTAAAATTTTAAAAATTTTCATGATTTTTGCTCAATAATGAAGTAAATTGGTGATTTTTAGTTTTGCATAAAGAAATGGAATACTTTGAACGTCAACACCAAGTCCCATGCAAACCATGCAAATGTGGTAAAATGAGGCCAAGCATGCAAAGATGTGATCCAAAGGTGACATGTAAGTCTAGCCCTTCAAGAGGCCAAATCAAGATTGAATTTTTTGGAGAATCCCATGATTTATGCAAATCAAGGAAATTAGGTTTTAAATGCTGATTTGTTGACCAAAAGCATTTCTTGGAATTCATATTTTGGGTGGCAAAGGTATTGAAGGTAAGAGTATAACTAGAATTAATCACAATCCTTTAATCAGTGGAATTACAATTGATTACTTACAAAAGACAATAGTGTCCAAATTTATCCCCTATTATCCAAAACTTACACAATAAATATGCCATATACTCTTATTGTAAAAAGAACCTAATCCCTCCTTCCATATCCCATCTTCCATCACCGAAACCCTTTTTCTTTTCTTTCTTATTTTAGTTTTCTTTTAGTTATTTTCTTTTTCATTTGGCTAAGGTGAAAGCTTAGACTTTTCTTTTGTTCTCTTATTTCTAATTTAATGCTAAGTTTCTTTTACAATTACAAAAACTCTCTTTTATTTGTTTAATGCATGACCACTATTTTCTTTAAGCATTGTCGTTTCTTCTAGTTTGTTCATTGGTCTAGGTTCAATTTAACTTTTTCAAAAGCAATCTGTTTTATTTACTTTTTAAATTTTACAAGCACTCTTATTTCTTTTTAAGCACATTCATGAAAATAGTCATTAAGACCTAGCCAAAATATTGGAGGACTTTTCAATAATTACTTTTCACGAAGAAATTTTAAGCCAGATTTTAAGAAATATCATGAGAACTCTAAGTAGATAAATATTTTTAAAATTCTATCTAGATATTGGAGAATTAAAAAATATTTTGATACAAAAAACTCTTAACTTATTCCCAAATAAAAGATTTTTTAAAAAAAAATTATAACAAAATTAAATATGTATTATGAGTTTAATTAATTGTCTGCATTTCATTTACATTTGTGTTGTGCCTTTGTTCCATACGATATTTGATGGCATTTCATTTTTGTCAAAAAAGATTATCTTATTTTAGAATCATCTTTAAATAATAAAAATTTAATATTTTTAATTAAAAATAATTTTTGAGATCCTGCCTAGATATTAGAGGGCTTCTCAATTATTATTATTTATGAAAGAATATTATGTGAAAATTTTAAGGGATTAGTATGAAGATTCCACGTAAAGAAATATTCTTTAAAATTTTACTTAGATATTGGAGAATCAAAAAATGTTTCAACACTAAAAATTTTCATCTTATCTTTAAATAAAAGGTTTTTTAAAAAATGGATATTCATGTAAAAATAAAATTGGAAGGAATCATTTTTAAATACTATAGTTAAGACCATATTGATAAATATTAAGGATAACATGTGATCAATTGGTACCAATTTTAATGGATACTGTGGGGGTGTTAATCCTTCCTTATGCATAATTCACTCCTTAACTCAGCATTATTTTCATAGGCCGAAATTATCTTTTTGATAAACTTTGAACTCATTTTATTGTTTTATAAAAAGGATAAACTTTTTAGGTGCCTAATGATACCTTATAAAAAGATTAGTGACGACTTCTTTTATTTTGAAAACTTATAAAATTTTCATCTAGTAGTCTCCAAAACTATTATGATAGCTTAATGACTTCACTGGGAATGTCATTTTTTAAAGAGAGTCGGGTAAAAAATTGATCACATGTCATCTTAGGTTTTAATTAATAGTCTTAATTAATATTTAAATTTGATTTTCATTTTCTTAAAAAAAAATGTTTTGCATTGCATACATATTTTAATTGTGCCATTTATTTTATGTTTTTTATGTTTTTCTTATGTGTACTATTTTTAATGAATTATAGGGCATTTAGGATAAGAGTATTTTTTGTAGGGAAATGTTAAAGGTTTGTTTGTTCTTTCACACACACAATCACGTGCATTGCATGCATAAACTCTATACCCAAGCATTTACCTTTTTAGGAAAAAGTGAACTACCTACACTCTCGTAAAATGAATACCTCTGCCATGGCTAGTGAAATGCTTTTACTCAGATTGAACCATTTCTATTTGTAACCTATAATGGGTAAGGATTATGATACTTCATTAGTTTGTGATGGACTATGATGTAAGAAATAATTTAAGAACCATTAGATACATAAATCCTCAGCTTAGCATTAATTGAGCCTTAGGGACCAGCTTTCGGTAAAACCTTGTCAAACCTTTTATGGAAATTACCTGAATTAGGACATGTAAGGAACACTAGGATACAATTTGTATTTTAGAGGTAATAATAATGAAAAAGAAACTAATTTTTTTTTAAAAAAAGAAATAGAAAAAATGATTCTAATGAAAATTTTTTTTGACGTACTATTTGATTTGTCTAGCACTTATTTGAGAATTGCATCTTCGAAAAAAATGTTTTTATTCATACTTTTCAACGAAAAGGAAAAACCCAAAAAAAAGAAAAAATAAACAGAAAGAGTTTTTCTTAATTTCTTTGTTAGCAAAATAAGAAGTAAAAACGTGACAAAAATGAAGTATTGGAAAAAAGCTTTTATCCATTTTGTTTCAACCCAAATTTATTTTTGAATGAATTTCAAATAAAGATATTTTGTACTTTTTTTACCCATATTTTAAATAAAAAAAAGTTTTGGGACTAATCAAGTAGTCTAGCGAGCCTTGCAAAAAAAAATGATCTTGTAAAAAGTTAAAAAAAAAAACAAAAATAATTTTTTTCTTTTAAAAAACAAGGAAAGAGAAGAGGTTTTTCTTAAATTCACTGTTTTTTGGCCAAATAAAAAAATTTTGAATCCTAGTTATTCTGTATGATTCTTTTTGAATTCTCCCTCTTTCTAGAAAAAAAAAGTTCTAAGTTTGAGTGTTGTTTAGTTTATCTTTTTTACATACATTTTCATCATGCTTTTAAGTTGAGAATAATAAGATAGTACAAACATTCTATCTTATACACATTTTGATAAAATGGTACATGCACTCCATCTCATGCACATCTTAATACATAGTATATGCATTCCATCTCATACACGTCTTAATAGGTATAGTACATGCAATCTATCTTAAATACATTTTAATGGAAGTGTCAATTCCAATAGGTTCGCATAACACATGCATCATATTTCATGTAAACATATCTCATGCATATGTTAGTGCATTTCATATTAGTATGTTTCATTAGTCATAGGCATATATCTCATTACTCATATAGTATGTCATTATTTTTCATGCATGCATGGTTTTTTGGTCTACATATGTGGATAAATACTATGATTCATGTCAAACCTGAATTGTACATGTATTGTATTTTAGGGAAATATGCATCATCTTTGTTGCACGCACATTCACAAATTCATCATGGAAATCTTATGCCACTCATGCATTTGTTTGACTGTTGTCCCATGACATCATCATTTAATAAATAAAGGGGGTTCCATATTAGTTAAAAAAAATCCTAAAGTTCTTGCAAAAAAGATCATGACCATGAAAGTTTTTATGAAGCCTAAGTTGTCTTTCAGTTTACTTCTTTTTCATCTAAGTTCATCAAAAACTTTGAAAAATTAAATATAGGAGAGGATTGAGCATGTCAAAGTGAATGGGTCCAAGACAAAAAAAATAATATTATGGACAAGAAAGGTGTAATTGTTGATCATAAAGGATCATTGGTCTTTTTAAAGTTGTACATAGTTTTGTTTTGAAAATTCTTGAAAGTGAATTGTTGTTTCTTCAAAAAAGAATGGTTTTTAATTTTGGACTTTGTAAATGATAATATTTTAAGTGGTTAGATCGAATTTGTAAATATTGTTATGCATATTTTCTAATTCTTATTTAAGAAAAATTCAAAAAAGAAAAAACTAAAATTGATATGGAATTGTTTGAGAATAAAGCTCCATATAAGTGGTTTTAGGATCATGAAAGAAAACTAGGAAAAAAAAGAAAGCAAAAATTTGGAAAAATAATGGGCCTTTTTAAAAAAAAGTAAAGAAATATATGTTTTTATAAAAGTGATGAGAATTTCGAAGAATTGGTGATTGCTATGAGGAAAAACTCATTAAATACCTTTACACATTTCTTCAAACATTCTCATATTCCAAATCACTTAAATACGTTTGCTCATTAGCTATAACCCCTTAAGGGGCATGAATTTGAATTTGTGAACCTTGTCATTGCTTGATCATATGGTGATATAAAAGGGTGATAGTCTTTTCCTAGGCAATGAACAATGAGATAGTAAAAAAAAGAAAAAAAAAGATAAAAATATGAGATTTCCATAAGATCAGGCAAAAACATCATTTTTTTAAAAATTTGAATGTTGTAATTTGATGTCAAGGCTATGCTATAACTTTAAAATTTTTAAAAATCAAAACCAACAAAATCCTTTAAAATGAACCCAAACATGCCGGCCTTCTAGTTCTCTACCCTAAAATTATCCTTGTCCAGCGTTTTGAAGCACATTGACTAAAAAAAAATCTCATTGCCTTTAAGAGAATTTAAATTATAATTAACTCATTATGTTTATGGAGTGACATGAACCATTTGACACCTAAAAGAAGTTCATTCCACATGACCCTTTTTTTTCACATGAACTTCCATTAGAGGTGGTTTATCAAAATAAGGCATTTTTCTCAAATTATGGTGAAGGCATGCAAAAAAAAAAAAAGAAAAAAAGAAAAAAAGGGAAAAGGAAAAAGAAAAAAGGAAAGAAGAAAAGAAGAACAGAAATGAAAAAAAAAAAAAAAAAGAAAGAAAGGGAAAGAAAACTTTTGATTATGACAATTATGTGCTTAAGGCATTCAAATGAATCTAAAAAATAAATGATCTCAATATATTTATAAAAGGGTCAATGGGAGAAAACAAAAGAGTTTAAGGAAAGTTAAATATCAAAAAAATCCCAAATAAAGAAAATTTTGAAAAAAGAAGAAAAAAGAAGAACAAATTTTCAAACCTTTTGTTTTAAAAAATAATTGCTCTTCAAATTTGAGTAACTCATGCTTGAGATGATAAATGCTTATCTTTCATCATTGATAGCACCAAAATATATACAATTTTTCATATTAAAATGGTGCTAAATTTTAAAATTTTCAATTTGTTTTTTGTTTTTCATGCTATTTTCATGGCTTTAGGTTTTTCAAGCACAAGATTAATTTTCATTCATGCCATGCATGTAATCATGCAAAGCTCATTTTTGGCCTAACCATGCAAACACAATGCCGCCCACCATTGATCCAAATTCAAGCATGCACAAGCCCACTTGGCTTCCAAACCATTCAGCCAAGGTAGAATTTTGAGACAAGTATGTTTTTTTTACCTAATGACTTATGCTTGGACTTTATCATAGTTAGCCATAAAAGAGAGAAGGAAAAGTTGCAAGACCATAGACTCTACAAGCTCAATCCATTCGACTAAAAAAGATTTTATCCAAGGAAGACCTTTTTGCTTAGCATTGAAGATTTCATTTGACCAAGAGTTATTTGTGCTTATGATGAACTCTTTAGCTCGTCCAATGAAGAGTTTTGATAAAGCAAGAGATGTACAAGATAATTATCAAGATAATTGATAAAAAATCAAATTATTCTTAAAATCCCAAGCCTTAACTGATCATATGAAAGAGTTTGAATCAAGATTAAATGCTACAAAGATCAAAGGCCAAGATTGCTTCCTAAGACCCCTTATTCAGCCAAACTCTCTAAGGAGGAAGAGAACATGTTCGGTTAGGACTTTTTAAAGTTAAGATAAGATTATCCTTTAGCATTTGAATCAAATTCAATTTCTTGTACACTTGTCCCCCTTGGCTAAATAACCTATGCCTATAAATAGGCAAGGCTATTCAGTTGTTTCATTATCCCTCTCTTCACTTTTCTTATTTCTTTTAGTTTTTTAGTTTTTTATTTCTTTTTAGTTAAGGTATTGGCTTAGGTGACAAATTTACCAATTACCAAATTCTTGTTTTTTAAATCTTTTTCAATTAAAAAGTGTTTTCATTCAAAGATTTCTTTTCTTGTTTTCTTGTTTGCAAAATCTTGTTCTTCTTTTATTTAATTTAAGAAAAGCATTCTTTTTACTAAGATTGATCCAAATTTCCTTAATTTTCTTTGCAAGATTGGCTACATTTTTTTTTATCTTTAATTTCTTTCATGCAACATTTATTTACTTTCAAAGGCACTTCGGCATTTTGTCTACAATCTTTTAAATATGTACTTCACAATATTTTGAATTTAGGCTTAAAGATTAGTTATTGGCATTAATCTTTGCTTCCCAAGTGACAGTTGGTGAAGTTTAGAACCCTGCCTAGACATGGCTTTTAATCTTTACTGAAACCCTATAACCTTAAAACCCTAAATATTCATTTGTTTAGATATAAGATCTCAGCCTTTCACCTTTGGTACTTGTGAACTACCCAGCACTATATTCTATAATCCTTGAAAATACGATATTTGGAATACTCTACTTTATTACTTAACTTGTGCATTTGCATGTTCAACATAAAAAGAAACAATTAATCATCCATTTAAAAATATAGTAATTTATCTTTTGCTATCCGTTTTAGCCTAACAAAATTTTTTTATAAATAAACCATGACCAAAGATCACCCTTCATACTGGGAAGCAAAATAGATACATTTAGGGGTTAAGTATGATAATGTCCAAGAAGGAACCTTATGTATTGAAAAAAAATGTCCAAGGAAAAGTTATCAAAATTTTGAATTCACTCAAAGAAAAAAAAAGGAAAAATGAAAGAATGAAAGGGGAAAGGAAGTGAAAAAAATGAAAAAAAAAAAAGAGGAAAAGATGAAGAAGAATAAAAGAAAAAAAGGAAAAGAAGAAAAAAAAATGAATGAGTGAACAGCATAGGGAAATGAAAGGACAAATACCCTATAGCAAATTATTCAAATGAATGAATGATTTTTTGTTTAAATCACCCTTGATGACTTATTTTGGGCCTACCTATTTTTTTCTTTCAAAACTTCGAACCTTAGCCTATCTTATGTCCTTAGAAAAATTCATATTGGATCAAGTATATAGGCTTACAATTGAAAAGCTTCTCTTTGAGAAATGACCATAAAACCCATAAACCTTGTTGCCTTTATTTACTACCTAATTACCCATCTAGGCCATTAATACTTTTTAGATAAATTTAACTTTTTAAGTGCATGGTATAATGATTGAAGAGAATAAGAAGAAAAAAAGAAAAAAAAAAAAGAAAAGATGAATATAGCTTCAAGGTGAGAATATTGCAAAATGGCAATTTAGAGCAAATTTGAAGTCCTTAAAGTCATTCCTGATACTAAATGAGATATATGCTAACCAAAGACAGCCTAGACCCTTTGAAAAATCCAAAGATATCAAGGCCCTAAAAGTTTGAAATGCATTGAAAATTTGAGCCTTGTTTCCTCATCCCTAAATGACCTTTCAAAACTTTAAGCCCACCATAGCCAACCTTAACATCTACCAAAATGCCACATTTGAATGCTAAATAAAGTGTCAAACATGTTTGGTTTTCAAGGGATTCATGGTTTTTTTTTTTAATTTTGTTTCCTTTGTGAGCCTATATTGGAAAATAAACATTTCTTTTATTACCTTCAAATGGTGAAGCCTTTTTGAATGAGTTAAAACCTTCACATGTTGAACCATCCAATCCAATTGAAAAGAAAACTTGTCACTTTTTTCATTTCTAATAGGGAAGACCAATACCCAAGGGATTCCCAAAGTCACCTTTGTTTAGATATTTCATTTCTCTTTTATTATGGAATTTAATTATATAGGGCAAATTTTATTGACCATTTTGAAAAGTTTTTGAATAACCAAGCACATTTTTTGTAAAGAATAAAGAAACCATGTTTTTTATAAAATAAAATTGTTGAATTGTGATAGTTTTTAGACCACGTTGGATTTAAGAAAAAAAAGATTACTTTTCATTAAAGAAGTAAGAAAAAAATGTGTCTAGAAATGATGGTTTGTCTTCGCATTTTTGCAATTAAATCCAAAATGCATGTTGCATATTGCATATTGCATGTTTTATGCTTGAGTGTTGAAACTGAAAATAAAAAGAAAATCAAGAAAAGGTAGAAAGTGAACTGGTGAAGGAGCAAAAGAATGGTAACTTGAGATCATTATGGAAAGAAATTGAAAAATTATTTGGATGGGAAATAAGCAGAATTGAGAAAGAATTTTCTTTTGAAAAAGGGGTTATTTTTTGTGTTTACATTCATGTTATAGCACATATATCATGAAGTTCTCGTATTTGCATGGGCATTCATGGAATGAAGTTCTATGGTTGCAAAGAATACTTGAACAAAAAGGAAAAAATTTTGAATTTGCAAATTTACATTTATATCTTTGGGGCAACCATGTTGTATATGAACATCGGCATTTTCATTCATAAGAGGCATTTGTGTCATGGAAAAGAAATTAGCTAGTAAGAAAATTTGTCATGCATCTTTTTAAATACATTTGTGTCATAAAACAAAAAATTTGCATTTGCATCATTGTAAGGTTATCTACATGAAAAAACACTAGCATCAGCATCATGAAAAGTTACTTACATTGGCATCGATTATTTGCATCACAAAAAAAGTTCTAGCATAATAAGAATCCTTGCATTCACATAAAGACAATTGCATCTACATCATTTGTTAGAAATGAATGTTTGTGTCATATTGCATCTATCAACTTTGTAAATATTAGGAAACAATAAAAGACAAGAAATAGAAACATTTTAATTAGTAAAAAAAAAAAGAAAAATAAAAGAAGAAAAATAAAGGTCTTTAAAAAAAGAGAGAAGAAAAAGTATGTCAAAAAATTGAAAAAAAAGTAATCTCCTAGTTTAAAAGATATGAAAAGAAAAGATCACCAAGAAAAAGGATAGAGGAAAAGAGTTTGAAAAAAAAAGAAAAGGGAATAAGGGAAAAAAGCAAAGAAAGCAAAAAAAAAAAAAAAAGACAAAGAAGTATGGCATGAGAAAAGAGAGAAATATAAGAAAGAGAAAATAGTTTGATTTATGAAAGAAAAAGGGTTGCTTAAAAAATGAATGAAAAAGATGAAATATGATAATAAGTTGAGTTTTTTAGAAAAAGTAAATGTCAAGAAATTTTGAAAAACGATAAGATTTAAACCAGTTTAACTGGCACCTAAATGAGATTTAAACCCAATTTAGGTGGCACCAGATGAGATTTAAACCCTGGTTAGTTGGCACCAAGCTAGAATCATTTAGCCTAATGAAGTTGGCACCAATTAAGAAAAGGGTTGAAAGAAAACTAAGATAAAAAATAAAAAGGAAAAAATGAAATAAATGAAATAAAAGTGAACAAGTGAATGAAAAACTGAAAAATGAATGAAATCAAAAAATGGAAAAGACAAATGAATGAGTGAAAAATGATAATGATGAATGATGAGTGAAAGAATAAATAAAAATATGAATGAATGATGAAAAAAATGAAATAAAACAATTAGTGGGTGAATGAGCAAAATGATTGATGAGAAAACGAAAAAATGAAAATGAATGAAATGAAAAATTGAATGAAAAATGAGATTGTAAATGGAATTGAATAAAATGAAAAATGAAAAAAAAAATAATGAATGATAGAATGAAAAATGAATGGAAAATAAAAGTGATGAATGATGAAGAAATGGGTGAATGAAAGAATAATGGAAAGTAAAGGGAATGAATGAAATGGATGAATGGAATGATGATAATTGAACGATAAAAGATGAATGAGTTAGTGAAAATGAATGATAAATGACAATGATGAAGGAAAAAGAAAAAAGATGCCTTTGGCAAAATCAACAGACAACTATTGGAGATATCAAGGAAAATTGGTAAGGAAAAAAAAATGTTTGGATTAAATGAAGGATTTTTATCATCGTAACTTGACTACTGATGAATTGTTCAAAAACCAAGAGTTTAAAGACAATTGTGACCATAAGTGTGAGCGCATGATTGTAAAAATGGCATACAATATTCCTTGCATCCATTATGTGCATCGTATGAAAAATGAATTTGATTTCGAAAAAAGCAAACACACCAACACATTTCAAAGAAAAAACCAAAAAGAAAAAATTTTTCAGGAAGGGAAAAAAACTTTTAAGGAAGGAAAAAAAGCTCTTTTAAAGTTGTCAAGCCTTTATGTCGAAATGTTTCTAGATTAAGTTTTCAAAGTTGTTGAGCCTCTATTTTAAGAAACTTTTTCAAGTTTCTAAAATTGTCCAGCCTTATTTAAACGAACTTTTCTAAATTTTTAAAGTTATTGAGCCTCTATTTGAATGAGCTTTTTCAAAATTTTAAAGTTGTCGACCTCTATTTAGAGGAGCTTTTTAAATTTTTAAAAGCTCTAAATTTTCAAAGTTGTCAAACCTCTGTTTAGAGGAGCTTTTCTAGCATCAACATATGCAAGACCTTTGAGAGTAATTTCTAACTTTGGGTAAAGTCTGTAAGTCTTTTGAGCTGAATCTATTTTAATTTCAAGATTTATAAGACTGTCAAGCAGGATCCGTAAGTTTTTCAAGCTGAATTTTTTTAATGTAAAGATTTGTAAAACCTCTGGGCATGATCTCCTGTTTTATTTTGCAAAGTAGTTAAAGCTTTGTTGAAAATAGCTTTTAAATTTATTTCCAAAAGTTATGAAACCTTTACTTAAAAGATTTTTTAAATTTATTTTCAAAAGTTATGAAGGATTTATTGAGAGGAGTTTTTTTGTAATTCCCAAAATATTGAAAAGAAAAAAATTAAAAAAAAAACTCAAAAATCAAGAAAATCTAAAAAAAATTTCAAATAGTAAAAAATGCAAAAATAAAAAAAAGAAACAAATAAAATATACACAAAAACAAAGAAATGAAAAATCTTTTAGTTGACTCCGCATAAAATTGTTGTCTACATTTTTACCCTATTCTTGATACTTAGTAATGTACAAAGAGAGGATGTTATAAACACCTAATTTTATTCCGATTGATTTGGCTTTATTCGATTTTTGTGCTTTATTCAAATGATTTGATTTGGACTAATTTGAGTGTTGTACCTGGATTAACTCGTTTAGGGTTTATCTTTGATTAATTGCTTTAAATCATTTATATTAGTTAAAATGTGATCCAATCCAATTTGGGTCAATTAGGTCATAAGGGCTTAAAAGCCTAAAGTCCATGGTCAAAATTTAAAGTCCCAATTTTAAAAACTCAAATTTAATAATGAAGACCCAAACTTCAATTTTCGGCCCAAACTAAGCTTTTAAGCCCAATTTCATTTTTATCTTTATTTTTATTTTTTAGAATTAATAAGTTAATTAAAAATTACAAAAAAGGTAAAAAAAAATAAAAAATGAGTAAAAAGACAGCAGATAAGTCTCGACAAACAATTACCCAAACTACTACCTTGCCATCAGTGTTGCAAGGGTAATAAAGAACCACAATAAGCCAAAATTCCTAGTCTGTAGTTATTAATAAAATAGACAGAAGAGGCATTAGAAAAAAGAGAGGAAGTAACAAATAACAAAAAAAAACTCTTCAAAAAAACCCAACCCCACTGTCGAAACCATCTTAAACTAACCACCTAATCCGCTCATAAACGACTATAACACCCATGATAAAAAAAAAATCTTCCTACCTTCCTCTATGCCAACCCATTGTCCCTAAAACTATCAGGAATCACCATCTTCCCCACACTCCCTTAATCACGGTAGCCTCTTGCCACCTTTAACCAAGCACCCACCAAGACCACAAAAAAACAATTAGCACCAAAACTGAATCCCAAAATTGAGTCCCAAAACCTAGCCACCAAACCCCGTTGCAAAGGACCAAAAACACCCTAACCGAGCACCACAAACTTTCACCCCACTACTACTACCAAGTCGAAACCATCAGCGACCATTTTCCATCATCAATATAACATATACACCTATAAACCAAACCTGAAATCAAACCCTTCACCAAACTCCAACTCTCTAATGAAAAATCAATACCACTATACTGCCTCTGCTTCCTGTGCTCCCCATTTCAAACTAATAACACCATAAACAAACCTAGTACAAAACTCTTCATAAACTTAAAACTTACCTTTCCTTCCTCAAAATTATCCTTGTTGAGACCACTAACAGCCTTTACCTCCACCCTACCTACTTTTAACTAAACCTTCATTACAGCCTTAAATCCCAACCCATTTATTGCCTTAACACCAACTGAACACATAATAAAAAAAAAAAAACCATTCCTAACCACTTAAAACCATTCAGCCAGTGTTAAAAAACCTAAAAATATCTTGCCATTTTTCATTCCAAAAACTCATCCAAACATCCTTTTATTCAAGACCCTACTAACCAAAAATCCAACCCAAAGTAAAAAAAAAAAATCCCTCTTATTCAACCAAAAATCACAGCAGAAAAAAAAGAATCACACACAAAAATAAAAAATTAAAGAAAAACCATAGTCTTCACTCAATGAGGAACCTAACAACATAAAAAAATAAAAGAAAAGAATGAAGTAGTATTTGGTTAGAGAAGGAAAAAATGAAAGGGGTTTATTTAGTGAAAAAGAGAAGAAAGAAATAGGAAAAATAAGAAAAAAAGGAAAAAATAAGGTAAAAGAGAAGAGGTGGATTGGTGGTACCAAATTTGGTCAGTAAAAAATAAAGAAAATGAGAAAGAAAAAAAGAAGATTGAGAAAGAAAAAAAAAAAAAGAGAAAAGGCCTAGGGTTCGATGACGACACCAATGACGAGAAGAATGGCTGACCATTACTTTTTGGGTTTTAAAAAAGAGGCTATCTAGCATTTTTTTTTTAAGAATGAAGTTTTTTTTTTTGAAAAAAAAGAAGGAAATGAAATAAAAAAAACTAAAAGGATTTATAGTAAAAAAAAAAAAACTCAAACAAGTCAAATCGACCCAACTCCACTAGCTTTGACTCAACCCATTTTGGTTTCAACCCACAAGTTGACTTCATTTTGGCCTTTACTTATAATATTGGGTTGAAACCCAAATAGGGTATCTTACTAATGAATTTGGGCTTTTCAATTTAATGATTTTCTTGTTTCAAATTAAAGAATAAAAATATGAATGTTTGTGTACTTTGTTAATTATTATTGTTTATGCCTAACAATGTTTGTGCCTAAAGAAATAATGATAGTAAATAATAATAGGTATGATAGATGTAAGGTTAGACACATATAAGTTAGGATCATCGATAATATTGTCGTTGTTTATTTATCTTATATTGCATTTTATGAATTGGCATTTCAATAATTTAAAATATATATATGTTTTCACATATAAAAAATGATTAATATACTTATGTGAAAATAGTTTTTGAAACCCTGTCTAAATATAATATGACTTTTCAATAATTACTTTTCATGAAGAAATATTAAGCCAGATTTTAAGTAATATCATGAGAACTCTAAGTAGAGAAATATTTTCGAAATTCTAGCTAGATATTGAATAATTAAAAAATGTTTTGATACCAAGGATTCTCATCTTATTCCCATTTAAAAGATTTTTTAAAATTAAAAATAAAATTAAATATGTATTAAATGAGTTTAATCCATTATTTGCATTTCATTTATATTCGTGTTATACCTCTGTTCCATATGATATTTGCCCATATTTCATTTCTTTCAAAAATTATTATCTTTTTTTGTAGAATCATCTTTAAATAATAAAAATTTAATATTTTTAAATAAAAATAATTTTTTAGACCCTGTATAAATATTAAAGGGCTTCCCAATAATTATTTTTTATGAAAGAATATTATGTGAAATTCTTGTGGGATTAGTATGAAAATTCCAAGTAAAGAAACATTTCTCAAAATTCTACCGAGATATTAGAGAATTAGAAAATATTTTGATACTAAAAATTTTCGTCTTATCTCTAAATAAAAGGTGTTTTTTAAAAAAAAAAAGGATTTTCATGAAAAAATAAAATTGGAAGGAATCATTTTTTAATACTATAGTTAATACTATTTTTCTCAATATTAACGATAACATGTGATCGATTAATACCAATTTCAATTAACACTATGGAGTGCTAATTTTTTCCTATATGTAATCGACTCTCAAACTCAACTTTGTTTTCATAGGCCAAAATATCTTTTTTTTAAACTTTGAACTTGTTTTATTATTTTATTAAAAAGATAAACTTTTTACATGACCAATCACACTTTTAAAAAATGGTGGCGACTTCTTTTTTTTTTGAAAACTTTTAAAATTTTCATCTAGTGGTCCTTAAAACCATTATAATATTTGGTTTGTTGAATCTTTTTGGATTGAATAAAAAAAATACAATGATTGGAATTTGGTTATATAAGAAATAAACAAAATGAAAATAAATTAAGAATATTACATTTTATTGTTGAATGTCATCCATCGATACATCACTAGCTAACTCAGGATGTTAAAAAGCTTTAAAAGTCATTATTTTTGTATATGAATGTTAACACATCTAAATATTTAAGATAATGTGAATCTAAAATTTCTTCCATCCATTTTGGAAATACAATTGGTTATCAATCATTGTTAACTCCATTATGAAGAAAGTTGGTAAAAAAACCTTTAATTCTCCCATGTTTTGGAGTTTTAATACATGATAGGCATATTTGAGCAAAATCTTCTAGAATTTTTTGAAAAAAAACAATTTTGTTAGTTTTTTAATACAATTTTAAAAACATGGGTAAACAAGCTTTGGATAATTTATTTATAATTTTACTGATAAATTATAGTTTATAAATTGTTGATGTTTTATATTTAAAAACTATACATATTTATCAATATCATTTTAATAATAAATAAATATTTTGAAGATATTTGGTTATAAATTTGTTTACAACTAATGATTTATAATCTATTACATATTGTTTTGCATTGATAATAATTGAGGATAAATAGATTAGACAATGATACAACTAGTAGAACAATGAAATGAAAAAAGATTAAACATAAATTTGAATGTTTAAATTTGGATGAGTTAGTAAGGAAACCATGCATTTATTTTGTCAAGAAATGAATATGTAACAATGGAAAAATGAGTATTCATAGGTTTGCAAATGATTGAAGCAACAATTGATTGAATTATAAATATTTTATATGAAAAAAGTAAATATTGTTTCATTAACATTTTTATTTGAATAATTGATAATATTAAGCAAGTAAATATTCGATATCAAGAAAATGTTAAAAATGGAGATGAGTTTATTCACCTAAGGAGTAAAATAATCATGGATAATGAAAAAATGAAATCAGTACAAAGAATTTTAATTTAAAGATTCAAAAAAATGTACAAGATGAAAAATAAACAAAGAACAAATAATGAAAATAGTTTTAAAAATATTGAAACATCATGATATATAATGAATAAAATATAAAAGAACTTAAACTTGTTTAAAGTTTTTTTATAACGAAATTCTGAGCAATCTCATGAACTAAAAACAAGACAAGCCATCGTAGATCATTGAGGTTTTTTGCATTTTTAATGTAAAGATAATTATCACTAAACATTTTTTTTTAAAGAACAGTAGAATGCTTTGTGTAGTTGAAATTGTGAATTTTGATTTTGATAAGGGATTTTTGTGATATTTGGTTGAATATGGACTTAAAGAAGCTTGTAAACTAATCGATTAGTTTTTAATGAAAGGTGGGTGGAATTATTAATATGTATATTTAATTGATTTAAGATGTTTAAGCTTTGGCTTTAATAAGTTGGTCAATATTTGTACAGGATGGATGTATTTTGTATTTATGTTAATATGGTTGAGTTACAAAATAAGTAAATATTGTATTTAAAAGAGTTAATAGGTTAGTGATTCATAGTTTCACTTTATGTCAATAATTTGTTAAAACTACAGTGGATGTCATTCTTTTTTGTTAGAATAATTAAATGATACACAATGAAACTACACAAAAGATTCAGCATATGAATACAATATAAAATTAGATATTAAATTGGTTGCATAAAGTTTAGCACAAAAACAATAACCAATGAGCAACCAATACAAAAGTTATAAGTCATATTTGTATGATTTTTCATGACCACTTAAAGTTAACAACAGAAAGAAATCAAAATGTAGTCAAAAGATAAGTTATATGCCATTGCAGAACCATAATAAATTAATAGCCAAAAAGTGTCCTAATAGTTTAAGAAAAAAAGTTTTACAAAGGTAACCTAGCTTGTGAAAATTTAACAACAATTAATAATAACATAGAATATTCTATCATCAACCATCTTGAAAACACAATAATCACTAGGGTTTAAATTATTATTTGCTATAAATCTCCTCCAATCACTTAAGAAAACTTTGTTATAGAAAGAGTATCTGAAATTGATAGGACACCTTACATGATTCTTAGGTACCATTAAGAGGACATCAACATTATATGATAAGAGGTAATTCTTGTAGAATACTACCAAGATATAATGCATTTAAAAAAAAAAAAAGGTCCATCAAGATAATTAAAATGGTTGTCAATAATTATGGATGTATGTTGCATGCAAAGATTTAAGATGTACAAATATAAAAAAGAGATAATAATAGTTTATCTATGGTATATTACTAAAACATATGATGACTGAACATTTGTCTTGGTCATGGTACATTCAAATGATGGATAATCAAAATCATCATTATTAGTTTCATTGTGAGCATCCTCTTCAAACTCAATTTTGATTTGAGAATCTAATTCAAAAAATGTATCATCAAGGTAAACAATTTCTTGGTGCATTGGTTTTTTATTTTTGATTTATCAAATTTTTATTGTTTACCCTTTGAAGAAGTTACTTCATTTAGTCATTGTTTCAGTTATAAAAGTGTAAACACAAAGATTAGAAAATAAGATAATTTGATTATATGAATGAAAACAATTAAAATAAAAATATTATTAATCATTGCTTGAAGGATATTTTTTGTGATAACAATTTCTAATCCAGCATAAAGAAAAAGATGAAAAGTTGCATCTTGGTTGTATATCAATATGAACATATCACCAATTTGAAGAAATGTGCATCAACAAATTTTTTTCAACCATTTTCAAAGCACAGATTACCATTTTAATGTTAATGAAATCCACTTTGAACTTATTGGGCAACAAACTAGTAATACGTACAGTCATTGGATTCTTTATATGTGATAGTTATGTCTCCATACAAACCTTCATTGGATTCTTTATATGTGATAGTTATGTCTCCATACAAACCTTTAGTAACATCTGGTATTACAACGTTTATATCAAATGATTTATTAATATAGACCCAAAAAGATAAATACACATATTCTTATTCATGTTTAAATAATGTTATAACAATGGATGGCAGAGAACATAAATTTGTAAAAACTTTTTATTGATTTTGGTTATAAATGTATATATTGATATTTAATTTTAAATTACATTTATGAAGATAAAAATGAATGATATCATATTTTTTTATATAAACCACTATCATCTCAAAGAATACAAATATTTATCATGTGATCTTAACAAAATAAATAACATGGTAAACAACAATCGACAATTGATTTTTCATTCATGTTTTTATAAATAGGAAAGATTTTATATGTGTGTGTGTATATAAAAGAAGGAAATTGGGTTATACATGAAAATTAGATGTGTTAAAAAAAATAACTTTCAGTATATATTTAAATAAACATAAAATTGATTCAAAATAATTGATATAGATAACGAAATTAGAGTGAGAAACATAAAAAGGTTACATGTCTTGCAGAAAATATAAAAAATTTATATAATAATAAAGAATCCCTTTTAAAATATAGCTAAAAAATAATGTTATGGATCAAAATAAATTAATGTACGCATTTTCAGTTGGATTGTATAATATATCTGCTGCAAACATTGAATATATGAAAACTTATTATGACAAACTAAAATAATGTTAAAAACAAAAAATAAGAAAAAAATACATATGCATGTACAAGATGAAAAAAAAGACAAAAAACATAAAAATCAAACGATTTTATTACAATAATATCTTCTGTGACATCTTCTTGAGTGAAAATCTTGAAAATTATTGGTACATGATTGGTGTTCCTAAAATTTCAAATTGGTGAATGCTTTTGTTTGACCATTTTTTCATTGCAAGGTGAAGCAGTCGACAATCTTAGAGTATTAAGGTTTTATGAGAAAGGAAATAGGGTTTGGAATAAATTTTGGGTTTGAGAGGTTAAAACTTGGAGGTTGGATTGAATTTAGGGGTTTGACAAAAAAAAATTGTGCAAAATTATTAATCTTTTATTTCTTTTGTTGGGTTGGGTTTTATTTTATATAATACTTTTTATTGGATTATATTTACTTGAGTTTTAAAATTGCAACTCATTAAAATTAAAATAGTATATTACTAACTTAATTTTAAGTTAAGTTAAAAACGAATTGAAGTTAAATTTTATTTGTAAATAAATTCAAACGACATTATATTTATAATATTAATTTATTTGATTAAAAAAATTTTAATAACAATTCTTTTTTGCTATAATGTTCGAATATCTAAAACATTATAAAAAAACAATTTCTCATTTCTCATAAATTTTTTATTAATCATTTTTTTGTTAATCAGCATTCATTTATATAAAATAATTCAAAATAAAAAAAATTTCAATTGCTTTAAATAATAAATTTTTTTTTACATGTTAATGATGTCTAAATACAAATGAAAACTTGATGATGAGAATATAAATGTGATCATTAAATATTATTTAAAATAATTAATTATAATGAAACTTTGAATTTATAAAATATGATCATTAAGTGTTGTTTAAATTTGTTAAGAAAAATTTATAAAATTTTGAAGTTATAGATATAAAATATAATCATTAAATATTGTTTAAAATTGTTGACAAAAATTGTTAATCATATTAGAAATTTAAATTTAAATTTATGTATATTATAATTTAAAAAGTAAATTAAACAACACTATAAAAATAAATAAAATTTACATATAAAATAGTAGTACAATTAAGATATAATCAATTATTTATTCACACAAATTGTATACCAAAAGATGAATTCATTTCATAATGATAATATTTTTACAATATTGTATAACATTTCTACTTCAAGTTCTTTTTTGAGACAATACCAAATGTTAACAATCTTAAACACAAAAATCTTGTACCATGATTACATTTTTTGCTTTATGAGTTGCCAGCAAATTCAATTTTGTTAACCATTGTTTCTTCAATAAAAATTAACAAAAAAGCAAAAAAAGAAAACATTATGATGATAAACCAAACAAACCAATGGCATCATGTGTTTGGCATTTCTCATAATACAGACACAATATGAGCTATCAAAATGTTGCACAAAAACATGATTCACATTGGATGCAAGGGATTGATTCCATCAAGTTTGAAAAGGCAATCAATTATTTTTTTTTTCCTTATCCCTGCAAACGTAAAAGACAAACAATGTTGTAATAGTTTATTTACATATGTTTTTTCATGAATTCAAATTTTGTTGAAATAAAGGCATACATAAACAAAAGATATATCGTTTAAAAAGTTGTTTTGCTCAATGAAAAAAATGATTAATTGAATAAATGATCAACACTGCAAATAAAACAAAGTTGTGCAACCTGGTTCTCAATTTTTTCAAAGGTTGTTCATCACTGAGATTCTCTAGTTTAGTCTCTATTGTCATTGTTGTTACAACTTCTTTATACTGTCTATATTTTAATAAAGGGAAAAAATTTAACAAAAAATCCAGCATATCATCTCAAAATAACACACCATACTGATAAAAAATTTTACAATAATAAAAAACCAACATACTTTGCAAAATTTAAACCTAAAAAGAACTTTTTTAACAATTGCTTCTTTTGGTGTTGCTTATTATAAACTTATAAAGTATTTTGATTATGTTATATTTATAAAGTATACTATATATATGATAAGACTAACACACAATATTCACCATAAAAATGCATATTATAAAATTCATTCTTAAATGAAAGAAAAAACTGTAAATTCAAACTTGATTCCTTTAGCTTTCATAGGTGATTCTTCTGGAAACAAATCAATCGGAACATTAACAATTCCTTGAGTGATAGGTTGTTGTTTCTCAAGTGTGCATTCAAGTTCAACAATTGGTTCAATTGGAAGAATAGCTGTTGAAGATGATGTTTAACTTATTTCAAGGAGTGACCTATGCTTACCAATAAAGAAAGTTTTGTTTACAGCAAATGCTAGAACACCAGTTTCAATTGCTTGTTTTGTAACGTCAATCTTAAAAATCCTTTCTTGATTGATTAAGCTGTTGACACTTGCAGGGAAAATTATTTTGTCAACAACCTCTTTAGCTACAATTTGTTCAATACTTTTTTCAATAAATTATTCAACCACTGGACTAAAGGCCATTAATCCAATTCCACTAATAATGTCCTCAAGTGTCATACAAATCTTGTAACTAATGGAATAGAAGCAAAAAAATAAAAGCTATCATTTTGTTCAATGAAAAAATTAATATGTATATATATTTATATGAAATATAGTATATAAACAAAGTGACATATTGTTGAGTGAGCTTATAAAAATTTAGAGCTTTGTTCTCCATATTTTGGATTTGGACAATAACTTCAAGCTCTTTGGACATTCATTGCAGCAATTATAAAACCATCCATCAAAAACATCAATTTCAATGATTTTAACTTGATATGTGAACAAATTTTCTAAATAAAAAGTGAAACAAATGAAAAAAATTAAAAACATGGAAACCATACCGACCTTAACATCTTTTTAAATTATAAAATACATAAAAGACAACAAAACTTAACAACTATGCATTAAAAATAGATTGAATCACCTAACAACCCACAAAAAAATTAAAAGGGTAAAAAACAACAAAATCACTAAAAACAAAAGCTATAAAGATCGATGACAAAAAAGTCATGAGAAAATGAAGAAACGAATAATAACTTAATAAACCAAAGAGAAAATAAAAGCCAAAAAAAACAAAAGAAATAACCCAAAAAAATCACAAAAATGCAATAAATCAATGGAAACATTTGCCCAAAAAAAAAGCCAAAAAAACAATAAAATTTCAGTGGAAAATAACATAACAAAAAACAAATTCTCAAAAGAGTAAAATCAAACAATCATATTAGGAAGCAACAAAATCAAAAGAGAAAAAACTATCTGAACATAGAGCAAAAAACAAGTAAGAAAAACAGAAGAAAAAAAGAGTAAAGTAGAAAACTAAAGAAAGAAAAACATAAGTGTTGACACGATAAACCAAAGCAAAATCTACAAAAAGTCTAAATTTAGCAAAAGTTATCTTATGAATTTCAAGTGATGACAATGTCATGTTCAAATTTCACCATGTAATATAAGTATTCTACTTATTTACAAAAATGAGTGCAAAGCTTTTTAACTTTATAAGAATGAAGAATATGTTGAACATATATATATATATATATATATATATATATATATATATATATATATCAAACATCCTAGCAATGACTTAAACAATTATAAACTTTTTACATAAAAATTAAAGGTGAAAAAAAGTTTTTTCAATTCAAAATCAAGAGACTCTAAATCTCATAAAAAAAAAAAAAAAACCTTTAAATTTACAAATAGTAAAATAAACTGCTTACAGGATTATAAATCTAATTTCAAAAAGAGTGAAACAAGCACCATGAACGAAAATCCTTGTACATAGCATGTACATGTATCAGTTATGTCCATGTCAATTATATTAGCCAGCCTTATCTCAAGCTTCAGATTGACAGCCCAAACAACATTTTCCTATACGTCTTTTTATGTACAATATTTGACTCTACAAAGGGTGAAAGAAATCTACCATTAAAAACAAAATTCAAAATTTTAAACAACTATTCCTCTGTTGATGAAAAGCTATGTACATACAATCCCCATCCAACGCAAAATTCAAATAAGATGGACGTTAAAATTAGCAATCACAGTCCTCAATTATCAGTTTAGCAACTGCACCCATTGTACCTACCCCTCCAATTCCCAGCAAGGCCAGAGCAAGTTCCTCCTCATTCCATTGTCTCAGTCCCTTACTCAGCCTCCTTAGCACATCTACATCCACCTCTAGGACCCAATTTGGGGTGCAACCAACCATTAGACTCACAAATCCCGACACATAGGCACGCCATGTAGCTCTATCGCAACCAAGCGATATCTTTCCATCAAGTGCACTTGCAAGAAATTCCATGTGCATGCCCAGGATTTTAGGACGTCGCTTTGATGATGGTGATGAGGAGTCAATTCCCCAAGCAAAAGCATCACCAAGCACTGTAAAATATGCAAGTGCATATCCTCCTAGCATTGCCACAAACCCTATTCGCACCTCCAGGTCAGACCTATGAACGGATATAAACCAAAAAGGCAAAGTTTCCTTTATCAATGACTGAACCAGACTAAGGCCGCCAGACAACCATACCAAATAAGCAGCTAGGGAGGCTGCAAGTTTTACCCTAGTAATTGCTGCAGCAAGAGAAACCTGCCCATATCTCATTCCATTCTTGCTTGTCTTCACCATCTCTAATCTCTCCTTTAGCAGACCACTACCAGCTATTTCTCTCACAGAAAGCATCAAGAGAGAAACCACCTTTTCTGTTATGAACACAATATCTCTCATGGAACGGTAAACACGTAGATAAAGAATCTCTGAAGCAACAGGTGAAAGCCCACCACCAAAATGAGAGCCAAATCCATGACCAAGAAGAGCTCCAACGCCACCATTGCTGGAGATTGGTGCAATGTTCAAGCTGAGTGTGGCTGTAAAACAGCTTTTAAGAAACTGGACAATAACATCACTGTTATGAAAAAAAACAGTGCGAGATGCAGAAAAGACAAGGAAGTCAAACCATCGCTTTGCCTTTTGGGTCTATAGGGAAGCCACAATTGGCAAGCAAGGCCATAGGCAGTCTGCTGCAAGGGACTCCAAAGTTGGGCCAGCCAAATTGAGAAATCTTTCGGAGGTTTTGTCCATTTTATAAATAATGGTGAGACTTACAAAAGCAGCCAACAGTAGTGGAAGAGTAGCCGGAGAGCTTCCTCCTGTTATTACAATATGCATCAGTCATACTATCACAAAATTGGTTTGTGGATTGAAGAAATGATAAAAAACACATTTTACAAATCACAAAATTGGCTTGTGGGTCAAAGAAATGATAAAAACTGCATTTTAAACTTATTTCGAAGCAAGAATACTATCAGCATAAGCTGTACCCACTACCCAGTTAATTTGGAAACATACTTTATATGTCTCAAGGTCAAATAAAAACATAACATGCTCTTGTCATTGGTAAAGGCATAGGAACGAGTAGTTATAAATGCATGTCCAAACACAATCTATATATGATAGCAAACATACTTCTCATGGTAAACTTTAACGATGTAAGTGTTCAGAGAATTTAAGATGGCAATGATAAAAACCTACAGCAAGTCTAGGGACCTCAACATCAGTGGCTACTAGGATTTACTTTATATGCTCCTCAACATTGGACAAATTTGCAGCAGGGCTTGGCCAATCCATACCATTCATAACAACAGGTTTCCAGACGCCTCTACTTACTTCAGCAGAGAAATAACTCACAATGGCTGCCAAAGATGCAGGAAGAAAATCAGCTAAATCTTTTAGCCCTGAGACATTAAACAATTTTGGTTATAAGAGCATCTATACATCATACATGGATGTCACATTAATTCACATAAAAATAGTTTTTCTATTCCAAGTTAACCAGTCACACAAATAATAGCACTATGAAAAAAAAGCATTGCCAGCAGAATCATAGATTCTCAGCCACCTCTACCCTTTCCTATGTGTCTTTTTCCCCTTCTTTTTACATAATTAAATGAGGTTACTTAGCTATATGGAAACCAATCAACGCGCATGGATGGAGGAGAAGGCATTTGGCCCAAAGGCCACATTTTCCTCCAACAAAGCTGCTCCGAACAAAGGCATTTCTTTTTTCCCTGAATAGCAACCTATGTATGATTCTCATCTTCCTCATTGTGCATTAGCGGATAAAGATAAAATCAGATAAGCACACCAGACTAACCTGTAGCCAGTTCACGTGGAGAAAGTCTTCCATGAGCACATGCTGTTAAAGCAGCATCAACAACATAAGGAACAGCTTTTAGGATATGCCAGGCAGGTAACTTAGTTTTCAGGGAGTTATCCTCATTTTCAGGTCCAGCTGAACTACTACTTCCAAAAGTAACAGAAGTTATAGACTGGCTTCCTCTATTAATCTTTCTGAACATCATTTTAAGACGTCCATCCACTGTCTGGTAAACAGTGGTTCCATGAACAAGACCAGAGAGTGTTGCAGCTATACACCTTTGATGCTGTCGATACCAAACCTTTAACTTTGGAAATGAATCCAAAAATACAGGCTGCGGAGATGATAAACTTGCAACTTCTGAGTCTCCTTTTATTTCGGTCCTTGTGGATGTTTCAAAAGACAATAAATGGGAATTTCGAACTAATAAGAGGTATTCGGGAGTCAACTGCAATCCAACTGTAGGTACATCACCAACTCCATGTTCAATAGGATGGTGATTAAACCTCCATAGCTTCAGAAGAAGAGCAAATGCATTAGAAAAAACTGCATGGGGAGAGATTTCTTCCCCTGTGGGGAGAGTCCACGAGACACTCGGTACACAGGATCCAAAAACTTCACATATTGGCATCAATAAACAAGCCAGTTGTTTGACCTGGCAAGAGAGAAAAGAAAGTGATGAAATTTAACATATAGCTTACATAAAGGTCTCCATCAACAAACTGCTTACATCCTTGAACATATAAATATATGAATTATACATAACATTTCTTCTACAAAACTTCTCTTTAGCTTACATAAATGGGAAATTTGATTGGAAGAAAACTTCTAATCCTCATTTACGTAAGCTATATGTTCCACTTCAGAAGGGGAAGGAAACTTCTCAGTCCCACCAAATATTTCCTCCTAATTAACATCTGTTACATGCTTTGCTCCATTTCCAATGATTTTTAACGCAATACTTGATATATTTTGGTATTTTTTCATTCAAATAAGTTTGACTAGCATTGGATTGTTTTTTAGTAAAGAGTTTTCACATATATATATATATATGAAAAGAGTAGGCTGAGAGTTATTTTAGAAGTTTCCTTCCAAGCAAATTTCCCACTATCTTGTCTTGTCTTTCTGTTTCTAGTTTATAATGTTGGTGAAGAAATCTTTAGAATAAAACTATTTTATTCTTCTATATTTTTTCTTATTACAATGTTAGAATTACATGAAAATATATAGGCTAAATACTGAATATTCTCAGCCTTAAAACCCAAGATTTTCATGCATTAAAACAATTGATGAAAGAAGTAATTTACTCTCTACACATAATAGGAAAATATCTAATGGATTTGGTGTAATTACCCAAATCACTCCTTATACTAAAAATAAAAGACTTAACTAAAATAAATAAAGTCAACTAATCAAGTAATAATGAAGATTAGATTTCCACACTCCCCCTCAAGTTGGGTGGTAGATGTCAATCATGCCCAACTTGAACTTCAGATTCTCGAAATTGTTTCGAGAGAAAACCTTAGTACGTTTGCAGTTTGGAGACATGTGAAAGTATAAACTAATTTAACAATTCCTTCCTCTATCTTCTCTTTGTGAAGCGACAATCAATCTCCATATGATTAGTCCTATCATGATGAACAGAATTTTTGTTATACTTATAGTAGCATTGTTGTCGCAAAATATCTTCATGGATTCTTCTGTAGAGACCTTTAACTCCCTAGCAATCTTTTCAACCAAATTCCCTCACATATGCCATGAGACATAGCTCTAAACTCAACTTTCGCGCTACTTCTAACCACTACGGATGGCTTCTTGCTTTGCTAAGTAACTAAATTTCCTCACACATTGGTACAATAACCAATAGTTGATCCTCGGTCAGTAATAGATCCAGCCCAATTAGCGTTAGTGTAAATTTCAACATTTCGGTGTGATGTCTTCTTAAAAAATAACCCTTTACCAGGATTCTTATTTAGGTACTATAAGATTCGATACACGGCTCTCAAGTGTTCCTCAGTTGGGTTGTTCATGAATTTCCTTACCATGCTAATTGAAAAACCGATATCTGATCTTGTATGAGAGAGATAGATAATTTTCCTAACAACTCTTTGATATCTGCCCTTATTTGGTGGACTTCCTGCTTCCATTCCTACCTTATTCATTGTGTCCGTAGGGATGTTAGTAGATTTACATCCAAGCATTCCAATTTCCTTTAGTAAGTCTTAGGACATACTTACGTTGTAAAACAAAGATGCCGTTCCTTAAACAAGCTACTTTCATGCCAATAAAATATTTGAGGTGTCCCAAATCTTTGATTTCAAATTCTTTGGTGAAGAGGTTCTTTAGGTTGCTAATTTCTTCCACATAGTCTCCAGTAAGAATAATGTCATCCACATAGACAATAGGAATGGCTATTTTTCCTTTAAGTGAATGCTTGACAAACATGGTGTGACCGGTTTGGCATTGTAAAAAACCATACTTCTTTACCACTTTTGTTAGTCTATCAAACCATGCATGTGGGGATTGTTTAATACCATATAAAGACTTTTGAAGCTTACATACCTTACCATAATTGTCTTGATTTTTAAATCCTTGAGAGATTTCCATGTAAACTTCTTCTAGGTCGCCATTAAGAAATGCATTTTTGACATCTAGTTAGTGGAGTGGCCAATCTAGATTTGCCATCAATGATAATAACACCCTGAATGAATTAAGTTTAGCAACCGAAGCAAATGTCTCCTCATAGTCAACCCCATAAGATTGAGTAAATCTTTTTGCAACAAGGCGAGTTTTGAATCTATTAATACTTCCATCTACATTGTGCTTGACAGTAAAAATCTAATTGCTCCCAATTGAATTTTTCCCTTTCAGTAGTTCTGAAATCTCTCATGTTTTGTTCTTTTCTAGGGCCTTGATTTCTTCAAGAACAGCCATCTTCCATTTTGGTTGCATGAGTGCTTCATGAATATTATTGGGAATCTGCATATTGTTTAGTGTGGTAACAAAAGCCTAATAATTGGGTAATAAACCTTCATAAGAAACTACAATACAAATTGGGTGTTGAGTACATGATCTCACTCCTTTCCTTAGAGCAATTAGTTGATTAAGATCATCAAAAGATTCAATTAAATCAGATTCAGTAAGAGTGTTACCTGTGTTGGTTTCAAGTATTTTTGGAATCGATTCAAATTCTTGGTTTTGCTTTGAAGGTGTACATTCTCCTAAATCCTTCTGAGTTTTATGTTTTCTTGAATAGATAATCAATTCTCTGTTTGTTTTCCCTTGTGGGGACCTAGGGCTTGGAAGATCTGGTTGGATGTTTTGGACGTGAAAAGGAGTTTAAGAAGTGTTTGGTGGTTCAGTAATAGGATCTTCCCAAAGTTGATATTCCCATGTGATTGGATTCTTCTCTAAAAGGCAGTTTTGGGAAAGTAAGGTTGATTTTCAAAAAAGGTAGCATTCATGGAATGGTAGAATTTCTTTGTTATTGATGAGTAACACTTGTATCCTTTTTTATTCGGGAAGTATACAAGAAATATGCATTTGATGGATTTGGGATCTAATTTGCTCTGGTTTTGTTGGCTGGTAAAAACAAATGCAGTGCATCCAAACACTTTAATGTGAATAGACAAGATGATTCGAACGTGAAAAGGAGTTTGAGAAGTGTTTGGTGGTTCAGTAATAGGATCTTCCCAAAGTTGATATTCCCATGTGATTGGATTCTTCTCTAAATGGCAGTTTTGGGAAAGTAAGGTTGATTTTCAAAAAAGGTAGCATTCATGGAATGGTAGAATTTCTTTGTTATTGATGAGTAACACTTGTATCCTTTTTTATTCAGGAAGTATCCAAGAAATATGCATTTGATGGATTTGGGATCTAATTTGCTCTGGTTTTGTTGGCTGGTAAAAACAAATGCAGTGCATCCAAACACTTTAATGTGAATAGACAAGATGATTCGAAGGTGAGGGTAGGCACCGAGAAGGGATTCGCAAGGGCTTTGAAATTTCAAGAATTGAGAAGGCATTCTGTTTATAAGATATGTAGCAGTAAGAACAACCTCACCCCAAAAATGCCATGGGCAATCATCATGAAAGATCTTGCAACTTTCAACAAATGTCGATTCTTTCTTTCAGTAACGCCATTTTGATGAAAAGTGTCCACACATGAGCTTTGATGAATTATACCATGCTTCATTAGATATGATCCAAGAATTGAATTGTAGTATTCTCTCCTATTGCCGGTTCTCAATATTTGAATTTTGGTTTTGTATTGAGTTTGGATCATATTGTTGAAGTTTTAGAATAGTTGGCTCATTTATGATTTTTCTTCATAAGGAATACCCAAGTAACCCTGGTGTAATCATTAATAAATGTGACAAACCATCTGGAGCCAATAATATTATTTACTCTAGGACCCCAAATGTCACTGTGTATCATTGAAAAAAGATGGGATAATTTGTAAGGTTGATTAGGATACATGGCACGAGTATGTTTTGGATAGTTGGCAAACTTCACACTAAAAGTTGTTAGGATTTTGATTGAATAATGAGGGAAACAATTATTTGAGGTACAAAAAATTTGGATGACCAAACCAATAGTGCCATAACATGATAATCCTATATTTATTATTACTAGAGGATGAAACCACACAAGAAATTTTTTGATATTGTCTTTCAGAACCATTAGCTCTTAGGATATAGTGTCTTGCACACAACTTAGCATTGCCAATCATCTTTCCCGAGTCCAAATCCTGAAATTCACACATATTTGAAAGAAATTTGGTAACACACTTAAGGTTTCTTGCAAGTTTGCTTATAGACAGTAGATTGCAACTTAGATTTGGCACAAACAAAACAAAATAAAGTGTCATCTATTTGGAAATAATAATAGAACCTGTGCCGGTTACTTTTAAAAGTAACTCATCAGCAATTCGAACTGTGAAATTTTCATGACATGAATTGCATTTATTAATTACAGATGCATCTCCAGTCATATGGTCTAAAGCTCTTGAATCTACAATCTATGAATTTGATTTCTCTAGTTTTACACTTAAGGTACTTAGAAAATTACCTTTTTGTGCTAAAATACCTATTCAAATAGAAGTGGTAATGTTCTACAGTTTACATTTGAGGCAATTAAAAAATTACCTTTTTATGCTAAAGAACCTGTTCGAATAGAAGTGATAATGTTCTGCAATGATTAGGAAATACTAGCTCTGAGGTTAGAGGTAACCCCCGATGCCAGACTCTCATTTTCGCTAGCCATACTAGACTTCGAGTGAAAATTTTCAAAGGTTCAGGTCGTGCTCTGATACCATGTTAAGCATTCAACTTAAAACCAACATACAGTAAATGGAGTAGCCCAACCTAAATATAAGACTATAAAAAATTAAATATTTATTGGATGTGGGATAACCAACTTTAACAGGACCCCATCACGTGTAGGCGGAGATGGAAGAAGCCTACCACGTGACAAATTTGAAAAGGGCAACAAAAAGAAATTTCAGCTCTGATACCATGAAGAAATCTCTAGAATAAAACTATTTTGTTCTTTTATATTTTTTCTTATTACAATGCTAGAATTGCATAAAATTTTATGGGCTAAATTCTGAATATTCTTAGCTGTAAAACTCAAAATTTTTATGCATTAAAACAGCTAATCAAAGACGTAATTTACTCACTGCACATAATAGGAAAGTATCTAATGGATTTTATATAATTACCCAAATCACTCTTTATTCTAAAAATAAAGACTTAACTAAAATAGATAAAGTCAACTAATCAAATAATAATGAAGATTAGATTTTCACAGTTGGCAATCCAATATCCCTTCGAAATAGGGAAGGATACTAAAAGGGAGACCTAAAATATTACCAGGTCAGAACTTAGAACCCTAAGCACATCATTACTCGAGGATTTCGACACATGCTTTACTCTTCAATCATGTCATGCAATTATGCTATCCTCAATTTAATAACTAAACAAAAGGTAAAGGCACGGGTTTTTAAGAACTCAAATATATGTAAAGGATTTAACACATGGACTTATCCCTTATAAAAGGAAGATTGCTAATAGCTAAGTTGCTCCTACTCTTCATTTTTCCTAAAGTACCTGTATTGGACACATATCTGACACCTAAAATGAACCTAGATGTTATATCTTGACATCCAAATATAAAGAAAACTTATAAAAAAAAAAAAAAAAACCAAATGTACTCAAATCTGAGCAACATAGGTTAAAAATTGTCCTTGGTCTTGACATGCAAAATATTAAAATTCTAATTGAATGTGTTAAATAATTATAGTGTTATGAAGAAGAAATTTACCCATCCACTTTGGTCTTTAAATGTGTATGATTCAAATGGGATTAATAGAAAGTGTATAAAAAATTTTTCCATGTATGCACAGCCTTTAACTTTTTGGGAGCATATCATCTACAATCATTGTAGTACAATTAACAAATCAGAATTCAAGATTGTGTGGCATCCATCAAAATTTCATATGGAGCCCACACTTATTAAGTGGTGGACCCCTACATGATTCTTTGTTGTGATTGGACAATTATAGGATTGTAATAAAAAATATTGTAGGTGAAATGCTCCCTAACCTTATTTTAGTTCTTTGAGCCAAGCTCAGTTGGGCCATTGGACCCAAAAGCTACAATGTGTCTCAGCCAGTACTAGCCCTAATTCTTCATTAAAGCATAAGCTGTCATTTCTAATATCTCAGTTCCAATAAAAAAATTCCTTCATGCCTTCCACTTAACCTAGACCTGCTTGGACTCTAACCATTTTGCTCTCATTGGGGATGCTGCTTTTCCTTGAATTCAAAAGTATTTTTGAAGACAAAAGTTAATAGTAAAGGTATAGAACCTATATCAATGCAGAAAAATAAAAATATATCATTGTTCATCCATGAAAGCTTGTCAAACCAGCAGCAATATCATTCCTTATCTGTGAAACAGATATGCTTAGGTAAGTTAGCAATCATACCAAGCCATGTAGTAGGAAATTCTTAACACAATCCCCTGATGCTATTTCAACAATTAGTACAGTCAACATTGGAGCATAATCTATCAAATGGCTGTCACTCCCAACAAAATTA
This sequence comes from Durio zibethinus, assembly GCF_047325235.1. Taxonomy (NCBI): domain Eukaryota; kingdom Viridiplantae; phylum Streptophyta; class Magnoliopsida; order Malvales; family Malvaceae; genus Durio; species Durio zibethinus. The sequence continues at coordinate 8,327,921 of NC_143183.1, read as the reverse complement.
GCAGGAACCGGAGGAGACATCAATCTAGTTATAAATTGAACTGTATATTCTTGCATGGAATACATAATTAAATATAATTAGAAAGAAAGGAGAATACTTAAGGCAGAATAGAAAATAGAAAACAGAAGACAAGGAAAAAAACAAAAGCAAAGAAATGGGGAAAAACAAAACGGAAAGAAACACTCAATGTTACAAAATATGCAGTTGCATGAAAATATTGCATTCTACAAAAGTGTCACAAATGAAAATCTGGTACAATGAAAAGGAATATTCATCTTAGTACCTGTGTATTCCATCCACGAATTAGAGAAGCCCCACAAAGAATTGTAGCAGCAGATATCTTCCCATCATCGGATCCATTGACTGCAATCTCAAATATTTTCTCCAGCTCTACTAAGCTTCCATCAAATCCATGAGCTTAATTTCAGTTGCTTTACCCTTGGTAAATTTACAAAAAAGAGCAACTGATATACCTGGCTTCAGGAAAGAAAAAGGAATAACTGAAGACCAGGCCAAATCAACAAAATTATATTAATTTAGAAACTTGTATAAGATCACTCTTGACTTGTGATTTTTGAACATTGGATCCCATCAAGTGTACTGAATGAGTGACAATAACAGCTGAGAAATTGGTTTAACTTATTAGATAGTTTTGCATACTAGATCTTTCCTCCTGCTAGATGCTTACATTGAGAATTTTATCACTCACACAAGTATTATACAAAAGTTTTCCCAGTCAAACAACGCTATTGTTCATCATCCACAAGTCCTTGATGGAAGAAGCCTATTCCACAAGCCAATTACCAAATACCACATCAATCTGAAGTTTTCAAATAAATTAAGTTTCGGGTTTTACAGCTAAGGCAACTAAAGGTTTCAGTGACAGAGAAGTAGGGAATAGTTCTAGCAAAATGTACAAGGGAGAGATGAGTCAAAAACTGAAGGTTCCACACTTGTGATAAGGTCTATTGAAATTAGAGGATCAAATTGATACAAATAAAGCTAATAACGACCTTCAACCTAATGCACTCCATGACACTCCCCTCAACCCTGATATATATATATATATATATATATATCAAGGAAACTAGAAGTTACACACAGGTAATATAGCCTCCCACTTTGCATGTGTTTGGAATTGATATCTATAAAGTTGAAATTTCCTTTATTCTAACAAGTTCGAAAAAACTTGCAATGGCTTAGTAGCGTAGGAGAAGTTTTGTGGACTAAAGTGTCCAAACAAAAAGCATGATTTCAAGAGAAATAAACAAGTATACCTAGAAGCAGGACTTGAAACAAGAGCACTAATCATTACTGAAGAAAGTGGGGCCCCTTTCATGAATGATGACCAACCAGGTGCCTGAGCTGGCACACTATAAGGTAGTTGGTTAATGCATTCATTCACATAGCCTGGCCAGAAATATGCTGATGTATCTAGTAGGTTTCTTGCAATACAAGCCTCAACAATCAGATGATGCATGTTTCCAGCTGAAAACAAGATCACAAAATAAGATTAGAAATCCTTGAAAAATATTGATCCGAGAAGAAATATAAAAAAACAGCATCAAAATTCAAGTTAGGGACTTGGTATGATGAATTGAAAATCAACTTCAGAAAATTCAAAAAGGATGTTTTAGGTATAAAATGTTTTCAGGTGCAGCACAAAGCAGAGCCGTTGGTAATTCTTGACTATTTCCTTTTAATGAATGCATTACACTTATGTTTATCCATCACATGCCAACAATTTTCTTTGAAAAAAAAATATTTCTTTTCTCTAAGTGCCAAATAACAAGCTGGTATATGCATGTAATGCCCCAGGAATTAAGAAACCCTTCTGGAATCAATCACTTTATCCTGAAGTTCCAGTGCTTCTTGACTTCTGGTGATCAACAGCTTCGGAGTCACAAGACTATGCTCTACCATGCTTTTCTTTTTCAGATCTCACAAGAGTACAGTCAGATGGCCGTTGCAACATAAGTATGGATGTGGGAGTAACTTCGAAGAAAGAAGCTGAACCTAACTAGTGAGTTCAGTCTAATCTTTTTAAGGGCTTCGCTGTGATTTGGATTCGGGTCCAGTGGAAAACAATTAAGATGGTTCTGTAATAATTTTATGGGCAGATACATAGGGAAAAAAGAAAGAAGACTCCAACTAAACCAATTATATATCTTACAGAAAATTATAAAAAAGAACATATTTTTAAAAAAATATAAACTCTTATTATATGTTTAATATTAAATGAACAGAACTGAACCGTGTAAATCTTTCAACATTTACACCATTCATAGAATTTCCCCATCTCCAACCCTCCAAAAGATAAAAATAAGGAGAATAATGCCCTCATCAGTTAGGAACTCCAATTTATCTTGACTGAGTAGCCATTTCAGAATTTATTTAGAACCCAAACTAAACTTCTCTTGTTACGTCCTAACACACAAAGAAACCACCAAGTGGCTTTAACTGCTGCCCCATAAACATTTGCTCATAGGTTAGACTTCAAGACATATGAACAAGAAAAGCAGTCAGCTTATTGATCAATAGAACAAGATATTACTTACAACAATTCATAGGCACGTCTTTCATATTGATGCACTCAAAGTCTGCACTCCCGACATTGATGCCTGAGACAAACAACATTGCTCTAGCAACAGCCTGGTTTGCAGCAGAAACAACAGATTGAGGTTGAGCTAACAAGCCTTAATAATCACCAAGTATTTGTAGGCTGGAGACCAGATCGTCACGACGTTTCCTAGGAAACTTCTTTTCTTTCCAATGATTAGAGGAGCCATATTCTGTTTCATCAACTGGTGCACCCTCATCCTCCTCAATAAGATCAGCAACCACAAGAGCAATAATAGAGAGTAGCATGCACAAACGAGTATCTAACCGAGGCACAGGAGCTTCAATGGGATCTCTTTCCTAAGAGTCAATTAAGAACTAAAGGTAAGATACAATAGTCAGACTACTTCATATACCTGAAAGCTAGAGAATAACATACCACTCATCATTCATAGAGAATACTACACCTACAATTGTTATAGAGTGAATGTAGTGCTTAATATAAAACAAGGAAACTTGGTCAAGGAAAGCAAGAACCTTTTTCCTTTAATATATATCTTGGCTGCTGAGCAATATATATATGTGTGTGTGTGTGTGTGTGTGTGTGTGTGTGTGTGTGTGTGTGTGGAAATCTAATCTTCATGGTTACTTTATTAGTTGACTTTATCTATTGCAGTTAAGTCTCTTATTTTTATAGTAAGGAGTGATTTGTGTAATTACACCAAATCCATTAGATATTTTTCTAATATGTGTGGAGAGTAAATTACTCCTTTGATTAGCCGTTTTAATGCATGAAAATCTTAGGTTTTAAGGCTGAGAATATTCAATCTTTAGCCTATATATTTTCATGCAATTCTAGCATTGTAATAAGAAAAATATAGAAGAATAAAATAGTTTTATTCTAGAGATTTCTTCATGATATCAAAGCACAATCTTAACTTTTGAAAATTTTCACTCAAAGTCCAGTATGGCCAGCAGAAAGGAGAGTCTAACATTGGGGGTTACCTCGAATCCCGGAGCTAGCGTTTCCCGATCACTGCAGAACATTACCACTCCTATTTGAACAAGTTTTTTAGCACAAAAAGGTAATTTTCTAAAGGCCTTGAGTGTAAAACTAGGGAAATCAAATTAATGGATTGACGATTCAGGAGCTTCAGACCATATGACTGGGGATGCATCTGTATTTAGTAAATACAACTCATGTTATAAAAACTTCACAATTTGAATTGCTGATGGTAAGTTTCAAAATGAACCGATACAGGTTCTATTATTATTTCCAAAGAGATAACACTTGATCCTATTTTGTTTGTCCCAAATCTAAGTTGCAATCTATTGTCTATAAGAAAACTTACAAGAGACCTTAAGTGTGTTACCAAATTTCTTCCAAATATGTGTGAATTTTAGGATTTGGACTCGGGAAAGGTGATTGGCAATGCTAAGATGTGTGCAGGACTCTATATCCTAAAAGCTAATGATTATGAAAGACAATATCAAAAGAATTCTTATGTGGCTTCATCCTTCAGTAATAATAAAGATAGTACTATCATGTTGTGGCACTATCGATTAGGTCATCCAAATTTTTTGTACCTCAAAAGGTTGTTTTCTTTATTATTCAGTCAAAATCCTAACAATTTTCAATCTGAAGTCTGCCAACTATCCAAACATACTCGTGCCACATATCCTAACCAGCCTTACAAATCTTCCCATCCTTTTTCAATGTTACACAGTGACATTTAGGGTCCCTCCAAAGCAAATAACATTACTAGCTCCAGATGATTTGTTACATTTATTTATGATCACACTAGGGTTTTTTGGGTATTCCTTACGAAAGAAAAATCAGAAATGGGCCAGCTATTCTGAAACTTCAACAATATGATCCAAACTCAATTCAAAACCAAAATCCAAGTGTTGAGAATCGATAATGGGAGAGAATACTACAATTTAATTCTTGGATCGTATCTAATGAAGCATGCAATAATTTATCAAAGCTCATTTGTCAATACTCTGCAGAATGGCGTTGCAAAAAGAAAAAATCGACATTTGTTGGAAGTTGCAATATCCCTCTAGATAATTGCCCATGGCATTTTTAGGGTGAGGCTATTCTTACAACTACATATCTTATAAACACCCAATCTGTAATGTGGTTTCTTATGATGGTTTATCACCCAGTTATGGAGTTTTTGTTACCACTCTAAACAATATGCAGATTCCCAATAATATTCATAAAGCACTCATGCAACCAAAATGGAAAATGGCTATTCTAAAAGAAATCAAGGCCCTAGAAAAGAACAAAACATGGGAGATTTCATAACTACCCAAAGGAAAAAATCCAGTTGGGTGCAAATGGATTTTTATTGTCAAGCACAATGCAGATGGAAGCATTAATAGATTCAAAGCTCCCCTTGTTGCAAAATGATTTACTCAAATCTTATGGTGTTGACTATGAGGAGTCATTTGCTCCGATTGCTAAACTTAATTCGATCCAGGTGTTGTTATCATTGGTAGCAAATCTAGATTGGCCACTCCAACAACTAGATGTCAAAAACGCATTTCTTAATGGCAACCTAAAAGAAGAAGTTTTCATGGAAATCCCTCCAGGATTCAAAAACCAAAACAATTCTGGCAATGTATGCAAGCTTCAAAAGTCTTTATATGGTCTCAAACAATCCCCACGTGCATGGTTTGATAGACTAACAAAACTGGTAAAGAAGTATGTTTTTTCACAATGCCATACCAATCACACCGCGTTTGTCAAACATTTACCTGAAGGAAAAATAGCCATTCTTATTGTTTATGTGGATGACATTATTCTTGCTGGAGACTGTGGAAGAAATTAGCAACCTAAAAAACCTCCTAGCCAAAAAATTTAAAATCAAAAATTTGGAACACTTCAAATATTTTCTTGGCATGGAGGTAGCTCACTTAAGGAATGGCATCTTTGTTTCATAGCATAAGTATGTGTGGTAAAACTGAAAGTATATAGAAAAGCTTGTCTATTGAATTATACAAAAACCATAGGTTTAAATACAGCTAACTAGAGAGTAAACTAAAAAACTAAATATTTCTAAATCTAATCCCTATAATTAAGAGATTGTCTATACCGATATTCTATCCTTAATTCTAGAGATAAAAATTCTTAATTTTAGGGATACAAATATATACAGATTACAACCAACTGTAACTAAATGTTTTCCCACACTTCCCCGCTGGTGAATAAGTGTTTTCCATTCCCAATTTGAAAATAATTTCTTGAAATATTGCATTGCTAAGACCTTTAGTCAACACATCTGCAGGTTGACCCTTGGTTGATACATATGGTGTGCAAATCAACCCATTGTCTAGTTTCTCCTTTATGAAGTGCTAGTCTACTTCAAGGTGTTTTGTTCTATCATGTTGCACAGGATTGTGTGCAATGCTTATTGCAGACTTGTTATCACAGTAAAGTCTCATTGGTTCATCCCATTTGATCTTCAAGTCTTCTAGGATAATCTTTAACCATAGTAGTTCACAAATTCCTTGAACCATTGTTTTAAACTCTACTTCAGCACTTGATCTTGCCACCACATTCCATTTTTTGCTCCTCCAAGTTACAAGATTACCACCTAGAAAAGTGCAATAGCTTGAAGTAGATCTTCTATCAGTTACTAAACCTGCATAATCAGCATCGATATATGCCTCTAGTACCAGCCTTAAATTTCTTTTGAACAAAATACCTCTCTCAAGATTAGCCTTCAAATAGTGTAGTATTAGTAGATAGCCTGTAAGTGCACTTCTTTAGGACTATGCATAAATTGATTTATCACACTCATAGCATAAGCTATGTCAGATCTAATATGTAAGAGATAAATAAGTCTTCCAACTAATCTCCGGTACATCTCCCTATCTACAGTAGCATCTTCATTAGCTTCTCCAAATTTATGATTAAGATCTATAGGGGTACTTGCAAGTTTACATGCGAGCTTCACACTTTTCTTCAAAATATCCATCACATATTTCTATTGTAAGATGAAAATATCATGCCATGAGTGAGCTACTTCAATTCCTAAGTACTTCAATCTCCCTAGCTCTTTTATCTCAAATTCTCTGACTAAACACTATTTTAGAGATTCTTTCTCTTTTTTATCATCTCCGGTTACAATTATATCATCAACATATATTAACAGAACTGCGACTTTTCCTGAATCCGAGTGCTTGACAAACAATGTATGATCCCCTTGACTCTATTCATATCCCATTGCTAGCATCACCTTGGCAAATCTCCCGAACCAGGCCCTAGGAGACTGTTTAAAGCTATATAAAGCCTTTTTCAACTTGCATGCTTTGTTTGCTTCTAGATGACCTCCAAATCCAAATGGAACTTTCATATATATTTCTTCTTCCAAATCACCATGTAAAAGAGCATTCTTTACATCAAATTGTTGAAGCTGCCAATTGTAATTCATAGCTAAGGATAACAAAATTCTAATTGCATTCATCTTGGCAACTAGAGCAGAAGTTTCCTGATAATCCACTCCATAAGTTTGAGTGTAGCCTTTAGCCACAAACCTAGCCTTATACCTTTAAACAATACCGTCTGCCTTGTATTTTTTAGTGAAAATCCATTTACACCCAACTGGATTTTTTCCTGTAAGCAACTTTTCCAGTTACCATGTCTTATTTTTCTTTAAGACCTCCATTTCTATTTTCATAGCTTGCCTCCATTTCTCATTGGATAATGCCTCAGATAATGTAGTTTGAATAAAAATAGTGATTAGGCTCATAAAAATTTTTTGTGGGATGGTGAGAACTTTTCAAATGACACAAAATTAGAGATTGGGTATAGTGGATGTTTAATACATTCTCTAGTTCATTTCCTAATAGCAATAGGCGGATCATAATCACTAGTTTTAGGAGATTCATGCTCATTTTGAGAAATAGAGTCAGAGACTGTAATTACCTAATTTTTAGAGTTAGGATCAGGTTTTTGGACTTGCACCGGTTTAGGAGCTAGAACTGTCCTTGAATACACCTCTAATTCCTTCATATAATAAAAAATAATATTATTCTTAGCCATAGTTTCTGCGTTTGGAATGGATTTAGACCTAAAATCAGTATTTGACTTGGACTCAGAAGAAATGAGTTTAGACTTTATAGAATTAATGGGTGAAATTGTTTTGGAAAAAATGGACAAGTCAAGCAAAAAGAAGTCTTTATCCTTATCTTCCATAAATGATGTCTCCCTTTGAAGATAAAGTTGAGTAAAAAACTATTTACTTTCTTCAAAAGTGGCATCTGCAAACACAAAATTTTTTGGTAGAAGGAGGGTAATATTTATACCCTTTCTGAGTTGATTAATACCCCACAAAGATACACTTAATTGCTCTTGGATCCAACTTTTCTTTATTATGACTATGAACATTAACAAATGATGTACAACCAAATATCCTAAGTGTGAGGTTGTTTGTGGTATTATAGTTGGGATAGAAATTGTGAGAGTTATTCTATTGTCCAAGCCTACTTCTGCACTTCCCCAGAGCCTCTTAAACTTTTTGTCCTAGTTTATATGGTTCAGTGAGCCCTTATTGTCTTAATACACTATATGAAAGCCATTATATTAAGTTTGTAAAAGTTCTAGAAAGATCGAAATTGATGAGATAGGAAAAGGTATTCATGGTAGAAGAAATGAGCTTTTTCTGTAATGTCAAGAAAACATGTCATGAGAAGAAAATATAACTAGGTTTTTTATAAATTAAATAAATTCACCAGCGCAACCATGAAAAGCTAGTAAGCTGTATAGTTTAGCACAGGAAGACAATTCATAGGAGCTAGGAATAATACTAACACATCTTCAGATATTACAACAGAAGCACAATGATGATGTTGAAGACAGAATGTGGTTATTATAATGCAGATGAAACCACATTCATTAATTAGGACACAGATAGAGTAATGTGATATAACATGTTATAACAAAAACCTTGGAGCTTCTACTCATATGCAAAGACCTTTTCTGTGGAATAAGATTCAAAAGCTGCAACCTAAACAAATTTTTTTCTATTTCTTTTTTTTTTTTTTTGTCCCATATTTTGCTAGCTGATATATATACATACATAAATATATATATATATATATTTCTGTGTTGTGTGTGTGTATCAAAAGACACAAACAATGAGTCTAAGAACTCACTTTTGAAAATTTGGCCCATTAATTTGACACTTAAGTGTAAACACATGTCTTTTAAGAAGTTCCAAGTAAAGCCTATAAGCTGCTGGATGGGAACGTCGGCAGGGCATTATTCTGTAGAAAGAAAGATACCAAGAAAGTGAGGTAATAAGATATGTAAGAAAATATAGCATCAGAACTACCAGAACTTCTCCATCAGTCATACCGAAAAATTATCCAATTGAGACTAGTAAGTTAGAAAACAACACTATCCGTATTGCCAATCGACTATCCAAAAATTAGGATTAAGTTGAACATATGTAGGAAAAAAAATCCAGATATTTAATTTTCCTGTTTCTGACAACATCATAAACACAAATAGTCCACTCAAACTAAGCTTCAATAGAACTTCTTTACTGTCTTCCTTTTTTTTTTTTCTTTTCAAGCAAAAGAACATTTTAATTAATCAGGCATCAACATGGCAATCACCCAATGTTTGAGCAAAGTGAAAAGAGAAAATGGAAAAAAAAAAAAAAAGCAATTACAGTCCTAATTTATAGAAGGAAAATTTAAAATCAGTTTAATAAAAGTATTTTACTTTCTACTTGCTGACTTTTTTCACTTTAGTAAAAATAAATACTTTGATATCTAGTTATCCTCTCCTTCCCCTTTTTGTCGAATCTCTCATTAGACTAAATAATAGATAAGAAAAAGAAATACATCCACATGATAAGCTACACAGATTATTACCAAGATCATCTTCAGATTAAAAGACATGTATAACAAAAGAATAAATCTTTTAGAATTCAAATGAAAAAATAATGTACAACGTCCCTAAAATCTCTCTAAACCTCCAAGAAACTGAAAATGAAAAACCCAATTCAAATATTCAGAAAAAAAAAAAAAAAAAAAAACAAGTCAGGAACTTGAAATGAATCAAATTTTACCATTATCTCCATCAATCTCTTCAACATCCATGAGCAAATACCATAGCTTCAACAAAACCCAGAATCTAAAACCTCCCAAAAAACCCAGAAATGAATACCCAAGAAAGTAAAGAACAAACCTTTGTGAAAGCAGAGCGAGCACAAGCAAGGGAGGAACGACCTTCATCATCAAAGCTTTATCCAAAAATTTCCATAGAATTGGGATATTATTTTCCCAACAAATGTAGTTAACCAACACGTGGGCCAACTCAGTTGAAGGCAAAGCAATTCCAGATGAGCTGAAACTTGAAGACACTTGTAAAGCCCAAAACAGGGGATCAGTACCCTTCTCTTTTGCCACCTTTGTCTGATTTACGACGTCGTCCCAGAGCCTGCTGCTTTGCAAGCTAACCTCCATTGCTCTAAAGCTCCAGAGAGAGCAGCCACGGTTGTTTCCTTTTCCGTTTTGTAATAATAATAATAATAAATAAATAAAAAAGGAAGCCTGAGGAACAGAGTGATGGAGTTTGAGGCAGACTTGAATTGAGCCTTGCTTTTTCGGTTTTGAAAGTTATTTTCTTGTCTTTTTTCTTGCTTTTTCAAGTTGGGTTTTGGGCAATAAAATTGGGAAAATAATAAAAGGAGATAGTCTATCAAAATATTTATTATTTACATCACAATAAAAAATAAGATATTATTTAAATGAACTACCATGCACAATCTTTAAGAAAAAAACAATCAATTTTATTTTTTATAGTTACGGAAATTCATTATTGTGAAGTAATTATACATATGCTTTATATATATATATATATATAAGATAACCACTTCTAATTTTGAGTTAACATTTATTGAACATTAAAATCATAAAAATAATTTTATTTTTATTAATTATTTTTTAATATTATTAATTAATAAATAAATTTTATTTAATCAATTTTTTTATGAAATTCTCCCATGAATTTGGCTCAACCAACCGAGCAATATTTTTTGTTATTACATAAGAACCATTATGTTAAATATTTGTAATTTTAAAATTTTTTTTTTTTTTGGTTTCAATGGAGTAAAGCCCTGTATCAAGAAAAAAAAAAAAAAAAGGATCGAACTCTAATCTTATATCTTTTTTAAAGCTTACTTAACCACTAAATCAAATAGTTGAAAATAATGTTTTTATTTTATTGATTAAATAATTTCGATGTAATTGCATCTAAGAGGAAAAGCCTTTCACATTGAAATTTATGCAAAAATACATTGAAAATCCATTTGTGGATTGATGATAAAAAGCGATTCTTATCATGATAATTTTTTTAATCATCCATTTTTTGTTTTTAAATTATATTATAAAGACAAAATATCCTTACAATTTACTTTTTTTTGTCATTTTATTTTTTTATTTAAAATTTATGAAACAATTTTTGTTAATTTAATTTAATACAAATATTAATAACATATTATTTTTGTTAATTTTTAATTATTTATTTCTAAAACTATTATTTGACATAAAATAATTTAATTTTTTAATATTTTATTAATTTTAAAAATATTAAATAATTTAATTTTTATTATATAATTTCTAATTTAATGCACCTAATAATCAAATTCTTTCTTCATTATAATTTATTTCACAATTATCATTATTTTTATGTTCAAATATATATCTTATTATTAATTTTAATTTTATTATTATAATAACTAATTTTACTTTGATCAATATTTTACATTTTACTAAAATAAATCTCATTTTCTATGAAACCCCGAATAATGAAGTGCATGGTAAATTGTACTAAAGATTTGAAAATAAATAGTATTTTTCTTAAATATTAGGTTTTGGAGGGTAAAGTTGTTATTTGTATAGTTCCGTATTATTTGTAAAACTTGGGGTATTCTAAATACACCGTAAAAATATTTTATATACACCTCCATAAATTTTCTTTAAAAATACCCATATATCAAATATCAAATTTAGCTTTTAATAAATTACAAAAATACCCTCAAATTCTCATATACCTTATAAACCTCCTATTTCTTCTTTTTTCCCTTTTCTTCATTATTATTCTTCTTTTTTTATTCTTTTTTCTCATACACTAAGTCCTAAATCTTTAAAATTAAAACTAAATTTTTGAAACCTTTGTTAAATTCTACATATCATTTAAGAATGGATTTAGAAATGAGAAAACAATAATGGAAGAGAAGAGCTTTATGAAGTAATAAAATCTCACCCAATCAAGTCTTAATTTTTTATATTTTCAAAAATCCATTTTCGAGAACATAGAAAAATTTTCGAAAGTAGATTTTCAAATCTTATTCTGTATTTTCATAAATTTATTTTTGAAAATTTAATATAATTTTTGAAAATAAATTTTTGAGAATTGTATTGTATTTTCGAGAATTCATTACATTGTATTGTCAGAAATGCATTCCCAAAAGCACATTATAATTTTCTGCAATCTTTATATTTCTTAATAAAATTTTTTAACATATTATGATATATAAATCAATTTGGAAAATGTACTAATAAAGTGGGATTAATCATCAAATAATTTAGATATTATATATGATTGCACATATTCATTTACTACGAAAGATGTAAGATAATATTTGTATGATTTAATGTTGTTAAAAGGCATAAAAATATGGAATGTTAGTTTGTATAGACGTAATAAGTTAAAAATGTTGTGCAAGTGTTTTGTAGTAGAGAAGTTTTAATTTCTTGGGCTAGACACGCTATATAAAAAATCAAAGTTGTAATTAAAAATTTTGAGGTGGGAGGCTTGAGGAAACCTAGAATAAAATTAGCATGGGAACGAAATAAAAAATACAAACAATTTAAGAATAAGGGCAATGTAGAGAAAATGAAACATAAGAGGACAGGAATGAAAAAAATGAAACATAAGAGGACAAGAATGAAAAAAGTGTGGTTGCTTGTTTGAGTTACATGAGATTAAGTTGGTAATAGATGATGAATGCCGCATGAATGTTGTTTGTGAAATTCACAATCATCTACTCGTACAACAATTAAAGGGACATTCATATGTGGGTCGATTAACTGAAAAAAAAAAGATTAGTTGATGATATGTCAAACAGCGTAGTTAGACCTAAAAATATACTATTGATCATAAAATAATATGATGAGAAAAATGTCAGTACTATAAAGACAATATATAGGGAATGTAAAAAACACAAATATATTGAGAAATTTGACATATCATAAATGCAACAACTAATGAAGAAAATTAAGTGATTGTAAATATCTAGAGTGGCATAGGTATGATGAGTCATGCAACTATGTGAAATACCTATTTTGGGCTCATCCTATTGGTGTAGAGCTATTACAAGCCTTTCCATCAATCCTGATTATGGATTACACTTATAAAATGAACAAGTACCATATGCCACAACTTAAAATTATTGATGTGATTTCTACTGAGATGATATTTTCTTTTGCATTTGTGTACATAAAGGTAAAGTGTTTTGAAAATTACTTTTGGGTACTGGATAACTTAAAAGATTTGATGTCGTTGGTAAATTTTTAGATGTCGTTGGTAAATTTTTAAATGTCATTGTTATTGATAAAGAGTTAGCATTAATAAATGTGATAGATGCAGTGTTTCCGAGCACGATCAATATTCTTTGTAGATTACATATCAATATAAATGTGCTTAAGAATTGTAAGAAGTTTTTTAAGTGAAATAAGAAATAGGAGGTCATGCTCGGTTGAAAGTGTACTTATGTATTCATCTACTTATGATGAATACGAAAGGCATTTAACTTATTAGAAATTTATTACCAAACTTATCTAAATATGTTAAAGTATGTGAAAGATTAGTGGTTGGCAAAGTATAAAGATAGATTCATTATTACTTGATGGATAAAATAATACATTTCGGCAATGTTATAAAAAATAGGTATGATTTGTGTTGCATTATTAATATTATTTATGGTTTTTAGTATTTCATAGCAAATCATTAATATACTTTTATTATTTCATTTAGGGCCAAGAATGCACATTCGAAATTAAAAAAGTATATTGGATCATCTCAAAGGGATTTTGAATCATCATAAAAAATAATCAACACACTTATTAAGCTCCAATATACAGAGATTAAGGCTTCATTTAAGAGAAATATTATTGTTGTTGAGTATAATTTTAAGCCTTTATTATTTAAAAGAGTTACGAAGTTTGATATCTAAAAGTGCATTAAATATAATATTGATGAAAGTCAAGCAAGCTAATCATGTTGGGATTGATGCAAATGCTTGTGGTTGCATGATCAAAAGAACACATGGATTACCTTAACTCATGAAGCTACAAAGCATATAAAAGTGGGAAGTCTAATTTCTTTATTTGAAGTGCATTGTATTGGAAGAAGTCGGATTTAATGACAAGAAAAGATAATGAAATATCTTAAAAATTAACCATCCATTCTATGGTTGATCAAATCATAAAATGCTTCAATGAATGTGATAAGTTCGATAAGTTGGTAACGAAAAAAAAGCTACAAAAACTTGATAATCCATTCATAACTGCCTTGATGCCACCATTAGATATGACTAAGGTAAAAGGTTATAGAGTTTTAAAAGCATATACCTCTACACGACATGACTTGTCACATTAGAATATTGTATTATTAGCTCAAGATAGTATATCACCACCAATCATTGCAAACTCAATGAAACAGACAAAACATATAACTAAACTTCTTGTTAATCGACCTCATGGTAAACAAAAAATGCGATATTTGATAGTTTGCTAAAGGAGTTATATATGTATATACAAAGTATCATTGATGTTTAGGTGGATAGATATTGTGATTTTTGTTCTATTGCTAGATTGCTTAGATTGGGGTTAGATAGTTAGGTAAATGGGTGACAAGATTTAATTAAAAAGTTTAATCAATTTTAAGATAATTATATGATGTTGTATGGATCTATGGAGTGTGTTGAGTAATTGAAGAATTGTTACAAATTTTATCGTATTCTAACATTTTAGGCTCATGTGATAAGTGGATGGCATTATTTGATATAGGTTATTTAATTACCTTATAATATAACATCATGCTAGTCCACATTTGTTTGAGATAGTACTTCACATAACTCCTTATTAGATTTGTACCACTTGCACCATTGGAGCATATATTAATTATGAAAGGATTTGTTAATGATTGTCATTTTGTACATGTATCATTAATTAATTTGTCATTTATTGTTTATATTTACCGTTCGTATTTTAGTTAATGACATTATATAAATATCATTCCTATTTTATGTAGGTGTTAATGATGTCATTATCACCAATACCTCCAATTGCATGTAACTAGCATAAGTTTCGATATAATTGTGCTCCAGGCTAAGAGATTTCATATGTACCTGGCATTGAAAATTTCAAGTTATTGTTTAGTTTAAATTCTGATATAACAACTCAAGAAAAATAGACATTTATTGAATTTTTTTTGTAATAATTGTTAACAACTTATATTAATGTTTATGGTTTACATTTGTTTATGATTTATATATTGAGCATGTAATGAGATGTGTCATATTGAAGAGATAATAATCTAATGAATATTTGATAAATATAAACAAAATGAAGTAAATATAAAATAAAAACCCTAAACATAATTAAGCAAATATAAATTCAATATCAGTACATGCTAATAATAAAAAATCAATATCAATTTCTATCCTTTAACCTTTTACCTCGAAGATATACACGTGATATAAGAAGAGTGGGCTCTACTATTTACGTGAAAGCTTTGGCAAGGTTGATACTATCATTTTTGTAGGAGGGAGAATCGAAAAAAAATGATGATATAGCTAGTGCTGTTAGAGGTCAAAATGATCCAAATGTGAGTGAGTTAGAAGGTGCTAATGGAGCATGTATGAGCGAGCTTGAAGGTGCCAGTGTCTGTGAGACTATAAATGAAATGAGCACAAATGGCCTAGATGGTTTAGGCAGTTTGATTGTATGAACTAATGGTGTAGGAGTTGATGTTGGTCTAGATTGACTGTTGTTGCCTACAACATTATGGTAAGACTCA
Organism: Durio zibethinus; assembly: GCF_047325235.1. Classification (NCBI taxonomy): domain Eukaryota; kingdom Viridiplantae; phylum Streptophyta; class Magnoliopsida; order Malvales; family Malvaceae; genus Durio; species Durio zibethinus. Next base: position 8,312,257 of record NC_143183.1, on the reverse strand, counting down.
TCTAATATGGCTTATACTTAGATAATGGCATCTCTCAATAGTTAATGCTTTAACCAAATCTGTCAGCCAATATATGATCAATAAAAGATAAAGTCACTAAGCTCTACTACAAAAATATTAATAACATTATTAGTATTTATATCATATAATTAAAATTAACTAATTGATAGAAAAACCTTAAAATGATAAAATTTATAACTTACTGAACTACTCATATGTGTAGCATTAATCGGTTGAGACTGAAATTTGGATCAATGCTTTGGATTTTAAATATGAATGTGTGAAATAGCTGCAAATCAAGCATTGTAGTCTGATGAACACTCTCCTAACCTCTGATATCTCTAGCCTTGATGCTCAACCAGGACAATGTGCATATCCTATCTATACCAATACTGGTGAAAGAAGTTATATACAACATTGTACCGGTTAGACGATACTTCTCGATTAGCACGAGATGGGATCAACAACCTAGAAGGAATAGTCTGCACAAAGTTGAACTATCGCAGAACCCTCTCTAAAAAGTATGACTCTATGATTGCACCACACTTGATATATCCACTGAAAAAGGTAATATTAGGTAATGGATGTGCCTCTCATCCATCAATGTATAGCTTTTAGCATACCTCAAATACTGTTATCTCATCAAAGGGCTCCCATAATGATCACAATGTATCCGCATAAGTACGAGCCTTCATCGTTAAGCACATGATAGAGTGATTGAGTATGTCAAATTGACAACTGAGCCCAATGATAGAAAACGCTTATAAATTCATGCCTACAAAAAAATACATAAGTAATATTTAATTAGATAATCACATAAATTAGTAATACTAAATACATGAAATAATTATAATATTTTATAAGTAATTATAAATACATACCTAAAGACTTACCAAATATTCAGTGATTTGATGCACGACTGCCCTACTTATAATGCTAAGCTACCTATATAAGTAAGTGAAGTTAACTGTCCCTTATGTATAGCTACTCGTGGCAGTTAGGTCCTTCAATAAAGGTAAATATGCTACTGAAACTCTATTGGTGGTCTTGTTACTAAATATCGTACACCCCAAGAAATATAATAGAAAAGCTTGAAATGCACAAGCAATTGTCTCATCATCTAATGCATTAGTGACATACTGAAAGGTATCCCACAGCTAAGCTAGTTGAATAGTAAATCCCTTACCCCACTTGGTCTTGTCTTTAGTTGCCTTATAAAGAACTCCAAGCAACATTGTCAATATTGTGTACACCTCAAGCATTGTCAAATGATTCATTGAAACTATGGTCATAATGATTGGTATATGTAAAAGGGTGAATATATCATCCAGTTGATAATCATCTCACTAAATAGCATATGAAATATATTCATCTCTAGCTGTCACATTTCAACAAAAACAGAGACTATTGTGTTGTTGATGGTACTATAGGTGCAGTCGATGAATGAGAACAACCCCAACTGGATAAGATGGGCTTAGATTTTGCTACGTGTATTGTCTCGATGTTATTGTTATAACTTTAGCTCGTGCTTAATCAATTTCAAGGTATCTCGCTCTTATAACAATAACAATAACAATAACGACAATAAAAATAAGATTAACAACATCATTAATATCAACAACATACACAATAACATTTATAATAACAATCAACCAAGGTACTATAAAGACATAAACTAACACGATTCATATTATATGATTTGAGTGATCACTAGGTCGTTTCAAATTTGAAATGCAACATAAGAAGTGAAACTCAATATAATTGAGGTATTAATCAGACCTTTTAGAAAAGATTCCACTTAATATTCATCTATGGTAGAAGTGGATGGCTTAGCCTGAGAAATGTCATCGACCGTACGATCCTTTAGCTTATTGTTTGTCCTATTGGTTGTCTCTTTCAGAGGAAGTCAAATGCTTCTGACTTAAATCAACATTAGTTATGGTACCTCATCATGTAGGAATACCTCTTCTTCAGGTACGAGCCATATTTGTAATAAAAAACAACAACTCATTATACTTACGAAACATATTTAACAAACTTTCATAATTGAAAAATTAAAAATGACATTAGACAACAAGTCTAATTTCTTCCTCATTAAAAATAATTAAAATCTTAAGTTTGAACAAGATTAAACCTTCATGCACAGGGGATCGATTCTCCTTACACAGGGGATTGATCTTTTTTTTAACAAAAATTAACAAATTTCATCTTAAAACTTTTTAGAAATAGATTTTCGAGAACTCTTAAGTCTTTTCAGAAATTCATTTTTAAGAAAACTTAAAGTTTCCCGAAAATCCATTTTTGATAAGTTCAAATCACCCTAAATCTTATCATAAACCCTAACCTACATTCACATGTATTTCAACCAAATTGCAACCAAATTAATAAAAAAAAAAGGCTAGAAATCTTACCTATAATTAGTGAAAAACTCAAAAGCACAAATGATTGATGAATTTATGGTTTTTTTGGATTGAAATGTGAAGAGAAAAAAAAAAGAGAATGAAAGAATGAAAGGATAGAAAGGGAAAATGAAAATTGAAGGGTAGGGTATATTTAGTAGAAATAAGATATTTAATTTTGAATTTAAAGTGTATTTAGTAATGAAATATATAGAATAAAAAAAAGTGTAAATAAAATTCCTGGTAGAATTTTGGCCTTTGGTCACACTCTATAAAAGAATTTGATCCGACTGCTAGACTAAAGGTGTAATCAGTCAAGTTTGAGTAGATACAATACCAAGCTTGAGCTCAAACTTGACTTCAAATTCAAGACTCAAAACTCAGCTCAAGCTTGATCAAGTTTTATTTTTTTTAACTTAAACTCAACTCGAGATAGATATCAAACTACTCGAGTTCACTCGATTAGGCTTATTTAATATTTTAAAAATAAGCTCAATTATTATATTTGACAAAAGCTTGAGCTCGAACTCAAAATTTTTTACAATTATTTGTTATCAAACCTAATAAATATTATATTTTTAAGATAATAATAATAATATAAAAACAATCATAATAATAATAACATACGCAACAACCAAATCCAAGCAAATAAAATTCTCTCATCAAATGATTCAAATACAACACACAAATAAAAGATCAAATTTTTAGATTTAGTGTGCTACCAGAAAAATTAGAAAGAAAAAAAATGAAACCATCGGTCTAAAAACAAGTGCTAATCTAAAACCATTGGTCTAAAACCTTTGGCCCAAATAAGACCAATTTTGCTTCTAGTAGACCTTTTATTCCTATTTAATGAAACAAATATAATTAATTATCAATAAAAAGCATATTTCATTTTTTTTTAATATAGTAGTGGTCAAGAAGTGTTTTTGAGCAACCTAGTTAATGACTGTTTTTCAATGCCCTTTGTTAGTTTCCCTATCATCTAAATGATATGTTTCCTTTTACTTTTGAGAATGATTTGAGAAGAGAAACATGGGAGGTGTTGGAAACAAATTAGGTGTAATGGATAGAGATATCAAAAACACATACCCTGCAAAGACATTAAGAAAACACTATAATCTAGGTAGTAAAAATGATTGAACTACCATGCACATTTTTGCAAAAGAAAAAGACTAGTTATAGTTTGAAATGCCTCAACAATCAATAACAAGAACAATGAAACTCAAAAAAAATTCTTATAGACAATTGTTCTCAAATACATACATGTTAGTATATGTTTCTAAATGGAAAAACAAGCACAACCAATTACATTACAAGATGTTTGAATGGTGGCACTAAATAATTAGTCAAATCTTTAATATCTTAGAGTTGATTTACCAATATAGAAATTTTCCTGAATTAGAAGTAATATATCAAAAACTCACCTGTCTCCTTAGTAGAGAAATTAAAAGAACCAACAAAGTTCTTTTAAGGTAGCCTTACAGACCTTTCACCTATATTGAAATCCCAAATCTCAACCTTAATGTATAAAAAATAAGAAAACAACAATAGGATATACCAAATAAGAAGAAAGAAATCATGAGTAAATGGAATGGGAAATAAACCAAAAAAAGCATAATGCAAAATTTAACCACTTAAAACAGAATTCCTTATTTACATAAAAAATTTTTTTTTTTTATTTCCTTATACAATGTAGGATGGATTAACACATACATGGGTATCTCTAGCATATCAAGCATTTTCTTCCTTGTTAAAGCAAAAAAAAAAAAACAAAGACTATGATTCATTTTCATGATTCATCTTTTTTTTCAGATTTTAACTTACCCTTTAAAAAGAACACATGTGCTATATCATTACTAAGAAAAAACTAAAAGAATTTGTCCCAATGTATGATGAAGTTGATAAATGGTTACTTTGCATATTACAGCTAGGATGGTTTACATAATAGTAAAACATACAAAAGCGAAATATTAGTATAACTGCTCAAGCCCCAATTTTTATATCTACAAATATATTTTTTAAAATTTGTTTTCTAGTTTCTAAAAAGGCATCTCTTTTTTCATTGTTAGATAAGCCATACAAAGTCCTCAAAATACGTATTGCTTAGGAAAAAGAAAATGGTCTCATGGGTCCATTTTTTAATCCAAAAGCTTATCGAGAATATAACCCTATAGAATAGAGAGTTAATTCTTACAAACATTTATGTTCAAAACCTGCTTGAATCTCATAAACAAACCTTTAAAAGTGTTGGAACCCTCTACTTGATTTTTTGCATTCTTTTTTTTGTTATATTTTGAAATGTCTACATCAATACTTTCTTTCTATAATAAGACAGTAACCTGCAGTAGATCAACTCAAAACTCAACAAAAAAAAATAGGATTTTCTAGTAAATTGTCACAATAGCTAAACATTTTGACATAGGTTAACCTTTTCTTTATAAAAGAGAAACTTATAAAAACTTACCCAAGCATGGTTCACAAACCAGTTGGCAAATGATATTATTGATGTGCTATTGAGGCTAGAGATATCGATCAGTAGAGGCGTTGTTGGCTTGGTTTTTTGGGAGTGGACGGAGATTGAGATTAAGTCAAAATTGGAGAAGATATTGGGTGAGAAAAGCGCTGCTTGGGATTGAAAGAAAAGCATGTGCCATTTGTATAGGTAAGAGTTGAAAGAAGTGAATGTGAGAAAGAAAGAACAAAATGAAAAATGCTTTAGGGTTAGGTTAGGTATATTAAGGGTAAAATGGTAACTACTAATTTAAATAATAAAAATATATTAAAATATAAAAGCTCAATTAGGCTCTCGAACTACTCAAATTAGGTATAAGAAGGTTCAAACTCAGCTCGTTTGATAAACTGAGCTACTTGCCTCAAACTCAACTCGATAATAATCGAGGTGAATTCAAATTTTATTTGAGTCAAACCTGAGTAGCTTGTGTACTAATGTATATTTACACACTTATGCTAGATTCTTTTTAGTTGAAATGAAAGAAAAATAAAATATATATTGTATATATTAGGGTTAGACATTCCTTTATTAAGTAGTTAAAGATAAAGAGTCAAGGTCATAGCCCATCAATGGACACAACACCTAAAGTTCTCCACATGTTTGATACAAATACGATGATTATCAATTCTTGCTTGATTTCAGGATTTATGATTGTATAATTCAAACTAAGCATTTTTTAAATTTAGGATAAGCAAGCTGTCTATTTAATGGAGGAAATGGGAAAATCATTTAGATAAATAATAAAGAGTACTAAAAAATCTCTAGTGGTTAAAGTAGGTAAAGATGGTGATAGGGGATGAGAATTGGTCCCCAACCCAATTTCAAACTCACAACTAATAATAATAACATTAACAGCCAATTTGGTATAGTGACGACTTTTATTCTATTGCCTTTGCTTTGGGCAAAATCTTAAATCTCTATGGTAGGTAAGCTCTAGTGGGCATTTAATCTATTAAAGCTTATTAGTTAGAATTGGAGGAAAATGATTTGTTGGGGCCATCATTATCCTAAGTCTCAACAAATAAGTCAACTACCCTTTCATACCCTACCATAGACATAAAACAAAATCTAAGAAAAACAAATAAGAAACATAAAGAGAAAGGGGAAAATGCATAAAATAAAAAACTATTCTCCACTTTGATGCTAGCTTAGAATAAATGATTCCCTAGATATATCTATACTTGCTTATAGGAAGAAATATGAGGTTTTCTTTCAACTTTGTATGTAATGTATTAGAAAGTTATATAAAAATCTATGAGAGCAGCTTGCTTGTTTCATGCCAAAAAAAGGAATTTATTTATGGGATTTTACAGATTCCAAGTTGGAACCTAAAAAAAATTTCTCTTATATGGCCACCAATCTTATGCTAAACTTGTTGGTCATGCTAAGTATGATAAAAAAAAATAAAAACGTAATGAAAATTAAGGAAATAAAGATAGGTCAACCCTCATAAAGATATAATAAAGATACAATTTAAACAACATGTGTTTAAGAATCATATCAAAATTTAAAGACATAGTAACTTAAGTGTAAATAGTCCAAAAATCCTTGAATATAAAGTAGAAAGCATGGAGACAATAATCATCCAATTGTTTAGCTTCCAATTATATCCACCTAGCAACAACTTACCAAAATCTTCACAAAAGAGATTGATAAGCTTGCACTAACAAGCTTTGTTTCAAAACCAAGAAGCTTTTTTATTCTTTTCATCATTGGCCAAATATCCAAAAAAAGCTTTTTTTTTCTTTCTCTCTCTATTGTGTGTATGCGATAAGGGATGAAAAGATACGATAAAGGCTAGGTAAATAGGCTACATAGCTTAAGTAAGGTATTCATATCTGTACTAGTTTTCAACCCTACATGGAATTTTTACATTTTTATCAACTAAGTCCTTAAAGATTTTAATTTATTTTATCTAGATTTTTGCTTCAATTAATTAAGTCATATTTAATTGAAATTTCTTTTTTAATTTCAATAATGAAATTTATGTGTGTGATCCATTAGGCTTTCAACATGTTGATAATAATTATAAATTATAATCCAAAATAAATTAGGATAATTAATTTACATTCATAGATCATGAACGGTATCTAACAATACATTTTAATTACCAAAATATTGAAAATCAAGATAATTCCAACATAATCTTTTAGTGTTTAGTCTATCAATATAATCCAATCCTTTCACCAAACATTTTGAAAAGAATGTAACCTTGGTGGAAAGCTTACTCATGATAGCCTTTAATGTTAGTTCTTGCAACTCATGGTTAACCTTAAGAATATAAATTTTATCAAGTTAGCCTAAGTTAAAAATAAATGAGATATGTCTCCTTGATATCACTTAGAGTGATCAATCTTCTATACATTACTCATTTACCTTTACAAACTTTCTGTCATATCCAAAATCACCCATTTTAAGCATCTCCTATTGGGACTAATAAAGTTTAAATCAAAACATGACAATTCATATATAAGGTAACCTTACATTATAAGTCTGAGAACAATTCCATAAACACTTAAGTGAAATACTAAACAAAATTCTTATAGTGGGTGTATTCACATATTAGTCTCAGATATCCTTATATTTTAACTTACGAGATCAATTACTTACTTTATAAAATAAGAAACTTAACATGTGCTAGTCTTTGTAGTAACATTGATGTTCAATCTTAACGTCACATTGACTAAGAACTAGGCTTAGGAGTGATACTCTGACATATAAGATAATATAATTATAATCATTTATAATTTTCTTACAAAATATATTCATCCTTTAGACTTCGTCTAATTAGTACTTAAATAACTATTTATTCTCATGCTTATTATTAAGTGATAATAGTGCATAAAAAACAATATATTTTTGACCAATCAAATTGACTCTAGACCATGCACTATCAAAAACTACTAGTTTATAAACCAATAAGACATTAAGGCTACATATGCAAAATATTTTTAAGACATCAAGTTAGGTGAAATAGTGTAGTCATCAAAGTAATAGCATCATATCAAGTTTGGAATGTGTTCTAATATAAATAGAGAGTTGTTAAAGTGATATAAATACAAGAGAAATGTTAAGATACAACTAATGACATTGGTTAAAATGACATTTAAAGAAAAAAATTTATAATTAATGTATTGTTTTTTAGTTTAATAAAAAAAATGTAAGTTTTTAAAATAATATTTTAACTATCCAATAAGTGCTTGTAGATACTCATAAATATGAACTTATCATTTGACTAGAAAATTCCATGTTTTATGTGAGTTGGTGTTCATTATTGGGAGCTACATCTTATTGTTTAAGGAAGTGATAAATGATTAAAGATACAATCATATTAATTATATCTGATAAAAAAAGATGCAATTATGGTAGTCTCATTTATAATTTATTAGATTTTGAAATGAAGATTCTAAGGTGCTACAATGCATTTGAATTTGAAAATTAAGATTTAATATGGTGGCCAACCACCAAAATGGTCACCTGAGAAGGATTAAATGCTTTTTTCAACCAAAGTTTTTGAACAAGCAAGAATTGCAGTTATTTGTTGAGATTAAAATAATCATTTGATTGATGAAGTCAACAATGGAAATTGCCGAAGCTTTGGCTATTGAACTTCCTTGTGAATTTATTAAGAGAAAAGGATGGAGTTGAATTTTGGTTGAATTAGATAATTTCAAAATTATCACTAGACTTAAGAAACCTAAACTTCATGAAATAAGATGGGCAACCAAAGCTATTAAGGAAGTTGTTCTTGGCATGGCATACTAATTCCAAGAAGTTAGTTTTTGTTTCATTTATAGGAAAATAAACAAGTAGTCTACTAGGTTGCTCAAAAGATAAGGACTAGAGGCTATCGACTAAATGCTCAATTTTGTTTTCAAATTTGCTAAATTTAGGATTTGATTTTTTTAATTTTAACAAATCAATATCTAACGTGTTTAAGATCTAATAATGTAATACTCCAATGAATAAAATCTAGGAAGTGTAAGACATGCATTGTTAGCTATGTCAAATGACTATTTTACTTGCCAACTAATATAATCAATATTCCAAGTAGGATGCTAAAATCTATATTACCATTTTTAAAAAGAAAATTAATTAAAACCATATATTTTCCTTTGCTAAAAATTAAAACCCATTAACCCTAAAAAACCCAGTCTCTTTTCCTTTAATTTTCTAGTTTAAGCATAGGATTTCCTTCAATTTTTAGGCTTAAGTGTTATGCAATGAGTAGAATGAAAGTGATGGGAAGGAAAAAAGAAGAATAAAGAGATCAAAAGTAAAAAAATAAAGCTAAGAGCAAAGAAAGTATTTATATTTTTCATTTATACCTCAAATTTGCATGTACATGGTAGTTATATCCAGTACATTCTACTGACACCATAATTCTAATAATAAAAATATGACCAATATAATTTAAGCATATGGTAATTAACAAATCCAATCACCATTCTATTATTACAACCAATTATTTATGTACTACCAATGGAATAAACCATTACACCATCATTTTCATTTTTACTCCCCATAGTTAGCAACTATCTCGATTTTGCCAACATTCTTTTAGGCTTAACTTCTTACTTTATTTCAATGCCCATAGCTAACTTAGCTTTCTTTTTCATTTCTGCACCTTTAGTTAGCTCAACTTCACAATATAGTCTCGACTCCATCCTATCACTATGATCACTCTGTAGTTTCATCACATTCCTTTTGGAAAGATATTTGTCCTTAAGGATCAAATGATGGAAATTAGGACTTAAGGACTGAGTAATCCTCTCAAGTAACATTCTTGAGCCTAAAATTAGACCATTCTACTAACAATTGAGTCATGACCTTGTTATTTTTTTTAACAATCCTTTTGTCAAAGACTCCGACAAGATATGCTAATGGTTGCCCATCTTCACTTGCTTTAGGAAAAGCTATTTTTGATGTAACTTTAGTTCCAATTTTCTTATTCAAGAGGCTCACATGGAACACTAGATGTATCTTTGAAGTTGCTAAAAGTTGAAATTTATAAGCCACTTTACCAAATTTGGCAATTACAAGATAAAGACTATAGTATTTGGATTAAAACTTCAAGTTCTTTTTAACTGTTAGAAAAGTCTACCTATATGGTTGAAGCTTTAAATACGCCTCATTCCCAACCTTAAATTCTCTTTCAAATCTATTCCTATCAGCATGAAATTTCATTTTGCTTTGGGCTTTTTCCAATTGATCCATCAATAACTTGCTTAAGTTTTTTTTCCCTTAGTAGTTCCTTACTTGTAAATACTTTAGCTTTACTGCTAATGTCCTATACAAATGTTAGAGGTAGATAACCATAAAAGGCTTAGAAAAGTGTCATTTTTAAAGTAAAATGATAGCTAGATTTGTACCACTACTCTGTTAGAAGCAACCATAGAGCCCAAGTTTTTAGTCTAAGAAAACATTTGCATCGTAAATACTAGTCTAAGCACTAGTTCAATCTTTTCAATTGCTTATTAGACTATGAGTGATATGTTATGCTTAAGTGTACAAAAGTGATAATAACTTCATTATTTCTTACTAAATCGAACCAACAAAAACTTTATTCTTATATGATATAACTAATTTTGGAGTGCTATAGAGCTTGTGATTTTGGTTAAGATATAGTCTAGCCATATTTATAGTAGTATAAGGATGAGATAAAGGTAAGAAATGTGCATACTTAGTAAGCTTATAATAACAACATGATGCAATTGAATGTTTTATGACAAAGGGGACCTTCCACAAAATCCATAATAATCATTTCCCAAACTTGCTTAGGAATAGATATAGGTTGCTAAAGCAACATGTTCATCTTTGTTTTTTTGGCAAACTTCACACTGTTGAACATATTCTTGTACTTGCTTCATCATTACTAGTTAAAAAAAATAAAGTTTAAACCTATAATAAGTTGCTTATAGCCTCGAATGTCCACCTTGAAAAGAATCATGTAATAATTTCAACACCTAATCTCTTAGTTGTCCTTGACTTTCCAAATTCACCTTGCCTTTAAACTTGAACACTTCATTTATGAATGAATACAGTGGATCATTACCTGGATAAAGAATAAAAAGAGTAATTTTTTCTTAAGCTGTGTCTTTTTTATAACTTTATTCCACTTTAGTAACGAATTTTGAAATGATATTAATAGAGTTTAAGCTTTGTAAAATCTCATTTTTCCTTACATTACCTTCATAAAGCATTTGCCACCACATTTATTTTACCCTTTATGAATTGAATAGTGTAATTCAAACCCAAAGCTTAGTTAGCTTTTTTTTCTAAATAGTTATAAATAGTCCCTTTTTTCTATACTATATAGTCTTGATAATGAACGTCTCTTCTTTAAGATAATGCTTTCATTTATTAATAGCCATTAAAATGGTCAAATATTCATTTTTATAGATAGATAGGTTAGCATGTCTTGGTTTCAAAGCCTTACTAAGTAAGCAACATGCCTTTTTTTTAAGATAATATTACTTTTATGCCAATCAAGCAAGCATTAGCCTCTATATAAAAGGGTTTTAAAAAGTCTAGCAAGGCTAGTACTAGGGCTATACTAATGGTTTCTTTAAGCTATTGGAAAGATGCCATTGCTTTAAGGTTTTGGTGTCCAATTAAACCATCAATCTTCAGCATATCTGTTAGAGGTTTCCTTATAACACCATAACCCTTGATGAACTTCTTGTAATAGCCAATTAGACCTAAAAACCCTTTCAAGGACTTCAAATTGTTAGGTAATAGCCAATTCTTCATAGATTCAACCTTAGAAGGATCAATTACCACTCCACCTATAGAGATAATGTGCCAAGATATTCAACCTATTTTTGGTAAAAAAATGCTTGCTTTTTTTTTACAAACAATTGATTACATCTTAACATTTCAAAAACAAGTTGTAAGTGTGATAGATGTTCTTATAAAATAGTAATATAAACAAGTATATCACATAAAAGAAAACTAACACAAATTTTCTTAGATAAAAAGAAAAAACAATACTCATCGAGGATTGAAAGGTAATTGGTGCATTAGTAAATCTAAATGGCATTACCTTTAACATATAATGCCCATAGTGTGTTCTAAAAGCTATTTTTAAAATGTCTTCATCTCAAACTCTAATCTACCAATAACCATATCGTAGATCAATCTTTAAAAAGTATTTGGCTCCTTTAAGTTTTTCTAGTAAGTCCTTTACCATTAGAATTGAAAATTTATCTTTGACTATTAGGGCATTAAGTTGCCTATATGAACCATTTTTTTTACTAATAGGCAAAGTGAGGCAAAAAGACTTTTGCTAGTTTTAATTGATAAAGAAAGCATTTTTGAAATCTATTTCTCAATTTCAACATTTTGTGATGAAAAAACCTATATGGTTTAAGGTTTACAAGCTAAGCTTTTTCTTTAAAATGTATACTATGATCATGAGACCTCTTAGGATAAAGCTTAATTAGTTCTACAAAGATGTAAAAATATGCCAATTATAGCTCTGGAGAGATTCTTTTAGTTTCTATGTAGTAAATATTGATAATGTATAACTCTTTAAGTAGCTTAAGGTCCTTGTCCACCAGTTTTTGTAGCCTCTTGCTAAAAATAAGCTTCAAATATGGTTGTTTCTAGCTTTCCTTCAATGTAACCTCCTGTCTTTCCTTTTGAAATGATATTTGTCATAACGTATAGATCTGTAAACTTACTACTAGATATGGATGAAAAGAGTCACCATCAATCTTTTTTGTTTAGATGTGATTGACGACTTGATTGAATCTGTCCTATTTAAAGAAGAGTCTCAAGATTGACTTACATATCTTTAAATAGTAGGTTCTGATATATAAAATTAAAGTTTAGGTTCGAAAGTACGATTACGCATGAGAAATGTTATAATACCCCCGCAGTGCCAATCTCAAGGATGGTACCAGTTTGATTCCAAATTATCCAAGCCTTAAAAAATGTTTATAATTTACCAAACTATTAAATATTGAAAATTAATCTTAAAGCTGTTTTAATAGTTTGATAGCAATTTAAGATAATTTTCTCACCTCAAGAGTATTCATGAAGACTAGTGTCCTACTCTAAATAGGCTCCGTCATCAAATTTATTATAATATTTTTATTTATGAAAATTAGTAAAGTTTTCCAATAGTTTGGTATGACTTACTTTGAAGCAGATCTCCTAATAGTTTGGTGAGATTTTATACCAAAAGGTTTGTAAAAATTTTTAAGAATTTCATTAACTCTCCCAATAGTTTGGTAGGACATAATTTATGAAATAATCATCCAATAGTTTAGAAGCTAAAAATTATTTTTTATTTTTTATTTTTTTTGAAAACTAATTTATGAAATTTTCTAATAGTTTGGTGGATTCCATTCTAAAAATTAAATCCATAAAAATTCTCTAATAGTTTGGTAGAATTCGTGAATTTATTTTGTAAGGATTTTTATTTGAAAAAAAGATTTTTTTATTTATTCTTTTAAACTTATTTGAAAAAGTTTTTTTATTTATTTCATAAATAAGTACAAAAAATCATAATAGTAAGTAATGTATTTTTTTTTTCAATTTAAAATAAGAAATAATAAAAGTAAATAAAAATAAAAAAAATAGAATCAAAATAGAAAATAGAGTGAAAAAGAGAAAGGGAATACCTATGATCGGGTTGGGTTATGCATGGTAAAGCACACAGATTTAGATGCCCCAAATTTTAGACTTTTTTTCAGAAGTGTTTGAGTATGTTTATGTTTCTAAAATAGTTATTCTTCTATCTTCTCTCTAATTGATTTTCGAAAATTAACAAATAAATCCTAAAAACTGACAGAGAATTTCCAGAAACCCAACAAATTGTCTAGAAAGCTAAACCGAAAAATCCCTAAAATGCAAAACCCTACAGAAATTCAAACCCAAAAACACCAAATCCTAATTCTACAAAATCTAAACAAACCAAACCCAGAACTTAAAACCTCTTGGTTGCTAAACAAATTTCTCTCTTTTTCTCTTAAGAGTTTCTGCATAATCTTTTTCTCTCTAAATGTCTCCCCTTTGCTTCGATCATAGATTTATATAGGAATTCATGCTCAATCAATTCCTCTTAAATCTATGATTTTATTTGATTTCCATTTTAATGAGAATTGATTATGAAATCAAATCTCAAAAATCTCTTTTTATCATTTTAATGTGAATCGATTGTGGAATTAAATCCCAACAATCTTTTCACATCATCTTTAATGCCAATTGATTCTAAAATTAAATCTAAAAAATCTCTCAATTAAGGTTAAAGCCTAATTTTGAAAAAATATTCTCAGACAAAATAAGATGTCTACCATATTGATAAGTCATTTAAGTCAAATACCATGGGATTGTACTTTTTTATCCAATCAACTCTAAGAACCATATCATTACCCCGTTATGATAAGACTTTCAAATCATTTGTAAACATATACACCTACATTAGCCATGCTAACTCCTTGCACTTAGCAATACTATAGAGTTTTTCGCCATTAGCTATTGTGATGGTTAGTGGCTTAGTTTGTTCAACCTCAATACCATCCTTAGCCCACCTTAGAATGACAAAGCTCTAAGTACTACCACTGTCTATAAAGATGGCAAGTGGTTTCCCTTTTATAGTTTCTTTAATTCTAATAGTACTATGCCCCACATTTTTTATTATAGCATTAATAGATATCTGAAGCTTTTCAGTATTATTTTTTTCCTCTATCATTCTTGGTTTAGCATCATCATCATCTATGTTACCATAGTCTTTATCTCATCAACCTTAATAGCATCAAGTTGTTTGAGTTTACACATATGTCCTAGAGAAAATCTCTCACCACATTTGAAACACAAGTTTTGTGCCTTCCATTACTTTATAAGTTGTTATTTATTGCTTGTAGGTAAGGTATTTTGGTTAGGTTTCAGTGTTTGATTGGTAAAAAGTTGTAATGCATTCGAATATGTCCAATATTTGAAGTAGTGGTGGCCTTTAAAACTTGTATAAACCTTTTGGTTTCAAATTTAATGGACAGCTCATGTGCTTAGCTTGTCTATATGCAATAGTAAGGTTATAGGGCTCGTTTGCCTTAACTCTGAATTTCAAATCTTCCTTAAGTCAATTGATGAAGTTAGAAACAAAATAATCTTCAGTTAAATAAAGATTGTATCATAATATATAAGGTTTCAACTCTTCAAATTTCTTCTTATACTTATTCGTAAATGTCTTTTGGTTCAACTTGTTAAATTCTTTTACAACATTAGAACATGTTCTATCACATAACCTTAGACAAAGATCATTGTTAAATTTCTACCAAGTCACATTATCATGCTGCATAACATAACCATCAAACCACACCTTAGCTCTTCTAATCAAATGCATAATAACAATCTCAAGTTTTTTATGGTCACTAACGGAGAATATAGCGAAATATTGCTGACATTTCTTAAGCCACCCACTTAGGTTACTATCATTAAATATAAGAAATTCTATTTTGGTCTAGGGACAAGAACATTTCCTATAGTACTAAAGTTATATCCACCATAAAAAATCACCTTTTTTAAATTGTCTAAGGTTGTTTTTAATAAAACAACCCCTATTTTCAAGATGAGTTTTAGCTAAAATCCCAAGTTCATCACTTTTATAGGTATATTTTCCTTGGTTATGTATAATAGTGATATGTACAAGAGCTTTACCTTTCTTTTTGAACTAAGACAAAAGAGTAGGTTGATTGTTGATAGAGCTTGAGGCACCCCCTAATTGAGATTGAACCATTTTTGCTCTTTTTGGTGATAATAGCTCTAACACTTAGCTAATAGACTTATGATTCTCAGCCTGCTAGGCTTTGAGACCATTCTTTTGTTCAAGTATTAGGTTAATATTCTTCTAGTTTTTAACTAGTTTAGCTTCAATTTCATTGTGCAGTCCACCATTTTGGTTTTGTTTCCATTTGCTCTTGAAGAGTTTAGACTTGTAGCTTGTTAAACATGGTGCCTTTTGCCATCAATTTAAAGTTGTTTGCTTACCTGGTTGGATCTAGTAAACTTTGATACCAAATTTGTTATGCAATGAGCTCAACGCAAGTGAAAAAAAGGAAAGAAAAAGAATAAAGAGACCAAAAGCAGAAACAATAAAGTTAAGAGTAAGGAAATGATTGATATTTGTCATTCGTGCCTCAAATTTATGTGTACATTGTAGTTATATCTAGAACATTTTATTGACATCTTAATTCTAATAATAAAAATATGGCTAATACAATTTAAGCATATGTAAATAACAAATCCAGTCATTCTATTATACCAATTATTTATGTACCGCTAGCTCAATAAACTATTATACCAGCATCTTCATTTCTACTCTCCTTAGGTAGTTGCTGTCTCAATTGTCCCATTATTCCTCTAGGTTTAACTTCCTTTTTTGTTTCAGCATTTGTAGCCAACTTAATCTCTTTTTTCATTTCAACACTTTTAGATAGCTTAACTTCACCTTACAGTTTTGACTCCACCCTATCATAATGATCACCCTATAGTTTCATCACATTAAGGTTTTGAAGCTAAAGGTTTCTTTGAAGCTATTTATGGATTCATTTTGGATTAAAGATTTTTTTTTTCAAAAAATGAGCAACTCGATTGGTTTTTCACGTTATTTCTTAATTTGCTTGTAACTTAGATCTAATCTTAAAATCTAATCTATCGTTATTCTCATCAAAAAACCAGTTTTTGGCCATCAAAAGCTTTTAAAGTCAGCCCAAAAAGCTTACTTTGTTTCCAGAGATTTAAATAATGGTGGATTAATGATGTAGCAACTGCTATTAGCATCACTATCCATCATTGCTATCCAAGGAAATACAACTAATGTTTAAATCACATTCAAATCGATGCATTACGGTCAAAATAATCCCATAACAGTGAATTATAAAAATAACATTATTGCTGTTTTTCATTATTTTTCATTTAGGATTTTTAAAAAATCATTTGATTGAGATTTTAGGCTCTATTTTGAATTTAACCAGAAATTTAAAAAGTAAAATCAGCTATTAACCCTAGATGATCTTCAATTTATCCAAATCGATCTAAATCAAGTTTAATCAACATAAAAAAAAATTAAAGAACAAGTAATTTGAAGGTAAAAGAAAGTTAAAATTACAATTTTTTTAACAATAATGCAAATTTGTGTTGAATGTGACTGAGATAAACCATCATCTAATCCATCCATATTATTGAGAGTTGAAAGAGTAAGGCTATAAAAGATAGTAACCGGTGTTGTTAAGGGGTGATGGCTATTGAATGTTGGGAGCATAGTCTTCTTGGTTGTTTCATAATTTCTGAAGAAAGGAAAAAGAGAGGGTGTCATAGGCGAAGGGAAGAAATATGAAAAAAATGGGTAGGGTTTGAAAAGATAAAAGGTTTTATATCAAGGGCTAAAATGGTGAGTTTAGAAAAATAGATAAAAAAAAAATGGATGGTTGTTGACCCGTGACTTTTGTAAAATTAAAAAAAAAAATTAGATGATTATTGATTATTTGTTAATATATGATTTTATATTTAGAATTTTTTAATTTTATAATTCTTTTTTCCTTTAATGTTGTTATTGTTGTTTATCTCGATATTTCTTATATTTTAATTAGGGTAAATTACATAAAATCACTATGTAATTTGATATGGATTTAAAGTGGCTCATAAGGTTTAAAATGTAACACTTAATTACCTTATAATTTATTTTATTACATCTTTGCCCAAAATCATGACTTTTTCCATTATTTTCAAATATTTTTGTTTTTCTTTTGTTTCCTTCTTCTTTTCCAATAATTCACATTTTTTTCTCTATCTAATTCCTTCCATTAACCTTCTAGGTACTGATTTAAAGCATCCGAAAAATTTAAAAGGAACCCTTTTTATTTTATGTGTATTACTTGTATGATTGGATGTTTCGATTATAAGTTTGCTAGATTTTTACTTTTTGATTTTCTATTGATTCAGGCTTAGGTTCAATTTCTAGTTTGGATTTACTTGGTATTGTGTATAGGCTTTTTGGTTGTGTACTCTATTTGGGTTCGGGTGTGTTAAATTGTTTGTGTATTACTTTGATTTGTTGAAAATTGTTTGCTTTCTTTGTTGGTTGCTTAATTCAGATTGAGCCATTTATGTGCTTTCTGACTTCAACTCTGTACTTGCAAAGAATTTTTTCTCTTTGTTCATTCCCCTTTTCCAATGTTAAACATAAGAAAAATCCAAAAATTAAAAAAATTTAGAAATAACGAAAAAAATCACAATTTTTGATAAAAAAATAATAAAACAAATAATAAGATAGTTAAATGTCACATTTTAATTTTTATGAGTTACTTTAAATGCACCTTAAATCATAAGGTGATTTTATGTAATTTATCTTTTTAATTATTATAAGTACTTTTTAAAATTATTATAATTTCAAAAAAATCGTGATTAATTTTTTTCTTATAAAAAAAAAAGGTATCATAAATTATTTTAAAAAGTATAAAACAAGAGTTTTTATAATTATAATTATAATCATAATTATAATTATTATATTTTATTATAAATTATGCAAAATTAAAAAATTTTATAATCGAGATAATCACAATAAATTTGGGTATGTTCATAACTACAATAAGTATAATGTGATAAAAAATATGTTTGTAACTTTAATTTTAAATTTTATTTATTTTTTCCTTCTTTTGAACTAGAAATCGAAACCCAATAACCTTCTGCCACCACTCATGGATAGCAATTTTTTGCTTGTTGATTTTTGGGCGAAAGCATCTCTCTCGACAGCAGTAGGTCTAGTTTGACATCTAATGAACATGTCAATTAAGTTCTGCTTAATTGAAATGAGAAAAAATATATAAAAGTAAAACATTTATCAATTTAATAATTAAATTATAAAATAAAAAATTATCAATTTATTATAAAATTTAACTATTAAATTAGCAAATTTTTTACTTTGAAATTTTTTTTTTATCCTTCAGGATTAATGGTGTGATTTTACTTGGAAAAGTAAATCGACGGCACAACAAGTCTGTCCCTTTTTTTTTTTTTTTGTTTTTGGTTTAATGTTGTTTCTATAGAGTGTTGACTTTTCAAAGGAAAATGGTATTTTCACACGTTTCAATGCATGGAAATTTTTTTATTTGTTCAAGTGAAAGTATGTTCTTTGCTTGACATCTATGCCGAGACTTGTAAGGAAACATCTTTGATTGGTTTGCAGGGTGTAGTGGAGAAAGGTATATGGAGGTATGCTTTGCATGTAAGCAGTAAAGTCATAAATGTATTGAGTTTGGAAATTAATCATCAGAGTTTAAGGTACTTGAAAATTTTAAACTGGTTCATAATGGACCGGTGTTTGTCCTGTTTTTGGATGATTTAGTCACTTTTTGGTTGTTATACGCTGTGGTTGTGATGGAAAGGAAAAATGAGGTTGTTATTGCTTGAGTGCTGAGAAGGACTTGGTTAGATGAATGACTGATTGATTGAAATTTTTTTTCTGATTTTCTTATATAATTGACAGATAAAGCTAATTCTTGGATTTTTTTAATTTATTTTTAAAAAATTAAACTCATCTTTCACGTCAATTAAAAATTACAAATAATAAAAAATAATTCGCACGAAATTAATGACATGTGTAATACATTTTTCATATATTATTTATCTGAATTTTTAATTGTTATATCCCGATAAATAAGATATTTATTTATTAAAATTAAAAGATCATGTCTTAATTTTAAGTATCATTTAAAAATCAGAGACAAAATTGAACATTTAATTAGAGATTTTTTTTGGTGCAAATCAATAGAATATAAATAAAATTTGTTATATTTATGATTTATTTATTCAATTAATAAAATTTAAAATATCATTTATAATTATTTGTTAAGTACATGAATATAAAGAAATAAAAATTAAGTTTGTTCATAAATTATTTATCCAATGTTCTGATGTTTCTTTTTTGTAAAATTTGTTGTTTTTTAATATTTTGCCACTATAATGAAAAATTATGATTTTTTTTTTACAAAATTACTAATAAATTTACAATTGTTTACAATAGATATTTTTATAACGCTTATGAACCATTATTTTAAAAATTTATCTATGACATGGATCCTCCATTTGGTTTTTAGCTAGAACATAATGCAATAACTTGTACCCTCATTCTATGTAGTTTTCCTTGTATGGAAGGTATAGAGATTGAAAAGTACGTATAACAATCCTATACATATTTTTGGTTGTATGAAAGGCAAGATGTCAAAGTTACTAACTTTGCTTGCAAGCCTAGGTATACGAGTTAAGGCGTATGAAGTTTGTTGAGTGGTGGTCAGGTAAAACAAAATTAGATGTAATTTTTTATTTAAACCTGTTTGGAAACATCATCCAGTTAATATATAAAACAAATAACAGATTTGAGATTGAATTTTACCAACTGTAAAAAAGGTGTAGCCTTTTTTTTCTTCTTGTATTTTTATTATTAACTAACAACAACATCCATGCCTTTCATCCATGATATGATGTAAATAAGTTTCAAAATCAAGGTTGTGCCTTGTGTCACGGGTCGAGACTCAAGCTTCGAACCCGCGCGATTCCGGGATCCGGACATTCACCCTTCCGGCGTCCCAGATCAACCTTCCGTCATGGTTCACACCCTTGTGAGGTATTGTCCGTTCTGACCTTCTTGGCCTCACGGTTTTATCCTACAAAAGGCGCCTCACAAGGCGGAGATGGTGTGAACCCTTTTATACTCCAATGACCTTGTTCGATGTGAGATTCAGGACTTCCCCTTAGATCTGTGACACTTGCACCACACAGTTAAAGGGGTAAAGAGAAGAAAACATTTAAATTAATGATTGAACCTGTTTTGCTGTTGCTTTCCTTGTAACAAACAAAATGTAATACTAAATTTCTTTTGATTTCGTCGAGTATGGCAGCTACAAGTATTAGGCAACTTATCCAGTTTGATGTAGTGAATAAATTTTTAGTGAATGTGAGGGAAGTAAGACATAAGCAATAGCAAAGTGCAAAATAGATGATGATCTAGACTTTCCACCTCAAGACACCAAAAATGGGAATACAGATATGTAGTACCTGTTACGAATATGATAGGCACTCAAAAACATTAGATAAGGAACAAAAATAAGCATCCAAAAATGATTATTGTACATAGTAAAAGTCTAATGACGGCCTAATATATGATTTAAGCTTTATTGCTGCAGGCGATGAACTGATGATGTTTTGGAATTTACCGGGCAATGAAACGATATTATAGACAAAAAGTGTTACTTCAAAAAATATTTTGATACTCGGCTGAGGTGAGCAACAAAATGAAAACTAGATCAATGGGGGCAGTTAGAAGTCTTCATCCAGTTTGAAGACATAGGTTTTACCTCCATTTTGAAGGCTTGACATAATAGATGGTTTCTGATAATCACCAACCCTCCTCTCAAAGAAGTTAGCTTTTCCTCTGCAAAGTCAAACCCACATTTGTTTAACACAGATTAGATTCTAGAGACATCATAATCAACATATAGAACTTATCGCCTTTGCTTAGGCACATGCCTGACAAATGCTGGTTTAGAGAACACAAAATGTGGCAAGTCAATGATATGATCCATAACAACTTAACTACTATCATAACTTACATAGCTAAGTCTAACAACCACTGGCACAAAAAAAAAAAAAAAAAAGAGAAAAAAAAGGTCCAAGTTTGATCATGATTATGCAAAACTCAAAATAGTCATTAAATTTGCGTGGTAGAGAGTCAATGATGTTTGCAATCCCATCACAACACACAAATTTCCTCATGGTGATGTTAGAAGGGAAGACTTCTAATAAACACTAGCATTTCACATACAGGGTCTCATTTCTGCAATAATTTGTTCGGGACCAACGTTACATGGGTCCTGCCAAGAGTGAAAAACATTCAAATAAAAAAGGTTTAAAAGGAGATTAAGAATATGAAGAAAGCCAATGACAAAAGGGTATATATGTCTTAGGTTGATGTAGAAGAGTCCAGATTCTGGACATCAGCTTGAAAAATGTTGAAATCAGCATTACTTTCATTTAATCTAATAACTTAAAACCAGAAAATGCAGCAATATGGCTATTAATACTTACTGTAAAGATATAAATTCCATCCAATCCAAGGGATTTTCAACATTGTACTTTCTCTGACACCCCAATGCAACCTGTAAATAAACGGAAACAAGTAGCAGTTTAGTTCTTTTCACCCCAACAAATTTATCTTCAAATATGAAAAACAACTTTTAAGTTTTAAATTTCAAAAAACATTTTTTTTAATCAAGGAAATGCATATGCAAAATCATATAATTCACAAATGGCAATACACCTTTACCTCTCAAAATCCTGAAATTTTCTACAAAATTAATATAAAGATTTTATGAAATCTGTTTCCTTAAAAATATGTAAAGTATATTTCTTTACCCACTAAAATTAAAAATTTAAGCAAGTCATTCACGAAGAAATATAATTTAAGGGAAAATCTTGAAGCAAATATATGATTTCTATGTATAACAAGTGGCAATAAGGGTTGCAATAAGGATACTATAATAATTCTATATATAGTTAGCTTGTCGAGAGACAATGAGGGTATCATAAGAATTCTATGTATAGTTAGCTTTTATATATCGTTATAAATAGTAACTTTTTATGATCATGTTAATATGTTTTTGGATTGCAATATATTAAAATCAAGCAAGGATTATCAAATCTAAAACTGAGATGATCTATTAGAAATGTATTAAAGGTTTTTTTCTTCTTATTTTGGATAAAAGAGATATCAGTTTAGGATTTAGAAATAAAATTTTAAGTTTTATGGAATATATGAATGTGTGTTTTTGTGTGTGTCTGTATACATATATGGATCTGTTAAATATCTTTTCATTCAAGGGTGGTTCATGATATCAAGCTAAGTTTATAAAAATGAACTCTTAAAAAACAAACAAATTTACAGAGGTATACCAAAAGACGATCAGCGACAAACTTTATGTACTGGCTCATGAGTGTTGAGTTCATGCCAATCAGTGCACACGGGAGAGCCTCACACACAAACTTAGTCTCAATTGCCACTGCTTCATGAACAATATGATGGACTTTTTGCCATTTAAGTTGCTTCCGCAGCAAACTGCAAGCAGGTGCATTGAATTCCACATCTAAGACATTTCATTATCTTTTCAAATTCAACCCACATATTCAACCAACGACAAATAAAAATGCAGCAGCAAAAGTTCTATTCTTGCTTCCAAATATACTTCATTAAAAAATAATAAAAAAAAGAGGCTACCTGTATAGAAGGCAAGCAAAGTCACAGTGAAGCCCCTTATCTCTAGATATATGCTCATTTGAGAATGTCAAACCAGGCATCAGTCCCCTCTTTTTAAGCCAAAAAATGGCACAAAAGCTGTAAAGCTAAATTAATAATCAATAAAAGGAAAAAAAATTACAAAAGTAATTCAAATTTTATTGTAGAAAGGTATTAAAAAATACGAACTCTACAACATCATATAGAAGAAGCAACTGGCTAAGCTGGCTAAAGAAGATTACCTCCCAGAAAAGAAGATTCCTTCAACACACGCAAAAGCAACAAGTCTCTGTGCAAATGAAGTGGAACTGCATATAGGCACAACAAAGAATCTTTTTAAAGAAAGAAACGTACTGCTTTGACATAACCATACTTATGTTTAAAGTCTAAATAAGCTTGAGAAACACAATGATGCTGTCCAAAGAAAGTCCTTCTATTTAATGGTATAGAATGGAGTCAAGGCTACTAAGATGAATATTTGATTGAAAAATGGTTATAAAATGTGACAGAAAGCAAGGAAGAAACAGCAAGCATATTTGCATTAATCTTCCAACTGAAGTTCTTTCATATCCAAGCCAGAGTTCTACATTAAGTAATCTAACAGGTGAAATGTTCAATCAAAGTTAGGAAAGCTTGGTAAAAGATGTGAACTTAGCAGAGAGAAGAGTGAGTAGGTAGCAATGCATAATGTAACCCTTAGAAACAAGGAGAGAAAATCATTCAGATAACCATGTCAATAGATACTCCAAAGTCAAATCATTCAGAAAACTCACAAGCATCACTTCTAGTCCTGATAAACATGTTGAGAATTCTTTAACCAAATCACTTATTTGGCTTCATGTAATCAATTTCCAGAAAGTAGGGCATGAAAGTAGTTCCTCTGTATCCAATCCAAAGCCCACTTAACCTTCTTACGGATGCAAGGGATGCTTTCAATAGCATTGAACAATCTATGTTTTTCTTTGGAATCCTTGATATATGTATCCAAAAGCAAGCTATACGTTTCTAAACATTGGCAGCAGAAAATATTTGCCAATCAGGTAACTTCAATGCAGGATACAGGGAAATCATCAAAAAGACCAAAAGCAAGTGAAAACTAGGCCACAGTCATGTGTTGACTGTTAAGGCCAAATAAGTCTGACAATCTAGCACAAACAACAGCCTACTCCAGAAGATTAAACAAGTTGATAAATTCGATAGAGATTAAGATAACCCAAGACCAAATAAGACCTTAAATGTTAGGGCAGGACTCATCTTTACTTTTCAATTTCCAATAATTATTGAAAAACATTTGAGAGGGCAGGGCTTTCTTCAGAAGTCCAATAGGATGTAAGCTAAATTATTCCAAAATTGTCATCCTGGACAAGCTCAATTGGCCAAGAGTTTTCTTTCAGGAACACCTAAATGGTGACCCTGATGTTAAATGTGAAGATCAACAAATCTAGTAAATGATCAACTCCCTACCAGAATGAATATTCTCCATTGCAATTTGAAATCCATAGAATGCCCAGGCCTGAGAGAATGAGAAACCTTGATGTTAGATAAAAAAACTTGAAAGAACCAAGTTAAGTACTGGTCCATGGCACAAGTATCCTCTACCTTTATGCAAAACAAAACTGGTTAGTACCTACCCTTGAGTCTATAACTAGCTAAATAGACAAAATCTTCAAGAGCTAAACAGAATATTAGCCTGATCTTACCCACCAGACCTAACACTGTTACTACTACAACGTGATTCTCCTCTAATAAATGCCTTATATGAGCATGAAGCTATTTTAAATAGCAAAAATGAACATGACAAATAGAATTAAAGATAATAATCCAATCAGTACTCAGTTATTCATAAAATAGCATGAAAAACAACTTAACTAATGCCTACCTCTGGAATCTGAACGACATTTAGGAATCTTGCAGCCAAGTTTTCCAAAACTATCCTATCAGATGCAGAAAAAAATGCCAGCACATGGCTTAAAAAGTGTTTTTCTGAGTTAGATAAGGTTCCCCAGTGCTGCACATCTGGTGAGAGATCAATCTCCTCAGCTGCAATAACATTATCAAGTTATGACAATGAGGTCAAACCAAGGGGCAGGAAATTACTGGAGAAGATAAAGAAACCACGTATAAAGAAAAGAGTAGTGATGCATAATAGGACCTCTAAATATAAACTGATAGAAGCTCCAAATTAGGGGGAAAAGCTTAAAGAAAAAGATGGGAAAAAGGCTCATGGCAATTTTTCAAAAACAATCTCTCTCTAAACACATGCTGATATTGCAAATAAAAATTCCGTAGGTTACCATTTCCGAAGATTCACAAATTGGATTAAATATTCCTCAAGATTGGAAGTCAATTTTTATGCAATACAATTGTATTCCAATAAACAATAATCCACCCTACACTATAACATAAATAATGGGGGAGAGTGATGAGGAAAAAAGCAGTTCCAAAAGCAATATTTACAGAAGGTAGTTTTTCTCTTTTCTCTTTTTGGATTTGAATTTTTGTTTTTAAATTTCTGTTGGTTTGCAGTTACGAGAAGAACTAAAAACAAAAAATAAAACCATTCACCGCCATTCTACTTTATGAACACTCGTATAACAACAATGATATTGATACCAAAATTGCCAATCAAACATACAACCCACTTTTCTTTTAAACTCTGCCTCCAACCATTCCATTCATACAAACCCAAGTTTACAAAATCTAAAACGAACCCAATTTCAAACATACAAAAACAACATCAGAAACCCCAAGGAGAAAAAGAGCAAGTACCTGTCCAAAAACTAGCCTCAGACTTCTTGTACATCTCCCAAAGTGGCTGATAGCTAATGGGAAACATGCAAAACCTCTGGTTTTTTTGTTTTAATATGGGCTCTTCCTCTTCCTTCTCTTCTTCTTTTTCCTTTACTTTGTTTTCCTCTTCTCTTTCTTGTTCATATCTCAACGAATGCATTTTCTCCTTTTTCCCCTTTCATCTTTGCTTTTGTATGGTACTTGAATGAATAAAGAGGAGAAATATTACACAAAAAAAGAAAAAAAACCCTACAAGAACCCTTCTTTGAAAGGAAACCGACAGGTTGCAATTGGATGATTAGTGATGGCAAAGAGAAAAAGAGAGTTTTTGGCTTTGGTTTTTTCTCTGTTGTTTTTTCTTTGCAATTTGCATGCGGTTTTGCGTACTTTGTATTTTTTCCATTACGAATGGGCACAGCGTTGTTTTCTCACTTGCAAAGTAAGCGTGGAGTTGGCTGTGTGATTCTGGCTTTCATTTTAAAGTGGGCCTTCTGATCATCTAATAATATTAATATACATCAATATAAATTAATGAATTTCACATCTCTCAATTGTTTTTTTATACAATTTTGTTTTACATAATTGTACCAAAAACTTAATAATAAATATCAAGGCAAGTCATATTCATCAATTTAAAAAAGAAATATGATATTGACAATATCTCCAAATAATATCCATACAATAAATATTATAAATTCTGGAGAAAAGTGAGGCTATTCTCGTGACATACCAATTTTCTCTTAAAATAAATATGGTAGATTTTAGAAAATGATAAAGATGTTCACGTGACATCCCAATATTTTTTTAAAATTTTTTTATTTTATTTTTATTTTTTGATTTATTTATTTATTTTAGACTTTATTTTTATTATTAGATAAATTTTATAAGAAAAATTGATAAAAATATGAATTACAAAGCCACTTATATTGGACAAATTTTAATTTATATTGATTTAATATATCTTTTTTAATTCAAAATCCTGTCTTTTTTTTTAAAAAAAAAACTGACATCAAATAGAAAGCGAGTTTAAAGTGTTTTGTTTTGCCTTAGGTATATAAAAATATTTTTTATTATTTACTTAATTTTATTATATATTATATTAATAGAGTTGTTATTTAATATCTTAATTAATAAATTCATATGGTATCCCTATTTGGCTTTCTTTTCTTTTCCTTTTTTTTTTTTTGTTTGTCATTTTCTTTGTTTGTTTAAGTTTTTACCTTTTTTTATTAGATAAATTTTGTAAAAAAAAAAAAATCAATGTAGCTTGGAAGGACAAAACAACGTATATTCAATGGGTTTTAATTCATCTAGATTCGATAGGTACGTTTCTTTTAAATTTGGAATTGGATCGCGTTTTTTTTTTTTAAATCAAGCCTGAGTTAAATGTTGGTTTATAGTATTTTATCCTATCCCAATTATATATAAAATATATTTTATTATTTATTTAATTTTATATTTATATATTTATATCATATATTATATATCAACATACATAGACACCTAATAAGATTTATCACATGGATGATTATGTGGACAACTTTTTTAGATGACATGTAGGATAGTTTTTTTAAAAGAGTAGCTTTTTTAATTACAAATTACATAATAGCTAATTAGGATTATAAGTGCACAAAGCCATTTAACTAATAAGAAAGATGAATAGAGTATTCTCCCACAAAAATTGATCATTTGGGAAGTTTAGCCTTAATACTAGTTATCAATACACTCTAACTATATTTAGCTCAATCAAAAGGTTGAAAGTTGATTTACATTACTACTAACATAAGGTAATGAACATGTAAAGCAAAGGAAATTAAATCAAATGAAAATGAGAGTAAATCGAAGGAACACTTAATCTAATGCATGAAATGAATAAAAACATAATGTAACTTGTAATTAAAATACATGAATAGAAAATGAATTTGAAACTTAAAGCATAAAATCATAACTACTTCTATGGAGTGAATCAAATGTAAAATGCAAGGAACTAAATGGATCTAAGCCAAGTGCATGAAATATAAGTGCAATTGAATGTAAGAACAACAATTGAAACTAGATCTAAGTGTAGCATAATAAAAATGCATAAATTAAATGCAAAGAAATTGAAGAACACATAAAACCAAAATTGGATCTCAAAACAAAAATTCAAAAATTTGAATCTTAAAACCTAGATCTATACATCAATACTGCAAATGAACTTAAAGCAAACTAAAGTAACATCAATTAACATCTAAACTTTAAAAGCATGAAAAGAAATCAACTTAAACTATAAAGAAACTAGCTTAATGAACTAAAAACATGCTTAAAGGTAAAAACAGAGAAAACAAAGCATTAAACAAAGAAAATAGCCAAACAGAGATCAAAAGCATGAAATTAAAGGTAAAAAATCATAAAACTTCAAGTAAACGACTAGAATAACAAGTGTAGAAGAGATCAAGAATCAATAAACCACCTAGCATAGAGAAAAGCCACCATAAGTGTTGTCACCACCTGCTGTCTCTTCTCTTACTAGATTTCAGCCGAGACTTTGATGATTTTTAGAAAAATATGTAGTGTGAATTTGAAAGTAAAAATTTTCAAAATTAAAGTGCAATGAATGAAGAGTTTGTAGAAATAATAAACTTTCAATGTAAAAATTAAAGGTAGTGCAGTATTGAAAACAACCCAGCAGCATTGAACATGTAAAGGAAATTGCAAGTAAATGTGTAAAAAATTTAAAGAAATTGAAATTTCATTGCAAAGTTTTCAAAGCTCATGAAAATTAAAGTGCAAGAATGTACATTTTGCTAGAAAATTAAAGGAATTTTCTCTCTAAATAGTCTTTTAAATGAACAAGGAAGAAACTTTTTAAAGAGAAAAGTTACACTAAAAGTAAATTACAAATTTGTAATTGGAGCTATTTTTCTAAATTCTATACAAAGGTCTATTTATAGGCCAAGGATTATGTGTTCCAACCAATAAAATCACTCCAAAATGCCAACTAGGATGCCACATATGTAAGATATTTCTATATCATTAAAGCTTCCTCTATAAGCTTTTTATTTACATTCATCCTCATCTCTTCTCTTCAAGCCTTCTTCCTTTGATCATTAAATCTAAAAAATGTAAGAATTATAACCATTAAAGAGCCTCTAAAATGCCAACCAAGTAGTTATCCATTGGCTTTCCTTTTAATTCAAAATTAGGCACCAAATTCCCTTTGTGATTTAAGATGCATCCAACAGCTAGAAAGCTTTCTTTCTTTCAAATTTGGGTATCAATTTCCTTTTTTTTTCCTCTTCAAATTTCAGCTAATAAGACACCACCTAGTTGCCAACTTATCTAAAAAAACTGAAAAAACAAGTTAGCTTTAAAATTGCTCCATAATTCCTTGAAATTGCTACTGCCTTTTTTTCTCCTTTAACTCATATATTTTACTATAAAGGTGATAAAAGATTTAATGAGCTAAGAAAGAAAAAATAATCATGAAAATTATAAGGAATAAGACTTGAATTTAAGTTAAATTATGCTCAAATATAGAAAGGAATAAACTAAGGAAAGAGTTAAGGAAAATCTCCCAAGAAGCATTTGGACAAAGCATTATATTATGTTCACCCAATGATGGAATTGGCACCAAAATGTTATCAATTTGAATTTAAATCATTATTTTTTTCTCTTTTTTCATATTTTTACCTAAACATTGAAAATTGCAAATCATGAAATTTTCAAACAAAGGATCAATAAAGAATGATCATGCTTCATATGTTTGCTTATCTCATTTCTATCCACTAATGTAGATGAACACATGACTAAATATCATTTAGGACTTTTATAAGCTTGTAATGTAAGGCTAAGGTCAAGGTAGATAGAAGTCATTTAGGCTCAAATATCTTAACCATGCATTACTTTTTCTAGATCATTTAAAAAAATGAGCTTTAAAGGGAAAAAAAGTTAAGAGCTTTTCAAAAGAATCACCCCCAAACTTTACATTTTACATATATTTTTTTTCCTTTCTTTGCTTTCACTTCAATTTATTTTATTTTATTTTCTCAACTTTTTTTTTGGAATACAATTTCTTTTTTGCTTACGTCTTTTCTTTGTTCTTTATTCTTTTTTTTTCTTCTTCTTTTTATAAGCTTCACTTTTTCTCCTTAATGATGCATAGCTCAAAGATGATGTATGAATGTCCTTATGCATGCAGGGTAAGGGACCAAAAGATGAGAAATATCAAATCAAGGCTTAGGTTCATAATGTGGTTTCATAATAAAGAAAAGTATTATTAGGCTTAAATGGGGTGACTATGGAAGAATTATAGCAAGGTTAGCTTGAAAAGGCTCTAATAATACAAAAATGGCCTATACCATTTTCCTAATCATGTGTCTATTAGGATTTTACCTCAAGAGATGATCAAAATAAATTTTAGAACTTGAAACACTATTTTAAAGACCAATGCAAAAATATATATATTTCATGCTTACATAATCAATCACTAGATAATAAAAGTGCACTTCAATGATAAAAATATCACTTACAAATGAATATTCATAATCAAAAAGTTACTAATTCAAAAAATCATCTCACATTTTACTCAATATTCAAGATTTTCTTACAACTATGTTTATTCTCAATCACTAGCTATCATTGGATTCATGAAAAGCAAATCATATAAAGCATCACAAATTTCAAGCTAAAACATTTCAAGCATAATTCAAGGAAAATTTTTTAAAATTTTGGCAAAAATTTTTGATATTTTGACAAAAAATTTGAGCAATTTTCTCATACCCTTAAACTTAAAAGACATATTGTCCTTAATATGTAAATATAAAGAAATAAAGCGTATAAGAGAAATAAGAAAACTTCCTTACCTTCTTGGAAACAAAATGGCTGAATCTAGTTTTATGTTGGTCAAACCTTGAAACTTCTATTTTTCCATTTTATTATACCTATGAAACAAAGAAAATTCTTATAAAATAAAAAAAATAATTAAACATAAGTAAAGTTTAAAAACATCCACCAAAATATAAAGGAAAGAGCATTAAATTTATAAATGCTTGGGTTATCTCCTAAGAAGCATTTGTCTAAAGCCAATAGCTTCATTTTCAATGATGTTAGAGAATCACACCATTTTTTGTTCCTATATTTACCCAATTCATTTTTTTTCTACACCATATATGTGAGGATAAACTCTAAGTATATGTGGTGCAAAATGGTAGATTTATATCCCACCTCTATAAATGTTCTAAGCATATAGCAATATGGACTAATAAAAGGAGTTAATGGCTTTAGTTTTAATGAAATGGGTAGCATTATAGAAAATATGGGTTTCAACTTTAAAATGAAAGAATCCTTAGATGATAAATATTGAGTGAGCATAAAAGATGAGAAGTTATAGGTATCAAGCTGAGAATTAAAGGTTGAAAAAATTTCTAAACAAGTAAAGAATCCCAATATATTATCATCATTGTCCAAATTCTTTGCATTATTGACTTTTAACAGTTCTTTCAAAATTTTCTTTATTTCATCCTTATCATTTTCACTAGGCTATTTAATGGTGTTAAATGATGGGTTTTCAACCACATGCATTTCAAAATCATCATACAATGGATTTTCAAAGAATAAAAGAAATGACATGGGTATATTATGATGCTCACTTTTCTTTTGCATAGGACTCTCGCTATGACCTTTTTGCAAATTAGTATATGAAATTGATCAATCCTCCCCAAAATCTCCTTTATTTAACTTTTTCTTTATGAACGATAGATATTAAGAAAACTCAAAGAATGAGATGTCTATAGCTTTGAGCATAGTATCGTAAAATGGAATTGCTATTAGACAAGTAAGTTCTTTGCTAATAAGTTTTTTCTCATCCTTAAACTTAATACTAGATTCAAGAAAAGATGCGTTTAAGGGTCTAAATGATTTATTTGGTAGGCTTATCTTATCAACACATGTATCTATCTCATCCATCTCTAAAAAATCAAGTAAGTGATCTTCAAGAAATTGAAAAAATGGCATGAATGGAATGTGAGCATCAACTTCTTCAATGTTAACCTTTTTTTTCATCTTTTTCAAATGATTTACCCTTATTAAATTCCTTATCCCTAAACTCGTCATTTACTTTCACCTTCTCATCCTCTATAACCTTTACAAAGTTTGACAAATTCACAACAATAGGCTCTTTGTCATCATCACCAAACCACATTGCACCTCATCTCCTCAAATTATCCCTTAATGTATACTTTTTCTTATCTATCTAATTAGGTTTTGACTTTATAGTACTAAGCATAAATGCTTGAAGGTAAGTATTTATGGTATGTTTATTTTGATCATATTGCACAAGATTCCTACCATTCTTAGGTTTGGAAGAGTTTTGCTTGAGTTTGAAAAATGTTATCTTAGATTTTAACCAACATCTCCTTAAGAGATGGTTTTTTTTCTTATGGTGGAAGTGGCAATGAGTATTGTGTGGATGAAATGTATAGTGAAGATGAATGGTATTGTGATGAAAATTTTTTATTGTGGTGGAACATAATGTGAAACTTGAGGAAATTATGGTGATAGTGAAGAGTATTGAGTTTATGGAGGGTATTACGAAAATGAAGGTTTGATAAGATAAGTTAGGGTGTACTTAAGTAATGAACTAAAGGAATGTCTCAGACTAATCTACCACATACGCGTAAGATAAGCCTTTTAACTTTGAGTAGTGTTGGTGTTTTGGTCAAACTTGGATCATTAGTCTTATGGACACCTATCACTATAGTAGTCTTCACCATGCACATTACCATGTTCATTTTGGCTTTGAAATTAATGAACAAGACTAGGTTTAGGATCATAACTAGCTTTAATGGCATTTATTTCATTTGCTAAATGGTTTATTTGTACAGATAAAGCTTTAAGAGCAGACTCTTTTTTGGCTTTGTTTTAATTACATGGCCTTTGCACTAGGTAATCACTAGAAAAAGGTCTAATATGGTCCTCATAGTGCTCAACTACTTAAAAAAGATTAAACTCCCACATAAAAAGTAGAATAAAACCTAAACGAAAACATAAGAACTATATATACTAAAAATATCTACACTAAGCTATCTACTTTAAAGTTATGTAAAGTAAAGGAAGATGTATGTACTTTAGTCTAAACTAAGTAAGGCTATGTACACTAATTAGCTATCCTAACTTATGTACACTAGGGGGGTGAGCTAATCTATAGTAGAGCATATCAAAAGATGATATTAGACTAAAGACTATCCTCACAGTCCCTACAACGATGTCAAAAACTTGATTGGAATTGTAAATGCACAAGTTGTTCAAATAATAAGATTGATGAGTAGAATGTCATTCCATGAAAACTAATCATTTGGGAAGTCTAGCTTAAGCACCACTTATCAAAACATTCTAACTATATTTAGCTCAATCAAAATATTAAAAGTTGATTTACATTACTACTAACTTAAAGTAATACATATATAAAGCAAGGGAAATTAAACAAACATCAAATGAACATGAAAGTAAACCTAAGGAACATGTAATCTAATGCCTAAAATAAATAAAAATAGAATGTAACTTGTAATTAAAATACATGAATAGAAAATAAACTTGAAACTTAAAGCATTAACTTGTAACTACTTCTATAGAGTGAATCAAATGTAAAATGCAAGGAATTAAATGGATCTAAGCCAAGTGCATGAAATATAAGTGTAATTGAATGTAAGAACATCAATTTAAACTAGATTTAAGTGCAGTATAATGAAAATGCATGGATTAAATGAAGGGAAATTGAAGAACACATAAAACTAAAACTAGATATCAAAATAGAAATTCAAATTTTTGAATCTTAAAACATAGATCTTCAATAAGTAAATGAACTCAAGGAAAAATAAAGTAGCATCAATTAACATGTTAACTTTAAAATCATGAAAAGAAATAAGCTCAAAATATAAAGAAACCAGCTCAATGAACAAAGAACATGCTTAAAGGTAAAATAAAAAAATAAAGCATTGAATAAAGAAAATAACCAAACAACAATTAAAAACATGAAAGTAAAGGCAAGAAATTATAAAAATTGAAGGAAACAAGTAAAATAACAAGCGTAGAAGGGATCGAGAATCAACTAGTTACCTAGCATAGAGAAAAGCCACCAAAAGTGCTACACCACCTATTTCCTCTTTTGTTACCAGATTTCTAGTCAAGACTTTAATGATTTTTAGAAAAATATGCATTCAGAATCTTAATGTAAAATTTCTAGATATAAAGTGCAATGAATGAATAGTTCGTAATAAAAAATTCAATTAAAAAATTGCAAAAAATTATAAAGGTTCAATGTAAAAATTGAAGGTAGTGTAATATTGAAAATAGCCAATCAACATTGAACAAGTAAAGGAAATTGCAAGTATATGTTCAAGAAATTTAAAGAAATTGAAATTGCATTGCAATGTATTTAAAGTTCATGAAAATTAAAGTGCAAGAATGTAAATTTTGCTAGAAAATTAAAAGAATTTTCTCTCTAAATAGCCTTTTAAATGAATATGTAGGAAGCTCTTTGGAGAGAAAAGTTTCAAGAAAAGTAAATTGCAAAAATTGAAATCATAGATCTCCCTTCAAATTCCACCCGAAGGTTTATTTATAGTCCAAGGATAATGTGTTTCAATCAATAAAATCACTCAAAAATGCTAGCTAGGATGCCACATGTGCTAGATATTCCATATCATCAAAGCTTCATCTATAAGCTTCTCATTTGCACTATTCCTCTTCTTTTCTCTTCAAGCTTTCTTCCTTTGATCATTAACTCTCAAAAAAGTTAGAATTATAACCATTAAAGAGTCTCCAAAATGTCAACTAAGAAGTTGTTCGTTAGCCTTCCATTTAATACAAAATTAGGTGACAATTTCCCTTTGTGATATAAAATGCAGCAAATGGCTAGGAAGCTTTCTTTCTTTCAAATTTGGGTGTTGATTTTCTTTTTCTTTTCTCTTCAAATTTTAGCCAATAAGACACCATCTAGTTGCCAACTCATCCAAAAAGATTCAAGAAAAAATTTAGCTTTAAAATTGCTCCATAATTTCTTAAAATTGCTATTAACCCTTTCTCTTCTTTTAGCTTATGCATTTTACTACAAAAGGTGGCAAAAGCTTTAATAAGCTAAGAAAAGAAAAATAATCATGAAAAGTAAGACTTAAATTAAAGTTCAATTAAACTCAAATATGTAAAGGAAGAAACTAACGAAAGAGCTAAGGAAAATCTTCTAAGAAGAATTTGGACAAGGCATTACATTAGGTTAAGTCAAATGATGGAATTGGCACCGAAATGCTACCAATTTGACTTTAAATCATTTTTTCCTCTTTTTTTATATTTTTACCTACACATTAAACATGTGCACAATTAAGAGTATTTTTACAGTAATTTCTCAAAGATAAAGTAATAATCCATCATAAAGATCCTTAAAAAGCTATGATAATTCTATAAAAATATAGAATTATCAATAGCCCACACTTCACTGTCAGAGTATAATAAGAATGTTATCCACATATATGAGAGTTTAAATATTGAACAATGAAAAGGAGAAAAAAATAATATAAAAATTTATACCATTTAAAGTATTTGAATATTTACATTAGTTAATCTCAATGGTGTTGAGATATAAAACTAATTCATTAAAGAATAGTTCACTTGTCATCATGATTAGATTACAAAAAAAAAAAAGTTAAACTTTACATAGTGTTGCACTATAAAAAAAAAGCTGCTAATTTAAAATATTAGTTGATATAAAAGTAATTATGATCTTTGAAAAGAAAGCTAGATGAAACTACAAAGTTTTCTAAAGTAATTAACAATTGAACATATATAAAAAATTATTAGTCTAAAACACCATCTACCGTAAAAGGTGTCATTAGTGTTAAATATTATCCTCTTTAACCCTCAAATATAAAAATGTTGTTGAAATATTTTCATATATCTAAATTAACTCCAAAATCTCCTAGAGATAACAAAAGGCTAGGTCAAGGCAGTTTTTTTCTTGTTCCAACTCCAACACCACTTTTAAAATATTCCATCTGACTTTAATCCAACTAAATATTAGATTATTATTATTTACACTCGACTTCAGCCAGACCCATTTATGTATAGTCTGCCTTCAACTAGCATCTGACCCAAAATTAATTTAATGATTTTAATTTAGTATAATATTAAAAAATAGTATTTTAAAATAAATTATATCTTAATTACATATAAAATGTAGTGCTTTTATTAAATTAACATATTAAATTAAGGTATTAATTAATATTTTGATTAATATATATACTAAATAATATATATCTCAAGGCAAGTCAGGATGAAGTACCTTAAAATCCACTTCTAACCCAATGTAGATTTTTTCTTTTAAAGAAATACTTGTCCCACCTCTAATCCAACCCCTAATTTAAAAAACCACCCTATAGGATCGAAACAAAATGAAATCCGTCAATACAGTTTGTTTTACCATCCTTAATATCTCTTTAAAATTAATTTAAAAAACAAATTTGACATTAAAAAATATTAGTAAATGTAAGTTAAATGTTTACATTAAGCGTAAATATATAACAAATGTCACAATGAACCCTAAAAATTGAATTGTAAAGTCATATTCCACCCTCATCATATAATACTATAGCCTAATTGACCTTGAAATCATTTTTATGACAAGTATTAATTGTCTACAAAATTTAGTGCTAATTCAATTAGAGATAAGTTTAATATATTGTATAGATTGGATATTTTGAATTTATTAAAATATCAAAATCATTCAAATTACAATTGCAAACCAAATCAATTTGAAATATGGATTTTATTTGAATAATTTTAGTTGTTTACCATATAACTTTATTTAATAAATTATTTAATTATGAAAATCTTTCAACATGTTTAAAAACTATAAAGATTAAGTTTATCCAAATCTTTCAAAAGCCCAGTATATGCTTTTATCTTGATTTGCATAAAACCAAAATTATCTTTTAAAAAATTTATGAAAGATATTGAAAATTCAAATAATCTTTTCATATTAAATCTCTAAAAAATGGGACCTATATCCATTTCAATTCTATCTATCAAATTTATAATTAAAAAATAAGAAAGAAATCAAATTTCATCTTTAATTGTCACTTATTACATCCTTTTTAAATTTAAAAAAATTTATCAATTTGAAAACTATCTATTCAATTTTAATTGTCATCCAAGAGTTATTCTACAAAATAAAGATTACAAATATAATGTGTTATATCATTTTTTATCTTTCTGTTTGCGTCATGTTGGAATTCTATTGCTATTGCTATTTAATTTTTTGCTTTCCATCTTTCTTTTGTCAAGATAGATTCTATTACTATTGCAAGTTTGATCTTATGAAAAATAATATTTTTTTCAATTCATTTTTCTTTTTCTTGCATATATCTCCTAACTTTTTGATATTTTATACAGTAATTTGATCAAATTACGAAAGTCAAAGTATGCTAATATATTTTTATCATTTAATTCATCGTTCGATAATATATATGTTTTTGTTCTTTTAATAAAGACATAAAATTTATTTTTATTTGATAAAACTTGCAAGTGTATAAATATTACTACAAATAAAAATGGTGCAAAGTGAAGATAAGCTTTTTATTGCTTTTTTCAAAAAAATATTTTTTTTGACAAGTCAATCTGATATATAAATTATATATATTATAAATTTTGAAAATTTGAATATAATTTTGAAAAGGATACTAATTTATAGATACACATATTAAATAATTCACAATATAGTTATATTTATAAAGTTGTTATTTAATACATTATTTTAATGAAGAAACTAAATTTATACATAATTAAAATTGATTTATATTAAAAATTATATTTTTATGAACATTATACTAAATTAAAATTATCAAATTACTTTTTAATTAATTTAGATCGGATGCAGATTATACATATATGTGATGAGTCAGGATCAAATATCAATAACTAATAACTCGATGTAAAGTCAAAATCGGAGTCCAATTTAATTATTAAACAATTAGGTCAGAGTTAAGGTGAGTATAAACCTGTCCAACTCGACCTGTTACCATCCTTAAATATAGTTGTTCATGTTGCACGCATTTTGTTAATTTAGGTCTTTTTTTCTTTTTCTTTTTTTTTCTTTTGTGCTTGGGATATTTCCCTTTTTAAGTTTTAGCTTTTTTTAATTATCTATTTTAGTATTTTTTGTTTATGTTTTGAAAGATAAATCGATAATAGAAATGTTCATGTGACAGCTCATTTGCTTTTTTTTTTCTTTTTGCTTTTGCCTTTCCCTTATATATATATATATATATATATATTTTTTTTTTTTCCTTTTTTCCTTTTTAAATAAAATTAATTTTGTAAGAAATAGGGTTAGTTAAGGTTAGGATGTCAAAATAACCCATATTTGATGGGTTTGGACTCACCAATCTAATAAGGATTTTTTTTAAAAAAATGGAATCGGATAGAGGTAGGATGATTTTTCCTTTTTGAAATCAAAGTCGAGTCGAAAGTTTAAAATGTTGTGCCCTACCTCGAGTATATATAAAAATATATATTTTTATTATTTTTTAAATTATATATATTATATTAATAAAGTTTTTATTTAATACATTTATTTAATAAAAAACTATACTTATATATAATTAAGATTTAATTTATATTGTAAAATAATAGTTTCATGAATGTTATATTATTAAATTGATTTTTGGTCAAATTAGATTGTGAAAAATAATGATATAATATATAAACATGATCATATATCAAAATACTCTTGAAGACTTGCTAGATTCATCGGTCATGGATAAAATCATGCATTTGAAAATTGTCTACTATCTATAACATAAGTCCTTAAATACTGATGCAAGAAATTCTTTAAAAAGTTTCCTTTTCTCTATCGATTTCTCTCTTTTCCTCTCTTGTTCTCTATGTGACTCATCACATAATCCCACACTTGAATAGGACTTGTCTTATACTTTGGATGGATGCTATTTCATCCTTTCATTTCATCATGGTCAAATGCCATGCTCAAGGAAAAGGGAACAACCCATATTTTTTATATGGTCAAATGCCATTCACTATTTTAGAAAGAGAAAGAAGAGGTAAGTGGTTTTACTTGGTTTGTAATCAAACCAAAATCCCATTAACTGCCCATGGTAATTTTCTTTTAGTAACGTGTGAGATTTTGCCCACCCATTATGGGTTGCCATTCCGAAATCTCCTACTCGTACAAAATGGGTGGTAAATTCTCATGATCAAAAGAATATTTTTTCTACTCTTTGCAATGTTTTCTTTACTCATTGCAATAGGTTCAAATAAAGAAACAAGAGATGCAATTAGCATACTTTGAGAGCTTAGGTGCTAAATGGCTGTTAGGTGTATATAGTAGCTCAAAATCACATCTACTCATTTAT
This sequence comes from Durio zibethinus, assembly GCF_047325235.1. Lineage (NCBI taxonomy): Eukaryota > Viridiplantae > Streptophyta > Magnoliopsida > Malvales > Malvaceae > Durio > Durio zibethinus. Next base: position 8,272,864 of record NC_143183.1, on the reverse strand, counting down.
ATAATTGTTGGTATATATAATAACTCTAAAATACAAGTGGAATAACTATGTAGCACCTTAGATCCATTCAGTCACATTTTAAGTTCCTCATGATCTCTCTTTTATTATGTTGCATGATATACTTGAATATTCATAATTATGTTCAACTTTTCAAACATAATTGATCGACCTATGAATATAACCAAATGTGAAACTAGAATGATCATTCATTCTTTTAAAATCTCTCAATTTCAATTCAACTACTATCCAGATATGTCCTATTAGATTGAATCATCTATGACCATTGGCAACATTTCAAGATAACTAACATTGAAATGAAACTTTAAGAAATAGTTAGAAGTCCTTAAGGGTACTAAATATGAGATCATCTAATTTAAAAGGTCTTACACAATAAGAAGTAAGGATCTATTCTTTCGTTACCCTTGTTGGTCAAACTATGCATATGCGGTATGAAACACATGTTACAATATTACTTTAATTTTCTCGGGGAATGTATGTCTTTATCATTAGATATCAATGCCTTACATGTAATAGGTCAGATACTTCTAATATCTAACTTGAGTCTACAACTTTACTTGATTTCACATAGTCAATATGACTTCCACCTGCATTTAAAATAGACAAAGTGAAATATGGGATTATTCACTTTTAGTCACAAATCTCAATATCAAGTGATCTCATTTTGATCCCTTATCAAGGCGATTCTATTTAAAGCTTGGGCTCTCGATCATAACTTAAAACTAATCTCATTTCTATGGTGCGAAACCATTAAGGAAATTGCTTGTGTGAAAAGGCCAATCATCTATCCAACATATTTTTCAAATCATACCATATATGAAGATATAGATATAAATGTGTGCATGGTTCATAAAACAAAGTGCTAAACTTTAATGGCATTAATCGCATTCAATATAAGTCAACTCAAAAGGAAAAAAACATAGATTGTTCACGTGGAACATTTTAATCAGTGCATCTTTATCTGTGCAACTCTAGAGATTTCATGTGGCTATAAAACATATCTCTAGGCGTTGGCTTCGTTAATTGATTTGTAATTATCTCATGCATAGAGATGTACTACTTGTTAACTTCATTTTGTGCAACCCTATCTCTCACAAAGTTTACTGGTATATTTGTGTTTGATCTTTAGGATTTGTTTGTGCATGCAATTGCTGCTTTACTATCGCAATTCACTAACACTGCATTGGGCTCATCTGTCTTAATTCTTAACTGATTAAAAAATCTCATAAGCCAAAGAATTTTTTGCATTGCCGTTGAAAATACTACAAATTTAACTTTCATTGTGGGTAGTGCTATTCAAGTCTCTTTCTTACTGGTCAAAGATATAGCCTAATATTCAACAAGAAAATATAGCTAGAGGTAGATTTTTCTTTTGGATTCATATAGCCAATTAAATGTAGACCACTTTCTTAATAGCAAAACAATAATCCACAGTGCCTTTATGATACCCTAATATCCTTTTCATGGCTTTCCAATGGGATTGACCTAGATTGGATTAATAGCTACTTACCATGTTCATAGCATAATAGGTGTTCAACCTTGAGTACATTATAGCAAACATAAAGCTTTTAGTAGTTCTATAATAAGAAACTCTTGCCATTTGCTCCTTTATCCTGTGAAGTCTTTAGACACATTCTTTGGCTTAGGCCATCACATTTTGCCATAGGAATATCAATTGGCTTGTAATCTTGCATACTTAATTGTTTAAGAGTTTTCTTAGTATATCACTCTTATGAAATAGAATAATTTTTTGAAATGATCTCTTTTGATTCTTAAACCAAGTATGTAAGCTACTTTACACATGTCATTCATTTTAAATTTGAGGATAATTAATTTTCACTATAGTGAAATACTCTTTATCATTTCTAGTTAATAGTATGCCATCCATATAGAGTACCAAGATTACAAGCCCATCTATAACTATTTCGACATACATGCAATGATGTTCATCAATCATGATAAAATCATATGAAATTATTGCTTGATAAATAATATACCATTACCTAAAAGATTCATTAAGACTATAAAATGATCTTAATCATTTACACACTCTTGTACTATTGACTTCTATCAATGAAACTATAGCTTGTTCCATATAGATTTTCTTTTCCAATTCTCCATTTAGAAAGGCACTTGTCACATCTATTTGATGTAACTTCAAATCTAAAAAGGATAAAATGACTATGAATTGCGTCCATTGGATAGATCAATCAATTTCCATACATTATTTAATCTTAGACTTTATCTTTCTTCTTCCATTGCTTTCATCCGCTTTTCTTTTGTTTGACTTGTGATTTTTGTGAAACAAATTTAATAAATTTATCAACTTTAGTCATGCTTTCACTTGAATAAGATAATGTTGGTTATTGATAAAACATATACATTAATTGATTTACAACTTATCAAATCATTTATATATTCAATCTCATAAAAGACATTTCTTTATTCATCTCACCCTTATTTGAAACTCATTTTCCAAAACTGGTATTCCAAGATTCAAAATTCAGTTACACTTCATTCAATTGTTCACTTATGAACACATATTTCTTTGAAATATTTAGAGTATTTTACAAATATAGACACTCAATTTTGTCTGAGTTAATTCAAATTTGTTCGATCTTTTTTAAGCTTAATTTATATGTTTTTATATGAGCTAGTTTAAGCATTAGATCGAATTGAATTTGTTCAAACTTGTTTCAAATTAGTCATTTTAAAATTTTATTTTATTGTTATTATTATTATTATTTAGAATTAACTAAATTAATTAAAAATTTATGAAAATTTTTTAATTAATTAAAATTAGATTACAAAACAAAGAAATAAATTACTAAAAATAAAAATTAAAAAAGTGAAAAATCACAAAACAACAAAAATACACCAAAAGACTGCTTCTGGCACTGCCCAGCCATTATTCCGCCCATTACTGCACCATTATGCACTGACCAACCCTTAGCTTCAGCTCCACTAGTTTGATTCTGAAAATTTTGGATTGTTTTACAGTCATTCATAGCTAAAAAGCCAAAAGAGGCCAGCACCAATGGGGGAAAATTTTTTCAAGTTCAAGGACCCCTGTTAGCCCCTTTTGAATTTGAACACAACTATTTTCCAAGCCTTTCCCAAACCTTCCAAAACCTTAGCCTTTCCTCGAGTCTTCCTAGCCTTCACTTCGTAACTATAGAGCCAAAACCCATACCACGACCTCTGTCCCGTGACTTGATCCTACCAGCTTTCCCTCACCCAAACATAAACCCTTAACAACACATAGACTCAAGCACTAGAGCCTCTATACCAACGCCCTGTCACCATCAATCCTTGGCCATCTCCCTACACAGCTCTACTCTCACCTATACCCATCATTAACCTCGACTTTAGTCCCTAGTACCATACCTAGGAATGACCCTCTACCAAAACCACCTCAGCACCATCTTTACTAGCACCATACCCAAAACAACCTTAGCCTTTGCTCGTACAAGCCATCAGCCAACCCTTTCTCAACACCATTCCTAGGCCTACGCCAACCTCAAAACTTATCTGCATGCACCCACAAACCTCTACAAACAAAAGCTTTAGCCTTCACCCACACCAAACCACCAAAACAAACACCAAACCCAGAACCCACGTGCACCAGATCCATTCCTTTCTCCGACCACATCATTAACCTCTCTAAACCCATTCCTTTCACTAGCCGAGCCTCCCATAGAAACCTAAACCCAACCTTAGCCTACTCGTTGGCAAAACCATAGCCCTGCACCAATCTCTAAGCCACTAAAAAAAAATCCCAAAACCCTTCCAACAGAACTATCTAGAATATCTATAAAAAATTCCATCATAACCTATCAAACTCAACAATCACAAAAAAGAAAAAAAAAAACAAAAATAACAACAATAACCATAGTCCTTCATAGAGGGAGGAACCATAGTGCCCAAAGCCAACTTGTAAAAAAAAAAAAGTGAGTCAATCTGTAAAAAAAGTTAAATTCGATAAAAAAATGAAAAAAAAGGGGAAGAGATAAGGAGTTCTTTGTTGGGAGCACCGAACCAAAAAGGGAGGAAAAGAAAAAGAAAAAGAAGAGAAGAAAATAAGTAGAATAGGAGAAAGAGAAAGGGAAAACAGAAAAGGTAGCGTTAGATTAGAAGGGAAGGGGAAGAAGAGAAAGAGGAAGGAAAGAATAAGATGAAAAAGGAAAACAAATCGATGGCAGACGTGGGACAACAACAACTACACACTAACACCAGAAACTGGGTAAAAAAAGGGCCTATTATTTTTTTTAAAGAATGAAGACCTTTTTTTTAGAAGTGGAAGATGAAATGAACTAAAGAAAAAACAAAGATTTTATAGGTTTAAAAAAAAAGGTTTGAACGGGTCAAACCCGTGATCCAAGATTGACCTGTGACCCATTGGACCCAATTGGTACTTGCTTCAAGGCTTCCCATGGCCTGACTATTTTCAACAACCCAACCTAGGCTTAGTTTATGTAGTAACTGGATTTTTAGTGCTTGGACTCGGTATTCATGAGACTTTGTGCTTCTACACCAAAATTTGAGGTGGAATTCCTATATATTTTTGGCTTTTTGTTTGAATGATTTTATAATATTCATATCAATAATATTTTTATAAAATATGCTTGTCTTGAAATAATTAATAATGCTTTAAAAAAAGAAAAGATTATAGATAATCATTTTTTCGTGAGAGTTTTTATTATTAATTGTAAAAGAAAAAATAAGATTTTTTCCAATTATGGGATTCTAAGAAATCCGAGTAGTGATTCTTAAAAATTTTTTAGGTGAGAAAAGACTTCTAAAAATTATCAAAGTATTAGAATATTTAGAAACTCTTTTCAATACAAAGAGTTTTATTTTTATTTTTTTGTTAATTTGGATAATTTTCTTAAAAATGGATAAAATATATATATATATATATAAAATACTCATAAGAGCATGCCTTTTTTTGGAAATAAATGCATTTATAGATAATTATATTATTAGATAACTTTTTAAAATTAAAAAAATTAATTAAATAAAAATTTCTAATGACGGGGCTTTGGAAAATCTGAGTAGTGATTCTTGAAAATTCCTTAAGTGAAAGAATTTTTCTAAAAATATTGTCAAAGTATTGGAATATTTTCAAAAATTTTTCAATATGCAAGGTTCTTATTTATTTTTCAAAAATAAAAAAATACTAAAAAATAATAAATATGTTTTTTACAATAAAGAAAATTAAAAATTTTTAAATACTAAAATTAAGACCATTTTAGTCATAATTAAAGGATAATACATAATTAATTAGTATTATTTTAAAACAGGCATTGTAGAGGTGTTAATCATTTTTCATGTATAATCAACACTCAAACCTAAACTGTTTTGTAGACAAAAAAATTATCATTTTGATAAAGTCTTAATTAATTTTAAGATTTTATTACAAAGGTAAGTTTTAATAAGTGGTCAATCGCATCTGGACAAAACAAGATTGGTGGTGACTCGTTTTTATTTTCAAATTGATCTAATGGCCTAAAAAACCGTTACGATAGCTTGACAACTCTATTGGGGATGTCATTTTTTTGAAAGAGTCAGGCCAAAAAATTAATTGCGTGTTATCATCAATTTTGATTTAGTAGTCTTAATGGGTATTTAGCTTTAATTTTCTTGATTTTAATTTTTTTAATAACAATAGTAATAAAAAGTTTACATGCATTTCATTTTAATTATATTATTTATATTTTTATATTATTCTTGATAGATTGTAAGGCATTTAAGGTTAGGTTTTAATTTTATATTCCGTTATTCACACACGACACATTGATATTATGCATGAGCTCTATACCCAGGCTCCGTCCCTTTAAGGATGGAGTAGAGTACCTAAGCTCTTATGAGGTGATAACATTTGCAATGGCAAGTGAAATATTCTCACTCAAATTAAACCTTTTCCATTCGTAGCCTATAATGGTTGAGGATCGAGGTGCCTTACTAGTCTACATGAATGCCAGTAAGGAACAATTTAGGAACCTTTAGACGTATAAATTCTCATTTGGCACACCATGAACCTTAGGGGACTAACTTTAGGTAGAACATTGTTGACCTTTTTATAAAAATTATCCCGAATTAGGAAACTCTAATACAATATGCATTTAGAGACAATAATGGCACGGGTAAATTAAAATTTTGAAAAGAAAAAATAAATAATAAAAGAAAAGCATTTTCTTAAAAAAAAAGAAAAAAAAATTTCTTTTAACATGTGGTTCATTCATTTGGTAGTTATCCAAAATTTGCATTTTTATAAAATATTTTGGAGTAAAATGAAATTTTTTTTTATCATTATCCAAAAAACATAAAAAACAAACAAACAAACAAACAAAATTTTTCAAAAAAATAAAGGTTTCTTAGATTCTTTGTTTATTTTGTGAAATAAATTAATAAAAAAAAGAATAAAAAATCTTTGAATTCTGGTTATTCTATGTGATAAAAAATGTACATTCTTGGATTTTTCCTTTTCCTAATTATAATTAAAAAAAAAAGAGATTTTTATGTTTAATGTTGTTTCATCTTTCATATTGATCTTTTCGCATACATTTTTATAATTTTTTTTTAAAAAATGCTAGAAATAATCGGATAGTAAATATACCCATTTCATGTACATCAAAATAAAATAAACATGCATTCCATCTCATCCACATCAATAGATTGCACATGCATTCCATTTCATGCACATGTTGCTAAATAATACTTGCCTCCAATACACATATTAAGAGGTAGTGCATGCACTCCATTTCATTACATAGTTTAAGGTAGTGTCAATTTCATTAGGTCGACATAACACAAGTGTTGCATTTCATATAGATATGTCTCATGCACATGATAAGTCGTGCATTTCAGACAAGTAGATGGCAATAGTCATAAGTTTATATCTCATCACTCATGTAGTATGTCGTTGTATTTCACGCACATGGATTCCTGAATGGTAGGGTTTTATAGAACATGTATTGTATTTCATATCCCACCATCCTTGTAACATAACATTACATTCCTTACATACATATTCACGGATGATGAAATTTTTTCCATTTGGGTCCTGTACAAGTGAAAATCCATTGCCTTAGGCATATTTGCATTTTTTGACATTTTTTGCATCCTTATCATATTCATATATTCATAAACATATTCTATATGTCATGTAAGTTAGAAATTGTTTTTGTGGCATTTATTCAATAAGGGTAATAATATAGAATTTTTGGTTTAAGTCCCGAAATAAAATGACTGTCATAGTGGGAATCAAAATGGCAAAAATGGGAGATCAATTGAAAGTAAGGATTAGTGCGTTGGAGTTGAATCAAGAGAAATTTTGGCTCAAGCTTCGGAAAATCAAACAACATATGGCTCAATTGATAGAAATGATTAAATATAGTGGTGGGATTAAGTTTGTTGCTCTTCAAGGATCGTTGTCACTTTTGATTCCATTAAATCAAGATCAACTGGCTCCTATTAATTCTAACACTTTTCTCAAGCGCACTAAGGCATTGGATGATTCGAACACTAATCAAAGTTTGTGCGAACTCAAGAGAGAAATGGGTGAATTGGCCACATAAATTACTGAACTCAAAAGTCTGGTTTTCAAGATAGAGTTACTTGGCTTCAAACAACCATCAACAACTACCCCAAGTCCAAACCCGTACCTAAATCCTTTTTATAACTACTTTCAATCTCTTTTCCAAGTTCTTAGGATTCATCCCCCAAAACTTCATGCATTCTCTAAGAATTCCACACTTGAATTCATGTCCACCACCTTATATTTTACAACCACTTATTCACCATGTCATCCTATCACCACATTCTCAACCTAATTTTTTACCTAGAGTTTCCCAATTCACTTTAAAACAAACTATACCACCATTTTTCTAAAAAAACAAACTAAAAATAAAATAAAATAACTCTCGCAACACCAAAGGAAAAACTCCTATTGACGCAATACCCATGTCCTACACAAAGTTATACCTACTACTCCAAAAAAACTACCTTATTGCCTCTATCCCTATTAAACCCCTCAAATCACCTTTTCCTAAATGGTATACCCCAATGCCTGATGTGAATACCATCTTGGCATCGCGAGCCATTCTCTAAATGACTGCATGTCTTTGAAATATAGGGAACAAAGACTGATAAAAGTTGGATATTTAGGTTTTAACATCGAAATAAAGCCAATTATTTATAAGAATCCTTCATCGATCCATGTTTAAATAACAAGCAGTGTTATAGGCAGTAGTTAAACTGGCCAATATAATGAATAAAAATTAAAAGCTTTAAAGTAAAAGGGTCATCTTTACCAGTAGTTATAGTCAACTTCTTTTGGAATTGTTAGTTAAGGCAATGGGGAGTAAAAGCTAGTGTAGAATTGTTTAACCCTTGTCCTAAAATGGTTCATGATGTGTAAAATTAAAACTCTTGGGAATGAATGAAAACTTTTGAATTTTCTATTAATGGAATTTTTTGTTTACATTTCATTTTTAATAATGGTGTGTATAAAGGAGCCCATGATAAAGAATAATGGTTGCAAATATGTTTTCACCAAACTTTTGAGGTAAAAAAATGTCTTTAAATAACCCGATCTAAATATAAGAGGAATTTTGAACTTATTCTTAATAATAAAATTTAACTTGCATATTGTGCATCATTTGTTTGAATTCATTGTTTTTCATGCCAGCTAAAGACAAGGAATAGTGATTGTTAATATACTTTCATCAAACCTTCAAAGCAAAAAGATATTTTTAAAAGTTTTAATAATAAATTTCATCTCATGCATTTTTAATTTTTGATATTTAATAAAAAGTTTAAGGATAACACGTCCTAGGAAACAAGATTAGTTAAATCTACACACTTACAACATTCAAGCTTTACCAAAGTCATGAAAAATGAAAATGCAAGTCAGATGGACAGAATGGAAATGGCCCAATGAGAGATTAAGGAAATAGTTACGAAAATACAATAAAATATGGATAGACAGTTGGCAGAATTAAAAAAGATATCAAAAAGTTTGACAAAAGGAAAAGTAATTGTTAAAATACATAGGGTAAGAATAGAAATAGCTATTGAAGAACCATTATGTCCACTTGAGTTCATATATCTATATGTTCAAGACCCCATATGTCATAGCACATCTAGTAACTCATCACCCTTGTATTGACACTTCTGCCAAGTGACCTCTAGTTCAGATAAATTCAATCCCTAGCCTACTCTTTATGACTCTATTGCTATGCCTAATTTGGATTATCCAAAAAAATGAGAGTAACTAAAAAAGGTATTGAATCCATTAGGAGATATAGTAATGAAGAATAAATATGACTTGTTAGAAGAGAGACTGAAGGCAATTGAAGGCCATGATATATATAGGAGTGTTAATGCCAACCAACTTAGTCTAATGCCTAGTTTTGTCATTCTATCAAAATTTAAAGCTTTAGATTTCGAGAAACATGATGAAACAAAATGCCCTTTAACACACATTACCATGTACTGTCAAAAGATGATGAGCTACACTTATGATGATAAGTTATTGATCTATTACTTTTAAGATAGTTTCATTAGTCTGCAACAATGTGGTATGCCCGCTAGAGCAAAGCAAGATTTGTTCGTAGAATGGTTTGGCTAAGGCCTTTTTAGCACAATACAAGCATGTTAAAGATATAACGCCAGATAAATTTTCTTTACAGAACATAGAGAAAAGGTCAATTGAAACTTTCAAGGAATATACACATATATGAAGAGATATAACAACCTAAGTATAACCACTTTTATTAGAGAAGAAGTCACTGTTCTATTTGTCAATTCCCTGAACGCTCCTTATTACAAAAAAATGATTAGAAATATTTCTAAAAACTTTGCTGACATGATAATTGTCGAGAAAATTATAAAAAATTCAATTAAGAATGGCAAGATTAAGTTGGAAGATGAAATTGATGTTGGAAAAGGGAATACATCAGAAAAGAATGAATGAAAGGTGCAAGCAGTCACACTTGAAAGGCATCTACCCAAGAACTTTGTCCTATGCAATTCTTATTCTTTTCATCAACCTCACTTCTCGATCATAGGTAGTATCTATCAAAGGCTATATCTTTGTCAAACAAGCCAGCATTTGGATTTTTCAGCAAATCTCCATCCTTAAATAACCATTCACGATCTTGTCCTTACATTTGAACCTACCACTTAATCAACAAAAAATCAAAAAAGAAAAAGAAATGACCAAGAGAAACTTTCAATCCTTATTTCTCACCTTTTGCCTATACTAATAGAAGGCTAATATCTCACTCATGTGCCTTTGAAAATAACACCAAATCCATCGGCAAGTGTAATTATTATATTGGGGCAATTGATCACTCAATTGAAAAATATAGACAACTAAAGGAAAAGGTTGAAGATTTTATCAAGAGAGATGTTCTAACTCAGAATTGATGGAACAATGGAAGTTGACTCTATCCAATTACGAAGTGTGAGGAGTTGAAATGTGAAAGAAAGTCTCAAGTGTTGAAAGATCAAGATAGGATGTTTTTCTTTTAAACTTTTGACCTTTTGCATATAACATGTGTATGGTGTCCCTAGAAGTTATTTAAGTTAATCTTGTTGAACTTTATTTTGGAAAAAATGAATGCTTTTAATTTTTCTATGAAATTTTATCTTTAAGCATTTATTTAAATAATAGTCCCACATAATTAATTTCCAAAATCATAAAATGAAAAGCGCTTCACAAAAAAAAAAAAATTGTGATTTGTAATAAAGTCTCATATAAGTAGTTTTCAGCATCAAAACAAAAAAAAAACAAAAACTTTTTGAAAAAAATAGGCCTTTTTAAATGGAAATATACATTTTCTAAATGGAGAAAATCTCCAAGTAATTGATAATTATTATTAAAAATAAGTTCATCCAATACCTTCACATCTTTCTTTAATCGCTCTCATGCTTTAATCCTGTTGAATAGCCTCACTCACTAGTCATAATCCTTTAAGGGGCATAAATTTCAATTTGTGAACCTTGTCATCCTTTTATATATTGAGATAATAATCTTTTATTGGGCTATGAACAAAAGAGGCTAATTTTAAAATTTTATTTTAAATTTAAAAAACAAGCAAAATACTTTTTCAAAATTTTAATTGGTAATTCAATGTGTGTCAAATTTTGCCAATGTGATTGAACCACCCAAATTTTTTCGATAACCATAGACATGAAAAATGCCTGAACTTTCTTTCACAGATACCCTTGTTTCACGTCTTAAGGCACATTGACTAAAAAAAGCAAAATTTTTTCTTGCCTAAGACAATTTGGTTTATGCATTCATACTTTTTCCTTTTATTTTACCAAAGATGCCAAACAATTTGGAATCAAAATGAGCCATTTTGTGAAATATGATATCAAATTTGGAACATATGATACAATTTAATTTTCACCATCATAAGAACCTTGAGTTAAAAACAAGATGGGTCATCAATTACTCAAAAATAATTGATGGTTATAACATAAAAAGGAAAAAAATAAAAAAAGCCTTTTATCTTTTTTTTCAAATAATTTACATTTCTAACTAAGTGATCGTATTTGAAATGATGGATGGCCATCTTTCTCTATCTTTCACATATAAAAATATTATCTACTTGCTACCCATTTTAGCTTCTTAGATTTCTCTTTCCAAATTGAACCCCGATCAAAGATTGTCTTTTACACTGGAGGGTAAAATAACGATATCTTCAAAAGATCAACTTTGAAAGAAAGTGTTTGATATTGAGAATGCCTAACATGCACCTTGAGGATGAGAGTCTAGGGTAAAAAATGAATGAGGTTTCAGTTAGAATTCCAAAAACTCAAGAAAGTAATTTGCTAATGATGAAGTCAAATGTGTCCATAAAAAGAAAAAGCAAAAAAAAAAAAGAAAAAAGAAAAAAAAAGCAAACAAAGGAAAACATGTGCCTTAGAGATGAGAATCTAGAACAAAAAGTGAATGAAACTTCAGTTAGAATCTTAAAAAAATGGAGTAAGAAAAAGAAAGACATGTAGCTTAAAGATGAGAATTTAGGGCAAAAAGTAAATAAAGTTTCAGTCAGAATCCCAAGTAAAACTTCAAGAGTGGAATGCTGAAGTTGAAGTTAGAAGTTTCAAAAAAAAAAAAAAACAAAGAAAAAAAGACATGCTCCTTGAAGATGAAAGCTTGGGGAAAAAGCGAATGAAGCAATAGTTAGAATCTCAAGTAAAAAAAAGATAGAATTCAAGAGAGTATAATGCTAAAATTGAAATCAAATGTGTCCAAGAAAAAGAAAGAGTAAAGAAAGAAAGACATATGGCTTTTTATCTAGAGAATACTTCATAAGATCCTTGGCCTAATTACCTTGAACCTATTTATCCATTATTTCAAAACTTTAAACCTCGGCCTACATTACATATCTTAAAAAGTCCATTCTAAACAAATGTGGACATTTGAATTGAAGAACTATATCCTTGAAAATTTGTATATGCTTATTATTAATTGGTAAGATTTTACCAAGTTCTTCATTGTTAGAAAATATAAAGGTAAAAACCCAAAAAGGGCAGTTTAGAGCTAGAGCCATTCTTACGGTCCCAAAAGACTTTTAAAGTTCTAAGATTTTATCCAAAATAAAAAGTCAAGATGTAAAACCTTTTGAAGAATTAGTGCCCATTAAAAACTTTGCATTTCACCAAAGAATGAAAATAAAAAACCAACCATTTTCTTTTTCCAAATCTTTTTTGAAAAATAATGGTTAGCCTGACGTACATTGAAGTATCATGTGTTCAATAAAAAAAGTTTTTAGAAAAATGATATTTTTTACGAGCCCAAGAGTAATCTTGCAACCCTCGTTGAACCTTTCTTAAGATATGTCCACCAATGAAAATAATTGAATTGTCGATTATACCTATCCCTAAGTATTTCAAATAGTAATCATCAATTTTCTAAAGATTCAAAAGTCATGAGTTTTTAATTTTTCTCACTAATTATGAAGATACTTTATGTGGGGTAATTTTGTGATCATTTTTGAAAATTTAGAGATTATTTAAGCATTTTATATAGAATACTGAGATCATTATTGGTAAAGATTGGACAATAAAAATTTGAACAAAAATCTTTCGAAAGAAAAGAAACAAAAAGAGCATTCACATTTGCATCACTTGCAAAAGACATTTGACTTAGATGCTGCAAAAAGAAAAAAAAAATGAGAAAAAATTGCATTTGCATAAATTACATGTGCATCATCAGAAAGACAATTGATTTGCATGTTGCAAAAACAAAAAGAGTCTTTGTATTTACATCACTTGCAAAAGACATTTGATCTATATGCTGCAAAAAAAAGACATTCACATTTGTATCACTTGCATGTGCATCATGAGAAAGACATTCGCATTCACATTCGTATCTACATCATGAAAGGGACATTCATATTTGCATTACTTGCATTCGCACTTGCATATGCATCATGAGAAAGACATTTGCATCTAGATCATGAAAAAAACATTCGTAATTGCATTACTTTCATTTGTTTCATAAGAAAGACATTTGCATTTGAATCATGGCATCTACGTCATAAAAAAATGTTTGTAGGGGCATCTACATGAAAAAAATATTGGCATTTGCATTATGAAAAAAGTCACTTGTATTAAAGGTCAGAAAAAGAAAAAGAAGTCTTTTATGAGAAGATGAGAAAAAAAGAAAATAGTTTGACAAGAGACCAAAATGTCAAAAAATTTTGAAAAGTTGAAAGAAAACTTATCTACAAAAGGCAAAGAGGTTGTTGAAAAAAAATAGATGATACAAGATGAGATTTAAATGAATTTTAGCTAAAAAATTAAGCCCAGATCAGCTAGCATGGTTGAGATTTGTTTAGCTGGCACACTAAACCCAATCTAGCTAGCACATTGATCAAATTAATCCCAGTTCAACTGGCATACTAAGCCCAATCTAGCTGGCACCCATATCAAAATAAGCCTAGTCAAATTGGTACCAAGATAATCTTCAAGACCACTCGGCATAATCTCTAAATCTCAGGCATAATTTTTAAAACCTCTCTCTGGGCATAGCTTGTAAGACTTTCGAGCAAAACATTTTAAATTTTTAAAGTTTCAACACCTTTACTACGAGGAACATTCAAAGATTTTGAGATTTGTAAAACCTCCGAGCATAATCTCTAAGACCTATGGGTATAATCTGTAAGACCTTCAGGTAAAACATTTTAAATTTTTAAAGTTTTAATGCCTTTGTTACGAGGAGCATTCAAAGATTTTGAAATTTGTAAGAGCTTTGAGCATAATCCCTAAGACCACCAGGCATAATTTGTAAGATTTCCAGGTAAAACATTTTAAATTCTTACTACTTCTACTACAAGGAGCATTCAAAGATTTTGAGATTTGTAAAACCTTTAGGTGTAATCTCTAAGACTTCTAGGCATCATCTCTAAGAACTCTAGGCATAATCTTTAAAGACCTCTGGGCATAATCTCTAAGACTTTTAGGCATAATCTTTAAGTCTTCTAGATTAGATTTGTAATTCTTTTAAACTGAATCTATTTTAGTTTCAAGATTTGTAAGACCTTCGGACATAATCTATTATTTTATTTCAAAAGTTGTTTAGTTTTTGTTTAAAAAAGTTTTTAAATTCATTTTCAAATGGTCAAGTTTATTAGTTTACAAAAAATAGAAAAAACAAGAAAAAAAAATCCAAAAATAAATCAAAAATAAAAAATAATAGAAAAAACTATTGAAAAATTCTAAATTGTTATTTTGGATAAAATTGTTGTCTATGTCTTTACTCTATTCTTGATTCTTAGTAATGTGCAGAATGGGACAACTATAGACACTCAATTTTGTCCAAGTTAATTAGAATTTGTTTGATTTTTTCCACTCAGTTTGCATGTTTGTATATGAGCTGGTATAAGCGATAGATCAAATCGGATTTGTTCGAACTTGTTCCAAATTAGTCAATTTTAAATTTTATTATATTGTTATTATTATTATTATTATTATTATTATTATTATTTTTATTATTATTTAAAATTAACTAAATTAATCAAAAAATTACAAAAAATAAATTTTAATTAATTAATTAACTAAAATTAGATTACGAGAAAGAAACAAAGAAATTATGAAAAAAAATAAAAAAGTGAAAAATCACAAAACAACAAAAATACACCAAAAGACAGCTTCTGGCAGTACCCAGCCACTATCTTACCCACTACTCACCATTTTACACTCCATCAGCCTTTAGCTTCAGTTCCACTACTTTGATCTTAAAAATTTTGGACTGTTTTACAATCATTTATAGATAAAAAAACCAAAGGAGTCTAGCACCCAAAGGGGGAAAAATTTTTCAAGTTCAAAGACCCCTGCTATCCCCTCATAAATTTGAACATAGCTCCTTTCCAAGCTCTTCCCAAACCTTTCAAGAGATCAGCCCTTTCCTCGGGTCCCCCAAGCTTCACCCCATAACCAAAGAGCCAAAACCTATACCAAGATCCTTGTCCCATGGCCTAATCTTGCCATTTTCCTTTCACCCAAACACCAACCTCGTGCAACACATAGATTCGAGCATTGGAGCCTCTATATCAATGCCCTATCACACGTATATCAAGCCTTGTCATATGTGTATCAAGCCTAGGCACCATTAGTCTATGGCCATCTCACCATATGAGTCCACCTTCACTTATACCCATCGCTATCTTTGGCTTTAGTCCCTGTGCACCACACTTAAGAATGACCCCTACCAAAACCACCTTAGCACTATCCTTGCCCGCACTATACCCAAAACAACCCTAGCTTTCACCTGTATAAGCCATCAGCCAACTCCTTTTCAACGCCATTCCAAGGCTTGCGCCAACCCCATAATTCATCCATACACACCCACAAACCTCCTTAAACCAAAACCTTAGCCTTCACCAACACTAAACCAGCTAGCCAAACAACAAGCCCAAAACCCATGTGCACCAAATCCATTCCCTTCACTGGCCTCATCATTAACCTCCCCAAACCCATTACCTTCAAAAGTCTAGTTTCTTATAGAAACCTAAACCCAACCCCATCTTACTCGTTGGCACAACCATAGCACTGCACCAACCTCCAAGCCACAAACAAAAATCTTAAAACCCTTCTAATAGAATTATCGATAATAGCAAAAAAAAAACCCCACCCTAACCTGCCAAATTTAATAATCACAAAATAGAGAAAAAAATAAAAACAACAACAACCACAATCCTTCCTATAGGGAAGAACATTAGTGCCTAAAGCCAACCTATTAAAAAAAATGTGAGTCAGTCTATAAAAAAATGAGATCTAATAAAAAAATTTAAAAAAAAAGGAAAAGAAAAGAAGCTCTTGGCTAAGAGCATTGACCAAAAATAGAGGGAAGAAAAAAAAGAAAAAAAAAAGAAAAAGAAAAAGAAAAGGGAAAAGGAAAAAAAAAGAAAAGAGGAAGAAGAAGAAAAGAAAAAAAAAACACTGACGGCGGACATACGGCAACAATGATGGCACACTAATGCTAAAAACTAGGTAAAAAAAAAGGCCTGTTATTTTTTTAAAGAATGAAGACTTTTTTTAAAAAAAGTGGAAGATGAAATGAACTAAAAAAGAAACAAAGATTTTATAAGTTAAAAACAAAGGGTGTGAAACGAGTTAGACCCATGATCTAAGATCGACCCATGGCTTATTGGACCCGATTGGTACCTACATCAAGGCTTCTTATAACTTGACTTTTTTTAACAGCCTAATCTGCTTAGGCTTAGTTTATGCAGTAATTAGATTTTTAGTGCTTCAACTTGGTAGTCATGAGACTTTAGGCTTCTACACCAAAATTTGGGGTATAATTCCTATACATTTTTTGGCTTTTTGTTTAAATGTTTTTACATTATTAATATCAATAATATTTTTATAAACTATGCTTGCTTGAAATAATTAATAATGCTTTTAAAAAAGCAAAGATTATAGATAATTATTTTTTATGAGAATTTTTATTGTTAACTATAAAAGGAAAAATGAGATTTCTTTTCCGATGATGAGATTTCGAGAAATCCAACTAGTGATTCCCATGAATTACCTAGGTGAGAAAAGACTTTTAAAATTTACCAAAGTATTGGAATATTTAGAAACTTTTTTCAATGCAAAGATTATTTTTTTTTATCTTTTTTCATTTTCTTTAATTGGGATAACTTTTTTTAGAAAAGATAAAAAATATATAAAAAATATTCATAAGAGCATGCATTTTTTAAGAAATAAATTCATTTATAGATAATTGCATTATTAGATAACTTTTTAAAATTAATAAAAAAAATTAATTAAATAAAAATTTGTGATGACGAGATTATGAAAAGTTTGAGTAGTGGTTCCTAGGAATTATCTAGGTGAGAGAATTTTTCTAAAAATATTGCCGAAGAATTGGAATATTTAGAATGATTCTCAGTATGGAAAAATTCTCATTTATTTTTCAATTCTAAAAATGAACTTTCATGCAATGGCATAACGAAGTAATCCATATGTATTATTTTTTTTATATACTGATTATAAAAGTAAATAAAATTTTCGAGAATGAGATTCTAAAAAGGTGTCAAGTAGTGATTCTTTAGCAATCTTTAGGTAAGAAAAATTATCTAAAATGCCGCTAATGTATTAGAGCATTTAGAATAATTTTTTATAAAGATTTCTCTTTTTTTAAGTAGAATAAGAAATGAATTTTTTTTATTATTGGGATTAAATTTTAGTTATCATGTTTTGTTACATGTATTATAATTTGAAGATAAATATGAATAGCCGAGGAAAGGATTTTTAAGAATTTCAAGTAGCAATTCTTAAAATTTCTTTAAGTGAGAAAGTTCCTCTTAATATTGCCAAAGTATAAGAATGTTTTCAAAATTTTTTCAATATGCAAGGTTTTTATTTATTTTTCAAAAATAAAAAAAATACTAAAAAAATAAATATGTTTTTTATATTGAAGAAAATTAAGAAAATTAAAATTTTTTAAATACTAAAATTAAGACCATTTTAGTCACAATAAAAGGATAATGCATAATTAATTAGTATCATTTTAAACGAACGTTGTGGGAGTGTTAATCATTCTTCACACGTAACCAACTTTTGAATCCAATCTATTTCGTAAATCTAAAAATTATCTTTTTTATAAAGTTTTAATTAATCTTAAAATTTTATTAAAAATGTAAGATTTAATAGGTGGCCAATAGCATCTAGCTAAAAAAAAAATTGGTGGTGACCCTTTTTGTTTTCAAATTCATCTAGCGACCCAAAAAACTGTTACAACAACAAATATACTCTTTTTGCATTTTGGACCTAACTTGTCATGTTAATGAGTGAGCTAAAAAACAATAGGCAGTACAAGCTCAAGTTCTTAAGTTACTAAGATTGGGTTTTCTACCAACCCATAATTTTGAAAGAGTTGCTGTAACCAACTTGGAAGATACTCAATTGAATAAATAGATAGTTGATAATAATATTTCACCATAAAAGTGATTTACAAACTCACTTGGCTTATATTGACCTAACCATTTCCAGAAGAGTTTTATTTCTCCTCTTTACAACACTGTCTTATTGTATCATCATTGAAATGGTTAACTATCTATCAGTATCATTTTCATCACATAACTATCTGAACTAATCAGATAAACACTCACATCTATGATCAGTTCTCAATGCCTTAACACTTTTATCTAACTTTCTAAAGTAATTTAAAGCATCAAACTCATAAAGAATCAAATAGATAAAATTGAAACGCATGTTATTATCAATAAATATGATGAAATATTGACCTGCACTATGTGCCTTTACTAACATTGTGACACAAGTATCACAATGTATCAATTGTAATGAAATTTCAACTCTAGTTTATTTATCAAATGGTTTTCTTATTAGTTTCCTTGCTAGACAGTTTGTACAAAACCATTTAATAAACATTTAGATTCATATTGTTTTGTTTACAAAAAAATCCATATCAGTGTTATTATAATTCATAACAAATCTTAGACAAAGAAGAATAGTGACAAAAACTAAATTCCATCAAATATCATGACTAAATTCCATCAAATATCATGAGCAAATAAGACATTATGTAAGATGAGGGTTTTTCCACCATACACCTTTAACTTATAGGTGTCAACATCCTTTACTTCAATCTTTTAATTGTTTCCTACATAGATACATTTTGCTTATGTCTCATGCTACATGGTTTGTGGCCTTTAAGTTTTCTTCATCTTGATATATTAACAAGCAAAGTGACTTTTTTAACTACAGTTAACGTACTTAACATTAACATTTTTCTTTTTAGACTGACCCTTTGAACCATTCTTTTTACCCTTTTAACCACTCTTTGGTCTTTTAGGAGTTTTCTCCTTATTCCAACCATGTGGCTTGCACTTGAAGCTCAAAGCTTCCTTTGAACATGTGTATGCCATAGACACATAAGCATTAGGTTTAGATGCTTCTTATGCAATTTACCTTTAATTGAAGATGACGAGAAGCATCATTAAGAGTCTTTATAGTTTCATTATAAGTCAGATGCATTTTCATATGTTTTCAATTATGTGGTATGGACCGAATTATAGCTTAAATAGTTTGTTTATCTATCAAAGAGTGATCAACCTCATTTTTAGACAAACTTTTTTTTCAAGGCACTCTACATCTTTTTTAGCAATATCATACTACCTCAACCCATGCATGATATCATTCTCCATATTGTTTAGGAATATAATGCGAACTGTGGAATCCTTTTTATCTAGACTTCACAAGCTCTTAGTCTTTTTTATGTTAGGACTTATTCTTATACCTAGGATCTACTAGGACAATGTTTACAATTTCAAGAATCTCTTGTTCTTCTAACATAAATTGGATTTTAATATTTTAAATTTTGTAATTATTCTTATTCAGTAACTATATTCTTAAATGCATAAGCCATATTAAGATAATTCTAAATTGAAATACCCATGCACTAATTAATGCCTTGCATTATACACATCTATTTTGCTACAATGTCATCAATAAAACAATGATAATCATTCACATAAAAATAAAACTAAAAGGTCACTATATTCACAATCAAATTTCATTTTTAATTTGCTTGATTATCACTTATTCTATTTCATTATGCAAAATTTATCATTCTAAGTTAACTCATTAATTAATACTTTAGAATTCCCACTAACCATAAGGTTAACTTTAATCAATAGCATACATTGATTGAAATTCACAAAGAAAGTCTTATACAACTTGTACAAACCAAAAACATAAAAAAGGTTCATCATTAAACATACGCATTGTTTCTTAAATTATGTTCTCGATCACTATATATCATTTTTCTAGTGGCTAAGATGGAATCCATAAATTCTTATGATAGTTCTACATTTTTATTAGCCATCCATAGAGATCTAGGAATTTTGTGTATGCAACTATCGAGAATAAGGTCTATAAAGAAGGTTGCATTTTGCCTTGGCCGTTTTCTTACATATTCATAAATTTCATTTCAAAAGTTGTAAGATTAAGACGTTTTCTCTTGTTAGATGTTCAAATATTTTTGAAAAGATTCTTTTGTCTAAGTGTAAGGAGTTTATTCATTCAGCATCATATATATGTTTAGATCCTTTTTATATGCATATTGCTCGCAATATCAACTCTTTAATCTTGTAGCTAACCTTTGATGATATGACATACAATATCATCATCATTTGGATCCATTCAGTGTTATGCTAATTCAATTAGCATCTTTATAGCTCTAAGCAATTGCACCTATGACCTCAAAACTATAAGAGTTTTCACAAAAACAGTTGTGATTTTCTATAACAAAATACAAGAAAAATTAAATTAATGAATCTATAAGTCAACATATGTGAAAAAATGTTTAGACTTGTCTTAATCATTCTTACGCTATCTGATCTCTCAAAGTTAATCAAGAACAAAATTTTTTTTTAAAAAAATCTTTTTTTTTAAATGAAGCATATTTGAAAAAATAAAGGCATTCAAATGTTTTGAAGAGGGCATTTGAATGCTTACTTTTTGTTTCAAAAAAATATAAAGTACTCGAATGCCTTAAGGAGTATTTAAATTCTCATTTTCTGTTTCAAAAAATAATTTTTAATTTTTAAAAATTTGCATCGGGCATTCAAATGCCCTATCAAGCATTTGAATGCTCGAATTTTTGAAAATGAAAACTCAATCCAAATATTTCAAACAACAATGGCAACTTCCATTTTCAACAACTTTTTATTATAAAATTACACACTTTTGTATAATACTTCCATGGATTTTTGGACGCATTCCAATAAGAACTCAAGAACACATCAACAATTTCAATGTTTTAAAACAAACATCAAAACAAATAGAAATCAAGCTAACTTGGCTCTGATGTCAATAAAGTACAATGAAGTAATATATAAATAAGATCATATATCAAAATAATGTAAAAGACTTGATTTGCAAAAGCAAAAAAAAAGCATTGTGGAAATGATACTACTTGATTCACCGGTTGGAGACAAGATCACACATTTAGAAATTATCCATTATCCACAACGTAAGTATTTAAACACCATTGTAAGGGATTCTTTAGAGAGTTTCTTTTTCTCTACCATCCCTCCCTCTTTTCCTCTCTTGTTCTCTATGTTACTCATCACATAATTCCACACATGAATGAAACTTGTCTCATACTTTGGATGAATACTGTTTCATCCTTTTGTTTCCTAATGGCTGAAAGCCATGCTTAAAAGAAAAAAGAACAGCATACCTCTTTCTCTTATGACCAAATGCCATTCATTATTTTAGAAAGAAAAAGAAGAGGTAAACGATTTTACTTGGTTTGTAATTCAAACTAAAATCCCATTAACTGCCCATGGTAGTTTTCTTTCAGTAACATGTAGGAATATGCCCACCCATTGTGGGCAACTATTACAACAGGTTGAATGTGAGTTGTACACACACACACACACACAAACATATATATATATATATATATATTCTGAGATGGGTCGGTTATAAAAAATAACAACTTAATATTGGGTTAAAGTCTGAATGAGTATAAACCTGATCTTACCTGACCCATTACCATCCTTAAGTGGAGGTGTTGATGTAACATCGCTATTTGGCTTTCTTTCCTTTTTTTCCTTTATGTTTGGGCCTTTCCTTTTTTTTTTCTTTTTTAGTTTTTTAATTGTCTATTTTAATTTTTTTAACTATATTTGAAAAGATAAATTTGCAAAGAATGGATTTATATTTAATTTATTATACAAGTTATGAGAATAAAATGCATACATTATTCACAAATTAGTTGATAAAATTTTACTAATCATTGCTTTTATTAAAAGATTATAAACAAAATTATATTCATTGATTTATTAAATTCATTATTATTAATTACAAATAAAAAAATTTGGACCTGCAACTTTCTAGTGAACTATTATTTTTAATTGTAGATATTTAACGTTTGAAATTATTTAGGTTTAACCATAAGTTAAATCTAAAATGTCTATCACTCTACTAACAAACTATAAATATAAATTTTTTTTTAATTAGAAGAGAAATTACAAGCATAATCAATTATTACATTTATATATAAGAAATTACTCAATAATTAACTAGCAAGCTAGAACATAACTAGGCAACTCCAATACAAAATCAAATCAAATCAACACAATGAGATTCAAATCTAAAACCTCAAGATTTAATTAAGAGATGAAAAATAAGCCATAAATTGATACCTTAAAAGTTGTGTTATTACAAGTATGGCCGTTAATTCTATTTTGTATCACAAATTTTTTGAATAAAATTAGTAACTAGTGTGATAAAAACTCTAAAGACTTGTTGATTTATCTATTTATATAGGTTTTTTTATAAAATTATTTATTATGTATACAAATATTTGATTTAATACCAGCGAATGATTAGTTCAAGTGATAAGAAAGGTGATTTTGGCCTAAAACTTTCAAAAGAAAATTAAAAAAATAAAAGGCATTAAAATTTTAAAATTTTTAAAACTTTAAATACATGTTAAAATTAAATGCTAAATATTTTTATTTATAATTTAATGTGTTGAATTGACTGAGATTTAAGCTTGAAAATCTTTATCCGAAGCCGACCTAATTCAAGCCAGAGTAACGGGCTGGCTAGGCATGTGGACGGGTCTAAAAGATTGGTTTGGTTCATAATCGATGATTGTTTCATATAACTCCTTTTAGTATTTTGAAAACTTTGTGAAAAATTTCCTTGACGTTGCATATAGATGGATAGTGAGGTACGATGTTAAGGATGAATTAGCAACAAAAGGTCCTTAGGCTTATGAGGATATGTTAAATTGGTTACTAGGTTTGTCAACTGAAGAAAATCGTTATACATAGAAAACGAGAATGAACCATATAAGACACATATATATTTATATACATTTTGAATTTACAAATTCAAGTTATAATTATAATTAAATATTATATTCATGTATAAGAAATTATGAAATAATCAAATCAATAAATTAATCAATAAATTAAAACTTAACTATAACGAAACCCATACATAATAAAATTTGAGCCTAGTATCTCAAGATCCTAAAACTTCCTACATGCCACTAAGCCAAAGATTCATTGATAGGCGCATATATATTTGTTTGGAACGCAATTGCAGTGATTGTAATCTCATCTATATAACTATCATTTAAAGTAATCTCCCATGGAGATTACTTTAATGCCCCTCTCATGACTTGATTAAGGGGTGATACGTGTGTAAAATGATGAAAATTCTCTCTGTCCTAAATGATGAAAATACCTCTTATAAATGGCCAAATTACTTTAATATCCAACCTATCATAATTATAAAAATGTCCTTCCTATTAGTCAAAATTACTATAATGTCTCTCCTCTTATAATTACGAAAATGCATCTCCTAACTTAATTGATTAAAATAACTATAATACATTCATATTATAATTATGAAAATATTCTATTATCCTAACTACAAAAATGCCCCCTCTACCTTAGTTGGCTATAATTAATAAAATACTCATCGTACTATAATTATAAAAATACCCTTACGATTACTTTATAATTATATATTAAAATTTAATATAATATAAAATTAACCACATATTAAAATAATAAAATAACATTGCAACTGCTTTATGAAAATTTGACATGTGACATTTTATAAGAGTTATTATAATACCCCATATTAAAATAAATATTACATTAATTATATGAAACTTATCTACATATTAAATTACTATAATAAAATAAAAACAAAAATATAATATGATAAATATAAATATAAAAAGATATAACAAAAAAATTACATCATTTTTATTTTGTTTTAAATATTTTTACAAAAAAATTTATAATTTTCAATAAATTAAAAATCATATATTTGATTAAATTATTAGTAAAATACAACGATCAAAATATAGTATAAAAAATTAACAAAAGACTATAATCGAAATATATAAAATATTATATTTATTAGTTCTAATACTTTTATAATATTTTTTATTTTACTATTTATTATTTTTATATAAAAATAATTGTAGAATATATTTAAAATAATAAAAAGTTAATAAATAATAATAATAAATTTTGACAGAAAAATAGCTTACCCCAGCATAATAGGACGGCTATTTCTAGTTTTTATAGTTTCGGGGTCCTCTGTTGTCTAGCTTCAACGGACATTACTAATTAAAAGGCCCATTGGGGCATTAGGCATGAAAACTATTTGTATTATTATTATGTGCATTTTGCTGTTGCAGCTTCACTTTATGTCAAAATGGCCATTTTGCTTGGCTGGTTTATCATTAAATGCTGGTAAATTATCTTTCACTATGCTACGAAAATTGAGAGAAAGTATGATAGTGTTTGGTTTTAGAAAATAAAGTTAATTTTTATTTTTATTTTTTTGAAAAATTAAAAATATGATTGAAAACGTATTTGGTAATTAAAAATGAAAACAAATTTTTTAAAAATAAAAATGAGTTGAAATATAAAAAAAAAAGAAGATATTTTAATTGTGAAAACAAGAGATATACATTACTTTTTTCTATGTATTTTGTAAGTTATCATACTTGAACACTTTTTAATGTCATCAATCAATAAATATTTATTATATTTATAATTAGATACCATTAATAGTAATATCATTAAATATTTTATTTATTTTCATATTTTTGAATTTTTAGAAAACGAATTTTTTTGTTTACCAAATACATTTTTTAGAAAACAAAAAATTGAAAATAAAAACAATTTTCTAAAAAATGAAAATAAAAAATAAAAACAAAAAACATTTTCTCAAACTAAACAATGCCTAAATTTTTATTTTTTCATTTATTTTAAATTAACAAGATTTAATTATTAAATTATTTAAAATTATTTTTAAGTGAATATATCCATATCATTTTTGAGATTTAGATTCAATTTTTTTTAATAAAAATTAAATTCATTTACGAAATATATATATTCTATCAAAATTTTTTTAATTATTTGAAATCTTACTATTTTTAATTAAATTTATTATTATGTTTTGTAATTATTAAAAAGTTTTATATTATATTATATTCCTATTATTATTTTTTTATTAATGTTTGATTTATCTAACAAATTAAGAAATTTCTTAATTTTGATAATAATAATAATAAAATATATTATTATTTTTTTATGATCATTTAGAATTAATTTTTTTATTGGAATAATTTGTAAGAATTTCCTTATACTTTAGTAAAATTGATTATATAATTCTTTTACTTAAGAAAATATTTTGAAATTTATAACAAATTCTAAAATAATTTTCATCAATGGAGATTTTTTCAATGATCATTTTTATTGTTAATTCTATCTTTTTTATTATTTAAAGTTAACATGTAAAATAAATATATATAAATAAAAGTTAAAAAATATATGTAAGGAGTGAAAATGTTAGTAAAAAATGAAATAAAATTAAGAGATTTTTTTTATATACTAACAAGGTAACTTTTTAACTCTATGAGTAGAATTAAAAAACTATCACATGTCAAATTTTTAATTAGTTTTTTTTTTAAAATTTTTAATATACTCTGAGGAGTATGTGTCATTCAACACAAAAAGGGTATGTGTAATTCAATTAACCATGTTAGTGGAGTCTAAAAATTCTACTAATAGTCAATTAGATAATATCTCTTTATATTTTGGATGGGTTGTTTACATAAATAAGTTAAAAAAATATTTTTAAGCTTATTTATTTTAAAAATTATTTGATACGCTGATAGTACAATTTTTCAACTCCACAAATAAGGTTAAGATAATGAAACATGTCCACTTTTTTTTTTTAAATTAATTTTTTTAAGTGAATATAACGACATCATTTTAAGATTTGGATTCAATTTTTTTAATAAAAATTAAATTCATTTACGAAATATATATTCCTTCAAAATTGTTTTAATTATTTGAAATCTTACTATTTTTAATAAAATTTATTATTATGTTTTGTAATTATTAAAAATTTGTATATTACATTATATTCCTATTATTTTTTTTATTCATGTTTGATTTATCTAACAAATTAAGAAATTTCTTAATTTTGATAATGGTAATGATAATGATGATGATGATGATGATGATAATAATAATAATAATAATAATATCATTATTATTATTATTATTATTATTATTATTATTATTATTATTATTATTATTATGATCATTTAGAATTAATTTTTTTATTGGAATAAATTGTAAGAATTTCCTTACACTTTAGTAAAATTGATTATATAATTCTTTTACTTAAGAAAATATTTTGAAATTTATAACAAATTTTAAAATAATTTTCATTATTGGAGATTTTTTCAATGATTATTTTTATTGTTAATTCTTTCTTTTTTATTATTTAAAGTT